>NC_090436.1:754148880-755455427 GCF_031143425.1 Pleurodeles waltl
GGCCATTTCTGCCCCCCCTGGGGGCAGATCGGCCTATTATTAGGCCGATCTGCCCCCAGGGGGGGCAGAAGAACCTCTTGTTGCCAGGGCACATTTTTTTTTTGTGTTTTTTTTTTTGTTTGTTTGGTTTTTTTAGAGATGGGGAGCGACCCATCAGGCAAGGGTCGCTCCCCTGGGGGGCAAATTGTGTTTAGACCATTTCTGCCCCCCTTGGGGGCAGATTGGTAAGATTTAGGTCAATCTGCCCCAAGGGGGCAGAAACCACTAGGCACCGGGGATTTGTTTTTGGCGCCAATGTCACGCAGGGTGAGCGACCCCATAGGCAAGGGTCGCTCCGGGGGCGGGGGGTGGATGTTCGGGGGGCAAATTTATTTTAGGCCATTTCTGCCCCCAGGGGGGGCAGAAACCTCTTGTTGCCAGGGCACATTTTTTTTTGTGTTTTTTTTTTGTTTGTTTGGTTTTTTTTAGAGATGGGGAGCGACCCATCAGGCAAGGGTCGCTCCCCTGGGGGGCAAATTGTGTTTAGACCATTTCTGCCCCCCTTGGGGGCAGATTGGTCGATTTTAGGTCAATCTGCCCCAAGGGGTCAGAAACCACTAGGCACCGGGGAATTTGTTTTTTGGCGGCCAATGTTACGCAGGGGGAGCGACCCCGTAGGCAAGGGTCGCTCCTGGTGGGGGGGTGGGGGTTGGGGATGCAAATTTATTTTAGGCCATTTCTGCCCCCCCTGGGGGCAGATCGGCCTATATTAGGCCGATCTGCCACCAGGGGGGGGCATAAACCTCTAGGCGCCAGGGCAAATTTTTTTTGTGTGTTTTTTTTTTTTTGTATGTTTGTTTTTTTAGAGATGGTGAGCGACCCATCAGGCAAGGGTCGCTCCCCCTGGGGGGCAAACTGTGTTTAGACCATTTTTGCCCCCCTTGGGGGCAGATTGGTCGATTTTAGGTCAATCTGCCCCCAAGGGGGCAAGAAACCACTAGGCACCGGGAATTTGTTTTTTGGTGCCAATGTCACGCAGGGGTAGCGACCCCGTAGGCAAGGGTCGCACCTGGGCAGGGGGGGTTTGGGGGGTGGGGGGTCAAATTTATTTTTGGGCATTTCCTCCCCCCCCCCCGGGGCCGGCTGAGCTAGAGGCCAAAATCCACAGGTAGGCACTTTGCAAAAAACACCTCTGTTTTCTGTGAAAAAATATGTTGTGTCCACGTTGTGTTTTGGGCCATTTCCTTTTGTGGGCGCTAGGCCTACCCACACAAGTGAGGTACCATTTTTATGGAGAGGACTTAGGGGAACGCTGGGTGGAAGGAAATTTGTGGCTCCTCTCAGATTCCAGAACTTTCTGTCACCGAAATGAGAGGAAAAACTGTTTTTTAGCCAGATTTTGATGTTTGCAAAGGATTCTGGGTAACAGAACCTGGTCAGAGCCCCGCAAATCACCCCATCTTGGATCCTAGGTCTCTAGTTTTCAAAAATGCGCTGGTTTGCTAGGTTTCCCCAGGTGCCGGCTGAGCTAGAGGCCAAAATCCACACGTAGGCACTGTTTTCTATGAAAAAATGTGATGTGTCCACGTTGTGTTTTGGGCCATTTCCTGTCGCAAGCGCTAGGCCTACCCACACAAGTGAGGTATCATTTTTATCGGGAGACGTGGGGGAAACGCTGGGTGGAGGAAATTTGTGGCTCCTCTCAGATTCCAGAACTTTCTGCCACAGAAATATGAGGAACATGTGTTTTTTTAGCCACATTTTGAGGTTTGCAAAGGATTCTGGGTAACAGAACCTGGTCCCAGCCACACAAGTCACCCATCTTGGATTCCCCCAGGTCTCTAGATTTCAGAAATGCACAGGTTTGGGTATGGTTTCCCTAGGTGGCGGCTGAGCTAGAGGCCAAAATCTACAGGTAGGCACTTTGCTAAAAACAGGTCTATTTTCTGTGATATGTCCACGTTGCGCTAATGGGGCGTTTCCTGTTGCGGGCGCTAGGCCTACCCACACAAGTGAGGTATCATTTTTATCGGGAGACATGGGGGAACGCTGGGTGGAAGGAAATTTGTGGCTCCTCTCAGATTGTAGAACTTTCTGCCACAGAAATGTGAGGAACATGTGTTTTTTTAGCCAAATTTTGAGGTTTGCAAAGGATTCTGGGTAACAGAACTGGTCCGAGCCACACAAGTCACCCCATCTTGGATTCCCCTAGGTCTCTAGTTTTCAGAAGTGCACAGGTTTGGTAGGTTTCCCTAGGTGGCGGCTGAGCTACAGGCCAAAATCTACAGGTAGGCACATTGCTAAAAACAGGTCTGTTTTCTGTGATGTGTCCACGTTGCGCTTTGGGGTGTTTCCTGTTGCGGGCGCTAGGCCTACCCACACAAGTGAGGTATCATTTTTATCGGGAGACGTGGGGGAAACGCTGGGTGGAAGGAAATTTGTGGCTCCTCTCAGATTTCAGAACTTTCTGCCACAGAAATGTGAGGAACATTGTTTTTTTTAGCCAAATTTTGAGGTTTGCAAAGGATTCTGGGTAACAGAACCTGGTCCCAGCCACACAAGTCACCCCATCTTGAATTCCCCCAGGTCTCTAGTTTTCAGAAATGCACAGGTTTGGTAGGTTTCCCTAGGTGCCGGCTGAGCTAGAGGCCAAAATCTACAGGTAGGCACATCGCAAAAAACACCTCTGTTTTTTTCCAAAATTTAGGATGTGTCCACGTTGCGCTTTGGGGTGTTTCCTGTCGCCGGCGCTAGGCCTACCCACACAAGTGAGGTATCATTTTTATCGGGAGACTTGGGGGAACGCTGGGTGGAAGGAAATTTGTAGCTCCCTCTCACATTCCAGAACTTTCTGCCACAGAAATGTGAGGGACATGTGTTTTGTAGCCAAATGTTGAGGTTTGCAAAGGATTCTGGGTAACAGAACCTGGTCCGAGCCCCGCAAGTCACCCCTCCTTGGATTCCCCTAGGTCTCTAGTTTTCAGAAATGCACAGGTTTGGTTGGTTTCCCTAGGTGCCGGCTGAGCTAGAGGCCAAAAATCTACAGGTAGGCACTTTGCAAAAAACACCTCTGTTTTTTCCCAAAATTTAGGATGTGTCCACGTTGCGCTTTGGGGTGTTTCCTGTCGCCGGCGCTAGGCCTACCCACGCAAGTGAGGTATCATTTTTATCGGGAGACTTGGGGGAACGCTGGGTGGTAGGAAATTTGTAGCTCCTCTCAGATTCCAGAACTTTCTGCCACAAAAATGTGAGGAACATGTGTTTTTTTAGCCAAATTTTGAGGTTTGCAAAGGATTCTGGGTAACAGAACCTGGTCCGAGCCACACAAGTCACCCATCTTGGATTCCCCAGGTCTCTAGTTTTCAGAAATGCACAGGTTTGGTAGGTTTCCCTAGGTGGCGGCTGAGCTAGAGGCCAAAAATCTACAGGTAGGCACTTTGCTAAAAACAGGTCTATTTTCTGTGATGTGTCCACGTTGCGCTAATGGGGCGTTTCCTGTCGCGGGCGCTAGGCCTACCCACACAAGCGAGGTATCATTTTTATCGGGAGACATGGGGGAACGCTGGGTGGAAGGAAATTTGTGGCTCCTCTCAGATTGTAGAACTTTCTGCCACAGAAATGTGAGGAACATGTGTTTTTTTTAGCCAAATTTTGAGGTTTGCAAAGGATTCTGGGTAACAGAACCTGGTTCGAGCCCCGCAAATCACCCCATCTTGGATCCTAGGTCTCTAGTTTTCAAAAATGCGCTGGTTTGCTAGGTTTCCCCCCAGGTGCCGGCTGAGCTAGAGGCCAAAATCCACACGTAGGCACTGTTTTCTATGAAAAAATGTGATGTGTCCACGTTGTGTTTTGGGCCATTTCCTGACACAAGCGCTAGGCCTACCCACACAAGTGAGGTATCATTTTTATCGGGAGACGTGGGGGAACGCTGGGGTGGAAGGAAATTTGTGGCTCCTCTCAGATTCCAGAACTTTCTGCCACAGAAATGTGAGGTTAGCCACATTTTGAGGTTTGCAAAGGATTCTGGGTAACAGAACCTGGTCCCAGCCACACAAGTCACCCATCTTGGATTCCCCCAGGTCTCTAGTTTTCAGAAATGCACAGGTTTGGTAGGTTTCCCTAGGTGGCGGCTGAGCTAGAGGCCAAAATCTACAGGTAGGCACTTTGCTAAAAACAGGTCTATTTTCTGTGATGTGTCCACGTTGCGCTAATGGGGCGTTTCCTGTCGCGGGCGCTAGGCCTACCCACACAAGTGAGGTATCATTTTTATCGGGAGACATGGGGGAACGCTGGGTGGAAGGAAATTTGTGGCTCCTCTCCGATTGTAGAACTTTCTGCCACAGAAATGTGAGGAACATGTGTTTTTGTGTTTTTTTAGCCAAATTTTGAGGTTTGCAAAGGATTCTGGGTAACAGAACCTGGTCCGAGCCCCGCAAGTCACCCCTCCTTGGATTCCCCTAGGTCTCTAGTTTTCAGAAATGCACAGGTTTGGTTGGTTTCCCTAGGTGCCGGCTGAGCTAGAGGCCAAAATCTACAGGTAGGCACTTTGCAAAAAACACCTCTGTTTTTTCCCAAAATTTAGGATGTGTCCACGTTGCGCTTTGGGGTGTTTCCTGTCGCCGGCGCTAGGCCTACCCACGCAAGTGAGGTATCATTTTTATCGGGAGACTTGGGGGAACGCTGGGTGGTAGGAAATTTGTAGCTCCTCTCAGATTCCAGAACTTTCTGCCACAAAAATGTGAGGAACATGTGTTTTTTTAGCCAAATTTTGAGGTTTGCAAAGGATTCTGGGTAACAGAACCTGGTCCGAGCCACACAAGTCACCCATCTTGGATTCCCCCAGGTCTCTAGTTTTCAGAAATGCACAGGTTTGGTAGGTTTCCCTAGGTGGCGGCTGAGCTAGAGGCCAAAATCTACAGGTAGGCACTTTGCTAAAAACAGGTCTATTTTCTGTGATGTGTCCACGTTGCGCTAATGGGGCGTTTCCTGTCGCGGGCGCTAGGCCTACCCACACAAGTGAGGTATCATTTTTATCGGGAGACATGGGGGAACGCTGGGTGGAAGGAAATTTGTGGCTCCTCTCAGATTGTAGAACTTTCTGCCACAGAAATGTGAGGAACATGTGTTTTTTTAGCCAAATTTTGAGGTTTGCAAAGGATTCTGGGTAACAGAACCTGGTTCGAGCCCCGCAAATCACCCCATCTTGGATCCTAGGTCTCTAGTTTTCAAAAATGCGCTGGTTTGCTAGGTTTCCCCAGGTGCCGGCTGAGCTAGAGGCCAAAATCCACACGTAGGCACTGTTTTCTATGAAAAAATGTGATGTGTCCACGTTGTGTTTTGGGCCATTTCCTGACACAAGCGCTAGGCCTACCCACACAAGTGAGGTATCATTTTTATCGGGAGACGTGGGGGAACGCTGGGTGGAAGGAAATTTGTGGCTCCTCTCAGATTCCAGAACTTTCTGCCACAGAAATGTGAGGTTAGCCACATTTTGAGGTTTGCAAAGGATTCTGGGTAACAGAACCTGGTCCCAGCCACACAAGTCACCCATCTTGGATTCCCCCAGGTCTCTAGTTTTCAGAAATGCACAGGTTTGGTAGGTTTCCCTAGGTGGCGGCTGAGCTAGAGGCCAAAATCTACAGGTAGGCACTTTGCTAAAAACAGGTCTATTTTCTGTGATGTGTCCACGTTGCGCTAATGGGGCGTTTCCTGTCGCGGGCGCTAGGCCTACCCACACAAGTGAGGTATCATTTTTATCGGGAGACATGGGGGAACGCTGGGTGGAAGGAAATTTGTGGCTCCTCTCCGATTGTAGAACTTTCTGCCACAGAAATGTGAGGAACATGTGTTTTTGTGTTTTTTTAGCCAAATTTTGAGGTTTGCAAAGGATTCTGGGTAACAGAACCTGGTCCGAGCCACACAAGTCACCCCATCTTGGATTCCCCTTGGTCTCTAGTTTTCAGAAATGCACAGGTTTGGTAGGTTTCCCTAGGTGGCGGCTGAGCTACAGGCCAAAATCTACAGGTAGGCACATTGCTAAAAACAGGTCTGTTTTCTGTGATGTGTCCACGTTGCGCTTTGGGGTGTTTCCTGTTGCGGGCGCTAGGCCTACCCACACAAGTGAGGTATCATTTTTATCGGGAGACGTGGGGGAACGCTGGGTGGAAGGAAATTTGTGGCTCCTCTCAGATTTCAGAACTTTCTGCCACAGAAATGTGAGGAACATGTGTTTTTTTAGCCAAATTTTGAGGTTTGCAAAGGATTCTGGGTAACAGAACCTGGTCCCAGCCACACAAGTCACCCCATCTTGGATTCCCCCAGGTCTCCAGTTTTCAGAAATGCACAGGTTTGGTAGGTTTCCCTAGGTGCCGGCTGAGCTAGAGGCCAAAATCTACAGGTAGGCACATCGCAAAAAACACCTCTGTTTTTTTCCAAAATTTAGGATGTGTCCACGTTGCGCTTTGGGGTGTTTCCTGTCGCCGGCGCTAGGCCTACCCACACAAGTGAGGTATCATTTTTATCGGGAGACTTGGGGGAACGCTGGGTGGAAGGAAATTTGTAGCTCCTCTCACATTCCAGAACTTTCTGCCACAGAAATGTGAGGGACATGTGTTTTTGTAGCCAAATTTTGAGGTTTGCAAAGGATTCTGGGTAACAGAACCTGGTCCGAGCCCCGCAAGTCACCCCTCCTTGGATTCCCCTAGGTCTCTAGTTTTCAGAAATGCACAGGTTTGGTTGGTTTCCCTAGGTGCCGGCTGAGCTAGAGGCCAAAATCTACAGGTAGGCACTTCGCAAAAAACACCCTCTGTTTTTTCCCAAAATTTAGGATGTGTCCACGTTGCGCTTTGGGGTGTTTCCTGTCGCCGGCGCTAGGCCTACCCACGCAAGTGAGGTATCATTTTTATCGGGAGACTTGGGGGAACGCTGGGTGGTAGGAAATTTGTAGCTCCTCTCAGATTCCAGAACTTTCTGCCACAAAAATGTGAGGAACATGTGTTTTTTTAGCCAAATTTTGAGGTTTGCAAAGGATTCTGGGTAACAGAACCTGGTCCGAGCCCCGCAAGTCACCCCTCCTTGGATTCCCCTAGGTCTCTAGTTTTCAGAAATGCACAGGTTTGGTAGGTTTCCCTAGGTGCCGGCTGAGCTAGAGGCCAAAATCTACAGGTAGGCACTTCGCAAAAAACACCTCTGTTTTTTTCCAAAATTTAGGATGTGTCCACGTTGCGCTTTGGGGTGTTTCCTGTCGCCGGCGCTAGGCCTACCCACGCAAGTGAGGTATCATTTTTATCGGGAGACTTGGGGGAACGCTGGGTGGAAGGAAATTTGTAGCTCCTCTCAGATTCCAGAACTTTCTGCCACAGAAATGTGAGGGACATTTTTTTTTTTTAGCCAAATTTTGAGGTTTGCAAAGGATTCTGGGTAACAGAACCTGGTCCGAGCCCTGCAAGTCACCCCTCCTTGGATTCCCCTAGGTCTCTAGTTTTCAGAAATGCACAGGTTTGGTAGGTTTCCCTAGGTGCCGGCTGAGCTAGAGGCCAAAATCTACAGGTAGGCACTTCGCAAAAAACACCTCTGTTTTTTTCCAAAATTTAGGATGTGTCCACGTTGCACTTTGGGGTGTTTCCTGTCGCCGGCGCTAGGCCTACCCACGCAAGTGAGGTATCATTTTTATCGGGAGACTTGGGGGAACGCTGGGTGGAAGGAAATTTGTAGCTCCTCTCAGATTCCAGAACTTTCTGCCACAGAAATGTGAGGGACATGTGTTTTTTTAGCCAAATTTTGAGGTTTGCAAAGGATTCTGGGTAACAGAACCTGGTCCGAGCCCCGCAAGTCACCCCTCCTTGGATTCCCCTAGGTCTCTAGTTTTCAGAAATGCACAGGTTTGGTAGGTTTCCCTAGGTGCCGGCTGAGCTAGAGGCCAAAATCTACAGGTAGGCACTTCGCAAAAAACACCTCTGTTTTTTCCCAAAATTTAGGATGTGTCCACGTTGCCCTTTGGGGTGTTTCCTGTCGCCGGCGCTAGGCCTACCCACGCAAGTGAGGTATCATTTTTATCGGGAGACTTGGGGGAACGCTGGGTGGAAGGAAATTTGTAGCTCCTCTCAGATTCCAGAACTTTCTGCCACAAAAATGTGAGGGACATGTGTTTTTTAAGCCAAATTTTGAGGTTTGCAAAGGATTCTGGGTAACAGAACCTGGTCCGAGCCCCGCAAGTCACCCCTCCTTGGATTCCCCTAGGTCTCTAGTTTTCAGAAATGCACAGGTTTGGTAGGTTTCCCTAGGTGCCGGCTGAGCTAGAGGCCAAAATCTACAGGTAGGCACTTCGCAAAAAACACCTCTGTTTTTTTCCAAAATTTAGGATGTGTCCACGTTGCGCTTTGGGGTGTTTCCTGTCGCCGGCGCTAGGCCTACCCACGCAAGTGAGGTATCATTTTTATCGGGAGACTTGGGGGAACGCTGGGTGGAAGGAAATTTGTAGCTCCTCTCAGATTCCAGAACTTTCTGCCACAGAAATGTGAGGGACATGTGTTTTTTTAGCCAAATTTTGAGGTTTGCAAAGGATTCTGGGTAACAGAACCTGGTCCGAGCCCCGCAAGTCACCCCTCCTTGGATTCCCCTAGGTCTCTAGTTTTCAGAAATGCACAGGTTTGGTAGGTTTCCCTAGGTGCCGGCTGAGCTAGAGGCCAAAATCTACAGGTAGGCACTTCGCAAAAAACACCTCTGTTTTTTTCCAAAATTTAGGATGTGTCCACGTTGCGCTTTGGGGTGTTTCCTGTCGCCGGCGCTAGGCCTACCCACGCAAGTGAGGTATCATTTTTATCGGGAGACTTGGGGGAACGCTGGGTGGAAGGAAATTTGTAGCTCCTCTCAGATTCCAGAACTTTCTGCCACAGAAATGTGAGGGACATTTTTTTTTTTTAGCCAAATTTTGAGGTTTGCAAAGGATTCTGGGTAACAGAACCTGGTCCGAGCCCCGCAAGTCACCCCTCCTTGGATTCCCCTAGGTCTCTAGTTTTCAGAAATGCACAGGTTTGGTAGGTTTCCCTAGGTGCCGGCTGAGCTAGAGGCCAAAATCTACAGGTAGGCACTTCGCAAAAAACACCTCTGTTTTTTTCCAAAATTTAGGATGTGTCCACGTTGCGCTTTGGGGTGTTTCCTGTCGCCGGCGCTAGGCCTACCCACGCAAGTGAGGTATCATTTTTATCGGGAGACTTGGGGGAACGCTGGGTGGAAGGAAATTTGTAGCTCCTCTCAGATTCCAGAACTTTCTGCCACAAAAATGTGAGGGACATGTGTTTTTTAAGCCAAATTTTGAGGTTTGCAAAGGATTCTGGGTAACAGAACCTGGTCCGAGCCCCGCAAGTCACCCCTCCTTGGATTCCCCTAGGTCTCTAGTTTTCAGAAATGCACAGGTTTGGTAGGTTTCCCTAGGTGCCGGCTGAGCTAGAGGCCAAAATCTACAGGTAGGCACTTCGCAAAAAACACCTCTGTTTTTTTCCAAAATTTAGGATGTGTCCACGTTGCGCTTTGGGGTGTTTCCTGTCGCCGGCGCTAGGCCTACCCACGCAAGTGAGGTATCATTTTTATCGGGAGACTTGGGGGAACGCTGGGTGGAAGGAAATTTGTAGCTCCTCTCAGATTCCAGAACTTTCTGCCACAGAAATGTGAGGGACATGTGTTTTTTTAGCCAAATTTTGAGGTTTGCAAAGGATTCTGGGTAACAGAACCTGGTCCGAGCCCCGCAAGTCACCCCTCCTTGGATTCCCCTAGGTCTCTAGTTTTCAGAAATGCACAGGTTTGGTAGGTTTCCCTAGGTGCCGGCTGAGCTAGAGGCCAAAATCTACAGGTAGGCACTTCGCAAAAAACACCTCTGTTTTTTTCCAAAATTTAGGATGTGTCCACGTTGCGCTTTGGGGTGTTTCCTGTCGCCGGCGCTAGGCCTACCCACGCAAGTGAGGTATCATTTTTATCGGGAGACTTGGGGGAACGCTGGGTGGAAGGAAATTTGTAGCTCCTCTCAGATTCCAGAACTTTCTGCCACAGAAATGTGAGGGACATTTTTTTTTTTTAGCCAAATTTTGAGGTTTGCAAAGGATTCTGGGTAACAGAACCTGGTCCGAGCCCCGCAAGTCACCCCTCCTTGGATTCCCCTAGGTCTCTAGTTTTCAGAAATGCACAGGTTTGGTAGGTTTCCCTAGGTGCCGGCTGAGCTAGAGGCCAAAATCTACAGGTAGGCACTTCGCAAAAAACACCTCTGTTTTTTTCCAAAATTTAGGATGTGTCCACGTTGCACTTTGGGGTGTTTCCTGTCGCCGGCGCTAGGCCTACCCACGCAAGTGAGGTATCATTTTTATCGGGAGACTTGGGGGAACGCTGGGTGGAAGGAAATTTGTAGCTCCTCTCAGATTCCAGAACTTTCTGCCACAGAAATGTGAGGGACATGTGTTTTTTTAGCCAAATTTTGAGGTTTGCAAAGGATTCTGGGTAACAGAACCTGGTCCGAGCCCCGCAAGTCACCCCTCCTTGGATTCCCCTAGGTCTCTAGTTTTCAGAAATGCACAGGTTTGGTAGGTTTCCCTAGGTGCCGGCTGAGCTAGAGGCCAAAATCTACAGGTAGGCACTTCGCAAAAAACACCTCTGTTTTTTCCCAAAATTTAGGATGTGTCCACGTTGCCCTTTGGGGTGTTTCCTGTCGCCGGCGCTAGGCCTACCCACGCAAGTGAGGTATCATTTTTATCGGGAGACTTGGGGGAACGCTGGGTGGAAGGAAATTTGTAGCTCCTCTCAGATTCCAGAACTTTCTGCCACAAAAATGTGAGGGACATGTGTTTTTTAAGCCAAATTTTGAGGTTTGCAAAGGATTCTGGGTAACAGAACCTGGTCCGAGCCCCGCAAGTCACCCCTCCTTGGATTCCCCTAGGTCTCTAGTTTTCAGAAATGCACAGGTTTGGTAGGTTTCCCTAGGTGCCGGCTGAGCTAGAGGCCAAAATCTACAGGTAGGCACTTCGCAAAAAACACCTCTGTTTTTTTCCAAAATTTAGGATGTGTCCACGTTGCGCTTTGGGGTGTTTCCTGTCGCCGGCGCTAGGCCTACCCACGCAAGTGAGGTATCATTTTTATCGGGAGACTTGGGGGAACGCTGGGTGGAAGGAAATTTGTAGCTCCTCTCAGATTCCAGAACTTTCTGCCACAGAAATGTGAGGGACATGTGTTTTTTTAGCCAAATTTTGAGGTTTGCAAAGGATTCTGGGTAACAGAACCTGGTCCGAGCCCCGCAAGTCACCCCTCCTTGGATTCCCCTAGGTCTCTAGTTTTCAGAAATGCACAGGTTTGGTAGGTTTCCCTAGGTGCCGGCTGAGCTAGAGGCCAAAATCTACAGGTAGGCACTTCGCAAAAAACACCTCTGTTTTTTTCCAAAATTTAGGATGTGTCCACGTTGCGCTTTGGGGTGTTTCCTGTCGCCGGCGCTAGGCCTACCCACGCAAGTGAGGTATCATTTTTATCGGGAGACTTGGGGGAACGCTGGGTGGAAGGAAATTTGTAGCTCCTCTCAGATTCCAGAACTTTCTGCCACAAAAATGTGAGGGACATGTGTTTTTTAAGCCAAATTTTGAGGTTTGCAAAGGATTCTGGGTAACAGAACCTGGTCTGAGCCCCGCAAGTCACCCCTCCTTGGATTCCCCTAGGTCTCTAGTTTTCATAAATGCACAGGTTTGGTAGGTTTCCCTAGGTGCCGGCTGAGCTAGAGGCCAAAATCTACAGGTAGGCACTTCGCAAAAAACACCTCTGTTTTTTTCCAAAATTTAGGATGTGTCCACGTTGCGCTTTGGGGTGTTTCCTGTCGCCGGCGCTAGGCCTACCCACGCAAGTGAGGTATCATTTTTATCGGGAGACTTGGGGGAACGCTGGGTGGAAGGAAATTTGTAGCTCCTCTCAGATTCCAGAACTTTCTGCCACAGAAATGTGAGGGACATGTGTTTTTTTAGCCAAATTTTGAGGTTTGCAAAGGATTCTGGGTAACAGAACCTGGTCCGAGCCCCGCAAGTCACCCCTCCTTGGATTCCCCTAGGTCTCTAGTTTTCAGAAATGCACAGGTTTGGTAGGTTTCCCTAGGTGCCGGCTGAGCTAGAGGCCAAAATCTACAGGTAGGCACTTCGCAAAAAACACCTCTGTTTTTTTCCAAAATTTAGGATGTGTCCACGTTGCGCTTTGGGGTGTTTCCTGTCGCCGGCGCTAGGCCTACCCACGCAAGTGAGGTATCATTTTTATCGGGAGACTTGGGGGAACGCTGGGTGGAAGGAAATTTGTAGCTCCTCTCAGATTCCAGAACTTTCTGCCACAGAAATGTGAGGGACATTTTTTTTTTTTAGCCAAATTTTGAGGTTTGCAAAGGATTCTGGGTAACAGAACCTGGTCCGAGCCCCGCAAGTCACCCCTCCTTGGATTCCCCTAGGTCTCTAGTTTTCAGAAATGCACAGGTTTGGTAGGTTTCCCTAGGTGCCGGCTGAGCTAGAGGCCAAAATCTACAGGTAGGCACTTCGCAAAAAACACCTCTGTTTTTTTCCAAAATTTAGGATGTGTCCACGTTGCGCTTTGGGGTGTTTCCTGTCGCCGGCGCTAGGCCTACCCACGCAAGTGAGGTATCATTTTTATCGGGAGACTTGGGGGAACGCTGGGTGGAAGGAAATTTGTAGCTCCTCTCAGATTCCAGAACTTTCTGCCACAGAAATGTGAGGGACATGTGTTTTTTAGCCAAATTTTGAGGTTTGCAAAGGATTCTGGGTAACAGAACCTGGTCCGAGCCCCGCAAGTCACCCCTCCTTGGATTCCCCTAGGTCTCTGGTTTTCAGAAATGCACAGGTTTGGTAGGTTTCCCTAGGTGCCGGCTGAGCTAGAGGCCAAAATCTACAGGTAGGCACTTCGCAAAAAACACCTCTGTTTTTTTCCAAAATTTAGGATGTGTCCACGTTGCGCTTTGGGGTGTTTCCTGTCGCCGGCGCTAGGCCTACCCACGCAAGTGAGGTATCATTTTTATCGGGAGACTTGGGGGAACGCTGGGTGGAAGGAAATTTGTAGCTCCTCTCAGATTCCAGAACTTTCTGCCACAGAAATGTGAGGGACATGTGTTTTTTTAGCCAACTTTTGAGGTTTGCAAAGGATTCTGGGTAACAGAACCTGGTCCGAGCCCCGCAAGTCACCCCTCCTTGAATTCCCCTAGGTCTCTAGTTTTCAGAAATGCACAGGTTTGGTAGGTTTCCCTAGGTGCCGGCTGAGCTAGAGGCCAAAATCTACAGGTAGGCACTTCGCAAAAAACACCTCTGTTTTTTTCCAAAATTTAGGATGTGTCCACGTTGCGCTTTGGGGTGTTTCCTGTCGCCGGCGCTAGGCCTACCCACGCAAGTGAGGTATCATTTTTATCGGGAGACTTGGGGGAACGCTGGGTGGAAGGAAATTTGTAGCTCCTCTCAGATTCCAGAACTTTCTGCCACAAAAATGTGAGGGACATGTGTTTTTTAAGCCAAATTTTGAGGTTTGCAAAGGATTCTGGGTAACAGAACCTGGTCCGAGCCCCGCAAGTCACCCCTCCTTGGATTCCCCTAGGTCTCTAGTTTTCAGAAATGCACAGGTTTGGTAGGTTTCCCTAGGTGCCGGCTGAGCTAGAGGCCAAAATCTACAGGTAGGCACTTCGCAAAAAACACCTCTGTTTTTTTCCAAAATTTAGGATGTGTCCACGTTGCGCTTTGGGGTGTTTCCTGTCGCCGGCGCTAGGCCTACCCACGTAAGTGAGGTATCATTTTTATCGGGAGACTTGGGGGAACGCTGGGTGGAAGGAAATTTGTAGCTCCTCTCAGATTCCAGAACTTTCTGCCACAGAAATGTGAGGGACATGTGTTTTTTTAGCCAAATTTTGAGGTTTGCAAAGGATTCTGGGTAACAGAACCTGGTCCGAGCCCCGCAAGTCACCCCTCCTTGGATTCCCCTAGGTCTCTAGTTTTCAGAAATGCACAGGTTTGGTAGGTTTCCCTAGGTGCCGGCTGAGCTAGAGGCCAAAATCTACAGGTAGGCACTTCGCAAAAAACACCTCTGTTTTTTTCCAAAATTTAGGATGTGTCCACGTTGCGCTTTGGGGTGTTTCCTGTCGCCGGCGCTAGGCCTACCCACGCAAGTGAGGTATCATTTTTATCGGGAGACTTGGGGGAACGCTGGGTGGAAGGAAATTTGTAGCTCCTCTCAGATTCCAGAACTTTCTGCCACAGAAATGTGAGGGACATTTTTTTTTTTTAGCCAAATTTTGAGGTTTGCAAAGGATTCTGGGTAACAGAACCTGGTCCGAGCCCCGCAAGTCACCCCTCCTTGGATTCCCCTAGGTCTCTGGTTTTCAGAAATGCACAGGTTTGGTAGGTTACCCTAGGTGCCGGCTGAGCTAGAGGCCAAAATCTACAGGTAGGCACTTCGCAAAAAACACCTCTGTTTTTTTCCAAAATTTAGGATGTGTCCACGTTGCGCTTTGGGGTGTTTCCTGTCGCCGGCGCTAGGCCTACCCACGCAAGTGAGGTATCATTTTTATCGGGAGACTTGGGGGAACGCTGGGTGGAAGGAAATTTGTAGCTCCTCTCAGATTCCAGAACTTTCTGCCACAGAAATGTGAGGGACATGTGTTTTTTTAGCCAACTTTTGAGGTTTGCAAAGGATTCTGGGTAACAGAACCTGGTCCGAGCCCCGCAAGTCACCCCTCCTTGAATTCCCCTAGGTCTCTAGTTTTCAGAAATGCACAGGTTTGGTAGGTTTCCCTAGGTGCCGGCTGAGCTAGAGGCCAAAATCTACAGGTAGGCACTTCGCAAAAAACACCTCTGTTTTTTTCCAAAATTTAGGATGTGTCCACGTTGCGCTTTGGGGTGTTTCCTGTCGCCGGCGCTAGGCCTACCCACGCAAGTGAGGTATCATTTTTATCGGGAGACTTGGGGGAACGCTGGGTGGAAGGAAATTTGTAGCTCCTCTCAGATTCCAGAACTTTCTGCCACAGAAATGTGAGGGACATGTGTTTTTTTAGCCAAATTTTGAGGTTTGCAAAGGATTCTGGGTAACAGAACCTGGTCCGAGCCCCGCAAGTCACCCCTCCTTGGATTCCCCTAGGTCTCTAGTTTTCAGAAATGCACAGGTTTGGTAGGTTTCCCTAGGTGCCGGCTGAGCTAGAGGCCAAAATCTACAGGTAGGCACTTCGCAAAAAACACCTCTGTTTTTTTCCAAAATTTAGGATGTGTCCACGTTGCGCTTTGGGGTGTTTCCTGTCGCCGGCGCTAGGCCTACCCACGCAAGTGAGGTATCATTTTTATCGGGAGACTTGGGGGAACGCTGGGTGGAAGGAAATTTGTAGCTCCTCTCAGATTCCAGAACTTTCTGCCACAGAAATGTGAGGGACATTTTTTTTTTTTAGCCAAATTTTGAGGTTTGCAAAGGATTCTGGGTAACAGAACCTGGTCCGAGCCCCGCAAGTCACCCCTCCTTGGATTCCCCTAGGTCTCTAGTTTTCAGAAATGCACAGGTTTGGTAGGTTTCCCTAGGTGCCGGCTGAGCTAGAGGCCAAAATCTACAGGTAGGCACTTCGCAAAAAACACCTCTGTTTTTTTCCAAAATTTAGGATGTGTCCACGTTGCGCTTTGGGGTGTTTCCTGTCGCCGGCGCTAGGCCTACCCACGCAAGTGAGGTATCATTTTTATCGGGAGACTTGGGGGAACGCTGGGTGGAAGGAAATTTGTAGCTCCTCTCAGATTCCAGAACTTTCTGCCACAGAAATGTGAGGGACATGTGTTTTTTTAGCCAAATTTTGAGGTTTGCAAAGGATTCTGGGTAACAGAACCTGGTCCGAGCCCCGCAAGTCACCCCTCCTTGGATTCCCCTAGGTCTCTAGTTTTCAGAAATGCACAGGTTTGGTAGGTTTCCCTAGGTGCCGGCTGAGCTAGAGGCCAAAATCTACAGGTAGGCACTTCGCAAAAAACACCTCTGTTTTTTTCCAAAATTTAGGATGTGTCCACGTTGCGCTTTGGGGTGTTTCCTGTCGCCGGCGCTAGGCCTACCCACGCAAGTGAGGTATAATTTTTATCGGGAGACTTGGGGGAACGCTGGGTGGAAGGAAATTTGTAGCTCCTCTCAGATTCCAGAACTTTCTGCCACAGAAATGTGAGGGACATGTGTTTTTTTAGCCAAATTTTGAGGTTTGCAAAGGATTCTGGGTAACAGAACCTGGTCCGAGCCCCGCAAGTCACCCCTCCTTGGATTCCCCTAGGTCTCTAGTTTTCAGAAATGCACAGGTTCCGTAGGTTTCCCTAGGTGCCGGCTGAGCTAGAGGCCAAAATCTACAGGTAGGCACATCGCAAAAAACACCTCTGTTTTTTTCCAAAATTTAGGATGTGTCCACGTTGCGCTTTGGGGTGTTTCCTGTCGCCGGCGCTAGGCCTACCCACACAAGTGAGGTATCATTTTTATCGGGAGACTTGGGGGAACGCTGGGTGGAAGGAAATTTGTAGCTCCTCTCACATTCCAGAACTTTCTGCCACAGAAATGTGAGGGACATGTGTTTTTGTAGCCAAATTTTGAGGTTTGCAAAGGATTCTGGGTAACAGAACCTGGTCCGAGCCCCGCAAGTCACCCCTCCTTGGATTCCCCTAGGTCTCTAGTTTTCAGAAATGCACAGGTTTGGTTGGTTTCCCTAGGTGCCGGCTGAGCTAGAGGCCAAAATCTACAGGTAGGCACTTCGCAAAAAACACCTCTGTTTTTTCCCAAAATTTAGGATGTGTCCACGTTGCGCTTTGGGGTGTTTCCTGTCGCCGGCGCTAGGCCTACCCACGCAAGTGAGGTATCATTTTTATCGGGAGACTTGGGGGAACGCTGGGTGGTAGGAAATTTGTAGCTCCTCTCAGATTCCAGAACTTTCTGCCACAAAAATGTGAGGAACATGTGTTTTTTTAGCCAAATTTTGAGGTTTGCAAAGGATTCTGGGTAACAGAACCTGGTCCGAGCCCCGCAAGTCACCCCTCCTTGGATTCCCCTAGGTCTCTAGTTTTCAGAAATGCACAGGTTTGGTAGGTTTCCTTAGGTGCCGGCTGAGCTAGAGGCCAAAATCTACAGGTAGGCACTTCGCAAAAAACACCTCTGTTTTTTTCCAAAATTTAGGATGTGTCCACGTTGGGCTTTGGGGTGTTTCCTGTCGCCGGCGCTAGGCCCACCCACGCAAGTGAGGTATCATTTTTATCGGGAGACTTGGGGGAACGCTGGGTGGAAGGAAATTTGTAGCTCCTCTCAGATTCCAGAGCTTTCTGCCACAGAAATGTGAGGGACATGTGTTTTTTTAGCCAAATTTTGAGGTTTGCAAAGGATTCTGGGTAACAGAACCCGGTCCGAGCCCCGTAAGTCACCCCTCCTTGGATTCCCCTAGGTCTCTAGTTTTCAGAAATGCACAGGTTTGGTAGGTTTCCCTAGGTGCCGGCTGAGCTAGAGGCCAAAATCTACAGGTAGGCACTTCGCAAAAAACACCTCTGTTTTTTTCCAAAATTTAGGATGTGTCCACGTTGCGCTTTGGGGTGTTTCCTGTCGCCGGCGCTAGGCCTACCCACGCAAGTGAGGTATCATTTTTATCGGGAGACTTGGGGGAACGCTGGGTGGAAGGAAATTTGTAGCTCCTCTCAGATTCCAGAACTTTCTGCCACAGAAATGTGAGGGACATGTGTTTTTTTAGCCAAATTTTGAGGTTTGCAAAGGATTCTGGGTAACAGAACCTGGTCCGAGCCCCGCAAGTCACCCCTCCTTGGATTCCCCTAGGTCTCTAGTTTTCAGAAATGCACAGGTTTGGTAGGTTTCCCTAGGTGCCGGCTGAGCTAGAGGCCAAAATCTACAGGTAGGCACTTCGCAAAAAACACCTCTGTTTTTTCCCAAAATTTAGGATGTGTCCACGTTGCGCTTTGGGGTGTTTCCTGTCGCCGGCGCTAGGCCTACCCACGCAAGTGAGGTATCATTTTTATCGGGAGACTTGGGGGAACGCTGGGTGGAAGGAAATTTGTAGCTCCTCTCAGATTCCAGAACTTTCTGCCACAGAAATGTGAGGGACATGTGTTTTTTTAGCCAAATTTTGAGGTTTGCAAAGGATTCTGGGTAACAGAACCTGGTCCGAGCCCCGCAAGTCACACCTCCTTGGATTCCCCTAGGTCTCTAGTTTTCAGAAATGCACAGGTTTGGTAGGTTTCCCTAGGTGCCGGCTGAGCTAGAGGCCAAAATCTACAGGTAGGCACTTCGCAAAAAACACCTCTGTTTTTTTCCAAAATTTAGGATGTGTCCACGTTGCGCTTTGGGGTGTTTCCTGTCGCCGGCGCTAGGCCTACCCACGCAAGTGAGGTATCATTTTTATCGGGAGACTTGGGGGAACGCTGGGTGGAAGGAAATTTGTAGCTCCTCTCAGATTCCAGAACTTTCTGCCACAGAAATGTGAGGGACATGTGTTTTTTTAGCCAAATTTTGAGGTTTGCAAAGGATTCTGGGTAACAGAACCTGGTCCGAGCCCCGCAAGTCACCCCTCCTTGGATTCCCCTAGGTCTCTAGTTTTCAGAAATGCACAGGTTTGGTAGGTTTCCCTATGTGCCGGCTGAGCTAGAGGCCAAAATCTACAGGTAGGCACTTCGCAAAAAACACCTCTGTTTTTTTCCAAAATTTAGGATGTGTCCACGTTGCGCTTTGGGGTGTTTCCTGTCGCCGGCGCTATGCCTACCCACGCAAGTGAGGTATAATTTTTATCGGGAGACTTGGGGGAACGCTGGGTGGAAGGAAATTTGTAGCTCCTCTCAGATTCCAGAACTTTCTGCCACAGAAATGTGAGGGACATGTGTTTTTTTAGCCAAATTTTGAGGTTTGCAAAGGATTCTGGGTAACAGAACCTGGTCCGAGCCCCGCAAGTCACCCCTCCTTGGATTCCCCTAGGTCTCTAGTTTTCAGAAATGCACAGGTTCCGTAGGTTTCCCTAGGTGCCGGCTGAGCTAGAGGCCAAAATCTACAGGTAGGCACTTCGCAAAAAACACCTCTGTTTTTTTCCAAAATTTAGGATGTGTCCACGTTGCGCTTTGGGGTGTTTCCTGTCGCCGGCGCTAGGCCTACCCACGCAAGTGAGGTATCATTTTTATCGGGAGACTTGGGGGAACGCTGGGTGGAAGGAAATTTGTAGCTCCTCTCAGATTCCAGACCTTTCTGCCACAGAAATGTGAGGGACATGTGTTTTTTTAGCCAAATTTTGAGGTTTGCAGAGGATTCTGGGTAACAGAACATGGTCCGAGCCCCGCAAGTCACCCCTCCTTGGATTCCCCTAGGTCTCTAGTTTTCAGAAATGCACAGGTTCCGTAGGTTTCCCTAGGTGCCGGCTGAGCTAGAGGCCAAAATCTACAGGTAGGCACATCGCAAAAAACACCTCTGTTTTTTTCCAAAATTTAGGATGTGTCCACGTTGCGCTTTGGGGTGTTTCCTGTCGCCGGCGCTAGGCCTACCCACACAAGTGAGGTATCATTTTTATCGGGAGACTTGGGGGAACGCTGGGTGGAAGGAAATTTGTAGCTCCTCTCAGATTCCAGACCTTTCTGCCACAGAAATGTGAGGGACATGTGTTTTTTTAGCCAAATTTTGAGGTTTGCAGAGGATTCTGGGTAACAGAACCTGGTCCGAGCCCCGCAAGTCACCCCTCCTTGGATTCCCCTAGGTCTCTAGTTTTCAGAAATGCACAGGTTTGGTAGGTTTCCCTAGGTGCCGGCTAAGCTAGAGGCCAAAATCTACAGGTAGGCACTTCGCAAAAAACACCTCTGTTTTTTTCCAAAATTTAGGATGTGTCCACGTTGCGCTTTGGGGTGTTTCCTGTCGCCGGCGCTAGGCCTACCCACGCAAGTGAGGTATCATTTTTATCGGGAGACTTGGGGGAACGCTGAGTGGAAGGAAATTTGTAGCTCCTCTCAGATTCCAGAACTTTCTGCCACAGAAATGTGAGGGACATGTGTTTTTTTAGCCAAATTTTGAGGTTTGCAAAGGATTCTGGGTAACAGAACCTGGTCCGAGCCCCGCAAGTCACCCCTCCTTGGATTCCCCTAGGTCTCTAGTTTTCAGAAATGCACAGGTTTGGTAGGTTTCCCTAGGTGCCGGCTGAGCTAGAGGCCAAAATCTACAGGTAGGCACTTCGCAAAAAACACCTCTGTTTTTTTCCAAAATTTAGGATGTGTCCACGTTGCGCTTTGGGGTGTTTCCTGTCGCCGGCGCTAGGCCTACCCACGCAAGTGAGGTATCATTTTTATCGGGAGACTTGGGGGAACGCTGGGTGGAAGGAAATTTGTAGCTCCTCTCAGATTCCAGAACTTTCTGCCACAGAAATGTGAGGGACATGTGTTTTTTTAGCCAACTTTTGAGGTTTGCAAAGGATTCTGGGTAACAGAACCTGGTCCGAGCCCCGCAAGTCACCCCTCCTTGAATTCCCCTAGGTCTCTAGTTTTCAGAAATGCACAGGTTTGGTAGGTTTCCCTAGGTGCCGGCTGAGCTAGAGGCCAAAATCTACAGGTAGGCACTTCGCAAAAAACACCTCTGTTTTTTCCCAAAATTTAGGATGTGTCCACGTTGCGCTTTGGGGTGTTTCCTGTCGCCGGCGCTAGGCCTACCCACGCAAGTGAGGTATCATTTTTATCGGGAGACTAGGGGGAACGCTGGGTGGAAGGAAATTTGTAGCTCCTCTCAGATTCCAGAACTTTCTGCCACAGAAATGTGAGGGACATGTGTTTTTTTAGCCAAATTTTGAGGTTTGCAAAGGATTCTGGGTAACAGAACCTGGTCCGAGCCCCGCAAGTCACCCCTCCTTGGATTCCCCTAGGTCTCTAGTTTTCAGAAATGCACAGGTTTGGTAGGTTTCCCTATGTGCCGGCTGAGCTAGAGGCCAAAATCTACAGGTAGGCACTTCGCAAAAAACACCTCTGTTTTTTTCCAAAATTTAGGATGTGTCCACGTTGCGCTTTGGGGTGTTTCCTGTCGCCGGCGCTATGCCTACCCACGCAAGTGAGGTATAATTTTTATCGGGAGACTTGGGGGAACGCTGGGTGGAAGGAAATTTGTAGCTCCTCTCAGATTCCAGAACTTTCTGCCACAGAAATGTGAGGGACATGTGTTTTTTTAGCCAAATTTTGAGGTTTGCAAAGGATTCTGGGTAACAGAACCTGGTCCGAGCCCCGCAAGTCACCCCTCCTTGGATTCCCCTAGGTCTCTAGTTTTCAGAAATGCACAGGTTCCGTAGGTTTCCCTAGGTGCCGGCTGAGCTAGAGGCCAAAATCTACAGGTAGGCACTTCGCAAAAAACACCTCTGTTTTTTTCCAAAATTTAGGATGTGTCCACGTTGCGCTTTGGGGTGTTTCCTGTCGCCGGCGCTAGGCCTACCCACGCAAGTGAGGTATCATTTTTATCGGGAGACTTGGGGGAACGCTGGGTGGAAGGAAATTTGTAGCTCCTCTCAGATTCCAGACCTTTCTGCCACAGAAATGTGAGGGACATGTGTTTTTTTAGCCAAATTTTGAGGTTTGCAGAGGATTCTGGGTAACAGAACCTGGTCCGAGCCCCGCAAGTCACCCCTCCTTGGATTCCCCTAGGTCTCTAGTTTTCAGAAATGCACAGGTTCCGTAGGTTTCCCTAGGTGCCGGCTGAGCTAGAGGCCAAAATCTACAGGTAGGCACATCGCAAAAAACACCTCTGTTTTTTTCCAAAATTTAGGATGTGTCCACGTTGCGCTTTGGGGTGTTTCCTGTCGCCGGCGCTAGGCCTACCCACACAAGTGAGGTATCATTTTTATCGGGAGACTTGGGGGAACGCTGGGTGGAAGGAAATTTGTAGCTCCTCTCAGATTCCAGACCTTTCTGCCACAGAAATGTGAGGGACATGTGTTTTTTTAGCCAAATTTTGAGGTTTGCAGAGGATTCTGGGTAACAGAACCTGGTCCGAGCCCCGCAAGTCACCCCTCCTTGGATTCCCCTAGGTCTCTAGTTTTCAGAAATGCACAGGTTTGGTAGGTTTCCCTAGGTGCCGGCTGAGCTAGAGGCCAAAATCTACAGGTAGGCACTTCGCAAAAAACACCTCTGTTTTTTTCCAAAATTTAGGATGTGTCCACGTTGCGCTTTGGGGTGTTTCCTGTCGCCGGCGCTAGGCCTACCCACGCAAGTGAGGTATCATTTTTATCGGGAGACTTGGGGGAACGCTGGGTGGAAGGAAATTTGTAGCTCCTCTCAGATTCCAGAACTTTCTGCCACAGAAATGTGAGGGACATGTGTTTTTTTAGCCAACTTTTGAGGTTTGCAAAGGATTCTGGGTAACAGAACCTGGTCCGAGCCCCGCAAGTCACCCCTCCTTGGATTCCCCTAGGTCTCTAGTTTTCAGAAATGCACAGGTTTGGTAGGTTTCCCTAGGTGCCGGCTGAGCTAGAGGCCAAAATCTACAGGTAGGCACTTCGCAAAAAACACCTCTGTTTTTTCCCAAAATTTAGGATGTGTCCACGTTGCCCTTTGGGGTGTTTCCTGTCGCCGGCGCTAGGCCTACCCACGCAAGTGAGGTATCATTTTTATCGGGAGACTTGGGGGAACGCTGGGTGGAAGGAAATTTGTAGCTCCTCTCAGATTCCAGAACTTTCTGCCACAAAAATGTGAGGGACATGTGTTTTTTAAGCCAAATTTTGAGGTTTGCAAAGGATTCTGGGTAACAGAACCTGGTCCGAGCCCCGCAAGTCACCCCTCCTTGGATTCCCCTAGGTCTCTAGTTTTCAGAAATGCACAGGTTTGGTAGGTTTCCCTAGGTGCCGGCTGAGCTAGAGGCCAAAATCTACAGGTAGGCACTTCGCAAAAAACACCTCTGTTTTTTTCCAAAATTTAGGATGTGTCCACGTTGCGCTTTGGGGTGTTTCCTGTCGCCGGCGCTAGGCCTACCCACGCAAGTGAGGTATCATTTTTATCGGGAGACTTGGGGGAACGCTGGGTGGAAGGAAATTTGTAGCTCCTCTCAGATTCCAGAACTTTCTGCCACAGAAATGTGAGGGACATGTGTTTTTTTAGCCAAATTTTGAGGTTTGCAAAGGATTCTGGGTAACAGAACCTGGTCCGAGCCCCGCAAGTCACCCCTCCTTGGATTCCCCTAGGTCTCTAGTTTTCAGAAATGCACAGGTTTGGTAGGTTTCCCTAGGTGCCGGCTGAGCTAGAGGCCAAAATCTACAGGTAGGCACTTCGCAAAAAACACCTCTGTTTTTTTCCAAAATTTAGGATGTGTCCACGTTGCGCTTTGGGGTGTTTCCTGTCGCCGGCGCTAGGCCTACCCACGCAAGTGAGGTATCATTTTTATCGGGAGACTTGGGGGAACGCTGGGTGGAAGGTAATTTGTAGCTCCTCTCAGATTCCAGAACTTTCTGCCACAGAAATGTGAGGGACATTTTTTTTTTTTAGCCAAATTTTGAGGTTTGCAAAGGATTCTGGGTAACAGAACCTGGTCCGAGCCCCGCAAGTCACCCCTCCTTGGATTCCCCTAGGTCTCTAGTTTTCAGAAATGCACAGGTTTGGTAGGTTTCCCTAGGTGCCGGCTGAGCTAGAGGCCAAAATCTACAGGTAGGCACTTCGCAAAAAACACCTCTGTTTTTTTCCAAAATTTAGGATGTGTCCACGTTGCGCTTTGGGGTGTTTCCTGTCGCCGGCGCTAGGCCTACCCACGCAAGTGAGGTATCATTTTTATCGGGAGACTTGGGGGAACGCTGGGTGGAAGGAAATTTGTAGCTCCTCTCAGATTCCAGAACTTTCTGCCACAAAAATGTGAGGGACATGTGTTTTTTAAGCCAAATTTTGAGGTTTGCAAAGGATTCTGGGTAACAGAACCTGGTCCGAGCCCCGCAAGTCACCCCTCCTTGGATTCCCCTAGGTCTCTAGTTTTCAGAAATGCACAGGTTTGGTAGGTTTCCCTAGGTGCCGGCTGAGCTAGAGGCCAAAATCTACAGGTAGGCACTTCGCAAAAAACACCTCTGTTTTTTTCCAAAATTTAGGATGTGTCCACGTTGCGCTTTGGGGTGTTTCCTGTCGCCGGCGCTAGGCCTACCCACGCAAGTGAGGTATCATTTTTATCGGGAGACTTGGGGGAACGCTGGGTGGAAGGAAATTTGTAGCTCCTCTCAGATTCCAGAACTTTCTGCCACAGAAATGTGAGGGACATGTGTTTTTTTAGCCAAATTTTGAGGTTTGCAAAGGATTCTGGGTAACAGAACCTGGTCCGAGCCCCGCAAGTCACCCCTCCTTGGATTCCCCTAGGTCTCTAGTTTTCAGAAATGCACAGGTTTGGTAGGTTTCCCTAGGTGCCGGCTGAGCTAGAGGCCAAAATCTACAGGTAGGCACTTCGCAAAAAACACCTCTGTTTTTTTCCAAAATTTAGGATGTGTCCACGTTGCGCTTTGGGGTGTTTCCTGTCGCCGGCGCTAGGCCTACCCACGCAAGTGAGGTATCATTTTTATCGGGAGACTTGGGGGAACGCTGGGTGGAAGGAAATTTGTAGCTCCTCTCAGATTCCAGAACTTTCTGCCACAGAAATGTGAGGGACATTTTTTTTTTTTAGCCAAATTTTGAGGTTTGCAAAGGATTCTGGGTAACAGAACCTGGTCCGAGCCCCGCAAGTCACCCCTCCTTGGATTCCCCTAGGTCTCTAGTTTTCAGAAATGCACAGGTTTGGTAGGTTTCCCTAGGTGCCGGCTGAGCTAGAGGCCAAAATCTACAGGTAGGCACTTCGCAAAAAACACCTCTGTTTTTTTCCAAAATTTAGGATGTGTCCACGTTGCACTTTGGGGTGTTTCCTGTCGCCGGCGCTAGGCCTACCCACGCAAGTGAGGTATCATTTTTATCGGGAGACTTGGGGGAACGCTGGGTGGAAGGAAATTTGTAGCTCCTCTCAGATTCCAGAACTTTCTGCCACAGAAATGTGAGGGACATGTGTTTTTTTAGCCAAATTTTGAGGTTTGCAAAGGATTCTGGGTAACAGAACCTGGTCCGAGCCCCGCAAGTCACCCCTCCTTGGATTCCCCTAGGTCTCTAGTTTTCAGAAATGCACAGGTTTGGTAGGTTTCCCTAGGTGCCGGCTGAGCTAGAGGCCAAAATCTACAGGTAGGCACTTCGCAAAAAACACCTCTGTTTTTTCCCAAAATTTAGGATGTGTCCACGTTGCCCTTTGGGGTGTTTCCTGTCGCCGGCGCTAGGCCTACCCACGCAAGTGAGGTATCATTTTTATCGGGAGACTTGGGGGAACGCTGGGTGGAAGGAAATTTGTAGCTCCTCTCAGATTCCAGAACTTTCTGCCACAAAAATGTGAGGGACATGTGTTTTTTAAGCCAAATTTTGAGGTTTGCAAAGGATTCTGGGTAACAGAACCTGGTCCGAGCCCCGCAAGTCACCCCTCCTTGGATTCCCCTAGGTCTCTAGTTTTCAGAAATGCACAGGTTTGGTAGGTTTCCCTAGGTGCCGGCTGAGCTAGAGGCCAAAATCTACAGGTAGGCACTTCGCAAAAAACACCTCTGTTTTTTTCCAAAATTTAGGATGTGTCCACGTTGCGCTTTGGGGTGTTTCCTGTCGCCGGCGCTAGGCCTACCCACGCAAGTGAGGTATCATTTTTATCGGGAGACTTGGGGGAACGCTGGGTGGAAGGAAATTTGTAGCTCCTCTCAGATTCCAGAACTTTCTGCCACAGAAATGTGAGGGACATGTGTTTTTTTAGCCAACTTTTGAGGTTTGCAAAGGATTCTGGGTAACAGAACCTGGTCCGAGCCCCGCAAGTCACCCCTCCTTGGATTCCCCTAGGTCTCTAGTTTTCAGAAATGCACAGGTTTGGTAGGTTTCCCTAGGTGCCGGCTGAGCTAGAGGCCAAAATCTACAGGTAGGCACTTCGCAAAAAACACCTCTGTTTTTTCCCAAAATTTAGGATGTGTCCACGTTGCCCTTTGGGGTGTTTCCTGTCGCCGGCGCTAGGCCTACCCACGCAAGTGAGGTATCATTTTTATCGGGAGACTTGGGGGAACGCTGGGTGGAAGGAAATTTGTAGCTCCTCTCAGATTCCAGAACTTTCTGCCACAAAAATGTGAGGGACATGTGTTTTTTAAGCCAAATTTTGAGGTTTGCAAAGGATTCTGGGTAACAGAACCTGGTCCGAGCCCCGCAAGTCACCCCTCCTTGGATTCCCCTAGGTCTCTAGTTTTCAGAAATGCACAGGTTTGGTAGGTTTCCCTAGGTGCCGGCTGAGCTAGAGGCCAAAATCTACAGGTAGGCACTTCGCAAAAAACACCTCTGTTTTTTTCCAAAATTTAGGATGTGTCCACGTTGCGCTTTGGGGTGTTTCCTGTCGCCGGCGCTAGGCCTACCCACGCAAGTGAGGTATCATTTTTATCGGGAGACTTGGGGGAACGCTGGGTGGAAGGAAATTTGTAGCTCCTCTCAGATTCCAGAACTTTCTGCCACAGAAATGTGAGGGACATGTGTTTTTTTAGCCAAATTTTGAGGTTTGCAAAGGATTCTGGGTAACAGAACCTGGTCCGAGCCCCGCAAGTCACCCCTCCTTGGATTCCCCTAGGTCTCTAGTTTTCAGAAATGCACAGGTTTGGTAGGTTTCCCTAGGTGCCGGCTGAGCTAGAGGCCAAAATCTACAGGTAGGCACTTCGCAAAAAACACCTCTGTTTTTTTCCAAAATTTAGGATGTGTCCACGTTGCGCTTTGGGGTGTTTCCTGTCGCCGGCGCTAGGCCTACCCACGCAAGTGAGGTATCATTTTTATCGGGAGACTTGGGGGAACGCTGGGTGGAAGGAAATTTGTAGCTCCTCTCAGATTCCAGAACTTTCTGCCACAAAAATGTGAGGGACATGTGTTTTTTAAGCCAAATTTTGAGGTTTGCAAAGGATTCTGGGTAACAGAACCTGGTCTGAGCCCCGCAAGTCACCCCTCCTTGGATTCCCCTAGGTCTCTAGTTTTCATAAATGCACAGGTTTGGTAGGTTTCCCTAGGTGCCGGCTGAGCTAGAGGCCAAAATCTACAGGTAGGCACTTCGCAAAAAACACCTCTGTTTTTTTCCAAAATTTAGGATGTGTCCACGTTGCG
This sequence comes from Pleurodeles waltl, assembly GCF_031143425.1. Taxonomy (NCBI): domain Eukaryota; kingdom Metazoa; phylum Chordata; class Amphibia; order Caudata; family Salamandridae; genus Pleurodeles; species Pleurodeles waltl. Next base: position 754,176,009 of record NC_090436.1, read on the forward strand.
CTTTGGGGTGTTTCCTGTCGCCGGCGCTAGGCCTACCCACGCAAGTGAGGTATCATTTTTATCGGGAGACTTGGGGGAACGCTGGGTGGAAGGAAATTTGTAGCTCCTCTCAGATTCCAGAACTTTCTGCCACAGAAATGTGAGGGACATGTGTTTTTTTAGCCAAATTTTGAGGTTTGCAAAGGATTCTGGGTAACAGAACCTGGTCCGAGCCCCGCAAGTCACCCCTCCTTGGATTCCCCTAGGTCTCTAGTTTTCAGAAATGCACAGGTTTGGTAGGTTTCCCTAGGTGCCGGCTGAGCTAGAGGCCAAAATCTACAGGTAGGCACTTCGCAAAAAACACCTCTGTTTTTTTCCAAAATTTAGGATGTGTCCACGTTGCGCTTTGGGGTGTTTCCTGTCGCCGGCGCTAGGCCTACCCACGCAAGTGAGGTATCATTTTTATCGGGAGACTTGGGGGAACGCTGGGTGGAAGGAAATTTGTAGCTCCTCTCAGATTCCAGAACTTTCTGCCACAGAAATGTGAGGGACATTTTTTTTTTTTAGCCAAATTTTGAGGTTTGCAAAGGATTCTGGGTAACAGAACCTGGTCCGAGCCCCGCAAGTCACCCCTCCTTGGATTCCCCTAGGTCTCTAGTTTTCAGAAATGCACAGGTTTGGTAGGTTTCCCTAGGTGCCGGCTGAGCTAGAGGCCAAAATCTACAGGTAGGCACTTCGCAAAAAACACCTCTGTTTTTTTCCAAAATTTAGGATGTGTCCACGTTGCGCTTTGGGGTGTTTCCTGTCGCCGGCGCTAGGCCTACCCACGCAAGTGAGGTATCATTTTTATCGGGAGACTTGGGGGAACGCTGGGTGGAAGGAAATTTGTAGCTCCTCTCAGATTCCAGAACTTTCTGCCACAGAAATGTGAGGGACATGTGTTTTTTAGCCAAATTTTGAGGTTTGCAAAGGATTCTGGGTAACAGAACCTGGTCCGAGCCCCGCAAGTCACCCCTCCTTGGATTCCCCTAGGTCTCTGGTTTTCAGAAATGCACAGGTTTGGTAGGTTTCCCTAGGTGCCGGCTGAGCTAGAGGCCAAAATCTACAGGTAGGCACTTCGCAAAAAACACCTCTGTTTTTTTCCAAAATTTAGGATGTGTCCACGTTGCGCTTTGGGGTGTTTCCTGTCGCCGGCGCTAGGCCTACCCACGCAAGTGAGGTATCATTTTTATCGGGAGACTTGGGGGAACGCTGGGTGGAAGGAAATTTGTAGCTCCTCTCAGATTCCAGAACTTTCTGCCACAGAAATGTGAGGGACATGTGTTTTTTTAGCCAACTTTTGAGGTTTGCAAAGGATTCTGGGTAACAGAACCTGGTCCGAGCCCCGCAAGTCACCCCTCCTTGAATTCCCCTAGGTCTCTAGTTTTCAGAAATGCACAGGTTTGGTAGGTTTCCCTAGGTGCCGGCTGAGCTAGAGGCCAAAATCTACAGGTAGGCACTTCGCAAAAAACACCTCTGTTTTTTTCCAAAATTTAGGATGTGTCCACGTTGCGCTTTGGGGTGTTTCCTGTCGCCGGCGCTAGGCCTACCCACGCAAGTGAGGTATCATTTTTATCGGGAGACTTGGGGGAACGCTGGGTGGAAGGAAATTTGTAGCTCCTCTCAGATTCCAGAACTTTCTGCCACAAAAATGTGAGGGACATGTGTTTTTTAAGCCAAATTTTGAGGTTTGCAAAGGATTCTGGGTAACAGAACCTGGTCCGAGCCCCGCAAGTCACCCCTCCTTGGATTCCCCTAGGTCTCTAGTTTTCAGAAATGCACAGGTTTGGTAGGTTTCCCTAGGTGCCGGCTGAGCTAGAGGCCAAAATCTACAGGTAGGCACTTCGCAAAAAACACCTCTGTTTTTTTCCAAAATTTAGGATGTGTCCACGTTGCGCTTTGGGGTGTTTCCTGTCGCCGGCGCTAGGCCTACCCACGTAAGTGAGGTATCATTTTTATCGGGAGACTTGGGGGAACGCTGGGTGGAAGGAAATTTGTAGCTCCTCTCAGATTCCAGAACTTTCTGCCACAGAAATGTGAGGGACATGTGTTTTTTTAGCCAAATTTTGAGGTTTGCAAAGGATTCTGGGTAACAGAACCTGGTCCGAGCCCCGCAAGTCACCCCTCCTTGGATTCCCCTAGGTCTCTAGTTTTCAGAAATGCACAGGTTTGGTAGGTTTCCCTAGGTGCCGGCTGAGCTAGAGGCCAAAATCTACAGGTAGGCACTTCGCAAAAAACACCTCTGTTTTTTTCCAAAATTTAGGATGTGTCCACGTTGCGCTTTGGGGTGTTTCCTGTCGCCGGCGCTAGGCCTACCCACGCAAGTGAGGTATCATTTTTATCGGGAGACTTGGGGGAACGCTGGGTGGAAGGAAATTTGTAGCTCCTCTCAGATTCCAGAACTTTCTGCCACAGAAATGTGAGGGACATTTTTTTTTTTTAGCCAAATTTTGAGGTTTGCAAAGGATTCTGGGTAACAGAACCTGGTCCGAGCCCCGCAAGTCACCCCTCCTTGGATTCCCCTAGGTCTCTGGTTTTCAGAAATGCACAGGTTTGGTAGGTTACCCTAGGTGCCGGCTGAGCTAGAGGCCAAAATCTACAGGTAGGCACTTCGCAAAAAACACCTCTGTTTTTTTCCAAAATTTAGGATGTGTCCACGTTGCGCTTTGGGGTGTTTCCTGTCGCCGGCGCTAGGCCTACCCACGCAAGTGAGGTATCATTTTTATCGGGAGACTTGGGGGAACGCTGGGTGGAAGGAAATTTGTAGCTCCTCTCAGATTCCAGAACTTTCTGCCACAGAAATGTGAGGGACATGTGTTTTTTTAGCCAACTTTTGAGGTTTGCAAAGGATTCTGGGTAACAGAACCTGGTCCGAGCCCCGCAAGTCACCCCTCCTTGAATTCCCCTAGGTCTCTAGTTTTCAGAAATGCACAGGTTTGGTAGGTTTCCCTAGGTGCCGGCTGAGCTAGAGGCCAAAATCTACAGGTAGGCACTTCGCAAAAAACACCTCTGTTTTTTTCCAAAATTTAGGATGTGTCCACGTTGCGCTTTGGGGTGTTTCCTGTCGCCGGCGCTAGGCCTACCCACGCAAGTGAGGTATCATTTTTATCGGGAGACTTGGGGGAACGCTGGGTGGAAGGAAATTTGTAGCTCCTCTCAGATTCCAGAACTTTCTGCCACAGAAATGTGAGGGACATGTGTTTTTTTAGCCAAATTTTGAGGTTTGCAAAGGATTCTGGGTAACAGAACCTGGTCCGAGCCCCGCAAGTCACCCCTCCTTGGATTCCCCTAGGTCTCTAGTTTTCAGAAATGCACAGGTTTGGTAGGTTTCCCTAGGTGCCGGCTGAGCTAGAGGCCAAAATCTACAGGTAGGCACTTCGCAAAAAACACCTCTGTTTTTTTCCAAAATTTAGGATGTGTCCACGTTGCGCTTTGGGGTGTTTCCTGTCGCCGGCGCTAGGCCTACCCACGCAAGTGAGGTATCATTTTTATCGGGAGACTTGGGGGAACGCTGGGTGGAAGGAAATTTGTAGCTCCTCTCAGATTCCAGAACTTTCTGCCACAGAAATGTGAGGGACATTTTTTTTTTTTAGCCAAATTTTGAGGTTTGCAAAGGATTCTGGGTAACAGAACCTGGTCCGAGCCCCGCAAGTCACCCCTCCTTGGATTCCCCTAGGTCTCTAGTTTTCAGAAATGCACAGGTTTGGTAGGTTTCCCTAGGTGCCGGCTGAGCTAGAGGCCAAAATCTACAGGTAGGCACTTCGCAAAAAACACCTCTGTTTTTTTCCAAAATTTAGGATGTGTCCACGTTGCGCTTTGGGGTGTTTCCTGTCGCCGGCGCTAGGCCTACCCACGCAAGTGAGGTATCATTTTTATCGGGAGACTTGGGGGAACGCTGGGTGGAAGGAAATTTGTAGCTCCTCTCAGATTCCAGAACTTTCTGCCACAGAAATGTGAGGGACATGTGTTTTTTTAGCCAAATTTTGAGGTTTGCAAAGGATTCTGGGTAACAGAACCTGGTCCGAGCCCCGCAAGTCACCCCTCCTTGGATTCCCCTAGGTCTCTAGTTTTCAGAAATGCACAGGTTTGGTAGGTTTCCCTAGGTGCCGGCTGAGCTAGAGGCCAAAATCTACAGGTAGGCACTTCGCAAAAAACACCTCTGTTTTTTTCCAAAATTTAGGATGTGTCCACGTTGCGCTTTGGGGTGTTTCCTGTCGCCGGCGCTAGGCCTACCCACGCAAGTGAGGTATAATTTTTATCGGGAGACTTGGGGGAACGCTGGGTGGAAGGAAATTTGTAGCTCCTCTCAGATTCCAGAACTTTCTGCCACAGAAATGTGAGGGACATGTGTTTTTTTAGCCAAATTTTGAGGTTTGCAAAGGATTCTGGGTAACAGAACCTGGTCCGAGCCCCGCAAGTCACCCCTCCTTGGATTCCCCTAGGTCTCTAGTTTTCAGAAATGCACAGGTTCCGTAGGTTTCCCTAGGTGCCGGCTGAGCTAGAGGCCAAAATCTACAGGTAGGCACATCGCAAAAAACACCTCTGTTTTTTTCCAAAATTTAGGATGTGTCCACGTTGCGCTTTGGGGTGTTTCCTGTCGCCGGCGCTAGGCCTACCCACACAAGTGAGGTATCATTTTTATCGGGAGACTTGGGGGAACGCTGGGTGGAAGGAAATTTGTAGCTCCTCTCACATTCCAGAACTTTCTGCCACAGAAATGTGAGGGACATGTGTTTTTGTAGCCAAATTTTGAGGTTTGCAAAGGATTCTGGGTAACAGAACCTGGTCCGAGCCCCGCAAGTCACCCCTCCTTGGATTCCCCTAGGTCTCTAGTTTTCAGAAATGCACAGGTTTGGTTGGTTTCCCTAGGTGCCGGCTGAGCTAGAGGCCAAAATCTACAGGTAGGCACTTCGCAAAAAACACCTCTGTTTTTTCCCAAAATTTAGGATGTGTCCACGTTGCGCTTTGGGGTGTTTCCTGTCGCCGGCGCTAGGCCTACCCACGCAAGTGAGGTATCATTTTTATCGGGAGACTTGGGGGAACGCTGGGTGGTAGGAAATTTGTAGCTCCTCTCAGATTCCAGAACTTTCTGCCACAAAAATGTGAGGAACATGTGTTTTTTTAGCCAAATTTTGAGGTTTGCAAAGGATTCTGGGTAACAGAACCTGGTCCGAGCCCCGCAAGTCACCCCTCCTTGGATTCCCCTAGGTCTCTAGTTTTCAGAAATGCACAGGTTTGGTAGGTTTCCTTAGGTGCCGGCTGAGCTAGAGGCCAAAATCTACAGGTAGGCACTTCGCAAAAAACACCTCTGTTTTTTTCCAAAATTTAGGATGTGTCCACGTTGGGCTTTGGGGTGTTTCCTGTCGCCGGCGCTAGGCCCACCCACGCAAGTGAGGTATCATTTTTATCGGGAGACTTGGGGGAACGCTGGGTGGAAGGAAATTTGTAGCTCCTCTCAGATTCCAGAGCTTTCTGCCACAGAAATGTGAGGGACATGTGTTTTTTTAGCCAAATTTTGAGGTTTGCAAAGGATTCTGGGTAACAGAACCCGGTCCGAGCCCCGTAAGTCACCCCTCCTTGGATTCCCCTAGGTCTCTAGTTTTCAGAAATGCACAGGTTTGGTAGGTTTCCCTAGGTGCCGGCTGAGCTAGAGGCCAAAATCTACAGGTAGGCACTTCGCAAAAAACACCTCTGTTTTTTTCCAAAATTTAGGATGTGTCCACGTTGCGCTTTGGGGTGTTTCCTGTCGCCGGCGCTAGGCCTACCCACGCAAGTGAGGTATCATTTTTATCGGGAGACTTGGGGGAACGCTGGGTGGAAGGAAATTTGTAGCTCCTCTCAGATTCCAGAACTTTCTGCCACAGAAATGTGAGGGACATGTGTTTTTTTAGCCAAATTTTGAGGTTTGCAAAGGATTCTGGGTAACAGAACCTGGTCCGAGCCCCGCAAGTCACCCCTCCTTGGATTCCCCTAGGTCTCTAGTTTTCAGAAATGCACAGGTTTGGTAGGTTTCCCTAGGTGCCGGCTGAGCTAGAGGCCAAAATCTACAGGTAGGCACTTCGCAAAAAACACCTCTGTTTTTTTCCAAAATTTAGGATGTGTCCACGTTGCGCTTTGGGGTGTTTCCTGTCGCCGGCGCTAGGCCTACCCACGCAAGTGAGGTATCATTTTTATCGGGAGACTTGGGGGAACGCTGGGTGGAAGGAAATTTGTAGTTCCTCTCAGATTCCAGAACTTTCTGCCACAGAAATGTGAGGGACATGTGTTTTTTTAGCCAAATTTTGAGGTTTGCAAAGGATTCTGGGTAACAGAACCTGGTCCGAGCCCCGCAAGTCACCCCTCCTTGGATTCCCCTAGGTCTCTAGTTTTCAGAAATGCACAGGTTTGGTAGGTTTCCCTAGGTGCCGGCTGAGCTAGAGGCCAAAATCTACAGGTAGGCACTTTGCAAAAAACACCTCTGTTTTTTTCCAAAATTTAGGATGTGTCCACGTTGCGCTTTGGGGTGTTTCCTGTCGCCGGCGCTAGGCCTACCCACGCAAGTGAGGTATCATTTTTATCGGGAGACTTGGGGGAACGCTGGGTGGAAGGAAATTTGTAGCTCCTCTCAGATTCCAGAACTTTCTGCCACAGAAATGTGAGGGACATGTGTTTTTTTAGCCAAATTTTGAGGTTTGCAAAGGATTCTGGGTAACAGAACCTGGTCCGAGCCCCGCAAGTCACCCCTCCTTGGATTCCCCTAGGTCTCTAGTTTTCAGAAATGCACAGGTTTGGTAGGTTTCCCTATGTGCCGGCTGAGCTAGAGGCCAAAATCTACAGGTAGGCACTTCGCAAAAAACACCTCTGTTTTTTTCCAAAATTTAGGATGTGTCCACGTTGCGCTTTGGGGTGTTTCCTGTCGCCGGCGCTCGGCCTACCCACGCAAGTGAGGTATCATTTTTATCGGGAGACTTGGGGGAACGCTGGGTGGAAGGAAATTTGTAGCTCCTCTCAGATTCCAGAACTTTCCTCCACAGAAATGTGAGGGACATTTTTTTTTTTTAGCCAAATTTTGAGGTTTGCAAAGGATTCTGGGTAACAGAACCTGGTCCGAGCCCCGCAAGTCACCCCTCCTTGGATTCCCCTAGGTCTCTAGTTTTCAGAAATGCACAGGTTTGGTAGGTTTCCCTAGGTGCCGGCTGAGCTAGAGGCCAAAATCTACAGGTAGGCACTTCGCAAAAAACACCTCTGTTTTTTTCCAAAATTTAGGATGTGTCCACGTTGCGCTTTGGGGTGTTTCCTGTCGCCGGCGCTAGGCCTACCCACGCAAGTGAGGTATCATTTTTATCGGGAGACTTGGGGAAACGCTGGGTGGAAGGAAATTTGTAGTTCCTCTCAGATTCCAGAACTTTCTGCCACAGAAATGTGAGGAACATGTGTTTTTTTAGCCAAATTTTGAGGTTTGCAAAGGATTCTGGGTAACAGAACCTGGTCCGAGCCCCGCAAGTCACCCCTCCTTGGATTCCCCTAGGTCTCTAGTTTTCAGAAATGCACAGGTTTGGTAGGTTTCCCTATGTGCCGGCTGAGCTAGAGGCCAAAATCTACAGGTAGGCACTTCGCAAAAAACACCTCTGTTTTTTTCCAAAATTTAGGATGTGTCCACGTTGCGCTTTGGGGTGTTTCCTGTCGCCGGCGCTAGGCCTACCCACGCAAGTGAGGTATCATTTTTATCGGGAGACTTGGGGGAACGCTGGGTGGAAGGAAATTTGTAGCTCCTCTCAGATTCCAGAACTTTCTGCCACAGAAATGTGAGGGACATGTGTTTTTTTAGCCAACTTTTGAGGTTTGCAAAGGATTCTGGGTAACAGAACCTGGTCCGAGCCCCGCAAGTCACCCCTCCTTGAATTCCCCTAGGTCTCTAGTTTTCAGAAATGCACAGGTTTGGTAGGTTTCCCTAGGTGCCGGCTGAGCTAGAGGCCAAAATCTACAGGTAGGCACTTCGCAAAAAACACCTCTGTTTTTTTCCAAAATTTAGGATGTGTCCACGTTGCGCTTTGGGGTGTTTCCTGTCGCCGGCGCTAGGCCTACCCACGCAAGTGAGGTATCATTTTTATCGGGAGACTTGGGGGAACGCTGGGTGGAAGGAAATTTGTAGCTCCTCTCAGATTCCAGAACTTTCTGCCACAGAAATGTGAGGGACATGTGTTTTTTTAGCCAAATTTTGAGGTTTGCAAAGGATTCTGGGTAACAGAACCTGGTCCGAGCCCCGTAAGTCACCCCTCCTTGGATTCCCCTAGGTCTCTAGTTTTCAGAAATGCACATGTTTGGTAGGTTTCCCTAGGTGCCGGCTGAGCTAGAGGCCAAAATCTACAGGTAGGCACTTCGCAAAAAACACCTCTGTTTTTTTCCAAAATTTAGGATGTGTCCACGTTGCGCTTTGGGGTGTTTCCTGTCGCCGGCGCTAGGCCTACCCACGCAAGTGAGGTATCATTTTTATCGGGAGACTTGGGGGAACGCTGGGTGGAAGGAAATTTGTAGCTCCTCTCAGATTCCAGAACTTTCTGCCACAGAAATGTGAGGGACATTTTTTTTTTTTAGCCAAATTTTGAGGTTTGCAAAGGATTCTGGGTAACAGAACCTGGTCCGAGCCCCGCAAGTCACCCCTCCTTGGATTCCCCTAGGTCTCTAGTTTTCAGAAATGCACAGGTTTGGTAGGTTTCCCTAGGTGCCGGCTGAGCTAGAGGCCAAAATCTACAGGTAGGCACTTCGCAAAAAACACCTCTGTTTTTTTCCAAAATTTAGGATGTGTCCACGTTGCACTTTGGGGTGTTTCCTGTCGCCGGCGCTAGGCCTACCCACGCAAGTGAGGTATCATTTTTATCGGGAGACTTGGGGGAACGCTGGGTGGAAGGAAATTTGTAGCTCCTCTCAGATTCCAGAACTTTCTGCCACAGAAATGTGAGGGACATGTGTTTTTTTAGCCAAATTTTGAGGTTTGCAAAGGATTCTGGGTAACAGAACCTGGTCCGAGCCCCGCAAGTCACCCCTCCTTGGATTCCCCTAGGTCTCTAGTTTTCAGAAATGCACAGGTTTGGTAGGTTTCCCTAGGTGCCGGCTGAGCTAGAGGCCAAAATCTACAGGTAGGCACTTCGCAAAAAACACCTCTGTTTTTTCCCAAAATTTAGGATGTGTCCACGTTGCCCTTTGGGGTGTTTCCTGTCGCCGGCGCTAGGCCTACCCACGCAAGTGAGGTATCATTTTTATCGGGAGACTTGGGGGAACGCTGGGTGGAAGGAAATTTGTAGCTCCTCTCAGATTCCAGAACTTTCTGCCACAAAAATGTGAGGGACATGTGTTTTTTAAGCCAAATTTTGAGGTTTGCAAAGGATTCTGGGTAACAGAACCTGGTCCGAGCCCCGCAAGTCACCCCTCCTTGGATTCCCCTAGGTCTCTAGTTTTCAGAAATGCACAGGTTTGGTAGGTTTCCCTAGGTGCCGGCTGAGCTAGAGGCCAAAATCTACAGGTAGGCACTTCGCAAAAAACACCTCTGTTTTTTTCCAAAATTTAGGATGTGTCCACGTTGCGCTTTGGGGTGTTTCCTGTCGCCGGCGCTAGGCCTACCCACGCAAGTGAGGTATCATTTTTATCGGGAGACTTGGGGGAACGCTGGGTGGAAGGAAATTTGTAGCTCCTCTCAGATTCCAGAACTTTCTGCCACAGAAATGTGAGGGACATGTGTTTTTTTAGCCAACTTTTGAGGTTTGCAAAGGATTCTGGGTAACAGAACCTGGTCCGAGCCCCGCAAGTCACCCCTCCTTGGATTCCCCTAGGTCTCTAGTTTTCAGAAATGCACAGGTTTGGTAGGTTTCCCTAGGTGCCGGCTGAGCTAGAGGCCAAAATCTACAGGTAGGCACTTCGCAAAAAACACCTCTGTTTTTTCCCAAAATTTAGGATGTGTCCACGTTGCCCTTTGGGGTGTTTCCTGTCGCCGGCGCTAGGCCTACCCACGCAAGTGAGGTATCATTTTTATCGGGAGACTTGGGGGAACGCTGGGTGGAAGGAAATTTGTAGCTCCTCTCAGATTCCAGAACTTTCTGCCACAAAAATGTGAGGGACATGTGTTTTTTAAGCCAAATTTTGAGGTTTGCAAAGGATTCTGGGTAACAGAACCTGGTCCGAGCCCCGCAAGTCACCCCTCCTTGGATTCCCCTAGGTCTCTAGTTTTCAGAAATGCACAGGTTTGGTAGGTTTCCCTAGGTGCCGGCTGAGCTAGAGGCCAAAATCTACAGGTAGGCACTTCGCAAAAAACACCTCTGTTTTTTTCCAAAATTTAGGATGTGTCCACGTTGCGCTTTGGGGTGTTTCCTGTCGCCGGCGCTAGGCCTACCCACGCAAGTGAGGTATCATTTTTATCGGGAGACTTGGGGGAACGCTGGGTGGAAGGAAATTTGTAGCTCCTCTCAGATTCCAGAACTTTCTGCCACAGAAATGTGAGGGACATGTGTTTTTTTAGCCAAATTTTGAGGTTTGCAAAGGATTCTGGGTAACAGAACCTGGTCCGAGCCCCGCAAGTCACCCCTCCTTGGATTCCCCTAGGTCTCTAGTTTTCAGAAATGCACAGGTTTGGTAGGTTTCCCTAGGTGCCGGCTGAGCTAGAGGCCAAAATCTACAGGTAGGCACTTCGCAAAAAACACCTCTGTTTTTTTCCAAAATTTAGGATGTGTCCACGTTGCGCTTTGGGGTGTTTCCTGTCGCCGGCGCTAGGCCTACCCACGCAAGTGAGGTATCATTTTTATCGGGAGACTTGGGGGAACGCTGGGTGGAAGGAAATTTGTAGCTCCTCTCAGATTCCAGAACTTTCTGCCACAGAAATGTGAGGGACATTTTTTTTTTTTAGCCAAATTTTGAGGTTTGCAAAGGATTCTGGGTAACAGAACCTGGTCCGAGCCCCGCAAGTCACCCCTCCTTGGATTCCCCTAGGTCTCTAGTTTTCAGAAATGCACAGGTTTGGTAGGTTTCCCTAGGTGCCGGCTGAGCTAGAGGCCAAAATCTACAGGTAGGCACTTCGCAAAAAACACCTCTGTTTTTTTCCAAAATTTAGGATGTGTCCACGTTGCGCTTTGGGGTGTTTCCTGTCGCCGGCGCTAGGCCTACCCACGCAAGTGAGGTATCATTTTTATCGGGAGACTTGGGGGAACGCTGGGTGGAAGGAAATTTGTAGCTCCTCTCAGATTCCAGAACTTTCTGCCACAAAAATGTGAGGGACATGTGTTTTTTAAGCCAAATTTTGAGGTTTGCAAAGGATTCTGGGTAACAGAACCTGGTCCGAGCCCCGCAAGTCACCCCTCCTTGGATTCCCCTAGGTCTCTAGTTTTCAGAAATGCACAGGTTTGGTAGGTTTCCCTAGGTGCCGGCTGAGCTAGAGGCCAAAATCTACAGGTAGGCACTTCGCAAAAAACACCTCTGTTTTTTTCCAAAATTTAGGATGTGTCCACGTTGCGCTTTGGGGTGTTTCCTGTCGCCGGCGCTAGGCCTACCCACGCAAGTGAGGTATCATTTTTATCGGGAGACTTGGGGGAACGCTGGGTGGAAGGAAATTTGTAGCTCCTCTCAGATTCCAGAACTTTCTGCCACAGAAATGTGAGGGACATGTGTTTTTTTAGCCAAATTTTGAGGTTTGCAAAGGATTCTGGGTAACAGAACCTGGTCCGAGCCCCGCAAGTCACCCCTCCTTGGATTCCCCTAGGTCTCTAGTTTTCAGAAATGCACAGGTTTGGTAGGTTTCCCTAGGTGCCGGCTGAGCTAGAGGCCAAAATCTACAGGTAGGCACTTCGCAAAAAACACCTCTGTTTTTTTCCAAAATTTAGGATGTGTCCACGTTGCGCTTTGGGGTGTTTCCTGTCGCCGGCGCTAGGCCTACCCACGCAAGTGAGGTATCATTTTTATCGGGAGACTTGGGGGAACGCTGGGTGGAAGGAAATTTGTAGCTCCTCTCAGATTCCAGAACTTTCTGCCACAGAAATGTGAGGGACATTTTTTTTTTTTTAGCCAAATTTTGAGGTTTGCAAAGGATTCTGGGTAACAGAACCTGGTCCGAGCCCCGCAAGTCACCCCTCCTTGGATTCCCCTAGGTCTCTAGTTTTCAGAAATGCACAGGTTTGGTAGGTTTCCCTAGGTGCCGGCTGAGCTAGAGGCCAAAATCTACAGGTAGGCACTTCGCAAAAAACACCTCTGTTTTTTTCCAAAATTTAGGATGTGTCCACGTTGCACTTTGGGGTGTTTCCTGTCGCCGGCGCTAGGCCTACCCACGCAAGTGAGGTATCATTTTTATCGGGAGACTTGGGGGAACGCTGGGTGGAAGGAAATTTGTAGCTCCTCTCAGATTCCAGAACTTTCTGCCACAGAAATGTGAGGGACATGTGTTTTTTTAGCCAAATTTTGAGGTTTGCAAAGGATTCTGGGTAACAGAACCTGGTCCGAGCCCCGCAAGTCACCCCTCCTTGGATTCCCCTAGGTCTCTAGTTTTCAGAAATGCACGGTTTGGTAGGTTTCCCTAGGTGCCGGCTGAGCTAGAGGCCAAAATCTACAGGTAGGCACTTCGCAAAAAACACCTCTGTTTTTTCCCAAAATTTAGGATGTGTCCACGTTGCCCTTTGGGGTGTTTCCTGTCGCCGGCGCTAGGCCTACCCACGCAAGTGAGGTATCATTTTTATCGGGAGACTTGGGGGAACGCTGGGTGGAAGGAAATTTGTAGCTCCTCTCAGATTCCAGAACTTTCTGCCACAAAAATGTGAGGGACATGTGTTTTTTAAGCCAAATTTTGAGGTTTGCAAAGGATTCTGGGTAACAGAACCTGGTCCGAGCCCCGCAAGTCACCCCTCCTTGGATTCCCCTAGGTCTCTAGTTTTCAGAAATGCACAGGTTTGGTAGGTTTCCCTAGGTGCCGGCTGAGCTAGAGGCCAAAATCTACAGGTAGGCACTTCGCAAAAAACACCTCTGTTTTTTTCCAAAATTTAGGATGTGTCCACGTTGCGCTTTGGGGTGTTTCCTGTCGCCGGCGCTAGGCCTACCCACGCAAGTGAGGTATCATTTTTATCGGGAGACTTGGGGGAACGCTGGGTGGAAGGAAATTTGTAGCTCCTCTCAGATTCCAGAACTTTCTGCCACAGAAATGTGAGGGACATGTGTTTTTTTAGCCAAATTTTGAGGTTTGCAAAGGATTCTGGGTAACAGAACCTGGTCCGAGCCCCGCAAGTCACCCCTCCTTGGATTCCCCTAGGTCTCTAGTTTTCAGAAATGCACAGGTTTGGTAGGTTTCCCTAGGTGCCGGCTGAGCTAGAGGCCAAAATCTACAGGTAGGCACTTCGCAAAAAACACCTCTGTTTTTTTCCAAAATTTAGGATGTGTCCACGTTGCGCTTTGGGGTGTTTCCTGTCGCCGGCGCTAGGCCTACCCACGCAAGTGAGGTATCATTTTTATCGGGAGACTTGGGGGAACGCTGGGTGGAAGGAAATTTGTAGCTCCTCTCAGATTCCAGAACTTTCTGCCACAAAAATGTGAGGGACATGTGTTTTTTAAGCCAAATTTTGAGGTTTGCAAAGGATTCTGGGTAACAGAACCTGGTCTGAGCCCCGCAAGTCACCCCTCCTTGGATTCCCCTAGGTCTCTAGTTTTCATAAATGCACAGGTTTGGTAGGTTTCCCTAGGTGCCGGCTGAGCTAGAGGCCAAAATCTACAGGTAGGCACTTCGCAAAAAACACCTCTGTTTTTTTCCAAAATTTAGGATGTGTCCACGTTGCGCTTTGGGGTGTTTCCTGTCGCCGGCGCTAGGCCTACCCACGCAAGTGAGGTATCATTTTTATCGGGAGACTTGGGGGAACGCTGGGTGGAAGGAAATTTGTAGCTCCTCTCAGATTCCAGAACTTTCTGCCACAGAAATGTGAGGGACATGTGTTTTTTTAGCCAAATTTTGAGGTTTGCAAAGGATTCTGGGTAACAGAACCTGGTCCGAGCCCCGCAAGTCACCCCTCCTTGGATTCCCCTAGGTCTCTAGTTTTCAGAAATGCACAGGTTTGGTAGGTTTCCCTAGGTGCCGGCTGAGCTAGAGGCCAAAATCTACAGGTAGGCACTTCGCAAAAAACACCTCTGTTTTTTTCCAAAATTTAGGATGTGTCCACGTTGCGCTTTGGGGTGTTTCCTGTCGCCGGCGCTAGGCCTACCCACGCAAGTGAGGTATCATTTTTATCGGGAGACTTGGGGGAACGCTGGGTGGAAGGAAATTTGTAGCTCCTCTCAGATTCCAGAACTTTCTGCCACAGAAATGTGAGGGACATTTTTTTTTTTTAGCCAAATTTTGAGGTTTGCAAAGGATTCTGGGTAACAGAACCTGGTCCGAGCCCCGCAAGTCACCCCTCCTTGGATTCCCCTAGGTCTCTAGTTTTCAGAAATGCACAGGTTTGGTAGGTTTCCCTAGGTGCCGGCTGAGCTAGAGGCCAAAATCTACAGGTAGGCACTTCGCAAAAAACACCTCTGTTTTTTTCCAAAATTTAGGATGTGTCCACGTTGCGCTTTGGGGTGTTTCCTGTCGCCGGCGCTAGGCCTACCCACGCAAGTGAGGTATCATTTTTATCGGGAGACTTGGGGGAACGCTGGGTGGAAGGAAATTTGTAGCTCCTCTCAGATTCCAGAACTTTCTGCCACAGAAATGTGAGGGACATGTGTTTTTTAGCCAAATTTTGAGGTTTGCAAAGGATTCTGGGTAACAGAACCTGGTCCGAGCCCCGCAAGTCACCCCTCCTTGGATTCCCCTAGGTCTCTGGTTTTCAGAAATGCACAGGTTTGGTAGGTTTCCCTAGGTGCCGGCTGAGCTAGAGGCCAAAATCTACAGGTAGGCACTTCGCAAAAAACACCTCTGTTTTTTTCCAAAATTTAGGATGTGTCCACGTTGCGCTTTGGGGTGTTTCCTGTCGCCGGCGCTAGGCCTACCCACGCAAGTGAGGTATCATTTTTATCGGGAGACTTGGGGGAACGCTGGGTGGAAGGAAATTTGTAGCTCCTCTCAGATTCCAGAACTTTCTGCCACAGAAATGTGAGGGACATGTGTTTTTTTAGCCAACTTTTGAGGTTTGCAAAGGATTCTGGGTAACAGAACCTGGTCCGAGCCCCGCAAGTCACCCCTCCTTGAATTCCCCTAGGTCTCTAGTTTTCAGAAATGCACAGGTTTGGTAGGTTTCCCTAGGTGCCGGCTGAGCTAGAGGCCAAAATCTACAGGTAGGCACTTCGCAAAAAACACCTCTGTTTTTTTCCAAAATTTAGGATGTGTCCACGTTGCGCTTTGGGGTGTTTCCTGTCGCCGGCGCTAGGCCTACCCACGCAAGTGAGGTATCATTTTTATCGGGAGACTTGGGGGAACGCTGGGTGGAAGGAAATTTGTAGCTCCTCTCAGATTCCAGAACTTTCTGCCACAAAAATGTGAGGGACATGTGTTTTTTAAGCCAAATTTTGAGGTTTGCAAAGGATTCTGGGTAACAGAACCTGGTCCGAGCCCCGCAAGTCACCCCTCCTTGGATTCCCCTAGGTCTCTAGTTTTCAGAAATGCACAGGTTTGGTAGGTTTCCCTAGGTGCCGGCTGAGCTAGAGGCCAAAATCTACAGGTAGGCACTTCGCAAAAAACACCTCTGTTTTTTTCCAAAATTTAGGATGTGTCCACGTTGCGCTTTGGGGTGTTTCCTGTCGCCGGCGCTAGGCCTACCCACGTAAGTGAGGTATCATTTTTATCGGGAGACTTGGGGGAACGCTGGGTGGAAGGAAATTTGTAGCTCCTCTCAGATTCCAGAACTTTCTGCCACAGAAATGTGAGGGACATGTGTTTTTTTAGCCAAATTTTGAGGTTTGCAAAGGATTCTGGGTAACAGAACCTGGTCCGAGCCCCGCAAGTCACCCCTCCTTGGATTCCCCTAGGTCTCTAGTTTTCAGAAATGCACAGGTTTGGTAGGTTTCCCTAGGTGCCGGCTGAGCTAGAGGCCAAAATCTACAGGTAGGCACTTCGCAAAAAACACCTCTGTTTTTTTCCAAAATTTAGGATGTGTCCACGTTGCGCTTTGGGGTGTTTCCTGTCGCCGGCGCTAGGCCTACCCACGCAAGTGAGGTATCATTTTTATCGGGAGACTTGGGGGAACGCTGGGTGGAAGGAAATTTGTAGCTCCTCTCAGATTCCAGAACTTTCTGCCACAGAAATGTGAGGGACATTTTTTTTTTTTAGCCAAATTTTGAGGTTTGCAAAGGATTCTGGGTAACAGAACCTGGTCCGAGCCCCGCAAGTCACCCCTCCTTGGATTCCCCTAGGTCTCTGGTTTTCAGAAATGCACAGGTTTGGTAGGTTACCCTAGGTGCCGGCTGAGCTAGAGGCCAAAATCTACAGGTAGGCACTTCGCAAAAAACACCTCTGTTTTTTTCCAAAATTTAGGATGTGTCCACGTTGCGCTTTGGGGTGTTTCCTGTCGCCGGCGCTAGGCCTACCCACGCAAGTGAGGTATCATTTTTATCGGGAGACTTGGGGGAACGCTGGGTGGAAGGAAATTTGTAGCTCCTCTCAGATTCCAGAACTTTCTGCCACAGAAATGTGAGGGACATGTGTTTTTTTAGCCAACTTTTGAGGTTTGCAAAGGATTCTGGGTAACAGAACCTGGTCCGAGCCCCGCAAGTCACCCCTCCTTGAATTCCCCTAGGTCTCTAGTTTTCAGAAATGCACAGGTTTGGTAGGTTTCCCTAGGTGCCGGCTGAGCTAGAGGCCAAAATCTACAGGTAGGCACTTCGCAAAAAACACCTCTGTTTTTTTCCAAAATTTAGGATGTGTCCACGTTGCGCTTTGGGGTGTTTCCTGTCGCCGGCGCTAGGCCTACCCACGCAAGTGAGGTATCATTTTTATCGGGAGACTTGGGGGAACGCTGGGTGGAAGGAAATTTGTAGCTCCTCTCAGATTCCAGAACTTTCTGCCACAGAAATGTGAGGGACATGTGTTTTTTTAGCCAAATTTTGAGGTTTGCAAAGGATTCTGGGTAACAGAACCTGGTCCGAGCCCCGCAAGTCACCCCTCCTTGGATTCCCCTAGGTCTCTAGTTTTCAGAAATGCACAGGTTTGGTAGGTTTCCCTAGGTGCCGGCTGAGCTAGAGGCCAAAATCTACAGGTAGGCACTTCGCAAAAAACACCTCTGTTTTTTTCCAAAATTTAGGATGTGTCCACGTTGCGCTTTGGGGTGTTTCCTGTCGCCGGCGCTAGGCCTACCCACGCAAGTGAGGTATCATTTTTATCGGGAGACTTGGGGGAACGCTGGGTGGAAGGAAATTTGTAGCTCCTCTCAGATTCCAGAACTTTCTGCCACAGAAATGTGAGGGACATTTTTTTTTTTAGCCAAATTTTGAGGTTTGCAAAGGATTCTGGGTAACAGAACCTGGTCCGAGCCCCGCAAGTCACCCCTCCTTGGATTCCCCTAGGTCTCTAGTTTTCAGAAATGCACAGGTTTGGTAGGTTTCCCTAGGTGCCGGCTGAGCTAGAGGCCAAAATCTACAGGTAGGCACTTCGCAAAAAACACCTCTGTTTTTTTCCAAAATTTAGGATGTGTCCACGTTGCGCTTTGGGGTGTTTCCTGTCGCCGGCGCTAGGCCTACCCACGCAAGTGAGGTATCATTTTTATCGGGAGACTTGGGGGAACGCTGGGTGGAAGGAAATTTGTAGCTCCTCTCAGATTCCAGAACTTTCTGCCACAGAAATGTGAGGGACATGTGTTTTTTTAGCCAAATTTTGAGGTTTGCAAAGGATTCTGGGTAACAGAACCTGGTCCGAGCCCCGCAAGTCACCCCTCCTTGGATTCCCCTAGGTCTCTAGTTTTCAGAAATGCACAGGTTTGGTAGGTTTCCCTAGGTGCCGGCTGAGCTAGAGGCCAAAATCTACAGGTAGGCACTTCGCAAAAAACACCTCTGTTTTTTTCCAAAATTTAGGATGTGTCCACGTTGCGCTTTGGGGTGTTTCCTGTCGCCGGCGCTAGGCCTACCCACGCAAGTGAGGTATAATTTTTATCGGGAGACTTGGGGGAACGCTGGGTGGAAGGAAATTTGTAGCTCCTCTCAGATTCCAGAACTTTCTGCCACAGAAATGTGAGGGACATGTGTTTTTTTAGCCAAATTTTGAGGTTTGCAAAGGATTCTGGGTAACAGAACCTGGTCCGAGCCCCGCAAGTCACCCCTCCTTGGATTCCCCTAGGTCTCTAGTTTTCAGAAATGCACAGGTTTGGTAGGTTTCCCTAGGTGCCGGCTGAGCTAGAGGCCAAAATCTACAGGTAGGCACTTCGCAAAAAACACCTCTGTTTTTTTCCCAAATTTAGGATGTGTCCACGTTGCGCTTTGGGGTGTTTCCTGTCGCCGGCGCTAGGCCTACCCACGCAAGTGAGGTATCATTTTTATCGGGAGACTTGGGGGAACGCTGGGTGGTAGGAAATTTGTAGCTCCTCTCAGATTCCAGAACTTTCTGCCACAAAAATGTGAGGAACATGTGTTTTTTTAGCCAAATTTTGAGGTTTGCAAAGGATTCTGGGTAACAGAACCTGGTCCGAGCCCCGCAAGTCACCCCTCCTTGGATTCCCCTAGGTCTCTAGTTTTCAGAAATGCACAGGTTTGGTAGGTTTCCTTAGGTGCCGGCTGAGCTAGAGGCCAAAATCTACAGGTAGGCACTTCGCAAAAAACACCTCTGTTTTTTTCCAAAATTTAGGATGTGTCCACGTTGGGCTTTGGGGTGTTTCCTGTCGCCGGCGCTAGGCCCACCCACGCAAGTGAGGTATCATTTTTATCGGGAGACTTGGGGGAACGCTGGGTGGAAGGAAATTTGTAGCTCCTCTCAGATTCCAGAGCTTTCTGCCACAGAAATGTGAGGGACATGTGTTTTTTTAGCCAAATTTTGAGGTTTGCAAAGGATTCTGGGTAACAGAACCCGGTCCGAGCCCCGTAAGTCACCCCTCCTTGGATTCCCCTAGGTCTCTAGTTTTCAGAAATGCACAGGTTTGGTAGGTTTCCCTAGGTGCCGGCTGAGCTAGAGGCCAAAATCTACAGGTAGGCACTTCGCAAAAAACACCTCTGTTTTTTTCCAAAATTTAGGATGTGTCCACGTTGCGCTTTGGGGTGTTTCCTGTCGCCGGCGCTAGGCCTACCCACGCAAGTGAGGTATCATTTTTATCGGGAGACTTGGGGGAACGCTGGGTGGAAGGAAATTTGTAGCTCCTCTCAGATTCCAGAACTTTCTGCCACAGAAATGTGAGGGACATGTGTTTTTTTAGCCAAATTTTGAGGTTTGCAAAGGATTCTGGGTAACAGAACCTGGTCCGAGCCCCGCAAGTCACCCCTCCTTGGATTCCCCTAGGTCTCTAGTTTTCAGAAATGCACAGGTTTGGTAGGTTTCCCTAGGTGCCGGCTGAGCTAGAGGCCAAAATCTACAGGTAGGCACTTCGCAAAAAACACCTCTGTTTTTTCCCAAAATTTAGGATGTGTCCACGTTGCGCTTTGGGGTGTTTCCTGTCGCCGGCGCTAGGCCTACCCACGCAAGTGAGGTATCATTTTTATCGGGAGACTTGGGGGAACGCTGGGTGGAAGGAAATTTGTAGCTCCTCTCAGATTCCAGAACTTTCTGCCACAGAAATGTGAGGGACATGTGTTTTTTTAGCCAAATTTTGAGGTTTGCAAAGGATTCTGGGTAACAGAACCTGGTCCGAGCCCCGCAAGTCACACCTCCTTGGATTCCCCTAGGTCTCTAGTTTTCAGAAATGCACAGGTTTGGTAGGTTTCCCTAGGTGCCGGCTGAGCTAGAGGCCAAAATCTACAGGTAGGCACTTCGCAAAAAACACCTCTGTTTTTTTCCAAAATTTAGGATGTGTCCACGTTGCGCTTTGGGGTGTTTCCTGTCGCCGGCGCTAGGCCTACCCACGCAAGTGAGGTATCATTTTTATCGGGAGACTTGGGGGAACGCTGGGTGGAAGGAAATTTGTAGCTCCTCTCAGATTCCAGAACTTTCTGCCACAGAAATGTGAGGGACATGTGTTTTTTTAGCCAAATTTTGAGGTTTGCAAAGGATTCTGGGTAACAGAACCTGGTCCGAGCCCCGCAAGTCACCCCTCCTTGGATTCCCCTAGGTCTCTAGTTTTCAGAAATGCACAGGTTTGGTAGGTTTCCCTATGTGCCGGCTGAGCTAGAGGCCAAAATCTACAGGTAGGCACTTCGCAAAAAACACCTCTGTTTTTTTCCAAAATTTAGGATGTGTCCACGTTGCGCTTTGGGGTGTTTCCTGTCGCCGGCGCTATGCCTACCCACGCAAGTGAGGTATAATTTTTATCGGGAGACTTGGGGGAACGCTGGGTGGAAGGAAATTTGTAGCTCCTCTCAGATTCCAGAACTTTCTGCCACAGAAATGTGAGGGACATGTGTTTTTTTAGCCAAATTTTGAGGTTTGCAAAGGATTCTGGGTAACAGAACCTGGTCCGAGCCCCGCAAGTCACCCCTCCTTGGATTCCCCTAGGTCTCTAGTTTTCAGAAATGCACAGGTTCCGTAGGTTTCCCTAGGTGCCGGCTGAGCTAGAGGCCAAAATCTACAGGTAGGCACTTCGCAAAAAACACCTCTGTTTTTTTCCAAAATTTAGGATGTGTCCACGTTGCGCTTTGGGGTGTTTCCTGTCGCCGGCGCTAGGCCTACCCACGCAAGTGAGGTATCATTTTTATCGGGAGACTTGGGGGAACGCTGGGTGGAAGGAAATTTGTAGCTCCTCTCAGATTCCAGACCTTTCTGCCACAGAAATGTGAGGGACATGTGTTTTTTTAGCCAAATTTTGAGGTTTGCAGAGGATTCTGGGTAACAGAACATGGTCCGAGCCCCGCAAGTCACCCCTCCTTGGATTCCCCTAGGTCTCTAGTTTTCAGAAATGCACAGGTTCCGTAGGTTTCCCTAGGTGCCGGCTGAGCTAGAGGCCAAAATCTACAGGTAGGCACATCGCAAAAAACACCTCTGTTTTTTTCCAAAATTTAGGATGTGTCCACGTTGCGCTTTGGGGTGTTTCCTGTCGCCGGCGCTAGGCCTACCCACACAAGTGAGGTATCATTTTTATCGGGAGACTTGGGGGAACGCTGGGTGGAAGGAAATTTGTAGCTCCTCTCAGATTCCAGACCTTTCTGCCACAGAAATGTGAGGGACATGTGTTTTTTTAGCCAAATTTTGAGGTTTGCAGAGGATTCTGGGTAACAGAACCTGGTCCGAGCCCCGCAAGTCACCCCTCCTTGGATTCCCCTAGGTCTCTAGTTTTCAGAAATGCACAGGTTTGGTAGGTTTCCCTAGGTGCCGGCTGAGCTAGAGGCCAAAATCTACAGGTAGGCACTTCGCAAAAAACACCTCTGTTTTTTTCCAAAATTTAGGATGTGTCCACGTTGCGCTTTGGGGTGTTTCCTGTCGCCGGCGCTAGGCCTACCCACGCAAGTGAGGTATCATTTTTATCGGGAGACTTGGGGGAACGCTGAGTGGAAGGAAATTTGTAGCTCCTCTCAGATTCCAGAACTTTCTGCCACAGAAATGTGAGGGACATGTGTTTTTTTAGCCAAATTTTGAGGTTTGCAAAGGATTCTGGGTAACAGAACCTGGTCCGAGCCCCGCAAGTCACCCCTCCTTGGATTCCCCTAGGTCTCTAGTTTTCAGAAATGCACAGGTTTGGTAGGTTTCCCTAGGTGCCGGCTGAGCTAGAGGCCAAAATCTACAGGTAGGCACTTCGCAAAAAACACCTCTGTTTTTTTCCAAAATTTAGGATGTGTCCACGTTGCGCTTTGGGGTGTTTCCTGTCGCCGGCGCTAGGCCTACCCACGCAAGTGAGGTATCATTTTTATCGGGAGACTTGGGGAAACGCTGGGTGGAAGGAAATTTGTAGTTCCTCTCAGATTCCAGAACTTTCTGCCACAGAAATGTGAGGGACATGTGTTTTTTTAGCCAAATTTTGAGGTTTGCAAAGGATTCTGGGTAACAGAACCTGGTCCGAGCCCCGCAAGTCACCCCTCCTTGGATTCCCCTAGGTCTCTAGTTTTCAGAAATGCACAGGTTTGGTAGGTTTCCCTATGTGCCGGCTGAGCTAGAGGCCAAAATCTACAGGTAGGCACTTCGCAAAAAACACCTCTGTTTTTTTCCAAAATTTAGGATGTGTCCACGTTGCGCTTTGGGGTGTTTCCTGTCGCCGGCGCTAGGCCTACCCACGCAAGTGAGGTATCATTTTTATCGGGAGACTTGGGGGAACGCTGGGTGGAAGGAAATTTGTAGCTCCTCTCAGATTCCAGAACTTTCTGCCACAGAAATGTGAGGGACATGTGTTTTTTTAGCCAACTTTTGAGATTTGCAAAGGATTCTGGGTAACAGAACCTGGTCCGAGCCCCGCAAGTCACCCCTCCTTGAATTCCCCTAGGTCTCTAGTTTTCAGAAATGCACAGGTTTGGTAGGTTTCCCTAGGTGCCGGCTGAGCTAGAGGCCAAAATCTACAGGTAGGCACTTCGCAAAAAACACCTCTGTTTTTTCCCAAAATTTAGGATGTGTCCACGTTGCGCTTTGGGGTGTTTCCTGTCGCCGGCGCTAGGCCTACCCACGCAAGTGAGGTATCATTTTTATCGGGAGACTAGGGGGAACGCTGGGTGGAAGGAAATTTGTAGCTCCTCTCAGATTCCAGAACTTTCTGCCACAGAAATGTGAGGGACATGTGTTTTTTTAGCCAAATTTTGAGGTTTGCAAAGGATTCTGGGTAACAGAACCTGGTCCGAGCCCCGCAAGTCACCCCTCCTTGGATTCCCCTAGGTCTCTAGTTTTCAGAAATGCACAGGTTTGGTAGGTTTCCCTATGTGCCGGCTGAGCTAGAGGCCAAAATCTACAGGTAGGCACTTCGCAAAAAACACCTCTGTTTTTTTCCAAAATTTAGGATGTGTCCACGTTGCGCTTTGGGGTGTTTCCTGTCGCCGGCGCTATGCCTACCCACGCAAGTGAGGTATAATTTTTATCGGGAGACTTGGGGGAACGCTGGGTGGAAGGAAATTTGTAGCTCCTCTCAGATTCCAGAACTTTCTGCCACAGAAATGTGAGGGACATGTGTTTTTTTAGCCAAATTTTGAGGTTTGCAAAGGATTCTGGGTAACAGAACCTGGTCCGAGCCCCGCAAGTCACCCCTCCTTGGATTCCCCTAGGTCTCTAGTTTTCAGAAATGCACAGGTTCCGTAGGTTTCCCTAGGTGCCGGCTGAGCTAGAGGCCAAAATCTACAGGTAGGCACTTCGCAAAAAACACCTCTGTTTTTTTCCAAAATTTAGGATGTGTCCACGTTGCGCTTTGGGGTGTTTCCTGTCGCCGGCGCTAGGCCTACCCACGCAAGTGAGGTATCATTTTTATCGGGAGACTTGGGGGAACGCTGGGTGGAAGGAAATTTGTAGCTCCTCTCAGATTCCAGACCTTTCTGCCACAGAAATGTGAGGGACATGTGTTTTTTTAGCCAAATTTTGAGGTTTGCAGAGGATTCTGGGTAAAAGAACCTGGTCCGAGCCCCGCAAGTCACCCCTCCTTGGATTCCCCTAGGTCTCTAGTTTTCAGAAATGCACAGGTTCCGTAGGTTTCCCTAGGTGCCGGCTGAGCTAGAGGCCAAAATCTACAGGTAGGCACATCGCAAAAAACACCTCTGTTTTTTTCCAAAATTTAGGATGTGTCCACGTTGCGCTTTGGGGTGTTTCCTGTCGCCGGCGCTAGGCCTACCCACACAAGTGAGGTATCATTTTTATCGGGAGACTTGGGGGAACGCTGGGTGGAAGGAAATTTGTAGCTCCTCTCAGATTCCAGACCTTTCTGCCACAGAAATGTGAGGGACATGTGTTTTTTTAGCCAAATTTTGAGGTTTGCAGAGGATTCTGGGTAACAGAACCTGGTCCGAGCCCCGCAAGTCACCCCTCCTTGGATTCCCCTAGGTCTCTAGTTTTCAGAAATGCACAGGTTTGGTAGGTTTCCCTAGGTGCCGGCTGAGCTAGAGGCCAAAATCTACAGGTAGGCACTTCGCAAAAAACTCCTCTGTTTTTTCCCAAAATTTAGGATGTGTCCACGTTGCGCTTTGGGGTGTTTCCTGTCGCCGGCGCTAGGCCTACCCACGCAAGTGAGGTATCATTTTTATCGGGAGACTTGGGGGAACGCTGGGTGGTAGGAAATTTGTAGCTCCTCTCAGATTCCAGAACTTTCTGCCACAAAAATGTGAGGAACATGTGTTTTTTTAGCCAAATTTTGAGGTTTGCAAAGGATTCTGGGTAACAGAACCTGGTCCGAGCCCCGCAAGTCACCCCTCCTTGGATTCCCCTAGGTCTCTAGTTTTCAGAAATGCACAGGTTTGGTAGGTTTCCTTAGGTGCCGGCTGAGCTAGAGGCCAAAATCTACAGGTAGGCACTTCGCAAAAAACACCTCTGTTTTTTTCCAAAATTTAGGATGTGTCCACGTTGGGCTTTGGGGTGTTTCCTGTCGCCGGCGCTAGGCCCACCCACGCAAGTGAGGTATCATTTTTATCGGGAGACTTGGGGGAACGCTGGGTGGAAGGAAATTCGTAGCTCCTCTCAGATTCCAGAACTTTCTGCCACAGAAATGTGAGGGACATGTGTTTTTTTAGCCAAATTTTGAGGTTTGCAAAGGATTCTGGGTAACAGAACCCGGTCCGAGCCCCGTAAGTCACCCCTCCTTGGATTCCCCTAGGTCTCTAGTTTTCAGAAATGCACAGGTTTGGTAGGTTTCCCTATGTGCCGGCTGAGCTAGCGGCCAAAATCTACAGGTAGGCACTTCGCAAAAAACACCTCTGTTTTTTTCCAAAATTTAGGATGTGTCCACGTTGCGCTTTGGGGTGTTTCCTGTCGCCGGCGCTAGGCCTACCCACGCAAGTGAGGTATCATTTTTATCGGGAGACTTGGGGGAACGCTGAGTGGAAGGAAATTTGTAGCTCCTCTCAGATTCCAGAACTTTCTGCCACAGAAATGTGAGGGACATGTGTTTTTTTAGCCAAATTTTGAGGTTTGCAAAGGATTCTGGGTAACAGAACCTGGTCCGAGCCCCGCAAGTCACCCCTCCTTGGATTCCCCTAGGTCTCTAGTTTTCAGAAATGCACAGGTTTGGTAGGTTTCCCTAGGTGCCGGCTGAGCTAGAGGCCAAAATCTACAGGTAGGCACTTCGCAAAAAACACCTCTGTTTTTTTCCAAAATTTAGGATGTGTCCACGTTGCGCTTTGGGGTGTTTCCTGTCGCCGGCGCTAGGCCTACCCACGCAAGTGAGGTATAATTTTTATCGGGAGACTTGGGGAAACGCTGGGTGGAAGGAAATTTGTAGTTCCTCTCAGATTCCAGAACTTTCTGCCACAGAAATGTGAGGGACATGTGTTTTTTTAGCCAAATTTTGAGGTTTGCAAAGGATTCTGGGTAACAGAACCTGGTCCGAGCCCCGCAAGTCACCCCTCCTTGGATTCCCCTAGGTCTCTAGTTTTCAGAAATGCACAGGTTTGGTAGGTTTCCCTATGTGCCGGCTGAGCTAGAGGCCAAAATCTACAGGTAGGCACTTCGCAAAAAACACCTCTGTTTTTTTCCAAAATTTAGGATGTGTCCACGTTGCGCTTTGGGGTGTTTCCTGTCGCCGGCGCTAGGCCTACCCACGCAAGTGAGGTATCATTTTTATCGGGAGACTTGGGGGAACGCTGGGTGGAAGGAAATTTGTAGCTCCTCTCAGATTCCAGAACTTTCTGCCACAGAAATGTGAGGGACATGTGTTTTTTTAGCCAACTTTTGAGGTTTGCAAAGGATTCTGGGTAACAGAACCTGGTCCGAGCCCCGCAAGTCACCCCTCCTTGAATTCCCCTAGGTCTCTAGTTTTCAGAAATGCACAGGTTTGGTAGGTTTCCCTAGGTGCCGGCTGAGCTAGAGGCCAAAATCTACAGGTAGGCACTTCGCAAAAAACACCTCTGTTTTTTTCCAAAATTTAGGATGTGTCCACGTTGCGCTTTGGGGTGTTTCCTGTCGCCGGCGCTAGGCCTACCCACGCAAGTGAGGTATCATTTTTATCGGGAGGCTTGGGGGAACGCTGGGTGGAAGGAAATTTGTAGCTCCTCTCAGATTCCAGAACTTTCTGCCACAGAAATGTGAGGGACATGTGTTTTTTTAGCCAAATTTTGAGGTTTGCAAAGGATTCTGGGTAACAGAACCTGGTCCGAGCCCCGCAAGTCACCCCTCTTTGGATTCCCCTAGATCTCTAGTTTTCAGAAATGCACAGGTTTGGTAGGTTTCCCTAGGTGCCGGCTGAGCTAGAGGCCAAAATCTACAGGTAGGCACTTCGCAAAAAACACCTCTGTTTTTTTCCAAAATTTAGGATGTGTCCACGTTGCGCTTTGGGGTGTTTCCTGTCGCCGGCGCTAGGCCTACCCACGCAAGTGAGGTATCATTTTTATCGGGAGACTTGGGGGAACGCTGGGTGGAAGGAAATTTGTAGCTCCTCTCAGATTCCAGAACTTTCTGCCACAGAAATGTGAGGGACATGTGTTTTTTTAGCCAACTTTTGAGGTTTGCAAAGGATTCTGGGTAACAGAACCTGGTCCGAGCCCCGCAAGTCACCCCTCCTTGGATTCCCCTAGGTCTCTAGTTTTCAGAAATGCACAGGTTTGGTAGGTTTCCCTAGGTGCCGGCTGAGCTAGAGGCCAAAATCTACAGGTAGGCACTTCGCAAAAAACACCTCTGTTTTTTTCCAAAATTTAGGATGTGTCCACGTTGCGCTTTGGGGTGTTTCCTGTCGCCGGCGCTAGGCCTACGCACGCAAGTGAGGTATCATTTTTATCGGGAGACTTGGGGAACGCTGGGTGGAAGGAAATTTGTAGCTCCTCTCAGATTCCAGAACTTTCTGCCACAGAAATGTGAGGGACATGTGTTTTTTTAGCCAAATTTTGAGGTTTGCAAAGGATTCTGGGTAACAGAACCTGGTCCGAGCCCCGCAAGTCACCCCTCCTTGGATTCCCCTAGGTCTCTAGTTTTCAGAAATGCACAGGTTTGGTAGGTTTCCCTAGGTGCCGGCTGAGCTAGAGGCCAAAATCTACAGGTAGGCACTTCGCAAAAAACACCTCTGTTTTTTTCCAAAATTTAGGATGTGTCCACGTTGCGCTTTGGGGTGTTTCCTGTCGCCGGCGCTAGGCCTACCCACGCAAGTGAGGTATCATTTTTATCGGGAGACTTGGGGGAACGCTGGGTGGAAGGAAATTTGTAGCTCCTCTCAGATTCCAGAACTTTCTGCCACAGAAATGTGAGGGACATGTGTTTTTTTAGCCAAATTTTGAGGTTTGCAAAGGATTCTGGGTAACAGAACCTGGTCCGAGCCCCGCAAGTCACCCCTCCTTGGATTCCCCTAGGTCTCTAGTTTTCAGAAATGCACAGGTTTGGTAGGTTTCCCTAGGTGCCGGCTGAGCTAGAGGCCAAAATCTACAGGTAGGCACTTCGCAAAAAACACCTCTGTTTTTTCCCAAAATTTAGGATGTGTCCACGTTGCCCTTTGGGGTGTTTCCTGTCGCCGGCGCTAGGCCTACCCACGCAAGTGAGGTATCATTTTTATCGGGAGACTTGGGGGAACGCTGGGTGGAAGGAAATTTGTAGCTCCTCTCAGATTCCAGAACTTTCTGCCACAAAAATGTAAGGGACATGTGTTTTTTAAGCCAAATTTTGAGGTTTGCAAAGGATTCTGGGTAACAGAACCTGGTCCGAGCCCCGCAAGTCACCCCTCCTTGGATTCCCCTAGGTCTCTAGTTTTCAGAAATGCACAGGTTTGGTAGGTTTCCCTAGGTGCCGGCTGAGCTAGAGGCCAAAATCTACAGGTAGGCACTTCGCAAAAAACACCTCTGTTTTTTTCCAAAATTTAGGATGTGTCCACGTTGCGCTTTGGGGTGTTTCCTGTCGCCAGCGCTAGGCCTACCCACGCAAGTGAGGTATCATTTTTATCGGGAGACTTGGGGGAACGCTGGGTGGAAGGAAATTTGTAGCTCCTCTCAGATTCCAGAACTTTCTGCCACAGAAATGTGAGGGACATGTGTTTTTTTAGCCAAATTTTGAGGTTTGCAAAGGATTCTGGGTAACAGAACCTGGTCCGAGCCCCGCAAGTCACCCCTCCTTGGATTCCCCTAGGTCTCTAGTTTTCAGAAATGCACAGGTTTGGTAGGTTTCCCTAGGTGCCGGCTGAGCTAGAGGCCAAAATCTACAGGTAGGCACTTCGCAAAAAACACCTCTGTTTTTTTCCAAAATTTAGGATGTGTCCACGTTGCGCTTTGGGGTGTTTCCTGTCGCCGGCGCTAGGCCTACCCACGCAAGTGAGGTATCATTTTTATCGGGAGACTTGGGGAAACGCTGGGTGGAAGGAAATTTGTAGTTCCTCTCAGATTCCAGAACTTTCTGCCACAGAAATGTGAGGAACATGTGTTTTTTTAGCCAAATTTTGAGGTTTGCAAAGGATTCTGGGTAACAGAACCTGGTCCGAGCCCCGCAAGTCACCCCTCCTTGGATTCCCCTAGGTCTCTAGTTTTCAGAAATGCACAGGTTTGGTAGGTTTCCCTATGTGCCGGCTGAGCTAGAGGCCAAAATCTACAGGTAGGCACTTCGCAAAAAACACCTCTGTTTTTTTCCAAAATTTAGGATGTGTCCACGTTGCGCTTTGGGGTGTTTCCTGTCGCCGGCGCTAGGCCTACCCACGCAAGTGAGGTATCATTTTTATCGGGAGACTTGGGGGAACGCTGGGTGGAAGGAAATTTGTAGCTCCTCTCAGATTCCAGAACTTTCTGCCACAGAAATGTGAGGGACATGTGTTTTTTTAGCCAACTTTTGAGGTTTGCAAAGGATTCTGGGTAACAGAACCTGGTCCGAGCCCCGCAAGTCACCCCTCCTTGAATTCCCCTAGGTCTCTAGTTTTCAGAAATGCACAGGTTTGGTAGGTTTCCCTAGGTGCCGGCTGAGCTAGAGGCCAAAATCTACAGGTAGGCACTTCGCAAAAAACACCTCTGTTTTTTTCCAAAATTTAGGATGTGTCCACGTTGCGCTTTGGGGTGTTTCCTGTCGCCGGCGCTAGGCCTACCCACGCAAGTGAGGTATAATTTTTATCGGGAGACTTGGGGAAACGCTGGGTGGAAGGAAATTTGTAGTTCCTCTCAGATTCCAGAACTTTCTGCCACAGAAATGTGAGGGACATGTGTTTTTTTAGCCAAATTTTGAGGTTTGCAAAGGATTCTGGGTAACAGAACCTGGTCCGAGCCCCGCAAGTCACCCCTCCTTGGATTCCCCTAGGTCTCTAGTTTTCAGAAATGCACAGGTTTGGTAGGTTTCCCTATGTGCCGGCTGAGCTAGAGGCCAAAATCTACAGGTAGGCACTTCGCAAAAAACACCTCTGTTTTTTTCCAAAATTTAGGATGTGTCCACGTTGCGCTTTGGGGTGTTTCCTGTCGCCGGCGCTAGGCCTACCCACGCAAGTGAGGTATCATTTTTATCGGGAGACTTGGGGGAACGCTGGGTGGAAGGAAATTTGTAGCTCCTCTCAGATTCCAGAACTTTCTGCCACAGAAATGTGAGGGACATGTGTTTTTTTAGCCAACTTTTGAGGTTTGCAAAGGATTCTGGGTAACAGAACCTGGTCCGAGCCCCGCAAGTCACCCCTCCTTGAATTCCCCTAGGTCTCTAGTTTTCAGAAATGCACAGGTTTGGTAGGTTTCCCTAGGTGCCGGCTGAGCTAGAGGCCAAAATCTACAGGTAGGCACTTCGCAAAAAACACCTCTGTTTTTTTCCAAAATTTAGGATGTGTCCACGTTGCGCTTTGGGGTGTTTCCTGTCGCCGGCGCTAGGCCTACCCACGCAAGTGAGGTATCATTTTTATCGGGAGGCTTGGGGGAACGCTGGGTGGAAGGAAATTTGTAGCTCCTCTCAGATTCCAGAACTTTCTGCCACAGAAATGTGAGGGACATGTGTTTTTTTAGCCAAATTTTGAGGTTTGCAAAGGATTCTGGGTAACAGAACCTGGTCCGAGCCCCGCAAGTCACCCCTCTTTGGATTCCCCTAGATCTCTAGTTTTCAGAAATGCACAGGTTTGGTAGGTTTCCCTAGGTGCCGGCTGAGCTAGAGGCCAAAATCTACAGGTAGGCACTTCGCAAAAAACACCTCTGTTTTTTTCCAAAATTTAGGATGTGTCCACGTTGCGCTTTGGGGTGTTTCCTGTCGCCGGCGCTAGGCCTACCCACGCAAGTGAGGTATCATTTTTATCGGGAGACTTGGGGGAACGCTGGGTGGAAGGAAATTTGTAGCTCCTCTCAGATTCCAGAACTTTCTGCCACAGAAATGTGAGGGACATGTGTTTTTTTAGCCAACTTTTGAGGTTTGCAAAGGATTCTGGGTAACAGAACCTGGTCCGAGCCCCGCAAGTCACCCCTCCTTGGATTCCCCTAGGTCTCTAGTTTTCAGAAATGCACAGGTTTGGTAGGTTTCCCTAGGTGCCGGCTGAGCTAGAGGCCAAAATCTACAGGTAGGCACTTCGCAAAAAACACCTCTGTTTTTTTCCAAAATTTAGGATGTGTCCACGTTGCGCTTTGGGGTGTTTCCTGTCGCCGGCGCTAGGCCTACGCACGCAAGTGAGGTATCATTTTTATCGGGAGACTTGGGGGAACGCTGGGTGGAAGGAAATTTGTAGCTCCTCTCAGATTCCAGAACTTTCTGCCACAGAAATGTGAGGGACATGTGTTTTTTTAGCCAAATTTTGAGGTTTGCAAAGGATTCTGGGTAACAGAACCTGGTCCGAGCCCCGCAAGTCACCCCTCCTTGGATTCCCCTAGGTCTCTAGTTTTCAGAAATGCACAGGTTTGGTAGGTTTCCCTAGGTGCCGGCTGAGCTAGAGGCCAAAATCTACAGGTAGGCACTTCGCAAAAAACACCTCTGTTTTTTTCCAAAATTTAGGATGTGTCCACGTTGCGCTTTGGGGTGTTTCCTGTCGCCGGCGCTAGGCCTACCCACGCAAGTGAGGTATCATTTTTATCGGGAGACTTGGGGGAACGCTGGGTGGAAGGAAATTTGTAGCTCCTCTCAGATTCCAGAACTTTCTGCCACAGAAATGTGAGGGACATGTGTTTTTTTAGCCAAATTTTGAGGTTTGCAAAGGATTCTGGGTAACAGAACCTGGTCCGAGCCCCGCAAGTCACCCCTCCTTGGATTCCCCTAGGTCTCTAGTTTTCAGAAATGCACAGGTTTGGTAGGTTTCCCTAGGTGCCGGCTGAGCTAGAGGCCAAAATCTACAGGTAGGCACTTCGCAAAAAACACCTCTGTTTTTTCCCAAAATTTAGGATGTGTCCACGTTGCCCTTTGGGGTGTTTCCTGTCGCCGGCGCTAGGCCTACCCACGCAAGTGAGGTATCATTTTTATCGGGAGACTTGGGGGAACGCTGGGTGGAAGGAAATTTGTAGCTCCTCTCAGATTCCAGAACTTTCTGCCACAAAAATGTAAGGGACATGTGTTTTTTAAGCCAAATTTTGAGGTTTGCAAAGGATTCTGGGTAACAGAACCTGGTCCGAGCCCCGCAAGTCACCCCTCCTTGGATTCCCCTAGGTCTCTAGTTTTCAGAAATGCACAGGTTTGGTAGGTTTCCCTAGGTGCCGGCTGAGCTAGAGGCCAAAATCTACAGGTAGGCACTTCGCAAAAAACACCTCTGTTTTTTTCCAAAATTTAGGATGTGTC
This sequence comes from Pleurodeles waltl, assembly GCF_031143425.1. Classification (NCBI taxonomy): domain Eukaryota; kingdom Metazoa; phylum Chordata; class Amphibia; order Caudata; family Salamandridae; genus Pleurodeles; species Pleurodeles waltl. The sequence goes on from NC_090436.1 coordinate 754,207,795, forward strand.
CACGTTGCGCTTTGGGGTGTTTCCTGTCGCCAGCGCTAGGCCTACCCACGCAAGTGAGGTATCATTTTTATCGGGAGACTTGGGGGAACGCTGGGTGGAAGGAAATTTGTAGCTCCTCTCAGATTCCAGAACTTTCTGCCACAGAAATGTGAGGGACATGTGTTTTTTTAGCCAAATTTTGAGGTTTGCAAAGGATTCTGGGTAACAGAACCTGGTCCGAGCCCCGCAAGTCACCCCTCCTTGGATTCCCCTAGGTCTCTAGTTTTCAGAAATGCACAGGTTTGGTAGGTTTCCCTAGGTGCCGGCTGAGCTAGAGGCCAAAATCTACAGGTAGGCACTTCGCAAAAAACACCTCTGTTTTTTTCCAAAATTTAGGATGTGTCCACGTTGCGCTTTGGGGTGTTTCCTGTCGCCGGCGCTAGGCCTACCCACGCAAGTGAGGTATCATTTTTATCGGGAGACTTGGGGAAACGCTGGGTGGAAGGAAATTTGTAGTTCCTCTCAGATTCCAGAACTTTCTGCCACAGAAATGTGAGGAACATGTGTTTTTTTAGCCAAATTTTGAGGTTTGCAAAGGATTCTGGGTAACAGAACCTGGTCCGAGCCCCGCAAGTCACCCCTCCTTGGATTCCCCTAGGTCTCTAGTTTTCAGAAATGCACAGGTTTGGTAGGTTTCCCTATGTGCCGGCTGAGCTAGAGGCCAAAATCTACAGGTAGGCACTTCGCAAAAAACACCTCTGTTTTTTTCCAAAATTTAGGATGTGTCCACGTTGCGCTTTGGGGTGTTTCCTGTCGCCGGCGCTAGGCCTACCCACGCAAGTGAGGTATCATTTTTATCGGGAGACTTGGGGGAACGCTGGGTGGAAGGAAATTTGTAGCTCCTCTCAGATTCCAGAACTTTCTGCCACAGAAATGTGAGGGACATGTGTTTTTTTAGCCAACTTTTGAGGTTTGCAAAGGATTCTGGGTAACAGAAACTGGTCCGAGCCCCGCAAGTCACCCCTCCTTGAATTCCCCTAGGTCTCTAGTTTTCAGAAATGCACAGGTTTGGTAGGTTTCCCTAGGTGCCGGCTGAGCTAGAGGCCAAAATCTACAGGTAGGCACTTCGCAAAAAACACCTCTGTTTTTTTCCAAAATTTAGGATGTGTCCACGTTGCGCTTTGGGGTGTTTCCTGTCGCCGGCGCTCGGCCTACCCACGCAAGTGAGGTATCATTTTTATCGGGAGACTTGGGGGAACGCTGGGTGGAAGGAAATTTGTAGCTCCTCTCAGATTCCAGAACTTTCTGCCACAGAAATGTGAGGGACATTTTTTTTTTTTAGCCAAATTTTGAGGTTTGCAAAGGATTCTGGGTAACAGAACCTGGTCCGAGCCCCGCAAGTCACCCCTCCTTGGATTCCCCTAGGTCTCTAGTTTTCAGAAATGCACAGGTTTGGTAGGTTTCCCTAGGTGCCGGCTGAGCTAGAGGCCAAAATCTACAGGTAGGCACTTCGCAAAAAACACCTCTGTTTTTTTCCAAAATTTAGGATGTGTCCACGTTGCGCTTTGGGGTGTTTCCTGTCGCCGGCGCTAGGCCTACCCACGCAAGTGAGGTATCATTTTTATCAGGAGACTTGGGGGAACGCTGGGTGGAAGGAAATTTGTAGCTCCTCTCAGATTCCAGAACTTTCTGCCACAGAAATGTGAGGGACATGTGTTTTTTTAGCCAAATTTTGAGGTTTGCAAAGGATTCTGGGTAACAGAACCTGGTCCGAGCCCCGCAAGTCACCCCTCCTTGGATTCCCCTAGGTCTCTGGTTTTCAGAAATGCACAGGTTTGGTAGGTTTCCCTAGGTGCCGGCTGAGCTAGAGGCCAAAATCTACAGGTAGGCACTTCGCAAAAAACACCTCTGTTTTTTTCCAAAATTTAGGATGTGTCCACGTTGCCCTTTGGGGTGTTTCCTGTCGCCGGCGCTAGGCCTACCCACGCAAGTGAGGTATCATTTTTATCGGGAGACTTGGGGGAACGCTGGGTGGAAGGAAATTTGTAGCTCCTCTCAGATTCCAGAACTTTCTGCCACAAAAATGTGAGGGACATGTGTTTTTTTAGCCAAATTTTGAGGTTTGCAAAGGATTCTGGGTAACAGAACCTGGTCCGAGCCCCGCAAGTCACCCCTCCTTGGATTCCCCTAGGTCTCTAGTTTTCAGAAATGCACAGGTTTGGTAGGTTTCCCTAGGTGCCGGCTGAGCTAGAGGCCAAAATCTACAGGTAGGCACTTCGCAAAAAACACCTCTGTTTTTTTCCAAAATTTAGGATGTGTCCACGTTGCGCTTTGGGGTGTTTCCTGTCGCCGGCGCTAGGCCTACCCACGCAAGTGAGGTATCATTTTTATCGGGAGACTTGGGGGAACGCTGGGTGGAAGGAAATTTGTAGCTCCTCTCAGATTCCAGAACTTTCTGCCACAGAAATGTGAGGGACATGTATTTTTTTAGCCAAATTTTGAGGTTTGCAAAGGATTCTGGGTAACAGAACCTGGTCCGAGCCCCTCAAGTCACCCCTCCTTGGATTCCCCTAGGTCTCTAGTTTTCAGAAATGCACAGGTTTGGTAGGTTTCCCTAGGTGCCGGCTGAGCTAGAGGCCAAAATCTACAGCTAGGCACTTCGCAAAAAACACCTCTGTTTTTTTCCAAAATTTAGGATGTGTCCACGTTGCGCTTTGGGGTGTTTCCTGTCGCCGGCGCTAGGCCTACCCACGCAAGTGAGGTATCATTTTTATCGGGAGACTTGGGGGAACGCTGGGTGGAAGGAAATTTGTAGCTCCTCTCAGATTCCAGAACTTTCTGCCACAGAAATGTGAGGGACATGTGTTTTTTTAGCCAAATTTTGAGGTTTGCAAAGGATTCTGGGTAACAGAACCTGGTCCGAGCCCCGCAAGTCACCCCTCCTTGGATTCCCCTAGGTCTCTAGTTTTCAGAAATGCACAGGTTTGGTAGGTTTCCCTAGGTGCCGGCTGAGCTAGAGGCCAAAATCTACAGGTAGGCACTTCGCAAAAAACACCTCTGTTTTTTTCCAAAATTTAGGATGTGTCCACGTTGCGCTTTGGGGTGTTTCCTGTCGCCGGCGCTAGGCCTACCCACGCAAGTGAGGTATCATTTTTATCGGGAGACTTGGGGGAACGCTGGGTGGAAGGAAATTTGTAGCTCCTCTCAGATTCCAGAACTTTCTGCCACAGAAATGTGAGGGACATGTGTTTTTTTAGCCAAATTTTGAGGTTTGCAAAGGATTCTGGGTAACAGAACCTGGTCCGAGCCCCGCAAGTCACCCCTCCTTGGATTCCCCTAGGTCTCTAGTTTTCAGAAATGCACAGGTTTGGTAGGTTTCCCTAGGTGCCGGCTGAGCTAGAGGCCAAAATCTACAGGTAGGCACTTCCCAAAAAACACCTCTGTTTTTTTCCAAAATTTAGGATGTGTCCACGTTGCGCTTTGGGGTGTTTCCTGTCGCCGGCGCTAGGCCTACCCACGCAAGTGAGGTATCATTTTTATCGGGAGACTTGGGGGAACGCTGGGTGGAAGGAAATTTGTAGCTCCTCTCAGATTCCAGAACTTTCTGCCACAGAAATGTGAGGGACATGTGTTTTTTTAGCCAAATTTTGAGGTTTGCAAAGGATTCTGGGTAACAGAACCTGGTCCGAGCCCCGCAAGTCACCCCTCCTTGGATTCCCCTGGGTCTCTAGTTTTCAGAAATGCACAGGTTTGGTAGGTTTCCCTAGGTGCCGGCTGAGCTAGAGGCCAAAATCTACAGGTAGGCACTTCGCAAAAAACACCTCTGTTTTTTTCCAAAATTTAGGATGTGTCCACGTTGCGCTTTGGGGTGTTTCCTGTCGCCGGCGCTAGGCCTACCCACGCAAGTGAGGTATCATTTTTATCGGGAGACTTGGGGGAACGCTGGGTGGAAGGAAATTTGTAGCTCCTCTCAGATTCCAGAACTTTCTGCCACAGAAATGTGAGGGACATTTTTTTTTTTTAGCCAAATTTTGAGGTTTGCAAAGGATTCTGGGTAACAGAACCTGGTCCGAGCCCCGCAAGTCACCCCTCCTTGGATTCCCCTAGGTCTCTAGTTTTCAGAAATGCACAGGTTTGGTAGGTTTCCCTAGGTGCCGGCTGAGCTAGAGGCCAAAATCTACAGGTAGGCACTTCGCAAAAAACACCTCTGTTTTTTTCCAAAATTTAGGATGTGTCCACGTTGCGCTTTGGGGTGTTTCCTGTCGCCGGCGCTAGGCCTACCCACGCAAGTGAGGTATCATTTTTATCGGGAGACTTGGGGGAACGCTGGGTGGAAGGAAATTTGTAGCTCCTCTCAGATTCCAGAACTTTCTGCCACAGAAATGTGAGGGACATGTGTTTTTTTAGCCAAATTTTGAGGTTTGCAAAGGATTCTGGGTAACAGAACCTGGTCCGAGCCCCGCAAGTCACCCCTCCTTGGATTCCCCTAGGTCTCTGGTTTTCAGAAATGCACAGGTTTGGTAGGTTTCCCTAGGTGCCGGCTGAGCTAGAGGCCAAAATCTACAGGTAGGCACTTCGCAAAAAACACCTCTGTTTTTTTCCAAAATTTAGGATGTGTCCACGTTGCCCTTTGGGGTGTTTCCTGTCGCCGGCGCTAGGCCTACCCACGCAAGTGAGGTATCATTTTTATCGGGAGACTTGGGGGAACGCTGGGTGGAAGGAAATTTGTAGCTCCTCTCAGATTCCAGAACTTTCTGCCACAAAAATGTGAGGGACATGTGTTTTTTTAGCCAAATTTTGAGGTTTGCAAAGGATTCTGGGTAACAGAACCTGGTCCGAGCCCCGCAAGTCACCCCTCCTTGGATTCCCCTAGGTCTCTAGTTTTCAGAAATGCACAGGTTTGGTAGGTTTCCCTAGGTGCCGGCTGAGCTAGAGGCCAAAATCTACAGGTAGGCACTTCGCAAAAAACACCTCTGTTTTTTTCCAAAATTTAGGATGTGTCCACGTTGCGCTTTGGGGTGTTTCCTGTCGACGGCGCTAGGCCTACCCACGCAAGTGAGGTATCATTTTTATCGGGAGACTTGGGGGAACGCTGGGTGGAAGGAAATTTGTAGCTCCTCTCAGATTCCAGAACTTTCTGCCACAGAAATGTGAGGGACATGTGTTTTTTTAGCCAAATTTTGAGGTTTGCAAAGGATTCTGGGTAACAGAACCTGGTCCGAGCCCCTCAAGTCACCCCTCCTTGGATTCCCCTAGGTCTCTAGTTTTCAGAAATGCACAGGTTTGGTAGGTTTCCCTAGGTGCCGGCTGAGCTAGAGGCCAAAATCTACAGCTAGGCACTTCGCAAAAAACACCTCTGTTTTTTTCCAAAATTTAGGATGTGTCCACGTTGCGCTTTGGGGTGTTTCCTGTCGCCGGCGCTAGGCCTACCCACGCAAGTGAGGTATCATTTTTATCGGGAGACTTGGGGGAACGCTGGGTGGAAGGAAATTTGTAGCTCCTCTCAGATTCCAGAACTTTCTGCCACAGAAATGTGAGGGACATGTGTTTTTTTAGCCAAATTTTGAGGTTTGCAAAGGATTCTGGGTAACAGAACCTGGTCCGAGCCCCGCAAGTCACCCCTCCTTGGATTCCCCTAGGTCTCTAGTTTTCAGAAATGCACAGGTTTGGTAGGTTTCCCTAGGTGCCGGCTGAGCTAGAGGCCAAAATCTACAGGTAGGCACTTCGCAAAAAACACCTCTGTTTTTTTCCAAAATTTAGGATGTGTCCACGTTGCGCTTTGGGGTGTTTCCTGTCGACGGCGCTAGGCCTACCCACGCAAGTGAGGTATCATTTTTATCGGGAGACTTGGGGGAACGCTGGGTGGAAGGAAATTTGTAGCTCCTCTCAGATTCCAGAACTTTCTGCCACAGAAATGTGAGGGACATGTGTTTTTTTTGCCAAATTTTGAGGTTTGCAAAGGATTCTGGGTAACAGAACCTGGTCCGAGCCCCTCAAGTCACCCCTCCTTGGATTCCCCTAGGTCTCTAGTTTTCAGAAATGCACAGGTTTGGTAGGTTTCCCTAGGTGCCGGCTGAGCTAGAGGCCAAAATCTACAGCTAGGCACTTCGCAAAAAACACCTCTGTTTTTTTCCAAAATTTAGGATGTGTCCACGTTGCGCTTTGGGGTGTTTCCTGTCGCCGGCGCTAGGCCTACCCACGCAAGTGAGGTATCATTTTTATCGGGAGACTTGGGGGAACGCTGGGTGGAAGGAAATTTGTAGCTCCTCTCAGATTCCAGAACTTTCTGCCACAGAAATGTGAGGGACATGTGTTTTTTTAGCCAAATTTTGAGGTTTGCAAAGGATTCTGGGTAACAGAACCTGGTCCGAGCCCCGCAAGTCACCCCTCCTTGGATTCCCCTAGGTCTCTAGTTTTCAGAAATGCACAGGTTTGGTAGGTTTCCCTAGGTGCCGGCTGAGCTAGAGGCCAAAATCTACAGGTAGGCACTTCGCAAAAAACACCTCTGTTTTTTTCCAAAATTTAGGATGTGTCCACGTTGCGCTTTGGGGTGTTTCCTGTCGCCGGCGCTAGGCCTACCCACGCAAGTGAGGTATCATTTTTATCGGGAGACTTGGGGGAACGCTGGGTGGAAGGAAATTTGTAGCTCCTCTCAGATTCCAGAACTTTCTGCCACAGAAATGTGAGGGACATGTGTTTTTTTAGCCAAATTTTGAGGTTTGCAAAGGATTCTGGGTAACAGAACCTGGTCCGAGCCCCGCAAGTCACCCCTCCTTGGATTCCCCTAGGTCTCTAGTTTTCAGAAATGCACAGGTTTGGTAGGTTTCCCTAGGTGCCGGCTGAGCTAGAGGCCAAAATCTACAGGTAGGCACTTCGCAAAAAACACCTCTGTTTTTTTCCAAAATTTAGGATGTGTCCACGTTGCCCTTTGGGGTGTTTCCTGTCGCCGGCGCTAGGCCTACCCATGCAAGTGAGGTATCATTTTTATCGGGAGACTTGGGGGAACGCTGGGTGGAAGGAAATTTGTAGCTCCTCTCAGATTCCAGAACTTTCTGCCACAAAAATGTGAGGGACATGTGTTTTTTTAGCCAAATTTTGAGGTTTGCAAAGGATTCTGGGTAACAGAACCTGGTCTGAGCCCCGCAAGTCACCCCTCCTTGGATTCCCCTAGGTCTCTAGTTTTCAGAAATGCACAGGTTTGGTAGGTTTCCCTAGGTGCCGGCTGAGCTAGAGGCCAAAATCTACAGGTAGGCACTTCGCAAAAAACACCTCTGTTTTTTTCCAAAATTTAGGATGTGTCCACGTTGCGCTTTGGGGTGTTTCCTGTCGCCGGCGCTAGGCCTACCCACGCAAGTGAGGTATCATTTTTATCGGGAGACTTGGAGGAACGCTGGGTGGAAGGAAATTTGAAGCTCCTCTCAGATTCCAGAACTTTCTGCCACAGAAATGTGAGGGACATGTGTTTTTTTAGCCAAATTTTGAGGTTTGCAAAGGATTCTGGGTAACAGAACCTGGTCCGAGCCCCGCAAGTCACCCCTCCTTGGATTCCCCTAGGTCTCTAGTTTTCAGAAATGCACAGGTTTGGTAGGTTTCCCTAGGTGCCGGCTGAGCTAGAGGCCAAAATCTACAGGTAGGCACTTCGCAAAAAACACCTCTGTTTTTTTCCAAAATTTAGGATGTGTCCACGTTGCGCTTTGGGGTGTTTCCTGTCGCCGGCGCTAGGCCTACCCACGCAAGTGAGGTATCATTTTTATCGGGAGACTTGGGGGAACGCTGGGTGGAAGGAAATTTGTAGCTCCTCTCAGATTCCAGAACTTTCTGCCACAGAAATGTGAGGGACATGTGTTTTTTTAGCCAAATTTTGAGGTTTGCAAAGGATTCTGGGTAACAGAACCTGTTCCGAGCCCCGCAAGTCACCCCTCCTTGGATTCCCCTAGGTCTCTAGTTTTCAGAAATGCACAGGTTTGGTAGGTTTCCCTAGGTGCCGGCTGAGCTAGAGGCCAAAATCTACAGGTAGGCACTTCGCAAAAAACACCTCTGTTTTTTTCCAAAATTTAGGATGTGTCCACGTTGCGCTTTGGGGTGTTTCCTGTCGCCGGCGCTAGGCCTACCCACGCAAGTGAGGTATCATTTTTATCGGGAGACTTGGGGGAACGCTGGGTGGAAGGAAATTTGTAGCTCCTCTCAGATTCCAGAACTTTCTGCCACAGAAATGTGAGGGACATGTGTTTTTTTAGCCAAATTTTGAGGTTTGCAAAGGATTCTGGGTAACAGAACCTGGTCCGAGCCCCGCAAGTCACCCCTCCTTGGATTCCCCTAGGTCTCTAGTTTTCAGAAATGCACAGGTTTGGTAGGTTTCCCTAGGTGCCGGCTGAGCTAGAGGCCAAAATCTACAGGTAGGCACTTCGCAAAAAACACCTCTGTTTTTTTTCCAAAATTTAGGATGTGTCCACGTTGCCCTTTGGGGTGTTTCCTGTCGCCGGCGCTAGGCCTACCCACGCAAGTGAGGTATCATTTTTATCGGGAGACTTGGGGGAACGCTGGGTGGAAGGAAATTTGTAGCTCCTCTCAGATTCCAGAACTTTCTGCCACAAAAATGTGAGGGACATGTGTTTTTTTAGCCAAATTTTGAGGTTTGCAAAGGATTCTGGGTAACAGAACCTGGTCCGAGCCCCGCAAGTCACCCCTCCTTGGATTCCCCTAGGTCTCTAGTTTTCAGAAATGCACAGGTTTGGTAGGTTTCCCTAGGTGCCGGCTGAGCTAGAGGCCAAAATCTACAGGTAGGCACTTCGCAAAAAACACCTCTGTTTTTTTCCAAAATTTAGGATGTGTCCACGTTGCCCTTTGGGGTGTTTCCTGTCGCCGGCGCTAGGCCTACCCACGCAAGTGAGGTATCATTTGTATCGGGAGACTTGGGGGAACGCTGGGTGGAAGGAAATTTGTAGCTCCTCTCAGATTCCAGAACTTTCTGCCACAAAAATGTGAGGGACATGTGTTTTTTTAGCCAAATTTTGAGGTTTGCAAAGGATTCTGGGTAACAGAACCTGGTCCGACCCCCGCAAGTCACCCCTCCTTCGATTCCCCTAGGTCTCTAGTTTTCAGAAATGCACAGGTTTGGTAGGTTTCCCTAGGTGCCGGCTGAGCTAGAGGCCAAAATCTACAGGTAGGCACTTCGCAAAAAACACCTCTGTTTTTTTCCAAAATTTAGGATGTGTCCACGTTGCGCTTTGGGGTGTTTCCTGTCGCCGACGCTAGGCCTACCCACGCAAGTGAGGTATCATTTTTATCGGGAGACTTGGGGGAACGCTGGGTGGAAGGAAATTTGTAGCTCCTCTCAGATTCCAGAACTTTCTGCCACAAAAATGTGAGGGACATGTGTTTTTTTAGCCAAATTTTGAGGTTTGCAAAGGATTCTGGGTAACAGAACCTGGTCCGAGCCCCGCAAGTCACCCCTCCTTGGATTCCCCTAGGTCTCTAGTTTTCAGAAATGCACAGGTTTGGTAGGTTTCCCTAGGTGCCGGCTGAGCTAGAGGCCAAAATCTACAGCTAGGCACTTCGCAAAAAACACCTCTGTTTTTTTCCAAAATTTAGGATGTGTCCACGTTGCGCTTTGGGGTGTTTCCTGTCGCCGGCGCTAGGCCTACCCACGCAAGTGAGGTATCATTTTTATCGGGAGACTTGGGGGAACGCTGGGTGGAAGGAAATTTGTAGCTCCTCTCAGATTCCAGAACTTTCTGCCACAGAAATGTGAGGGACATGTGTTTTTTTTAGCCAAATTTTGAGGTTTGCAAAGGATTCTGGGTAACAGAACCTGGTCCGAGCCCCGCAAGTCACCCCTCCTTGGATTCCCCTAGGTCTCTAGTTTTCAGAAATGCACAGGTTTGGTAGGTTTCCCTAGGTGCCGGCTGAGCTAGAGGCCAAAATCTACAGGTAGGCACTTCGCAAAAAACACCTCTGTTTTTTTCCAAAATTTAGGATGTGTCCACGTTGCGCTTTGTGGTGTTTCCTGTCGCCGGCGCTAGGCCTACCCACGCAAGTGAGGTATCATTTTTATCGGGAGACTTGGGGGAACGCTGGGTGGAAGGAAATTTGTAGCTCCTCTCAGATTCCAGAACTTTCTGCCACAGAAATGTGAGGGACATGTGTTTTTTTAGCCAAATTTTGAGGTTTGCAAAGGATTCTGGGTAACAGAACCTGGTCCGAGCCCCGCAAGTCACCCCTCCTTGGATTCCCCTGGGTCTCTAGTTTTCAGAAATGCACAGGTTTGGTAGGTTTCCCTAGGTGCCGGCTGAGCTAGAGGCCAAAATCTACAGGTAGGCACTTCGCAAAAAACACCTCTGTTTTTTTCCAAAATTTAGGATGTGTCCACGTTGCCCTTTGGGGTGTTTCCTGTCGCCGGCGCTAGGCCTACCCATGCAAGTGAGGTATCATTTTTATCGGGAGACTTGGGGGAACGCTGGGTGGAAGGAAATTTGTAGCTCCTCTCAGATTCCAGAACTTTCTGCCACAAAAATGTGAGGGACATGTGTTTTTTTAGCCACATTTTGAGGTTTGCAAAGGATTCTGGGTAACAGAACCTGGTCTGAGCCCCGCAAGTCACCCCTCCTTGGATTCCCCTAGGTCTCTAGTTTTCAGAAATGCACAGGTTTGGTAGGTTTCCCTAGGTGCCGGCTGAGCTAGAGGCCAAAATCTACAGGTAGGCACTTCGCAAAAAACACCTCTGTTTTTTTCCAAAATTTAGGATGTGTCCACGTTGCGCTTTGGGGTGTTTCCTGTCGCCGGCGCTAGGCCTACCCACGCAAGTGAGGTATCATTTTTATCGGGAGACTTGGGGGAACGCTGGGTGGAAGGAAATTTGTAGCTCCTCTCAGATTCCAGAACTTTCTGCCACAAAAATGTGAGGGAAATGTGTTTTTTTAGCCAAATTTTGAGGTTTGCAAAGGATTCTGGGTAACAGAACCTGGTCCGAGCCCCGCAAGTCACCCCTCCTTGGATTCCCCTAGGTCTCTAGTTTTCAGAAATGCACAGGTTTGGTAGGTTTCCCTAGGTGCCGGCTGAGCTAGAGGCCAAAATCTACAGGTAGGCACTTCGCAAAAAACACCTCTGTTTTTTTCCAAAATTTAGGATGTGTCCACGTTGCCCTTTGGGGTGTTTCCTGTCGCCGGCGCTAGGCCTACCCACGCAAGTGAGGTATCATTTGTATCGGGAGACTTGGGGGAACGCTGGGTGGAAGGAAATTTGTAGCTCCTCTCAGATTCCAGAACTTTCTGCCACAAAAATGTGAGGGACATGTGTTTTTTTAGCCAAATTTTGAGGTTTGCAAAGGATTCTGGGTAACAGAACCTGGTCCGACCCCCGCAAGTCACCCCTCCTTGGATTCCCCTAGGTCTCTAGTTTTCAGAAATGCACAGGTTTGGTAGGTTTCCCTAGGTGCCGGCTGAGCTAGAGGCCAAAATCTACAGGTAGGCACTTCGCAAAAAACACCTCTGTTTTTTTCCAAAATTTAGGATGTGTCCACGTTGCGCTTTGGGGTGTTTCCTGTCGCCGACGCTAGGCCTACCCACGCAAGTGAGGTATCATTTTTATCGGGAGACTTGGGGGAACGCTGGGTGGAAGGAAATTTGTAGCTCCTCTCAGATTCCAGAACTTTCTGCCACAAAAATGTGAGGGACATGTGTTTTTTTAGCCAAATTTTGAGGTTTGCAAAGGATTCTGGGTAACAGAACCTGGTCCGAGCCCCGCAAGTCACCCCTCCTTGGATTCCCCTAGGTCTCTAGTTTTCAGAAATGCACAGGTTTGGTAGGTTTCCCTAGGTGCCGGCTGAGCTAGAGGCCAAAATCTACAGCTAGGCACTTCGCAAAAAACACCTCTGTTTTTTTCCAAAATTTAGGATGTGTCCACGTTGCGCTTTGGGGTGTTTCCTGTCGCCGGCGCTAGGCCTACCCACGCAAGTGAGGTATCATTTTTATCGGGAGACTTGGGGGAACGCTGGGTGGAAGGAAATTTGTAGCTCCTCTCAGATTCCAGAACTTTCTGCCACAGAAATGTGAGGGACATGTGTTTTTTTAGCCAAATTTTGAGGTTTGCAAAGGATTCTGGGTAACAGAACCTGGTCCGAGCCCCGCAAGTCACCCCTCCTTGGATTCCCCTAGGTCTCTAGTTTTCAGAAATGCACAGGTTTGGTAGGTTTCCCTAGGTGCCGGCTGAGCTAGAGGCCAAAATCTACAGGTAGGCACTTCGCAAAAAACACCTCTGTTTTTTTCCAAAATTTAGGATGTGTCCACGTTGCGCTTTGTGGTGTTTCCTGTCGCCGGCGCTAGGCCTACCCACGCAAGTGAGGTATCATTTTTATCGGGAGACTTGGGGGAACGCTGGGTGGAAGGAAATTTGTAGCTCCTCTCAGATTCCAGAACTTTCTGCCACAGAAATGTGAGGGACATGTGTTTTTTTAGCCAAATTTTGAGGTTTGCAAAGGATTCTGGGTAACAGAACCTGGTCCGAGCCCCGCAAGTCACCCCTCCTTGGATTCCCCTGGGTCTCTAGTTTTCAGAAATGCACAGGTTTGGTAGGTTTCCCTAGGTGCCGGCTGAGCTAGAGGCCAAAATCTACAGGTAGGCACTTCGCAAAAAACACCTCTGTTTTTTTCCAAAATTTAGGATGTGTCCACGTTGCCCTTTGGGGTGTTTCCTGTTGCCGGCGCTAGGCCTACCCATGCAAGTGAGGTATCATTTTTATCGGGAGACTTGGGGGAACGCTGGGTGGAAGGAAATTTGTAGCTCCTCTCAGATTCCAGAACTTTCTGCCACAAAAATGTGAGGGACATGTGTTTTTTTAGCCACATTTTGAGGTTTGCAAAGGATTCTGGGTAACAGAACCTGGTCTGAGCCCCGCAAGTCACCCCTCCTTGGATTCCCCTAGGTCTCTAGTTTTCAGAAATGCACAGGTTTGGTAGGTTTCCCTAGGTGCCGGCTGAGCTAGAGGCCAAAATCTACAGGTAGGCACTTCGCAAAAAACACCTCTGTTTTTTTCCAAAATTTAGGATGTGTCCACGTTGCCCTTTGGGGTGTTTCCTGTCGCCGGCGCTAGGCCTACCCACGCAAGTGAGGTATCATTTTTATCGGGAGACTTGGGGGAACGCTGGGTGGAAGGAAATTTGTAGCTCCTCTCAGATTCCAGAACTTTCTGCCACAAAAATGTGAGGGACATGTGTTTTTTTAGCCAAATTTTGAGGTTTGCAAAGGATTCTGGGTAACAGAACCTGGTCCGAGCCCCGCAAGTCACCCCTCCTTGGATTCCCCTAGGTCTCTAGTTTTCAGAAATGCACAGGTTTGGTAGGTTTCCCTAGGTGCCGGCTGAGCTAGAGGCCAAAATCTACAGGTAGGCACTTCGCAAAAAACACCTCTGTTTTTTTCCAAAATTTAGGATGTGTCCACGTTGCCCTTTGGGGTGTTTCCTGTCGCCGGCGCTAGGCCTACCCACGCAAGTGAGGTATCATTTGTATCGGGAGACTTGGGGGAACGCTGGGTGGAAGGAAATTTGTAGCTCCTCTCAGATTCCAGAACTTTCTGCCACAAAAATGTGAGGGACATGTGTTTTTTTAGCCAAATTTTGAGGTTTGCAAAGGATTCTGGGTAACAGAACCTGGTCCGAGCCCCGCAAGTCACCCCTCCTTGGATTCCCCTAGGTCTCTAGTTTTCAGAAATGCACAGGTTTGGTAGGTTTCCCTAGGTGCCGGCTGAGCTAGAGGCCAAAATCTACAGGTAGGCACTTCGCAAAAAACACCTCTGTTTTTTTCCAAAATTTAGGATGTGTCCACGTTGCGCTTTGGGGTGTTTCCTGTCGCCGGCGCTAGGCCTACCCACGCAAGTGAGGTATCATTTTTATCGGGAGACTTGGGGGAACGCTGGGTGGAAGGAAATTTGTAGCTCCTCTCAGATTCCAGAACTTTCTGCCACAGAAATGTGAGGGACATGTGTTTTTTTAGCCAAATTTTGAGGTTTGCAAAGGATTCTGGGTAACAGAACCTGGTCCGAGCCCCGCAAGTCACCCCTCCTTGGATTCCCCTGGGTCTCTAGTTTTCAGAAATGCACAGGTTTGGTAGGTTTCCCTAGGTGCCGGCTGAGCTAGAGGCCAAAATCTACAGGTAGGCACTTCGCAAAAAACACCTCTGTTTTTTTCCAAAATTTAGGATGTGTCCACGTTGCCCTTTGGGGTGTTTCCTGTTGCCGGCGCTAGGCCTACCCATGCAAGTGAGGTATCATTTTTATCGGGAGACTTGGGGGAACGCTGGGTGGAAGGAAATTTGTAGCTCCTCTCAGATTCCAGAACTTTCTGCCACAAAAATGTGAGGGACATGTGTTTTTTTAGCCACATTTTGAGGTTTGCAAAGGATTCTGGGTAACAGAACCTGGTCTGAGCCCCGCAAGTCACCCCTCCTTGGATTCCCCTAGGTCTCTAGTTTTCAGAAATGCACAGGTTTGGTAGGTTTCCCTAGGTGCCGGCTGAGCTAGAGGCCAAAATCTACAGGTAGGCACTTCGCAAAAAACACCTCTGTTTTTTTCCAAAATTTAGGATGTGTCCACGTTGCCCTTTGGGGTGTTTCCTGTCGCCGGCGCTAGGCCTACCCACGCAAGTGAGGTATCATTTTTATCGGGAGACTTGGGGGAACGCTGGGTGGAAGGAAATTTGTAGCTCCTCTCAGATTCCAGAACTTTCTGCCACAAAAATGTGAGGGACATGTGTTTTTTTAGCCAAATTTTGAGGTTTGCAAAGGATTCTGGGTAACAGAACCTGGTCCGAGCCCCGCAAGTCACCCCTCCTTGGATTCCCCTAGGTCTCTAGTTTTCAGAAATGCACAGGTTTGGTAGGTTTCCCTAGGTGCCGGCTGAGCTAGAGGCCAAAATCTACAGGTAGGCACTTCGCAAAAAACACCTCTGTTTTTTTCCAAAATTTAGGATGTGTCCACGTTGCCCTTTGGGGTGTTTCCTGTCGCCGGCGCTAGGCCTACCCACGCAAGTGAGGTATCATTTGTATCGGGAGACTTGGGGGAACGCTGGGTGGAAGGAAATTTGTAGCTCCTCTCAGATTCCAGAACTTTCTGCCACAAAAATGTGAGGGACATGTGTTTTTTTAGCCAAATTTTGAGGTTTGCAAAGGATTCTGGGTAACAGAACCTGGTCCGAGCCCCGCAAGTCACCCCTCCTTGGATTCCCCTAGGTCTCTAGTTTTCAGAAATGCACAGGTTTGGTAGGTTTCCCTAGGTGCCGGCTGAGCTAGAGGCCAAAATCTACAGGTAGGCACTTCGCAAAAAACACCTCTGTTTTTTTCCAAAATTTAGGATGTGTCCACGTTGCGCTTTGGGGTGTTTCCTGTCGCCGGCGCTAGGCCTACTCACGCAAGTGAGGTATCATTTTTATCGGGAGACTTGGGGGAACGCTGGGTGGAAGGAAATTTGTAGCTCCTCTCAGATTCCAGAACTTTCTGCCACAGAAATGTGAGGGACATGTGTTTTTTTAGCCAAATTTTGAGGTTTGCAAAGGATTCTGGGTAACAGAACCTGGTCCGAGCCCCGCAAGTCACCCCTCCTTGGATTCCCGTAGGTCTCTAGTTTTCAGAAATGCACAGGTTTGGTAGGTTTCCCTAGGTGCCGGCTGAGCTAGAGGCCAAAATCTACAGGTAGGCACTTCGCAAAAAACACCTCTGTTTTTTTCCAAAATTTAGGATGTGTCCACGTTGCGCTTTGGGGTGTTTCCTGTCGCCGGCGCTAGGCCTACCCACGCAAGTGAGGTATCATTTTTATCGGGAGACTTGGGGGAACGCTGGGTGGAAGGAAATTTGTAGCTCCTCTCAGATTCCAGAACTTTCTGCCACAGAAATGTGAGGGACATGTGTTTTTTTAGCCAAATTTTGAGGTTTGCAAAGGATTCTGGGTAACAGAACCTGGTCCGAGCCCCGCAAGTCACCCCTCCTTGGATTCCCCTAGGTCTCTAGTTTTCAGAAATGCACAGGTTTGGTGGGTTTCCCTAGGTGCCGGCTGAGCTAGAGGCCAAAATCTACAGGTAGGCACTTCGCAAAAAACACCTCTGTTTTTTTCCAAAATTTAGGATGTGTCCACGTTGCGCTTTGGGGTGTTTCCTGTCGCCGGCGCTAGGCCTACCCACGCAAGTGAGGTATCATTTTTATCGGGAGACTTGGGGGAACGCTGGGTGGAAGGAAATTTGTAGCTCCTCTCAGATTCCAGAACTTTCTGCCACAGAAATGTGAGGGACATGTGTTTTTTTAGCCAAATTTTGAGGTTTGCAAAGGATTCTGGGTAACAGAACCTGGTCCGAGCCCCGCAAGTCACCCCTCCTTGGATTCCCCTAGGTCTCTAGTTTTCAGAAATGCACAGGTTTGGTAGGTTTCCCTAGGTGCCGGCTGAGCTAGAGGCCAAAATCTACAGGTAGGCACTTCGCAAAAAACACCTCTGTTTTTTTCCAAAATTTAGGATGTGTCCACGTTGCGCTTTGGGGTGTTTCCTGTCGCCGGCGCTAGGCCTACCCACGCAAGTGAAGTATCATTTTTATCGGGAGACTTGGGGGAACGCTGGGTGGAAGGAAATTTGTAGCTCCTCTCAGATTCCAGAACTTTCTGCCACAGAAATGTGAGGGACATGTGTTTTTTTAGCCAAATTTTGAGGTTTGCAAAGGATTCTGGGTAACAGAACCTGGTCCGAGCCCCGCAAGTCACCCCTCCTTGGATTCCCCTAGGTCTCTAGTTTTTAGAAATGCACAGGTTTTGTAGGTTTCCCTAGGTGCCGGCTGAGCTAGAGCCCAAAATCTACAGGTAGGCACTTCGCAAAAAACACCTCTGTTTTTTTACAAAATTTAGGATGTGTCCACGTTGCGCTTTGGGGTGTTTCCTGTCGCCGGCGCTAGGCCTACCCACGCAAGTGAGGTATCATTTTTATCGGGAGACTTGGGGGAACGCTGGGTGGAAGGAAATTTGTAGCTCCTCTCAGATTCCAGAACTTTCTGCCACAGAAATGTGAGGGACATGTGTTTTTTTAGCCAAATTTTGAGGTTTGCAAAGGATTCTGGGTAACAGAACCTGGTCCGAGCCCCGCAAGTCACCCCTCCTTGGATTCCCCTAGGTCTCTAGTTTTCAGAAATGCACAGGTTTGGTAGGTTTCCCTAGGTGCCGGCTGAGCTAGAGGCCAAAATCTACAGGTAGGCACTTCGCAAAAAACTCCTCTGTTTTTTTCCAAAATTTAGGATGTGTCCACGTTGCCCTTTGGGGTGTTTCCTGTCGCCGGCGCTAGGCCTACCCACGCAAGTGAGGTATAATTTTTATCGGGAGACTTGGGGGAACGCTGGGTGGAAGGACATTTGTAGCTCCTCTCAGATTCCAGAACTTTCTGCCACAGAAATGTGAGTAACGTGTATTTTTAGCCAAATTTTGAGGTTTGCAAAAGATTCTGGGTAACAGAACCTGGTCCGAGCCCCGCAAGTCACCCCTCCTTGGATTCCCCTAGGTCTCTAGTTTTCAGAAATGCACAGGTTTGGTAGGTTTCCCTAGGTGCCGGCTGAGCTAGAGGCCAAAATCTACAGGTAGGCACTTCGCAAAAAACACCTCTGTTTTTTTCCAAAATTTAGGATGTGTCCACGTTGCGCTTTGGGGTGTTTCCTGTCGCCGGCGCTAGGCCTACCCACGCAAGTGAGGTATCATTTTTATCGGGAGACTTGGGGGAACGCTGGGTGGAAGGAAATTTGTAGCTCCTCTCAGATTCCAGAACTTTCTGCCACAAAAATGTGAGGGACATGTGTTTTTTAAGCCAAATTTTGAGGTTTGCAAAGGATTCTGGGTAACAGAACCTGGTCCGAGCCCCGCAAGTCACCCCTCCTTGGATTCCCCTAGGTCTCTAGTTTTCAGAAATGCACAGGTTTGGTAGGTTTCCCTAGGTGCCGGCTGAGCTAGAGGCCAAAATCTACAGGTAGGCACTTCGCAAAAAACACCTCTGTTTTTTTCCAAAATTTAGGATGTGTCCACGTTGCGCTTTGGGGTGTTTCCTGTCGCCGGCGCTAGGCCTACCCACGCAAGTGAGGTATCATTTTTATCGGGAGACTTGGGGGAACGCTGGGTGGAAGGAAATTTGTAGCTCCTCTCAGATTCCAGAACTTTCTGCCACAGAAATGTGAGGGACATGTGTTTTTTTAGCCAAATTTTGAGGTTTGCAAAGGATTCTGGGTAACAGAACCTGGTCCGAGCCCCGCAAGTCACCCCTCCTTGGATTCCCCTAGGTCTCTAGTTTTCAGAAATGCACAGGTTTGGTAGGTTTCCCTAGGTGCCGGCTGAGCTAGAGGCCAAAATCTACAGGTAGGCACTTCGCAAAAAACACCTCTGTTTTTTTCCAAAATTTAGGATGTGTCCACGTTGCGCTTTGGGGTGTTTCCTGTCGCCGGCGCTAGGCCTACCTACGCAAGTGAGGTATCATTTTTATCGGGAGACTTGGGGGAACGCTGGGTGGAAGGAAATTTGTAGCTCCTCTCAGATTCCATAACTTTCTGCCACAGAAATGTGAGGGACATGTGTTTTTTAGCCAAATTTTGAGGTTTGCAAAGGATTCTGGGTAACAGAACCTGGTCCGAGCCCCGCAAGTCACCCCTCCTTGGATTCCCCTAGGTCTCTAGTTTTCAGAAATGCACAGGTTTGGTAGGTTTCCCTAGGTGCCGGCTGAGCTAGAGGCCAAAATCTACAGGTAGGCACTTCGCAAAAAACACCTCTGTTTTTTTCCAAAATTTAGGATGTGTCCACGTTGCGCTTTGGGGTGTTTCCTGTCGCCGGCGCTAGGCCTACCCACGCAAGTGAGGTATCATTTTTATCGGGAGACTTGGGGGAACGCTGGGTGGAAGGAAATTTGTAGCTCCTCTCAGATTCCAGAACTTTCTGCCACAGAAATGTGAGGGACATGTGTTTTTTTAGCCAACTTTTGAGGTTTGCAAAGGATTCTGGGTAACAGAACCTGGTCCGAGCCCCGCAAGTCACCCCTCCTTGGATTCCCCTAGGTCTCTAGTTTTCAGAAATGCACAGGTTTGGTAGGTTTCCCTAGGTGCCGGCTGAGCTAGAGGCCAAAATCTACAGGTAGGCACTTCGCAAAAAACACCTCTGTTTTTTCCCAAAATTTAGGATGTGTCCACGTTGCGCTTTGGGGTGTTTCCTGTCGCGGGCGCTAGGCCTACCCACACAAGTGAGGTATCTTTTTTATCGGGAGACTTGGGGGAACATAGATTAGCAAAACAAGTGTTATTGCCCCTTGTCTTTCTCTACATTTTTTCCTTCCAAATATAGGAGAGTGTGTAAAAAAGACATCTATTTGAGAAATGCCCTGTAATTCATATGCTAGTTTGGTCACCCCGGAATTCAGATATGTGCAAATAACCACTGCTCCTCAACACCTTATCTTGTGCCCTTTTTGGAAATACAAAGGTTTTCTTGATAGCAATTTTTTACTCTTTATATTTCAGCAAATGAATTGCTTTATACCGGTATAGAATGAAAACGCACGTCAGGGTGCAGCTCATTTATTGGCTCTGGGTTCCTTGGGTTCTTGATGAACCTACAAGCCCTATACAGTATATCCCCGCAACCAGAGGAGTCCAGCAGACGTAATGGTATATTGCTTTCGATAATCTGACATTGCAGGGAAAAGTTACAGAGTAAAACGTAGAGAAACATTTATGTTTTTTTCACCTCAATTTCAATATTTTTCTTTTTCAGTTGTTATTTTCTGTAGGAAACCCTTGTAGGATCTACACAAATGACCCCTTGCTGAATTCAGAATTTTGTCTACTTTTCAGAAATGTTTAGGTTTCTGGGATCCAGCATTGGTTTCATGCCTATTTCTGTCACTGACTGGAAGGAGGCTGAAAGCACTAAAAACTGCAAAAATGGGGTATGTCCCAGTAAAATGCCAAAATTGTGTTAAAAAATTGGGTTTTCTGATTCAAATCTGCCTGTTCCTGAAAGCTGGGAAGCTGCTGAGTTTAGCACCGCAAACCCTTTGTTGATGCCATTTTCAGGGGAAAAACCACAAGCCTTTTTCTGCAGCCACTTTTTCAATTTTTTTAAAAAAAAACGAAATTTTCACTGTATTTTGGCCAATTTCTTGGCCTCCTTCAAGGGAACCCACAAAGTCCGGGTACCTCTAGAATCCCTAGGATGTTGGAAAAAAAGGACGCAAATTTGGCTTGGTTAGCTTATGTGGACAAAAAGTTATGAGGGCCTAAGCGCGAACTGCCCCAAATAGGCAAAAAAAGGCCCGGCACAGGAGGGGGAAAAGGCCTGGCAGCGAAGGGGTTAGAGATGGGGAGCGACCCATCAGGCAAGGGTCGCTCCCCTGGGGGGGCAAATTGTATTTAGACCATTTCTGCCCCCCTGGGGGCAGATTGGCCAATTTTAGGTCAATCTGCCCCCAAGGGGGCAGAAATCACTAGGCACCGGGGATTTGTTTTTTGGCGCCAATGTCACGCAGGGGGAGCGACCCCGTAGGCAAGGGTCGCTCCCCGGGGGGGGTGGGGGTTGGGGGGCAAATTTATTTTAGGCCATTTCTGCCCCCCCGGGGGACAGATCGGCCTATTATTAGGCCGAACTGCCCCCGGGGGGGGGGGCAGAACACTCTAGGCACCAGGGCAATTTTTTTTTTGTGTTTTTTTTTTTTTTTTTTTCTTTTTTTAGAGATGGGGAGCGACCCATCAGGCAAGGGTCGCTACCCTGGGGGGGCAAATTGTATTTAGACCATTTCTGCCCCCCTGGGGGCAGATTGGCCATTTTTAGGTCAATCTGCCCCCAAGGGGGCAGAAACCACTAGGCACCGGGGATTTGTTTTTTGGCGCCAATGTCACGCAGGGGGAGCCTCCCCGTAGGCAAGGGTCGCTCCCGGGGGGGGGTGGGGGTTGGGGGGGCAAATTTATTTTAGGCCATTTCTGCCCCCCCGGGGGACAGATCGGCCTATTATTAGGCCGAACTGCCCCCGGGGGGGGGGGGGGGGCAGAACACTCTAGGCACCAGGGCAATTTTTTTTTAGTTTTTTTGTTTTTTTGTTGTTTCTTTTTTTAGAGATGGGGAGCGACCCATCAGGCAAGGGTCGCTCCCCTGGGGGGGCAAATTGTATTTAGACCATTTCTGCCCCCCTGGGGGCAGATTGGCCAATTTTAGGTCAATCTGCCCCCAAGGGGGCAGAAACCACTAGGCACCGGGGATTTGTTTTTTGGCGCCAATGTCACGCAGGGGGAGCGACCCCGTAGGCAAGGGTCGCTCCCGGGGGGGGTGGGTGTTGGGGGGGCAAATTTATTTTAGGCCATTTCTGCCCAGCTGAGCTACAGGCCAAACGTTGTCCACGTTGTGTTTTGGGCCATTTCCTTTTGTGGGCGCTAGGCCTACCCACAGAAGTGATGTACCATTTTTATCGAGAGACTTAGGGGAACGCTGGGTGGAAGGAAATTTGTGGCTCCTCTCAGATTCCAGAACTTTCTGTCACCGAAATGAGAGGAAAAAGTGTTTTTTGGGACAAATTTTGATGTTTGCAAAGGATTCTGGGTAACATAACCTGGTCAGAGCCCCGCAAGTCACCCCATCTTGGATTCCCCTGGGTTTCTAGTTTTCAAAAATGCACTGGTTTGCTAGGTTTCCTCAGGTGTCGGCTGAGCTACAGGCCAAAATCCACAGGTAGGCACTGCTTTTTATAAAAAAATGTGATGTGTCCACGTTGTGTTTTTGGCCCTTTCCTTTCGTGGGCGCTAGTCCTACCCACACAAGTGAGGTATCATTTTTATCGGGAGACTTGGGGGAACGCTGGGTAGAAGGAAATTTGTGGCTCCTCTCAGATTCCAGAACTTTCTGCCACAGAAATGTGAGTAACATGTGTATTTTTAGCCAAATTTTGAGGTTTGCAAAGGATTCTGGGTAACATAACCTGGTCTGAGCCCCGCAAGTCACCCCTCCTTGGATTCCCCTAGGTCTCTAGTTTTCAGAAATGCACAGGTTTGGTAGGTTTCCCTAGGTGCCGGCTGAGCTAGAGGCCAAAATCTACAGGTAGGCACTTCGCAAAAAACACCTCTGTTTTTTTCCAAAATTTAGGATGTGTCCACGTTGCGCTTTGGGGTGTTTCCTGTCGCCGGCGCTAGGCCTACCCACGCAAGTGAGGTATAATTTTTATCGGGAGACTTGGGGGAACGCTGGGTGGAAGGACATTTGTAGCTCCTCTCAGATTCCAGAACTTTCTGCCACAGAAATGTGAGTAACGTGTATTTTTAGCCAAATTTTGAGGTTTGCAAAAGATTCTGGGTAACAGAACCTGGTCCGAGCCCCGCAAGTCACCCCTCCTTGGATTCCCCTAGGTCTCTAGTTTTCAGAAATGCACAGGTTTGGTAGGTTTCCCTAGGTGCCGGCTGAGCTAGAGGCCAAAATCTGCAGGTAGGCACTTTGCAAAAAACACCTCTGTTTTTTTCCAAAATTTAGGATGTGTCCACGTTGCGCTTTGGGGTGTTTCCTGTCGCCGGCGCTAGGCCTACCCACGCAAGTGAGGTATCATTTTTATCGGGAGACTTGGGGGAACGCTGGGTGGAAGGAAATTTGTAGCTCCTCTCAGATTCCAGAACTTTCTGCCACAGAAATGTGAGGGACATGTGTTTTTTTAGCCAAATTTTGAGGTTTGCAAAGGATTCTGGGTAACAGAACCTGGTCCGAGCCACACAAGTCACCCCTCCTTGGATTCCCCTAGGTCTCTTGTTTTCAGAAATGTACAGGTTTGGTAGGTTTCCCTAGGTGGCGGCTGAGCTAGAGGCCAAAATCTCCAGGTAGTCACTTTGCTAAAAACAGCTCTGTTTTCTGTGATGTGTCCACGTTGTGTTTTGGGGCATATCCTGTCGCGGGCGCTAGGCCTACCCACACAAGTGAGGTATCATTTTTATCGGGAGACGTGGGGGAACGCTGGGTGGAAGGAAATTTGTGGCTCCTCTCAGATTCCAGAACTTTCTGCCACAGAAATGTGAGGAACATGTGTTTTTTTAGCCAAATTTTGAGGTTTGCAAAGGATTCTGGGTAACAGAACCTGGTCCGAGCCACACAAGTCACCCCTCCTTGGATTCCCCTAGGTCTCTAGTTTTCAGAAATGCACAGGTTTGGTAGGTTTCCCTAGGTGCCGGCTGAGCTAGAGGCCAAAATCTACAGGTAGTCACTTTGCTAAAAACAGCTCTGTTTTCTGTGATATGTCCACGTTGTGTTTTGGGGCATATCCTGTCGCGGGCGCTAGGCCTACCCACACAAGTGAGGTATCATTTTTATCGGGAGACGTGGGGGAACACTGGGTGGAAGGAAATTTGTGGCTCCTCTCAGATTCCAGAACTTTCTGCCACAGAAATGTGAGGAACATGTGTTTTCTTAGCCAAATTTTGAGGTTTGCAAAGGATTCTGGGTAACAGAACCTGGTCCGAGCCCCGCAAGTCACCCCTCCTTGGATTCCCCTAGGTCTCTAGTTTTCAGAAATGCACAGGTTTGGTAGGTTTCCCTAGTTGGCGGCTGAGCTAGAGGCCAAAATCTACAGGTAGTCACTTTGCTAAAAACAGCTCTGTTTTCTGTGATATGTCCACGTTGTGTTTTGGGGCATATCCTGTCGCGGGCGCTAGGCCTACCCACACAAGTGAGGTATCATTTTTATCGGGAGACGTGGGGGAACGCTGGGTGGAAGGAAATTTGTGGCTCCTCTCAGATTCCAGAACTTTCTGCCACAGAAATGTGAGGAACATGTGTTTTTTTAACCAAATTTTGAGGTTTGCAAAGGATTCTGGGTAACAGAACCTGGTCCGAGCCCCGCAAGTCACCCCTCCTTGGATTCCCCTAGGTCTCTAGTTTTCAGAAATGCACAGGTTTGGTAGGTTTCCCTATGTGGCGGCTGAGCTAGAGGCCAAAATCTACAGGTAGTCACTTTGCTAAAAACAGCTCTGTTTTCTGTGATATGTCCACGTTGTGTTTTGGGGCATATCCTGTCGCGGGCGCTAGGCCTACCCACACAAGTGAGGTATCATTTTTATCGGGAGACGTGGGGGAACACTCGGTGGAAGGAAATTTGTGGCTCCTCTCAGATTCCAGAACTTTCTGCCACAGAAATGTGAGGAACATGTGTTTTTTTAGCCAAATTTTGAGGTTTGCAAAGGATTCTGGGTAACAGAACCTGGTCCGAGCCACACAAGTCACCCCTCCTTGGATTCCCCTAGGTCTCTAGTTTTCAGAAATGCACAGGTTTGGTAGGTTTCCCTAGGTGGCGGCTGAGCTAGAGGCCAAAATCTACAGGTAGTCACTTTGCTAAAAACAGCTCTGTTTTCTGTGATGTGTCCACGTTGTGTTTTGGGGCATATCCTGTCGCGGGTGCTAGGCCTACCCACACAAGTGAGGTATCATTTTTATCGGGAGACTTGGGGGAACGCTGGGTGGAAGGACATTTGTAGCTCCTCTCAGATTCCAGAACTTTCTGCCACAGAAATGTGAGGGACATGTGTTTTTTTAGCCAAATTTTGAGGTTTGCAAAGGATTCTGGGTAACAGAACCTGGTCCGAGCCACACAAGTCACCCCTCCTTGGATTCCCCTAGGTCTCTTGTTTTCAGAAATGTACAGGTTTGGTAGGTTTCCCTAGGTGGCGGCTGAGCTAGAGGCCAAAATCTCCAGGTAGTCACTTTGCTAAAAACAGCTCTGTTTTCTGTGATGTGTCCACGTTGTGTTTTGGGGCATATCCTGTCGCGGGCGCTAGGCCTACCCACACAAGTGAGGTATCATTTTTATCGGGAGACGTGGGGGAACGCTGGGTGGAAGGAAATTTGTGGCTCCTCTCAGATTCCAGAACTTTCTGCCACAGAAATGTGAGGAACATGTGTTTTTTTAGCCAAATTTTGAGGTTTGCAAAGGATTCTGGGTAACAGAACCTGGTCCGAGCCACACAAGTCACCCCTCCTTGGATTCCCCTAGGTCTCTAGTTTTCAGAAATGCACAGGTTTGGTAGGTTTCCCTAGGTGCCGGCTGAGCTAGAGGCCAAAATCTACAGGTAGTCACTTTGCTAAAAACAGCTCTGTTTTCTGTGATATGTCCACGTTGTGTTTTGGGGCATATCCTGTCGCGGGCGCTAGGCCTACCCACACAAGTGAGGTATCATTTTTATCGGGAGACGTGGGGGAACACTGGGTGGAAGGAAATTTGTGGCTCCTCTCAGATTCCAGAACTTTCTGCCACAGAAATGTGAGGAACATGTGTTTTCTTAGCCAAATTTTGAGGTTTGCAAAGGATTCTGGGTAACAGAACCTGGTCCGAGCCCCGCAAGTCACCCCTCCTTGGATTCCCCTAGGTCTCTAGTTTTCAGAAATGCACAGGTTTGGTAGGTTTCCCTAGTTGGCGGCTGAGCTAGAGGCCAAAATCTACAGGTAGTCACTTTGCTAAAAACAGCTCTGTTTTCTGTGATGTGTCCACGTTGTGTTTTGGGGCATATCCTGTCGCGGGTGCTAGGCCTACCCACACAAGTGAGGTACCATTTTTATCGGGAGACTTGGGGGAACATAGATTAGCAAAACAAGTACTATTGCCCCTTGTCTTTCTCTACATTTTTTCCTTCCAAATATAGGAGTGTGTGTAAAAAAGACATCTATTTGAGAAATTCCCTGTAATTCACGTGCTACTATGGTCACCCCGGAATTCAGAGATGTGCAAATAACCACTGCTCCTCAACACCTTATCTTGTGCCCTTTTTGGAAATGCAAAGGTTTTCTTGATAGCAATTTTTTACTCCTTATATTTCAGCAAATGAATTGCTGTATACCCGGTATAGAATGAAAACGCACTGCAGGGTGCAGCTCATTTATTGGCTCTGGGTTCCTCGGGTTCTTGATGAACCTACAAAACCTATATATCCCCGCAACCAGAGGAGTCCAGCAGACGTAACGGTATATTGCTTTCGATAATCTGACATTGCAGGGAAAAGTTACAGAGTAAAACGTAGAGAAAAATTGATGTTTTTTTCACCTCAATTTCAATATTTTTCTTTTTCAGCTGTTATTTTCTGTAGGAAACCCTTGTAGGATCTACACAAATGACCCCTTGCTGAATTCAGAATTTTGTCTACTTTTCAGAAATGTTTAGGTTTCTGGGATCCAGCATTGGTTTCATGACCATTCCTGTCACTGACTGGAAGGAGGCTGAAAGCACAAAAAATTGCACAAATGGGGTATGCCCCAGTAAAATGCCAAAATTGTGTTGAAAAATTGGGTTTTCTGATTCAAGTCTGCCTGTTCCTGAATGCTGGGAAGCTGCTGAGTTTAGCACCGCAAACCCGTTGTTGATGCCATTTTCAGGGGAAAAACCACAAGCCTTCTTCTGCAGCCACTTTTTCCAATTTTTTTGAAAAAAACGAAATTTTCACTGTATTTTGGCCGGTTTCTTGGCCTCCTTCAGGGGAACCCACAAAGTCTGGGTACCTCTAGAATCCCTAGGATGTTGGAAAAAAAGGACGCAAATTTGGCTTGGTTAGCTTATGTGGACAAAAAGTTATGAGGGCCTAAGCGCGAACTGCCCCAAATAGGCAAAAAAAGGCCTGGCACAGGAGGGGGAAAAGGCCTGGCAGCGAAGGGGTTAAACTCCAGATTTGTGATCAGATTGAATGTTATATTAACAGATTATTGTAGATATGTAAAATCTACAAAATGTCACTGCTTCATTCTAGAATAATTTTTTCACTCCTGCTCAGGGCAGACATTAAAGTGATGCTAGGCTGTTTTCAATGGGCCTCCCTGAACTTTGCTGGACTATTGTCAACATTTGTGATGCTAGTGTGGAAAAGCACCACAACTGCTTCAAAATTTGTGATGGGGCTGTGCTAACAACCTCCAGGGTGCACTTTATTGTAAGTACAGTGCTACCATGGTGGTGTTAGGGGGGCGTAGGTTGGCACAAACAAACCGGTTCATCAATCATGATGCACCAGTTTATTGTAAATAAGACCCTAAGTGTTCACTTTTACTATCAGCTTGAGCTTGAGTTGTCAATAGACAGGCTGCTTGACAATTCTTAAACTGTCCTGTACGTACAGAAAACTGAGCACTCAGCTAGGCTGTATATAAGTGATAGAGCAAGATGCATTGTGCTTAAAACAGAAAACATGTCCTTCTAAGTTTCAATGAGTTACGCATACACTTGCAGACTCCTATGCTCACTTATGTATGCAGTTTCCAGCCTGCACTGCAACTCGTATACCTATCCACAAAAGGATAGAGCCACTGACACAGCCAGTCACACATTGAGAGGGTTGCTTATACACCCATGCACACACCCAGACAGCAGTTATGTATCCATCAGTATTAGAGCTAGTTGCACAGACAGTTACATACTCTTGTACTCACTATAAACACTTAAACATCTTTTGGGACACTCATAAAGGTATTGATACACTCAATCATATATGTACCCAAATACTGACACAACCTACTCACCCGTCTACAGAACTACTACCTTAAACATGGCTCAGGCCTACTACTGCAGACCCTAAGTGCGCAAATATACTACCAACTCGACTTGCCATTAGAAAGGCTGCTTGTCAATCCTTAAACTGTTGTTTTACTACAGAAAGCTGAGCACTCAGATAGGTTGTAGGTAGGCCATAAAGCAAAGTGCAGAGTGGTTACAACATGAAACATGTCCTTCTTAGTTTAATTGAGATAGACATGCACTTGCATACTCCTATGCTCACTTATATATGCAATGTGCCACCCATACTGCAACTCACAAACCTATTAACAAAAGGATAGAGCTACTGACACATCCAGTCAGATAGTGAGGGGGTGTAAGAAATTGGGTCTTTGGTCAGCAGTCAGGATACCCCCTGTCCAAACAAGGACCCTCACTCTAGTCAGGGTAAGTCACACACAATCCAAATGATCCTGTGCCCACCCTCTGGTAGCTTGGCACTGAGCAGTCAGGCTTAACTTAGAAGGCAATGTATAAAGTATTTGTGCAATAAATCATGCAATAACACAGTATAACACCAAAAGAATACACCAAACAGTATATATAATTTTTATCTGGTTAAATGCAGGTCAAAACGATCAAGATTTGCTAAGTACATGTTGAAGTATTACTTTAGAAAATGAGAAAAAGAGTCTTTAGTTCTTAAAAAGCAAGCACAAAGTACCTGGTTTGCATCTAAATTCTCAGCGAGGGGACGCAGAGGAGGTGATTCTTGGAAAACGGGGAGGTGTGCATTGGTTTCTCCGGGCGCACACAGACGATGTGTCGATATTTTTTCACACAGAATGGGCCTTGCATCGATTTTGGGCATGAAGACTTGGATCCTCTTTGGGTTGAGGGGTATTTGGATGCCCCGGGGGTGATGCAGAGAAATCCTGGTCATGCAGGATGAAGTCACAGGAGCTGCATTGATCCGGTGGGTGATGCGGGGAAATTTCTGTCGCACGGCATGTGCTGCGTCGATTCCTCTTGCAGGAAGTCGGGCTGCGTTGTTCTGGCTCGGCTATGCGTCCATCCAGTGGGCCTGGTGTCAAAGTTCTGGTTGCAATGCTGGAGCTGCTTCGATCACCTCTCTGGGAGCCGGGCTACATTGTTCCGGTTCGGCGTGCAGTGATTTTCTCACCGCGATGCAGGCTGTGCATCGTTTCTGACAGGCTCTGCGACTAATTTTCACCACACAAGGAGTTCTTTGCAGGAGGAAGCCTTTTTGGTCCTGAGATTTCAAGGAATAGGAGGAAAGCTCTATCCAAGCCATTCGAGAGCACTTCTCAGAAGAGGCAGAGGGGAGCAAGGCAGCAGGGCAACTGGAGGGCAGCAGTCCTTTGCAGAAAAAGCAGTCAGGTGAGTCCTCTGGGCAGACAGGCAGTTCCTCTTGGTAGATTGCAGGTTCAGGTTCAGAGTTTCTTCACCAGTGGTATCTTGTCCAGAAGAGTCTAAGTTGGTAGGGTCAGAGGCCCTGTTTACATTCTCAAATGTCCTTTGAAGTGGGGGAGACTTCAAAGAGTGGTTTGCGACACTTAGTTACACAGAGTATGTATGGGATGATTTACTTGAATTTCTAAGAGAAGCAAACCCTAAAATTAAGGATATTAATTTGAAGACAGCAGGAGGACTTTGTTCTTTGGATCCTACGAATGTATGTAGGTATTTTAATCACAAGTTTCAAGTGAGGCTGGGTTTTATATGCAATAAAACATGTTCTCCTCTTGGTGAAGTTACAGATTTTTTTGGGGGGTGAAAAGAGTACCATGCAAGAGGTTCTCCTTGTATACACATGCTCTCATGGATAAAAGATGCACCGAAATTTGAAGCTGACATTTATGACTCTGTACTGTCTTTCATAGAACAGTACGTTACATGCACCATTCCTAATGAGAATGATGAGAGTGGCCTAAGACAGCAAGTTCTAAGCTTCCAAACACAAGTATTGTCACTGAAGATACAGATGCAAAAGAAAATGTTATAGTAGGTGATGTGGTGGATTCCAAGGCCTATCATTTCCAAACAAAGAGTGAAAAGATTTTTATCTGCAGTTAGGCATACACTGACATGGAAATCAACAAAAACGCAAATAATCTGAGATGATCAGAGGTGTGCAATTGTATTAATGATTATAATTCTGTCATTCTGAAAATATGGAATGCAAATATGAGGCATAAAGTTTGTTATAGACAACTCCAATGCTATTGCTCACCATGTCACTTCATACATCAAAAAATCTGAGAAAACAGAGATGAGTGAAATGTGAGAGATTTGTGCAGAAAACTTTCTATCCAAGAAATTGTATAGCTTCAGCTTGAAAATGGTTTTGGTTTCGCATAGGGAGATAAATTCCTTTGGCTGCTGTGACAGGTTTAGTTCAGTTAGCTTGTACTCAAAGTCTAGAGGAATTGTTTGGGTTAGTATAGGCCTTGCCAACACACGAAACAGAGTCTTGCAGCTCTTCACAGAAATTGAGTACCTAGCAGAGTTTGATCCACGGACTACAGATATTATAAAAACAAATATGTTGGCTTCTTACTATCAAAGAAGAAGGCCACACCTCGAAAACATGTATCTTTACCAAAGTTTGCAAAACTAAAGATACAGAAACAAGGTGATAGAAAACAGTGATGAAGGGGAATATGCTGTAGTTGGTTGCAACAGTTGTTTGGTTCAGCATACGAAAGGTAACTTATTGAACAATATAAAAACTTAGTTGTCAAACTGCGGAGAAAAAAATAAATTTCCTACTTAGCCCTTCTCCAGCTATTGAAACCTTGACATTCTGAAACAGAGTTAATTGGACAATGTAACTGACATGAAGACTCTTTTAATGCGTAAAAGACAGCTTTGAATGTCCAATATTTCCCAACTACCTGAAAATGTTAAATGAAGAAATTGAACAAAGTGAAACAATTGCTACAGAGATAGCAAAGGAAAGCTCACAAAGTAGCTAGTTCTAAAACTCTCAGTCAAGAACCTCTTAGACAGCCAATTATCAGAAATCAAGCCACCAAAGCAATGAATGAGGTGTAGACAGCAATGCAGCAAGCAAGAGGAGAAAATGTTGACTTGGAACAGTTAGTTGATTAACTGAATAATGAACAACTTATCTACAGAGCACTACAGACTCAATATTGTCTTGTGTAGTAACAGCACCTACTAGATTTGCTGCACACAACATCAAAAGAATTGCATTGCATCATCCACTTATGCTACCTGTTAAACAGAAATTTAAACTGAAATATCAAAAGTTATCTGGTGAAGCTTGTTTTCAAGTTTCAAGAGTTTTGAAGAAATTAATACTCAAACATAGGCGGTCATTCCTACCTTGGCGGGCGGCAGTCGCCGCCCGCCTGGCGGGAACCGCCAGAAGACAGTACCGCGGTCAAAAGACCGCAGCGGTCATTCTGTCTTTCCCGCTGGGCTGGCGGGCGACCGCCAAAAGGCCGCCCGCCCGCCCACCGGGAAAGCACCAGCAACGAGGAAGCCGGCGCCGAATGGAGCCGGCGGAGTTGCTGGTGTGCGACGGGTGCAGTTGCACCCGTCGCGAATCAATGTGGGGCCCTTTTAGGGGGCCCCTGCAGTGCCCATGCCAGTGGCCCTGCAGTGCCCATGCCAGTGGCATGGGCACTGCAGGGGCCCCCAGGGGCCCCACAACACCCGTTCCCGCCAGCCAGCCACCAGCCAGTTAGAATCCCCATGGCGGCGCTGCTTGCAGCGCCGCCGTGGAGGATTCACCGGGGCAGCGGGAAGCCGGCGGGAAACCGCCGGCTTCCCTTTTCTGACCGCGGCTTTACCGCCGCGGTCAGAATAGCCCCAGAAGCACCGCCAGCCTGTTGGCGGTGCTTCCTCCGTCCCCTACCCTGGCGGTCTCGGACCGCCAGGGTAGGAATGACCCCCATAATGCCCACCTCTGTGCATCTGAGAATGCAACAGATATTGAAGACAGACTATGGTGTTTTTTTTGGAGGAAAGCATGTAATTGTTTTTGGTGATTTTTTGCAACTTGTCCCTGTTTTTTAAGACAGTTTAACATGCAAAAAGTCGAAATTCTTTAGGAAGTATTGGAAATGTAAACAATTGATTGCATTTCCAATACAAGGAACTAATTAGAAACAGGCATCAAGCATCTGATATGCAATATGGGAAATATTCTGAAGGATATTAGAGTAGGGATATGGTCAAAAAAGGAAAATGTTGCTTGCATACAAATAACACATTTCCTTCAAAAACGTTTGCAGCACAGCTAATGTTTGAATTTATTGAACATAAAAAATCCATTGTGTGCCTTATGCCTACTCTTCAAGAATGTATCTCTTTTAATGAACAGTTGGTACAACAGGAGAAAGAAGAAATATATGATTTCAAAGCAAATGATAAAATGGAACACCAAGGAGTGACAATAGTGTTGACTGAAAAGCTACAATCAAAAGCAAATTCTTTGGAGAAGTCTGTTCTCTGTGTTCTAAAGCTGCTGGATTAGAAAAGTGTTCACATGTTTGTTTGAATTGTAGGGTAATATTGCGGTGTAATTTAAATGTTGAGAAAGGATTAGTTAGTGGAGCCATGAGTAAAATAACTTACTTCATTTTGTGTCCGAAAAGAAATTAAGTTGAATACCTAGCTGTAAAGTTTGAGCAACTTGCAGGTTTAAAGCAGAGAGCAAGGTCTGTTGCTCATTTCTTGCTTGTAAACGTCTTGTAGGTTCACAGAAAGAAGTTCCCAGTATCTCTAGCATATGTTGTAACAATACATAAGTCTCTAGGTTTAAGTGTAGAAGCCATTTAATACCATTAGTAGCACTGTGTTCAAAGAAGGTATGTCCCATGTAGCATTGTTATGGTTTAGAACTTTGTTCGATTTGTATCTGATAGAGTTTGATGTCAGTAAAGTAAATGCTGAGTCAAGGTGTGTCAAGGAGTATAACCATTTGAGAAGTGTAAATGCTCCAAATTTAGAACAGGATCCGATTTATGAAAAGCCTAGAATCTTACCAAAATGAAAGGTTTCAAAGGATGACACTGACATTCCTCAAAAAAAGTGCAAGGCAGAGAAAAAGGAAGTTTTGGAGAAAGAAAATGCTGCTGAAATTGTTGGTTACCAGTTGTCAACCCCCTCTGGAGTCCACTGCTATGCCAATTTCTCAATGCACTGTTCTCTTTGCTTCATCTGGTTCACATAATTGAACAGAAAAAAGACAAAGGTTTGTGCTCTGCTCTCTTCACTTTGTTAGAACGCTTGCGAAGTGATAGAACTAAAACATATTCTTCATCTGATATTAGAGTCCTTGGATATGTGTGCACGGAATCTGTACACTTCACAAAAAACACTCAAAAAGATGCACAAGCGTTCATAATAGTTGTACTTGGTATCTTAGAAGAAGAGATAGTATATATTGACAAAATATTTGGCATAAGTTACTCTAGGCAACATGACTTTGAAAATTGTTTTTTTTCTCCAAAACCACTGATTAAGAACAAATTATCTACTAAATTCTACCACACTGCAAAACTGTCAGTTTAGCGCAGGTTTGCGTTAAAAGGTTTATTGCTGGCTAGCGCCATTCCTGGATGCCAGCCGGGTGTAATATTTAAGGAATGACGCTAGCCGGTGGTAAGGCCTATTACCATCAAAATAAATGACACTAACCGGGTGGGGGAGACGTAGTGGAAACAGCAGGTTGTGCGTCAAAGAATGGCGCTAGTCAGGTTAGAGTCAGAAAAATGACTCTAACTCGACTAGCGTCATTTTTTGATGCACAACCCCCATGGACATGACTCATATCTTAGAAAAGACAGGAGTCATGTGCTCCTTCCCAATGGTCATGCCCAAGTTATGCCCCCCTAAGGCACTTTTGGAAAAAAATAACTTACCTGGACTTACCTGGAATGAGTCCTCCCTATATTAAGGTGTCCTCCAGGTGTGGGTGGGGGTGGGAGGGGGTGTCCCTGGATGCTGGGAAGGGCATCTGTGGGCTGTTTCCATGGTCACAGACCATGGAAAATTGCCCACAGGTCCCCTAACGCCTGCCCTGACCAAGGCGTTAATTAATGGCGCTAAGCAGGCTTAGCGCCATTCTTTAAGGCCCTCCTCCTCCCATGTGTAATTTTTGCATGGGAGGATAAATAAGGCGAAAAGGCCTTAGAGTAATTTTTTGCCCAGGCACACCTACCTTGCATCTCATTGATACAAGGTAGTTTCCCGCAGGCAAAAAAAGACGTTAACTCCAATATTTTGACGCTAGACGGGTCTAGCGTCAAAATATAAATATGGAGTTAAGTTTGCGTCGAATTTACGTAAAAAACATTATGCAAATCTGTCTCAAACAAAGTCTAAAGGTCTTCCCTAGTGTTACGTCTGAACACTGTACTCTCTACTTAAAAAATGCAACTGGATGGACAAAGTATAATGACAGCAACCTTACATTCAAGCAGGGATTACCCTATAAACTACGAAGTTCTAACATTCTCTTTCTTGAACCAAAATTCTAAGGAGGATTGCTGCTGAAAAAATGGAAAAGTACATTTCCAGGTCCTCTAATATAATCAGTTAAGACATCATACAGACTACCAAGGGTGATGTCTTCATAAAGGATTCCAAATCTTGAAATGCACTTACTCTTGGAATGAAACAACATAGATATCACTAAATTGGAAACACACATCACAAATTAAAAACCAGGACAAAGAACTATTTTATGGAGAAATGAATAATGATAAACATATTAAACTTAAACATATTTTTGGATACTGTATTTGTTTCTAAAAATGTAAACTGGATGGGCAAAATATCATAAGAAGGTCACAATAAAACACATCTTTCAAAAACAGCTGGAAAATTATTAAAAGAATTAGAACACTGACATACTCTACTCCTGCTTAATAGATTACCAGATTCTACGATATCATGTGGCCTACCAAGCATGGTGTCTTTATAAGGCTTTTCATCTGCAGTTATTGTTCATACATATCAATTGCCTTATAACACTCTTAATATAGAGAAAAACCTACATTAAGCTTATATCTATTACATTACTTAACAAGTATAGATACAACAGTTATATCATTATTCATAGTGATTATGATGCACAGTAATGTTAATTTGAAATAATGAACTATGAACCTATGGGTTGTTTTACAGTTTATTTGATTGCTTTTTTCCCCTACTGTTCAGTGATGAGAATTCATACACACTTCATTTATATTGTAAAAGTATGGAAGCTGAGAACAGTAGGAAAGGGAACATGAGATGTTTAAATAATATGTATAATTGCTATACAATGATATACATTTATTGTGTTTTATTATTAACAATAGCTTTTTATTACAGATTGTGGAGCTTGAATAGATACATTTATAATAAGAAACTTTAGCCTATCTTTCTTCTTTTTTACACAGATTAATGGATCCTTTCATTGGCGTAATGCAGGTTACTAACTATGTATTTCTTCATTTACACTCCATTTTGTAACTGCTCCAAAGCACAGATAGATAATTGCACGTATACACTAATATAGAGTAGTGAAAACACTAATATTTATACATACACTAACTCTCCAAGGCACACACTCATACATACACTGTCACACCCAACCATACACGCACCCAGTTGTGCACGGATGCATACACACACACCCAAGCGCACACTAACCCATAAACTGACACACCCAGGTACACACTGATATATACACTAACACACTCAGGCGCACACTCATTCATACACTATCACACACAGGCACACACGGATACATACAGTAACATACCTAGACACCACTGATACATGCACTAACACACCCAGGCACACACTGTTACATACACTCACACAACCATGCACAAATTGATACATACATTGACATATCCATACAGAGACACTTGCATGCACTAACACACCCAGTCACATACTGATACATACACTTACATGCCCAGGCACACACTGATCCATGCACTAACTCAACCAGACATACACTCATAGATATACTAACACACCAGGCTCCCACTGATGTATACACTGACACATCCAGGCATAAACTCTTGTATGCACTAACACACAAAGACACACAATAACACATATACTAACACATCCAGGGGCACACTGACACGTGCACTAAAACAGCTATGCACATAATCAAACATACACTAACACATCTAGTCACATATTGATACATACCATCACAGACCCAGGCACACACTGAAGCATTCACTAACACACCCAGACACACACTCATACATACACTAACACACCCAGGCTTACACTGTTACATACAGTGACACAACAGGCACACACTGTGGCATGCAGTAACACAACCAGGAACACCCTAACACATGCATTCATAAACTCAGACACACACTAATGCATACACTAACGCACCCAGGCACATACTCATGCATACACTGACACACCCAAGCACCCATGGTTACATGCACTGACATATCCAGACACATACTCTTGCATGCACTAACACACCCAGTTACACACTGATACATGCACTTACACACACAGGCACACACTGATCCATTGACTAACACACCCAGGCTCATACACATATATATACTATCACACCCAAGCTCACACTCATGCATATACTCACACTGAGGTACACACTAATATATCCACTAACACAGCCAGGCTCATACTCATGCATACACTACCACACCCAACGAGACACTGATTCATATACTAACACACCCAGGCTAGTTCCCCATCCACATGACCTGGATTTATAAGCTACTGAAAGAGCAATATGGTTAAGAGCCCCCTCAGGGGAGCCCGCCAGGCATTGCAGCACCAGCCTGGCGAGGAGCGTTCCCGATGATGAAGCCAGTCATCCATTGTGATGCATGAGGGCTCTCGCTCCTGTAGTATTAGGTCCCCTGGTTTTCATTTTTGGAACAGTGTACTCTTTGACTTTCCATGATCACATTGATACGTACGCTGGAAAATCCAGACATGCACTCTTGTATGCACTAACTCGCACATAAACACACTAATACATATACTGACACACCCAGGCATACACTGATACATACACTAAAACTCATACACACCCACTCACACACTGACACATACGTCACACACCGAGGCACATACAGAAGCATTCACCAACACACCCAGACACACACTTATACATACACTAACACACCTAGACTCTCACTAAAACATACATTGACACACCAGGCACACACTGTTAAATATACTAACACACCCAGGAACACCCTAATGCACACACTCATACACACTGAGTCATACACTAGTACACCCAGACACACACTCATGCATACACTGACACGCCCAAGCACACACCGTTACATACACTAATTGTTAGACCTGACAGCCTTAGGGTGGTCACCCATAACTTTTTGCCTGCCTCCCTTCACTTTTTAGATACCGTTTTTGCTGATTTTCAGACTCTGCACACTTTACCACTGCTCACCAGTGCTAAAGTGCATATGCTCTCTCCCTTTAAACATGGTAACATTAGATCATACTCAATTGGACTATTTAATTTACTAATAAGTTCCTAATAGAGTGCACTATATGTGCCCAGGGCCTGTAGATTAAATTCTACTAGTGGGCCTGCAGCACTGATTGTGCCACCCACTTCAGTAGCCCCTTAACCTTGTCTCAGGCCTGCCATTGCAAGGCCTGTGTGTGCAGTTTCAATGCCAATTCGACTTGGCATTTAAATGTACTTGCCAAGCCTAAAACTCCCCTTTTTCTACATATAAGACACCCCTAAGGTATGCCCTAGGTACCCCATAGGGCAGGGTGCTGGGTAGGCAAAAAGCAGGACATGTACCTGTGTAGTTTACATGTCCTGGTAGTGTAAAACTCCTAAATTCATTTTTACACTGCTGTGAGGCCTGCTCCCTTCACAGGCTAACATTGGGGCTGCCCTCATACATTGTTTGAGTGGTAGCTGCTGATCTGAAAGGAGTAGGAAGGTCATATTTAGTATGGCCAAAATGGTGATATAAAATCCTGCTGACTGGTGAAGTTGGATTTCAAATTATTATTTTAGGAATGGTACTTCTAGAAAGTGAGCATTTCTTTGCACCTAAATCTTTCTGTGCCTTACAATCCATGTCTGGTTGGGTTTAGTTGACAGCTCCTTGTGCATTCACTCAGACACAGCC
The DNA here is from genome assembly GCF_031143425.1 of Pleurodeles waltl. NCBI lineage: Eukaryota > Metazoa > Chordata > Amphibia > Caudata > Salamandridae > Pleurodeles > Pleurodeles waltl. The sequence continues at coordinate 754,245,427 of NC_090436.1, forward strand.
TAAACACAGGATACGCAGCCTCACTTGCATACATCTGCATTTGGAATGGGTCTTCCTGGACTGGGAGGGTGGAGGGCCTGCCCTCACACAAAGGACTGCCACACCCTCTACTGGGACCCTGGCAGACAGGATTGAACTGAAAGGGGACCTGGTGCACTTCTAAGCCACTCTTTGAAGTCTCCCCCACTTCAAAGGCACATTTGGGTATATAAACAGAGCCTCTTCCCCTAGCACCTCAGACACTTCCTGGAGAAGAAACTTGTAACCAGAACCTGCATCCTGCCAAGAAGAACTGCCTGGCTGCCCAAAGGACTCACCTGACTGCTTTCTGTGGAGGACTGCTGCCTTGCTGTTGCTCTGCTGCCTTGCTGCTCTCTGGCTGAGGTGAAGAAGTGCTCTCCAAGGGCTTGGATAGAGCTTGCCTCCTGTTCCCTGAAATCTCAGGACCAAAAAGACTTCGGGCCATATTTATACTTTTTGACGCAAAACTGCGCTAACGCAGTTTTGCGCCAAAAAAATTAGCGCCGGCTAACGCCATTCTGAAGCGCCATGCGGGCGCCGTATTTATTCAATGACGTTAGCCGGCGTTAGCCGCCGGCGCTGTCTGGTGTGCGTTAAAAAAAACGACGTACACCAGGCAGCGCCGGCGTAGGGGGAAAATGGCGTATGGGTGTCCACAAATGGTGCAGGTCAGGCTGAGGTAAAAAAATCGCCTCAACCCGATTTGCGCCATTTTTTTATGACGCCCAACCCCCATTGAAATGACTCCTGTCTTAGCAAAGACAGGAGTCATGCCCCCTTGCCCAATGGCCATGCCCAGGGGACTACTGTCCCCTGGGCATGGTCATTGGGCATAGTGGCATGTAGGGGGGCACAAATCAGGCCCCCCTATGCCACAAATTTTTTTTAAAAAAAATATTTACCTGGACTTACCTTAATGTCCCTGGGGTGGGTCCCTCCATCCTTGGGTGTCCTCCTGGGGTGGGCAAGGGTGGCAGGGGGTGTCCTTGGGGGCAGGGGAGGGCACCTCTGGGCTCATTCTGAGCCCACAGGTCCCTTAACGCCTGCCCTGACCCAGGCGCTAAAATCCAGCGCTAATGCAGGTTTTTTAGACCCGCCCACTCCCGGGCGTCATTTTTGCCCGGGAGTATAAATACGACGCATATGCATCGGAGTAATTTTTTAAGACGGGAACGCCTACCTTGCATATCATTAACGCAAGGAAGGTGTTCACGCAAAAAAAATTACGCTAACTCCATGAACTTTGGCGCTAGACGCGTCTAACGCCAAAGTATAAATATGGAGTTAGTTTTGCGTCAAATTTGCGTCGAAAAAAACAACGCAAATTCGGCGCAAACGGAGTATAAATATGCCCCTTCATCTCTTCAAGAAGGACTCCTTGTGCAGCGAAATTCGATGCAGAGCCTGACAGCAACGATGCACAGCCTGCCCCGTGGTGAAAATTTCACCGCATGTCGAACCAGCACGACACAGCCTGACTTTGCAATGAGAAGATCAACGCAACGCCAGCGTAGCAACCGGAAATTCGACGCACTGCCCACTGGGTCGACGCACAGCTGAGACGGAATGACTCAGCCCGACTTACAGAGAGGAATCGACGCAGCGTCTGCTGTGCGGTAGAAAATTAGACACATCGCCCACCGGATTGAAGCAGCTCCTGTGACCTCGTCCTGCCAACACAGGAAATTCACACACCATCCCAGGGCATCTTAAAACCTCACAACCCAAAGAGGATCCACAACTGAGCGCTGGAAATCGACGCACAGCTGTCCCTGTGTGAAAAATATATGACACAATGCCGTGCGCAGCCCGAGAAATCGGTGCACATCCCTTTGTTTCTCCTCCTCTGCAGTTCTTTGCGGAGATTTTTCACATGAACTAGGTACTTTGTGCTTGAAAGAGACTTTGGTGGTCATTACAACCCTGGCGGACGGTGTTAAAGCAGCGGTAAGACCGCCAACAGGCCAGCGGTCAAAAAATTGGAATTACGACTGTGGCGGAAACCACCAACAAAGACAGCCACTTTAACACTCTGACCGCCACGGCGGTACAAACAAACAGCGCGGCGGTCACCGCCAACAGACAGGCGGAAGACAAAGTACCGCCCACAGTATCACAACCTACCAATCCGCCACAGTTTCCGGGGCGGATTCCCCACGGACAAAAACCCATGGAAACAGGACTTTGAAGGGAAAACGCTCACCTCTACACACCGCACGAGGAATCCATACGCCATGGAACCAGAGCTGCAGATCCTGCCAGCCCTTATCTTCTTGCTCCTCTACCAGGAGCCCGAACACCGGCAGCGAAGACAACGGTGAGTACTGCACCCACGACACAGGGGAGGGGAGAGGAAAAAAACAGGGACACGCAAAACCCCCACCCCCACCCTCACCCACGACAACACACACACTAATACAGCATGATACATTATAGTTACACCCCCAAAGCCCCGGAAGAATGCAAAGACAAAAGAAAATGAGTGTAACCATTGTAATATATTAAAATCAAGTACGCAAAAATATATATATACACTATAAACAAAATATACACCAACCATAGTAGTCCAGGTAGTGCTCCAATGAAGTCCGTGGAACACTGGGCCCACACGGAATAGGAGAGGCTCACACAAGATTCCCGACCATGACGGAGAGAACACTGCAGGGGCACCAGAGAGCAAGAAAACAGGCACCTCAGGGGGAGGGAAAGGGGGGGCACCTCAGCCGGTTGAGTGCACAATGCCAAATCCAAAAGAGGGCCACATGCCCACTGTTCCATCCTGGGGAGTGCAAAGCCACAGTCTCACAAGTCTCTACAGTGGGTGGGTTGCCCACTGTTCCATCCTGGGGAGTGCAAAGCCACAGTATCTCTAGCGGTCCTGTCTGGCCCAGCGGGGCTGGTGCTGGGGGTCCTGTCTGGCCCAGCGGGGCTGGTGCTGGCTGTGGCCTCTTGGGTAGCAGGGCAGGTGCTGGCGGTGGCCTCTTGGGCAGCACAACAGGTGCTGGCAGTGGCCACTTGGGCAGCAGAGCAGGTGCTGGCGGTGGGCTCCTGGGCAGCGGGGATGATGTCGGTGGGCTCCTGGGTAGCGGGGATGATGGCGGTCTTCTCCGGCGTGCTGCTCTTCCCAGACCTGCTGACTTTCTTGTGGCCCTTCCCCACCTTGGAAGGTGTTGCAGCTGACTCCACACTCCCACCTGTACCTCTGGGAGCGGCTTTGGTGGCTGGAGTATTCCACTTCTCCCGCCGGGCACTGGCCAACTTTAGATGCTTCACAGGTGGGGGACTGTCCGTGCTGTGGCTCCGTGCCACACTGGTTGCCCTGGTGGCCGGTGCACTCCAGATTCCGGTGACTACAGGCACCACTGGTCCCGGAGATGTTGCGGCTGAGGTGCTAGGTTGGGACCTTGAGAGTCGGGCCCTAGGAGGCGGATGGGGTGGGGGAGGTGTGGGAAAGAGGTCAAGGTTGGACAGGAAAGGTTTTTGGGAAACACTGGGAAGGGTAGCTGGAGGGGGATTGGGAGTGGAGGAAGAGGTTGTGGTTGTAGGAGGTGTTAGTTTGGTGACTTTGGGTGAAGGTGCATGCGCTGGAGGCTGTCATGAGGTGGATGGCTGTTGGGCGGGTGTGTGTCTGCATTTGTGTATCTTGGGAGGTGGCATCACAGACACACTGGGAGAGGACACAGGGGAAGTGTGAATGGCAGTGGGGGTGGTGACTCCCCGTGAGCGGGGTGTGGTGGCGTGTGTGCTGGTGATGGCAGTAGTGGCTGTAGAAGTAGTGCATGCAGGTGTGAGTGGAGATGAGACTAGGAGGGAGGAGGGAGACGAGGAGGAGGGGGACACAGTGGAGGCAGTGGATGTTGGTGTGTCTGCATGTGTGTGATGCTTGCGTGAGTGCCTATGGGATGTGTGGTGCTTATGTTTGCCTAAGCTTCCCTTGTGTGTTGACGTGTGTGCATGCTGGTCTGAAGGTGTGCTTGGGATAGGATGAGGTAGAGGGAATTGGGTCAGGGTAGAGGAAGTTGGAGTGGGGAGGCTAGACACAGGGACAATGGCTGCCATCAGTGCTGAGGCCAGAGTCTGAAAAGCTCGCTGAAGGGCCGCCTGACCAGAATGAATGCCCTCCAGGAATGCATTTGTTTGTTGCAATTCAAAATGGTAGACTGCCCAACAGTGAGGGACCTGAGGAGGTCAATGGCCTCCTCACTGAGGGCAGCAGGGGTGACTGGGGCAGGGCATGAGGTGCCTGGGGCGAAGGTGATGCCCACCCTCCTGGGTGAGCGGGCACAGGGCAAAGGCTGAGGGGCTGATGGGAGGGCGGTGCTGGTGGAGGGGTGGTGGCTGTACCTGTAGATGCGGGGGCACAGATGTTGCGGCCACCACAAGGGAGCTCCCATCAGAGGACGAGTCCGTGTCACTGGTGTCAGCTCCTGTCCCCGCCGTAGAGCTCCCCTCGCCCTCCGTCCCACTGGTGTACTCCGACTCTGTTGTCTCGCACTCCAGGGCCATGTGGGATGCAGCTCCGTTGCCACTGCTCCTCCACCTGATGATGCTAATGCACACAAGAACAGGGAGACCACAAAAAGGGGGGGGGGCGTCAGAAGAAAGACATGTTGAGTGCATGCATTGCCGCTACCGTTGGTGGACATGACAGACACACAAGCCCCCTGCACTACACCGCGCACTTGGCCTCCGCTGTTCAATCCCTGGGACATGGCCTACATGGATATGGACGACATCTGCGCACATCGATTTCACAGGAGCCTGACTAGGTGTACTTGGCACTGTACACAGGTGGGGTGGGGTGCCACAGGCTCTGCCAGCACAAGGGGACCTTGCCTCCTAAACTCGCCCTGGCCTAGGGAAACCCAAAGCCCACCTCCCCCACCCAGACAACTCCACTCCGTGCAAAATCAGCAGAATGAGAGTGTACTCACCCCCTTGTGGCTGCTGTGATGCCCCCAAGGGCCCATCCAACTCCGGGTACGCCACCGCCAGGATCCTGAACATCAGGGCGGTCATGGTGCGGCTGTCACCCCTCCCACGTTGGAAGGCCATCCCCAGCTGGGCCTCCGCCGTCTTCTTGCTCCAGCGGCGAATGTCCTCCCATCTTTTATGGCAGTGGGTGCTCCGTCTGTGGTAGACCCCCAGGGTCCAGATGTACTTGGCAATGGCACACCAAATATCTTTTTTCTGGTGGGCGCTGACCTACATGAATTGTACAGGGGATAAAGAAAAGTTGTTACCAAATGTACCGTCACAGTCATTGGCCCCCAACCCTACCCTTGCCATTAAGGACATGCACTCACTGTTGTTTCATGCACGCCTCAATCTCCCCCCCTTCTTTCATCCACCTCACTCCACACAGGCATAGCCCATACAGCATGCCCCCAGTGTATTTACCTGTTTGTCTGGAGGACCGTAGAGTATTGTGTACTGGGGGAGGACCCCATCCACGAGTTTCTCCAACTCCTCCGATGTGAAGGCAGTGGCCCTTTCCCCAGTCGCACGAGCCATTGCCTCTTCCAGACCGAGGTCTCAGCAGCACTTGCAGTGTAGGTCCTCTCCTGTCGAAGATCAGGTATCGAGTGATTGAACGAATAGGAAATGGCTGTCACGTTCGCGGTGTTGCGTGCCGTCACCGCCGGCGTACATCATCATTGGCTCCTGGGACCCATAGGGTCCAATGTTAACCAATGCAGGATTGCGCCGCGGTCTTCGACCGCCTACCGCGACGGTGTACAGCGCCAGCGCAGTTACCTCACATCCCATTGTCCCACTTTACAGGTCAGACAGCTGCCATTTCAGGGGTCCACATGGCTTAATTTCTAACTGCGTCACACATACCTAGGCCTAGCCTCAACACACATACAGGCCAAATATCTGATTCTGATTAGTTTTCGGTGTAAGCTGTGTTTACGTACCTCTGAGTTGTTTGACTCTGTGCACCGTCCACTGGGAAATGTGAGGAGATGGCAGCATCCTCCGGTGTACAGACCGCTGGTGGACCTGTCGACAATGGAGGAAAGACATGTGATCATCACCTACAGGCTTGACCGTGCCACAATCCAGCAACTGTGTGCCCAGTTGGAGCCAGACTGATGTCAGCTATCCGCCATCCCACAGGAATCCCCCCCCTTAAGTGCAGGTTCTGTCAGTACTCCATTTCCTTGCAAGTGGGTCATTGAAAACAACAGTGGCAATAGCATCAGGGATGTCCCAGCCTCTGTTTTTCAAAGTGTTGTCCAGAGTGTTGTCTGCCCTGCTGAAACACATGCGGAGCTATATCGTTTTCCCTCAGGTGAAGGATTTTCCTAAAGTGAAAGGTGACTTCTATGCCCTGGGACATATCCCCAACATCATAGGTGCCATTGAAGGGACACATGTGGCTTTGGTGTACAGAAACGGGAAGAGTTATCATTCCATGAATGTGCAGATGGTGTGTTTTGCAGACCAGTATATCTCCCATGTGAATGCCAAGTTCCCTGGCTCAGTGCATGACGCTTACATCCTGTGGAATAGCAGCATCCCTTATATGATGGGGCAACTCCAGAGGCACCATGTGGCTATTAGGTGGGCACCTGGAAGCAAGTCAGTAGGAATTGTTGTCTGGGTCTGGGGATATCACTCCAGGTTAGTGTGTGTCTAACAGTTGTCCCTCGCCATTTGCAGGTGACTCTGGTTACCCCAACCTGTCATGGCTACTGACCCCAGTGAGGAATCCCAGGACAAGGGCAGAGGAACGCTACAATGAGGCCCATGGGCGAACACGGCAGATAATAGAGTGGACCTTCGGCCTCCTGAAGGCCAGGTTCAGGTACCTCCATATGACAGGTGGATCCCTATTCTTCTCACCAAAGAAGGTGTGCCACATCATCGTGGCCTGCTGTATGCTTCACAACTTAGCTTTGCGACGACAGGTGCCTTTCCTGCAGGAAGATGGTCCAGATGGCGGTGTTGTTGCAGCTGTGGAGCCTGTGGACAGTGAAGACGAGGAAGCAGAAGAAGAGGACATGGACAACAGGAACTCAGTGATCCTGCAATATTTCCAGTGAGACACAGTTAAGAATACAAACCTGCCTACTACATGTAATTTAACACTACTACCTCTCTACTGTCTGTCGTTTTCACCCAATGTATGGTCACTGAGTTGTCACTTTCCCTTACGATTTCACAGATGTGGGTCCCACTGTGTGACATCTGCTTTGATTCCTCATGGACTAGAGCTGTGTGACATAGGTATGTTGACATTACAATTGAAAGTGCATTTTGCCACAGTAATTGCTAATACACTATTCAGAAATCACAGACTGACTCCAGATTGTTTTGTGATCAAGGGTGATTATTTAAGTGCTCAATATTGGAGGGGGTTGCAAAAGGGTGAGGGTTGATGGTGGAGGAATGTCCGTGGCAGAGTCCAGTCTATTAGTCTCACAGGTGCATTGCCCAAATTGCAGAGGAAGTGGAGCTGACGCAGTTTAAGGATGGACAGGGTGACAAAGTGGGACAGAAGGATGACATTCAGGGTGGTCTCATTTCTTGGGGGGGTCTTGGCATTGTTTTCTGTCTTTGTCCTGGATCTCAGGGACTGTTTGCAGGGTGGTTCTCCCTCTGCAGGGTGTGGGTGCTGGTGTGGTGGTCCTGTGGCAGTGCCTCCTGTCCACTAGCGCCGGCGGAGGTGGTGGGCAGCTCATCGTCCATGCTAGTGTCAGGGGCCCCTTGTTGTGTCACAGTGTCCCTCCTGGTGTTGATTACTTCCTTTAGCACCCCTATGATGGTGCCCAGGGTGGAATTGATGGCTCTGAGTTCCTCCCTGAAGCCCAAATACTGTTCCTCCTGCAGGCGCTGGGTCTCCTGAAACTTGGCCAGTACCGTTGCCATGGTCTCCTGGGAGTGGTGGTAGGCTCCCATGATAGAGGAGAGGGCCTCGTGGAGAGTGGGTTCCCTGGGCCTGTCCTCCCCCTGTCGCACAGCAGCCCTCCCAGTTCCCCTGTGTTCCTGGGCCTCCGTCCCCTGGACCTTGTGCCCACTACCACTGCCCCCAGGTCCCTGTTGTTGTTGGGGTGGTGGGTTAGCCTGGGTTCCTGTAGTGGTGGGCACACTGCTGATTGATGTGTCCTGGGGACAGAGGTATGGGCCCGCTGGGTGGGGGCTGCGCTGGTGTTTCCAGAGGGGGGAAGCTCTGTGGTGGCCTGTGACTGTGTCAGAGGAATCGACTGTCCCGAGGTCCCCGATGGGCCGGGCTGGTGATCTAGATCCAGTTGGACAGAGCTGCTGTCATCACTGTGGGCCTCTTCTGTTGGTGGTGTGGACATGTGTGGACCCTCCTGTCCGGTGACGTTGGGTAGGGGTCCTGCAGGGGTATAAAAGGATGTTTATTACATCTGTGTGTGCCATGGTGTGCAATGGGTGGGTGTCCGTGTACCCCAGTGCTTGCATTCCTGTGTAGAACCTTATGTGATGATGGTTTAGGGGGGTGTATGGGTATGTGCAGTGGGCATGCTTTGGTGATGGGTGTCCATGCTTTGTTGTTGCATGCAGGGCTTGGTGTTGGGATGTGTGGTTTGTGATGCTGGGACATTTGTGAGGAGTTGGCGTGATGGGGGTAAGGGTGGGGGTATGTGATGGCATGCAGGTATGGTGGGGGATGTAATAGTTAAGATTTGACTTCCCAGAGTCCATTCCTCCATCTACTCCTGCGAGGCCCTCAGGATGCAGAATCGCCAAGACCTGCTCCTCCCATGTTGTTAGTTATGGGGGAGGAGATGGGGGTCCGCTGCCAGTCCGCTGAACCGCAAGGTGGTGTCTTGAGACCACTGAACGCACCTTCCCCCGTAGGTCGTTCCACCTCTTCCTGATGTCATCCCGATTTCTTGGGTGCTGTCCCACTGCGTTGACCCTGTCCACAATTCTTCGCCATAGCTCCATCTTCCTAGCTATAGAGGTGTGCTGCACCTGTGATCCGAATAGTTGTGGGTCTACCCGGATGATTTCCTCCACCATGACCCTGAGCTCCTCCTCCGAGAACCTGGGGTGTCTTTGCCATGCTATGGGGTGGTGTGGGTGACGTGTGGGGTGGTGTGTGTGGGGATAGGTGTGGTACTATTTAGTGGTGTGTTGTGTGAGGTGCGTGGAAGTTCTGTGGGTGATGGTATTGTGTGCCTGTGGATGCTTGGTAGTTGTTTGTGGTGTCTCTCTCTGCCTTTGTTCAGGATTTTTGGTCGTAGGGATTTGTGGGTGATGTGGGTGTGTGTTTTATATTGTATTGAGAGTGTGAAGTGGTGTGTGTATGTGTATCAGGTGTGTGTATTTGGAATTGTCCAATGTGGCTGTGTTTTGTATGTGTGTGTGTATTTTGAGCGCGGCGGTGTGCACCGCCAATGGAATACCGCGGTTGAAAGGCCGCCACGTGGATTCGTGTGTTGTGATAGTGTGGGCATATTTCTGTTGGCGTGACGGTGGAGGTTTTGGTTTCGCCAGTTTATCACTGACCTTTGGTGTGGCAGACTTGTGTGGGTGTCTGAAGTTTGGCGGATTCCGTGCTGTGGGTCATAATAGCTGTGGCGGAGTTCCGCGGCCGCGGCGGTGTGTTGGCGGTCTTCTGCACGGCGGTAAGTGGCTTCTACCGCCAATGATGTAATGAGGGTTTTTGTTTGCTCTAAAAAGACTTCAGCCACTTTATATCACTTTTCAGTGATATCTCTACATTTATTTATTTACTAAGACATCTAGACACACACTCATGCATACATTGACACACCCAGGCACACACTGATACAATTTTCCTGCGCCACTTTTAAAATGCATGGAGGCACTGTATTTACAAAAATATGGTGCACTCCTGTGTTTCCCCTGGTGCCGGTGCTAAATTTAGCTGCCAGCGCCATTGCAGGCATCCTTACACCATAGTGCAAGGGTGTCTGCATTGAGTGGTGCATTGAGTGGCGTGATTGTTTATGTGCAGGAAGGTGTCCCTTCCTGCACATAAAAAATCTACAATGGCAATTTGGCACCCCAAGGGGTGTCTCGTAAATCTGGGGGGGGTGGGGCGTCAAAAGCAGTTTTTACCGCCAGTGTTGTAATGAGGGTCTTTGTTTGCTCTAAAAAAAAATATATATATATATATATATATATATATATATATATATATGTTGTTAGGATTTGCATCCTTGGTGTGGTCTTCCCTTACTTTTTGCCTCTGTTCCCCAGGCTGTTAATGTTTGCTGGACTCTGGGCACTTTACCACTGCTTTCCAGTGCTAAAGTGCAAGTGCTCCTATCTAAAATGTATGTGTAATTGGCTTTCCATGATTGACATATTTAATTTACTAGAAAGTCCCTAGTACAGTGCACTAGAGGTGCCCAGGGCCTGTAAATCAAATGCTACTAGTGGGCCTGCAGCACTGGTTGTGCCACGCACATGGGTAGCCCAGGCCTAAACCTTCCCTTTTTCTCATGTACGGCACCCCTAAGGTAGGTCATAGGTGGCCCCATGGGCAGGGTGCAGTGTGCATGAAAGGTGAGGCACGTACTGGTATTTGTTACATGTCCTAACAGTGAAACTAAAATCAGTCTTCACTGTTGCAAGGCTTATCTCTCTCACAGGGTAACATTGGGGCTGCCTTTAAATATTATTAAAGTGCAGATTCCCTTTGGGAATATGGAGTTAGGATCTCTGAACTCACAATTTAAAAATGCATCTTTTAGTAAGATTTGTTTTTAGATTGTGTGTTTGAAAATGCCACTTTTAGAAAGTAGGCATTTTCTTACTTAAACCATTCTGTGACTCTGCCTGTTCATGGTTTCCCTGCCTGGGTCAGTTTGACAGTTGGGCTGATTGCACCTCTCCTCTAGACAGTGACACAAAGGGAGCTGGGGTGTAGCCTGCATATCCTTATGAGCCATCTGTGCTGGGAGGGAGAGGAGGAGTGGTCACTCACACCTAAAAGAGCTGTGCCTGCCCTCACACAATGCAGTCTCCAGCCCCCTGGTGTGTGTCTGGGGCCTAGCCTGGGCAAAGCAGGATCTTACAAACAAGAGAGACTTTCCTTTGAAGTTTGCCTACTTCAATGGCAGAAAGGAGTAGTGGACCCAAAACACCTGAAAATGAGATCTCTTCTAGAATCAAGAGAAACGTCTGGCAAGGAGAAGAGCTGAGGAGAAGTGCAGCCCCTGCCTAAGGCTGTGCTTTGTTGGGCTATCCTGCAGTTGCGGCTTTTGCCTATGAAAGGGGACAAAGACTGGACATTCCTGCTTGAGAAGAATCTCCAAGGTCTCGAACTGAGCTTGCAACCTGTTGTTGAAGTCTCAGGGCCATCAGACTCCCCCTGCCAGCACCTGGACTCTCTGCTGAGACTCCTGCCCTGCCAAGTGGTGCCCTATTCAGTTCCTGGGCCCTTGAGACGAGAAGCTGGCAGACAAGAGCTGAAAATTCACACACAGACTGCTGTGCTGGGAACTTTTTGATACACCTTCCACAACGCAGCTGTTAAGCAACACGTCGCCGGCTTCACGGGTACAATTGACGCTCCATCTGCATTGTGGCTGGGAGATCGACAGAACGCGGATGGAAAAACAACGTGCAACACCAACTTACGGAGGCTGATAATGATGCAAACCCCATGCAGCACAGTTTTATGATACGTTGCGACCAGATTTTCCACACATCGTCCCTGGGTGTCAAAGTCAACCCGAGTCTGCGCGGATCCGAGGTGTCCCATCCAGAAATTGACACATGGCTCTCTTGCGAGGGAGAAAAACTACGCATCACCGACCCAACCAGAGTAGGAAACAACACGCGGCCTCACTTGTAAGTAAGGAATCAACACATCGCTGACTTTTCCGATGCACACTGACCTGTGCGGCTTTATTTTTTACTCTAACCAGGTACAATGTCTAACAATAACATACTCACTGTTTTCTAAGGATTAAGATTCTTATTCTTTTGAAAATTCATATCTTGACTTGGGTATGTTGGATTTTTGTAGTTTTGGTCTTATTTTGTTTAGATAAATATTACCTATATTTCTAAACCTGTGTTGCTTCATTTTGGAGTTTTTACACTGTATTACTGTCTGTGTTGGTCCAAATACTTTACACATTGCTTGTGAAGTTAAGTCTGCCTGCTCCTCCCAAGCTACCAAGGTGGTGAGCGGGGTTAACTGAGGGTGATTCTCCTTTACTCTGACTAGATTGACGGTCCTTGCTTGGACAGGGGGAAAGTGAGTTGCAAACAAAGACCCCATATATAATTTTATATATATATATATATATATATGCCACAACCCTCCAACACAAGAGGCACGCTCGGGTCAGTCCTTAGTTCTTGCCATGAAGTGTTGTGATTATTCATAGGTTTCCCTTGAGCAACGCTATGACTGAAATGCATCAGGAGAAGCCTTTTGATAATGGCCATGGGGGATGGGGTCCCTGGGGCATAATTCGGCCCTGGAAGGGGGGCTGCACACCCACCCACCCAGTTTTATTTTGTTATAGGCCCTGGGGAGGTACTGGACTCCAGGGAGTGCATGCGGCCCTCCTTTAATGTATTTGATTTTGCCCCAGGGAGTTGGTGGTCCCGGGGGCTTCAAGCAGCCCCAGGAAGGGGATCTGCATGGTCCCCCTCCATTTATAAAAGAAAGCTCCTGGGAGGTGATGGCTCCTGGGGCTTCTAAGAGCCAAATGAAGGGGGGTCATCTCGGCCTCCCCTCTAATATTTTCATAAAGCCCCGGGGAGCTGGTGGTCCCTTGGGCCAAAAAGAGCCCTAGGAAGGAGGTCCTGTGAACCCCCTACTTTTTTTATTAAGGTCAGTGCCCCCAGGATCTGGCCGACCCAGGGGCTATACTGAACAAGCATGCAAGACTGCTATTGTTGTTTTAAAAAAACTAAATGCCAGATTTCCAGACCCATTGCAATGTAGCCAATTTAAAAAAAAAAAAACAGCTTGATGACCCCAGCATCAAGGTATCCCTACCCTGTCCCCTTTTCTTTTCTTTCCAAAGGCTGTATGTGGCACAGTGTTGGCTTTTTATATATAAGCACCCAACCACGCATTATGCACAGCCTTTGGCTGTGTGCAGCAGGGGGTTGGCCTACCTCCTATAAGCACCCAACCCCATTCCAAAGTCCATGAGTGGAGGGGTTGGGTGCTTATAGGTGATTTGCTGCAGGGCCTGGCCTGTGGCTAGGCTCTGCAGCCAACCCCACAGTGGCATAGGGTTGGGTGCTTATAGGGAGTAGGCCAACCCCCTGGCATGCACAGCTAAAAGCCGTGCATGGCGCGGGGTTGGGTGCTTATAGGGGGTAGTATATATTTAAAGTCGTAAGCTGTGCATGGTGAGGGCAGAAGTTAGAGTTACCTCTTCTTACTATAACTGGTAAATGTCTCTGTTTTTTGTTCAAAACATTAGTTATCACTGTTATATTCACTTAACTATAATTTCACCCTAATCTTTGTCTTTTTTAGTGAACATATATTTAAGCCTTTGCTAATAGATGTGACTATAAAACAAAACCTCCAGTCACAATTTCAGCTAACTGGTTTCATATCTGCTTTAACACCTCAGCCTGCACCTGAAGAAATGCTTTCAGTTCTACAGCTCTAAATGCAGAAACATTGCTTTCAGATGAGCCTCACATTTTCCATGGATATAAAATGTTATGGCTCTAGTTCTTTTATTGAACTCTTTGAAGAAACTGTACTAGAGAACTGGGGAATCAACTGACAGACTGGTACTGCTATTGAAAGTACATTTTACTCAGCATTTCAGACTATTTTCACATGACAAAGGAAGATATTTGTGAATCTATAAAAACTGTGTTCTCATTTTGCTCCTGGATCACCTTCCATATTGTCTATGAGAAATCAAGAGAGAAAATGTTTTTCTCTCAAACCATGGTTTGGTCAGTCTCAGTAGAGGATCAGCATTTTCCACATGATACAATCACCCAAGAACTCACCATTGTTACTACAATTAGTATGATACCACCAACAAATGATTTGTACTGGGCTAAAAGCTGTTATTATGTTTGTTCCTTTTGTGACCCTCAAAGCCAAGCATTCACTATAATGCATTTCAGTCAGACAGACAGGCAGATCTTTTTCACCAAAAATAATCCAAGAGGTATACTTTTGGATCACTCCAGTTCAGCAGTTCCAGGAAACACACATCTTACCAAGCAATTTAGCAAATGTAACTTTGGGGTTTAAGGGTTTACAGTATAACAGCAATATTATCCAAGGTGCAGGGCACTCCTAAGTAATTAATGGCCAGGGTGGAAAAGGGTCTTCAGCCTACACCATGCACTAACTACCTAGGAGTGTCCTCTCCACTTGGATAGAGTTATCTAATTATGTTTATCAAATCTGTATCTGATTAGTCACTTGTGAATCTGCTAATAGGCTTACTGGCACCTTGTCATTATATTAACTTAAATCTCTTTTTTATGAATTTCATTTATTTAGAAAACGAGCATTGGAAAATCTAGTAGATTTGGCTTGCATTCTCAGTTAGAAGCCAGACCTACTGACTTTGCCAATGCTTTTATGACATTAAGTGGACATTATATACTGCAACTACATAGGGCAGGCTTTGTCTGGTAAGGCAGCACTGTCCAGTCTATATATCTTACCACGGTGCTCTGTTTTGCCTTTGTGTTCTGCATTTATCATGGTACTGAAGCCCTTAATGAATGAGTGAATGAACAAGAGCTTGCAGAGCATACAGCTACCTAAAGACATCCTGATGGTAAAGAAAAAGTGTTGCTGAAGAGGGTGTCCGAAAAGAAGGTTACTGCAAGAAAAGCCAGGTTTTCAGTTATTTGCCCAGAACGGAGTGATCATGTTGAGATTTCAGAGATAGAGAAAGCGCAGCTCACTATTCAGCTGTGAGGCAGGAAAAATATTTTCCTCTCAGCCGACAATATTTGCTGGTAGGAATGTTGATCAGGTATTTAGCCTCTGAGCTAAGACTGCAAAGAGGTTTATAGAAAGAGAATTTCACGCTGAGGTAAGCAGGGCCAGAGATGCGAAGAACTTTGGGTTTCATTTTCTAAATTTTGGCGCATTGCAGTGCAGCAAGCCTTTTTTGCTGTGCTGTGCTGTGTCAAATCAAAAAGGCAGGAATACACTGTATCTATAAGATATGATGCATTCCTGTCCTCGTCCCCTACGCTGGGGCACAAATTGCTGCCTAGCGCCAACACAGACACCCTTGCACCATCAGTTGCAGGGATGATTGTTTATGGGCAGGAAGGGGAACCTTTCTGCACATAAACAATCATTAATGGCATTTTTCTCTTTCTATGTGTGCTGTAGAATGCAGCACACATAAAAAGAGGAAAAATTAAGAGTATTTCTCCCCGTTGTATCCCCTTATTGCCACCCCTGAGGTGGCATATGAACCTGACGCATTCGGAGACACGTAAATCTGGGCATGTGTCAGATTCTGTCAGACTTCTGGCTGTTGCGTGGGAACTCCCACAACAACCCCAATGGAACGCCCTTTTAATGCACTGTTATGCATGAATGGGGTCCATATATACAAGACTATGGAAAGCCATGCAAGGTAGCTTTGTATGGCCTTGTAAATATGGCCCCGCACACTGCACCACTGGAGTGTCAAAAAAATGATGCTACAGTGGCGCAGTTTGCCTCCATGACCTCATAAATTAGGTCCACCCCTTGCTGCCATTGTGAGATCGATTGCCATTAGTCTGATCTTGTATGCAGAGGCCAGTTAGTTTGTCCTTAATATATCAAACAATTACTCAGAGGCCAAAAACAACTCCACAATTGCATAAAGGTGGTTACAAAATGAATGTACACCACGTCTAATTTGCTTATTGCCAATAAAACAGAGATCAATATCTTCAGGAAGTAGTACAAATCTAGACTTCCAACTGACTGCTGGGGTATCTGATTAGGCTCCCCTCCACCTTCAGTCAATTGAGCCAGAAAACTTGGGGGAATATTTATACTTGTTGTGCGCCGAATTTGCATCATTTTTTTTAAGCAAATCCAGTGCAAAACAAACTCCATATTTATGTTTCGGTGCTAGACCTGTCTGGCGCCAAAGTTATGGAGTTAAAGTCACTTTTTGGACGTGGAAACCTACCTTGCGTCAATGAGATATAAGGTAGGCGTTCATGTGCAAAAAATGACTCTCTGGCCTTAGTGCCATATGTATTCCCCGCGCTAAAATCATGCACGGGGGGAGGAGGAGTCAAAAATTGATGCAAAGCTTGCATTGCACAATTATTTAACGCTTGGGTCAGGGTAGGCGTTAGGTGACCTGTAAGCCCACAGGTGCCCTCTGGAGGCCCCAGGGACACCCCACACCAGAGCGACAGCGGAGGGTGGGGGACCCCCATCCCAGGTAAGTGTAGGTAAGTATTTTATTTTATTTTTTAAAGTACCATTGGGCACCCTCTACATGACAATGGGTGCCATGGCCATGCCCAGGGCATACTGGTCCCATGTGCCGGCCATTGGGGTGGTGGGCATAGCTACTGTCTTTTCTAAGACAAGAATAATGTGGCATGGATGGTTTTGCATAAGAAAATGACGCTAGGCTGGATGTCATTTTTTGGTGCAAAACCCCCTTCTCGCATTTTTTACGCTAACCCACTTTTTGCGCCATTCCATAAATATGGTGCCTGGCTGGAGCTCAGATGGTGCAAGCTGGTGCAAAACATTTTGATGCAAAACTGCACTAGTGCATTTTTGCACCTAAAAGTATAAATATGCCCCTTAGCGTGGTCCAGGCATGGATGAGTGCAAAAAAGGCATTGCTTTAGCGTGCTTCCGATGCTCAAGTCGCACTTCCACCTTCTGGAGACACACCACATTGGTGTTAATGTAGTTTGCAGGTTGTGAAGGGTGTGGTCAGCACAAATGGCATGATGAGCATCTAAGGTGTGCAATGAGGTGCATTAGAAGCCCAAGCCTGTGTATCTGAATAGTTATTGATGCAGGCAGCTCAGAGTGAACATGTCTGTGTCTGTGTCCATGGACTTCACTCATCATCTTTTAACACCTTGTTTGTATCCTCAGTTGTGGTGGGTAGTTCAATATTCACCTGTTTCACCAAACCTCATCCAGTTGTGCAGACATCTCCAGTCCTGCCAGTATCATAAATCTGCACTCCAAGAATGAGTCCCATTGGTGAGGAGAGCTGTGAGGGTTGAGCCTCCAGCCAGGCTTGTGTAGGGAATAATGGGAGGTTGCAGAACTGCTTAAAGTACTGGTGTCTAGACCCCTTATGCAATAATTTCCATGGCAGCAGGATGATGTATTTGGTTACGCTTGGCATTGCACAACATTGTGACTAGCAAGATGTGCTCATGCCATGCCATCACAAATGTATGCCACTGGAGTCTTTCTAAGAGCTCTTGTTGAAGTTCAATTATTCTCAGTGGCTCCATGATGTTATGACTGGAACCCCACTCCATTTTGTTTAAATGCCGGGACATATAGGGTCTTTGATAGCATCAGTATAAGTATGGAAAAAAATGGTGCCTTAAATAATGACACTGTGTATATATCCATAGAGCAATCATCTTAAAGAAGAAATACTTTTTGAGCACTCACTATTGCAAACGTACATGTAAACATCTGCAAAAATGCAATGCTTGATGAAATATTCATCAATGGTGTAAGGAAATGCCTCCTTTGCATGGTTACCCCCTGACATTTTGCCTTTGCTGATGCCAAGTTATGATTTGAAAGTGTGCTGGGACCCTGCTAACCAGGCCTCAGCATCAGTGTTCTTTCCCTAAACTGTACCTTTGTCTCCACAACTGGGACAACCCTGGCAACCAGGTAAGTCCCTTGTAACTGGTACCCCTGGTACCAAGGGCCCTGATGCCAGGAAAGGTCTCTAAGGGCTGCAGCATGTCTTATGCCACCCTGGGAACCCCTCATTGAGCACATACACACTGCTTGCCAGCTTGTGTGTGGTGGTGGGGAGAAAATGACTAAGTCGACAAGGCACTCCCCTCAGAGTGCTGTGCCAACCTCAGACTGCCTATGGCATAGATAAGTCACCCCTCTAGCAGGCCTTACAGCCCTAAGGCAGGGTGAACTATACCACAGGTGAGGGCATAGGTGCATGAGCACTATGCCCCTACAGTGTCTAAGCAAAACTTTAGACATTGTAAGTGCAGGGTAGCCATAAGAGTATATGGTCTGGGAGTCTGTCAAACACAAACTCCACAGCACGATAATGGCTACACTGAAAACTGTGAAGTTTGGTATCAAACTTCTCAGCACAATAAATGCACACTGATGCCAGTATACATTTCATTGTGAAATACAACCAGAGGGCATGTTAGAGATGCCCCCTGAAAACATACCCGACTTCCAGTGTGGGATGACTAGTTTTTCCCAGCCTGCCACACACCAGACATGTTGCTGGCCACATGGAGAGAGTGCCTTTGTCACTCTGTGTCCAGGAACAAAGCCTGTACTGGGTGGAGGTGCTTCTCACCTACCCCTGCAGGAACTGTAACACCTGACGGTGAGCCTCAAAGGCTCACCCCCTTTGTTAAAGCGCCACAGGGCATCCCAGCTAGTGGAGATGCCCGCCCCTCCGGCCAGTGCCCCCACTTTTGGCAGCAAGGCTGGAGGAGATAATGAGGAAAACAAGGAGGAGTCACTCCCCAGTCAGGACAGCCCCTAAGGTGTCCTGAGCTGAGGTGACTCTTACTTTTAGAAATCCTCCATCTTGCAGATGGAGGATTCCCCCAATAGGATTAGGGATGTGCCCCCCTCCCCACAGGGAGGAGGCACAAAGAGGGTGTAGCCACCCTCAGGGCCAGTAGCCATTGGCTACTGCCCTCCCAGACCTAAACACACCCCTAAATTGAGTATTTAGGGGCTCCCAGAACCGAGGAAGATAGATTACTGCAACCTAAAGAAGAAGAAGGACTGCTGACCTGAAGTCCTGCAGTGAAGACGGAGACAACAACTGATTTGGTCCCAGCCCCACCATCCTGTCTCCCTACTTCAAAGAAAACTGCAACAGCAACGCATCCAATAGGGTCCAGTGACCTCTGAAGTCTCAGGCGACTACCCTGCATCTAAAGGACCAAGAAGCTCCCGAGAACAGCAGCCCAGTTCAAGAAACTGCAACTTTTTGAAACAAAGAAGCAACTTTTAAAGACCACATGTTACCCGCCAGAAGCGTGAGACTTTCCACTCTGCACCCGACGCCCCCGGCTCAACCTGCAGAAAAATAACACTACAGGGAGGACTCCCCGGCGACTGCGAGCCTGTGAGTAGCCAGAGTAGACCCCCCTGAGCCTCCACAGTGACGCCTGTAGAGGATATCCAGAGGCTCCCCCTGACCGCGACTGCCTGCTTCAAGGAACCCGACGCCTGGAAACCACACTGCACCTGCAGCCCCCAGGACCTGAAGGAACCGAACTCCAGTGCAGAAGTGACCCCCAGGCGACCCTCTACCTAGCCCAAGTGGTGGCTACCCTGAGGAGCCCCCCCTGTGCCTGCCTGCATTGTTCAAGAGACCCCTGGGTCTCCCCATTGATTCCTATTGAAAATCTGACGCCTGTTTGCTCTCTGCACCCGGCCGCCCCTGTGCCGCTCAGGGTGTACTTTCTGTGCCTGCTTGTGTGTCCCCCCGGTGCCCTACAAAAACCCCCCTGGTCTGCCCTCCGAAGTCACGGGTACTTACCTGCTGGCAGACTGGAACCGGGGCACCCCTATTTCCATTGAAGCCTATGTGTTTTGGGCACCACTTTGACCTCTGCACCTCACTGGCCCTGAGCTGCTGGTGTGGTAACTTTGGGGTTGCCTTGAACCCCCAACAGTGGGCTACCTTGGACCCAACTTTGAACCCTGTAAGTGTTTTACTTACCTGTGAACTTAACATTTACTTACCTCCCCCAGGAGCTGTTGATTGTTTCACTGTGTCCACTTTTAAAATAGCTTATTGCCATTTATGTCATAACTGAACATGCTATTGTGATAATTCAAAGTTCCTAGAATACCTGAGTGAAATACCTTTCATTTAAAGTATTGTTTGTAAATCGTGAACCTGTGGCTCCTAAAATAAACTAAGAAAATATATTTTTCTATATAAAAAAACCTATTGGCCTGGAATTTGTCTTTGAGTGTGTGTTCCTCATTTATTGTCTGTGTGTGTACAACAAATGCTTAACACTACCCTCTGATAAGCCTACTGCTCGACCACACTACCACAAAATAGAGCATTAGAATTATCGCTTTTTGCCACTATCTTACCTCTAAGGGGAACCCTTGGACTCTGTGCACACTATTTCTTACTTTGAAATAGTATATACAGAGGCAACTTCCTACAAATGGCTTAAGTGAGCTAACCAAAAACCCTCTCTTTGTATTGTATGTTGTATGTTTATTTCATGTGGGATGTAGCAGATACTTTCTAATGCCAGATCTAAAAGGACCACATACTCAGTGCAGGGTGTATATGCAACAAATCAAACACACAAGTGATGGGAAGAATACTGGGAATTTGTCTAACCACTGGCATGGGTATTCCCAGATGTGTGCCCCAAGCTCACTAGAGTACTGGAATCAAGCTATACCTGATTGAAGACACTAATTAGAGCAAAACCAGTCTTTGGTTGATTGTGTTCAGGTTCATAGAAGGCCAGACTTGGCAGTTCTGGCTGGCCCGTTCCTATTGGAGCAGGGAAAAGACTGATTTTAATATGGTTGGGTTTAACCTGAAGTGGCATGGTGGGGGAAAGAAAGGTGGGTTGGAATGCTACTCCAAGCATTTGCCAACTGCTTAGACTTATTGCTTGCTTTCTCTTATCACCTTTTATGTGTTTTATGCAAATAAAAGGAAACATCATGAGAATGCTCAGGTGGTCTCTCCTGTATGACAGACTTTTGACGGATCAAGATCATTGTTAGACCTCAGTCCATATGTAGCACTTCTAGATACTTTTGTAGGGTCAAACGTTAGCCAGAGTTCGAAATTGTTGACACCGCAGACCATGAAGGCAGTTGCACAGCAGGTGCCACCAGTCCAAGCCACTAACTTTTCGTTACAAGGTTTGACAGCTCAGCAGTTGACAGAATGGTTAGACAAGCTGAATACACCGCAGAGTGCTCCTCAGGGAGAGGAGTGTTTGAATTATGTTAGGCTAAACATGGAAGCGGGTGAACTCATTGAGGGAACTATGGGTGTGAACAGGTTAGAATCCTACACAGAAGCCGAGTTGAGATATTTGTGCCCAAAGATTATAACTGAAGTGAGCAATGTGCATCAGAAACTAGCAGACCTGGCAGAAAAATACTGCATAGAAATAGAGAATATGCAGCATTTGAAAAGCAGTTACAGATTAGACTTTGAGACTAGAGATTCTGAACACATGAGATCTGCCGGGATAAAGGCACACCTTAAGGAATTGCTTCAAAGTGCCCAGATATGGAGAGCATTAGACAACTGGGAAGGCAGATGGGTAAAGAAAGAGACAATAGGAAAGGTGATTCTGTGGAGCTGACTGCAAATGTGCAGCAGGATAAATATCCAGTGAACATTTTACCAATGAGAGGGATTCCAGGGGGTAATTTTATTCATGTCCCTTAGAGCAGAAGTGACATTCTATCATTTACAAAATGAAAAAATTGAGAGAGAAGCCAGTAGAGTGGTATCAGCAGACAGACAGGTTTGTGAAACTTGCAAAGTGCCTTGTGGGAGGACTTGAACACGTTGCTAGAGATAGTGGTTCCAGCTGATCTGTGAATCGAATGTAAGAGGAGTGTAGATTGGCCAATGAGCGAACCAGAGAGAGACAAGAATAAAGGTGCACCATCTTCTGAAATATTACTATAAGGTGAGAGAATTTTTGGGAACAAGAATTTTGCCCAAGAAAATTGATTGGCAGAGGATTGACAGGACAGCTCAGGAAGCAAAGGAGTCGATACATGCTTATGCAGATGATTAAGAGTCATTTGATTTGCTGGCAAACAAAGCCGATTGATGAGGTGTTGCAGAATGCAAAGTACTGTAGTGATGAGATTGAGTTGAAGCAGAGAAAGCTGAAAGAAAAGGCGCTGGTGATGCAGATTAAAGCTGCTCAAACTAGTATGCAAGTGAATTTTCCACAACAGTTACCACAGCAACATCAGGGAAACATGATGGTTCAGCCCCAGATGAGAGGTAGAGGTCACGGAGGTAGCATGAATCGCGGTCCAGACTTGGGTACTGTAGGGGTTCAGAATGATGTGCAGGGAATAAAGAAATTATTGCCATGTCACATTTGTGGAGCTGTTGGACATTGGAAATGGGAGTGTCCGATATTGGTGCAGAAAGGTGTCATTCAGCAGAGTAATGACATCAATTTGTTCCAGAACATGAGAGGACCGAGAGTGAAAGGTCCTAATCCAATAATGTGAATCAAATGCAGAATTTGTATCCCATGCAGCAGGTGCAAATGCCACGTGTACAAATGACACACTTGCAACCAATGCAGTAGCAGGTTCCCATGGTACCTAGACAACAAAGTCAAATACCTCAAGCCCCAATGGGACACCAACAGATGATGCTTTCTCAACAGGTCACAGGTCAGAGGCTTAACCAAAGTAATAATGCAGTGCACCAATTCCCGCTACACACTGATAATGGAATAAATGATGATTGGATGAGCAACAGTTCAGATGAGGAGCCATGTGTGTTTGCATTTCCTTAGAAGTAGATCAGAAAGGTCCCTATGTGAAGAGAAAGGTTATGGGTCACAGAGTTTTATTTTTGGTTGACACAGGACATACATGATCTACAGTGAGAAATGCAGAAATTCCAAACTTGCCCCTTTCAGGTAAAACAGTTCAGATTGCAGCAGTAGCGAATCAGTATTTGGCCAATCCGATTACAGAACCAGTTCAGGTTAGAATTGGCAACTTTCAGGGATTTCACAAATTTGTAGTATGCGATTCAAGTCCGGTATCCCTATTGGGAAGAAATTTGTGTAAGACCAAATGTGCGATTGCTTGTTCAAATGATGGAATTGAGATTTAGGTGAATATTGATGATGAAGATGACCAAGGCCCAGAGATAGAGTGTGAAACTACAAATGAGGAATATCCACTGATTTACTTTTTTCCGATGTTCACGGTGAAGGAGCTTCATCCTGATTTGCAGGGAATGGTTAAGGAGAAAGTGTGGGATTTGACAGGAAAATAAATAGGTCTGATAAAGGGAGTTGAGCCAGTTAAAGTTACTGTAAAACCAAATGCAGTTTTTCCTCAACTTCCGCAGTATCACATGCTGCAAGATGTTCTTATGAAGGTTGCCCAAATAATTGCAGACTTTATAACGCAAGGGATTTTGAAAGAAGTATTGAGCAGCCCATGTAATTCATCGATAATGGGTTTGCAAAAGCCCTGTGGGAAAGTTCGAATTGTCCAGGACTTGGGAAAAATAAATGAGATTGTGGTCAAATGTTGTTCCGTGTTACCAAATCCAGCTGTGATAATGTTTCAGATTCCATGTGATGCTGAGTGGTTCACTGACACTGATTTGTCAAAAGCCTTTTTTTCTGTGCCTCTTTATGAGGACAGCCAATTTCTCTTTTGTTTCAAATTTTTAGACTGAGTTTACTGTTCGTGTCAAATTCCTCAAGGGTTTTCAGAGTCAACTTCCATATTCAACCAGATTTTGAAAAAGAATTTGGAGTCATTGGAATTGCCTTTCCAATCGACCTTGTTGCAGTACATTAATGACTAAAACAAAGAACGAGTGCTAATATGATACAATTGCCTTACTGAACCATTTGGGAAAGAATGATCATAAAGTGTCTCTGCTTAAATTGCAATACTGTCATAAAGTAGTGAAATACTTGGGTCACCAGATTGAGAAAGGATCAAGAAATATATCCAGAGAAAGGATTACAGCCATATTGCAGATAAATCCCCCGACCACACAGAGGGATGTCAGGATGTTTTTAGGGATGGTAGGCTTCTGTCGCCAATGGATTCCCAATTTTTCTGTCATTTCAAGACCATTGCAGAAGCTGACTCATAAGGAAGTCACTGATCCCATAGTGTTAGACCAGGCTGGAATGAAAGTATTCACTGAATTGAGAGAGAGTCTGTGCAAGGCTCCAGCTTTGGGTACGCCTGAATACACGAATCCTTTCACATTGTTTTGTCATGAGCGTGATGCATGTTCTTTGTCTGTCTTGACAGAGGTCCATGGAGGTGTAAACCGCCCAGTAGCATATTTTTCAGCTACTATGGACCCAGTTGCAGCAGTCTTACCAGGTTGTTTGCGCACAGTTGCAGCGATTGGTCAAAGCCTTACACAGTGTGAAGGCATTGTGATGGGACGTCCCCTGACTATAATAGTCCCTCACTCTATTGAGATTCTACTTACAAGGACGAAAACCCAGTATTTGACTGGTGGGAGGTTGACCAGATATGAAACGAGTGTTCTAGGGTCACCAAATGTGTTATTGAAAAGATGTACAGTGCTGAACCCGGCAACCTTACTCCCATATGAAAATGTTGAAATTAAGAAGATGGAAGACGTTGAGCATGATTGTCTTGAAGTAACTGACTTGTGCACAAAACCAAGACCTGACATTGGAGATACCCAATTGGAAGAGAATGACCAAATTATCTTTGGTGATGGTTTTTGTCTAAGAGACAATACAGGGACACTGAGAGCAGGATATGCTGTGTGCACAATTGCTGGTATTTTAGAAGCTTCTTGGCTTCAAGGAGTGTATTCTGCCCAAGTAGCGGAACTGGTAGCCCTTTCTTGAGTGTGCCATGTTTCTGCTCAGCTGAAGGTTACTATCTATGCAAATAGCCAGTATGGATTTGGAATAGTCCATGATTTTGGCCAGTTGTGGTCACAGAGAGGTTCCATGACCTCTTCTGGTTCACCAGTGAGAAATGGTGAAAGCATTAAAGAACTGTTACATGCTATCCAAATGCCTAAAAAGATTGCCGTGGTGAAATGCAGTACACATCTGAAGTCACAGGGAAATGGATATGCGGATCAAGTCACAAGGTTTTATGCATTGAACTGTATATTGTTCAAAGATAAGTGGGAACTGTTACCGGAACAAGACGAAACATGTCCAAGTTTTGTATTGAAAGTAATTGACATCTTGAAGGAATTGAAAATGTTGTAGAATGATGCCGGCAGGGAGGAATGATGTTCATGAACTAAAATGAAAATGTGTGCAAAGACAAGATGAATTGTGGGTTTCTGAAGAACGTCATTTGGTTTTGCCAAATAGTCTGTTGTCTCAAATGGCTAGGTATAATCATGGTCAAGCACATATTGGGAGGGATGCCATGTTACGGTTGTTCAAACATGATTGGTTCAACCCAAGGTTTAGATAGGTTGCTGAAGCAGTTTGCCATTGCTGTGTCATTTGCCAACAATTGAACGCGGGGAAAGAGACAGTGGGTAATTTGAGCCACATTGGAAGAGCACGAGGTCCATTCAGCAGAATGCGGATGGATTTTATTGAGATGCCTGTGTGTGGAGGTGATTGTTTGCATTTTTAGTCACTGGATTGAAGCTTACCCTACACAAAAAATGACAGTGTCACAGTAGCGAGACTACTGCTTAGGGAACTGATACTGCATTTTGGGTTTCTGATCTCTTTAGAATCAGATAGGGGAAGTCACTTCAACAATGAAGTAATTAAATTACTGTGTGCAGCATTGAACATTGAGCCGAAGTTGCATTTTAGTTACCAACCCGAAGCATCAGGACTAGTAAAGCAGATGAATGGTACCTTGAAGTCGAGAGTTGCAAACATGTGTGCGTCCATGAATTTGAAATGGCCTGACGCATTGCCTTTAGTTTTGATGTCAATGAGAAACACACCTGACAGGAAGACAGGATTGTTGCCGCATGAGATCCTTATGGGCCGAGCCATGAGGTTGCCAGCGGTGCCTGCAAATGCACTTGTCAACATTAAAGACAATATGGTGTTGGACTACTGCAAAGGTCTGGCTGATGTGGTTCGCTCTTTCTCTCAGCAAGTGGACGCAACCACACTGCCACTGATCCATGACCCAGGGCACAACCTGAGAGCCGGAGATTGGGTTGTGGTCCGGATATACGGGAGGAAAAAGTGTTTGGAGCCTCATTAGAAAGGACCTTTCCAGTCAGTTCTGACAACTATCACAGCTGTGATGTGCGCTGGAATTCCTAATTGGATCCATGCCATTCACACAAAGAAAGTGGCATGTCCACTAGATCAGGAGGAAGAAGAGTTGTTGAAAATACCAACAACAGCAAAAAAAGTCTCTGGGCCAGAAAGAGAACAAAGAGGAACTGATCCAGGATCTGAGCCCGTTAAGGATGGTTCAGTCACTCCTGTGAGAGACAAAGGAGAAGACCTCCAGGAGGGTGACGGAGAGCCTATCTCAATTGAGGAATCAGGAGAGCCTAGTCAGAGGAGGGATTTCCCAAACGCAGATGATCTTGAGAGACAAACAGAGCAATTGCCAGACCTGGAGGGGAAAGGAGTTGAAGTGGATCAAAGACACTGTCATCTGACTCCTCCTGCAACTGTTGCAGGTCCGTCAAAAGAAATCATCGCAGAACAAGGGGAAGTTTCAAGTTCGACTCTGAAGAGAACACTGACAAAAGGTCCACTGAAAGGAGATAAGTGGCCGGAGTTGCAAGGAAAGAGAAAGACAGTGGTTGATGAGACAACAATCAAAGAAGAAGTAAATATAAGGAGAGAAAATCTAAGTGAAGGGGAATTGAATGGTGATCGAAAATTGAAGATAAAGAGAAGAACAAGTTGAAGATACACAGGCCCTGAATGGGCGTATGCAACTACAAGTGAATGGCAGCAAGAATGTTTGTCTTTCTGTTTTGATAGAGACATTCCGGGTCAGTATTTTGGCACTTGAAGGAAGCTGATGAACTGAACTGTTGAAAGAAACTGAGAGAAATTTTTTGAGAAAGAGACTATCGAAAGTAACCGGAAGAGTCATTGATAACCTGATTTGACTTTTGAAACCTCATTTTGACAAGCTGCTTACCGATTTTGACAAGGGATCCTGGAAGTGAGACTGAAAGCTGTAAATAACTGCTGAAAGAAGAGTTGTTTGTTTTTGCTGCAGTTTTTCTAATTTTTTCTTCTGCTTTCTGATTCTTTACAGATCATGAGTAACATTAGCCACCAGGGTAGAAATGCTAGGCGCTGTAAATCTATAAGTATTGGTTTGGTGATTATACGTGATATTGTTTGTGGTATTGATTGTAGGTGTGTCTGTTCTTGATAAGCGTGAAGCCAACCATACTTCTGTATTTGAGACAATTACTGCACAAAAGGCAATAGAGAAGTTTAGGTTAGATGAGAAGTAATTGCATGAGGGTAAAAATGGGCAAGGATCACTTTCTTCTAATGTCTTCTATCGCTTGTTGAGTGAGTATGTTGAGACAATGGATGTGAGGAATTGTTATGTGTGTATGCAGTTTCTTTCATCAGTTGAGGAAGGAGTTACGTATCATAGTCTGCCACTAACATAAGGAATAAGTTGTAGTCTGCTACTAACAAGATTTTATAACCAGGAGTACATTCAGTACTTTTACTCAAAATATGATGTCATGTTTTCGTTTGTCCCTATAACTAGGTATTTGAGTAGAGTAGCTAAGGATAATGACAAAGTACTAGTTAGAGATTTCTTTGAACATTTGGCACAGCTTATGCACACTGCAATAATTTAACATGCTTGCTTACACCTTTAGAGAAAAGCTTCTTAGATCACACAGATCACAAAGACAGAAAAAAGGCATTGAAGGAGAAGTTAGAAAAAGGCTTAGAGAAAAGGGTTTACACAAATGATTATGCTTATAGTGCAATTGAAACGCAAGGGAAATTAGCTTTAGATGCACATCACATAGGGAAACTTTGAATATATAGGCCTTAATCATGCACTGACACTTTATTTGTGGGAACGAGTGAATGTAGACATGTTTGTGTTTCAGAGTAAATGGACGTTTAGTGGAATGTACTTGACCCAGCTATTCCTGGGATTTATTGCATCTGTGATCTTAATGCTTATTATGGTCTTCCAAGAGGATGGTATGAGACATGTTACTTGGGGATAGTTTTCTCAAAGATTTATCAAATGAATGATTTAAAGACGTTTCTGAAAGTGACTGAATTTCATCATATGAGACAGAGGAGGGAGTCCCCTTCTGGTATAGTAGGAGATATATTTGGAGCAATGATTCCACCAGAAGAAGTTATTCTGAATTCAATAAAGATTCAAAAGTTGTCTACTATTGTGGATAACATGCTGACAAATGTTTTAGGGGCCATACTCCTGATAGATACTGAAATAGCTGCTGAAAGAGTTATGACTTCTCAGAATCGTCTTGCTTTAGACATTCTCTTAGCGAAGGATGGCGGAGTTTGTAGAATGATTAATTCTACGCATTGTTGCTCGTATATTCCTAATAATAGTAAATAAATTAGAGTCTTAATTACTAATCTGACTAATGAAAGTGTTGATTTGAAATAATTGAAAGAACCAGGTGTTTGGAAAAAGATTGGCAAATGTTTTGCTTCAGTGGGAAATTGGCTCAGCAACATTTGGAATAAGATTCTATTGAAAACCTTGCAGGGGATATTAATTACAATGGTTTGCCTAATTGGAATATGGGGATTGTGTAAAAGGATTAAATTGGAGAAGTCAGAGAATGATCAGAGGAGGGAAGAAAAGGAAAGGAAAAAATTGTTCAGGGAAAACCCAAAAAGGGAACAAAAGTATGAAGGGATCAAATTGACAAACTTTTAGCTGATGCAAAACTTTGTGGGTGAAAGTGTGATGACACATTTAGTCATCAGATGAAGGATTGCTAGCGCAGGTGTTTTAATAAAAAATATTCATAGGTGTCTATGTATTCTGAGTAATGGATTTGTGTAGAAAATATAATAACATAGAAAAATAATGCACACATTTGAAAATGTGATTACGATGAGTGGCCACCAATGTTCACGAAGTGTACTTATTAATAGTCTAATACTATGAAATGTTGAGCATATGTTTGACTAATGTTGTAATATGCCAGGTTAAAGGTTATGTATTATGTATTAGCTTTATTAATTGTAGGCCTTAACTTAGCAAAGGTCTTAGCCTAGTTGCCAGGCCTCATGTCAAGCTGTATTTCTTAACATTTAATAAATGGCTGTCCTAGAGAGTTAAACTGTGATTTTCCATTGTATTCTGTAAATGTGCTGGCAGCTGAGAAAGTTTTCTCATGAGAAATGACTGCTAGAAGATGCTGTTCTTGCTAAAATTAACATTATGTGTGTAATGTGTGTAAGACTGAGTTTCTCAGGAGAGGAACAATGGAAACACTGACTGGAGTAGAAGCTGCAACAATATTGTTACTTGACGAGCTGGATGATGAGAATATTGCAGGAAAAAGCAATCAATGACATGTGAAAGGAGTAATGGGAGAATTCATAGATTTGAAGTTTTAGTTTTATTGGACAAAGTGTGAACATGCGATCCCTTGACCAATAGGGATTTGGGAAGTAGTTTTTGTGAATTTAACTTAACAGGACTGCACTGAGAAGTAGCGAGCATTCGAGCCATTGCCCCTTTTGACACTACCGCTATTTTCTAGTGCGTCTTGACAAGAGACATGCTTAACTTTATTGTTTAAAGACTTTAGCCCTCATTACAACCCTGGCGGTCGGTGTTAAAGTGGCGGTAATACTGCCAACAGGCCGGCGGAAAAAAAATGGGATCACAACCATGGTGGAAACCGCCAACATCGACAGCCACTTTAACACTCCGAACAACACGACAGGCGGAGGACAAAGTGCCGCCCACTGTATTTCAAGACGCCTCTCTGCCACCTTTTCCGGGGCGGAACCAACGCAATCAAAAGCACGGCAGAAACAGTACACAGAAGAAAAAACACTCACCTCTCGACACCCAACGAGGAACCAGGACGCCATGGAGCCCGAGTTTCACGTCCTGCCCATGTTGGTGTGTCTTCTCATCTACCAGGAGTACGAACGGGGGCGGCGACGACCACGGTGAGTACTGCACCTACAACACAGGGGAGGGGGTAGGGAAAAGAGAGTGACACACACTCGCAACACACAATAACCCCACCCCCACCCTCACCCACAACGCCATACACACAAATACATGCAGCAACATTACATATACACCCCCACCCCTTGGAAGAATGCAAAGACAAAGGGAAATGATTGTAACAATTGTAATCATAAAAAATCAGATAGTCAAATATCATATTTCAGTATAAACAAATATGTACACCAACTGCACAAGTCCGGATAGTGTACCAATCATTGTCCGTGGACCACTGGGCTCAAAATGCATGGGCGAAGCCCACACTAGATACCTGACTGGAAACGGAGGGAACACTGCTGGGGCATCAGATCGAAAATAAACTGGCACCTCAGGGGGAGGGAGAGGTGGGGCACCTCAGCCAGATGAACGCACGACGCCACTGCTGCACGAGGAGGCTCCATGCCCATTGCTGTATCCTGGGGAGTGCAAAGCCACAGTCTCTCAAGTCTCTCCAGTGGGTGGTTTGCCCACTGCTGTATCCTGGGGAGTGCAAAGCCACAGTCTCACAAGTCTTTCCGGTGGGTGGTTTGCCTACTGCTTTTTCCTGGGGAGTGCAAAGCCACAGTCTCACAAATCTTTCCAGTGGGTGGTTTCCCACTGCTTTATCCTGGGGAGTGCAAAGCCACAGTCTCACAAGTCTTTCAAGTGGGTGGTTTGCCCACTGCTATATCCTGGGCAGTGCAAAGCCACAGTCTCACAAGTCTTTCCAGTGGGTGATTTGCCCACTGGTGTATCCTGGGGAGTGCAAAGCCACAGTCTCACAAGTCTTTCCAGTGGGTGGTTTGCCCATTGCTGTATCCTGGGGAGTGCAAAGCCACAGTCTCACAAGTCTTTCCAGTGGGTGTGCAAAGCCACAGTCTCATAAGTCTTTCCAGTGGGTAGTTTGCCCACTACTGTCTCCTGGGGAGTGCAAAGCCACAGTCTCACAAGTGGATGTCAATCTCCACTGGTTCTGGAGGGGGCCTTGTGCTCAGAGTACTTCATCCTGCCAAGGACTGAGGTAGTGGATGTCATTCTCCACTGGTTCTGGAGGGGGCTTGTGCCCAGTGTGCTTCATCCTGCCAAGGACTGAGGTAGTGGATGTATCTCTCCACTGGTTCTGGAGGGGGCATTGTGCCCAGAATGCTCCATGTGCAGTGTGGCCGGTACAATTCCCTCACCTGGGTGTGCGTGCCATGAGATTGGCGAGGTACAGGTAGCATGATACGCCATGGAGGCAGCGACATACCCCACACTGCTGCGGCTTCGCATTCCACCTGCAGGTGCAAACAGTGATGGAAGTCATGCATCATGGAAGCTGCCCAGGGTCCAGGAACTCTCCCCCAGCCTCGGACGACTGACCACTAGGGATGGTAGCTATGTCAGCGGTGGTGCCACTGTCCGAGCGGCAGTGTCTGTGACGGCGGTGCTTGCGGCTATGTCTGTGGCAACGGTGCTTGCGGTGGTGTCTGTGGAGACGGTGCTGGCTATGGTGCATGGGTCAGCACCTGCTAAGGGACACATCAGGACGTCTCTTGCAGCCTCGGATGACTGCCCACTGGGGAAGAGGCTGGGGGCTGTCACTGAGGCTGTAGACGTGCCGGTGGCGGTGCAGGTGGCAGTACAGGTGGCGGTGCAGGTTGCGGGGCAGCTAGCTGTGTTCGCCGCTGTACAGGTTGGTGTGGTCGTGGACAGAAGGTGTGACACTGGTCCCTCAGTCAGTGCCACCACGCCCTCTCCTGACCTGCTCTTCTGCTTTTGGTCCTTCCCCACCTTTGATGGTGCAGCAGTTGTCTTGCCACTATCCCCTTTTGTTATTGCTGAGCCATTGGTGGCTGGTAGTTTCGGCTTCTCCCTCTGGGATGTGGGCACCTTTTTCAGCTTGGCAGGTTGTAGAATGTCCTTGCCCTCATTACGTGGTACACTGGCAGCCCTGATGGGTGGTGCCCTCGATGACCCCGTAGTTGCTGGCACCACTGTGCCTGGGGATTTGGTGGCTGAGGTGCTGGGCTGGGACAAGGAAAGCCTGGCCCTAGGGGAAGGACGGGGGGGAGGTGAAGGGAAGAGGTCAAGGGTTGCCAGTAAAAGTTTTTTAGACACACTGGGACGGGAAGATAGAGGGGGTTTGGGAGTGGAGGAAGAGGTAGTGGTTGTAGGAGGTGTGCATCTGTTGAATTTTGGCAAAGGTGCATGGGCCGGAGGCTGTTGTGAGGTGGGTGGCTGTTGGGTGGGTATGTGCCTGCGTTTGTGTACTTTGGGAGGAGGGCTCACAGACACATTGGGAGAGGACACTGGGGATGTGTGAATGGTAGTGGGGGTGGTGATTGCACGTAAGCGGTGTGTGGTGATGGGCGTGCTGGTGATGGAGGTGGTGGCTGAGGATGTAGTGCATGCAAGTGTCAGTGGAGACGAGAAAGGGAGGGAGGAGGAGGACGTGGAGGAGGGGGCCACAGTGGAGGCTGTGGATGTTGGTGTGTCTGCATGGGGATGGTGCTTGTGTGAGTGCCTGTGGGATGTGTGGTGCTTATGTTTGCCTGAGCCACTCTTTGTGTGTTGATGAGTGTGCATGCTGGTCTGATGGTGTGCTTGGGATAGGCTGAGGTACAGGGGATTGGGTCTGGGTAGTGGAAGTTGGAGGGGGGAGGCTGGACACAGGGACAATGGCTGCCATCAGTGCTGAGGCCAGAGCCTGAAATGCTCTCTGTTTGGCCACCTGCCCAGAATTAATGCCCTCCAGGTATGCATTTGTTTGTTGCAAATGCCTCTCAACACCCTGGATGGCATTCAAAATGGTAGATTGCCCAACAGTGAGGGATCTCAGGAGGTCAATAGCCTCCTCACTGAGGGCAGCAGGGCTGACTCGGGCAGGGCCTGAGGTGTCTGGGGTGAAGGAGATGCCCACCCTCCTGGGTGAGCGGGCATGGGACACACGCTGAGGGGCTGGTGGGAGGGCGGTGCTGGTAGGGGGGGGGCAGCTATACATGTTGATGCGGTGGGTACAGAGGTGCCTGCCACTGCGAGAGAGCTCCCATCAGAGGAGGAGACGCTGTCACTGCTGTCTGCTCCTGCCCCCACCGTGGAGCTCCCCTCGCCCTCTGTTCCACTGGTGGCTTCAGACTCCGTTGCTTCACCCTCTAGGGCCAAGTGGGTTGCAGCTCCCTCCTGCTCCGGTGCCAAAGCTCCTCCGCCTGATGATGCTATTGCACACAAGAACAGGGAGACCACAAAAAGGGGGGGGGAGACAGAATAAAAACATGTTCAGTGCATGCAACACACATGGAGCAGCCCTCTGCACTATGCCATGCACTAACAGTTCCTAGAAATTTCACCTGACCATGGGGTACGAGGTCTAAGCCCAATTGCTGCACACCTGGAATTCACAGGAGCCTGACTAGGTGTGGATGGATCTTACCACTAGTGGGGTTGGGGTGCCACATAGCCTGCCTCACAAGGGACCTTGCCTACCAAGTTCGCCCTGGCCTAGGGGAACCCACTGCCCACCTCCCCCACCCAGACACCTCGTTATACACGCAGAGTCAGCTGAATGAGAGTGTACTCACCCCCTTGTGGCTGCTGTGATGCCCTCAAGTGCCCATCCAACTCCAGATATGCCAACGCCAGGATCCGAGACATCAGGGGCGTCATGGTGCGACGGGCACCCCTTCCATGTTAGGAGGCCATCCCCAGCTGGGCCTCCGCCGTCTTCTTGCTCCAGCGGCGCAGGTCCTCCCATCTTTTACAGAAGTGGGTGCTCCGTCTGTGGTAGACCCCCAGGGTCCGGACGTCCTTGGCGATGGCACACCAAATAGCCTTCTTCTGGTGGGCGCTGACCTAGAGGAATGGTACTGGGGGAAAGAAATTACTCACCCGTCCGGACCGTCATACTCATTGCTCACCAGTTCCCACCCATGCCCTGATGTACATACACTCACCATCCGCACATGCAGGCCTCAGCCCTCCCATGTATCTTCCAAGCACACCACTCAAAGCAGACATTGCCCATGCAGCATGCTCACAGTGTACTCACCTGTTTGTCTGGAGAACCGTACAGTTGTGTGTACTGGGGGAGGATCCCATCCACTAGTTTCTCCAACTCCTCTGAAGTGAAGGCAGGGGCCCTTTCCCCAGACACTGTAGCCATCGTCGCTTCCAGACACAGGTCGCAGCAGCACTTGCAGTGTAGGTCCTCTCCTGTTGAAGGTCAGGTATCAAGTGAGTGAACAGACAGAATATGGCGGTCACGTCCGCGGCAGTGCGTACCATCACCTCATCTTGATCCAGGCGTGCAGAGCTGCTGTCATCACTGTGGGTCTCTTCTGTGGGGCACTGGATATGTCTGGCACCTCCTGTCCGGTGACGTTGGGTATGGGTCCTGTTGGGGTGTAAAAGCATAGTTATTGTATGTGTGTGTGCCATCTTGTGCAATGGGTGAGTGCCCCTCTACTCCTGTGCTTGCATTATTGGCTTGGACCTTGTGTGATTGGTGACTTTGGGGCATGAGTGAGTCTCTGTACTGGACATGCTTTAGTGATGGGTATCCATGCATTGGTGTTACATGCAGGGCTTGGTTTTGGGATGTGTGGGTTGTGTTAGTGGGGTATCTGTGGGTTGTTGGGGTGATGGGTGTGAGGGTAAGGGTGGGAGTATGTGATGGCATGCAGGTGGGGTGTGGGGGCTAAAGTAGTAAAGATATGTCTTACCAGAGTCCAGTCCTCCTGCTACTCCTGCGAGGCCCTCAGGAGGCATGATCGCCAGGACTTGCTCCTCCCATGTTGTTAGTTGTGGGGGAGGAGGTGGGGGTTCACTGCCAGTCCTCTGTACAGCAATCTGGTCTATGTATACCAAGGTATGTACCTTCCCCCGTAGGTCGTTCCACCTCTTCCTGATGTCATCCCGTGTTCTTGGATGCTGTCCTACTGCGTTAACCCTGTCGACAATTATGCGCCATAGCTCCATCTTCCTTGCAATGGATGTCTGCTGCACCTGTGATCCGAACAGCTGTGGCTCTACCCGGACAATTTCCTCCACCATGAACCTGAGCTCCTCCTCAGAGAACCTGGGGTGTCTTTGAGGTGCCATGATGTGGTGTGGGTGATGTGTGATGTGGTGTCAGTTGTAATGTGTGAGGGGATGTGTTGTTGTGTGTTGTTTGAGGTGCGTGGATGTTGTGTAAGTGATGGTGTTGTGTGTCTGTGGATGCTGGTGTTGTTTTCAGTAGTGTCTCTATCTGGCCTTCTTTCAAAATGTTGGTAGTAAGGGTTTGTGGGTGATGTGGGTGTGTGCTTTATATTGGATTGGGTGTTTGGGTGTGGCGTGTGCATGTGTATCAGGTGTGTGTATTTAGAATTGTCCAATGTGGTTTTGTTTTGTAAATGTTGGTGTATTTTGAGCGCGTCGGTGTGTACCACCAATGGAATACCACGGTTGAAACACCGCCACGTTGATTCGTGGGTCGTGATACTGTGGGTGTATTTTTGTTGGTGTGACCATGTCGGTTTTGGCATCGCCAGTTTATCACTGACCTTTGGTGTGGCGGACTTGTGTGGGTGTCTGCCTTGTGGCGGATTCCGAGCTGTGGGTCGTAATACCTTTAGCGGAATTCCGCAGTCGCAACGGTATATTGGCGGTCTTCTGCACAGCGGAAAGCGGGACTTACCGCCAGGGTTGTAATGAGGGCCTTTGTGTTTTCTGAACTTTGATGCTGACTCTTGATGCCTTGCTGATTGACTGATGTCCTGATGATGAAGACTGTCTTAGCTTGCCGATACAACTGAGGAGAGGTATTATTGTACCCATGTATGATATGCATATTTGATTTTTCTTTCTAGGTACCAGCTGCACTGTTTTTGAGAGCTATAGTTAGATGTTTGATGAAGCCCAACATGCTGATGCTAATCTGGTGTTAGTTAAGGATCCTCGCTAATGAAAATCTGCTAATAAGGAATGATGCTTGATAAGTTTCTTAGCTGAAGCTACCTGTATGTGATCTTGTTTGCAAAATTGTTCTTGTTATTAATTTGCACCGTAACCTTAGAATGTGTAATAGTTCAAGCTTTGATTAGATCACTTTTCTTCTGTTGCTTTGGACAGCCAGTGTTTTTTCTGTATGCATATCATTTTATTTTGAGGTTAATTTACATGACTTTAGCATTGTTAACATAGAGAAATAAATATTCTAACTTTTACTAAAAGGTGTGGTTATTCATGACAGAAAGGTCATGGTGTGTGACAATTACGGATTCCATTGATTATTAAAGTTATTGATTATCATTGATTATTGATGTTATTGATTGATTAGTGGAGTTATGGTGGGATCATCTTAATTGCATGAGTCCAAAGGTTAATTGACCTATTAGCGTCCCCTTGTAAGTTTACTTATTAAAGTCAGACACGCTAACACTGGCAATCTTCACATGGTTTTAAACCTCAGTTTTATGTGGCAATGTCCCGGCCTTTTGGCATCTCCTAACACATCAAAATGTCAAGCAACAGTCAATTTAGTAAATTAACCCATTCAATAACTGAGCTTTAGATTAAATACAAAGCTAAAAGGTTTTATTACAAATTTCAAAAGTAAAGGGGTACTGAATCAATGCCACAAAAGCTCTCAAAGAATACACAGAAATACATAGAAATATAAAATCAAGTGAGCAGAAAAATTGTGAAAGGAACAGACACCATTCCTAGTAGGACAGGAAAGTCTTTTGGCTCGTTCCCAAAAGTGAGGGCTTTTAAACATTATTTTCATGTATTAAATTGACAGAACTGCAGAATTACTGATGTGTTAGCAAATGTATAATTTCATCAGCAAATCAGAGCACATAATAAATAATCATCATATTGCCTTAACACTTAGGTACTATCCCACTACATGAATACTTTTTAAGCCCCCCCATGCTAATGTCTTACAACAACACTAGAACAAACTAGAAGATGAACAACAGAGTGTTGGCTGAATGAATAGGGCACAGTGAACCATTAGAAAGACCTTGAAGAAAACAGCTGCAGTTTCATAACTGATCTGAGTTGAAGACGTTCACCAAGAGCAGCATAAACAATGATAGCGGAAATAAACAAGTGCATCTTAGCTTGACTGTGTGCTTGGAGGATCAGATGAGTGACAATGGTGACTTCCATCTTGGAAAATATGGTGTTTATACCTAATTTGAGGCCCAGTTAACAAATATCAGAAAACCTCTTTGCTAAACATCATGCAGAAATTGTTTCAGAAATTGTTTCAAAAGCATTAGAGCTATAGCAGCATACAGATGTGTAATTGAGTGTGAAAATGCATTCTACCCATTATTAATTGGACAAAAATATAAACAAATAAAAAACTCCAACACCAAGAAATAGAGCTTGGCAGGACAGCAGAGGGAAGAATACCATGCAGCTGATAAGGAGAACACCAGTGGCAATGAAGGAGAAGGATGCAGTGCATGGCAGGAGGAAAACATGATGCCACTCCGCAGCCAGGAAGGCATGTACCCAGGGCAAGCAGAGTACAAAGAAACTCAGGCTATAACTGGCTCTAATACATGATTGAACTGGCACTAACAAATGACTAAAAAAAAGATGAAACAAGAAGCACACAAGCAAAGAAAGATTAGCAAAAGAGAGAAACGTGATATAAAGGAAAAACAGAAGCCTATTGGGGAAGCCTGAGAAAAGGAAATCACAACAGTGGGAAACAATCTCAGAAGGGATGCACAAATATTCTAGCATAAAGGAATTAAGTTTTTTTAGTTCCTGTGAAAGATAGTGTTTCTTTCCCTTCTTATTTCAGTACGACCAAGGAAGTCCAAGAAGAATAGAACAGCAGTTTAACCCGATGTTGAAAACCTGAAGAATAGACAGAGGAGTCAGCAGTGAAAAACTGGAAGTGTACAAAGGTATGGAGAAACTGAGTGTGAGAGACGGAGATTTATAATACTCATGGAAGTTCTCCTCTCAGAGATCTCTATAGGTGGGTTCCTGACTCCAAGGTAAGGTAGAAAGTGGTCATCCTATATAACTGCTACTTACAGAGGCAAGACAGAAAGTAAGAACATTAGGACCATAAGAAAGGTAGAGTCAGGTGAGAAATACAAAGACAGAACTATATAAAAAATCACTGATTGCCATTAGACAAAAACCTGAAAAGAACAGATTCAGTTTGCATAGTTATTCTTCAAGAATTTGTAATAATTAGCCTCTGAAATATCCTAAAAGTCTAGGGCTATATTCACTAATATGTCCCTTGCTTGAGTCACAAAATTGGCACATACAAAGTAGGAAATGTTTTAAAGTTTGTTTAAGCAAATTATCTTGTACTGGAGGGTAGTACAAAACTGATTCTAGACTCCCACATACACCTTTGAACTATGGTAGAAAATGTGTACTTGTAGAGTCATATTAAATTCAACCTATGCCAAGAATGTTGATCCAGAGTTTTTGAAGTAAGCCATTATCAAACCTCTTTTGGATGCTAATAATCTTGCTAGTTATAGGCTGATATAATTACTGCTATAATTACTAACTTAGCCAGCTTAGCTACTTGACAGTGAAGTTTCCAAATGTTTAAACAAATTATGAAGAACTCGTGTGTCTTGGATTATTCACAAGAAGGTTTCTGATACACTAAAGGTACTTGGAGAGTGGTGACCTCAGTGGCCAATCACTGAAGAATTATAACTGATGGTGGTGATGGCAGGGGTACTATCATTTTGTTAACTCTTTTCCACTTTCTGAAACTTTTGTTCTTCATTCCTACTCTCTTACCTAACTACCTGTTCCATCAGAGTCATTATGTTGCAGTGGATAAAATCATATCTTGCTGTGAAAAGGCAATCTGAACAGTTTCGATCTTTAAACTCTGAGCTAAAGCTACTGATAAATGATGTTCCGCTCTGCTCTTGCCACACTTTTTTCCTTTTATCTTCATCCTTTGCTGATTATTTACACTCTTATCATCTGTTTTGTTATATGAAG
Organism: Pleurodeles waltl; assembly: GCF_031143425.1. Lineage (NCBI taxonomy): Eukaryota > Metazoa > Chordata > Amphibia > Caudata > Salamandridae > Pleurodeles > Pleurodeles waltl. The sequence continues at coordinate 754,284,497 of NC_090436.1, forward strand.
GTTGATGATACTCAGCTCATTCTCAGGACTCAAGGAAATTATATGAGTTTTGTGAATCTATGAGACTGCTTACATACAGTTTCAAAAATGGATGTCCTATATGTTTCGGATCTCACCTCATTCAAGACTTAGATTATGTTCATTCCAAATTCTTGTAGAAGTTGAGACTACAGGCTTGGTGTCTGTCCACTTCCTGTTACTCTGGTCAGAAGTAAATGAATGATTATTGATTCTGAACTTACCTTCTTTCAGCAGATCCCTTCTCTCAGCAGATCTCCACTACCGCCCAAGGTCTGTTTTTATCAGCTGAAATTGTTTGGCTGTGTCTTTCCTCTTCTGAACTTTTCTCAGAGGGTGATAGCAGGTAATTCTTTTGTTCAATATAGACTGGATTTTGGCAATCCACCCTACCTGGGTCTACCCGAATGTAAATTGTCTATACCCATCTACATCTCAAAAGTCACCTGCCACACAAAAGAAGAAAGTTCAGGCTACAACTATGGGCATGTTTAGGCAGGAGGGGCCCTACGACTGCAACCACCTAATGGTAAGTGTGTACAATGGGAAACTGGCAACAAAATTAGCCCTGGACCTCCTCCCTTTTTCTTTTGTGGAAGGAGTTAGATTCTTAGAGGTTGTGGCAGCCATCTATTCAAAATGGAAGGTTCTAATCAGACCTATTTTGCCAGAGTTGCTGTTCCAGTGCTGCATCACGATGTGCTGCAATTGGTAGGACAAGCTTTACTGCAAAGTGTTGTCCACACTATCCACCTGATGATAGACATGTAGACCAGTTGTCAAGCTACCAATTACATGTGTATCACTGCACACTGGATTTCTTTTGTGGGGGTAAATCAAAAGCTATCTACTGGTCTTGTCCCTGACAAAATGTTTAAAAGCGTTCAGAGGCATGCTCACCATAAAGAAATTGCACACAGCTGTAAACATCTTTGACAAATTTAATAGAAAGGTGTCTGAATGGCTGTGGCCCAGAGGTCTCAGAATAGGTTTTGTTGCCATGGACAATGGCAGTAACATAGTGAAGGCCATGCAGATGGTGGCTATTTCAGGGTCCTTTTTTTGACGCACTGCATCAAGCTGATTGTGCAAGACTTTCTAAAAAAAGAAGACATAGTTAGCAACATACTGACCACCTGCAGACAAATATAAATGAATTTCAGTCATTCTTTTAAAGCCCAGAAACAGCTGTGGATTATTCTGTGTGGTAACAGGGTACCAGGTAAAGCCCTGATACAGGAGATGCCAACAGGAGATGTAACTCAACCTATTATATGCTGCAACGTCAGTTTGAGCAGTACAGACAGATCAATGGCTATGCCATTTTAAGATGAGGGGATGCAGTTGGGAAAACAATGACCATGGATGCAGACAAATGCAGAGAAATTAGGCCTAGTCAAATGCCTCACACAGATGCTGCTCATTTTTTAGGTTTTCACATGGGAAGTTAGCAGGGAGGACAGTACAATGGGCCAATCCATTCCGTTTGTGTATCTGCTACATTACTAGCTAAAGAAGGTGTCTGAAAGGTTTGCGCTTTGACGTGTGAACAAAAACCCAGAGGTGCATGCCTTGGTTGAGAGCCTAACCTATTGCTTGACTTGTAATGCAAGGTTGCAAAATGACATTATCTCGTTCAAAGAGCCTTGCCTTGTGTTTTGCCACCCTACTTTATCCACACTACAAAAAATTGTTTCCTTTTTCATTCCATTTTCTGAAGAGGATGTTTCAAAATGAAAGAGCTGGATTGTTGAGCAAGCCTGGGAACTAGAACAACTTAGAGTCCCACTCCGCAGTTCTGGGGTGCTGCCTTTAACTTCCATAGAGGGCAGTCTTGCCTCACAGCAACGTACACCACTAACAATAACACCAGCAACAACAGCATCAGAAGAATTGGATCCAACCTCTGCATTGTCTTGGTTTCAAGTGGCAGGTCTTAAGACCAGTGCAGAGATGAAGGCAAAAGAGTTTGAGCAAGGCACAGCACCAAAGACATTTCAGAGGATGTTCTAGGAGTATGTGGATCAAGACCCATTGCAGCATTGGTATGGAAAGATGTACCAAGGCCTTGAGCTCAACTGGCTGGCAATAAAGTATCTGATTTGTTCTTTAGCCAGTGTATCTGCTGAACATGTGATCAGTGCAGCTGGTGCAGTTGTTACAGTGAGAAGGTCCAGTCTCTCACCTGAAAACGTGGATAGATTAACTATAATCAAAATGAACCAGGATTCTATGCCACCTGATTGACATGTTCCTGAAGTACCACCGGAGGGGGGAAAGGATGATTGATTAGAATCAAGTGTGTGTGCTAAACAACTTCTGGGTGAACCACCTGAGTTTCAGGATGAATTCTACCTCCCATATGACTATGCCAGTGTCACCACAGAACATTTCAATTATTTCTTCTTCAACTTCTTTCTTTCTTTGCCAACAAATTCCTAGTGGAACATTATGTTTGTGTCGGATTTATGCTGCCCCACCATTTTAGTCAAATAGTATATGGCCAGATTGAAGATGGGCCCATATGCAGTAAATGAGCCCCCACATCCCCTTAAGGCCATTGCCATCATTTTATTTTACATCACCAACAGGGCTGCATAAAAGATGCCAATGCCAAATTCGAATGTGTTGCTGCTTGTGGGAGATAATAGTTTGTTCAACCACCATGCTTGAATTGGAAGAGGTAACTACTAACTATTGCACCAATGAATGGTGATATATTGAGTGAATGTGAATGATGATTGATGATGTATGCGGTGGCTGACAGTAAAGGAGGGAGTTCAACAAATTTGTAAACTCTATTCTGATGATTTGCAATGTTTGGGGGCTAAGGGGTGATCATGTTTTCCTGAAAGAGATTGGTCTTTCAGTCTTAGTGAAATTTACCTGCAGAGTCCACTCCTTTTTTCTGGTTCCTCAGACCAGACCAGTCACTTTAGTTACCAAACTCAAATCTACACAAAATTCTCCAATTCTGTTTCTCTTTTTGTTCTTCAACGTCAGTGTACTTAACTACAGAGGTCCAAATCGCTTGGTCTGGGACTGGGATGGAGTTCCTCAGAATCAGGAGGAGGAAGATGGATGGTAGTCAAGGTGGGACTACCTCAACAGCAGGAAGGAGAAAGTTATTGACTTCAAAGAGGTACCATGATGATGGCGAAAACTCTGAGGCCTGGTACTCACTCAGCTCTGTTGACTGGAGAATAGTGTGTTGTTGGGAAATGCTGCTGAGTATGTGCTTGCTGCATTGCTGGCTCAAATGTCAAACCCCTCTCATGTTCTTGCTCTGCCTCTGAGTCTTCTTGATATACTCCTGTCTCCTCATGAAGCTTACCTTGTTTCCTTTTGTCACACTCCTCTATGCTACAGTTACTGTTTTTTTCAATATGCAGGCCTTCTCCTAGTCCTGTCCTGCACAAACAAAACAGTGAATGCTCAAGACTCCAGATTACCTACCGGACAGGTTCAGCCAGGTACCAAAGAGTGATGGACATTCCGAGAAGAATGGAGATGTACCGCCCAATTCGGCAATATAGTATCATTTTCCTTTTAACAATCATAATTTGTAGAACTGGGTGTGGTAATTTTAATCCTCTTTAATTTGTATTTTTCAAACCTAGAAGACATAACATTTAGAGATATACTATTGTGGGTCTCTCGGGGCAGGAGGACTATTTGCAGTGGATTTAACTGAACTGTGTCATACTTATCCCTTCATTGTTTCCTTCTATAACAGATCCATGATGGTGTGCTGCTCAGCGCCCTGATGAATATTGTCATGGTTTCCTTTGTGTAATGTTTGTCTTTGTCACACCTTTCACCAAATCCCCTTCCTCGTCCATTCATTTAGCCCCTAATCCTCTTCCCAGGGGCTGTGTGATTTATTGAGATGTGACATAATTATATACCATAAATAGATCGCATACTGGCTAGGGCAGATGTGGTGAAAGCAACACCAGCTCACTGCATGACCTTCTATGACTTGAGCAATATTCCACACCGGCTCTATCAACATCATACTTCATGCCTTGTGTTGTGTGTTGTGTAAACACGTAATCTCGTCCAATCACTCTTGACTCTGAGCCCACTTCTCCTGACTATATGATTTCATTTCCTAAGTTTAATTTTTAAATACTTGCTCACCACCATTGCTCAGAAGAAGTTGATATTGCTAGTTTTTATTATCACATCAGGTCTTCCTTGTTCTGTGTCAAATACTGACATTGTGGTAGTCTGGTCTCAGTCTTCCTAAAGTTATGAAATAATGTGACCCAATAACTTTCTGTTTTCTTTTAATCTAGTTGACACTGATGGATAACCCTTTGATTAATGCTGCAGTTGTCATTCACATTGATTGGAGTGGCACCTTCTGTTCTGTTTTCCATGTTAGCACGCTAGCCAGCTATTACTACCACCTACCATTCCCTTAAGATGCCACCTTTGGAAAAGCCCTGCAGTAAGAGGACTCCCTCGCTTCATCTATTCAGGTAAAAGAAGAACTATGAATTGAAGTGAACTTGTTCAATTGGTAATTAACGCCTACTGAAGAAGATGTTGTCTGTCTGTCTCTAGGTGTTTATAAGCAAAATAGGCAATAGCAATCATCCCCTGGTGACCAATATGGTTGGAGAGGGCAATAGAGTAAAGGTATAAATAAATGACATACACTTGTTTTGCAGATTTAAAAAACAGGCTACACTAAAAGATAGCAGTTGCAAACTAAAGCACAAAAATAATCATTTGAGGCAAAAATCAAGCAAAATAAATTATCCCTTTTTAATCTTAACAAATACAAAAACCCACCCTTTCTCCCCACAACAGGCCCACTCAAATAGCTGCATCCCCAAAATGTCTGACGAAAAGCTCAATATGAAGACCCCGTCCCAACTCCCTCCCCACCCTCTCCACCCTCAACAAGTCCATCCCACAGAACAAAAAATTTAAAAAGGTCTTAGAGGAGGGTACTGGCTCTGTGGTTCTGAAACTGGTCCAGGCTCTGCTCAATGCTGATGAGCCGGCTCTCAATCCGGTCCTTCCACTGCAGGATATGATAGAGCAATACAATATCAGAACAGGGAGAGGACAGCAGCAGGTGAAGTCAGGGACCCTGACAGCTGGTGGTGGCACCAGCGATGTAGTTGCTGGGACGCTGGAGGCTGGGGCTAGCATGCTGATGAGCTGTGTCCTGGGTCCGAGGCAGCTATTTCACCCTCCTCCTCTTCTAAGGCCACCAGCCACCGGTATTAAGCCTGAATGTTCACCAGCCTCTGCCCCCACAGAGGGGCCACTATCTCCTGCCTGGTTGGTGGTCATCCAGCAGGAGTAGCTTTATATGAGAAGCACAAAAAGAAATTTTTTAAACAATGCTCTGAACAGACACTACTTCAAGAGTAGATAGTGGGTGGAACAGTAGCACTACATTGCTGGTCCCCCAGGGGCATTAGAATTTGATGTGATTATGATTAGGAGAGTCACATGGCTAATTGTATTTGTTTACCCACACATACTTCACATAAAAAGCATTGACTGTCTGGCAGAAAAGAATTAATGCAGAATAAGACCAGATTAGAAAACACAGTGACTTTTTTATTTTTATTTTAAAGGTTTTTCCAGTAACTAAAGAGACATTCTTAGTGGAAAAATAAAAATAAATTACCTCTCACTTATGAGTGAGTAAGGCATTATGCACTATGGAGTACAAGCTATTGTGCCAAATTAATGGAGGCATGCTAGCCAGCGCTTTGAGTACTTTGCTACTGTCTGCAGCTGTATTTGACAATTATCTATTTTTAATTCCAATGGCCTTGCTCTTCCCCAAATATCTTTCACTTAGTTTCTACCCTGACTCCAAAGAGGCAGATGAATAAATAAGATGTGTCACACAAGTCATGTATAAAATTCAGATATATTTATTCTGTCTGCCATAGTAGATGATAGGGAAAACAATGCACTGCACTACAGGGAAAGGAATGGGCTATATAGATTGTATTTGGCATGTTTGTCACAGAGTATCCCTAATGCCAAATTTGAAACCAAATTGGGCACTTACTAGTCCCACTTTACTCCCTGGTCTTGTCCACCATCTCAAATTATTTCTTACAAATTCATTTGCTGGGCAGGAAGGAAAAGAAACTTGACTTTCTGTACTTCAGAGTGGGGTGGAAGGCTTAATCAGGTAGGTAGGGCTTTTGTTATATAATAGAGGGGTGTCACTGATCATCGATTCATCATGCGCCTAAACTTTAGCTTATTCAGTCACTCTATATATGAACGTCTAAAGAGAAAACTCTGAACAGGCGTCAAATAAATCTGTTATGGGAAACCATTAAATATATTTTGGAAACCATTCACTTAGCCATAAAATTGTGGCACATGCCAAGAATGGATTTTTCAATTTGTTTGGTAGACTGGGACAGAAAAACTTAGGAATAAAGGAGTGAAGTACAACTAGGTGAATGAGTGGGTGACGGGAAAGCATCATACCTTGTGTGCTCAGTTTGCAATGCATTGAAAACTTTGTAAATGCAACATAAACTGAAGCAAACACACATTGCACAGCCAACACTGCAGGGAAGAATTGAACCATACTGCAATTCTTAAGTCATGGGTGGCAAAATGCCAGGGGCAGAGAGACGGTTGATAAATGATGATGATGGGTCAATTGTACATCTGCCTCGTTTAACAAATACAGTGAGTCAAGAGAGTCAAGAAAATAGAATACAAATGTAAATACCCCCTACTTTGAACCAAAGCTTTGATAACCATAAAAGACAAAGTAAGCAAAGTAGGTAAGAACCATGCCCCTGTGCAGAAGAGCTCCCTTGTTTATTCATCCAAGCCATTATTCAATCATACTTTCATTCTTTCTATCATATTCACCATAGACACCATAATTTAAGCATTACACTCACTCATCCAGTCTTTCACCAAAATTCACAATCCATTATCCATCCTTTCAGTATCCACTATCCACCCTTTCTTTCACTCATCATTTTGATCAATCCATCCATTTACCTAATACTCAACCAGGCATCTTTCACCCTCCCGTGCATCCTTTTCCCCATTTCACTCATCTTTCTTTTAACCTTCTGTTCTTTCCTGTTTCCATCAAGCCATAATTTTTAGCGTACATTGTGTGCGCTTTTGCTGAGCTGCAGACAGAAGAGGTAAATAACCCAACCACCAATGTAGCTTTAACGCTGGTGTTGACGATCACGATGACACCCTTGTAGCTAGTGCGTAATAGTAATTGTCAATAAGCAAACAATGTGACTTACCACAGCCCGTCCCTGCTGCTGCTTCTCCCCCATTCATCTGCTCCTGCATCAGAAATTGAGCCAGCTCCACTAGTGGTGGCTGTGGCTAAAAAAAAACATTAGACACTTTTTAGATGCCAGGTACACCTCCCCTTCATTTTTTATTAAAAAAAATGCAACAGCAATACATTGTTACAGTTCTGTTACCACTGCAGTATCTTCTATCTAAAATATCTCTCTCTTAATTTTGTTAGTTCACAATGTTAGAAAAGCCAGGAAGTAAAGCCAACCAAAAACTTTATGTAATAGAGGGGCAGAGCTATAGTCTATGATGATGATGACTCAGAGTCATTGAAGCGCAATGAAAGGGTGAAATAAAAATGGCCAATGGAAGCCGAAAAAAATAATGTAGGGATAACAGGAATTAAACAAAAATTGGATAGGGGAGTTGGGGAAAAAGGAGACAGTATAAAAAAGTAAACAAGGCAAAATTAAAAGTAGTATAATAGTGGGCAGAAGTAAAAGTTAGGGAAATAATATTAATACTAAAATATGAGACTTACTGGGATGAGCAGAGCCCTCCGCTCTGGCTCCTCGCCCAGCTTCTGCTTCTTGTCCCTGGGTGCTGATGTAAGAAATAAAGAAGATAAAATATAGTGGCACAATTAATCTCCCCAAATTATTATAACAGGCAAATGCAGTAATATTGTACTTAAGTCAGATCACCTATGGTCTAGTATGATCTACTATTATTGAATTGGCTATACTCCTAAAACCTCTACTCCAAATTTCCTTAATTAAAACTACATTTGGAACTAATACATTGCAATGAATGATATTTGATTCTATTCTCATGTCGCAACCCCCTTGATGGACCAACTCAGTCTCCCTTTTTGGCAATGCATAGATGCATACTAGTACTACACATCAGAGTGAAATTGCTTGGGACTGTACGAGCTACATAAAGAAAGTCACAGAGAATGCTAACTCACTGATATCACTAATTCACTAAGGTGACAGGAGGATAACGGAGTCTGCATTGCAATGGCTTCTTAAATAATCAGCCAAAGCGAATTCCTACAACTACTGTAGAGCCACGCACCTGCCTAGCTCTAACTGGATCACATAATAAATAATATTCTTTATGCAAACTAAACATAATTTACCTCTGAGTGTGAGCAGCATGCTATTTGGAAAAAAATGTTAGCACTGAAGAACATAAACACAATAATATAGTTAATACTCACCGAACCCCTGAATCTCCATGCCTAGCAGGTCAAGCAGGTCCTGCTCATGGTCAATGATATCTGCCCAGTGGTGCTTCAGCTGCTGGGTGGTCCGCTGGATCTGGGGGGTACCCTGAAAACACCTGCGCACCTTAGCCCAAAGCAGCCAATGCTCCTGCAGGAGGTAACCTCTGCTTGTCCTGCCACCTGCTGCCCGCATGGAGGGGAGGTGGTGCTGCATGTAGAAAACCAATGCTGCCACTTCCTCCTCCCAAAATATGAGCCAGGGTTGCACCACTTGGCAGCACTGCCACCCACAAGTTAGACGGCTGCTGCTGGCTGTGTGGGTGGCCTAGTGCTGCCGCCCCCCTGTTCGGCAGCACCGCTGCTCTCCTGTTTGCCAGCGCCACCGTGCTCTGGCATGGTGCTGGGTGGTATGGCGAAGAAAAGAAACAGGAGATGAAGGAAGGACGGAAGAACAACTAAGTGAAGGCAAAAATAAACAGAAATAATAAAAAGTCAAAAAAATGTAAAAATACAGAGACACAAAAAGACATACTAATACAATAAATAAAAATGAGGGGTAGGTTAATTAGGAGGGTGGATGATTGAAAATATTATTAAGAGATGAAAAAAATTGGCCCAGCACAGAGTAAAAAACAAGATGGCTGCACCCATGCAAACCGTTTGGTGCCTATCGCTCGTGATTTTGAATGTGAGTATGTACTTCATATTATGTTTGATGTAAAACACAGCGCAAACAGGCACGATGGGGAACTCCGTCCACCTGCGGAGTTTTTTGCCACTTCACAGAGTTCCACATAATTCGACTCAATTCACTCTGCCCAGGCCTATCAAAAACTGCATTACCATGGAAACAGAGATTTAAAACTGCAAGCTTGTTTTTGATGTAGGATAGCTGGAAGTCATAATTTTATAATGGAACACTGAACATAACTGGTGCAAAATTTGTTATCAGGTGGTGGTTGGCTGTCTAGTTATTTTGCAATTTTAAAACATTGGCAGAGAATTACTAAAAATCTCCAAAGGTGAAAAGGTCTGAAATAAAATACTTTTTCCTTGTGACCTAATGAAAAGACGGCTGGATCGGAACATGTACAGAATGTAGTGGTCTTTCTTAATGCATTTCAAAAGCTGGTTCAAAGATCAAACTTCTGTGTTTTTGGACAGTGCTTTTGATTGCCAGCAGGAATTAATCCAGTTAAAGGGAAAGTTAAAGACAAGAGAAAATCAGAAAGCAATTGACGAGACATGATGCTTTTAGGAACATGCATGTGGACCCTGCACATACTTTCATACAAATGATGAAATTGTTGTTTGAATACAACAACAGCCCTCTCATTGGAACAGACAATCAGGACATTCGCCAAACCTCCTGGGGAGGGGAGAAAAAGTCAGGAAGGGAAGTAGGAGTACAGAGAGAAGGGAGAAGAGTGGAAAGTAAGAGAGATGAGAGGGGAAAGAAGGACAGGGAAGGTAAGGGAGGAGAGGTTTTTGAAGATAGAAAACAAAGCTTAATGAGACATAGCGCTGCTTGAACATTGGCTTCCATTAATTGTTACTTCTCCGTTTCATACCATATTTGTGTTCCAAACCTTCATCTCCAGGAGAAAGCCTTGAGTGCATGATCACTCTAGATCAGGGATACTTACTGTATGGCCGAGTGGCTGCTTGCAGCTCGCCTGACTTATTCATGTGACCATGTGGTTAACAGCAGCTCCAGACTGCTGTTTACTTGACTGAGCACTAACATTCAGACAGATGACAGAGGGTCAAGCATTTATTTATATGATAAGCGAAGTAAAGGAAAAGAGGCACATAAAGGGCCTGATTACAACCTTGGCGGATAGGATGCTCCGTCACAAACATGACGGATATCCTGTCTACCACATTACAAGTTCCATTATATTCTATACAAGTTGTAAAATGGCGTGCAGGATATGCATCCCAGTTGTGACGGTGTATCACATCTGCCAAGGTCGTAATCAGGCCCAAAGTGTTCTATACCACATATCTGTTAGACCTGGAATCTTTGGCGTGGTCACCCCTGTCTTTTTTGGCTCTCCTTCCCATGTTTTTACTGTGTGCTAGACTCTGTTTTTGCAGTTTTTTGTTTCTCTGGCCACTTTACAACTGCTGACCAGTGCTAAAGTGCAAGTGCTCCCTGTGTAAAAATGAATGTGTAATTAGCTTTTCCATGATTGGCACATTTGGTTTACTTCTAAGTCCATAGTAAAGTGCACTAGAGGTGCCCAGGGCCTGTAAATCAAATGCTACTAGTGGGCCTGCAGCACTAGTTGAGCCACCCACATTAGTGGCCCTGCAAACCTAGCTCAGACCTGCCACTGCAGTGTCTGTGTGTGCAGTTTTAAACTGTCAATTCAACCTGGCAAGTGTGCCTACTTGCCAGGCCCAAACCTTCTCTTTTTATACATGTAAGGTACCCCTAAAGTAGGTTCTAGAAAGCCATATGGGCAGGGTGCAGTGTATGTTAAAGGTGAGACATGTACTGATGTGTTTTGCATGTCCTGACAGTGAAATACTGCCAAATTTGGTTTCCACTGTTGCAAGGCCTATCTCTCTCAAAGGTTAACATGAGGGCTGCCCTTAAATATCCTTAAAGTGCAGTTTCCCTTTGGGAGCAGATAGAAATATGGAGTTAGGGGTCTCTGAACTCACAATTTAAAAATATGTATTTTAGGAAAGTTTTGTTTTAAATTGTCAGTTTGAAACTGCCACTTTTATAAAATGGGCATTATCTTGCTTAAACCATTCTGTGACTCTGCTTGCTTGTATATTCCCTGTCTGGGTCAGACTGACAGTTGGGCTGGTTGTGAACTCCCTCTAGACAGTGACACAAAGGGAGCTAGGGTGTAGTCTTCATATCCTGATGGGCCATCTGAGCTTGAGTGGAGGGAGGAGTGGACCGGGTTGTGCATTTCTGCTTGAGAAGAATCTCTAAGGGCTTGAACTGAGCTTGCCTCCTGTTTTGAAGTCTTAGGGCCTTCAAAGACTTCCTCTGCCACCATCTGAACTCTCTGCTGAGACTCTTGCCCTGCCAAGTGGTGCCCTATCTAGTCCCATGGCCCTTGAAAGGTGAAGCTGGTCGAACAAGGACTGAAATCTACGCACAGGATGCCGTGTGCGGAACACTTTGATGCACCACTTGCAACGCAGCTCTAAAATCAATGCGCCACCCACCTTGTTGCTGAAATCAATGCACCACCTGCATCGAGGCTGGGAAATCAAAGCATTGCCTGCATCTCAGCTGGAGAAATGACGCAACACCCGTTTACAGCTGCTGAAAGCAACGCAAACCCCATGCAGCACGGTTTTCCATCACGTACGGCTGTATTTCTTATGCATCATCGCTGCCCATCAAAAATCAATGCAAACATGTGGAGACCCGAGGTGCCCCATTTGGAAAACGATGCACTGTCTCACTTGCGAGTGAGAAAACAATGCACCGTTTACTTTTTCGACACACACTTACCCAGGTAGCTTTATTTTTTATGCAAACCTGCTACTTTGTGTAAAAACAATGTTTCCATTGTTTTCTATGGAGTAAGACTCTTTTTATTTTAAAAATTCATAACTTGACTTGCATATGATGGATTTTTGTTGTTTTGGTCTTGTTTGATTTAGATAAAAATTGCCCATTGTTCTAAACTGGTGTCCATTTTATGGTGTTTTCACTATATTACTGTGTGTGTTGGTACAAATACTGTACACATTGCCTTTGAGATCAGCTTGACTGCTTGTGCCAAGCTACCAAGGGGGTGAGTAGGAGTTATCTAAAGTGTGTATCTCCATTGCCCTGACCAGAGTGAGGGTCCCTGCTTGGACAGACTGCAAACCTGACTGCCAACCAAAGACCACATTTCTAACATTGGTGGCAACAGTGGGATAGGACTTGTGTTTGTGCAGTAACATACAATAGCTATGTGTAAAATACCTACCCACAGTTAAAGGTCAACTACATTTTTTTCTTTTTTCTGCAAATTTAATTTTTCTGCTTGACATTTCAACTTAATCCTCATGCAATATGCCTTTGGCTGGGTCTCAAGTAGGAGGTGGAGAGTTTGACCTAGCCAAGCTGGAGACATACACTGTCAGCCAGCTGAAAGGATTCTGCAAGGGGATGGGTGTACCTACCTTGGGTGCCTCCAAGAAGGAGGAGTACCAAAAGGTGCTGAAGGCTGGGCAGAAGCCCGTTCACAAGAGAATGTTGAGGTGGAGGTGCCAGAGAGTGGCCCCTCAGAGGATTTACCATCAGCAGTGGGGGATGTTACCCCTGGAATTGTGCCCCCTAGTAAACCAGGGAGCAGTGCCTCTAGCCATGGCCTGACCGCAGAGGAAAGGAGGGAGGAGAGAGAATTTCAATTTCAAGTGGCAAAGTTAAACATGGGGCAGAGGAAAGGAGAGCTCAGAGAGAGGCAGAGGAGAGGAGAGGAGAAGAGAGCCTTGGCTGTAGCTAGAGAGCCTTGGCTGAAAATACTTTTGTTGGCGCATGAACTGAGTCTCAAAGAGCTGGATATCAAGGCGAGGCAGTCTGAGTCCAGCAATGATGATGGCAGCATACATGCAGGACCTGCAGAAGACAAGAAGGTTCATATACCCAAGAATGTGGCGTCAAGTTATGTGGTGGGAGATGACATTGATAAGTGGTTGGCTGCTTATGAAACTGCACTAGGGGCTCAGGGTGTTTCTGAAGAGCAATGGGGGCAGCCTTGTGGTGGAATGTACCAGTAGTGTGAAGGGACACACTCCCTGCATTGGATCCAATTGATCAAAACACATATGCACCCATGAAAACCGCTTTACTTGCCAAGTTTGGGCTGACCCCTGAGAAGTATCATTAGAGGTTCAGGGACAGCACTAATCTCCCCACACAGACTTTTTTGATTTCTCCAGTAAGGCACTGAATGGATGGGTGTGGGGCAGTGAAGTAGATGACTATGTGGGGTTATATATTTTGATCATGAAAGAGCATATGTTCAGTGTTTGCTTTACAGAGCTGCTCCAGTACACAGTTGACAGTAAGCTGACTGATCCTAGTGGGTTAGCACCAGAGTTTCCAAGAAGGTACGTGGGGGGGGGGCACCCACAAAGTTGGTCAGGGTTCCCACTAGAAGAAAGAGGGGGGAGAAAAATTTAGAAATAAGGATTTCTCAAAAGGACCCCAGAACAATTCCCAGAGTGGTGGTAAGCAGTCCAAACCTGATTCTGAAAAGAGGCCAGGGTTCTTTGACAAAATGAAAGGACAGTTTGTACCCAAATGCCCAGAGTGCACCAAGTTTGGTCACTACAAGGGTGACCCCAAGTGCCCAATGCGGGCACAGCCCCCACTGGAGGGCAGACACCTGGGTTGGCTAGTGTAGCGCTCGAGGAGGAGGTACAGATAGAGGTAACGCTATTGTCCCTGGGAGATGAGGAAATGGTGCCAAAAGCCCACATGCCTGCCAATACTTCCAAGTATTGGCAGTGGGTCACCATTAATGGGCAAAGGGTGGAGGCTCTGCACGACACAGGAGCCAGCATGACTACCATCAGGGGTCAGCTGGTATCTGCTGAGCAGGTCATCCCCTATACATACCACCAGGTCAGAGTCTCTGACAATTGTGAGAGTCACCTACTGGTGGCCCTCATTCCCTTTGAGTCGGGGGGGTCTCTGGGACTCTAAAAGTATCTGTGAGTCCTGCCATGCCTGTGGATTGTCTGTTAGGAAATGACCTTGAGCTTACTACCTGGAAGGAGGTGAGCTCAGGTCTCACCTGGGGATGTTAGATTTGCCTGAGTGGGTCTGCATGACCACATGGTCCATGGCTGGCCGGGAAGGGAGTCAAGGGCATCTGGATCCTGGAACAATGGCCCAGACAGGTATAAAGAGGAAGGTTAAGGGGCATGGAAAACCAGTCCCAGACGTTCCTGCCGTGGTTGACGGGGTCCCAGAGGGGGAGGCCCCTGAGCCATCTGGGGAGGACATGGCTGCTTGGGCAATCTGCCTGAACTTGCTGGCTGGCAGGTAGAAGCTGGGCCAACCAGGGAGGAGTTCTGCAAAGCACAGAAACAGTGCCCCACTTTTGAGGGTTTGAGGCAACAGGACGCAGCCTAGGCAGCAGGTGAAGCCTCTGGCGATCACCATATCTATTGGGAGGATGATCTCCTTTACAGGGAGCCTAAGGTACCAGAAGCTGCGTCAGCATGTGTGCTGGTGGTCCCCCAGTGTCACTGGTCCTTCCTACTGGGTTTGGCTCACGACATCACCCTGGTGTGACATTTGGGGCAAGACAAGTCCTTCAGCAGACTTTTCACCCACTTTTATTGGCCTTGATTGCAGATGGCCTCAAATGCTTTCTGTGGGTCATCCCCAACCTGCCAGGCTACACCTCTGATTGTGTTCCAGGGCAAGTCAGGTATGTGATTGGGCTTAAAGGGATGTTAGCTACCAGGTTAAGCTTGTATCAGGGGTGTTGGTATTCTCTGTGACTTTATGTTGCTAACATGGTTTCCAACTCCATGAGGTGCAGTATGTGAAGGATGACTGACTTTGCTCATCAATGGAAAAATTGTGTGAAGTGAGTTGAATAGCAACATAATTGTAGGAAGGAAACAATCTGTAGGTAAGGGAACTGATTTAGGGAGGACTTTGATGGGGGAAGATGATTGGTTAGTTAGACATACATTCTAGAGTCTACTACATGGTTCTTTTTAGCTTTCCTCCTCTAAGAAGAACCGAAGGGAGCCAAAGCAGGCAAGAGCAGGAAGGCCATCAGCAGCAGACGAAAGAGGTGGTTGTGCCCCGGGCACACAAAATGTTCTCTCTGCTGCTGGTAATTTATTTCTTACTTTAACGAGTCCCATCTGTTGTGCATTTTCATTGTTCTGTATGTTTCAATTACCCAACTTCCCTTGGACTCCTCTAATGTTTTTTTTGTGTGAGTTGTAAAACAAGACTGTGTACAGATACACAGCATTACCTGCCGTGGGTCAGTACATAAAAATGAACAGAACACAGTTGACCATCATTTGGCACATAAACAGTGAAGGCGGGATGCAGTGGTGGGGACGATCCACTTTGTAGGTGTGCTGTTGTCTGGCAAGGGACAGGTCACTGCTGGGCCACTAGGCTGTTGGTGCAGGCCGCGTGCATGCTAACCTAGGGATTAGAGGGTTCCATCGCCTAACCCAATTCAGGTTTCGTGCCCAGCAGACATGGAGTGTCGGGGGAATGAAAGTGACCTACTGCAAAGGAACGAAGAATGGGAGGTAAGAATTTGGTAGCAAGCTCGAGATGGGGAGGGGCACAGAGGAGTGCCTCGTCCAGGAGGTCTAGACTGTGGGACGTTATGGGTCATATTTATACTCTGTTTGCGCCAAATGTGCGTCAACATTTTTGACGCACAATTGGCGCAAACCCTGCCCCATATTTATACTTTGACGTCCGACCCCGCGGGCCTCAAAGTTCCACCATGTGCATCATTTTTTGGAAGGGGGAACCAGCCTTGCGTTAATTATATGCAAGGTAGGCGTTCCCTTCCAAAAAATGACTTTAAGGCCTGTGCCCCATATTTATACTCTGACATCATTTTGACGCACTGGAGGGGGCAGGCCTTAAAAAACGGCGCCCAGCCTGATGGGCGCCGTTTTTTAACGCCTGGGTCAGGGCAGGCGTTAAGGGACCTGTGGGCTCAGAAGGAGCCCAGAGGTGCCCTCCCATGCCCCCAGGGACACCCCCTGCCACCCTTGCCCACCCCAGGAGGACACCCAAGGATGGAGGGACCCATCCCAGGGAAGTAGAGGTAAGTTGGGGTAAGTATTTTTTTTCGGATTTTTTTTGTGGCATAGGGGGGCCTGATTTGGGCCCCCCTACATGCCACTATGCCCAATGACCATGCCCAGGGGACATAAGTCCCCTGGGCATGGCCATTGGGAAAGGGGGCATGACTCCTGTCTTTGCTAAGACAGGAGTCATTTCAATGGGGGTTGGGCATCAAAAAAAATGGCGCAAATCGGGTTGAGGCATGAATTTTGCCTCAGACCTGAATTGCCCCATTTTTTGACGCCCAACCTCCATTTTCCCCTACGCCGGCGCTGCCTGGTGTGAGTCATATTTTTTGACGCACACCAGTCCGCAGCACCGGCTAACGTCATTCAATAAATAAGGCGCCCGCATGGCGCTTTGGAATGGCGTTAGCCGGCGGTAACATTTTTGACGCAAAACTGCGTTGGCGCAGTTGTGCGTCAAAAAGTATAAATATGGGCCTATGTGTGGCTGCAGGACTGGTTGTCCATGCCATGGTATGGTGGAGGGGGCTGCGGAAGCGATGGTGTGGTAATCAGCCCATGCAAGGAGGTAGTGTGATGGGCTATGGGGTAAGGTGAGGCACCGATGTGGGCTTGGATAAGGTAGGATGGGTTAGAGAGGGGCAAGGTCAAATTGAGGAGGGATGAGCGATGACAGACAGGATGCAGTATAGCAGAATAAAATTGGGGGTATGTAGAGGAGAAGCGGATAGTGCAGGGTAGGGTGGAACAGGATGAGATATGAGATAGATTGAGCACGAAAGAGGAGGAGGGAGGTAGAGGCGTGGGGAAGCACACAGCATCCAGTGTATTCTGATGGGGCTTGGGGGGCAGGGAGGAAAGAAGGAGTGGAGAAGGGTTGGTGATTGGGTGGAGGGAAGGTGGAGGTGGAAATCGGAGGGAGGGGGCCATGAGGACATCCGTCTAGGGAGGGGGGATATAGTCATTCAGGGTTAGTGTGGTTGGACAAGTTTACTGGAAGAAAGGGCACCTATGTCTGCTCATACTAGGTAGTTTGGTCTTGTATTTGGTATATAACTCGTTCACGTGTGGCGGTTCGTATCGTTGCCACCATCCACTCTTCCAACATGGGAGGGGCAGGGGACCTCCAATGGAAGCAGATACAGATCTTGGCCGTCGCAAGGGCCGTATGTAGTAAACATCATTACTGCCGGGTGAGCTCAGGGGTATCTCTCATGTCGTGCAAGAGTATGAAGGAATAAGAGGGTGGTATCCGGAGTGTCATGGAAGTGCTAAATGTAAAACCCACAGCCTCCCAAAAAGGCCGGATCGATGGACATTCAAATAGGATGTGAATCACAGCAGGTCTCCGGGCAGCGCCAGCAGTCAGCATGGCATAGGAGGCCCATTCTGTGCAGCTTTGCAGCAATCTGGTACCAATCGTGAATCACTTTAAAAATACAAAAATTCAGGCATGCATCTCGGACACCTCTGTCCAGGGCCTCTAACATATGCATCCAGTCCTCTGTCTCAAACTCTGCCTGTAGGTGTGTCTGCCTTATAGAGCGTAGGTTGTCTAAAAGGGGTTGAGAGTAGAGGTGACATGTAAGAACCCCAAATAGGCCCACCATCACGCCCCTGAAGCTGCCCCACATCTTAAGGTAAGACAGGATAGGGGAGACCTGTAGGGTCTAGGGTCCGGTCCCCATGCTACGTTGGATACAGTGAGTGAGTTGCAAGTCACACCACTCTTGACGGGTGGAGGCCATATACCTCTCTTAGGCTCGCAAATGGTTTAATTTCACAATTTTTGATTTTCTGGTCCAAATATTCAATGCCTACTGAGCTCCAGGGCTCCCAGTGAAGGGAGGACCCTCCTGTCTATAGGCCGTTATTGTCCCATATAGGGGCCTGCAAGTGAAGAAAAGGAGGGGTTGCCAGGAGGCGATGTGCCCTACACCAGGCGACATGCATTGCCTTCAGCATTGGGTAACCAGAACTTGGCTGAGTTTTGTAAAAGGCACTAAGTCCACCTCTACTGGACAGCAATATATGTTCCATAATGACCCATTGCGGTAGATCCGTTACTTTGGGTAGTAGATACGCTAACTGAGAGAGATGTAGCGCTATGGCATACTGTTCTATCGACAGGAGCCCCATGCCTCCATGAGAGCAGAGCGCCATTAGTTTTGCTGACAATAAGCTGGGGTGGGCTGGCACATAGTGCACATAGGTAAAGCGTGACAGTGTAACCATCCTCACCGCCTGTACTCTCCCCACATGGAAAGACACAGTTGAGACCATTTTTCGAAGGCTGCAGCCATGCGGGTGATGAGGGGTTTTAAGTTGTCTGCTACCATGTGCTCCAGTCCTCGGTTGACGAGGATCCTCAGGTATTTGAGGAGGAGTGTGTCCAGCTGAAGGAGAAGTTGTGGATTACCACCCGCGTGGTGTGATTGGAGAGGGGCAGCGCTTCGTTCTTGTCCCAGTTCACCCGATACCCAGAAAGGGTTGCAATGCCATCAATAATCTCCAGTGGGGCTGGGAGGGAATGCCCTAGGTCTGTCAGGGTGAGCAGTATATCATCTGCTTAGAGGTAGAGTTTAGACACACCCCCTGCAAGGGGATTCGACTAGTTGAGGAGATTGACAAATTGTGGCTGCAGTGGTTCCATTACCAGTAAAAATAGAAGTGGCGAGAGGGGGCAGCCTTGTCTCGTTCCTCTGTGTATTGGAAAGGGATCTGATATGAAACCACCACCGTTGACCTGTGCCATGGGGCTCTCTATGTGGCTATCATACAGCAGCTGTACTTTTGCAATAAATTGGTCGCCTAGGCCGAATTTCCACATAGGTAGTCCCATTCAATGCAGTTATCTAGGGACAGTGCTAGGGCTTCGTATGGCATATTCCTGGCCTCCCAAATGGTGTGTGAAAAGGTGCAGAGGTGGTTTCTAAAGGAGCGACCCGGGATGAACTCCACCTAAGTATGACGTTTTAGGGGTGGGATAAGCTTACGTAGTCGGGCCACCAAGACACTGGCAAGTATTTTGATATCCCACTTGAGGAGAGAGATGCAGCGATAGCTACCACAGAGAAGAGGGTCTCGCCCTAGTTTAGGCTCTGTTCGAGATGATACCCAGCGTTCCTTCCCGGTCAGCTTCACAGAAGGCGTTGTATAGGGAGTCTGCTGCTTTCTCACCAGCCCATTTGTAGATTTCAATGGAGAAGCTGTCCTCCCCCTGCGATTCATGGTACAAGAGAGTAGCGATGGCCTGTGCTATTTCATTCTTGCTAATTTCCCCATCCAATAGAGCTTGACCCTCGTCCGACGGATGTGGAAGGTGGACACCTTCTAGAAAGGCCTCCACCTGAGTGGGGCTAGCCGTTGTTTCCGGGGCATACAGTATAAACGGCGCTAAAATGCTGCAAACTCATTGACAATCCCTAGTCGTTGGGTCAGCAGCTCGCCGCTGGAGGACTAGATGGCAGAGATAGCCTGTGCAGGTTCCCTCTGTCAAAGCTGGGCTGCAAATAGCCTGCCAGCTTTTTCCCCCTTTTCATTGTGCCGCCTCTGCAAGCATTGCAGTGCATATTCGGCCTGACACCTGTACAACTCATTAAGGGCTACTCGGGCTCAATCCAGACACTGGCCCACAGATAATGAGAGTTAAACTATATATTTTTGTGTGAGGCGAGCAATGTTTCCCTCCCGTTCTATCTGGCGAGCCATCCTTTGCTTATTGCCTGCGCACTGTCTTGCATCATTTGCCCTTGAAGGGTTGCTTTCGCAGCCACCCACAATACTCTGTGGGATGAGACTGTACCCCTATTATCACGTATGTAGGTAGAGACATGAGCCCGCAGTTGTACTTTACCTAGGGGTGTGCGGTAGCGGTGTACCGCTAGGCGCCAGGGTTTACGGCCCGGAGAGACCAGACCTGTATCAATAGTCAGCAGGTTCTGGGAGTGGTCTGAGATGGCACACTCCAGAATTCAGGAGTCACAGGCCTGGGCCACTATGTTTTGTCTCACCAGAAAATAATCTAATCGTGACTGTGTTCCGTGAGCTGGTGATAGGAATGTGTATTCTCTGTCTGCCGGGTGTGTAAGTCTCCAGTGATTCACCAGCCTGTGGTCTGAGGACACGTCCATTAGTATTGCCCTGTCCTGGTTGTTGCTGACATCTATGGAACCAGTCCTGTTGAGTACTGTGTCAGAGGCTAAATTCCAATCCCTCCCTATGATGTAGAGAGAAGCTCTAATCTCGGTGAATGGGTGGTGGATTTGGAGGAAGAACAAGCGTTTGGAGCCTACAGGTGCATAAACCGAGCTGACGCACAGCGCAAAGTCCTTGACCTTCAGCTTGGCAAACACGTACCTGCCCTCTGGACCAGACCATTTCTTGGCCACTGTGATGGGTAGAGTCTTGCGGATCAGGATTGTCACTCCACATTTCCTGGGCGACGCACCTCCCTCTGTTTGCGTCTTTGGTCAGCAACTGAAAAAAGTTTTTCCTACCCAATCCCAGAGTAATTTACTGGACTCAGCAGTGTTGAGATGCGTTTCCTGGAGGAAAGCCACATCAATCACTTTGGACCGGAGGTACAAGAGTACTTTCTTACATTTTATGTAATGGGTCAGGCCGTTGACATTCCAGGACAGCACCTTGGGTGGATAGGGGGGAGAGAGAGGGCTGGTCGAGAGCATGGGACTGACTAGGGGGATGGGGGGAGGGAGGCCGGAAGGGATGAAGAACCGGTTAGTGCAGGAAGAAGCATTTGTGGAGGAGTTGGAGGAGGGTATGTCAAGCTGCTGGAGCAAGCTGTTAGACTTTCTCGGTGCTTGGTGGGTGAAGGGAAGTGGAAGAGGATGGGGGAACTCTGGGTGCCCACCTAAGGTGGTTGTAACAAGTTGGAGTGGTCAAAAGCAGAAGGTTATAGAAAGCGGGTGGGAAGGGAGAGAGGGAAGGGAGAAAGGCAGGAGGGTAGTTTACAAAGCTGAGAGGGGGGAAAAGCATCCGATTATGTATAGGGGTACATCCCCCAGGTGGGGTCTGCAGACTCGAACATCGGCCATGGGTGTCAACATCAGGACAGTGCATGCTCTACGGGCAACGAAAATGCAAAAACCCAGTCTTTATGCAAGAGCATAATTCATGCATTGTGTTTATATGCAGTATGTTAACCTTTTGCATTGCAGAGTTTAACCTTGAAAAACACTATTAATGATGCTTGCAATAACTGTTCATTTGCAAGGTATTGCTGCAGGCTTAATGAGTGTGTTAGGATGTGGCCCCTTTCTAGGACCTTCTAGAATCTTTCCCTGCAGCATGACTGGGTGTGGTTTGTGGGCTGGGCTTGACTCTATATAAGGGAGCCAGCCCAGCTCCATGTGCTCACTATTCACAGGTCCTGGTGCAGAGCAGCAGAGCTTCCTGAGCTCCTGTTCCAGAGGCCTACCTTTATATTCCAGGCCTGCCCTCATTCCATTGGTGATCCTTGAGCAGGGC
This sequence comes from Pleurodeles waltl, assembly GCF_031143425.1. Classification (NCBI taxonomy): domain Eukaryota; kingdom Metazoa; phylum Chordata; class Amphibia; order Caudata; family Salamandridae; genus Pleurodeles; species Pleurodeles waltl. The sequence goes on from NC_090436.1 coordinate 754,306,296, forward strand.
GGTAAGGCGGAGTTCGGGCTGGGCCCCCGACCCCCGTTCTCAAAGACATTCGAGTGTTGGGCCTAGTTGTGAAACTTTCTGTGTGCGTGAGTGTGATTTCATGACATTTGCATATTCCTGTTTGAATCTGCAGTGTGCGTGATTCATTCCTAGCACGTAAACCTTGGCATTCAGATTGGCAACAGTGTGCGCAATCATTTCATGGCATTTGCATATTCTTGTTCGAATCGGCGGAGTGCGCGATTCATTCCTATCATGTAAACCTTGGCATTCAGATCAGCAACAGTATGCGCAATCATTTTATGGCATTTGCATATTCTTGTTCTAATCTGCAGAGTGCGCGATTCATTTCTCTCATGGAAACCTTGGCATTCAGATCGGCAAGAGCGTGCGCAATAATTTCATGGCATTTGCATATTCTTGTTCGAATCGGCAGAGTGCGTGATTCATTTCTCTCATATAAACCTTGACATACAGATCGGCAACAGCGTGCGCGATCATTTCATGGCATTTGCATATTCTTGTTCGAATCGGCAGAGTGCGCGATTCATTTCTCTCATGTATACCTTGGCATTCAGATCGGCAACAGTGTGCGTGATCATTTCATGGCATTAGCATATTCTTGTTTGAATCTGCAACAGTGTGCGCAATTCAACCCTGGCATAAAACCCTTGGCTCTTAGATCGGCATTGTGTGCGATCATTTCATGGAATTGAAAACTTTGGTGTGCTGTGTTTGTGGAGGTGCACACATTTATCCCGAGCTTTTGGATTTCTTTAAAAATGCTTAATTCAAAGTGCGACATTCTTTGTGCATATTAAGTTCCTAGTACAGTTCCTGTTGTTTTCAGGGAATGTTCAGATAGCCTTTGTCCTCATGTAAAAATGCAATATTTATTCTGAAACATTATTCAAGTCAATGTGATTATATCCTGATATTGTGTTGTTTAATCTCTTGCTTCCTACAGGTCTCCTTCCCAGCTGTTCCCTATCTAATCCCTTTTTCCCCCACTTGGACTCTGTTAGGCTCTGTGGAATTTCTATTGGAGCTTTGGAGCTGTCTAGTTGTGAACATGTTGGGAACGTGCGCAGGCCCAAAGGATCTGGTCTCCCTGACAATGGGGGAGACTCGTTGGAATGGGGGGGTGATATAACTGCGATTTTCAAACACCAGAGGAGGTCGGGCCTGTTTTTCATGTTCACAGGTTCACAGGGTGAAGAAGGTGGGGGGCAGTGTGGGGAGAGGGCGGCCGATCTCCTGAGTGTCCCACCCCACAGACAGGGAAGGGCACATCAACAGCTATGAAGGTATGAAGGACAACCTTGGGATCACAGGGTTGTGGCGGCCAGTAGCATTCGCAAGAAACATTAAACAGGGAACGGCTGTGAACACTTTGGCAATACACCACCAGGAACAGGTTCAACGTTAATACATCATAAAACATCATAAAGTAGAAATCATTAACTGCAGGGCTTGAAAGGTACACATCAGACAAACAATGACGCGGTATACAGCAGCAGTCGCAGCGCAATGCATCTTGCAAAACTCTACTGCGTCCCCATTATGGATAGTGTGGAGCGCCACAAGGACGAGAGATATGGATGAGAGGGATGGGAGAGAGAAACAGAGAGGGAAAAGAAAAGAAAAGAAAAGAAAAGAAAAGAAAAGAAAAGAAAAGAAAGGAAAAGAAAAGAATAGAAAAAAGTAAAGAAAGGAAAAGAAAAGAGAAGGGGGACAAAGAGATCCAGAACAGTACTGGAACAGTGCAATAGACATCAAGGTACTTTGTAACAATCTACATTCCAGACCTGGCTTCAGCATAACTAGGCCCTAACTAATAAAGGCAGACAACAATATACTCAGCTGTCCATCGGAGCAGAGGGTTGAGCTTCTCGGTACAGTCTGATCTCCACGGGCTGGGAAGACCCACTCTTCCATTGGGATATCAGTTAGAAATATGTAGAGGTTTCAAAGAGGAATGGCCCCCATGAGGCCTCGAAAGTCTCTCCAGGTCCCTTCCCCTTTGATGTGAGTCCCCATCACGTCGAAGCTGTCTTCCCGGGGAGTTTGGTGAGCGTGGTGCGTCCGGTGGGCCAGTGGGCTACCCCGAGGTTTGGTCTGGAGGTGTCGTGTCCATAGCTTGGGTTGCCAATCCATGCAAGAATAGTTGTAGGTCCTCTGGGTCATTGAAGTCTTTGGACTTGCCATTCTTATTGATCCACATTCTCGATGGCTCAAACAACTCATATTTCACATCCATTTGGCAAAGCTGAGGTCGAAGTGGCAAAAATGCTTTATGGCGGTTGCTGGTCTCTTTTGAAAAGTCTGCGACAATCTGGACCTCATAGCCCTCCGCTCGGTATTGACCATGGGCACGAGCTGCAAGGATGAGTTGACGGGCCTGCCCATGTTGCAATAGGCAGGCAAAGATCAGGCGAGGATGGGTTGCTCCATCCTGCCCCAGCAGTCCCAGATGGTGTGCCCTCTGGAATTCCAGCGAGGGGGTCAAAAGTGAGGCCTGTAATTGTGGGAAGGGTAGTCCAGAGGAAGGCTTGGATATCCGACCCTTCCAATTGTTCCTGAAAGCCAAAGAAACGTATGTTGTCTCTGTGGGTCCTGTCCTCTAGCTTGATGAGCTTACTGTGCAGGTTAAGGAGCTCTTGGTCCCTATCCAGTGTAGTATTAATGTGGTCCTCCTTTGATGTTATGCATTATTCCAGCCCCGTCACCATGGCCTGAAAGCCTGCGATATCCAAACGTATGGATTTGGGGCCAGATGTAGGAACCGTTTTGCATGGCACTAACTGCGAAATTCGCAGTTTGCGCCATGCAAAACGGGCATCGCGATGCACATTCCCATTTTGCGAGTCAGTACCGACTCGCAAAATGGGAATGCGACTTGCAAATAGCAAGGGGTGTTCCCTTCCTATTTGCAATTCGCACCGCGATACAGAATTGCTTTGTGACCGCGAACGCGGTCGCAAAGCAATTCGCAGTTAGCACCCATGTGAAGTGGGTGCTAACTCATTCGCTTACCTTTTGTGAATGATGCCAAAAATATTTTGCCTACTCTGAAAAAATGAAACCAAATGGTTTAATTTTTTCGTTTGTATTGCAGCTCATTTTCCCTTAAGGAAAACGGTCTGCAATAGAAAAAAAAAAAAAAAAAATGCTTTATTCAAAAAGCAGTCACAGACATGGTGGTCTGCTGTCTCCAGCAATACACCATCCCTCTGAGTGCAGGGAATCGCAAGGGGGTCACAAATTGTGACCCACCTCATTAATATTAATGAGGTGGATCTTTGCAACCCCCTTGCGATTCGCAGATGGTGTCATGGACACCATTCTGCATATGGTTTTGCGACTCACAAATTGTGAGTCGATTCCGACTCGCAATTTGCAAATCGCAAAACCATATCTACCTACATCTGGCCCTTGGCCTCAGCTGCCACTGTGCAGATGGTAGAGTCCATTCCTTCCAGTGTGCGACCCACAGACATAATTTCCTGAAGTATACAGTCCATAGCGGTGTCCATCATTGGGCTGGCCGAGGTGGATCCGTCTGTGACGGTCCCTTGACGGAGGGCATGGAGCATGGGTGTTGAAGGGCTTTGGAGAAGAGGAGTTGCCGGGTGGGCTTACTGGTGGATTTACCAGCAGATTTGCTGTTGGGCATCTCCAAACCTGATCTCCGGGTTCAGCAGCAGGACATCGCTTTCGAGGAGCTGTGTTTCAGGCAGATAAGCAGGCTAAAACATGGCAGAGGAGAAGAAGGGGGGGTGGAGCCTCTAGGTGTCAGCCACCATAAGAGTCTGCATAGTGGTAGCACATTTACATGTGCAACCTGGTTCTGTCCTCTTCTGACTAGTGGCCCAGGAGAGGGGGCCACTTCCTTCCTTTGGGGATGTGTCAGCCTCCCTATCGACGTCAACGCGCAATCCTCATCTGTTTGCCCCCAATATGGAGGAGGATGGGTGAGGGGTTTCACCACAGACCGCCCTGAGTCCCTGGCCTCGGGTGGGTCCCCCTGTGCGTCATGGCGGTGATCTGACCTTAGGACTCTCTTCCAGGCTGGGGGTCACCTCCTCTCTATGAGGCCAGACAAGTGGCTTAGGTCAGGAGGTGGGAAGAGGGTTTGAGTGCAGGTGCTGGCATAGCAATTCCCCCTTGTTTGCCACCGTGGTAGGCCGGGGTCCTTCAGTGGTAGTGATGAGTGCTGGCCTGTTTACGGCCCGTTCCTCACACCTGGAACATCATGTAGAGGTAGCGTTGGTCCCCTGGGAGGGGGTGTAGTTTTTTTTTCATTTCCTCGCATTTTTTGGGGGGGGGAGGGGTGCGAGGAAATCCTGGCTGTGGTGAGGAGTCGTCCTCTGGAAAGAAGGTGGATGGGCACCCTCTTGACATGTTGGCCACAGGCTGCTGCCTGCTGTCGTCTGTGTAGCGAACGGTAGAGCAAAAACCGGTCCCCCGCCCTGTTTGTCAGGCCTCCTTTGGAAGAGGTGGGGTGGGGGAGAGGGTTCTGAGGCACCCGCCTGAACCGGTGAGTGATTAGGCCGGTGCAGTGGCATGAGCGGGAGGCCCCAGACTCAGTGACGCTCCTCTCTTTCGCAGCCAGTCCCGCCCGTCCCACAAGCAAGACTGCTGCTTCACTCTGCTCCTCTAGGCCTTGCCTATGCAGTCGCATGGAGGTTCGACTTCCACTGTAGGGGGCTCTCCCCCATGCCATCCAGTCATATTGCGTCATTTGCGAGAGCGCCCTGGCCTTAACTGCATACCTACGTTCCTCCCCAGGCACCCCTACCCCGTCCATGGCCCACCACTTCACTGAGCTCCGGGATCAGGTGGCCATCAATGTTCATGGCCAGACCACGCCCCCTCCTCAATCGTTTGTTATGTCCACATTTTTCTTTGTGTTTTTTATATTCCCTGTTTCTGCAGCTGACTTCCTCCTGTCTGTAGCATTCCCCACCCCACTGTTACTGTGACAGAAACCTTAACTTTACCCATCTTGTGGATATCTATATCCTATTTCTGTGTGGTGCAGTACACAAAGGGAGAGTGATGTTGCCCATAACTTTCAGAGTGTCGGAATTTTAAAACTGTATGAAGAAAGGTGGAGGAGAAATGTATTATTTTACTTTTGTGTATTTAAGGTTTAACAGATGTGAAGTAAAGATTTGGTTAGTCAGGCACTAGATTTGTTTGCCTCTAAAATACCCTTGTTTCAGTAGCACCTAAACATGTTTTCCTCATTTCAGGACAGTCCACCATCACATACCCCGACTCACCCTATTGGACGGAAGCAGCCTTTACTTCTGCCATTCCTGCTAGTGCTGCTGGTAAGTCATGGTGATTACTTTTTGCCTCTAACCAAGTATGCATTCGGGTCTGCTATATTTTTTTTTAACTTACCTCTAACTATTTTCTTGTCTGCCTTAACCACATAAACCAGCAATCTTGTGTTTTCTTTTATATTCCCCCATTTTCAGCTGCTGACTTCCTTTTATCTGTCGGTCTCTTCTTCTGCCTTTTTAGTAACCTTTCTCCCATCCCTCTTTTACATATCTTGTGTCAACAGAAGATTGTGGGTAGCCTATAGAGGAGCACAGGCCTAAGTAGACTATTCAAACACCATGAAGGTTGACAGAAGGCTTTATTGAACAACAGTCTATAGTACAGTTACGGACTGGAGATGTTTATCAAGGACCCAACATGATGTCATGTCATACAACGTTCCATGATGTCATGTGTCATGATTTCAAAGTATAGCAGGATACATATTTATTCCTTCCACTCAGTCATTGTTTGTTTTTCCGATACTTTCAGATGCATCTTCCAACCAACATTTTGAAAAAAAAGTCATATAGCTTTGAAGGTTGACTACTTACTTTGTCCATTAAAACTTTCAGAGTGATACTTTTGATTAGTAACATATGGTTAACCCAACATTAGTGATATATTACTTTTGTAACATGTGCAAAACAAAGTGCTGGTTACATACAGCAGTTATCTAAATATGTGTGTTATGTTTGTTTTTGTCTAGAACCAGAAGTACTCCTGACTCCTGGGGAGGATGGCAGAGACCACCCAGGGGAGAGGGATGTAGAGATTGCTCAGAAAATTGGTAAGTCACTTTCTTTTCTCAATGACAACTACTGTATTTGTTAAGGTATCCCGCCATTTGTTTCAAGCTCACGTACAAGTTATCCAGCCTCCTGTTTGCCCCCTTTTCCCTACCACTCAGTTGTTCAATAGAAATGTGAGGTGGCCGGTGCCCACTCACCTATAACGTACCCTATTCTTCCAGTCCCACCCTGCCCATAATTTGCAATCCCTTCTTGGTATGTGTCTCATTTTCTCCCACAGTTTCTGCCAAAGTGACTTTTTTTGGGGCTTCATTAATGTTCTATCTTCTAACACCCATTAACCATGCAACTAGGCCTACTAGTTTATGATGGCCAACCAGCCAACAGCCAGACATAGATACATCAAGCCCAGGGCCTGCTGTTCATCTTACATAACCATAGCCTACACTGTCACTTACTTGCCCCATATTAATGGAAAAATATTTGGATGGAGAGTGTAGTGTAGAACTCAGCCTGGAGCTGTCCTCAATGTGGGTTTCAGGATGAAGTAAGAAGGAAAAGAGCAGGGCTACTGTAATTTAGGATGACACACCGCTAGCTATCCAAAAAATCATGCTTCCCCACCAGTATGTCTCCATTATTGTTGCATGTTACATTAAAGTAAATTATGCAGCATTAATTAAGTATGCCCTATTCATCACTTGCAATATCTATTTATATAGGGAAGCTCCTTCATTAATTACACATATTAATCACATGCTGCAGGTTTTACCACATAAAATGAAATTGTTTGCTCTTTTCATCCTTTTTACTTGTACAAATATCTGTGTTTGATTATGGTGAAACTCTGGCATGTTACCCCCATTTTTACTTGTGTGTCAGTTTGTTTTTGCCTGTCTCAATGGGATCCTGTTAGGCGGCACCCCAGTGCTCATAGTTTGTGGCCTGAATGTGTTCCCTGTGTGGTGCCTAACCGTGTCACTGAGGCTCTGCTAACCAGAACCTCAGTGTTTATGCTCTCTCTGTCTTTAAAATTGTCACTTCCGGCTAGTGACCATTTTTACCAATGCTGATTGGCACACTGGAAAACCCTTATAATTCCTTAGTATATGGTACCTAGGTACCCAGGGTATTGGGGTTCCAGGAGATCCCTATGGGCTGCAGCATTTATTTTGTCACCCATAGGGAGCTCAGACAATTCTTACACAGGACTGCCACTGCAGCCTGAGTGAAATAACGTCTATGTGATTTCACAGCCATTTTACACTGCACTTAAGTAACTTATAAGTCACCTATATGTCTAACCCTCACTTAGTGGAGGTTAGGTGCAAAGTTACTAGGTGTGAGGGCACCCTGGCACTAGTCAAGGTGCCCCCACATTGTTCAGGGCAATTTCCCCAGACTTTGTGAGTGCTGGGACACCATTACACGTGTGCACTACATATAGGTCAATACCTATATGTAGCTTCACAATAGTAACTCCAAATATGTCCATGTAACATGTCTAAGATCATGGAATTGTCCCCCCATGCCAAATTTGGTATTGGGGTGCCAATCCCATGCATCCCTGGGGCTCCTGCACGGACCCTGGGTACTGCCAAACTAGCTCTCTGGGGTTTTTACTGCAGCTACTGCTGCTGCCAACCTACAGACAGGCTTCTGCCCTCCTGGGGTCTAGGCAGCCCAGTCCCAGGAAGGCAGAACAAAAGAGAGGCAGAGAAGGACATTTGGAGCAACCCAGCAACACCGCCACATCCTGAAAACCCAAACAGTTAGTTGCCCCTTGATTAGATTAGGAGAGGACAGGAGAGGGGTGTGTTTAGGATTTTTAGCCACACCAGTGGGTGGACTCAGCCAGATGTAACGTCCAAAAATCACTTTCAGCCATGATGGATTTTTGAGGAATGTTGCCTCCTGGGAATGATTTTTGCCACCCTTCCCAGGAAGTGGTCATCACAGGGGGAAGGACCCTGTACCTGATTGGAGAACCAGGACCCCCCTGTTTTTCACCCAGGAGCAAGGATAAAACTGGCAGACCTGCACTCGCACCTCAGTTCCCTACCAGATCCCTACCAGGAAGAGCTACAGACGAAGAAGGACTGCCCTGATGGACCTCTGGCCTGCACCTGGACCCTGCACTCTGAAGGACTGCACCAGCTGCAGACTTGGGCTTCACCACAAGAAGGACTTTGACAGGATTCAACTGGTCCAAGGAGGGACTCCCTGTTTGCTACAGGTGAAAAATTGCTAACCAGAGTCCCCTGCACCAACTCCTGAAGAAACCGACCAGCTCACTAATGTCCAGTGGCCAAAAAGGCGTTTGTGCCAGGTGCCTTCTGGGAGTTGTAGTCCACAACCCCGAGGATCATTTCAGAGCCTCTGGAACCTCGGGTGAGCTGTGGACCCCAAAAGAACCTTAAAGGAACATCTGGAAGAAGATCCAGAAGTTTGGAGAAGTTTGGAGAACGTTTGAAAAAAATCTCCATAGAGGGACTGACCCGCTGCGGCAACTCTAGCCGGCTTGCCTCAACTGCAACCCGGCCTGACTTGCAGGCTCGTCCCGGTAAAGAAAATCTAAAAAAAAAAGACTACGTCCAAATGTAGGAAGTTGACCGGGACCTCCCAGCCAGCGTTTCTGAGGAGGGTTCCAAGGACATCGGATCAAGATCCAGGTTTGCCCCGGTCGAAGGATTTTCACCTAAAAAAAATGACTAAGCCCGAAGGTAAAAATCTCCACCGAGGGCTCCTGCGACGCGTATCCGGAGAAGAGTTCCAGGAGGTCGGATTACACTGGCAGGTTCGTCCCGCTGAAGATAATCTTCAGAAAAGAGACTAAGGCCCTCATTACAACCCTGGCGGTCCAAGACCGCCAGGGCTGTTTCGGAGGAAGCAATGCCAACAGACTGGCGGTGCTTCCCATGGCATTACGACCGCGGCAGAAGCGCCACAAATGCCCCAGCAGTGTTAATCCGCCAGGGCAGCGCTGCTTGCAGCGCTGCCCAGGGGATTACGAGTCCCCTACCGCCAGCCTTTTCCTGGTGGTTTGAACTGCCAGGAAAAGGCTGGTGGTACGGGGAGTCCCAGAGCCCCCTGACAGGGCCCGTGCAGATTTTCACTGTCTGCTATTCAGAGAGTGAAAAGCTCGACAGGTGCAACTGCACCCGTCGCATGGCCGCAACACTGCCGGCTCCATTTAGAGCCGGCTTCTGTGTTGCGGCCGAGATCCCCGCTGGGCTGGTGGGCCCTCCAAATGGCCGCGGCCGCCCGGCAGTCCGAAGGTAAACTTTTGACCAAGGCCTCCTGCGAGCTGTAGCCGAGCCGGGCTCCATTGCGGTCATCCTTAAACTTTGACTTTGCCCCGGTTGAGGTGCGATCAGATGACCAGATTGGCGCTTTTTGTTCCTAGACGCTAGAAAACAATAATTCTTTAAGAATTCATATCTCCGGTTCCCCTTATCTGATTTTATTCGTTTTTGTGTCATCTTAAAGATAAAAATATAATCTTTTTCTATAAATTCATTTTGGATTTGCTAACTGTTTCCTGTGTGTTATTTAATTACTGTTTTGTGATATTTAAATGCTTTACACTCTGTTTCCTAAGTCAAGCCTTGTCGCTCGTTGCCAAGCTACCAAGGGTTGAGCTGGGTTTAATTTACTGAGACCTAACTGGATCTAAGTGGAGGTTGGTGGCCTATTGCTAAGTGTAGGTACCTACCTGCCCTTACCAATAACTCGTTTTCCAACAAGGGCTGGGGAGGAGCCTCCGCCAGCCTCTGGAAATATTTTGAAGGGCACAGATGGTGCCCTCCTTGCATAAGCCAGTCTACATCGGTTCAGGGATCCCCCAGCCCCTGCTCTGGCACGAAACTGGACAAAGGAAATGGGAGTGACCACTTCCCTGTCCATCACCACCCCAGGGGTAGTGCCCAGAGCTGCTCCAGTGTGTCCCAGACCTCTGCCATCATGAATGCAGGGGTGTGAGGGCACAGTGGAGGCCTCTGATTGGCCAGTGCCAGCAAGTGACGACATTGACCCCTCCTGACAGGTGCTTACCTGGTTAGGTGGCCAATCCTCCTCTGAGAGCTATTTAGGGTCTCTCCTGTGGGTTTCTCTTCAGATAACGAATGCAAGAGCTCACCAGAGTTCCTCTGCATCTCCCTCTATGACTTCTGCCAAGGATCGACCACTGACTGCTCTAGGACACCTGCAAAACCACAAAAAAGTAGCAAGACGACTACCAGCAACATTGTAGCACCTAATCGTGCTGGCTTTCTCGACTGTTTCCTGGTGGTGCATGCTCTGAGGGCTGTCTGCCTTCACCCTGCACTGGAAGCCAAGAAGAAATCTCCCGTGGGTCGATGGAATCTTCCCCCTGCCAACGCAGGCACCAAGCATCTGCATCACCGGTCCTCTGGGTCCCCTCTCATCTTGACGAGCGTGGTCACTGGAACACAGGAGCTGGATCCAAGTGACCCCCGACAGTCCAGTGGTCCTTCTGTTCAAATTTGGTGGCAGTAAGTCCTTGCCTCCCCACGCCAGACAGTAATCCTGTGTACTGCGTGATCTGCAGCTGTTAAGGCTTCTGTGCACTTTTGCAAAGAATCCTTCATGCACAGCATCACCCAGGTCCCCAGTACTCTGTCCTACATTGCTCAACTCGCTGAGTTGAACACCGGCTTCGTGGGACCCTCCTTTGTAGTGTTGAGATGACTGCCATGCTCATATTTCTTGAATGCCTGTTTAAGTGCTTCTGTGGGTGCTGCCTGCTTCAGCATGGGCTATCTGCGCTGCTGAGCGCCCCCTCTGTCTCCTCCTCCAAGGGACAACCTCCTGGTCCTTTTTAGGCCCAGGAAGCACCCATTTTCTTTAACCACGACCTTTGCAGCTAGCAAGGCTTGTTTGCAGTCTTTCTGCATGGAAACAACTCTGCATCCTCCAGCATGCTGTGCAAAGGAGAAGTTCCTGGCATCTTCCGTTTTTGCAGAATCTTCAGCTTCTTCCACCTAGAGGCAGCCATTTTGCACATTCATCCGGGCTTTAGAGGGCTCCTGCCCCCCCGGACACTCTTGTGACTCTTGTACTTGGTCCCCTTCCTTTGCAGGTCCTCAGGTCCAGGAATCCATCTTCAGTGCTTTGCAGTCAGTTGTTGCCTTTGCAGAATCTCCTATCACGACTTTAGTGTGTTTTTTGGGGAAGTAGGGTAACTCTACTCCTACTTTTCAGGGTCTTGGGGTGGGGTATCTTGGACACCCATAGTGTTTTCTTACACTCCCAGCGACCCTCTACACACTACACTAGGCCTGGGGTCCCTAAGTGGTTCTCATTCCACTTTCTTAGTATATGGTTTGTGTTGCCCCTCGGCCTATTGCATCCTATTGTATTCTACAGTGCACTACTTTTCTAACTGTTTACTTACCTGATTTTGGTCTATGTGTATATTTTGTGTATTTTACTTACCTCCTAAGGGAGTATATCCTCTGAGATATTTTTGGCACATTGTCACTAAAATAAAGTACCTTTATTTTTAGTAACTCTGAGTATTGTGATTCTTATGATAAAGTGCTATATGATGTAAGTGGTATAGTAGGAGCATTGCATGTCTCCTAGTTCAGCCTAAGCTGCGCTGCTAAAGCTACCTCTATCAGCCTAAGATGCTAGAACACTACTAGTCTACTAATAAGAGATAACTGGACCTGGCACAAGGTGTAAGTACCATCATGTACCCACTATAAGCCAGGCCAGCCTCCTACACACACTGCTACTGCATTGTGGGAAGTATGTATGAGAAAAATGTGCCTACTGCTTTGATAAAGAATCAGATCTAAAAATCTCCAATGGCCCTAGGGGAAGAGCAATTTTGTGGCTATCGTACAATTGGTTGAGTACCAAAATGTATGTTCTTTTCTAGGTTTTTTTGTGGATCATCTAGCTACTCCTCTGGGAGGAGTTGGGGGACCTGTCACTTAGTTGCACCTGCAGAAATTGGAGGAAATTGCAGTGGAGGACCACCAGCTGGTAGTGTTCCAGGAGAAAGAGGAGGAAGCCACTGCTGCCTCTGACCACCAGCCTGAGTGATACCCACTGTGCTATAGCCACCACTGCAGACAGCCGAGGTCCACTGCCAACTTAGCTACCCCCAACCACCACCACCATTAACTCTGCTATCCTCGAAAGGATTGTGCAGGATCTGGATGAACAAAAGTGTGGTAAGCAGAAACTATTGTGCTGGGAGGAGTATTTTGAATTTTATTTTTAATGAGGGGCAGAACTTGCTGTGGGAGGTGGGGTTGGGAAGGATATGTTGGGTGCAGGTAAGGAGGTGGCCTATTGTGGGAGCAGAAGGTGAGAAGGACTGTTGCCTATATGGAATTTCTGGGTATATTGGGTTTGGACGAGGTGTGGGCCTGGGGGGAGAAGGTGGGACTTTTATACATTTCATTTTTGTTTAATTAAATCTTTTTTGTTTATTGTGAGTGGTGAAAATGGACCTTTCTGCATGGTCACCCCCAAACTTTTGCCTTTTTCCCTCCACTTTTTTGTTGATCTGTTTTTGTTCGCTTTAAGGCTCTGGGCATGATACCTCTGCTAACCAGAGTTACAGTGCATGTGCTTCTCCCCTAATCATGGTAACATTGGTGTATACACACCTGGCATATTTAATTTACTTGTAAGTCCCTTGTAAATTGGTATACCATATACCCAAGGCCTGTAAATTAAATGCTACTAATATGCCTGCGGTACTGATTGTGCCACACATTTAAGTAGCCCTTTAAACATGTCTCAGGCCTCTCACTGCCACTTCGACATGGCATTTAAAACCTCTTGCTAAGCCTTATACTCCCCTTAAGATAGGCCCTAGGTAGGCTGTAGGGCAGGGTGCTATGTAAGTAAAAGGCAGGCCGTGTGCTTTTAAGTTTTACATGTCTTGGTAGTGAAACACTCCTAAACATTTTACACTACTGTAAGTCCTACTACTGTCATAGGCCAACATTGGGAATTTCTTAATGTAGGATGCTGGCCTGCTGTGTGGTGGGTACCTATGGTACTTACACCTTATACCAGGTCCAGTTATCGCTTACTAGTGTAATGTAGGCAGTGTCTAGAAGCCAGGTTCTCTAGAGGTAGCTGTGGATGAGCAACCAAGGTTATCTAGGAGACATGCAAAGCTCATGCAATACCACTGTAGTCACACTTATGGCCATATTTATACTTTTTGATGCAAAACTGCACTGATGCAGTTTTGCGTCAAAAATATTACCACCGGCTAACACCGGTTCTTTGCGCCGTTCGGGCATCAAATTAATACTTTGACGTACCACGGCGCAAACCACAGATGTGAGTCATTTTTTTTTACTCAAATCAATACGTCACATCGTAAAGAAAAACAACATTTATGCAGCGAAAATGACTGTGATCTGGTTTACGACGTCGCAAACCGGAAATGCGCTGTTTTTTGATGCAATTGCATCAAAAAGCAGCACAAACACAGCAAAATGTGATAAGGAGAGCCAAAATGGATCTCAGATGCTTGCACAGACCCCAGGAAGATGACATCAGACCAGGTACCAGTAAGGAGGACCCACACAAGACCCAGGACAGGGAGAAGAAGAAAATAAAGTGTTGCTTCAGTGCAGAGGAGCAGGAAATTCTGGTGAAAGAGGTGGCGGAACACCAGCACCAACTGTTTGTCACCTCAAAGTTGCCAATTAGTAGGAGAGAGGCAATATGGCAACAAATTGTTGACAAGATCAACAGTGTAGCAGAAGTACGGAGAAGTCATCAAGTGCAAGAAACGCTGGCAAGACTGCAAGCGCAGGACCAAGGAAAAGGTGGCCAGGAACAGGAAGGCAGCACTGCAGACTGGAGGTGGGAGTCCAGCACCGCAGGAGGCCCTGGACCACATGGAGGAGATGGTGGCAGCCGCCATCCCTGAGGAGATCGTCACAAGGATTCAAGGACAGCGCAGACTACCAGGTGACAACACACATGCAGGGTAAGTCACGTGAAATTAAAAAGCACAAATGTTAACTGCAAGCGGTGGGGGACATACCTACTACACAATGCATGGAAGTCATGATATTCAGGGAGTGGCATGGGTAAATGGGTAAATGGGCACGGTATGGGGGCATGGCCCGTTCAGAGGAAACCTGTGGCACAGTACTACAGTACACCAACAACCTTTGCATGGGGGTATGCTGCCATGCCAAGGATGTTGGAAAGGCCAGGTCAGGAGGGTAGGGTACAATGTTAAACTGGCCTGCTGTCACACGTCAGCCAGTATTCCCCCCATATGAACTAGGGTCCAATTAACAATCTCAGGCCATATCTGCAAGTGGAATTTAACATTGACAACAGTTGCCACTACCACCTCTGCTGTGTGTGCAGGTCAAGTAGCTAATGGCAGTAACGTCCCCATGGATCAAACGCACCCAAATTAGAGGGTTCAGGATGACAGCGTTATCAATCCCCTGTAATCAATACAAATGTCCCAATACTGCTAAATTTGTCCATAGTTGCTACAAACATCAGCCATTGTCATAAACATTATGAGGTACACAGCACTAATGTCATACCCATGCTGCATATGTCAGGGTCCACCCTATGCCTGGGTCACAATAGCTCCAATGACACCATGCAACATCCCAAATGTCATACTTCTCAGACAACAGCATTGAGGGGGAGGACATATGTATCTGGCTAGTGAAAGAGGAGGAACTGGAACACTGCTAGGACCATCAGTGCAATCCAATGTAGCACACATTTCCCAACATCAGCAGTACACACTACCAATGCTGACACCCGTATCGTGCCAAGCCAATGAAATACATAGTATATGCTAGGTCTCAACAACATATAGGTGGATGTGAAATATCTGAGACTGGGTCAGTTCCAGATTGTTATGTGTGGTACAAGTGCCATCAGAACACCCACAGCCAGTGAAAGGCCTCACCATTAGACAGGAAGTAGTCGGAGGGTTGCATAGGACAAGAAGGTGGCACTTCACAAATAGGCCAGAACAAACACCTAGAGGATGTGATTCTGACAAGTCCCCAAACTTACCACAATACATGTGGCATGCAGGTGGGGCATAGGCCTGGGAGAATGCTAATATGAAAGACAGGAACAATGAATAGGAATCAAGATCACAATGTACAACTAATAGGAAGGCAAGCACATCACATTACAAATCCCACAACACAGACACACTAATGATATCATATCTCATTGCAGAGGACGATGGCTCTCCTGCAGATATGCCTCTCCTGGACTACCCTGATGACTTGGATGATGAGCTGGCAAACATCAGCCAGCAGACCCTCCAAGATGTCCTTGGAACCCTCCAGACCCCACCTTTAGTCAGAAGTAGCAGCCATCACAGAGGACCCACCCACCACCCCAATTGTATGACCTGCTAGCTCCAACACAGATGAGGACTCTGATGACACTGGCACCAGCTTTGAGAGAACTGAAGTTGGAGTACAGCGGGAGCTGGCCAAGGAGGTGCGGGTGGGGATGGAAAATATGGCAGCCAGCCTAGAGGGGGTGCGTTTGTGCATGATGTCAACTGCAGAACAGGCAGCAGCCATGCAAGGGCGAACATCAATCTTTCAGGAACTTGAAAAAAGGTTAAAGGAAATCAGCACAGCTGTAAGAGAGTTGACACAACACCTACAACAACAATCCTGTCAACGCATGCACGAATGCAATATTGAACCCCTCAGGGCCGACCTGGCTGCCTACCACAGTGATGTGGCTGCTATACTTAAGAACCAGCAGCTCCTCCTTGCTGCAGTACTGCCCTTAATAGCCCCACAGTTGGCAGCTACCGGAATGTCTGACTCCACGTCTTCAAACACTGAGGTGTGTGTTGCCCCTTCACAACCACCACCACCAAGGGCAGAGAAGACGACACACACATCAGAAGATGAAGACGTGGAACAGATCACCTTCACCCATAAGAGTACCCGGTAGCACTAGTCCCTGCCACATGGCCACCTATTACCAAGGTCTTGTGCTTTGCAACATGCCAGTCTTGCAACAACTGCACTCAAGCACTGTTCTTCAGCCCACTGTTTATCTTGTCACCCTGCTATGTGATTGTCTCTCACTAACTCACTGGCAAATCATGTCCCTCTGTAATGTCTAACACTTTACCCCAGCATGTCCAATGACATGTCCTTTTGCACTTGTGTGGGATCACAATGGAAGGTGTCACACTAATGGACTCACAATCATGGACAATGTACATATAGCACTACAGCACTTAAAAAAAAAAACACTTACACAACAACTTTGTCTCTGTGTAATGTGACACATCAACTGTGATGGAGATCAGTGATCTTTGCCTCAGGTCAATGATTATAGATTGTCAGTACACCTGACCTGAAAGAATGTTGGCTGATAACAATGCACAGTGATCTCGATTGTACCATCATCTGCCCTTCCTAAGGGATAATAACTATACACCACAATGCTGTGTTGAACAGAATAATGCTTCCTCAAGGGATGTCTAAGCAAAAAATTATTGCCTTCAACTTTTTCTTCAAAAAGCCAAAACTTACGTATGTGACATTTGACCTAACATACACCATACTGCATGAATGGATGTATATGAGTGTACGTACAAATATGTAACCGGGCTGAACATTGTAACAAATGATAGATGTGAGTTATGTATACCATACTACATGAGAGCATACTACCACTCACCTTATAAAGATTCGCTTGGACATCAGGCTGCAGGCAGACTTAACACAGTGTCCTCAATACCAATTCTGGTAGCAAAGTATGTGAGATTGAAAACATACATCAAAAATTAACAACACTTTCGGATACATAGGGGGTCATTCCGACCCCGGCGGGCGGCGGGCGCCGCCCGCTGGGCGGAAACCGCCCAAAGACCACACCGCGGTCAAATGACCGCGGGGGTCATTTCAACTTTCCTGCTAGGCCGGCGGGCGATCTCCAAAAGATCGCCCGCCGGCCCAGCGGGAAAGCCCCTGCAAAGAGGAAGCCGGCTCCGAATGGAGCCGGCGGATTTGCAGGGGTGCGACGGGTGCAGTGGCACCCGTCGCGATTTTCACTGTCTGCTAAGCAGACAGTGAAAATCTTTGTGGGGCCCTGTAAGGGGGCCCCTGCACTGCCCATGCCAGTGGCATGGGCAGTGCAGGGGTCCCCAGGGGCCCCACAACACCCGTTCCAGGAACAGGCTGGCGGGAAGGGGGTCGGAATCCCCATGGCGGCGCTGCAAGCAGCGCCGCCATGGAGGATTCCCTGGGCCAGGGGAAAACCGGGGGGAAACCGCCGGTTCCCCTTTTCTGACCGCGGCTTTACCGCCGTGGTCAGAATGGCCCGGGAAGCACCGCCAGCCTGTTGGCGGTGCTTCCTCTGCCCTCCACCCTGGCGGTTTGAAACCGCCAGGGTCGGAATGAGGGCCATAGTAACCTTGAGTGGTGGGTGCAATGGATGGCAGAATCTTAGCAAAGTAGCTTTGGTGTAGCTGCCAATGTAACAGCTCAATTGGGATTTGGTTGCAGGATGGGACACAAAAGCCAATACTAGAGACACTGTTCACCCATGCCAAGGCCCTGATCCCCAAGCATGTGACATACTGTAAAGGGTTACCTAAATATTTATTAAACAGTAAAAACAGAGGCTAAAACCAGGGGAAACACCTTACCTAACCTAACCTATCCTAACTACACATTACCCACAACTGGCCCTAACTATCCTAAGCTAAACTTACTTATCACATTTAACGAAACGATGTAAACATCAATCCCCCTTATAAAACGGGACACATGGAGGACAACATATACTAACCTAAATACATACTATCTTATACTAAACAAATATATATTTGTTAGTATTTTTATATTTTATATATATATTTTTTTTAAAACACCAAACGCCAACATCATCAAACACACAAAATATTAAACAGATATTAAAAGAATCATACACCCCCACACCCACTACTACTAACTAAACTAACAGACTATTTTAACCTAACTCTAAGCCCCCTAAACCCACTAATGAAAAGAACCAGGAAAGAGGAGGGAGGGAGGGAATCATGGCTGAGGGTAAAATGTTTACAAGTTCCCCCTCCGCAGGGCCTTTTTTATGGCACGCACCCTCCTATTCACTTGTGCCACCTCCTGCTGCAGCCTGGTCATTTTCTACAACATACGGTCCAAGTTCCGTTGCATCTGCTGAAAATCTGCTGCGTCAATGACTGCAGCAGGGGTGGTCTGGGTGCCAGCTGAAGAAGTATGTCCCCTTGTCAGTGCCATGCCTGTAGGAGGAGGTGCAGGTTGTTGTGTGAGAGGTCCTGGAGCAGTGGAGGTTGATGGTCCAGCAAAGGTGCCTACTAAGGTTGGTGCCACCTGGGTGGTAGTGGTGGTGCTGGTGGTGGTGGCTGTGGTGGACACCAAACGGCCCCCTTGGGCAAATGCCCTCCACACTCCGGAGGCTCTTTCATGGCGACAATGCCTTGCCATATTGCGGAACCCAGACTGCACATCCAGAATGTGACGGTAACGCATCACCCTGCACTGAAACTCCTTAATCTGGATGGGATTCATATTGGCAGCTGTTAAAACAAATCCAAATCCAAACATTAGGTACTTCATTGTGTGATATGGCTCCAGAAGTAAATCAGACAATACATCTAATGTACCAGAAACAGCCCATATCATCATACAGATCACTGTTTGTCCCTGAGGAAGTACATGCAAATGCAACCTACACATGTCCTATCACACAGTACAGCAATACTATAAAAGATTATGACCTATACATCATTGTCCAGCAATTTGTCACGAAAACAAATGCTGCAAGTCCTCCACCAGTGACAGGCCAACTAATGACTATCTTCTGGATGACAATCAATGGCCACAAGATCTGCGAGTTGTAAATGGAATTGCCAGGATAGAATGCAGTTGCTAATCATGAGTGGGTATCCTAGGTTTGGACAAGTGACTTACAGATTTACATGTCTGTGTACTAAACTTGGATCATCAGTCCTAGGTACACATTTCATAACCTTACACCTGTGCCTGAGGAGGTGAGGGGGTGGACAAGCAACAAATACTTTCAAACCTCAAGGACACCCAGGAAGCTTTGGACAGCTGTACATGGGTTTGGGCAGTCCACCACAGGTAAGGAGGATGTCCAAATTGGATACACCCGAACCTTGGACAATCCCATCTACACTTATGATTGGAAATGCTGACAATTGTCAACATCATTTCCTACCAGTAACACATGACTTACAACAAGCAGATAGATACAAGCACATATCTGGCCATGAGCTGCATGCACACCTAGGCCATTGTACTCAAGTGCCTCATACACGTAGCACAACATGTGGAGCTACATGCTGCTAGTAAGGCAAACATACAGTCAAACATGTTCATTAGTGAATAGGGAAGCTGAAGTCTGTGGGTAAGACTTTGGTATCCCTATTCTGTGAGAATCAGGGTTTGACTTGCTGACTAAATCACAAATATGGTCCTCTGCTACATTTTCTGAATTTAAGTTTTATACACAAAAGTCACCCTATTCACATGGCCGTGCCTACAGGACTGCCCTACAATCTCAAATTATGACTATACGCTAATGACTGCCCAACTCAAAGATGGGAAAAAAATTATACTCCATTCAAGGAACATTTACAAACATTGACCAGCGCATCACACCTTGCTATGTGTCCAACACACAGGAGTCAATCACACAACAGCAGCAAATACAACACAGAACAGAAATATCAACACTTCATGAGATGTCTGGGTCCGCAAATCGAGCCACCTCTCCTATAGTGTAGGGGGCAGGTCCACCTGTAAAGCATGGAAGGGAGAAATGTGCTCAATGTCTGTGCACTGTACAACACTTCCAAATACAACTACTATGTGTGAGATTAAATCAGAAAGTCAAGCCTCTCAGACATGATGATACTGCACCCGACATACCACTGCAAGCATGTACAGACCCGGCAACTCCAGTGAGTGATACACACATATCTGCACACATGCAGTGGCCCAAACTATCATGTGCTGGCAAACATGCTCCATCATTTGTTTGCAGACTCATTCATGTAGTGTAGTCCTCTCATCATGTGTATCCATGAGAGACATGCAAAGCCACTTTCCTGGAGGACTGCAATACCAGTCACCCAGCTATTGTGACTAAAACTAATGTAAAACACACAGGTACCTTGTCAGAGGGCCAGGGATAGTTGTTACCCCTCAATGTGTATAATTTGCTTCATTTTATGTGCCAAAGCTATGGTAAGTTGCACCAAACATTTAGATAGGAACCCGTGTGCATTACTTTTGGCATCCATCCCTAATTTAATTGTGGCACAACAAAGTCCAAATATCAATCTTAGATGTTACCTGAGGTGAACTATAACTTGATACTTATGTGTCAGAATCCAGTTCAGACATTTATCCCAAAAAATTGAGGGACACAATATTTCTTGAAAATATCTGGATTAAAAACATGTCTTTCCTGGTACACTCACAGACCATGCATAAAACATATGTTAGAGCCACATTTACATCATCTATTGACGTGGAGGCAGCACTAATTTACACGCTTCTGTTGTGTTTTGTAAGTTAGTGCAACTGTTGCGTCAACAAATGACGGTAATGTGTAAGAATTATTGTATAACTCACGGCGACTGTATGTTTAACTTGGATTCCACAGGTCCAAAAACATTGCCTGCAACATATGAACAAATCTGCTACTGTCACTACAGAGCATTTAAATGTGCACATTACTCTGAATTTTACTCACCAACAGGGCCACCAATCACAATCCCCAGGTGGTCCAGCAGGTCTTGCTTCCTAGCAACCAGGCCAGCCCAACGGTGTTTCAGTTATTGGTCACTGCGCAGTGTGTTGTAGATTCTCTTGAGATGGTAAAGGACCTTTGCCCACCAGAGCCTCCTTGCCTCTGTGCGATACCCCTATACCACACACCCACCTGCTTCAATCATTAAAGGTAGGAAGTGGCACACCAGCCAAATAAATCCCCCCAGCACCTCCTCTCCCATCCTGCCAAGATGAGGCCTATCAAACATGCTTGCAAAAAAAAATAGGAATAAAGGGGTACAGAGGAGAATGAAGGGAAAGTAGGAGAGGGAAATGAAAAAATATAACAGAAAACAGCCCAACTATCCCCAAACTAACACTACCCACAACAAACTCCCAACAGTACAAAAACAAATGACAAAAAATACACTTACACATGATACCACAGACACTTAGGAAACACAAAAAGACAATTTAAACACCACATAGGAGACAAAATCACAAAATGCACAGAGAGACAACTCAAAACACAGCCACACAGTCAGGAAATATCACAGACTGTAAAGTAAAAGTGAAAGTACACACACTGTACCAATTCTGTAAACAGGATATCATATTACATCACTTCTTGCCTCAAATGTGAGGTATTTTTTATTCTTATGCGTCAACATTCTATAACGTTTACAGTCTGTGTGTCATTTTTTTTTACGCACATGCTTAGAAAGTACACTGCATCCATATTTTCTAATATTTTTCATACTTAACCAATTTCATGGGGTACAGTGTGGGAATTACCGCTCAGGGCCAATGGATGTATCATGGCAATGAGTGTCATTTTCCAACACATATGAGTCATTTTTTGATGCATGTGTGTCTTTTTTGACGCGTATGCGTCAACATTTCTGTCTTTGACTGGGTTTGGGTCATTTCTCATTTGTAATAGTACATAACAGGTGTGAAAATACAGAGATAGGCTGATTACACCTACATTGTGCATTCTGGTGTATGGGCACATGTGACAGATCATACTATTGTGGACCATGATCCCCTAGTTGTTGTACCAGGTTTGCACACTTCACTGACGCAATAGATGGCCAAACGTGTTGAATACAAATAGGTATTACCCAGTCTGGGCATGTTTTGCGTCAATAGAGGATAGCAAGGCTACGCAACTCAATACAGTAACTCAATGCCTATGTGTCAATGTGTGTGAATTGGCTCTTACTAATGTAGTTGTCCTACTGTGTGAACATCACAAGACGCGTTTTCTCAAATCTGCTTGTATGCATGTGGAGTCAATGTGTCCAACCATCAGATGCTATTCAGTGTGGAAATTAGAAAGGACATGTGTTTGTCATACATGTAGCAACAAATGCTGTGTGAACTTCCTAGGTTTTTTGGGACATAGCCATCACCAATGTCTAACCATGCACAGGATAGATAGAAGGCGGTTGATCATGGCAATGTTCCAAGACTAAGCCATCACATGTCCTGGAACGTTGGATACTACTTCCTAGGCACTTGTTTGTATACTGCCCATGTGTCAGGCATTGGATAATGCTATGTGGGTACGGTGTATGTGACACTGAGTCCCAAATACAATCCACAAATGTCATGTCACGCCACAGTTGGAGTCATATAAATGAGCCATGTTTCTCCTGTGGCAGTGGAGGACCAGCAGACCAAGCAGCACGTGTGCACATATTTCCAGTGGATAATTGCATAAAGGTGTCTGGTTCAAGTGTGTGGGGCTGTGTGTAGCCTGAGTCATTATTGGGGCCCATGTTGTCACAGTTACGTGCTAGTCTAGTCATGAGTCTGTGGAGCCATTTCCTGCATTTACAAAGTATCCTTTACAGCTGAATTGAAGGAAAGCTGAAGAGGAATTGAGACCACACATGGGGATAGTTCAGTTATGGCACTGCAGACATGTTATGAGACTGACAACAGGGCAACCTTGGTGTGCTCACATAGTTAATGGATCAGGAATTTTAAACCGGCAGGCTTCATCACAACATTTGTTCACAGGGTGGCCTCTAAAATTCCCACTGCAGCCAGGAACATCAGTGCCTCTGTGCTGATTAATCTCACAGCTATGCACCACGCACGCCCCATCAATATGCTGGGGGAATGTGAATCAGCATGTGGACTGTCAGGGTACTGACATGTGTTGACATTTCATGCACACTATCTGACGTTGTTTGTTGTGCTGGAGGCACCATACCCAATCCATGCATACAGCCATGGTACACTGTCACTATTTGTCACTCATGCGTACATGAAACCCAGACAAGGGATGGGCCGTGATCAGGCTATTTGAAGACAAGTTCCACCCCATGATACGATAAGTAAACTGATTAATCTATACAATGTATGTGAGTAATCATTGCAGACCTACATGACACAATTTCCCTGGAGGAAAACGGGTGCATGGAAAGCAACTATGAGACAAATGTAGCCACAGGGAAACCTTTATGGTGATGGAAAGACAGGAACCAGTCAGGCTAACAGGATGCAGGGTCAATCAGGAACAAAAATAAACAAGGCAAATACACAGTGAGCAGACTGAGACTGGTCAAAGCTGGAACAACACTGTGGAAAATGAAAACTGTGTTTGTCCTGTGTGTTGGAACGTAGCATAATAACCCAAGGCCTGTGTTACACAGGTGATTTATATGGCAATGCATAACAGTGTTATACATATAATGGCAGTTTCTATGCCTTTCCAGGCAGCTGCAAGGGCAGTGCACGTTCAAATGACTGGTCTGAATGGGGGTGCTCACAGGTGTGTGCAGCTTCAGTCTCTCACAAGTCCTGTAGGTGAGAATATAGTTCAAAGGGCCAACAGTACCTTTCCTGTGGGAAGCAATGTACAGGTGATTACAGGTTCTACAGACTACAAGGAAGTGCAGTATTCAACCAGAAGTCCATGCAGACAGAAGAACAATGACTATGGCATACCATACTAAAGAGGGGAGTACACTAGATTCAGAATGTGAGTCTGGGTGTGTGTGGATGAGGGATTATCTGGGTACACATATTCCATTTCCAGAGCACTCTGAAGAAGGGTGGGGTGAGACAGGGAACATGTCAGTGTCAGGACTTAAGACCTGGGATGGCATGTGCAGGGGATATCTTGTGAGCAATGCTAGTCATACCTGGGGCACACGTGCTATCCATTTGCTGCTTATATGGAATTCTTGTCACACATACTCCTTGCAAAGATAGCTGATGTAACACTTACTGATGTCAAGGGTCTGGTCATACCTTCTTGTTACCAATTCAATAGCACATCCACTGCCTCATGTATAAAGCATTTTTTTACCTTATTGAATGATGGTGTCTTAGTTGTGTCCCATATGCTGCAATGAACCATGTTGCCAACATGTATGTGTTAAATAGCTGTGCTCCTCTGATATTGCCCTTCAAATGTGAAATGGACAGGATATATGTCATTAATAGTATGTGTGAAGTTGGGTGTACATTCATACCCATCAAATATGATGTGGATTTTACTGTATCCCAATCTGTATATCTGCAATGCTCCATGAGGCTACACTCTGATTCTGGTTGCTAGGGAGAATGTTATGCAAAAATGATTACCTAGACCATGATGTAGTGAATAGAATAGGGTTTATTGATATATGGTAAAACATTGGTGATGAATGAGTAGAGTTAAAAGAAATTTTGGACAATATGTTGTCTCCGACGCAATCCTGCATCTATGTTTGGATGGTCCCCCTCATGTTGATGGACAGCATCCTCCTCTTCCTCCTCTTCAGGATTTGTGGGTCATATAGGGGAATGTTCCTTCTTACACATATATTGTGCAGGATGGCACAGGTCAAAATGATCTTGCAGACCATTTCTGGTGAGTATAGGAGGCTGCCTCCGGTGATGGCGAGGCACCTGAATCTTGATTTCAGGGTGCCAAATGTCCTCTCGACTATGGTGCGTGTCCTCTGATGTGCCTCGTTATAGGCACGCTCTGATGCTGTGCTTGGGTTTGCAAATGGGGTCATGATCCATGGCTAGATCCCATACCCCTGATTTGCTGAAAGAGAAAACGAGTGAGAAAATGTTGATGTTGCTTGCACCATGATTATCACTTTGCATGGCAGTTGTTCTCTAGTATTGTCTGTGACTCATCCATGTTTGTGTTATTGTGTGGAATCGTAGGCTTCTAGGATGTACCATCAGCATTGGGTTGTTTCCTTATCTGAACGGGTGTTTGGCTGATTGACCGGATGTCAGCAGTATTTTTGTAGACTTTCAGTACATTGTGTACTACCTTGCATTATGTCATGTGAAAGAGGTGTCCACGTGTCTTAACTGGGGGTGACATGATACTTCCATATACAGAATCAATTCCACTGTGGTGGTAACACAGTTACATCTATATACCCTGGACATCCCATCCAATTTCACATATGCGATAGAATTAGTTAACCATCTGTGAGACCCTTAGATTTGGCTAGGTGACAATGTACAACACATCTCCATACGTTGTCAGCACTGACATGTTGACAATTGACTATGCACAAATTTCCCATGCGTGACAAATTCTCTGTAGACCTATTTCTCTGCCCTTGCCAAGTCGACTCCGGTTCTAACGTGTACCTATACTACTGAACATGTTCTAGTTCAGCTGGCTAACTTGGTTGTGAGGTTATCATTTGAGTGTGAGAAGGTCTGTATGCCTGTACATCTGTTGTGTGTGTGTGAAATTGTCTCAATCCATATGTGTAGGAATGTGTACTTTCAATATTGTCACATCAAAATGTGTCCTTAGCACAGTCCACTTGCTTATTGGTAGTGGGCAATGTGAGAACAGGAGTGATGTGAGATATTGGTACGGCCTCAATGATTCCATGTCACCTTCATTGTAGTCATCATCATGCTATGTGTGTCATGGTGTTTGACCTGCAGCAATACACATTACACACCCCTTACACAGTACATATTGTTTGGAAGGGTGTTTGATTGAGTGTTATTGATGTGATATTGAAAGATTAATCTTCCAAGTTGTACTGCCAGTTGAGGCCATGTCATTGTCATTGTGTGGTTTTAAATTGTTCCATTGTGTCTGTGGAGTGGCATCTGTTGTTATTTGGTTTTGTCATTTGTCCATAGGTGTGTATCCAAATGGGTCAGGATATCACACATACCTGGCAGTGTCACAACCTCAGTGTCTTCCTGGCCACGTGTCAATGTAGTGGTGTATGTGTTGTGTGTCCTACAGGGTTGCTGTGCTGTGTGTATATAAGTAGGTTTATGTACTTACCAACAAGTAGGCCATTTCCATATCGTCCATCCTGGAAGTGTTGATTGATGGTGCAGTGGTGCAATCCCCGGTGATCGACAATGACCTGCACATTGATGGAGTGTGTGTGCTTCCTGTTGCGGTATACATGTACAGTTGCAGCAGGTAGCACAAGGCATACATGTGTGCAGTCAATGGCATTAAGCACATGTGGGAAGCTGTTGATTTGATAGAAGCCCTGTTTGGTCTGTGTGTTGGGGAAGCTGATGTGGCATCTAATACCTTAGGTAGTAAGGCAGAAAATGAGGGCTGTGAGATCCCAGCAACCAGGGCACCAGTGGTTTGAAAGGAGCCAATTGCCAACATGTGGAGTACAGCTAGCAGCTTGGTTTCTGGTGGAATGATGTGGGGTGTCTGCAAGCTGGGTGCCAACTGTGGCTCAATGTTGCGCAGCAGCTGCTGAATTGCTTGCCAGTTGAGCCTGTACCTCTGGATGATGTCTTGTTGCCGGAGTCCCAGAAGGGTTGTCCTGGTGCGGAATATCCTCTCCTGCCTTCTGTGTTGCCTTTGGGGTCTCTGCTGGTGCTGTAGTAGCTGCTGGAATTGGTCCTGTGCTCTGCGTCTGCGTGCATGCTGGATGAATAGCACCTCCATGTCTTCCTTTTTGTGCTCTGATGTTGCTTGTGTGTTTTTTCCTTAAGTTCTGGTGTGTTTCCCCATTTTAACGCCTGCCCTGACCCAGGCATTATTTTTTTACGCAAATCGGGCTGTGCATCATTTTCCGACTCTGCCTCCCGGCTGTGAAAAATGTTTGCACGGTAGGATAAATATGGTGCACCGGTGCTTAAGTCATTGTTTGGACCGGAATGCCTACTTTGCATGTCATTAATGCAAGGCAGTTTCCCGCATCCAGAAAATTATGCACACAGCAGAATTTTGGCGTTTGCGGGCTCGGGCGTCAAAGTTTAAATATGGGGCAAGGTTTGCACCGAATGTGCATCAAAGTTTTTGACGCACATTCGGCGCAAACAGAGTATAAATATGCCCCCTAGTACTTATATCCTTGAAAGAAAATACTCAGTGTTACCAAAATAAAGGAACTTTATTTTGGTCACACAAATACCAAAAATACCATAGAGACTATACTCCCTTAGGAGGTAGGTAATAAACAAATTATATACACTACTATGCAGAAATAGGCATACAAACAGTTAGAAAACAGTACAATTAGTAAAAATCACAATAGTTAGAAATCGGCCTGGGGGAGCACAAACCAAATACTAAGAATGTGGAATGCCAAAGTCAGTCACTCACCTAGGCATGTGTAGTGTGTAACGCTTAGCTGGGAGTACTAGAAAAGCCCAAACTTAAGTACCACAAGCCACCCCAGCAACCAGGAAAACAGGAGTAAATCACAGTAAGTTTCCCAGATCACACTAAAACGAGAATAAGAATTATGCACAACCCAGAAAAGACTGCAAGACACCAACAGTGGATTCCTGGACAAGAAGACCTGTGGAAGACCTGTGGAAGAAGGGGACCAAGTCCAAGATCCACAGAAGAGTCCAGGAAGAGCAGGAGCCCCTGCTAACCCAGATGAAGGGGCAAAAGGTGAACCACCAGTGAAGAACAAAATTCAGCACTGCGCCAAAGAAGATGAAGTCGGGTTCCTGGACGGTGCAAGTGATATCTCACGCCAGATAGAGGATTGCCGTCACTTTTGCATCGTCGGAGTCTGCCAACAAGCCTTGGCACATGCAAAGCACGCGGTTAGCAGAAAATGACACTGTCCGAGACCAGGAAGGATCAGTTGGACTCTACCCAGGAGAGGGAATTAGAGGGGGCCCTCAGCAACTCAGAAAGCCCCCAGAAGACCAGGCAGTGCACACAGGAGTCCCACAGCATGGGGACAAGAAAGTTGCAGAAGAGGCCCATGCAGCACCACGACAAGGGCTCCCACACCGCAGGGGAACTGCTCAAGAAGCTGTGCGTCACAGGATAGAGTGCTGGGGCCAGAGCTACAAGATGCATGAAGAACTTGGAGGAAGGATTCCAGCAAGCCTTGGAAGATGCAAAAGACACAGTGCACAGGGGTAAGGTCTTGCGTGGAGAGGCAAGGTCTTACCTCAACCAGAGTGGGACAGCTGGAAGAGAGGACCGTCAAGACCACTTCAGTCCACGACCTGTGATGCAGGATCCATGCAGCTCAGCAGGAGAGGGGATCCATGCAGCCGGTCGTCATCGCAGTTGGTGCTTGCAGAAGCAGGGGAGTGACTTCTTCCTTCTGATGCAGGCTGAAGATGGGCTGTCCTCAGAACATGCATGACTGGGAAATTGTTGCAGTTGCTGGCAGGAGCCGGAGATACAATGTTGTAGGTGGTGCCTTGCTTCTTTGTGGCAGTTTGTAGGTTCCTGGAAGGTCCAGATGCAGTTTCTTCAGTGAGAAGTCGAAGTGGAGAATGCAGAGGACTCCTGCTAAAGTCTTGCAATCCAAATCTGAGGAACCACCCAGAGGAGAGACCCTAAATAGCCTTGAAAGGGGGATTGGTCACCTAACTAGGTAAGCACTTATCAGGAGAGGGCTCTGACGTCACCTGCTGGCACTGGCCACTCAGGTACTCCCAGAGTTCCCTGACAACCTTGTATCCAAGATGGCAAAAGCCAGGGACCCTCTGGAGGAGATCTGAGCACCACACTTGGGGTGGTGATAGACTTTTTTCTAGTTTCAGAAGGGACTGGAGGTCCTTGAACTGGTGTAGACTGGCTTATGCGAAGAGGGCAACAAATGTTCCCTTCAAAGCATTTCCAGTGTCTTGGGGAGGCTACCCCTCCCCAGCCTGTAACACCTATTTCTAAAGGGAGCAGGTGTAACACCCATCCCCCAAATGAAATCCTTTGCTCTGCCTTCCTGGGATTGAGCTTCTCAAGCAACAGGAGGGCAGGAACCTGTCTGTGAGGTGACAGCAGCTGGTGCTGCGTGGAAAACCTCAGAAGGCTGAAATGGCAGTACTGGGTCCTCTAAGGAGTCCCCAGAGTGCATGGAATCATACAACCATTGCTTGCAAAAGTCTTAGGCTATGATTCCAATATGTTTGATACTTTGTTCGGAGTTACCCTTATGTTGCTTGACATAGGTAGTGACCTATGTCCAGTACACACGTAAAATGGTGTCCCCACACTCACGAAGTCTGGGAAAATGGTGCTGGAGTTCGTGGGGGCACCTTTGCTAGTGCAGGGGTGCCCTCAAATACAGGTACTTAGCACCCTGCCCTCAGGGCTGGAGGTCCTGCTATAGGGGTGAATTATAAGTGACCTGGCGCAGTGACAATGGCAGTGAAAGGTTGCTTGCACCTTTTCACGCAGGCTGCAATGGCAGTCCTGGAAAAGCCTTTGCATGGGCTCCCTATGGGTGGCAAAACATATGCTGACGCCCATAGGGGTCCAGTGGAACCCCAATACCCTGGGTACCTAGGTACCATGTACTAGGGACTTATAAGTACCAGTATGCAAATTGTGAGTGACATAGAAACTTTTGAGGGAGCGAGAGCATAATCTCTGGGGTCCTGGTTAACAGGATCCCAGTGAACACAGTCAAATCCACTGACATCAGGCAGAAAATTGGGGTAACCATGCCAAGAAAGAGTGTACTTTCCTACACCTAATATACTTTTAAGCTGTAATTCCTGAACAGTAAGGAGTAGCTACATCATGTGTTGTGCCATTGGAATGGTAAGGATACATCCTCTTTACTGGTAAAGTTAGATTTTACATTACTATTTTAGAAACACCAATTTTGGAAAGAGGTAATTTTTCTGCTATTATTGTGTGCCCTGCAGCCTGTCTCCAATACATGTCTGGGGTAGGTGACAACAACACTTTGTGCGTTCCATCTAGACTACCACAAACATAGGAATGGCAGGTGTGATAGAGAACTAATTTGCATTCATCTGCATTGTGATAGCTCTTCCTGGGAATGAAGAGGGAATGGGGGCTGACAAACTTCAATAGGCAGAGTCCTCTGTTCCACACAAAGGGCTGATGACCCCTTACTGATAGCCTGGAGCCATAGCTGGGAAGAAAGTACCTCTGTACACTTCAAAGACCCTTTTTGGAAGTCACCCCCACTTCAAAGGCACATTTGGGTATAACAACTCTGTCTCTGACCTACCAAATCAGTACTCTACTGGACCTGAGAAGACCTAAGACCTCTGCCTGAAGTAAGAACTGCTGTGCTACAAGGAGTGTGCCACACTGCTGGACTGCTCTCCAAGAAAGACTGTTCTCTCCCTTGATGAGTTACCATGATGCTTGCTGATATTTGCCCAGCTGAATAAGGACTGGACCCTCTCAACTGGCCTGCGGTGATTCCAAGGGCTTGTTGGCTTTCCCCCTATTCTCCCTCAGTCTCAGTGATATCAAAGACTGCATGTAACTCTACTTTTGCTGCTGAACTCTACCAGCTGTGAATCTGACCCTTGCCTGAGGTGTCAATCTAGTTCTGGGCCTTAGACATCGGTTTGCAGCTGCCTTTTCTGCATGAATCGACACATACCAGCCTTTGCTCCAAATCAGAATCGACGCAGGGGCCTCTAATGCCACTGCATTGCCAATTCAATGACGACGCAGGACTCAACATTGAGGTTTAATGAAAACGTATTGCATTCATCTCAATGGAGTTTGATGCTGACACAGGACCCAACTGGGAGGCTCGACACCGATGAACTGCCTCCACTGCCCAGATCAGAACCAGTGCATCAGTTCTGCATTACTCCTCGATGTTGACACTTGCTCCACACGAGGTAGTCCTTCGGCAGGCTCTGCTTGGGTCCTGGAGCCAGCCTGCACTCCTTTGCGGTCGGCAGGAACTTTGGATTTAACCTGGTCTAGTGCAACCTCAAATGACCTTTTAGTATTATTGAATTCTAAGCATTATTTTGGGTTTATTCTTTAAAAAAACATATCTAGACTTGTACTAATTGGATTTTTATTGTTTTGGTCTCATTTTACTCAGATACATATTCTCTATTTTGCTAAACATGTGTGGAGTCTTTTTTCATTGTGTTACTATGTGTGTGTGTGTATGTTGTTCAATTACTTTACACATTGATTCCTTCAATAAGCCTGCCTGCTGTGTGCCAGGCTACCAGAGGGTGAGCACAGTTTATCTTTAACTGTGTTTCTAGCTTACTCTGACTAGAAGTGGTGGTTCTTGCTTGGTTACAGGGTGCAGACTCTGACAATCAGAAACCCGACTTCTAACATTGAGTATATGTCTTTTCATTAGAGTTGATTCACTCAGTTATAGTAGAAGAGCTACCAACACAGTAGTGACAGAGGCTGTTCTTCTCTGCACCGGTCCCATCGCAAATCAATTGTCCCACTTTGTCCATCATAGTCATCTTTCACGTTTTCAATATTTATCTACCTTATCTCTCTTTCTATATTTGCTTTACTTACCTTACCTCATCCAGCCCCCCATGCAAACAGTGTTGTAAAACAGAATATGAGTGGCCTGACCATACACAACCTTTCTACCTTCACTTGATAAGGCTGATCAGCACCCACCTTACCAGTGTCAGTGGTAACTACCCTTACCCTACCCTCTATAACTACTAGTGGCTGCTAATGTGGTCAGTCAACAAAAACAACAATCCCTCTTTCCTGAGAGCATATTTTTTTACCTGAGTAGATAAAGCAATGTCTGCTACTCCTCGCATAATCGGTCCATACCCAAATGTAAGGTTTTCCAAAGGGCCTTCCTAATGCTAGGGGCGGTGGACCAATGGTGCTAACAGGAACGCATGCAAAGGGGATTCAGGTGGACATCGTGAATGACCTTGATGAGGTGACCTAGTGCAGCACAGCCACTAACTAGACTAAAAGAAAACAGAATGAGTGGAAAATCTAAGGCTGAGACTAACATGATAAAACAATAATTAGCAACATAATGTTGAGTTAACTACTAAAGTAAGCATTATTAATGAAACCTGCAAGTCTTAGGAAGAGTCAGGAGGAATCAGTAGAAGGTTACTTCAGCAGAGTACAAATACATGGGACATAGATTGTGGGTAAGTGCACATTACCTATTGTTATGCATACATTGCTGTAATTAAATGTCTACATGATGATGTCCCTTTTATGCCTGAGTATGAGGGGAAGGTGTGGGCAAATGTAAATTTGGTACTACCACCTTCTGTAACAGTTGGCACTGCTTCGATCGGTCCATCAGCCCCTTAGAATTCCAGGTTATGTAATAAATGTGTATTACTCATGGCTTGAAAAAATGCAAAATAGGCAGGACTCACACAGTTCAAAACCCAGTTGTATTTAGTTATGAAAAGAAAAATAATACTGTGTACAAATATATAGCATATCTGCATTCTTCTGGCTTTGTCCAGCTTGGGTGCAGGGCTGAACTAAATTCACATGGAGCAATCTTTTTACAGAAAATATGGCCTGTAGGGTGCAAAAATAAAATGTCAATATTGGAGACTCAAAGTGAGCATGATGGAGCCTGAGGAGCAGGAGGGCATAGGCTGATAGAGTGGCATGTGCAATTAACTAAGAAGTGAGAAGAACCAATCTTGTACCACCAAACACTGACCACTACTTTTAAGTTCTCTGCTGATCACTCTAACACTTACAATATTTTTCCATGCAGTAAAGCAGACCACAAGTTAGTCACTTAATTAAAGTTTCCCATTTGAGTCACTACCCTAGATTTTCCCAATGAAGCAGATTTTAGGTAATGGTCTTCTTCTGGTCATGGTCAACTGTGTTTTGAGTTTATTTCAGCTAAAATAGATGTGACTGTAGTGTTGATAAGAAAATAAAAAGGTGGGGATTCATAGTTTTAGTTTAGTATTTTGGTAAATAAACTAAAAGGTCTCAGAAGAAACCAGAGGTGATTGACTTAAGTTAACAAAAGGAAACTGAAATGATATAAAGTATATATCTCTTCAAGTGAAAGATAAGCAATGATGCAGAATGATCCCCCAAATAATACATTATCAAGTATAGCTTACCAGACCCTCACTTCCAAAACAACACGATAAATCTTTTATTTGGTAATTGTTATTAGTGCAAGAAAGGTACCTGCTCCAAACATATGGGCCCATATTTATACTTTTTGACGCTAAACTGCGCTAACGCAGTTTAGCGTCAAAAAGTTTTGCGCCGTCTAACGCCATTCTGAAGCGCCATGCGGGCGCCGTATTTATGGAATGGCGTTAGACGGCGCAATCAGACCGGCGCTGCCTGGTTTGCGTGGTAAAAAACAACGTAGACCAGACAGCGCCGGCGTAGGGGGAAAATGGCGCATGGGCGTCTTAAAATGGGGCAAGTCAGGTTACGTCGAAAAAATCGTCTTAACCCGACTTGCGCCATTTTTTAACGACGCCCATCCCCCATCAACATGACTCCTATCATTGTAAAGATAGGAGTCATGCCCCCTTGCCCAATGGCCATGCCCAGGGGACTTCTGTCCCCTGGGCATGGTCATTGGGCATAGTGGCATGTAGGGGGGCACAAATCAGGCCCCCCTATGCCACAAAATATTATTAAAAAAAAAAAAAAAAAAACTTACCTGAACTTACCTGAATGTCCCTGGGGTGGGTCCCTCCAGCCTTGGGTGTCCTCCTGGGGTGGGCAAGGGTGGCAGGGGGGGTCCCTGGGGGCAGGGGAGGGCACTCTGGGCTCATTTTGAGCCCACTTGTCCCTTAACGCCATGCCTGACCCAGGCGTTAAAAAGCGGCGCAAATGCGCCGTTTTTAGCCACGCCCACTCCCGGGCGTCGCTTTTGCCCGGGAGTATAAATACCACGTAAAGGCCTGGGAGTCATTTTTTAGACGGGAACGCCTCCCTTGCATATCA
The DNA here is from genome assembly GCF_031143425.1 of Pleurodeles waltl. NCBI lineage: Eukaryota > Metazoa > Chordata > Amphibia > Caudata > Salamandridae > Pleurodeles > Pleurodeles waltl. The sequence goes on from NC_090436.1 coordinate 754,340,333, forward strand.
TTAACGCAAGGAAGGGGTTCACGCTAAAAAATGACGCACATTCCGGGAACTTTGGCGCTATTCGCCTCTAACGCCATAGTATAAATATGGTGTTAGTTGGCGTTAGTTTTGCGTCGAAATTGCGTCAAAAAAAACGACGCAATTTCGGCGCAAACGGAGTATAAATATGGCCCATGGTGTCCCTATGTTTTGCCTTCTAATGGAAGTGATACAAAAATAGGGTGGTTTCATTTTTTAGAATCTTTACTGGCAGCCCAGCAATAGAATGATGGAAAAGACAGGTATGGGAGATGTCTTGTTCTTTATATTGTTTTTTAGGAAACTGATACTTTCTATATTTGATCATTTTAAAGTCAACAGCTGAACCGGAGGTTAAATCAGTACTCTTCAGCTTTCATTACACAGCCAACCCAGGCCAATAATTTCTGTGTCCTCCTTGACTGCATATCTGTGCCATGCACATTGGACCACTCTATTTCAGTTTGTTATTTACACTATTCTGTCTGTGTAAGTAAGCAGCATACCATTTAAATATCTATATACGTTTTGAAGAAGTCCTCCTATTCAAATTCTTGTGTAATAGACTGGAAAATGTAGTTCATCCTCAAAAATAGGCAGGTCATCTGGAGGATAATCACAAACCAAACTTAACCTATCAGACCAATTGCCCTTGTTATCCTTCATTGTTTCAGGAGCACTATGATCCTTTGGACTTGAGTGTTTGTTCATTTCAATCATTACCAGTCTCTACACATTTTCAGACGACAGCCTGGTCATTTGAGTATGAAAACTGCACCAGCTGCACTAAAAACATGCTCCGAAGAAACACTGGCAACTGGACATGCAAGATACTTTATTGCAGGCCTACCGAGCTCTGGGTATTGTGCCTTCTGGACATGCCAATGGATCAGTGGGTTTTGGTCCAGGTACACCTCTGTTGGGGAATATTAGATAGTCTTGGACCATCTTCTGAATTTTCATTGATGATTGGTGCTACCATTTGCTGTGCCAGCACCTCTGCACTTGACGTAAGTTCTGCTGAATAACAAGCACATTGCAGAAGTTGGCTGTGAACTTGTTGTTGTGGGTTTTGGATTAACTGGTGATGGTTCTGGTGGCTGCTGCTTCAGAGACTGTGAGTCAACAGCAAGACTTGAGGTGAAGACTGCACTTCAAAGCTTTTGCTCCAGCCTTGAATTTGCTGTTGTTCCTCTTCTACATCAGTCGTTTTACTGATGATCGAAGTCTTGTAAACGAAGGCATCTGTTCCAGTAAAAGGAATTAAAGGTGCCAGCACTTTTTTTGTATTGTGAATGCTTTATCGTGGTACAGCTATAGTCTTTGGAGGACACAGTCTCTGTTTGCAGCCTTTGATCACTGTTCAAATGAAAGATTAAGCTATGCGCCAAAGTGGCTGCTTCTTCATTGACGCTGGTGAATGTTTGTTCCACCTTTTTCAACTGCTCCTGTAGCAGAAGCAACAATGGGATTGCTTGGCTGATGGTACTATCTATTTTGCTGACTTCTCATGTCATATGTTTTAAAGGAAGTAACATTTGTTTCAGGCACTCGCCTCCACTTGTCCACCTCCATTATCATGGCTTTGGCAGTTCTATCCCCTTCCCTTTCAATTATATAATAATTGATAGATTTGTACTGCACAAACAGTGTTTCAGCATGTAGTATGTTAAGTTCCATTGTGTTGACTTCTCCTGTTTGAGGGCTTTTACAGGTAGTTTATTAGCAGAGTTTATTAGCACATTTAAGGATCCTCAACTGCTTCCGGACGTTGAATGAATGACTGAGATTAATGCATATTCTTCGGCGGGTGACCAGTATATTGCTGAATGCCTCTTCTTTTTTTAGAAAGTCCTGCTCAATTAGATTTTGCAGCCTAGTGCCAATGCAGGCACCCTTGCACCATGGTGCAATCAAACAATCAATCAAACATTTATAGAGGGTGGCAAATCACCCATGAGGATCTCAGGGTGCTGGAGCTGCATGCTGCTGCGTGGAGGAATGATCATTCAAACATCCCGGTCTTTAGTTCTCTTCTGAAATGCTGGAGTGGCAGGGTGGTCCTGAAGTGCAGGGGGTGGTTGCTCCAAGCCTTGGCTGCCAGGTACAAGAAGAAGCATCCTTCATTGTTGGCTCGGTGTCTGTGAGGGAGAGGGAAGCTGATCGGAGGTGTCTGGTCGGTGGATGGAAGGTTAGGCATTTGTTTTTTCTATGCTGGTCCTTCCTTGTGCATGGTCTTGTAGGTGGGGGTCCGTATCTTGAACTGGTATCGCTTCTGAATTGGGAGACAGTGTCATTTTTTTAGATGGGTGTGATGTGGGTGCTTCTGGGGAGGTCGAGTGCGAGTCTTGCAGCAGAGTTCTGTATTGTCTGGAATCTCTTCAGGTGCTATGCTGTGATTCCTACATAGAGCGTGTTTCTGTAGTCCAGTCTGCTGGTGATGAGGGCCTGTGTGACGGTCCTTCTGGTGTCTGCTAGTAGCCAGCAGAAGATCTTGGGGAGCATGCAAAGGGTGTGAAAGAAGGCCGATGAGACTGCGTCTACTTGTTTCTTCATGGATAGCTTGTTATCTAGGATGATGTTGAGGTTGCCGGTGCGGTCTTTTAGTGTGAGGGGTGTGCTGAGTCCTGTGGGCAACCATGTGTTGGTCTATGGCTAGTTGTTGTTCCCAAAGATGAGGACTTCTGTTTTTTCAGTGTTGACTTTAGGACAGCTGTCCTTCATCCAATCAACTATGTTCACCATGCATCTGTGGAAGTTATCTTTTGTGGTGGAGGGATCTTCAGACAGAGAGAGAAATAGCTGTGTGTCGTCAGCATAGGAGAGGATGTTGAGTCCATGTGAACTTATGGTGGTGACCAGGGGGGTCGTTTAGGTGTTGAAGAGGGTCAAACAGAGGGACGAGCCATGGAGGGCTCCACAGATGATCTTCTTGGGCTCTGAGGTGAATGATGGGAGACTGATGCTTTGAGTTCTGCCAGTAAGATATGAGGCAAACCATTTGAGGGTGTTTCCTTCAATCCTGATGTGGTGGAGTCTGTTGATCAGGATGTGGAGGAAGGTGGTGTCAAATGTGGTGGACAGGTCCAGGAAGACGAGGACTGTTGTTTACCCACAGTCCAGAAGTGCTCTGATGCTATATGTGGCTGAAATCCTGGCTGTCTCAGTGCTGTGGTTAGCTTGAAATCCAGATTGAGAGGAGTCCAGGAGGTTGTGGTCCACGTGTTGGCTGACTTACTAGTTGATTGCTTTCTCAAAGAGTTTTGCTGATTAGGGAAGCAGAGAGATGGGCCAGTAGTTCTTCAATTTGGCTGGTTCGAGGGATAGTTTTTTCAGGAGGGACCTCACTTTAGTGTGTCTCCAGACCGCCCGAAGGAGCCCACAGTGATAGAGGTATTCAGGACCTTCATGAGCTCATCACTGATTGTCTTGCATCTTAGGTTGAAGTTGTGATGAGGCAAGGGTCAGTGCGTGCTCCCTAATGTGCAGAGTTAATGATGGAGATAGTGTCTTGCGGGGTGAGGAATTCCCAGTGGGTGAGAAGGTGTTTGGGATTCATGTTTGTGCACATGAGCCAGTTAATGCTGTCTATAACGGAGGAATGCTGTTAGTTGAGATCTTTTTGTGGAAGACATCTGTGAGGTTGTCACACAGTTCCTGGAAGGCAGTGATGTCATTCTTGGTGGCTGCAGGATTGATGAACTCCTTCACAATGGACAAAATGTTCTTTGCTGTGGTTTGTGTTGGCTTTGATGCAGTCTGCTACTGCGTTCTTCTTGGTTTCTTTGAGGAGGTAGTGGTACTGGCTGAGGGTGGTCATAAAGGTGGTGTGGTCTTCTGTTTGTCTGCACATGGGCCACTTCCTTTTAAGTTGTAAGCAGTTGCATTTGGAGGAGAGCAGATCCTCGGCCACCCAGCTTGCTCTTTTGCTTTGTTCTTTGACCTTGGCTATCTTGGCAGAGGTGATGGGATGGGCACATTCTGTGAATCACTCGGAGAAGCTCTATGCTGCTTGTTCAGGAATGTGTGTAGAGTCTGGGAGGGGGAGCAGAGGGTGTCATTCCATTAGTCTTCTGATACCCTTTTCCAGTTTATTTGCATGGATCTGGGGGGCACTGTGCTAGAGAATGTGGGTTCTCAGATGTGAAGTGTACGCTGCGGTGGTCAGACCAGGTGAGTGGTGTGATGTGAGTGTACCTGACTCTGTCAGTGGACGTGAAGTTGGGGTCAAGCATGTGTCCTGCGATAAGGGCAGGGTTGGTGACAAGCTGCTTGAGGCCAATGTTGCAAGGGTTTCTGAGTTGTAGGCAGGATTGGTTTTGTGCGGAAAGGGGCAGCTTCCTACACAAAAACAATCCTGGGAGATGGTTTCCTCTTTCTGTGTGTGTTGCAGAATGCAGAACACATAGCAAACAGTTAGAAACAAGAAGACATAAAGATATTTCTCATTGCTGTGCCTTATCAGGGAAGGTGTAATGTTTTGGTGAATCCCCAGGCTTACAAGGTCCTGTAGATCTGGAGATGCATCAAAATCCATGGGTGTTGGAACACCCACCACAATGCCCATGCAATGCATCCCTGCACAGAGTAAAACAATACAGTGATTTGTGTTGCCTTGCCTTACACCATATCTATGACACCATTCAAAGTCAAGCAAAGTGGCTTTGCGTGGCCTCAAAGATATGTTATCAAGGTTTGCACCACCGTTGCATCACAAAAAGTGATGCAACAGAGGTGCAATGGGCTCATACCTATGCCCCCAGTCTGAAGTGATGCAAATGTAATCTGTCGCTAGACAGCTTGTCTACATGTCCCTCATGAGTAGATGAGACTGAACAGTGCTTTGCTTCATAACATTGCTAACTTACTGCAGCACTTCATGATGCAGTGCTGACACAGCCACTCTGAAAAATTGCTCTGGCTGAGAACCTTCCATTTTGTGCAGAGAGCCTCTACAAATTGTAGGAAGCGCTGTGAGACTCCAGCGGACAAAATGCGGGCACATAACACTCCTCGCACTGCTTTTTATTGCTGGGAACTTATTTTGTGCTGTAAATTCAGTGCAAACAGCAACACACAGCACACAAGAGAGCATTGCTTCTTTCTGCCTCTCCAGTACATTTTCTACTCAGGAGGGTGCTTTCTCAACATGAACGGCTGTGACCTCCTATGACTGCCTATATTGAGAAATCTCACCAGGAGGTATTCTAGCACCCAAATATCATGCTAGGGGGTAAAAAGTCTTACTTGCGCACGCCAAATTAACGTTGGTGAGCCGTGTACATAAAAAAACTCCTCCTTGCAGCAGTTGGTAGAGTTTTGCAGGAACTCTGCGCTCCAAGTGAAGGATGGAGTGGGCAAAACACTGCAAACTCTGCAGACTCTGCCAGTGGAGCAGAATATTTCACTCAACCCTAATTTTAGTGGTATGACCTCTCCTTGTTAAACATAGCCTTAATAGTAGACCTATTGTCTTGCACTGTAACTGTCACAAGTGGCCTATGGGCACCAAAAGCACTTAGATTGTCTGGGAGCTTTGAGGTGGAGGTTGCTGTATCCCACTTTGCCTTGTGCCATGGGTCCTGCTGGTGAGGTTGCTGTGGGTAAGCATTGTATACTAAAGGGAAGACTTACAGGGCTGCTTTGTGTGATGCTACTACTGACGTACTATTCTTCCCCCTACTTCTGAACACCTTCTTCAGGTGCAGGTTCTTGCCCAACACCAGAAGCTGTGGTTTTAAGGTGCCTTTCCCACATGATTGTTTGTTGCTTTTTCAAATGGGGCAGTTGGCCTTTGGTGCTATAATTGAGTAATGCCAACCTGGCTTACCACAACAAAGTTTGTTGTGGCAAATGTAGCAAATTGCAATGTTATCTTTCTGTGGGCTAAGCGTAAATAAGTTCTAAACCGTAGAGAAAAACATTCTTATCTTGTTAAAGACTGAAGAACTAGAAGTAAATCTAGGTGGTTGTGCTTGTGTTTTTGTTGTGTGCTGTGCTGTGGCTGTGGTAGGGGTGGTGGTGGCTAAAGATTTCTGGGGTCTTGTAAATCTGGAAGCTGGGGTGTTGCTAGAACCACATGAATCTGAGCAGGTTGAATGGAGATGATCTGTACAACCTCTGTGCCACTTTCCACACTGATGAAACTAGGCCTGGGCAGAGTTCTGCTACCAAAACTCTGCGAATGCCGAAAAATCTCTGTCATGCTGAACAGAGTTCTGCGTGTGGTGGAGTTTGGGTCTCACTGTTGACGCTAATTTTCAGCACCAGGAGTTTATCAAAGGCTATAAAATCAGTGGAAATTGCATCACGTGGAGTCCCTGAGGGTGCTAACTTCTTTCTGCCACTCAAATACGCTTACTCCTCAAGTGGCAGCTTCCTCAAAATGAGCATCAGCATTCTAAATGTAGGCGGTCGCGACCTGCACAACCGCTTGCATGCAGAATTCTCACTCGTGTTTGCCAACATAGCAATTTCTCTTGCTTGCCAACTTAATGAGAAAAAACAACTCTGTTGCAGACTTCTTCAGAACTCAGTTCTCTGCGCGGAGTGGGCAAAACTCTGCAAATTCTGCGAGCAAAGCAGAATTCTTCACCCACTCCTAATGGTTACTGGCTCATCATCATCATCATCACCACCTTCTTCATTTGAAAGAAATGAAGGGAACATCCTCAAAATTAGTGTTGGCATGTACCTCATAAGTTGTAAATAGTCCCCCAGTGTATTTAAACCACCATCCAGAAAATTAACAAAAAGGCAATGTCAATACAGCACAAGAAAGGAGGGAGCCTGGTAGAGGGAATTTAGTGGATATGCAAAGGATGTAATCCAGGATAGAGGTAACCCTTCGAACAGGGGATACATGAAGACCAAGAGAACCAACTAGGGAGAAAATAACAAGGTAAGGAAGTGGGTTAGCTCGATGAGAAGTATAGCAAGGTATTGAGAGAGTCAAAACAACCAATGTTGCTAGACTACTTGCTGCTGAATTATAAGGCTCTATATACTGTCTGCCACTAACAACTTAGCTGTACACATTTGGGGACATCTTACTTCTGGTTGGAGCTGCATGTGTGACTCTGAGATATGTAGTTCTGATGCTGTAATTTATTAATCATACACTTATCTAAATGGGAGATTAGAGGAAAGATAATTGTCTGTGGAGACAGCCTCCCTGTTCAGTGATAACACACTAAGGGCCAGATGTAGGAAGGCTATTGCGCCTCGCAAACGGCGAAAAACACCGTTTGCGAGGTGCAAAATCCCTTACGCGATGCAGAATCACATTTTGCGAGTTGGTACTGACTCGCAAAATGTGATTCCGACTCGCAAATAGGAAGGGGTGTTCCCTTCCTATTTGCGACCGCATCGCAATGTAGAGTTGATTTGTGACCGCGAAAGCGGTCGCAAATCAGCTCGCAGTTACCATCCACTTGAAGTGGATGGTAACCCATTCGCAAAAGGGAAGGGGTCCCCATGGGACCCCTTCCCCTTTGTGAATGCGCACAATACTATTTTTTCAGAGCAGGCAGTGGTCCTTTGGACCACTGCCTACTCTGAAAAAACCCGAAACAAAAAGGTTTTGGTATTTTTTCTATTTGCAGCTCGTTTTCCTTTAAGGAAAACGGGCTGCAAAGAGAAAAAAAACTGCTTTATTGAAAAGCAGTCACGGACATGGTGGTCTGCTGTCTCCAGCAGGCCACCATCCCCGTGAGTGCCTAGACTCGCTATGGGGTCGCAAACTGCGACCCACCTCATAAATATTTATGAGGTGGGTCTTTGCGACCCCATAGCGAGTTGCAGAAGGTGTCTGAGACACCTCTCTGCATTCCCTTTTGCGAGTTGCAAATTGCGAGTCGCTGGGACTCGCAATTTGCAACTCGCAAAAGGGAACCTTCCTACATCTGGCCCTTAGATACCCCAAACATATGCACTTTAAGAATGATGTGAGAAGTTCAATACTACAGCTATGATGAGCCCACCTATTGAGGACCCTCACCAACTCTATTAGTGGAATACTTCATCAATGGTTCTCATACTTTTATCTTAAATACCAGGAATGGGATCAACCTTAGTGGAGGGAGCACTTATATAATATGTAGTTGTAGGTGGACCTAAAGATGCTTAAAATACCTCATGGCTACCCTTGTATCCCTTTATCTTGGGTGCCCCGGTATTGGATAATGCTGCTGGATTTTATTTACCCAAGTAGTAAATCCTTAAAAATCTGTGGTAGTACTCCTTTCCTTAGCAGTTCAAGTTCCTAATGCAGTAAAGTTAGGAGGATAATGTGCTGGGTTACTTAGTCGGTATGGATCACACAAATAGTATTGCCCTAAGACCATAGTTAGTAGTCCTCACAGGAATAGGGAGGAACATGTCCCCACAGACAGACATTCTTTAAGGGTGCCATGCTACAAAAACACCTTATTGTACCTTTGTCTCCTTTTACAGAATAGTTGTAGTCTTGAATAGTTGTAGCTGATAGTTGTAGTCTTTAATATCTCACGCTATTCCTATAGTGCATAGGTTTGAGATATGTGTCATATGCAATTCCCTAATATCCTTTTTCTTGTTTTTCACCTTCCCAATGTTCCCTACCTCTTCAGTCGCTAATGTCCTATTGCTTTGGTAGCCTAACAGTACCCTCCCTAAATAATCTTACTACATCTGAGATTTGGACTTGAAAAGGAATTTCCTGTGAAATTGAGAGACCAGTTATGAAGAGGCTCATTCCTATGAGTTCTAAGAAGGGTCATATAATTTCCAGGTGACAAGGCAATGCAACTATCCAAAGCAAGTTCACAAGAAATTCTACCTCCTACTCTGGGGTTGCATCCCATGAGACAGATGGGTTGGTGGGAGACGTTTGAGATTGTTCCTTCTTAGCTTGAGAAATAAAAAACACAGGGTGTATTCTCCAATGACTGGGAAGCTTCAATATGATAGCTGCTCAACAGTGTTCTAATATTGAGAAAAAGAACTACAAATTTGAGAGCAAACACTGGGTGCAGAGAAGGAAGTATAAGAAAATCAGAAGAAAGCCAAATTATTTCCCCTCCAATAAAAGCTGGACAAGGAGAGGGATGTTGATCATAAAAAGCCTTGTATCTTGTTTTGCAAATCCTAAATGATTGAGGGCGCACCTTTGGATCTCTTGTATATCTTGCAGTGGTGTCTGAACTGAAGAGACCTTTACGGATGAAAATACAAGAGGTCAAATGTGAGATGGAAAGTAGTGGAACAGAAAAATTAGAGCATCCTAAAGAAGTATGGGGTGTGTTGTTCTATGAGAATTCTGTTTTAGGTATGATAATTCTATTATAGTTATTCTTTGTGCCCACTGACCTCAATGATTCATCATAAAGCATCTTAAGTAATATTCAAATGTCTGATTTATGGCCTGATTTCTATATTGGCAAATGGACTATTGTTCCGTCTGGGTGACAGAGCAAATTATTCTGTCACCCTCGTGGGAGGACCACCTCCCAGATTTACAACTGACTGCCAAGCTGGTTGTTATTTATAAAGCATTGACAGGAACCTCAGTCACAGCTGTTTCTAACAATGCACTTTCCTGTTTTTTTCAGGGCTACATCAGTGGGCTGGAGCAGTGTACCAAACAGGTTCCTTCTTATGTAACCCTAAAATAGGATTTTCTTTTTTAAAATAAAAAAAAATATTTTTTCACAATGCAAGTCTTCATGGTGAAGGGACCATTTAGCAGTTTTCACTGCCACTTACTGCCAAGGTTTTCCTGGTGGCGGCAATTAAATTAGGTAGATGGGGATTAATCATAACAGAAATTCATTTTATTCCATTGTAATAAACCCAAAGGTCCACCTACATTTAAATTGGTCTGGGCACCACAGTATCTTTACTGTCAGTACTTAAATTGGCCCCTTAAGCTCTCTGTTTGGCCACAAATCTGTGGATGATAACTGGTTGAAATGTAATGCCATTGTAGTAAAGCTTCCAAAAATTAAATGATCAACTGGGACTCTCATCCGCTATCATATGTGCTGGCAATCAGCGTAACCTTACTACTTCTTATAGGAAGGTCATTACAATAGAATATGGTGCAGCCAATTTGGAAAGGGGAGTGTTAGAAATTGGGTCTGTAGTTGGCAGATGTATGCACCCTGTTCAAGTAGGAACCACAATCCTTGTTAGGGTAAGTCAGTTACACACTAAAAAAAACCATACTGCCCGTATGGTAGCTGGCACAGAGCAGTCAGGCTTAACTCAGGAGGCAATGTGTAAAGTATTTGTGTAACACTTAAAACAGTAAAACAGTGAAAACACCATACAAAAATAATCCACACCAGGTTAGAAAAATAGAACAATCTGACAAGAATCCAATAAGTAGAAGTTGAAATATGAATTTTTATGGAATATCTGCAAACATAATGCCTAAACGCCTAAAGAGCCAATTAGGTCTATCTGGTCGCGTAGACCGGATGAAATCTGAAAAGTCAGGCTGACTACAATGGAGCAAGGGTCAGATACAGTGACCAGCCTTGTATCGCTGAAAAAAAATACTCCCTCGGATGTAGGATGTGTCGAAGTCAAAAACAAGATGCGAGGAGCAGAGGAGATGATGCGTTGGCGTTGATCCCTTTGGATGCAGGCGATGCATCGGTTCTGATCTGCACAGTCAGAAAAGCGTCATCGGCAAGATGTTTGTGATGAAGGTGATGCATTGTCATCGAGCTGCGCAGCAAGAGATGTGAGGGCCTTGAGCAGAGATGGAATGGCTACAAAGGAGATGCAAGGGTCCTGAGCTGTACAGCAGGTCTTGTGATGTCCTCATCATCAGCAGCAGTGGTGATACATAGGCGTCAAGGGGAGATGCAGCAGTTTAGAATGGCACAATCAATGATGTGTATGTTCTGGCAGTTATAGCACTTTACACCCAGTTCCAAGGGCTCAGGACTAAATTGGCACCACTTGTCAGGACAGAACCTGGAACAAACAAATTCCAGGTGCCATTGAAGGATGGAGTGAAGTCTGTGATGTCCCCGAGACATCCGAACCGGAGGCAAACCAGCAAGCCCTTGGAGTCACTTTGGTTCTGGGGATGTAGAGATGCAGGTCCAGGCCTTCTCACTCCTAAGCAAGGAGGACAGCATGCAGCAGGGCAGACACAGCAGAGTAGGGACAGAGCAATGTCCAAATGAGTCCAGCAGAGGGACAGTCCCTTCAGCAGCACAGCAGTCCTACTTCCTGGCAGAATGTCCTTATGTCCAGAAATATACTGAGTTTGTAGTGTCTGAGGTCCTGTCCTTAAACCTAGTGGTGCCTTTGAAGTGGGGAGACTTCAAAGATAGGCTTTTGAAGTTCACAGAGTCCCTGTCCTTCCTGCTCTGGCTCCGGGCTCACTACAGGGGGCTGGGCAGCCGTTAGTGTGCGGTCAGGACCCAGCCCATCCCTGTGTAAATGTCAGCTTCTCCCTCTCATCCTGCCCAGGATGGCCCATCAGGCTCTGGATGGTCCACCAGTCACACCCAAGCTCCCTTTGTCTGTGGCTGTCTGGAGAGAATGCACAAGAGTCCAACTGTCTGCCACCCAGGCGTGTATTCAGAGGCAGGCAAAAGGCACTAGATCATATAAGGTGGCATTTTTAGAATTGCAATTTAAAATCTGACTTAACCATCAGTTGTGATTTTAAATTGTCATTCCAAAGACACCACACTTGGGACTCCCATTTCTTCCCAATCGGATACATACAATGTAATAAGGCAATCCCAATGTTAACCTATGGGAGAGGTAGGCCTTGCAATAGTGAAAAACGAATTTAAGAGTTTTTCACTACCTGCACATGTAAAACGTAAAAGTACATGCCCAACTTTTTAAGTACACTGCACCCTGCCCTTGGTGATGTTCAGGGCCTACCTTCGGGGTGACCCATGTGTAATAAAAAGGAAGGTTTCGGGCTGGCAACAGAGTTAACTCACCATGGTAGTTTAAAACTATGCATACACGCCCTGCAATAGCGGACCTGAGCCATGTCTATAGGGCTACTGAAGTGGGTGGCACAATCAGTGCTACAGGCCTACCAGTAGCATTTAATTTACAGGCCCTCGGAATAGGTAGTTCACTTTACTAGGGTCTTATAAGTAAATTAAATATGTCAATTGTAGATAGGCCAATTCTACCATGTTTTAAGTAGAGAGCACATGTACTTTAGCACTGGTTAACAACAGTAACATGACCAGGGTCCTAAATCTAATAAAAGGGAATTAGGCAAAAGCAGAGGAGAAAGGCAACAAATCTGGGGATGACCCTGCAGAAAGAGCCAGGTCCAACAGGAAACAAAGGGGCATATTTATACTCTGTTTGTGCCGAATGTGCATAATAAATGTTGACGCACATTCGGCACAAACCTTGCCCCATATTTAAACTATGACGCCCGACCCCGCGGACATCCAAAAACCTCTGTGTGCGTCATTTTTTGGTCATGGGAAACCGCCTTGTGTTAATGACATGCAAGCTAGGCGTTCCAGTCCCAAAAATGACTTTAAGGCCTGTGTGCCTTATTTAAACTCCTGCGTCATTTTGAGGCACAGGAGGGGATGGGCCTTAAAAAACGGCGCACAGCCTGATGTGCGCTGTTTTTTAACACCTGGGTGAGGGTAGGCATTAAGGGACCTGTGGGCTCACTTCCATGGTCTCAGACCATGGAAGCAGTCCAGATGTGCCCTTCCCTGCCCCCAGGGACACCCCCTGCCACCCTCGCCCACCCCAGGAGGACACCCATGGATGGGAGGACCCATCCCAGGTAAGTACAGGTAAGTTGAGGTAAGTATTATTTTTTTATTTTTTAAAGTGGCATACGGGGGCTAATTTGGGCCCCCCTACATGCCACTGTGCCCAATGGCCATGCCCAGGAGATAGAAGTTCCTGGGGCATGGCCATTGGGCAAGGGGGCATGACTCCTGTCTTTGCTAAGACAGGAGTCATTTCAATGGGGGTTGTGCGTCAATGAAGTGGTGCAAGTCTGGTTTGAGCCATGATTTTTTACTCAAACCTGACTTGCACCATTTTTTGAAGCACAACCCCCATTTTCCCCTATGCCGGCTAACGCCAATCCTTAAATAAGGCGCCCGCATGGTGCGTAGGAATTGCGTCAGCCAGCGATACATTTTTTGACGCAAACCAGCGCTGGCGCTGGTTTGCGTCAAAAAATATAAATATGGCCCAAAGTGTGCATTCTTTGTAAAGTAGTTTCCGACACCTAAAAGTACTGCTTTGCCTTCCAAAGGTGGTAAGTCATTGATAACATCCATTAACACATGGGACCATGGTTACTGGGGTGTGGGTAATAGTATAATAGTCTGTGATGTTTCTTTCTGGAAGTTTCAACTTGGGCACATACTGCAAATCATTACACATAGTGCTCAATGTCCCTCCATATCTGAGGTGACCAAAATTCACATGTTAGTCTTTGCATCCCTGGATGTCCTACTACAGGAGAATCATGTCCCATTTTATAATCTAATGTCAGAGATCTTGTGCAGGAATTAACCCTTCTGAACTATGTGATAGTAATTCTTGACTATCTTTTCTAATGTGAGAGACTCTTTCAGCCCAGTCATTTCTGTTGACACCATGAAACGAAAAGAGAGAACCCCTCCTTTCCTTGTTTAAGTAGGTATTACAAGCAGCAGATTTAATCTGCTTCTTTTCAAATATCCTTGTTAATTATTGTGCAAAGCTCACATAATTAGAAATCCACATATTCTGTTTTAATTTTAAGGGCATAGCCCAAGCCAAGGAGTCCTCACTTAGATATGGTAAGATGTATGTTACCTTGGCTTGGGCGGAGACATACTCTTGTGGTTTCATCAGAAAATGCAGATTGCAGTGAGCTATGAAGACAGAACATTTTTCCGCAGGCACCATAATCAGTGCAGTGGAATGTGACCTGGGGAAGGATGCAGCATGGATTTACTTCCTTTGATATCTAAGGAGATCATGGGGACTGTTTGGGGACAGTTGTGAGTTACATGAATTGGCAAGAAGTGGCCTTTACCAAATTAACAAACACAATCTGTTTAGGATAAAACACATTGGGCCATATTGATACTTTTTGACGCAAAATTACGCAAAACTGCGCCAACGTCAGCTGGTATTCTCCCTACATGAACTAAGGCTCAATTAACAGTCTCAGGCCATATCTGCAAGTGGAATTTAACAATGACAACAGTTGCACTACCACCTCTGCTGTGTGTGCCGGTCAAGTAGCTAATGGCAATAACGTGCCCATGGATCAAACACACCCAAGTTAGAGGGTTCAGGATGACAACGTTATCAATCCTCTGAAATCCATAGAAATGTTCCAATCCTGTCAAATGTGTTTGTCCATAGTTGCTACAAACATCAGCCATTGTCATAAACATTATGAGGTACACAGCACTAATGTCATACCCAGGCTGCATATGTCAGGGTCCACCCTGTGCCTGGGTCACAATAGCTCCAATGACACCAAGCAACATCCCAAATGTCATACTGCTCAGACAACAGCATTGAGGGGGAGGACATATGTAACTGGCTATTGAAATACACCCGCACAGTCAGAGGAGGAAATGGAACACTGCTAGGACCATCACTGCAATCCAATGTAGCACACATTTCCCAACATTAGCCGTACACACTACCAATGCTGGCACCTGTATCGTGCCATGCCAATCCTATACATAGTATATGCTAGGTCTCAGCAACATATAGCTGGATGTGAAATATCAGAGACTGGATCAGTTCCAGAATGTTAAGTGTGGTGCAAGTGCCATAAGAACACCCCCAGACAGTGAAAGGCCTCATCATGAGAAAGGAAGTAGACGGAGAGTTGAGTAGGACAAGAAGGTGGCACTTCACAATTTGGCCAGAACCAACACCTAGAGGATGTGATGCTGACAAGTCCCCAAACTGGCCACAATACATGTGACATGCAGGTGGGGCATAGGCCTGGGAGAATACTAATATGAAAGACAGGAGAAATTAACCAGAACCATTATCACAATGTGCAACAAATAGGAAGGCAGGCACGTCACATTACAAATTCCACAACACAGACACACTAATTGTACCATATCTCATTGCAGAGGATGATGGCTCTCCTGCAGATATGCCGGTCCTGGACTTCCCTGATGACATGGATGATGAGGTGACAAACATCAGCCAACAGACCCTCCAAGATGTCCTTGGGACCCTCCAGACCCCACCTTCAGTCACAAGGAGGAGCATAGAAGTAGCAGCCATCACAGAGGAGCCACCCACCACCCCAATTGTAGGACCTGCCAGCTCCAATCCAGCTCGGGACTCTGACGACACTGGCACCAGCTTTGAGAGAACTGTAGTTGGAGTACAGCGGGAGCTGGCCAAGGAGGTGCGGGTGGGGATGGAAAATATGGCAGCCTGCCTAGAGGGGATACGTTTGTGCACGATGTCAACTGCAGAAAGGCAGCAGCCATGCAAGGGTAAACATCAGTCTTGCAGGAACTCGAAAAAAGTGTGAAGGAAATCAGCACAGCTGTAAGAGAGTTGACACAACACCTACAACAACAATCCTGTCAACATGTGCACAAATGCAAAATTGATCCCCTCTGGGCTGACCTGGGTGCCTACCACAGTGATGTGGCTGCTACACTTAAGATCCAGGAGCTACTCCTTGCTGCAGTACTGCCCTAATAGCCCCACCACCAAGGGCAGAGGAGACAACACACACATCAGAAGATGAAGACGTGGAGCAGATCGCCTTCACCCGTAAGAGTACCCGGTAGCACTAGTCCCTGCCACATGGCAACCTATAACCAAGGTCTTGTGCTTTGTAACATGCCAGTCTTGCAACAACTGTACTCAAGCACTGTTCTTTAGCCCACTGTTTGCCTTGTCATCCTGCCCTGTGATTGTCTCTCACTAACTCATTGGCAAATCCTGTCCCTCTGCACTGTCTTACACTTCACCCCAGCATGTCCCATGACATGTCCTTTTGCACTTGTGTAGGATCACAATGGAAAGTGTCACACTAATCGACTCACAATCATGGGCAATGTACATATAGCACTACAGCACTTTAAAATAAATAGCACTTACATAACAACTTTGTCTCTGTGTAATGTGACATATCAACCGTGATGGCCATCAGTGATGTTTACCTCAGGTCAATGATTATAGATTGTCAATAAAACTGACCTGAAAGAATGTTGGCTGATAACTATGCACTGTGGTCTGGATTGTACCATCATCTGCCCTTCCTGAGGGTTAATTCTAAGGAAAATAGAAACTATACACCATAATGCTGGGTTGGACAGAATAATACTTCCTCAAGGGATGTCAAAGCCAAAAATTATTGCCTTGAACTTTGTCTTCAAGCCAAAATTTACATATGTGATATTTGACCCAAATTTTACCTAACACACACCATACTGCATGAATGGATGTGTATGAGTGTACGTACAAATATGTAACCTGGCTGAACATTGTAACAAATGATAGGTGTGAGTTATGTGTACCATACCACATGAGATCATACTACCACTCACCTTATAAGGCTTTGCTTGGATATCAGGCTGCAGACAGTGTCCTCAATACCAATTTTGGTCGCAAAGTATGTGAGATTGAAAACGTACATCAAAAATGTACAACACTTTGGGATACATAGTAACCTTGAGTGGTGGGTGTAATGGATGGCAGAATCTCAGCAAAGTAGCTTTGGTGTAGCTGCCAATGTAACAGATCAATTGGGATTTGGTTGCAGCATAGGACACAAAAGCTAATACTAAAGAGACACTGTTCACCCATGCCAAGGCCCTGATCCCCAAGCATGTGACACATACTATACAGGGTTACTTAAATATTTATTTAACAGTAAAAACAGAAGCTAAAACCAGGGGAAACACTTTACCTAACCTAACCTATCCTAACTACACATTACACACAACTGGCCCTAACTAACCTAAGCTAAACTTACTTATCACATTTAACTAAACACCCTAAACATCAACCCCCCCACCCTCCTTATAGGACGGGACACACGGAGGACAACATATACTAACCTAAACACATACTATCTTATCCTAAAAAATATATATATTTTTTGTATTTTTATATTTTATATATATATATATATATATTTTTTTTAAACAACAAAACCCAACATCTTCCAACACACATAATAAAAAACAGATATTAAAATTATCATACCCCCACCCCACACCCACTACTACTAACTAAACTAACAGCCTATTCTAACCGAACACTAAGCCCCCTAAACCCACTAATGAAAAGAACCAGGAAAGAAGAGGGAGAGGAGGGAATCATGGCAGAGGGTAAAATGTTTACAAGTTCACCATCCGCAGGGTCTTCCTTATGGCACGCACCCTCCTATTCACTTGTGCCACCTCTTGCGGCAGCCTGGTCATTTTCCTCAACATACGCTCAATGTTCCTTTGCATCCACTGAAAATGTGCTGGGTCAATGACTGCAGCAGGGGTGGTCTGGGTGCCAGTTGAAGATTTATATCCCCTTGTCGGTGCCATGCGTGTAGGAGGAGGTGCAAGTGGTGCCGTGACAGGTCCTGGAGCAGTGGAGGTTGACGGTCCAGCAAAGGTGCCTGCTATGGTTGGTGCCACCTGGGTGGTAGTGGTGGTGCTGGTGGTGGCGGCTGTGGTACACACCGAAGGGCCCCCTTGGGCAAATGCCCTCCACACTCCAGAGGCTCTTTCATGGCGATAACTCCTTGCCATGTTGCGGACCCCAGACTCCACATGCAGAATGTGGTGGTAACGCATCGCCCTGTGGTGAAACTCCTGAATCTGGATGGGATTAATATTGGCAGCTGTTAAAAAAAATATAAAACCAAACATTAGGTACCTCATTGTGTGATATGGCTCCATAAGTAAATCAGACAATACATCTAATGTACCAGAAACAGGCCATATCATCATACAGATCACCGATTGTCCCTGAGGAAGTACATGCCAACGCAGCCCACACATGTCCTATCAAACAGCACAGCAATGCTCTAAAAGATGGGTAACAAATTAAATGACCTATGCATCATTGTTCAGCCATTTGTCGCGTAGCAAATGCTGCAAGTCCTCCACATGTGACAGGCCAACTAATGACTAACTTCTGGATGACAACCAAGGGCCACAAGATCTGTGATTGTAAATGGAATTGCCAGGATAGAATGCAGTTGCTAATCATAAGTGGGTATCCTAGTTTTGGACAAGTGACTTACAGATTTCCATGTCTGTGTACTAAACTTGGATCATTAGTCCTAGGTACACATTTCATAACCTTACGCCTGTGCCTGAGGAGGTGAGGGGGTGGACAAGCAACAAATACTTTCAAACATCAAGGACACCCAGGAAGCTTTGGACAGCTGTACATGGGTTTAGGCAGTCCACCACAGGTAAGGAGGATGTCCAACTAGGATCCACCCAAACCTTGGACAATCCCATCAACATTTATGTTTGGAAATGCAGACAATTGTGAACATCATTTCATACCAGTAATACATGACTTACAACAAGCAGATAGATGCAAGGACACATCTGGCCATGAGCTGGATGCACACCTATGCCATTGTACTCAAGTGCCACATACACGTAGCACAACATGTGGAGCTACATGCTGCTAGGAAGTCAAACATAAAGTCGAACATGTTCATTAGTAAACAGGGAGGCTCAAGTCTGTGGGTAAGACTTTGGCATCCCTATTCTGTGAGATTCAGGGTCTGACTTGCTGACTAAATCATGAATATGGGCCTCTGTAAATTTGTATTTATAAACATTTCAAAAACAAATGTCACCCTCTGCACATGGCCATGCCTACAGGGATGCACTACAATCCCAAAATATGACTATAAGCTACTGATTGTCCAACTCAAAGATGGGAAAAAAGTGAAACTCCACTCAAGTAACATATCCGATCATTGACCAGCACATCATACCTTGCTATGTGTCCAACACATAGGAGTCAATCGCACAACATCAGCAAACACAACACAGAACAGAAATATCAACACTTACTGGAGATGTCTGGGTCCGCAAATCGCTCCACCTCTCCGATAGTGTAGGGGGCAGGTCCACCTGTAAAGCATGGAAGGGAGAAATGTGCTCAATGTCTGTGCACTGTACACAACACTTCTAAATACAATTACTGTGTGTAAGATTAAATCAGAAAGTCATGATACTGCATCCAACATACCACTGCAAACATGTACAGACCCGGGAACTCCAGTGAGTGATACACACATAGCTGCACACATGCAGTGGCACTAACTATCATGTGGTGGCAAACATGCTCCATCATTTGTTTGCAGACTCATTTATGGAGTGTATTCCTCTCATCATGTGTATCCATGAGAGACATGCAAAGCCACTTTCCTGGAGGACTGCAATACCAGTCACTCAGGTATTGTGGCTTGGGCATCAAAGGATAATCCTTTACTGTGTTGGGCACCTGTGGGTTGGATTAAGGTCATGATTTATAATGCTTTCTATGGTCCCTTACATGTAGGGCGTGTGTTGTGTCTAGGTTACATATGCTACATTAACAGTGTACCCTGAGCCACATATGCCCCCTATGACACAATAATGGCAGGGATCCTGTGCATTATTTGGTTACAGTTTGAGGCTAGCCATGGATTGAGAAGTTTTCACATTTGGATACAACAAGGAGATATATGTTGGCAGTGTATATTGTATTCATCTATGACATACTGCATGGGCACAGGTGTAGTCATTGCACCTGAAATGTGTCTCTCATTGACCTGTTTACCCAATATGGGTTTTGGAATTCACAGATGAGCCACATTCATCATCTTACATTTGCCAATTTGGTTGATCAGTGGATCTATAGCAAACTGACACTGTGATATTATTAATACATGGTTTAGCAAATGTACCAGTGTGTCAATCATGATGATGTGGTTTCAAATTTGTAGGTACCATCGGAATGAGAGGAGTCACAGGAATGCTGGTCTATTGATCTTAGCATACACCCATGTCAGTGATAGCCTCCATACTGGGAGGTTAGTTCTTAAACATATGCTGCACTTGATCAGCATGGGTGTGCCAAACTTAACTAGCTATGTATTAGTCAACTGTATATGTATGATGGAATTGGTCAGTGGTCCCTTACATGACATCATGCACTTAATCCATTGTGATCATGCATTCCCCAGCGTCACGTATCCCATGATGATCCCATAACTTATGAGAAGTACATGGCAATAGAGTAACACAGATGGCAAATGCATTAGCTCGGGCCAGCTAATGCATTTAAGACCAATATAAAACACACAGGTACGATGTACAGAAGCCAGGGATAATTGTTACCCCTCAATTTGTATCATTTGCTTCATTTTATGTGCCACGGCTATGGTAAGTTGCACCAAACATTTTGATATAAACCTGTGTGCGTTAGTTTTGGCATCCATCCCTAATTTAATTGTGGCACAACAAAGTCCAAATATCAGTCTAAGATGTTACCCGAGGTCAGCTATAACTTGTTACGTATGTGTCAGAATCCAGTTCAGACATGTACCAGAAATAATTGAGGGGCACATTATTTCTTGAAAACATCTGGATTAAAAATACGTCTTACCTGGTACACTCACAGACCATGCATAAAACATATGTTAGAGCCACATTTGCATCATCTATTGACGTGAAGGCAGCACTAACTTACAGGCTCCTGTTGTGTTGTGTAAGTTACTGCAGCTGTTACGTCAACAAATTATGGTAATGTTTAGGAATTATTATATAACTCACGGCAACTGTATGTTTAACTTGCATTCCACATGTCCAAAAACATTGCCGGAAGCATATGAACAAATCTGCTACTGTCACCAGCAGAGTATTTAAATATGCACATTACTCTGAATTGTACTCACCAACAGGGCCACCAATCACAATCCCCAGGTGGTCCAGCAGGTCTTGCTCCCTGACAACTAGGTCAGCCCAACTGTGTCTCAGCTGGTGGTCATTGCGCGGTGTGTTGTAGATTCTTAGAAGATGGTACAGGACCTTTTCCCACCGGAGCCTCCTTGCCTCTGTGTGATAACCCTGTATCACATGGCCACCTGCTTCAATCATTAACAGTAGGAAGTGGCACACCAGCCAAATAAATACTCCCAGCTCCTCCTCTCCCATCCTACCAAGACGAGGCCTACCCAACATTCTTGAAATAAAGGGGTACAGAGGAGAATGAAGGGAAAGTAAGAGAGGGAAATGAAAAGAAATTAACACAAAAACAGCCCAACTATCCCCAAAATAACACTACCCACAACAGACTCCCAACAGTACAAAGACAAATTTATACACCAGAAATGACAAAAGTACACTTACACAGGATACCACAGACACTTAGGAAACACCAAATGACAATTTAAAGACCACACAGGAGACAAATTCACAAAATGCACAGAGAGACAAGTCAAAATACCGCCACTCAATCAGGAAATATCACAGACTGCAAAGTGAAAGTGAAAGTACACCCACTGTACCAATTCTGTAAACAGGATATCCTATTACATCACATCCTGCCTCAAATGCGGTACGTTTTTATTCTTATGGGTCAAAATATTATAACGCTTACAGTGTGTGCGTCATTATTTTTTTATGCACATGCCTAGAAATTACCCCGCATCCATACTTTCAATTATTTTTCATGGGGTACAGTGTGGGAATTACCACTCAGGGCCAATGGATGTATCATGGCAGTGAGTGTCATTTTTCACGCATATGTGGCATTTTTTGACGCATGTGCTTCTTTTTCGACGAGTATGCGTCAACATTTATGTCTTTCACAGGGTTTGGGTCATTTCTCATTTTTAATAGTACATGACAGGTGTGACAATACAGAGATAGGCTGATTGCACCTACATTGTGCATTCCAGTGTATGGGGACATGTGACAGATCATACTACTGCGAACCATGATCCTCTAGTTGTTGTACCAGATTTGCACTCTTCACTGACGCACAAGTTGGCCAAATGTGTGGAATACAAATAGGTATTACCCAGTTTGGGCATGTTTTGCATCAATAGAGGATAGCAAGGCTATGCAACTAAATACAGTAACTCAATGCCTGTGTGTCAATGTGTGTGAATTGTCTCTTACTAATTTAGTTGTCCCACTGTGTGAACATCACAAGATGCGTTTTCTATAATCTGCGTATATGCATGTGTTGTCATTGTGTCCAACCATCAGATGCTATTCAGTGTGGAAATGAGAAAGGAAATGTGTTTGTCATACAAGTAGCAACAAATGCTGTGTGAACATCCCTGTTTTTTTGGGACATAAGCATCACCAATGACAAACCATGCACAGGATAGATAGAAGACGGTTGATCATGGCAAAGTTCCAAGACTAGGCCATCACATGTCCTGGAATGTTGGATACTACATCCTGGGCACTTGTTTGTATACAACCCATGAGTCAGGCATTGAAAAATGCTATGTGGGTATGGTGTTTGTGACACAGTGTCCCAAAACCAATACACAAATGTCATGTCACACCACAGTTTGAGTCATATAAATGAGCCATGTTTCTCCTGTGGCAGAAGAGGACCAGCAGACCAAGCAGCACATGTGCACATATTTCCAGTGGTTAATTGCACAAAGGTGTCCGGTTCAAGTGTGTGGGGCCATGTGTAGCCTGAGTCATTATTGGGGTCCATGTTGTCACAGTTACGTGCAGGTGTAGTCATGAGTCTGTGGAGACATTTCCTGCATTTGCAAAGTATCCTTCACAGCTGGATTGAAGGAAAGCCGAAGAGGAATTGAGAACACACATGGGGATAGTGCAGCTATCACACTGCAGACGTGTTATGAGACTGACAACAGGGCAACCTTGGTGTGCTGACAAAGTTAATGGATCAGGAATTTTAAACCAGCAGGTTTCCTCACATCATTTGTACACAGGGTGGCCTCTAAAATTCCCACTGCAGCCAGGAACATCAGTGCCTCTGTGCTGATTAATCTCACAGCTATTCACCATGCAAGCCCCATCAGTATGTTGGGGCAATGTGAATCAGTGTGTGGACTGTCAGGGTACAAACGTGTTGACATTTCATGCACATTATCTGACGTTGTTTGTTGTGCTGGAGGCACCATACCCAATCCATGCATTCAGCCATGGTACACTGTCACTATTTGTCACTCATGCATACATGAAACCCAGACAAGGGATGGGCCACACTTAGTATATTTGAAGACAAGTTCCACCACATGATACGATAAGTAAACTGATTACGCTATACAAGTATTTGAGTAATCATTGTAGACCTACATGACAAAATACCCCTGTAGGAAAACAGGTGCATGGAAAGCAACTATGAGACAAATGTAGCCACAGGGAACCTTTATGGTGATGGAAAGACAGGAACCAGTCAGGCTAACAGGATGCATGGTCAATCAGGAACAAAAATGAACAAGGCAAATACACAGTGAGCAGACTGAGGCTGGTCAAAGCTGGAACAACACTGTGGAAAATGAAAACTGTATTTGTCCTGTGTGTTGGAACGTAACACAATAGCCCATGGCCTGTGTTACACAAGTTATTTATAGGGCAATGCATAACAGTGTTATACATATAATGGCAGTTTCTATGCCGTTCCAGGCAGCTGCAACTGCAGTGCATGTTCAAATGGCTGGTCTGCATGGAGGTGCTCACAGGTGTGTGCAGCTTCAGTCTCTCACAAGTTCTGCAGGTGAGAATCAAGTTCAAAGGGCCAACAGTACCTTTCACATGGGAAGCAATGTACAGGTAATTATGGGTCCTACAGACTACAAGGCAGTGCATTATTCAACCAGAGGTCCATGCAGACAGAAGAACAATGACTATGGCATACCACACTAAAGAGGGAAACACACTAGATTCAGAATGTGAGTCTGGGTGTATGTAGATGAGGGATTATCCGGGTACAAATATTCCATTTCCAGGGCACTCTGAAGAAGGGTGGGGTGCGACAGGGAACATGGCAGTGACAGGACTTATGACCTGGGATGGCATGTGCAGGGGATGTTTTGTGAGCAATGCTAGTCATACCTGGGACACTCGTGCTATCTATTTGCTAATTATATGGAATTCTTCCTACACATACTCCTTGCAAAGATAGCTGATGTAACCCTTAATGATGTCATGGGTCTGGTCATACCTTCTTGTTACCAATGCTATAGTACATCCACTGCCTCATGTCTGAGGCAATTTTTTCCATTTTGAATGATGGTGTCTTAGTTGTGTGCCATATTCTGCAATGAACCATGTTGCCAACATGTATGTGTGAATTAGCTATGCTCCTCTGATATTGACCTTCAAATGTGAAATGGACAGGATATATGTCATTTACAGTGTGTGTGAAGTTGGGTGTACATTCATATCCATCAAATATGATGTGGATTTTTCTTATCCTAATCAGTATTTCTGCAACTCTCCATGAGGCTACACTATGATTATGATTTTTAGGGATAATGTTGTGTAAAATGATTAACCAGACCATGATATAGTGAATAGAATAGGTGTTTATTGACAGATGGTAAGACAGTGGTGATGGTGAGTAGAGTTAAAAGAAATTTTGGACAATATGTAGTCTCCGACGCAACCCTGCAGCTGTGTTTGGATGGTCCCCCTCATGTTGATGGACAGCATCCTCCTCTTCCTCCTCTTCAGGCATTTGTGGGTTGGGTTCATATAGGGGAATGTTCCTCCTTACACATATGTTGTGCAGGATGGTACAGGTAAAAATGATTTTGCACACCATTTCAGGTGAGTATAGGAGGCTGCCTCCAGTGATGTTGGGGCACCTGAATCTTGCCAAAGGTCCTCTCCACTATGGTGCGTGTCCTCCGATGTGCCTCATCATAGGCACGCTCTGCTGCAGTGCTTGAGTTTGCAAATGGGGTCATGATCCATGGCTGGATCCCATACCCCTGATCAGCTGAAAGAGAAAATGAGTGAGAAAATGTTGATGTAACTTGCACCATGATTATCACTTTGCATGGCAGTTGTTATCTTGTGTTGTCTGTGACTCATCTGTGTTTGTGTTATTGTGTGGAATCCTAGGCTTCTAGGATGTACCATCAGCACTGGGTTGTTTTATTATCTGAACTGGTGTTTGGCTGATTGACCGGATGTCAGCGGTATTTTTGTAGAGTTGCAGTACATTGTGTACTCCCTTGCATTATGTCATGTGAAAGAGATATCCCTGTGTCTTAACTGGGGGTGGCATGATACTTCCATACACAGAATCAGTTCCACAGTGGTGGTAATACGGTTGCATCTATATGGCCTGGACATTCCATCCAATTTAACATATGCAATAAAATTAGTTAAACATCAGTGAGGCCCTTAGATTTGGCAAGGTAACAATGTACAGCACATCTCCATGAGTTGTCAGCACTGGCGTGTTGACAATTGACTATGCACAAATATTCCATGTGTGACAAGTTCTCTGCAGACCTATTTCTCTGCCCTTGCCAAGTCGACTCAGGTCCAAACGTGTACCTATACTACTGAACATGTTCTAGTTCAGCTTGATAACTTGATTGTGGGGGATTGTCATTTACAATGTCAGAAGGTCCATATGCTTATACATCTGTTGTGTATGTGTGTAATTATCTCAATCCGTATGTGTAGGAATGTGCACTTTGCAATATTGTCACATCAATATGTGTTCTTAGCACAGTCCACTTGCTTATTGGTAGTGGGCAATGTGAGAGCAGGAGTGATGTGAGATATTGGTACAGCCTCAATGATTCCATGTCACCTTCATTGTAGTCATCATCATGCTATGTGTGTCATGGTTTTTGACCTGCAGCAAAACACACTACACACCCCTTACACAGTACTTATTGCTTAGAAGGGTGTGTGATTGAGTGTTCCTTGATGGGATATTGAAAGATTAATCTTCCAAGTTGCACTGCCAGTTGAGGCCATGTCATTTTCATTGTGTTGTTTTAAATTGTTCCCTTGTGTCTGTGGAGTGTCATCTGTTGTTATCTGGATCTGTAATTTGTGCCTAGGTGTGTATCCCATTGGGTGAGGATATAAAACATGCCTAGTTGTATCACAACCTCAGTGTGTTGCGTTCCACGTGTCAATGTAGTGGTGTATGTGTTGTTTGTCCTAGAGGGTTAATGTGCATATAAGTAGGTTTCTGTACTTATCAACAAGTAGGCCATTTCCATTTCATCCATCCTGGAAGTGTTGATTGATGGTGCAGTGGCGGAAGATGAATGAATCATGTACACTCCCAGGATACTTTGCCATGATGTTGGTGATCAATCCCCGGTGATCGACAATGGCCAGCACATTAATGGAGTGTGTGTGCTTCCTGTTGCGGTATAGATGTTCGGTTGCAGCAGGTGGCACAATTCGTACATGTGTGCAGTCAATGGCACCAAGCACGTGTGGGAAGCCGTTGATTTGGTAGAAGCCCTGTTTGGTCTCCTGCTGCTTCTGCTGTGTGTTCGGGAAGCTGATGAGGTGGGGTGTGAGGGAGATGATGGCATCCAATACCTTCGGTAGGAAGGCAGAGAATGAGGACTGTGAGATCCCGGCAACCAGGGTACCAGTAGTTTGAAAGGAGCCACTTTCCAACATGTGGAGTACAGCTAGCAGCTTGGTTTCTGGTGGAATGGTGTGGGGTGTCTGCAAGCTGGGTGCCAACTGTGGCTCAATGTTGCGCAGCAGCTGCTGAATGGCTTGCCAGTTGAGTCTGTACCTCTGGATGATGTCTTGTTGCCTGAGTCCCAGAATGGTTGTCTTGGTGCGGAATATCCTTTCCTTCCTTCTGCGTTGCCTTTGGAGTCCCTGTTGGTGTTGTAGAAGCTGCTGTTGTTGATCCTGTGCTCTTCGTTGACGTGCATGCACCTCCATGTCTTCCTTTTGGAGCTCTGCTGTTGCTTCTGTGTGTTTTCCTTAAGTAGTGGTGTGTTTGCCCCATTTTAATGCCTGTCCTGACCCAGGCGTTATTTTTTTACGCAAATCGGGCTGTGCGCCATTTTCCGACTCTGCCTCCCGGCCGTGTGGGATTTTTGCAGAGTAGCATAAATATGGTGCACAGGTGTTTAAGTCATTTTTTGGACGGGAACGCCTACCTTGCATGTCATTAATGCAAGGCAGTTTACCGCATCCAAAAAATGATGCACACGGCGGAATTTTGGCGTTCACAGGCTCGGGCGCAAAGTATAAATATGGTGCACGGTTTGCGTCGAATGTGCATCAAAATTTTTGACGCACATTCAGCACAAACAGAGTATAAATATGCCCCATTGTCTGAGAGGATCTTTGCTCAACCCATGAAATCTATGGCACAAGTAGCAGATAATTGTGGGAGACCATTGTGTTGATTTCCCAAACCAATTTAGAAAAATAAAAATAATTCTGAACGGGAAAATTTAAAATTGTGCCCACCAGGTTCTTGACAGCTGTATATTTTTCATACATTCACATTGTTGAGATTTTGTCCAGGAATTTTTCTCTTTTTTTTACAAACCCCATCAGGACAAGAATGAATAATGTAGCTAGGTTGGTCACAACTAAGCTAGATACCTTAGCTGTAAAGGTCCACAGAGGTCTTTCAGGTGGCAAAATGTTCTAAGTGGGAGCAAGCTAATTTTATTGCCCACTGAGGTTGCACCTTGGGTGGAACGCCTTAGGTGATTAGTCCGGTCCATTTTAGGTCAAAAATGTTCTTCTATTTGTAGTAGTTCTTGTTAACCACCTATTTGACTTTCATGACATCAGGTAGAGCACTTAGGCCCAGATTTATACTAGCTTTGCGCCAAATTTGTGCCATTTTTATATGCAAATTCAGCGCAAATCTAACTACAAATTTATACTTTGGTGCTAGACCTGTCTAGCACCAAAGTTTTGGAGTTAAAGTCATTTCTTGCTTGCAGGAAACTACCTTGGTCAATGAGATGTAAGGTAGGCGTTCCCGGGCAAAAAATGACAAAATGGCCTTAGCGCCATATTTATCCCCCCTGCTAAAATCAAGCATGGGTGAAGGGGGCGTAAATAATGGTGCTAAGCTTGCTTAACTTGAGGTATCTGACACTTAAGGGGACTTTGTTAATTAAAAAAGACTCTCCCCATTTTAGCCTATGGAGCTCATTTACTACATTGAGGGAAAAACAAATGTGGCTATTTTACCTCACCAGGGCTTATAAAACAATTTGTATAAGGTCCCTTCTTATAGTGACATGGCACCCAACCCAGGGGGCACATAGGGAACACCTTAGGCGTGACATATATGTAAAAATAAGGTAATTTAAGACTTTGGGAGTACTTTTAATTCCACAGACGAATCTGCATACAACTTTAGTTTAAAAGCAGGCAGCAAGGCAGGCCTGCCTTTAAAATGACACTGGGCACCTCTGTGTGCACCTATGGGTGCACTACCTATGCTGGGATCCCTAAACCTACATGCCCTATCATATAGTAGGGAATTATAGGTAGGTTAATATTGCCAATTATAATTAGCCTAATTTGCATTTCCACTTTCCACAGAGCACTGGCCCTGGGACTGGTAAGCAGTACCCAAGGCATAGCCAAGAGTCATTAACCACCAGTATCTGTCCAAGAAATTTGGGGGTGACCAGGACAAAAAGGAGGCCTTTCCTACAGCAAGTTTTACCTTGGTCCCTTTTCAATTGAATGGAGTTCCTGAACCATTCCGAATCCCTTCCAGGGAAAGGATGAGTCACATACTTCACACCCACTTCTATGTGGCTAAAGCCTTAGACCTTCTCTCTGCTCTGGAATAAATGTTCACACCTCATTAAGGTTAAAGCACTGACAGTGATGGCAGTTCTATCCAGGTAAATGCTAATTATCCAATTGGATCTTCAGACAGCTAAGTTACTTTTCCTGCAGATTTATTAAAAATGTAACTTCACTATTGGATAATAAAAAGGGTTGAAGGTACTCTGCAGCTTATTTTTCGACTTAGATCATTTTTAAAAGAAGCATTTCTTACAGTTAAAAGGTGTATTTTGGCAGGATTGACTGCAGATTTGGAGTACACTGGGGACTGGATACTGGTGTCTCAGTGTGCAAAGTTAACAACAAAAAAAGCAGCAGTATCAGTCACAAAAAATGGGGATAACCACACCAAAATAGACACTTTCTAACATTGGGGACGGAGAGAAATTCACGATTTTAATTCTGATTCTACAAATTTTAGGGAAAGTGCACACATTACAAGGGGCTAATTTACTCTTCTTCTCCAGTTTCACAAACACTGGGGAAGGTATTTATACTTAAGGGGATAATTTACTATTCTAAGACTAATCCCACAAACAATGATGAAATTGCATAAATTCAGGAGGGAAGATTTATTAATCTAACTTAACTGAAGTGTCACAGACATTAGGGATAGTGCATACATTTGGTCAGGTAGATTTACTCCAGGTACACAAACAATGGGTAAAGAGGATACATATGGAAGGCGGGGCTGATTTACTATTCTAACATCACCCTGACAAGCACCGAGCAAAGTGTTTAGATTCAGATAGCAGATTTACAATTATACTATTAATACTCCAACCTAACAAACATTGGGGGAAGTGTTTATCTTTTTTTGGGGAAGGGAGATACTTTAGTATTCGATCTCAAGTCCCACAAACATCAATAGCATTGGGGAAATTGCAGAGATTTTTCAGGGGCTAATTTACTATTTATTTCCAGTCCCACAAACATCTGGAAAAGTATATAAATGAATGGGGTTTCATTTACTATATTAACCGCATTCCTTTATGCCATGTGAAAAGGTCATCAATTCAGGTTGACAGATTTGCTGTTCTATATTCATTCCCCCAAACATTGTGGAGAGCCCATAAAGTAAGGGGGACAGATTTATTATGTTAATACTAGTCTCATAAACAATATGTAGCTACATAAATTCTTGAGAAGGGGCAGAGTTAATATTCTAATACCATTTCCATCTGCAATGAAAGGATATACATAAAGAGGAACTACTATACAATTGTAATTATATTGCCACAAACATTTTGTGAAAAGCTTAAAACTGTGTATCAGGTAAGTAAAGTAAACCCAGTTCCACCAAAAAATTTCCATTTAAATAAGTTGGACTTGGCCGTTTTTGCAGGGTCATCCCCAAACTTTTTTCCTCTTTCCTCCTATTTTTCCTGACCTGTTTTTGTTGGCTTTTGGACTCTGAGCAGTTTACTACTGCTAACCAGTGCTAAAGGGCATATGCTCTCTGTGTATATTGTACTATTAAGTGGTTTATCCATGATTGGCATATTTGATTTACTAGTAAGTCACTAGTAAAGTGCACTAGAGGTGCCCAGAGGCTGTAAATCAAATGCTACTAGTGGGCCTGCAGCACTGATTGTGCCACCCACATAAGTAGCTCTGTAATCATGTCTCAGACCTGCCACTGCACTGTCTGTGTGTGCAGTTTTAAACTGCAAATTCGACTTGGCAAGTGTACCCACTTGCCAGGCCTACCCCTTCCCTTTTCCTATATGTCAGACACCCCTAAGGTAGGCCCTAGGTAGCGCCCATGGGCAGGGTGCAGTGTATGGTTAAGGTAGGACATATAGTAATCATTTTTCACTGTTGCAAGGCCTGTCCCTCCCATAGGTTAACATGGGGGTTACCTTTAAATCTGATTAAAGTGTAGATTCCGTTTGGGAGCGATGGACATGTGGAGTTTGGGGTCTCTGTGCTCACAATTTAAAAATACATCTTTTAGTAAAGTTGGTTTTAAGATTGTGTGTTTGAAAATGCCACTTTTAGAAAGTGGGCATTTTCTTGCTTGAACCATTTTGTGACTCTACCTGTTTGTGGATTCCCTGTCTGGGTTAGTTTGACAGTTGGGCTGTTTGCACCTCTCTCCAGACAGTGACACAAAGGGGGTTGGGGTGTAGCCTGCATATTCCAATGACCCATATGTGCTAGGAGGGAAGGGAGGAGTGGTCACTCGCACCCGAAAGGGCTGTGCGTGCCCTCACACAATGCAGACTCCAACCCCCTGGTGTGTGTCTGGGGCCTTGCCTGGGCAAGGCAGGATTTCACAATCAAGTGAGACTTTTCTTTGAAGTAAGCCTACTTCAAAGGCCAAAATGGGTATAAGAAGAGGACCCAAACCCACAGACTTCAGACACTTCTTGGGGTAGAGACTCTACCTCACAGACACTTCCTGGAGAAGAAAACTGGAACCAGAACCTACATCCTGCCAAGAAGAACTGCCTGGCTGCCCAAAGGACTCACCTGACTGCTTTCTGTGAAGGACTGCTGCCTTGCTGTTGCCCTGCTGCCTTGCTGCTCTCTGGTTGAGGTGAAGAAGTGCTCCCCAAGGGCTTGGATAGAGCTTGCCTCCTGTTCCCTGAAGTCTCAAGACCAAAAATACTTCTGTCTTGCAACTGGACTCCTTGTGCATTTAAAATTCGATGCACAGCTTGTTAAAAACAATGCACAGCCTGCCCCGTGGTGAGAAATTCACTGCACGCTGTACTGGAACGACGGAGTGCGACTTTGCAAGGAGAAGATCGACGTGGCACCTGCATTGCAACCAGAACTTTGATGCACGTGCCACCGGATCAACGCACAGCCGACCTGAGACGATGCACGCGACTTCCATAGGGGAAATCGATGCAGCGGTTGCCGTGAAGAAGAAACTTCCACGCAACACCCACCGGAACAACGCAGCGCTTGTGACTTCGCTATTCAAGCCCAGGATTCCACGCACAAACCCCGGGGCGTCTGAAAACCCCGCAACCTGAAGATGATCCACAGCCGAGCACCGGAAATCAACCCACAGCCGTCCCTGCGTGGAAACGAAATGACGCACAGCCATGTGCGGCCTGAGAAATCGACGCACACACCTTTGTTTCCATGCTTCTCCTCCCCTGTGGCCCCTTTGCGGAGATCTTTCACGCAAACCAGGTACTTTGTGTTTGAAAGAGATTTTGTTTGCTCTAAAAAGACTTAAGACACTTTGGGGGTCATTACAACCCTGTTGGATGGTGTTAAAGGTGCGGTAATACCGCAAACAGGCCAGCGGACAAAAAAAGGGAATTATGACCTTGGCGGAAAATGCCAACAAAGACAGCCACTTTAACACACCGCCCGCCACAGCGGTACAGACAAGCAGCGCGGCGGTCACCGCCAACAGACAGGCGGAAGACAATGTACCGCCCATAGTATCACAACCTACCAATCCGCCACCTTTTCCGGGGCGGATTCACCGTGGATAAAAACACGGGGGAAACAGTTACTGCAATGGGAAAACGCTCACCTGAACACATCCCACGAGGAAGGAGGACTCCATGGAGCCGGAATTACAAATCCTACCGGCCCTTGTATTCCTACTCATCTACGAAGAGCAACGCCGGCGCGGGAGAAGACAACGGTGAGTACTGCACCTATGACATAGGGGAGGCAAAAGTTAGGGGGACACACACGAAACACCCCCACCCTCGCATATTACAACACACACACCAATGCATTCACAAAAATCACAGTAACAACCCACAACCCCCCCGGAAGAATGCAAAGACAAAACTAAATCAGTTCAAACATTGTAATGTATCAATATACATGTTTCAAAAATATACAGATATATTATAAAATCATTCAAAAATATATACATTACGAGAAGTAGTGCAGATATGCACATATCAATGTCCGTGCACCACTAGTCCAAAAATGCATGGGCGAGGCCCACAAAAGATACCTGTCCACAATCGGAGAGAACACTGTCGGGGCATCAGATAAAAATACAACAGGCACCTCAGGGGGAAGGGAAGGGGGGGCACCTCAGCCGGATGATTGCAAAGCCAGATCCACGATGGGGCTCCATGCCCATTGATGTCTCCTGGGGAGTGCAAAGCCACAGTCTCACAAGTCTCTACAGTGGGTGGGTTGCCCACTGGACCATCCTGGGGAGTGGAAAGCCACAGTCTCTCAAGTCTCTACAGTGGGTGGTTTGCCCACTGGACCATCCTGGGGAGTGCAAAGCCACAGTCTCTCAAGTCTCTACAGTGGGTGGGTTGCCCACTGTACCATCCTGGGGAGTGCAAAGCCACAGTCTCTCAAGTCTCTACAGTGTGTGGCTTGCCCACTGGTCCATCCTGGGGAGTGCAAAGCCACAGTTTCGCAAGTAGATAACAGCCTCCACTGGCTCTGGAGGGGGACTGGTGCCCAGACTGGATTAGTCTCCCCGTGAAAGTTCCTGTCCCAGCTGCACATGGGATAACGATGCTTTGATTGGTGGCCTTTTCATTCTTCCCCGGTGCATGCCCTGTTCAGCAGTGCTTTGCCATGGCGGTTCTGGACTGTTCAGCGGTGCTTTGCCATGGCGGTTCTGGACTGTTCAGCGGTGCTTTGCTATGGCGGTTCTGGACTGTTCAGCGGTGCTTTGCCATGGCGGTTCTGGACTGTTCAGCGGTGCTTTGCCATGGCTGTTCTGGACTGTTCAGTGGTGCTGTGCCATGGCGGTTCTAGACTATTCAGCGGTGCTTTGCCATGGCTGTTCTGGACTGTTCAGCGGTGCTTTGCCATGGCGGTTCTGGACTGTTCAGCGGTGCTTTACCATGGCGGTTCTAGACTGTTCAGCGGTGCTTTGCCATGGCGGTTCTAGACTGGGCATTGGTGTGTGGCATGACGTTCCCTGGACTGGGCATTGGTGTGTGGCATGACGTTCCCTGAACTGGGCATTGGTGTGGGGCATGACGTTCCCGCATTGCCCAGCGGGGCTGTGGCAGCCGGGGCCCTCCTGGACGGTCTCCGGCGGTGGTCTCCTGACCAGTGACGATACTTGGGCCATCCTTGGCACTGACTCCGGCGGTGGCGGTGGTCTCCTGACCAGTGATGATACTTGGACCCTCCTGGGCACTGACTCTGGCGGTGGTGGTGGTCTCCTGACCAGTGACGATACTTGGGCCCTCCTGGGCAATGACTCCAGCGGTGGCGGTGGTCTCCGGACCAGTGACGGCGGTGCTGGCGGTGGCGTCCCGACCACCAGGAAGGATGCCGCCCTTCTCCGCCGTGATGCTCACACCAGGCTGTGCAGACTTCCTCTGGCCCTTCCCCACCTTTGCAGGAGTCACAGCTGACTCTGCAATCCCCCTGGGACCCCTGTGAGTTGTTTTGCCGCCAGGAGACTTCACAGGGTCACATCGGCCACTTTCCAATTTCAGAGCCTTTACAGGGGGTGGGCTGCCAGTGCCTTGGCTCCGGGTCACACTGCCTGCCCTGGTGGCCGGTACACTCCACACATCTTGAACGGGCACCACTGGTATTGGAGGCTTTTTGGCTGAGGTGCTACGACGGGACTGATGAATTGGAGGGGGAGGTGGGGGCAAAAAGATCAACTTTACAGAGGGACAGTTTCTGACGAACACTGGGATGGGTAGTTGGAGGGGGCCTGGGAGTGGAAGAAGAGGAGGTGGTTGTAGGAGGTGTCACTTTAGGTGTTTTGGGTGCGGGTGCAGGTACTGGAGGCTGTCGTGAGGTGGATGGATGTTGGGTGTGTGGGTGCCCGCGTTTATGTACTTTGGGAGGGGGCGTCACAGACACACTGGGAGAGGACACAGGGGACGTGTAAATGGGAGTGGAGGTGGTGAGTGCAGGTGAGCGGGGTGTGGTGCTGGGTGTTCTGGTGCAACTCCTGGTGCCTGTAGATGTAGTGCATGCAGGTGAGAGTGTAGACGAGACTGGGAGGGAGGAGGGAGACGACGACGAGGGGGACACTGTGGAGGCAGTGGATGTTGCTGTGTCTGCATGTGGGTGATGCTTGTGTGTGTGCCTGTTGGTTGTGTGGTGCCTATGTTTGCCTGAGCTTCCCTTGTGTGTTGACTTGTGTGCATGCTGGTCTGTAGGTGTGCTTGGGATGGGCTGGGGTACAGGGGATTGGGTCTGGGTGGAGGAGGTTGGAGGCTCTTTCCCCAGACGCAGCAGCCATTGTCTCTTCCAGACTGAGGTCACAGCAGCACTTGCAGTGTCGGTCCTCTCCTGTCGAAGATCAGGTATCTAGTGATTGAACAGATAGAAAATGGCGGGGACGTCCGCGGCGGTGACGTCCGCGGTGGTGCGTATCATCACCGCCGGCACACCTATTCATTGGCTCCTGGGACCCATAGGATCCTATGTTAACCAATGCAGCATTGCGCCGCGGTCTACGACCGCCTACCGCGACGGTGTGCAACGTCAACACAGTTACCCCACAATCCCATTGTCCCAGTTTAGAGGTCAGGCAGCCGCCATTTCAGGGGCCCACATGGCTTCATTTACTTCTGCGTCACACATAGCTAGGCCTATACTCAACACACATACAGGAAGGGTTTTGTGTTTGGTGCCGTCTTCTGTGTGTGGGTACATACCTGGAAAAAAATTTACTTGATCGTCGCTGTTGTCCTTCCTAGGCGCCGTCAGCTGGGACATTTGAGAAGATGGTGGAATCCTCCGGTGTACCGACCGCTGGTGGACCTGTTGACAATGGAGGAGCGACATTTAATCGTCACCTACAGGTTTGACCGTGCCACAATCCAGGAACTATGTACCCAGTTGGAGCCAGACCTGATGTCACCAATCCACCATCCCACTGGAATCCCCCCTGACGTGCAGGTGCTGTCAGTGCTCCATTTCCTTGCAAGTGGGTCTTTTCAGACAACAGTGGCCATGGCATCAGGGATGTCCCAGCCTATGTTTTCCAATGTCTTGTCCAGAGTGTTGTCTGCCCTGCTGAAACACGTAAGGAAATACATAATTTTCCCTGAGGTGGAAGATTTGGCTACAGTGAAAGGTGACTTCTATGCCCTTGGACATATCCCCAACATCATAGGTACTATTGATGGGACCCATGTAGCTCTGGTCCCCCCCCACAGGAGTGAACAGGTGTACAGGAACAGGAAGAGTTATCATTCCATGAATGTACAGATGGTATGTTTGGGAGACCAGTACATCTCCCAGGTTAATGCTATTTTCCCTGGCTCAGTGCATGACGCCTACATCCTGCGGAATAGCAGCATCCCTGATATGATGGGTCAACGCCAGAGGCACCGTGTGTGGCTATTAGGGGACTCTGGTTACCCCAACCTGTCCTGGTTATTGACCCCAGTGAGGAATCCCAGGACCAGGGCAGAGGAACGCTACAATGAGGCCCATGGGCGGACTAGGAGGGTGATCGAACGCACCTTCGGCCTCCTTAAGGCCAGGTTCAGGTGCCTCCATATGACAGGTGGTTCCCTATTCTACTCACCGAAGAAGGTGTGCCAGATTATCATCGCCTGCTCGATGCTTAACAATCTTGCTTTGCGACGCCAGGTGCCTTTTCTGCAGGAGGATGGTCCAGATGACGGTGTTGTGGCAGCTGTGCAGCCTGTGGAGCCTGTGGACAGTGATGAGGAGGAAGCTGAGGAAGAAGACAACGACAACAGGGAGTCAGTCATACAGCAATATTTCCAGTGACACACAGGTGAGAACATTTTCATTTTTTCCATTACATTCACTGTCACACGTCTTCCTCTATCCTGTGTGTAATTTAATGGGATTATTTGGTAACTGAGTTGTTTCTTTCCATTACGGTTTCACAGGTGTGGTTACCAACGTGTGTCATCTGCATGCATCCTTCAAGGACTTTTGATGTGTGACATTGGTATGTTGCCTTTACAACTAACAACGCATTTTGACACTGTCATTGATAATACGTTTTACCAAATCATAGACTGACTCCAGATTGTATTGTGGTTCAAGGGTGTTTATTTAAGTGCTCAAAAATGGAGGGGGGTTGTAAAATGGTGATGGGTGATGGCGGAGGAATGTCCATGGCAGAGTCCAGTCTATTAGTCTCACAGGTGCACTGCCCATATGGGTATAGGAAGTGGAGCTGGGGCAGTTTAAGTATGGACAGGGTAACAAAGTGGGACAGTGGGGGAACAATCAGGGTGGTCTCATTTCCTGGCGGGGGTCTTGCCATCTTGCTTTGTCCTGTTCCTGGATCTCAGGGACCGCTTGCGTGGTTGTTGTCCGTCTGCAGGGGGTTTGGGGTGCTGGTGTTGTGGTCCTGTGGCGGGGCGTCCTGTCCACTAGCACCGGTGGAGGTGGTGGGCAGTTCATCGTCCATGCTAGTGTCAGGGGCCCCTTGGAGTGCCACAGTGTCCCTCATGGTCTGCTGTATGTCCTTCAGAACCCCTACGATGATGCCCAAGGCAGAGCTGAGGGTCCTGAGCTCCTCCCTGAACCCCAAATACTGTTCCTCCTGCAGACGCTGGGTCTCCTGAAACTTGACCAGGACCGTCACCATCGTCTCCTGGAAGTGGTGGCATGCTCCCATGATGGAGAAGAGGGCCTCGTGGAGAGTAGGTTCCCTTGGCCTGTCCACCCCCTGTCGCACAGCAGCCCTCCCAGTTCCCCTGTGTTCCTGTGCCTCCGTCCCCTGGACCGTGTGCCCACTACCACTGCCCCCAGGTCCCTGTTGTTGTTGGGGTGGTGGGTTATCCTTGGCTCCCTGTAGTGGTGGACACACAGCTGATTGACCTGTCCTGGGTACGGAGGTTTGGGCCCGCTGGGTGGGTGCTGTACTGGTGTTACCAGAGGGTGGAAGGTCAGTGTTGGGCTGTGCCTGTGCAAGGGGAACCGACTGTCCTGAGGCCCACGATGGTCCGGGCTGGTCATCAGGCTCCAGTAGGGCAGAGCTGCTATCGTCACTGTGGGCCTCTTCTGTGGGTGGAGTGTAGTTGTCTGGACCCCCCCATGTGGTGCAGGGGCATAAGAGCATGATTATTGCATGTGTGTGTGTGATGGTGTGCAATGGGTGGGTGTGTGTGTACCCCAGTGCAAGCATTCCTGTGTGGGGGCTTGTGTGATGATGGTTAGGGGGTTGTTATGGGTATGTGCAGTGGCCATGCTTTCGTGATGTGTGTCCATGCTTAGTTGTGTCATGCAGGGCTTGGTGTTGGGATGTGTGGTTTGTGTTATTAGTACATGAGTGAGGAGTTGGAGTGATAGGGGAGGGGGTGAGGGTGGGGGTGTGTGATATCATGCAGGTAGGGTGGGGGATATGATAGTTAAGATTTGACTTACCAGTGTCCATTCCTCCACCGACTCCTCCGAGGCCCTCTGGATGCATGATGGTCAAGACTTGCTCCTCCCATGTTGTTAGTTATGGGGGAGGAGGTGGGGGTCTGCCACCAGTCTGCTGAACCGCGATGTTGTGCCTGGAGACCGTTGAACGTACCTTCCCCCGTAGGTCTTTCCACCTCTTCCCGATGTCCTCCCGATTTCTTGGGTGCTGTCCCACAGCATTGACCCTGTCCACTATTCTGCGCCATAGCTCCATCTTCCTGGCTATGGATGTGTGATGCACCTGTGAGCCAAATAGCTGTGGCTCTACCCTTACGATTTCCTCCACCATGGCCCTGAGCTCCTCCTCGGAAATGTCTTTGGCGTACCATGGGGTGGTGTGTGTGATGTGTGGTGCGGTGTGAGTGTTTATGTGTGTGGTGATGTGTAGTGGTGTGTGGTGTTTTGTGCGTGGATGTTGTGTGGGTGATGGTGTTGTGTGCCTCTGTGTGGTGGGATTGTCTAATCAGTGCTGTCTCTCTGGCCTTCGTGACTAATTTTTGGTCGTAGGGGTTTGTGGGTGATGTGGGTGTGTGTTTTATATTGTAATGGGTGTGTGGGAGTGTTGTTTGTATGTGTATCAGGTGTGTGTATTTTGAATTGTCCAATGTGGCGGTGTTTTGGAGATGTGTGTGTATTTTGAGCGTGGCGGTGTGTACCGCCAATGGAATACCGCGGTTGAAAGACCGCCTGCTGGATTCGTGGGTCGTAATAGCATGGGCGTGTTTCTGTTGGCGTGGAGGTGGAGGATTTGTTTTCACCAGTTAATCACTGACCTTTGGTGTGGCGGACTTGTGTGGGTGTCTGAATTTCGGCGGATTCCGAGATGTGGGTCATAATAGCTGTGGCGGAATTCTGCGGCCTCGGCGGTGTATTGGCGGTCTTCTGCACAGCGGTAAGCGCCTTTTACCGCCAATGTTGTAATGACCCCCTTTATATCACTTTTCACTTATTGCTGGTTTGATCATTTTGACCTGCAAATATCCAGATAAATAATATATATTTTTCTAAACACTATGTGGTGTATTTTGGTGGTGCTATATTGTGGTATTGTATGATTTAGTGCACAGATACTTTACACATTGCCTTCTAAGTTAAGCCTGACTGCTTAGTACCAAGCTACCAGAGGGTGGGCACAGGATAATTTGGATTGTGTGTGACCTACCCTGACTAGAGTGAGGGTCCTTGCTTGGACAGGGGGTAACCTGACTGACAACCAAAAACCCCATTTCTAACATGTTTCATTTACTGTAATGAGTGGAAACACACAGAGCTAAATAAGTCAAACTAAATCAGGTGTTAATCTGTCTCAAATGTGATGGATATACCACCAGCCGTATTACGAGTTCCATAGGATATAATGGACTCGTAATACGCCTGGTGGTATATCCGTCACTTTTGGGACGGATTAACACCTTCCTCCAAAGTTGTAATCAGGCCCATAATGTCATACCACCTTAAAAAATCAATTTTAACTTTCTAAACCCCAACAATTACAATACAATTCCGCAACAAATAGAAACCACATTCCACAACATACCCAACAAACACCAAAAAGGAACTCCTAGAAAATGTCAATCACAATAAAATTACTAACAAGCCAAAAAAAACATTACCCACCCAATTATAACCCATGGGCTATAAAAAACATACTTCAACAATAATAGCAAAATGAGTACCCCCAGAAAAAAGGAGCCATGCATTTTAAAGTAAAACAAGTCTAAATAAAAAATCCATATTGTAAACCAAAACACAAACAATATAACCATAAAAATATTAATTTCATAGAACTCTGAAATTCAACCTAGTATAACCCACGGTCTGTTAAAAATAGATAGCATTACTACAAAATAAAATATCACTTATGAAAGTCCAAACTAAAAAATTAAAAAAACAACAGTAAAAAATAAATAAACCTATTAAAATATACATCAAATATTAATAAAAATACCCATTGCAATATAAATGAATGTCTAACATACTTTGATAAATGATATTAGTTCCTAATAATTACATGACCCATATGTTTGCTTTCGCAGTATTTGGACCACAATATTATTGCACCATGATATTATTAATTTCATATTTAAGTACAATATCTTTCTGTTATGAGGTTTAATTTCTGTAATCTGTCGTCAAGCAGAATTTCACGTCCGTTGTTAGGTGTTGATGATACTTGGTATAAACCTGTAGCATTGTTTCAATATTCGCCATAACGAATATACACGCGCACCGAGATTTCCATTCAACACTGACGATAAATATTCCATAGAACTGCAAAAAAAACATTCAACGAAGCTGAAACGTGATGATTGCCATCCACTCCACGCTTTCAATGTTTTCACTTTCTCCCCACGTTCATTATTTTCTTTTGGCGGCAAGCAAAAACCTTTAAATGAAGACGGAAACTTTGAAAACAGGATCGTCATGCATTTAATTAAAAATATGACATCCTGTCTGAAGATATCAGACAGGGATCCCCAACTCACCAATTTGACTCTAACAAGGCCGTACTGCTTCTCATTTAGTGCCATGAAGTAACCAATAGAAGTCGCCTAGCACTCCACAAAATCTCAAAATGACCAAATAATCACTGTCCCTGTACCCTATCTAATTTACATGTCCCACGCTCACCCTGAAAACTCAACCCGCATTACTGAAATAACACCCCCGTCCTTCCAAGAGTTCAGCATTCTCCAGCATTGTAACTAGGTTTGGTGCCATATAAATCACATATGTGCATACATGTTCCACCCATAGGGTAAAAGCTTTTAACCAATTTAAAAACAACCCTGAAGACAGTCGTCTCTTATATTAATGATCATCGATCATTTATTTATTAAGGAATGGGAATACATGTCTACATACAAGTGGACAAGAAGGAAAGGCATTGGAAACCAAGAAATCTTAAAATAATTTTCACCACTAAATACGGATGCTGAGAAGAAATGTACATGATTTTTCCGGCAGTAAGAAACATATTGTATGGAAGGAAAATCAGAACCCCCTATATCTGAAGGCATGAACTTGCGCCACGGGATGAAAGAGCAAATTAAGGTAAAAATCAAGGAGCAAAAAATAATTGACAGAGATAAGAGGAATATCTCTGGAAAAGGAATAGGTGAAAAAGCTAAGTAACTTGAAAAAAAATCTTTGAAGATCAGGAATGATGCACCCACTGGCCTTTCATGTTCTTGTAGTTCTCATATCCGTCTGGTTTCTGGCAGGTCGTGCTTCACTGGAGTATGAGTTTCTAGGTTGGGTGACTTCATCATCTACTTTTTAATGGGTTTTCCTCATCCTGATCTCTCACTGTCTCTCTCTGATGCTGTCCTGGGTGACACCATATCTGTCTGCGTTTGCGCATTTTAGAAAAATATGTGTTTTTCAAGGCTTCCCAGGTAAAACTATTTTTAAAGAATAAACTATCATTATTTTCCATTCGATTTGTTGGAACAAATATCCTCATTACAGTCATGATTACACACAAGCCTAGAATGCATCCTGTATGTTCACTTGGGAAATCATTTGTCTTTAAAGCCCAAACCACAAGGATAGACTTGCAAATCGGAAACCTTTCATAGCGTTTACCACACTTACATTGTGCAGTGCCTCTGAGATTCTTTGGCCA
The DNA here is from genome assembly GCF_031143425.1 of Pleurodeles waltl. Taxonomy (NCBI): domain Eukaryota; kingdom Metazoa; phylum Chordata; class Amphibia; order Caudata; family Salamandridae; genus Pleurodeles; species Pleurodeles waltl. Next base: position 754,382,090 of record NC_090436.1, read on the forward strand.
AATGAAAATCACTCCGGCATTGCTTAAAGGAAATCGTCACTGTATTCCAAGCAAGCTTTGATTTACTGGGAAAGAAACAGCCTATGACTATAAATGTCACTAGCACAATTGGCCAGGTAGATATCCCTTTGCAACTCGGTAAAAGAAACACCACTGACATAAACTGGGATAAAAAAACGATTATGAATGTAAGTTCCCGGTAATAAAAATCACCTGCTTCAAAAACGTTTTCTAAATAGTTTTTAACTAAAGTGCAACTTGATTCCTTGACAATATGGAAGTGCACTCGTATGTGTGTGCGTGTGTGTGTGAGAGAGATATGCCAGCGCACTCAAGATGTCCCATTTCATGGGGAAAAGTGAAGAAAAACCTATAGATGCATGACTCACAAATAATAAGGCACAGTTGTTTTTTTCTTATGACATTTATGGAGCTCTTTTGTGTTCCATTGCTATCGAAGCCCTTCACATAGGTAATATAGAAGAGACCACAGTTTGGCGTAGTGCAGTTGAGATGCCATACATTCGAATGAGGGCCATTCTCGACATGTATGGGAGTCTTTGCCATACCTATAAGGGATTACCTTAGGTCTATTAGTGCAGGTTCACTTTCCATATCATGAACCGCTCTAATTGACCACGAGATAGGCAAAGAATGTACACCACTCTGAAGGTGTTCTACATTTTTCTGCGTACCTGTTGCACTCCAGGAACCATATGAATTCATCAAAAGGGACCCTCTATAGTTCCTCAATACACCCATTCAGAGCTCACTACCTCCTACAGCCAGGGTACGTCCTTCCTTGATCTGAGTCTGTCTCTGCATGTCTTCACCCACCTGTGGAGAGGTACAAGCAGGTAAACACAAAACTATGTGAGGTCTAAACCTGCTTTCATCCTCATTGGACAAATCAGCACCTAAGTAAAGACTCAGAGGTGGCCTGAATATCCTGATAGAGCAACAGATTTAACATCTTCTGCATAGGTATGCAGTGCACTCTGCAGCACATCTGGAATATAAAAAAGGTCACCCCTTAGTAGAAATTATACAAGGTAGAGTGGCTGGTATTTAAAGGTGGTACATACAAGAATTTAGGTTAGCATGTAGCTACAGTGACTAGCCTCCAAAAGCTGATTTCACTGTAAATGTCTGGATCTGTCCTGTGAGTAAAACTACATTTCAGAATAAAATAATAACATTAAAAATGATGGTATTAGAAAAGCTACAGGTACAACTGTATTGCTTTTGTTAAACTAATCAGAAACAATGCCAAAGAACGCAGCACTCTTAGTCTGAGTAATTAATTTATTAAGGTACTTTCCAGATATATAATAAAAGGTATACGAATATATGAAAATAAGCATATAACTCAAATGAAGTGAAACATGTGTATATACAAGAATAATCACAGCAGTTAAGCAATCACAGAAAGAAATGTGCAATGCATCAACAGTGAATATATACATATTATAAATAAAGAATCCAGATTTAATATTTAAAATGCATCACCATAGGGGGTATGTTCATCATCCTCGCCAGCCAGACTGGGGAGCCCCTGGAACAGCCAAGGCTGCAGATACCCAAATTGGGATCAAAGAGAACATGAGCAGCGTGTCTGCTCTACAGGTGAGTTCCTATGTTGGTGCCAAGTCTCTCCGTCTTTAAACCTTAAAACGCGCTTGAGGAGAGATTTCTAGAAAAAACCCTCCCCTCCCTTATGAAATTAAATGCTGGAAGTACTTTGTCTGCGTCAAAAACATGCAAGAGAACTGGCCAGGTTCCCATGCGTATTTCTGAGACAGAGCTTTACATTCCTCTGTTAAAAAAATTCTCAGCCTTGAGCACTCATATCCAGTCCTCATCCCCCATAATATGTTCCAGTGCAGTATGAGCAGAGAAAAACACATTTTGTGTGGAAAAACATCTGCACTAACTACAACTGAAGCAGGGCACAAAATTGAATCACTCGCACAAATGGAGTTGATGGTCAAACATGTAGTCAGTGGTTAAATACACATAGCCTTACAGCTTAAACACTATTTTTAATATTCACTAAAACTTCAATTCAGGCAGAACAGTGACTTTAAAACATTTTAAAGATTGTCTACCTGAACATCCACTCAGCTAATTAGCTTTATTCTGCTGGCAGATGGCCCTGCCAGTATTACGCTTTACTGAGGTGTGAAAACAACTCTCAAAGCAAAAACTATGGCTTAGAACTTTCTGCAAGAAGACCAGGGTGTGGTCTATGTGAGACACATCAGCTTAGGAAGAGCAGCTGAGGAGTGTTCAGAACTTCATTTACTTGAAAGGTACACGGGTGAGACCTGCTCATTCAAAGTTGGGTGTAAAAGGAGACCTGGGGAAGAGATGCCTTTTGTCCCTTGGCTGTCTGTAGCCTATTTGGAACCAGCACAATGACAGGTGGAGCTGGTCCTAGAATCTGTTTGGTGTAGGTGTAGCTGTGGAGGTGGAGACCCATTTCTCAAAACACAGTCCTGGATTTCACACAAGCTCCCTCCAGGGATAGAAAGATTCTGCCATATTGGATGTGCCCCAGGATAGTGCACTGTGGGATAGTTTGCAGCAAGGTGAACAGGATGCACTGCAAAAGTGGGAGCTTTTTTAACTTGGGAATATTTTCCTCATTGGTTAGGTAGTGTCAAGGAGTCACCCCATTGACTGGATAGTAAATCATTCAAAAGTGTCACGTCACCCACAACTCTTGAGAACAGAACACTTTTTGAAACCTGTGTGGAGACTTGAAGGGCTGCACCAGCTTTTACTTGTACCCAGGACTTTGAAGTGAACTCCCAGGATCAGTTGGCTGTCCTCCCATTTAGCTATTAAGACACAACAAGGTACATGAGGCCTTTATCTTAAAGTACCCAGTAGTAACTGGTCCTGAGCCTGACCCTGATGGTGATCACTGCTCAAGTGAATCCTGGTCTATAAATGCTGTCCCTGATGTCCTGTGAGCTTTAGAAGTAACCAAAAGGAGAAGGCCCAGAAACTCTGAAAAAGTTTCACTTCCAAGACCTCCAGAGTGTCCTCAGGATCTTGTGGAAATGGTCTTCAATTTAAAAGGGAATTCATTTGATACCGCTTCATGCTTGCCCCATCGGAGGATTTTGAGATCCATAAGAAAGACTGAGGGCCTGATTTACAGTTTATATGCTGAGTACTCTGTCACAAACTTGACAGGATATCTGCTTGTTTGTGATGAAGCACTTCCCTGACAAACTTTAAATCAGGCTTTTGTCTGAGGGAAAAGATCTTGCTGGGCGAAGGCCCGAAGCGTGTACACCTGACGCAAAGACTTCAGCAGTCACAAAATTTGGATTTTTCCTTCTCTGAGCTTTTCCTGCCAAAACCAATGGCTTCAAAGGGACTTTATCCAGTGGCTATCTGGCTTCAAAAAGGACTTTGGTGGATACAGCCTGCAACCTTGCCCTGATGGGGGATTTCAACTTCGAATACAGAGACAAAGTCAGAAGGTTAAATATTTGACTGTGACAAACCTGCTTGGTGTATCCAGCCCATGATCCATCACAGTCCACCTGAAATCGTCCCTATGTCCTGGTCAGCCGTGAACAGTGACTACTGATTTGCGCTTTATTTTTTCTTGGGGCTTTTTGCCTTAAATCTTCAAAAATTCATACCACCACTTAACTTTATTTGATTTTTACCATTTTTGTGTCATTTTTTTATTAAATGTTCTCTATTTCATAAATTGTTGTTGAGATTTTTCTTGTGTTGTTGTTTGACTTTTTAATTGCTTTTGCTACGGTTTACATGTTACACGTTTTCCTAAGTTAAGCCTCCCTCCTCTGTGCCATATCTATCACCAGGTTATTCCCAGATTTAAATTACTGCAGCTGTGTTTTAACTTAATAAGTTTGTTACCTCATTCCTTGTGCTGGACTCCAATCCACCTCAATTAATTATCTACTTTCTTACATTAGCTAAGAATCTCACTATTGGTGAAACATTTGAGGCAACTCCTTATCTTATTTTAATAGAATATTTCAGGCAGTCATATTCTTTCGCTATTTTGTAATATTTATTTTTCCAAAGCACAATTTCTTAGGCCAAGGAGTCATCAGTGGTGCAGTGTAACTAAACCAAAACACTGACAGCAGGATAGCATAACTAAAATAAAGCACAGTTTTAAGAGCAAATCTGAAAGATAATAAAATAGTAAATTCTGAATTTCTAGGTTATTTACATCTCAATATCCGGGCCTCATTCATTCACAGAGCACTTATTTTGAATAAGTATGTCTTACTTCAGGGTTAGGAATGACGTACTCGTGAATTTCCAGGACTAATATCTAATAATGGTTTCTGTGAGTTGGCATGTCTTAATCATATTGGCTGCTCACAGAAAACAGTTTGTGAATTGAGACCAGAGAGTCAGTTGTAGTACACAACAAAGACAGGTTTAAGATAATATTACTCAAAGTAAGAACTTTAAGAGTTGTGCTGATTGTCTTACTGAAAAGTCATTTATCCTTTAGCAGACAATGCAGGGAGTGGAAGGCTGTGGATACCGTAATATGCAGCTGCAGTCTGTTCTCACTGCAATGTGACAATATTGGTATAAGGTAACCATTGATATGCACACAGTGTCACAGTAGTTCACCTGGGTACAATAAAGCATTTTGCAACTGACATCTGCTCAGAAAGGATACATAGGGCAGAAATCATCAGAGCAATGAATGATAGAAAATATAGTTCCTTGTTAAGGCCAATCAGTTTCTGAATCAGCTTATAATAGTCAATCATTACTCCATGGTTGTTTCCTTGACACAATGGCATAGGAAAAAGGCCCAATCATTGTGTCCTAACCTTAGAAAGCCTAGCCCTCATTTAGGCTTAGAAGGCAGGAAGCCAAAGCACAAGGCACCCTAACAAGGCAGAGACACTGTCTAATCTGACCTGTTGATAATCTAGCCATCATTTGTTTTGGTATGTTTGACAGGAAGGCTTCCCCTGACATTGTGGGAGCACTTTCTGAAAACTGCTCAGTGCTTGGTGGCATGCCAGTCCTTGCTCTTGTTTTGCAAAGATAAGCTACAAATCAACAAATTGTTTTTGAAAAACAAACATTCAATGCCCCTGATGTACTGGGAAATATTTTCCTGCATGTGGGTGACCATTGCTATATTTTTTCATCCAGGGACCACTATGTTTCATTATTGGGCACTCTCCACAATCCACAAGTAATGGTACACCAGAGAGTAGTAGGGAAAGCATAGGCTGCCTTGTCCCCCTTTGCAATGTGTGGGCAACAGTGAGGTGTAGGAAGGCAAACAGGATTGAGAGTAAGTCAGGGGGAAGTGAGCTGCATCCAGCATGCACGTCTGCACTCTAGTGCAGACTCAAACCCACTCTGGTGAGATTTTACACTCTTAAGAGGCACTGAAGCTGTAGGGTGAGCGGGCTATAAAAACCCTGCCCATCTGTAACTGCTGTCTCTTATTTAGTACTCACCTACAAGGGCATAGTGTTTTCTTGAGTGGCAGTTCCTGAGTCTTCAACAATGTCTCTGTTTCCTCACAACCGCTCTTCCAAACTTAAGAATCCAGATCTTCAGTTGCCCTTCTGGAAGTCGACAGCCTCAAAGGAAAAACAGAACAACAGATCACTATTCTATGGATATCACAGTAATGCAAGGATGTGCAGCACATAACATACATACTTATTGTCCTTGGTAGAGCCCTCTCGTCGAAACTCTTGTAGTTTCATGACTCAAATAAGCATTGTTTCCCATTAATACTAAAACCTGTAAAGAAAGTACAAAACAAGTGATTAGGAAGGAATAGAGACTTTACCAGTGCTGTGATGTATTGGTGCACCATAGAACTATTGAGCAAAAGCTGATAGACACTTTAACAGTGTGTGGTGATATATTGTACTATCTGCATTCTGCAGTCCCCTCTATTAATATATAGAATGTAGAATGCAACCTCAGTTATCTGTATTGCAGAGGTTCTGAAGTGGTCAGTTGTGGCCAGGAGCTGTGCAGACTGTGGCCAATAAACTTTTATGGTTAACCTATCATCGCATTTTGGAATATTTTCGTGACTTATCTTTATGCAGTGCTTCAATTTATTTAATAGTACAGGCAGAACTAGTGCATTGTGGCTTAACAATGCGACATTCAACTATCAGCGCGCCATGGTAACAAGCCTCTAGGGAACTTATATAGTTTGGATCGCTTGCTAACTCCTGACTAAAAAGTCTAGATATGCTTTCCAGCACTTTCTCAGGTGTGTTGTAGGAAGGTGTAGATGGAGACAGTAGGACACAACCCTGCTGAATTTTCCAAGCTAATCCCTGTGTCTTTCACTTCAAAGTATGCCCAACCCCTGGTACACCACACTACTACTTTACACTGCACTAGTGAGAAAGAGGGAATGAGTAGTAAACTGGTTTAACTGGCCTTTGAGAAAACTCACTAGGGAAGAGCCAAGCTCATATGTATCCTGTAATATGTTTCTTCTCATAGAGTTCATTGATGGCTCATCAAACTCACAACCAGGTATGATTAGTGATGGAGAACGAGTACAGGAACAAGCAGACTGGAATGATGATAGTACCCAGAGAGTAAGACTCCTTCTCTTTTCCCAATCCCATTCCTCTTTCCTCCAGTGGATTACCTGATTCCCCAACTACCAACAGGTTTTATGTGCAGCTAGCCCTTTGTTGGAGCTCAAAACCAGCCACAGTGACATCATTGCATCTCTACATGATTGCCTGCTGAAAAAGTTAGGGCCATATTTATACTTTTTGACGCAAAACTGCGCTAACGCAGTTTTGCGCCAAAAAAATTAGCGCCGGCTAACGCCATTCTGAAGCGCCATGCGGGCGCCGTATTTATTGAATGACGTTAGCTGGCGTTAGCCACCGGCGCTGTCTGGTGTGCATTGAAAAAAACGACGTACACCAGGCAGCGCCGGCGTAGGGGGAAAATGGCGTATGGGCGTCCACAAATGGTGCAAGTCAGGCTGAGGCAAAAAAATCGCCACAACCCGATTTGCGCCATTTTTTTACGACGCCCATCCCCCATTGAAATAAATCCTGTCTTAGCAAAGACAGGAGTCATGCCCCCTTGCCCAATGGACATGCCCAGGGGACTTCTGTCCCCTGGGCATGGTCATTGGGCATAGTGGCATGTAGGGGGGCACAAATCAGGCCCCCCTATGCCACAAAAAAAAATAAAAATACTTACCTGGACTTACCTTAAGTTCCCTGGGGTGGGTCCCTCCATCCTTGGGTGTCCTCCTGGGGTGGGCAAGGGTGGCAGGGGGTGTCCCTGGGGGCAGGGGAGGGCACCTCTGGGCTCATTCTGAGCCCACAGGTCCCTTAACGCCTGCCCTGACCCAGGCGCTAAAATCCGGCGCTAATGCGGGTTTTTTAGACCCGCCCACTCCCGGGCGTCATTTTTGCCCAGGAGTATAAATACGACGCATATGCATCGGAGTCATTTTTTAAGACGGGAACGCCTACCTTGCATATCATTAACGCAAGGAAGGTGTTCACGCAAAAAAATGACGCTAACTCCATGAACTTTGGCGCTAGACGCGTCTAACGCCAAAGTATAAATATGGAGTTAGTTTTGCGTCGAATTTGCGTAAAAAAAACCGACGCAAATTCGGCGCAAACGGAGTATAAATATGCCCCTTAGTGCTTTATGCTAGACAGAACCTGACACTTTGGGCCTGATTACGAGTTTGGCAGTCAGAAAACACGACCGCCAGATCCATGGGGAGGTGACCGCCGTAGAGCTGGTGGTCTCCCCACCAGCCCCATTACAAGTTTCCCACTGGGCTGATAGCCAGAAACCAAAGTTTGCACTAGTTAGCCCAGTGGAAAACATGCAGTGGCATTATACTTGGCTCCACCTGGGGCTGAGTCCAGAGCTGTTGCACGGGGGGCCCCCTAGCATCCTCAGAATGCACACTGTCTGCACAGCATCCATGCACATTCCAAAGGTGCTGGGGAAGGGGTTCCCTGCACTTGTTCTCACCCAACCTTTTTATGGCAGTTGAACCACCATGAAAAGTCTGGGGGAGAACATGGTTGTAATCAACACAGCGCCACTGACTTCAGCTCGCTGTGGCTGATTATAACCATGACCGCTGTCATCCCGTCGGGATCAAAGATCCTGGCAGAGATGGAGGTCTTTTGGATGCACCGTCCCCCAATCTTGTAATATGGTGGTTGGATTGCCACAGCTGCGAGCATCAAAGTGCAAGGGTTTGTGCATTCTGTGAAGCTGAGTATTTATACTGGAAGTGGAGCCTTGCAGTACAGGAACTATGTTTTAATGCTTTTTATATTTTGTATGTGTGCCTTGAAATGCGGTAGGAATTTGCATCAAAATTCATGGGTGTTTGCATGAAAATGTCCTTGTGCCATACATTAAATGCCTTCTGAATGCAAAGTAGGACAAAATAGTGCATGGAGCTACTTTGCATTAATTCAGTGTAAGTTTCAATGCAGATGCTAATTCCCATTGAAAAGTAAATACCATCACAACACTTTGAATAAAGTTTGCATTAAAAAAGTAACACAAACATAATTCTGTGGTATTTTCTTTTGGTGCTCAGCAACTAGATGATAGGCTAATATGATTTGCTGATTTGTCCTATTGACGAGGAGCTTGATGTGCAAAGCCGTTTGCCATCACAAAGCCTGTGATTTGCAAAATCACAGCATTTGGGAACTGGCTTTGCTAACCCAAAATGGCTATCATAATTCTACTAAACCCATTTTTCAATTTAGGAACACAAATGTTTCCTATCGGGGAAGTGTAGCCCTTGACCTTGATGGCAAAATTGCCTTAAAAAAACATTCTTACAGATAAGGTTTATACATTTAATGCATTTATTTCTCATTCAAAACAAAATATTATCTGAAAATAGTAAGGAGATCCTGTATGGTGACGGCGCAGTGAAAAGTGACACAGTGAATAAATAGTGCACTGTGACTATATACAATAATATTTACATGTGGCTGATAGAGATATTACAATGGTATTAGAGACACTAGTGTTACGAGTGCCAATATCCACAAGCAAAGTAGGTCTGTATCCAGTTCTCCCCTGAAATCCTGCCAGTGAAAATCTTTCCGGGCATATCTAAGCTTTCTATTGTGTGTGGCTGTCTAGGAGGAATATACAAAGTCTAACTGCCAAATATACCCAATCATGTGACCCTGTGACTGATTGCAGGCACTAATGGCCTGATTACGACCGTGGCGGAGGGGATTACTCCATCACAAACGTGATGGATATCCTGCCCACCGTATAACAAGTTCAATAGGATATAATGGAACTTGTAATATGGTGGGTGGGTTACCCATCACATTTATGACGGAGTAATCCCCTCGGCCAAGGTCGTAATTGGGCTTTAAATGGCTAAAGCAGGGAATGCCTGGCATTTTCAAACTTGGAATTTAAAATCTGACTTTAGCATGAGACAGGTTTTTACATTACACTAAACATGGGCTGGTCACCTGCTCCCATGTGAAAATGTGCACTTATTAAATGTAATAAGGTAACTCCAATGTTATCCTATGGAAGAGGCAGGCCTTGCAGTAGTGAAAAACTTGTTTTTCACTACCAGGATGTGTAAAATTTAAGGTGTGTGTCCAACTTTTTAAATACACTTCACCCTGCGCTCTGGGTTGTCAAGGGTCTAATCTTAGTGGTGACTTATATTTATTCAAAATTATGTTTTGGACGTGGCAAAAGGTTTTTTTTTTGCCAGGTCAAAAAGGCAGTTTAGAACTGCATGCACATGCTGCAATGGCAGGCCTGGGATATGTTTGAAGGGGCATCTTACATGAGTAGCACAATCAGTGCTGCAGCCCACTAGTAGGATTTAATTTACATTAAATATGCCAATTGGGTATAGCCTATTCTACCATGTTTTCCGGAGAGAGCCCAAGCACTTTATAATTGGTTAGCAGTGATAACGTGTGTCCTAAAACCAGCAAAAACAAAGCCAGCAAAACAGAAAGATGGAAGGCAAATGTTAGGGGAGAACCATTCCAGGTTACCACCTCTAGCAGCTGTAATGTTACAATATATAGGCATGAAACGTAGCATTAATAATGTAATTTGTGTTGGCAATTATCAAATGTGCAGCTACCATATTGGCAAATAATGCAAGAGATCTGGGTCAGTGAGTAGGGATAAGGCACTGGACCTTTCACATCTGGTGTCCTGGCACCCTTGTTCTGGAGACCCCCAAATTGGGAACCAAGTGCCACATTTTAGCACTTTATACTTAGAGTAGCAAGGCAGAGCTCATCAAGGCTTACTCAAGGATGTGCTTCCAGCTAGAAGCTCTAAAATCTGCATACCAACAAACAGCACTTAATAAACCGCTAGTCAGTCAATGCTTTTTCTTATAAAAAAGAAAGGTACTTTACTACACACAAAATCAAATCCTGCATACAAAATATGCAAATATATGCAAAATGGAAAGTAAAAATACTTATTGGGACACCCTATGCAGAGCTGTACAACCCACAGTAGGTGCACTTATGAGAAAGGCCACATAGATCAAGTGAGCAACTAAAAAAAACCTGGTCCCCCTGCTTTGCAGTCACTTCCAATGCTCTGCGACTTCATCAAGCCTTAAACCGTAAAACCCAAACCTATGTGCCTATATGTCAGGATAACTAAATTTCCATGTGTGTCACCATAATAATCAAACCTAAAATATAAGTCCTTTAGTCATAAGGAATATGAACACTGAAAACATTTCAAGATACTACTATAAATATGCACTAAATGACTTCAGAAATATGCAGTGATTTCAACCTTCAATTATACATATCAACAAATGTTAAACCTTTGAGTGTCAGAATCTTACTTTTCTATGATCACAGTTGGCTAGCAACCTGAAAAGACCTACCAACATAGGATTATGGGCTAGATTTACAAGGACCTAGCACCACCGGAGTGTCTTTCAGTGACACCTCGGTGGCACTTTTCACTACACCATATTTACAAGGAGGCGTTAAGCCACTTTTTTGGCGTGCAATGGGTATTGTTGTGGATGTTCCACCACAATACCCACTGCTTTTGACGCTCCCCAGATTTACAAGAAGGAGTAAATCTGAGGCAGCGCTGAAAACGAACACCACCCCAAGGGTGGCGATAGCATGGCACAACGAGGAGGAATACTTTTATTCCTCCTTGTTTTTCCTATTTCTATGTGTGCTGCATTTTGCAGCACACATAGAAGAAGAAAAAGGCCATGAATGATTGCTTATGCGATGGAAGTTGTCCCTTCCTGCACCTAAACAATAATTCCAAAATGACACTTTGGTACTTATATGTGTGCTGCATTTTGCAGCACACATAGAAGTGCCAAATCTTCTGGGATGCCTGCATTGGCGCAGGCAGCTTAATTCAGGGCAGTCACAGGGGGAAACACAAGGGTGCACAGTGTACCTGTAAATACAGCACATCCCTGCATTTCAAAAGTGGTGCAGCGCGGCGCTGCTGTTTTTGGTGCAGCACCACACTGCGCCACTTTGTCGTGCACACTCTCCACAGGTCTGGGCCCACGTTTCTCACACCCACTGTGCTAAAGCTTCTACTTCTGAGGTGGTTAAACAGTAATGAAATGCCTCCCAGAGTCACTCTTTCTTTAAACCAGGAGACGTGGGCCCTCATTTCAACCTCATCGGTCTTTTCACAAGACCACCGAGGTTTCACTGGGCCGAAGACCGCCAGTGTAGGTGGTCTTCTGCCAACTATATTATGACTGCTGGCAACCCTCCGCCCTTTTTTGGATGGAGAGCCGCCAGCAGCCACACTGGCGGTCGGCGGTGAAGTGGAGGCTGCTCCACCGTCACCACCACGTCATCAGAACACCGCCCACCGTAATACGACCCAGTATTCGGTGTGGCGGTGTTCTTGTGATGGGGTGCTGGCGGCGGAGCAGCCCCCATGGATCCCGTTCCCTCCCGGAGGATCACCGGAACAGGTAAGGTGACCGTCCATTAGGGGAGGGGGTCGGGGGGTATTGTGTGTTGTGTGCGTGCATGCGGGTGTGCGTGTGAGTGCGTAGAGGGGTTGTGTGAGTGCGTGTATGCATGCTGGGGGTGTTATGTGTGTATGGGAAATGTAACGTGTATGTATGTGTGCATGTATGTGCGCGTGGATGTGTGTGAGTGGTGTGAGCATGCGTGTAGGGGTGTGTGGGAGGTATGTGTGTGGGTTTCCATGGGGGTGGGGAGGGGGTCCTACTACCTGTGGGGAGTGGTAGGGGTGTCGTGGGTGATGGGGGAGGACTCAGGGGAGGGGGGTGGCGGAGCTGGAAGACCCGAATCAGTGCCAGGGGACGAATTCCCTGTCACTGATGGTACATACCGCCATGGATTTCGTGGCGGTAGAAAACCCCATGAAATCCATGGTGGTATGCGGGGACCTGATACCGCCGGCGGTCTAGTGACGGCCACCGGGCTGGAGACCGTTGTCTCCAGCCTGGAGGTCATTACCGTCATAGTGGGCGGTGCGGAATATTGGCGGTTTGGCATATGCCAAACCGCCAGTGTAATAATGTGGTGGTAATGACCGCTGGCCTGTTTGTGGTCTTAGTGCCCTTATTCCGCCGTCTGCCAGGGTTGTTATGAGGGCCTTAGTGTGACCTTTTGTAGATTAGATTGTAAGGCTCCTGAGGGTGTCAACACCTCTCCTGGCAGATACCAGGGAATCAATGACTGTTTGGCAATGCTCTTTGTTCTTCCAGGAGTACTGCATGCAACCCATGCAAGTTTTAATTTTGGCCTTCAGGTCCTAAGGGTGAGCAATCTATTCTGCTAGGTTACCCGTATGCTTGCTCTTGTAACTGCACAGGAGCCCAGGTCACATAATCAGGGTGGCTCATCATCTGGCTGGCAAATTCCTCCAGAGGCTGGGGAGGAGACAGCTAATATTTTTTACTGCTTTATTGAACTAGTGTGGGTGGGGTAAAGTGGCTGCCTTTACTAGCACACCCCTCACAGGCATGGGGTGACGGAAGGGTGTAAGCATTACAGTGCTCTCTTGGTCCTTAGGTTCCCCCTCATGGGCATCAACAGGCAGCTCCGGGGCTATCCTGTAGTAGCAAGAAAACACAAAGTGCATGCAATGAAGTGTAAGCACAACGGTTCTTCCTGATGCATGGTCTCCCATGGCACTGCACAGGGGAATAATCACAGTATTTAACTGAGGAGAAAGTCACGCACATCTTTGGCTAGTCTTCCTCCAGGGAACCAGACCTTCCCAGTGATGCAAATAAAGGAACGGTGTATTGCGGTAAGGCATTCTCCCAGCCTACCGAGGTGCTGGGTATACTCTGCATGAGTCGATCAGATGAATGCAATTATCTTGAAGAGTGTATGGTTTGAGCTTCCTGGTCTTTTACATTTTGGTTGCTTCTTCTGATCAAACTTATTTGGAACTGTTCTCCTTCCAATGATGGACAGCCTTAGAGACCTGCCCTCCTGCCAGCAGGCTCTAAATAGCTCGTTTCCTCTGTGTCTCAGAGCTGGAGCACTCTACATCTCTCAATGCAGATGACACTATCTGCCTGTCCTCATTTAGTCTCAGGGTGTCCTGTGTGTCTTGCAGGAATCTGGGGTACTATTTGCAGGGCCTGCCATCCTCTTCCGGCCAAGGATCATCCTTCTTCTTCGGTAGTACCTTCTCCTCTCCAAGCCTTTGCCTTGTGCCAGACTTTAAAAGTGGACGTGAAAGTGGGGATAATGCAACTTTACCCCCCACTGACATCTAGTTCCTAGAGGCAGCTCAAAGGCTGGCCTACCCACCAACACAGCATTTTGGAAACTTTTGAATTAGCAAAATCAAACTGCGGCCTTCAACAGTTCTCTTTGAGCCTTGGCATTGCCATAGTGCAAAATTCATTCCTTCCCTTCAAGACTTCACTGGGAGCCTCTGGTTCTAGAATTCATTCTGTTTCTGCTTTGACCCTGTGGTAACAGCAATCTCAGGCTTGTCAGACAGAAGAGCAATCTCAGGCGTGTCAGTCAATCACTCTATACAAATCTCTCCTTTGCCCCTTTCCTTCACCAGGTAGGCTAATCCCATCCAAATAGACCTAATATCCAGGAGTCTTTTTGAGATACCAACTGGCAAGGAAATAACTAATATAAGCCAGCAAGGTAGTTCAAACCCGAATTTTGTTAGGACTGGGAAAACTGAAAAAACCAAAATGCATGAGGAGTGCAAGAATGAAAAAGGAATGTTTTATTTGTGCTCTATACCATTTTATACGTTAGAAATATTACCTAATTAATTTCTCTATGTTGAATTCATGCAAAATTATTTTTCTGCAGAGCTCCCTTCCCCCACCTCCAAAGTTTAAATGCAGTGAAGCTTTACTGACTTCCTCTTCAGTCAAAAAGAAATAGAATAATATTTATTTTTGGATGTCCAGGTAAATCATACAACCTGCTTCGTCCATACCCAATTTATCCAGCATACCATCAGTTTTCCCCACTCAGTATAAACTGTGTAAACAGGGCATGTCCTTTTAATCTAGCTGTGCAGAAATAGGCCTTAATTTAAAAGGCAGGCACTGGTGCTTCTCACTCTGATCCATTTTAACAAAGGCTTGCAGTGGGTGATACTCAATTAGTGAGATTCACTCAAAGCAAACGTCCAAATACCTAGACGTCCGGAATCAAACAAATCGGGAGTGGGTCCCTAACATTACCACACTTGGAATGCCGTTTTGGGTACTGTTGGACTTTTGGCCATACGCATGGTCATCCCTAGTCTTTTTGCCTCCTTCCTCCTGGTTTTTCTGACCTTTCGCTGTTGGCTCTAGGACTCTGAGCACTTTATCACTGCTGACCAGTGCTAAAGTGCAGGTGCTCTCCCATCTAAAGTTGGTATGATTGGTTTATACCTAATTGGCATATTTAATTTACCTATAAGTCCCTTGTACAGTGGTATCTCTATACCCAGGGCCTGTAAATTAAGTACTACTAGTGGGCCTGCAGCGCTGCTTGCGCCACCCACTGAAGTAGACTTTCAAACCTGTCTCAGGCCTGCTAGCGCAGGGCCTGTGTGCGCAGTTTTCTGCCACTGGGACCTGGCATCTAAATTTACTTGCCAGGCCCAGAACTCCCCTTTTACTACATGTAAGTCACCCCTAAAGTACGCCCTAGCTAGCCCTATGGGCAGGGTGCCATGTATGTAGAAAGGCAGGACATGTGCCATATTGCATGGCCTGTCCTAGTAGTGACAAACAGCCTAACTTGGTGTCTCACTGCTGTGAGTGCGGCCTTCTCATAGGATTGCATTAGAAATGCCCTGCCTTATGTGTAAGGGGTATTGTCTGATTTATGAGGGGTAGCGTAGGCGTGTTTGGTATGGTTGTGATGGTGATAATAAATACTGCTTACTGGTGTGGGTGTATTTTTTATTACTATCACAGAAATGCCACTTCTAGAAAGTGCGCATTTATCTGTGCTTATAATTCTGGTGTTTTGCAGCTTGACTCCAATCCACGTCTGGGCAGAGTGACAGTTGGGGCTTTGTGCATACTTTTCAGACAGCCTGTACACAGGGAGGGTGGAGGTGTCACCGAGGTGCATCTGCATACTGAATAGTCTTCCTGGGCTGAGAGAAGGGAGAGGCGGGGCACACCTGCATTTGTAAAGACTGTGCCCTGGCCTCACACAATAGGGTCGTTAACCCCCCACTGATGTTTGGAGCCTGTGCTGAAAGGAGAGAGGGGGCACTCCCAGAACTAGTTGTAACTGGCTGGAACCTCCTCTCCCTACCATTGTAAAACACTGTAAGAACTGACTATAAGTACAGGGGAATTTTCCCCACAATTTGAACATTCTTGGAACTTGAAACTGGACACAGAACGCTGATGAATAGACTCACCAGGAAACCGCCATGGACTGCTGCTGCTGTGCTGACCTGTGACCTGCCTGGTCACTAGGAGGAACTGCCACCATCTGCACCCCTTGTGCTGGCCTGTAGCTGGGCCCACCAGCCCTGTGCTCCTTCTTGTTTAGTTGTTCCCAGGGGCAGGGTGCTGTGGCCCCTGACCCCTGCAACGATCTTTTACATCTTTGCCAGGAGGGAGCGCGAGGCGGCCCCCTCCCCCTTTAAAGGATTTCCCTGACTTGGGCCCCCCCCTTGGAGAGGGCCGGTGGAGGCCCGGGGGGCCCCCCAGTGATCACGGGTCCCAGAAGGGGCCCGTCAAAAATTCAGAAAGGGTGCGTGCCGCCCCTCTCGGTCTGCCATGTTGAGGGAGGCCCCCGTTTTTGCGCAGAGGAGCGCCGGGGGCCCCATTAGTTGTTTTAGGCACTGGAAGTGCCTCCCCATCAAGACAGGTACTTTTAAATGGACCAATATGTTCCTAATCTAAAGTTCTTTCTACAGACTTTGCTATTATGATATATTGCCTACCTGTTCTATGATGCTTTTACATATGTGTGCACATGTTCCTTTTATGGGCGTGACTTGCTAATATGTTTCCCTAACTTGCCATAGGTTTTCTAATGTTCCTACTATGGGCGTTTTATGATATTCTTATGACAAGTGTTCTAATGTGATTACGTGTTTCCTGACTACTGCTTATGTTGCAGAATACTGAGTAACCTGTGTGTTATGTGTGACTACTGCTAGTTTGCAGAGTAACTAATGTGTAACGTTCTGACAACTGCTAAGGTAGCAGGATAGTACTATTATGTGATGTTGGTCTGATAATTACGTTGTGTACAATACAGTATATTTTCATATAATCTGGTGTTGTGTTTCCTTTGTGGTGGGGATATTGCGTCACATGTATGTGTGTGTTGTGCAAACGCTTTACGCATTGCCTCCGGGTTAAGCCTGACTGCTCGTGCCAAGCTACCAAGGGGGTGAGCAGGGGTTATCTTGGACGTGTAACTCCGTTGCCCTGACTAGAGTGGGTAAGTTCTGCCTGGCTGAGGTGCATACCCTAGCCAACCAGAAACCCCATTTCTAACAGGTACTAACTGGAATTCTGCAATTAAAAACAGAGTTGGCCCTTTAGCTGTGAACACTGTATAGGATGTAGCAATGCGAAACTGCCAGTTAGAACACTCAGAATATATTACTACTTTTACAATGTATACAGTTAGCCATTTGATCTGTATGGACTTATCCTTACTAAAGATCTGTTGCCATCTATGAGAGTCTTTGCAGTACGAAATTTATAAACTGTGTGAAAGAACACGCATGAAATCAAATGTGGTGATAAAAACTTAAATCCAAAATGTGACAGAAAAAGTGATTTCAGAGAAAACTTGGTTTAAGAAATCAACTATTTTTCATATAAAGATGATGCTATTTGTGTCATTTTCTTTAGCACTGTTCATCTCTCTGATTGTTCCCAACACTAATCAAAACAGTAGCAGTTGCGGCTGAACAACTATAAATAGCAGCAATCATTATCTCTCAGTCAGGTTTTGTTGTTTAGCAGAAAGTAAAATTGGATGCACTGACAAAATGCAAAAATGAAGCAGCGTGAACAACAAAATTGTGAGGTAATTGGGAAACTTAATCAATATGTTAGCACTGGGAAAATTTTCATCATTTCTCAGGAATGTCACCAATTTTTTAAAAACAAATTTCCCATTTTTCTGTGTATGTTGCTTAAAATCCAAAACAAAGAAGTTTCATTATTGACTATGCAATTCCTATCTCAGAAATACTGCTGCACTTTAATTCAATCATTGAGACAAATACTCAGGGTTTAACAGTGGCAGTGCGTGAGTAGGATGTGTGTGTTTTTGTGTGCCCTAAGTTTAAAGGAATATGTGGTTGGGTCTCCATACTCATATGAACTTGCTAGTAAACAGAGATCATTCGAAGAGGCAAGCATTGCTCATTTAAACTTGTGCTTCCAAATGTCGGCATAAAATAATAATGGCTAGAAAATGTACTCGTTTGTTCTTTTTTATTTATATTTATTTAAATTTGATCATTAGTCTAGTTAAAAATCATAATTTTTAAGGTAATCACATGAAGTAAATGTTAGAAACGTGGAATAATATTTGTGGCGGGCGACTGCCCTCCTCAAGGAATAGTCATAGTCAGGGTCAATCTTTCAAAGTCACTTTGGGACATATTTTACAAAAAAGATCATGCAGCGCAGAAAGTCACCGTGCTGCGCTGCGTGATAGGGAAAGAGCAGGAACGTGTCCTTCTTAACATTGTATAACACTTGGAAAATCGGAATGGAATTCTGTAGATTGATGGAAACGGAAGTTTACCATGGGAAAGGAAGTATAACAAAAAATTGAGAAGTGACTCGAAAGATTTTTTGTTTGATTGGGTGAAAGAAGTTCAGGACATCTTTAATTACGAATGGCTGAACTGGAACAACGATAATTAACACTGATGGAGTTATTAACGAACTCTAAAATAGAGGTTGACTTAGCGGGAACTGAGTCTAAATTTGAAGAATGGGCGGAGGATGTTTGTCGTAATATGTATGTTTTTCATCTTTGTTGCAATGGAAAATATTAAAAATAAATTAAAGAAAAAATGTATGATGCATTCCTGTCTTTTCCCTGCACCAGTGCACAATGTGCTGCCTAGCGCCATTGCAGGCACCATGGCACATAGGTGCCTGTGTTTCAGTCAGGATTGTTTTTCTGCAGGAGGGTGCACCTTCCTGCACAAAAACAATCCTAAGAGGCATTTTCCTCTTTCTATGTGTGCTACAAAATGCAGCACACATATAAAGAGGAAGTAACAAGGAGAAATAAAGATATTTGTAACAACGAGAAATATATATTTTTCCTCATTACTTCCTCTTTCTAGGTGTGCTGCAGAATGCATGGATAGGTGTGGTATTTTGACACATTCCCAGGTCTACCGCTGATGATAAATCTGGGAATGAGCCAAAATCCATGAGTGGATGCATGGAAACAGCCATGCTCCACCTAGGAGCCCCTTTCCAGGGGAGAGTAACACAAAGCAGTGATTTGTGCTGCATTGCATTACTCTAGATTTATCACACCTGACAAGACCACGCAAAGCTACTTTGCCTGGCTTGATAAATCTAACTTAACCACTTCGCTGCCAGGCCTTTTCCCACTCCTGTGCCAGGCCTTTTTTTGCCTATTTGGGGCAGTTCGCGCTTAGGCCCGCATAACTTTTTGTCCACATAAGCTAACCAAGCCAAATTTGCGTCCTTTTTTTCCAACATCCTAGGGATTCTGGAGGTACCCAGACTTTGTGGGTTCCCCTGAAAGAGGCCAAGAAATTGGCCAAAATACAGGGAAAATTTTGTTTTTTTCAAAAAAATTGGAAGAAGTGGCTGCAGAAGAAGGCTTGTGGTTTTTCCCCTGAAAATGGCATCAACAAAGGGTTTGCGGTGCTAAACTCAGCAGCTTCCCAGCTTTCAGGAACAGGCAGACTTGAATCCGAAAACCCAATTTTTCAACACAATTTTGGCATTTTACTGGGGCATACCCCATTTGTGCAATTTTTTGTGCTTTCAGCCTCCTTCCAGTCAGTGACAGGAATGGTCATGAAACCAATTCTGGATCCCAGAAACCTAAACATTTCTGAAAAGTAGACAAAATTCTGAATTCAGCAAGGGGTCATTTGTGTAGATCCTACAAGGGTTTCCTACAGAAAATAACAGCTGAAAAAGAAAAATATTGAAATTGAGGTGAAAAAAACATCAATTTTTCTCTACTTTTTACTCTGTAACTTTTCCCTGCAATGTCAGATTATCGAAAGCAATATACCGTTACGTCTGCTGGACTCCTCTGGTTGCGGGGATATATAGGGTTTGTAGGTTCATCAAGAACCCGAAGAACCCAGAGCCAATAAATGAGCTGCACCCTGCAGTGCGTTTTCATTCTATACCGGGTATACAGTAATTCATTTGCTGAAATATAAGGAGTAAAAAATAGCTATCAAGAAAACCTTTGCATTTCCAAAAAGGGCACAAGATAAGGTGTTGAGGAGCAGTGGTTATTTGCACATCTCTGAATTCCGGGGTGACCATAGTAGCACGTGAATTACATGGAATTTCTCAAATAGATGTCTTTTTTACACACACCCCTATATTTGGAAGGAATAAATGTAGAGAAAGACAAGGGGCAATAACACTTGTTTTGCTATTCTATGTTCCCCCAAGTCTCCCGATAAAAATGATACCTCACTTGTTTGGGTAGGCCTAGCGCCCGCGACAGGATATGCCCCAAAACACAACATGGACACATCACAGAAAACAGAGCTGTTTTTAGCAAAGTGACTACCTGTAGATTTAGGCCTCTAGCTCAGCCGCCACCTAGGGAAACCTACAAAACCTGTGCATTTCTGAAAACTAGAGACCTAGGGGAATCCAAGGAGGGGTGACTTGTGTGGCTCGGACCAGGTTCTGTTACCCAGAATCCTTTGCAAACCTCAAAATTTGGCTAAAAAAACACATGTTCCTCACATTTCTGTGGCAGAAAGTTCAGGAATCTGAGAGGAGCGACAAATTTCCTTCCACCCAGCATTCCCCCACGTCTCCCGATAAAAATGATACCTCACTTGTGTGGGTAGGCCTAGCGCCCGCGACAGGATATGCCCCAAAACACAACCTGGACACATCACAGAAAACAGAGCTGTTTTTAGCAAAGTGACTACCCGTAGATTTTGGCCTGTAGCTCAGCCGCCACCTAGGGAAACCTACCAAACCTGTGCATTTCTGAAAACTAGAGACCTAGGGGAATCCAAGGAGGGGTGACTTGTGTGGCTCGGACCAGGTTCGGTTACCCAGAATCCTTTGCAAACCTCAACATTTGGCTAAAAAAACACATGTTCCTCACATTTCTGTGGCAGAAAGTTCTGGAATCTGAGAGGAGCCACAAATTTCCTTCCACCTAGCGTTCCCCCACGTCTCCCGATAAAAATGATACCTCACTTGTGTGGGTAGGCCTAGCGCCCGCGACAGGATATGCCCCAAAACACAACGTGGACATATCACAGAAAACAGAGCTGTTTTTAGCAAAGTGACTACCTGTAGATTTTGGCCTCTAGCTCAGCCGCCACCTAGGGAAACGTACCAAACCTGTGCATTTCTGAAAACTAGAGACCTAGGGGGATCCAAGGAGGGGTGACTTGCGGGGTTCGGACCAGGTTCTGTTACCCAGAATCCTTTGCAAACCTCAAAATTTGGCTAAAAAAACACATGTCCCTCACATTTCTGTGGCAGAAAGTTCTGGAATCTGAGAGGAGCTACAAATTTCCTTCCACCCAGCGTTCCCCCAAGTCTCCCGATAAAAATGATACCTCACTTGCGTGGGTAGGCCTAGCGCCGGCGACAGGAAACACCCCAAAGCGCAACATGGACACATCCTAAATTTTGGAAAAAAACAGAGGTGTTTTTTGCGAAGTGCCTACCTGTAGATTTTGGCCTCTAGCTCAGCCGGCACCTAGGGAAACCTACCAAACCTGTGCATTTCTGAAAACTAGAGACCTAGGGGAATCCAAGGAGGGGTGACTTGCGGGGCTCGGACCAGGTTCTGTTACCCAGAATCCTTTGCAAACCTCAAAATGTGGCAAAAAAAACACATGTCCCTCACATTTCTGTGGCAGAAAGTTCTGGAATCTGAGAGGAGCTACAAATTTCCTTCCACCCAGCGTTCCCCCAAGTCTCCCGATAAAAATGATACCTCACTTGCGTGGGTAGGCCTAGCGCCGGCGACAGGAAACACCCCAAAGCGCAACGTGGACACATCCTAAATTTTGGAAAAAAACAGAGGTGTTTTTTGCGAAGTGCCTACCTGTAGATTTTGGCCTCTAGCTCAGCCGGCACCTAGGGAAACCTACCAAACCTGTGCATTTCTGAAAACTAGAGACCTAGGGGAATCCAAGGAGGGGTGACTTGCGGGGCTCGGACCAGGTTCTGTTACCCAGAATCCTTTGCAAACCTCAAAATGTGGCAAAAAAAACACATGTCCCTCACATTTCTGTGGCAGAAAGTTCTGGAATCTGAGAGGAGCTACAAATTTCCTTCCACCTAGCGTTCCCCCAAGTCTCCCGATAAAAATGATACCTCACTTGCGTGGGTAGGCCTAGCGCCGGCGACAGGAAACACCCCAAAGCGCAACGTGGACACATCCTAAATTTTGGAAAAAAACAGAGGTGTTTTTTGCGAAGTGCCTACCTGTAGATTTTGGCCTCTAGCTCAGCCGGCACCTAGGGAAACCTACCAAACCTGTGCATTTCTGAAAACTAGAGACCTAGGGGAATCAAAGGAGGGGTGACTTGCGGGGCTCGGACCAGGTTCTGTTACCCAGAATCCTTTGCAAACCTCAAAATTTGGCTAAAAATACACATGTCCCTCACATTTCTGTGGCAGAAAGTTCTGGAATCTGAGAGGAGCCACAAATTTCCTTCTGCCCAGCGTTCCCCCACGTCTCCCGATAAAAATGATACATCACTTGTGTGGGTAGGACTAGCGCCCACGAAAGGAAAGGGCCCAAAACACAACGTGGACACATCACATTTTTTTATAAAAAGCAGTGCCTACCTGTGGATTTTGGCCTGTAGCTCAGCCGACACCTGAGGAAACCTAGCAAACCAGTGCATTTTTTAAAACTAGAAACCCAGGGGAATCCAAGATGGGGTGACTTGCGGGGCTCTGACCAGGTTATGTTACCCAGAATCCTTTACAAACATCCAAATTTGGCCCAAAAAACACTTTTTCCTCTCATTTCGGTGACAGAAAGTTCTGGAATCTGAGAGGAGCCACAAATTTCCTTCCACCCAGCGTTCCCCTAAGTCTCTCGATAAAAATGGTACATCACTTCTGTGGGTAGGCCTAGCGCCCACAAAAGGAAATGGCCCAAAACACAACGTGGACACAACATATTTTTTCACAGAAAACAGAGGTGTTTTTTGCAAGGTGCCTACCTGTGGTGTTTGGCCTGTAGCTCAGCCGGCCCCGGGGGGGGGGGGGGCAGAAATGGCCTAAAATAAATTTGCCCCCCCAACACCCACCCCCCCCGGGAGCGACCCTTGCCTACGGGGTCGCTCCCCCTGCGTGACATTGGCGCCAAAAAACAAATCCCCGGTGCCTAGTGGTTTCTGCCCCCTTGGGGGCAGATTGACCTAAAATTGGCCAATCTGCCCCCAGGGGGGCAGAAATGGTCTAAATACAATTTGCCCCCCCAGGGGAGCGACCCTTGCCTGATGGGTCGCTCCCCATCTCTAAAAAAAGAAACAACAAAAAAAAAAAACACAAAAAAAAAATTGCCCTGGCGCCTAGAGTGTTCTGCCCCCCCCCCCGGGGGGCAGTTCGGCCTAATAATAGGCCGATCTGTCCTCCGGGGGGGCAGAAATGGCCTAAAATAAATTTGCCCCCCCAACCCCCACCCCCCCCCCCGGGAGCGACCCTTGCCTACGGGGTCGCTCCCTCTGGGTGACATTGGCGCCAAAAAACAAATCCCCGGTGCCTAGTGGTTTCTGCCCCCTTGGGGGCAGATTGACCTAAAATTGGCCAATCTGCCCCCAGGGGGGCAGAAATGGTCTAAATACAATTTCCCCCCCCAGGGGAGCGACCCTTGCCTGATGGGTCGCTCCCCATCTCTAAAAAAAGAAACAACAAAAAAAAAAAAAAAAAAAAAAAAATTGCCCTGGCGCCTAGAGTGTTCTGCCCCCCCCCCCCGGGGGGCAGTTCGGCCTAATAATAGGCCGATCTGTCCCCCGGGGGGCAGAAATGGCCTAAAATAAATTTGACCCCCCAACCCCCACTCCCCCCCGGGAGCGACCCTTGCCTACGGGGTCGCTCCCCCTGCGTGACATTGGCGCCAAAAAACAAATCCCCGGTGCCTAGTGGTTTCTGCCCCCTTGGGGGCAGATTGACCTAAAATTGGCCAATCTGCCCCCAACAATAATAAAAAACCTCAAAATTTGGCAAAAAAAACACATGTCCCTCACATTTCTGTGGCAGAAAGTTCTGGAATCTGAGAGGAGCTACAAATTTCCTTCCAGGGGGGGCAGAAAAGGCCTTTTAAAAAAAATGCCCCCCCTGGGAGCGACCCTTGCCCAAGGGGTCGCTCCCTTTGGTCAATTTCAATGAAAAAAAAAAAATCCCTGGTGTCTAGTGGGGTTTCAAAAGCCGGATTGCAAGCAATCCGGCTTTTGAAACCCTCGGAGGGACTTCAAAGTGAAGGAAATACTTTTCCTTCCCTTTGAAGCCCCTCCGGGCCTCCCAAGTGATTGAAAAAGAAATGCTTTTGCATTTCTTTTTCAATCGCGCTGGAAGCAGAGCTTCCAACGCGACTAGGGAGGCCCCTGTGACAAATCAGCGCGCGCTCGCGCGCTGACGTCACAGGGGGGGGTGGGGGGGGGTCGGGGGTGTAAGGGGAAGGGACTCCCCGGTCAGCCCTGACCTAGGGGGGTGGGGGGGCGGCCCTCGGGAGGAGCGCTAGCGCTTCTCCCGAGGGAAGCATTCAGGACGTAATGGTTACGTCCATGGCGCCACATGGGCGCTGCCATGGACGTAACCATTACGTCCGTGGCGGGGAAGGGGTTAAGAGTTGCGTCACTCTAGTGCCGTGTTGATTGGCGCAAGAGTGATGAAACTCTTTGTTAAGTAAGTTGCTTTATTCACCTACAATTAACCTCTGCTAGCTATTCTGTAGAGCAAACAGGCATACTTTGAGGCAATGTGTGAAATATTTATGCAGTACCAAAACAGTAATAAAGATAATAATGTCAAAACACCAAAAAATGAAAATTAAAAACTGAATTAGAAAAATAGAGTATAAATTAATAAATAAAATGACACCAAAACAACAAAAATCCAAGAATGGAACCAAGATTTGAATTTGTACAGTTGTTAGTAAAAATAGCACCAAAAAGCGGAAATTGCCAATAATAGTCAGTGGTTGCAGTAGATCGGGACTCGGTGCGATTTGAGGCCAACCACAATCAAACCTAAACGAATACACCAACCAGGTTTAGGCTGGTCAAAGTTTTTACCTTGGATCCTAGGGCCTCATTTACAAGTTCCTTGCTCTGCCTCTGCGTCATTTGTTTTTGACGCAGCAGCAGTGCTAGCAGTGCACTACACTGCTCCATATTTACAAACAGAGGTATTTGTCCCAATACGTTAGTTTGTACAGCCCTGTGTCACATCATTCCTACACCAGACATAATGTATGCTCTGTAGGCATTCCCATGGAAGAAAACATAGAACTGAGGAAGTGAAATTTACAACTTTTCACTATGTCGCTCTACAACTTCACTGCATCACAACTTTACCACCTGCTCATACCAGCCGTTAAATTGACACAGGGCTTTTTCCAATGGGACTCCCCTAGCATTGCTGGAGTTGCATTAGTTTAAAGACACAATTCCAGCAATGCTTCACTTTAGCACCAACAGATGCATCAGGATTTGTGACGCATCTGTGAAAATGTACACTGTGGAGCTCTGTATTGTTAATACAGCGCAGCCATTGTGTCGTTAGGGGATGTGCTGCAGGTGCAAGAAATCTGATGCATCAATGACAATGCATCAGTTTCTTGTAAGTGAGGCCACCACTCTTTTTCCTGGAGGATAAAATATTTTAAAATCTTTCAGCAGGGCAAGGCAGCAGACTTTATTTTGGAGAGTCCTAATTAAATTGAATGGATGTTGGATGATGGACCATTGAAGCAATTGGCTTTGAAGGGAAAAGCTCAGGCAAGAGAAATCCAAATTTCCCACCCAAGGAAGTCTTACCATCAGTTAGATATTTTTGGTGCCTTCGCCTTGTCAA
Source organism: Pleurodeles waltl (assembly GCF_031143425.1). Taxonomy (NCBI): domain Eukaryota; kingdom Metazoa; phylum Chordata; class Amphibia; order Caudata; family Salamandridae; genus Pleurodeles; species Pleurodeles waltl. The sequence goes on from NC_090436.1 coordinate 754,407,885, forward strand.
GATCTTTACCTTCGGACTGAGACCCATTTTTGGAGCTCGTAATCCTTCAGCAGGGCAAGGCTATAACCCAATGTTGAGTTCTATGATGACAGATACCTTCTTACTGAGGGTCCACTGAATTGGATTTGCTGCTAGGGAGAATGCCAGTGTGGGAGAAACATGTTTTCTTAGCCCAGCAAGGTTGTGTCTTGGTCAGATAGGGTGGGATGGTTTGTCTCAGTCCAAAAGTCTTGAAATTGTTAAGTCCCAGGTTTTCAGGGTTGGTAGGAGAAGTCAAGTTAGAAAATCCAGGGGTCCCAGGAGTTCAGGAACAGCACTGGGGGGTGAAGGCTCACTCCAGCAGGGGAACCAAGCAGGGTCCAGTTCCAGTCCAATTACCACTGGCCAGCTAACACCTTCAGGAAAATGGTCTCCTGCAGCTTTTTGTAACCCTGTTCACTTCTTTGTCCTGGGTAGAAGACGGAGCAGATCCAGACACTCAGGGCTTCTCTCAGCTCAGAGACAGCATATCCAGTCCTCCTACTTTCTGCCAAAGGTCCAGAAAGTGTTCTGAATAGGGTGTCTTCACACATTTATATGAAGAACTAGTTAGTGGGTGGTGGTGACTCTGGTCCCCTCTCTAGACAATGGGGTAAATGTTCCCAGGAGCTACCCTACCCATTTTATTGCAGTTCCTGTTTGCCCTACTGCAAACAATCCAACTGTGCACTCCTCTAAAAACCAAGACATGGAATCCTTTCTCCCTGTGTGCACAGCGTATGTGCCAACCCAGAAGTGTGACCAGGGTAATGAGCAGCCCACTCCTCTGTGGTCATTTCAAACCAGTTATTGGGGCATCTTTCCAGCCACTAAGTTTGGTGTATGTCTGACTGGGAGGACAAAAGCTGGGGTGTTTCCACATGTCATCTTACATGTACTTGTGAATGCGAGGCACCTTTGAGGAAAAGTAAGTTCCTGGGAACATCCAAATTGGTCTTTCTACCAGGGGAAGAGAAAACACTGCCCCAAACCCAAGTCATTGTCTCTGCTCTGGGAGCAGCTATCACACTTCATCTGAGCTAATCAACTGGGCTACAGCTGGATGGCTAATACAGATTAGCCTTCAAGAGCTTCACCAATAGGTAGGGCTTTTAATAAACATTTTAAAAAATGCTCTAATTATATTTCTAGCTGGTCCTAATACTGATATCAAAATTTAAATTTAATCCCACTTTCCATTATTTTCTATAGAACAGCCCGAGCCTTCCTAAAGTGAAAATAGCGTTTGAGTGCTATCCACTATAAGGATATGTTCACTTTAAATTTCTTTATGTACTACTTTTAAATACTATCCACCTTGCTCTGTATACAGCAAGATGATCACAGGAGTACTTAATATTTTAAAGGAAGATTTTTCCCTACCAGAAAGGATCATTTTAACATTTAACAGATAGCAATGCAGAATTGTCATGCAGCAGGCAGGCTACACAGGACAGGCCTGAAGTCATTGTTGTCCTGCCACTGTAGCAAATGGCACCGGAGGTGCTGCAGTCCACATGTGGCATTTAATTAGGCCTACATTTAACTTCCAAGCTCTGGATTCACCTTCTACACCATAAGTTAGGGACTTTCAGGAAGGTTAAACATGTCAATTGGGAATACCATTTCAATCATGTGTTAAAGGGGAACCTACAGGAAGTTTGCCTTTGGTTATCAGAGGTAAAGTGCACAGATTTCTAAAGGCAGCAAATCAGACATGGCAAACATCAGTGGAGGGGGGATTCTAAAAAAGATGGTCAGTTCCTACAGGTAAAAACTCACTTTTCACAACACCTAGGAAGACCGATCAATTTGTTCTGCTACTACATATCTCTCATTAATGTTTTGCATTTGTTTATTTTGTCTTTGTATGCTATAGTACAATGGTCTGGGGTCCTCTCCCCCATTCAAATTTACTACCTAGGTCATTAAGGCTGTTGAATCCAGGATAGCAGGTGGCATTCAGAGAAAGTAATCTGTGTCTTGTGATTAGACTCTCCTTCCAGACACATTTGTGAATTAGCCCTAAAATAAAAACAAAACATCCCTGGGAACATCAGAGGTTGATCAACTGTTCTGAAAGTCCTTCCAGTTATCAACCAGGTAAGACAACAGGAGTTCTATTCAGCAGGCTCCTTCTCTTTCCAGATCCTTTTTCTTTTCAGAGAATCCAGGCTAAAGAGGTAGGTGAAAGGCAAACCATAGACGGCATTGGGCTTTGATCTCCATCTAAAGACTATCTCCATAAACAATTTGCAAAAGTACGGAAAGCTTCAGTATGTTGTCTTCTGCAGAGAAGAGAAGAATTGTCTTCGCTCATCTTGCTGCTTATACACTTGACAGAATATCAAGCATGGCACAGTAAAGAGGATGTCTAGGACATACTGTTCTATTTTTCTACAGTGCAAATTAGTCGATTTTCTAAAGAGCATAAGAGGTTTGAGACTTTTTCAGCAGCCATCACAATGCACCTCAAGTTAAAAAAGTAAAGAATTAATTGGTGGTACACAATTGGCAAATGGAGTTTCTTCTAAGGTAGAACACTAAATGATGGGGATTTGAGGACAAATTATGCAGAGGAATACCAGCTGTCTCCTATTTCCATGGATCTAGCACTTTGATGATCATTGTTGTATGACCACGTGTTACTGGTTTTTGGAAACCACACAAACACTTATGCCATGGTGTAAAGTGAATCCGCACTGGACCTCATTTATTCCATGTTAAACTTGGCATCCTTGGCGTGTTGTCCCCGAACTTTTTGCCTCTATTTTTCATATTGTTGATGTCTGCTGGACTCTGTTTTTGCTGTTTTTGTTGGCTCTGTGCGCTTTACCACTGCTTTGCAGTGGTAAAGTGCAAGTGCTCCTATGTAAAATATATGTGTAATTGGCTTTACATGATTGGCATATATGACTTACTAGTAAGTCCCTAGTACTGTGCACTAGAGGTGCCATGGGCCTGTTAATCAAACGCTACTAGTGGGCCTGCAGTACTGACTGTGCCACCCACATTTGTAGCCCTGTGAACATGACTCAGCCCTGCCACTGCAGTGTCTGGGTGTGCGGTTTTTAAACTGTCAATTCGACGTGGTAATTGTACCCACTTGCCATGCCTAAACCTTCCCTTTTCCTACATGTAAGGCACCCCTAAAGAAGGCTCTAGGTAGCACCATGGGCAAAGGTGCAGTGTATGTTTAAGGTAGGACAGTTACTAATGTGTTTTATGTCCTGAAAGTGAAATACTGCCAAATTTGGTTTTCACTGTGCAAGACCTATCTCTCTCATATTTTAACATGGGGGCTGCCTTTAAATAATATTACTATTTTGAAAATTAATATTTTTGAAAATTTCAATTTTCCTGCCTAAAGCCTTTAGTAGCCCTTTCTGTGGTAATCCCCAGCTATCACCTGGTATCCTGCTTAGGGGTGTGAATTGCTGTCAAGAATGGGAACAAAAAGGCCTTGGCTGGGAGGAGTTGTGACTTCCTCCTGATAGGATGGCCTGGGGAAAGTGGCTATCAATGGTACAAGTTTCAATAAGTGAGCCCCAGTCACAGACGAATGTTACGCAATCAAGACCCTGCCATTGTCTAAGAAGCTAGAGTGGCACTAATGCAGTGGGGGAAACCCTGCCCCAGAATTGGTTTTGCAGGGGAAATTCTCCACTTCCCTAGACCTCAGGAGGCTGCGCAAAGCTCAGTCCTATGGAAGGAAGATTCTAATATCTTGGATTGGGCAGATATGTAGTTTGGAATTGATTAGTACCAAACCCCCAGGAATTGATGTAGGAGTGGGTAGGTTTGCCTGTAGTAATTCTACTCCTATTAGTCAGGAAGTCTCCCCCACTCACAAGCTAGTGCCAGGTATAAAAATTGCTCCCCCGGCTGCTTCCTCTACACACTACTGGACTCAGAAAGTACAGAAGAAGAACGGCACCTGCTGAACATGTGATCCTCTGAAAGAAAGGCTGCATTAAGGAGGACAGCAGATGTCAGAAAGAGAGGACTGCTCCTGCTATTAAAGTCCTGATGAGAGATGCGCTCCCACTTGTGCAATAGACTCCGAGCGCTATCTGGCTAGTTTCCTGTTAAGCTCAAGGAACAAAAAAGCTGAAGAATTCCTGCATCTGCAACATTACCAGCTGACCAATAACAACTGGATTTCCTGGTGGTGCAGCCTAGGAGACTGAGTCCTAGCACCTGAGAGGTGTCCCCCGGGTCTGGGCCCTTGGCTTCTGCTAGAGTGTACTATTTCTCCCAAAAAAGAACTGCAACATTTGAGACCAGATCTCAAAAGAAACAGTTTGTGAAAGAGAACCAGAAACCACCACGCTAGCTCTACTCAGCTTCATGTTGCTGTTGAAGCCTTTCTTGTTCGTTGGCTTCAGATTGCACCCACTGGAAACTTTTGCTGGTTTGCAGATAGCCTTGAGCTCCCTTCGAAATCCAAGCTGCGTAGATCCCCTCCAATGAGCCCCATCGATGAAGAAAAGAACCCAAAAAGTTCTAAGTGTGAAGATAATAGTTTGACCGGGACCAACCAGGTCCCTGCATCGTGGTGAAATTTTGACTTTGGCCTGGACTCTTGCGTTTGAGGCTCGTAGACTACTTGCACAATAGAAAGTGTGAGTGGCTGTGTATTATGAAAAACTTTGAAAAGCCATCTTCCATTTTCTTAATAACGTTGGCGCTGTTTAAAGTTAATACTTGACAAGATTGTTGTACATTATGGGTATAAGAAATCCAGGTAATTTATTTGCATATTTTGCCAACATTTTGGCAAAAGCACACAAATTTACATGTAATTTCTCAAAATGAAAACCTGTCATTCAGCGCTATATTTTAGCATGTAATGTATCCCTGTGTGAATTTTTAATTCAGGAATGCATTTTGGCCTACCAAAAAAAGGCTCTTGCATTTTGTTCTTCCCGTGCATTCACTGTAAAAAATTTATTGTGAATGGTTCATTGGCTGAAACATTCTACAACAGATGGTGCAAAAATATATAAGAGGGCACAAGTTCATAACAAAAAATCTCTGAATTTACGCAAATTACGTTAGTTTAATTTAAATTTCATTCAGCCCTATTGTTGATCTTTTAGGACAGGATAATGGTTACAATTTCCACTTTAACTTTTATAGGAACGTTTGGTCGCCTCTAGCAAAATAATGTCAACAACAAACTCGAAAGTAGAACCTTAGTCAGGCCATTGCTTAATGTGTTGTAAATTCGTTCATAAGTTTTTTTTTTTAAATTAGCGTTACAGTGTGTTATGGGCTCGAATGGAATAATAATTCAGAGATGTTTGGGCTGTTAATTGGCAGATCCGCTCCATATTTACGGTCTATGGAGCGGTCATGATTTAAATTCAAAATGTAACGGTACACTGTTGGATGAGAGATTTTTTTTCCCATTGTTAATTGTGTTTTCACGAATCCAGCTATGGGCAGTGACAGAACCTACCCTACTTCTAGGATATATCAGTATTAAAGGTACAGAATTTGAAAATTCTGAAAATAAAACATTTGTGTACTACAGTTGTGCGTGACCTTTGGCTGTTCTCAGATGGTATTGACCAGTCCAGGGTGGGTACAGACAGCTTTGGCCAGGCTTGTGACTAATCACCCTTGTACCTAGACAAAGGTCACATGCAGAAGGGGTTAGCTGCCTGCAGTGAGTACAGAGCTTGGCTTAGGGCCCGCCCAGTGGTCAGACCTCACTGCACATATCCTAAAGCCATGTACAGCAGTGGTTGGACACCCACTATATATTGGGCAGAAAGCCTGGGCACAGTGGCACCCTCCAGCCAATCACAGCTGTACTCTGAGGAAGGCAATGTGCAGAAAGAGTTTACCATCTAGGGGGATTGGTCAAAGGGTAGGTCCTGCAGTCAAACCTCATTGCACAGGACAAAAGGCCATGAACATTTAGGATTGCCCATATAGAGCAGTTTGGGCACAGGGCTGGTCTGAAGACCAGCTCCTGCAGCAAATGCTTGCTGCACATAGACATTGGCCATGTACATCAGAGATTGACCACTTCTGTGGCCTTAAATTTGAAAGGAGTATTTCATTAAAAAACACTGACATTAACTGACTGGTTACACTGCCTTATTATAGATTAAATGTTAAACCTCTGAAATGTATTTAAAATTGAGTTAAATTATTTTCAGTATTAACTTTTATTTACCTTAAGAAAAATTTTAAACAGTTTATGTCTCCTTTCTGGGGCATAGACACACAATTCAGCTACTAGCACGGATTCTGATGCTGTTTGAATTTTTTCTCAGCCTAAGAACTAGATGAGACATGTTTAACAACAAACTGCCAGTTTGCCCTACTGATAGGCTGCTCAAACAATGTTTGTGCTAAAAGGGACAACAGGAAAGGTGTGACTGGCCATGTCTCGCCATGAAGAGTACATTTGAGCTACATTACCTTGCCCTGTGATGCTGAAGGGTTCTGTCACCAAAGTAAATGATTTATTCCAGACACAAAAACTGGGATTAGGAAAAGGCAGCAATACAATACAGCTAATGAAGTAATATTGGTGGCTAATGATTCCAGTTTTGCACTGCTCTAAACTAAACTGCTGGCCTTGGACGAACCCTAGATGTGGTGTGTTTAAGTCTTAGGACCCTTAAAGGCTTCAACATGCTGCTTTTCACTGAAGAAAGGACTAAGGTCCACAAGGTCACCAGAGCTGCCAAATCCACTCCCCAAAGGTAGATAGGCCACGGATTTAGGTACCCCTGTAAGTCTTGCCAGAATCACTGAGCCTTAAATTAATCTGCTGATGCAGCAAATACACTATAAATTCAGAGGAATACCAAGTGGGCTGATATTTTTGTTTTGTTTTGCAGGCTGTAAGAAAATGGCTCTTTATGCATGTTTTTTTTTTCATGGACTGATGCTGCTGGATTTTGCGACTCTGTACACTGGGACTCTGCTAAGCAGTCCCCAATGAATGTGTCATGACCCCTAAAACATGTTGAAATGGGTTATACTCGTAATTGGCATATTTAACATACCTATAAATTCATAGTTTACAGTCCAAAGTGTACCCAAGGCTTGTAAGTTGAATTTTACTAGTGGACTGCGGCATCCCTTGTCCCACCAATTACAGTGACAGTACAAACGTGACTGATGGTGACAGTGCAAACACGACTGAAGGCCTAGCATTGAGCCTGGCTGTGCTAGCTTTAAACTGCAATTCGACTTGTAAAAATAAACCCTTTTAACTGGTCAAGCTCTTCTTTTTACATATGAAGTCACCTCATGTGGGTCATTTAATCCCTAAGGCATGGTACATGGTATTCAAAGGTAGTATTTAAAACATGTAGACATTTAATTTTGCTCATATCCTTACTGTGAAAAAGGCCAACAAGCTATTTTCTCTGTAGCAAGGATGATTGTCCCATGGGAAAGCACTGGATTACATTATTGCTTTCAATAATGCTAATATTTGGCAAGGAAACAGTTAGAAATGTGCTTCAAAGACTCTTTCTAATAGTCATTTAATATCCAATTTAATGGTAAAATATCAGTTGTAATAACTATTAAGGAAAACATACTTTTGCAAAGGTACTTTTATCCTGCCTAAGGCCCCTAGAGGATTATATGCACAATCTCTAATGGTCACCTGGCATCCGAATAGTCCCCTTTATGAAGTTGGAACTTGCTTCAGATGTGTGACAAAGGCCTGGGGTGTGGTGAGGTGGTGTTGCTCTTTTGACAGAATGGTCTGTGGGCTAGGACCAGGAACTTGATAAAATTCAAGGTCCCCCCGCACATGGCACAGGCAGAATTAGCTAACACATAGTCCTTCATTTTTCCCCTTAGTCACAGAGGCATCAATCCCAGTGGGAGGGGAGCTGCCCCGGATCTGGTTTTGCAAGACCAATGAGTAGGGGATTACTCCTTATCAAGACCACACCAATGAGAGTGTCCATGGGCTCTGCACAGAGGGTGAGGGTTCTGCCATGTTGGATTTAGGTAGAGAGGAGCAGTGAGGGATTGTTTACTTAAAAACAAAGAGCAACTGCAGTAAAAAGGGTTACTGTTACACTACCAACTTTGTTCTGTATTGGTCATGGAGGAGCCAGGGGTGTTCTCACCCACAAGCGAATGCCAGGCATAAATGTGGCACCATTGGGTACCTTCTTCAGGACACTACTAGACCTGTGGAAGACAGAAGAAGCACCTACTGTTGAGACTTGTGAGGAGGCCTGGAGGGCTGGTCCTGCTCTCGCCTGTCCCCAGGACAAAGAAGTGGGTTCCAAAGGTCAATTGGGTGATCTTCTTTTAAGCTAAAAGGACACAACAAGCTGCAACAAGCCCTTTTTCTAGAGAGCTCACATGCCCAGTTCCAACTGGACCTGCCCTGGATCCTGCTACTGGCTTCTGTTGGAGTGAGTCTTGATCCGCAAGGGATATTCTTGAGATCTGGGACATTAACAGTGTGAAATTGTAATCTTTCTAACATCCAGGGAACTTTGGCACTTGTTGGGTCCTGGAAACGTTTGGGCTCCAAAGAGCTCTGGAGGACTGGCACAAACCTGCTAAGTTAATCTGTCAAAGGTGTGTTGCTGCTGGGCCAAAGATTCAGGTTACTCGAACTCTTAGCATTTTAATAGCAGTAAATCTGTTTCATTGGGGTGTTGTGGAGAGGGTATTTTCCCTCTTAGAGCCCTGTTCAGCTTCAGCTGGCAGCTGTGCCCCCCTGGAGGAGTCTGAGCTCCAAAAATGTGACTAAAAGCCTGATTTTAATATTGGTGGACAGAGCAGTCACCATTTGCCTGGCAGAGGACTTTATGTCTGCCAGGCCGAGATTACTCCACCCTCCAAATTTATAAATTACTGCCTAGAAGGCAGTCATTAATTAAAGAATTGGCAGGAACCACCAACCCAGCATTTTGCTGTTTGGTATAAGGCTGCTGTGGAAGGACACAGCCCGTAACTAAAATAATCTTTTGTTTTTTTGAAAAAAGAAAATCCTGAAATGTGATTTTCTTTCTATAAAGAAAAAAAATAATGCTCCCCTTGCCATAGGAGGCTTCTCACATGATGGGGGAGCATTAAAATGTTTTCACTGTTACTTACCATCAGGTTTACCTGGCAGTAAGAAATAATAAAAAATGACTACATGTCCACCCATCTAAATTAGGAGAGTGGACATGTATTCATTTCTCCGACAGCCCTTGCTCCGTAGGGCCATTGTAGAGGGTTATTCATGGTGGAGACAGAATAGTCACCACTGTGATTAACCCAAATATCTGCCTGCGTCTAAATGCGTCAGGCATACCGCATTCTTGGCGGTGGAGATATTCCATTGTGCTTGTGATAGGGAATCCTTACCCTCAAAAATTTTATTGGGCCATAAGTCCAAAAACTTGAATTCTCCACTGGGCCAAGGCATGAAAGATATTCAGCCATCAGGGGACCTTCCTTCGGCTTAAATCTTGAATTTTCCTCATTCTCAACATTTCCGCCAAAAGTTAAGACTTTAACAGGGACCTTGCCCAATGGCTGTCAAGCCTTGTAGAGCCTTTATCAATCACCTCAATCAAAGCCTGCAACTTTGCTTGACTGAGGATTTTTTACTTATATTTCAGATTCAGAAGGTACTTCTGAACAAGGTCTAACCTGATTTCTGTAGCTGACATAAGCTCCATTGCAGTTAGCCTTACTTCACACCTAGGTCCTGGTAGAGCACAACCAGATGACCACATTTAGATCTATTTTTATTTAAACCTCTGAAAATGTAGTATATCTTTGGTTACCCTCATTGAATTTCTGTTGATTTGTTGTCAATTGCTCATTAAATTATTCTCTATTTTTATAAAATAGAGAGACATTTTAGTGTGTTGCAATTTCAACATTTTACATGGTTTGGTGCCTCTAAGGGCCAGAATTGTACTTTTTCAACCAAAACTGCATTAGCGCAGTTTTGCGTGAAAAACGATAGTGCCACCTAGCGCCATTCCAAGACGCCGGCCGGGCACCATATTTATGGAATGGCAATAGCCGGCGCTAATGCCCTGTTAGCGTCCTTGGAAAGGACACTAACTGGGAGGGGGAGGCATAGGGGAAACCGGGGAATGGTCGCTGAATTATGGCGCTACACTGTTAAGAGGCACAAAAATGCCTCTAAGCAGAGTAGCACCATTTTCTGGCATATAACCCCAATGGACATGGCCCCTGTCTTATTAAAGACAGGAGCCATGCCCACCACCCCAATGACCATGTTCCCTGGGCATGGCCATTGGGTCAGTGCCATGCAGGGGGCCCCAAGTCAGGGCCCGGATGGGAAAAAATAAAAAATACTTACCGGGACTTACCTGGGATGGGTCCCCATCCTGTGGTGTCCCTGGGGCCAGGGAAGGGCACATGTGGACACTTTCCATGGTCTCTGACTGCTTGAGATGGACTGACATCCACCACAAGGAATATTCCACATTCTCACACTCGTCCAGCATTTATTCTGTTAGTCACAAATTTGTAGAGCAGGAAATTATTTTCCCCCCTACATGTGTGTGGGACATTGGTTGTTTCCCTTCCCAAATAGGGAAGGGAAAACCAAAGGAGAGTAGCCCAAATTATAATTAGTACATTGCATCATTCACAGTCACGTAGCTGCCTTGTGGTGGATGGATTTCCAGGTCAATGGTTTCACAGGGTTCAATCAGCCTATTCACTACCAAATGAACTGTGTAGTTTCCCTGGCTCTAAATAAAGCAGGAAATCTTCACATTTGGGAGGGTGGGAGCACCAGTCATATATGGTGGTGATTCTGCTCTGAAAAAGTCCCAAGGTAAACCTTTTGATCAGTGTGACCACGTAGATTTGTTGGACCCCTAACCCATCACACCTAGATCAAGGTCAGCTGCAACCATTGACTTTTTTAGGGCTTTGTGGTTTATAAATGTTTTTTGTCTTCAAAGGTTAAAAGCTCATGCCTTTTTCTTCTTTAATGTAATTTGTGCTGTTTTTGATACCTCTTTTCTTTATTTTTTCTTCTTTTTGGTTAATTTATTTGGAATTTGTTTTGTTTTGGTGTCTGATTTAACATTGTTTTGGTAAAGCTTTAATAGTTAGCTTGCCTTTTTTTGGGAGAAAAATCATCCTGCTTTAGGTCATAGCTACCAGGGAATAAGCTCATGTTTTCTAATTGAAACTCAATTTTGAACAAAAATAGGATACAGTAACATTATATTTTTGTGGTAACTTTTTCCAAATTACTACTCCAGTTTATCACATGCCGCTTCTATATTTCTTTGTTAGATTGAAGCTCAATAGTTTCAGATCATGAGCAGACACCCACTGCACAATACATTTATTGATATCCTCCTATTTTGAAAAGGCCAGAAATGTAGACAATGCCAAGGGGATCTGATCAAGAATAGTGATCAAGATCTGTCCCTCAGGGTCTATTATTGCTGTGTTCGTTCTGGGATTAGGTTACATATACCGGAGTAAGCTGTTGGCAAAAATAGGCAGATTCATCATCATTGTAATCTAAAAATGCTGTTTTTAGCACATCCATCTTTGCTTTCAGCATATAGATCATTACTAGGACACTTGTGCCCTAGTAGGTTCATCCCTTATGGCTGCCTCTGTTGCATGCTATGAGATTGCATGCATTTCGATGGTGCTGTACATTAATCCACAGTACTGAGGCATCACTTTAATAGTTTTGGCAGATACAGCTTCATTTTGCTGCATAACAAAAACATCGAAAGTTTTTAATTGTTACACTGTGTTGGAAATGGGGTTATTCATTTTAGAGGGTGCCCCTGTCAATTCAATAAAACCACTCAGATTAGATCAAAACTCAATTCTAAGAGAATCTCTGGTCAGCCCCTGGTAGCTATGGCACAAGCAGCAATCAATGCCTGGAGAAGCATGTGATATGTTCAAGCAGTACCAACAATTTTAAAGTAGTATTTGATTAAATTCCCAAACCAACTTGGAAAAGTAAAGAAACATTTAATGAGCACAAAGATGCCCAGATCCTCAAAATGGGTTAAAGGGAACCTAGATATACGTGATTAGAAAGCAGTCAAACAATACTGAAAAGCAACAGTTCATGGTGAATGGATATCCAGGCTCAATTTCAGGCCAACCGTGACGGAGAATAGGCCGCATAGGAGCAAGCGGGTTGTCCCAGTCAAAGGATTTACCTTCAAACTTAGGACCTGAATTAGAGTTCAGCCGAGGGGTTACTCCATCACAAACATGACCGATATCAGGTCCGTCATATTACGATGTCCATAGGATACAATGGAATCGTAACACAGCGGATGGGATATCCAGCATGTTTGTGATGGAGTAACCCCAGTGGTCAAAATGTAAATCAGGCCCTTAGTTTTCAGCTGCTGGGAGAGCTTCTTCTGGTTCTTCTTCTGAGCACCAGGTCTCTCTCCAGCTAGGTCTCCTGCCGGGTCTAGTCCTCTTTAGTCAACTGGACCCTCTAGGAGTCAAGACTTCTCTGATTTTTGTACCCCTGAAGTACTTCAAAAAGAGACAAACAACTTGCCCCTTAGAGAACAGTTCCCTCCCATAGGCACTAGCAGGTTCATGAGTCCTTGAGCCCTTGTGTGAGTCTTCTTCTTCCAACAGGAGCCAAATGTCAAGAGTAAAAAGTTAGAATTCTTCCAGCAGGGCTTTCTTCACCAGATGCAGGCTCCCCAAGTCCAGGAATGCTCTGAGGAAGTGGTTATGGAGGTGCCAGATGTATCCTATGCACTAGCCAGTGACTGGAATTCCTAACAATTGTCTCATAGTCCCCACCTCCTTTTACAGCACTTCCTTTTACCTTAGTGTAACATTACTAAAGATCCCCCATTTCAAGATAGTGGGACATTGTTGCCACTCATTAAGCCTGTCTTCAGCTTCTCAGTCTTTCCCCTACCTGATAGGGTCAAAACGTTTTTCCCTTTACTGTTGCTGGAACTTAACTGTCTATGAAAGTCGGGGGATAAATAGAACAAGCCATGTGTAGTTTGGGAATTGTAGTTTTTAAGGTGTTATTATGATGGAATGTTAATATGTCATTAGTGTGTCATTAAAAGAAGAATGTGTGGTATTCCAGACCTGGGGGACTTGTGGAGGAGCTGATGTGTAGTTCAGTTGTGGGTCTTGTTTCTCCATTAAATTTCATGGCAAACATCACTATCCTTCTGGAATTTCTTATTTCATTGTGGATCCCACACTACACCCAGCTTAGTATTGTGAAGTCAAAACAGGTGTTGCTGAATCTGTACCTTGTTCTGTACCTTGTTCAGCTCACTGCTCTTCTTCACCTTCAGGTAGCTAATGCCTACTAAGTGGTCAGCAGTTAAAACCGGTTTGCCTTTTGTTGGTCAAGAGGCAAGCCATTGTCCTTTGAGCCAAATTTGTTACCTCTGACAACCAAAGATATGTTTTCCAGCTGTAGAAGTGTGATAGGTGGCAGAACTGGGTTTCATTTGTACTATGGCTGGGGATACTCTAGAAGTATCCTGGTAATAAATACCTCCCTGGCATATACAAGTCAAAACAGGCAATAGTAAAGATGCTTTTTGTTCTGCCAAGTGTTCACACCTACTTCCAGAGAGCTAACCTATTAACCATTCTTGGGCCCAAAGGTAGGACATTGTTTTTTTGTGCTAGGGTTGTTAACTCTCCTAGCCAAGGATGTGTTTTAATCTTTGGAGGTGTGATGAGTGGAAAATTTGTTTTGAAGTCAGTTCTGGTGCAGGCAGCATAAGTACATTCAACAAACGTATTTGTCTGCATGTTATCAAAAATTGTATTTCACAATTGCACCTGTTCTCTGCCAGCCTTTTCATGGCAGTGGCACTGCCATGAAAAGGCTGGTGGAGAACAAGGTTGTAATCAGCAGGCCAGCGCTGACTTCAGCGCCGCCCTGGCTGATTGCAACCTGCACTGACGTGAGGATCTGAGATCCTGGCAGGGATGGAGGGAAGTGACCACCAACCTCGTAATGTGGTGGTTGTACTCCCAGCCTTGTAATCTGGCCCTATGTCATCACTTTAAAAACTAAGGGAATAACTTGCCTTTCCTAAGCAGAGGTGGAAAATACACGTTTAATCCCACCTAGGCCTGGATGAATCAGGCCAAGCCTACAAAATGAAATAGTGTTTTATTTCACTGTGAGGGCAAACTAACTTCAATTTGTAGTTTCCACTATTTGTATGTATTAGCCCCCTGCTCTTTGGGCTTACAGGTCACACTTTAAAATAGAGTTTTTCTATATGGAAAGGGCAGCTTTCTCTGCCATTTGTCACTAGAGTGCATTAAACTGCAACCCAGCCAGAGCACAGTGGTACTTCTGGGAGAAATATATTTTGTCATGTATGTGGGTGATGTAAATACACAGTAAAGCCCATATATGACATTTAAGTTTCTGTGCAATGGGTACACTTAAGCAACTATTTACAATGGATTTATACAGAGGAAAAACAGGCCAAATAGGAGGTTCAATGAAGAACACACGATTTAGAGGGGAAGCACTAACAATTTACTATTTTTTAACAGTGGCAATGTGCACATTTTCCTGCAGCCACCAAAAATAGGGTTTAGAAAAAGACAAACATGCTGGGGTGACCATGCAAAAAAGGAAAAATTTCTAAATACAGTCATTAAAGTTATGATGAACTTGAAGACTAGTGTTTGTAAAGCTCTAATGTAAATTTGCATTCTCCTGTGCATATGCCAACAATCTAGGTTAGCAAATGGACAGGAGAGAGCACAACTTGAAAATTGTTGAAGTTCACACACTGTTGTTTCGCAATTGATTGCGATCTCAGGCAAGTTGTTTTGTTGGAAGTTAGGGAGTCTGCATAGGGTTGAACACTCTGTGACTGCATACCTCATGAAGTGGCACTTCACGGGCCTCAGGGATGCTCTGTCACAAAGGTAAGTCCCTTTCCTAGGTGGTCCACTGTTAGTGCATCCCGGTAGGTCCCCTTTGCTCTGTTATTTTCATGTATAAAATGTTGCCAGGTGCATGTAATTAGGCATTCAATGAGTTTTAAGGTCACAAGCCTTATTGCAACTTAGAGAACGCTCTGTTCATGTTGAATGAGCATGATGTGTGCAATGGAAATTGCTGCACCAGCATTTGTGGTATAGGGTTGATCAAAGTGGTTGTACTTGCTTCTGCACTCCTGAAGTACAGTTGTAGTCCATCTGCTTGCCAGGGAAACTCAAAAGAAACCTTTCATGCAACTTGTTTTTCTACTGGAATATGTTTTTGCCTGTTGCAAGTTTAGCTCCTCTATTTGATGAACAATTCAAAATGCTGTCAGGATAGTGTAAAAGGAAAAGATGATGGACGGCATGCTGAACATTATTTTGCTCACCGTGCCATTCCAGTTTGGACCAACCATATGCAAATTAGTTTTGACTCTCACCCTCCCACCCCCCAAGCAGGGAACAGTCCAGCCCGATCTGCCAGGTCAGATACTCCTTCGACTGGAACACAAGCATTTTGGGACCAACCTATGGTATCACCACCTCATCAGCCAGGCTAGCTTGAATCCGGTGGCATTGTGAGCAAGGGACCCACGTCTGGGCATACCCTTCCCATTTAGGGGGACAAATACAAAAAGAACAGATGATGGCTGGAATGCTGAACAATATCAAACATTTACCCCCAGTCACAGATCTGGGCCTAAACCAATCGTTTTTTTGCTTGCAATGCCCTTCCAGTTTGGACCCAGCCATATGGAAGTCAGTTTTGCCCCAGCCAGGTCATGTCCACCCTGGACCGGATAACAAGCATTTTGGGGCTAGATAGTGTAGGCAAGAATGAAACTTCACTTGGGAGAAGATAAAGAAAAACAGCAAACAGCAAACAGGGAACACTTCTCAAGGACCAAAAATACAGGCCTTTGTAGAACAAAATATACACATCACTATCCTGCAGTGGCGGCTCCTCCAGAACGCATGTGTGTTTGGCCGACCTTCTTGGGCCGGCCAAACACACATGCGCACAGGGGTCTCTCCAGCCTGCACAGGCTCACAGTCAGCCTGTGAGCGCCCTGGTTGGGTGCTCTCAGCCAAGCCTGATGCTGCTCTGAGTAGCATCAGGATTGGTGCAGGGGAGGCTGGGAGCCTATGCCTGCAGCATCCGGCGACAGAGAGGAGCGGCGGTGAGGATTTTTTTAATTAAATTCAATAAATGTTTATTCCCTCCCTTCCCCACACGCACCACCCAGCCCCTTCAGAGCCCCACGGGCTGCTACTGCTATCCTGTACTATATATATATATATATGTACATATATATGTATATATATATATGTATATATATATATATATACACATTCTAAGTTTATCATAAAGCATAAAGGCCCATCAAATCCTTTACGGTTTTACCAACGTCCCCTCTTTCTACAATCAACTCTACTTTTTGACAATTTATGTCTCCTTCTTCCATCATATCTTAGGTTGTGTTCAAACACAATTGAAGTGTCATTCTGACTTTATCAACATATTTTTGACAAGTGGGTTGAAAGCATAACTGTTATGCAGGGTGGTTCTGTGAGGTAAATGCTCATTACATGAGGTGTGGTAAGTTACAGACCATGAGTTCAAATCCCAGAAATGTTGACTCAACCGTCCATGTTTTTTGAGGTCTGTAGCTTGAATACCATTAAAATGAACGGTACTTAGGGCTGTTAATTGGAGTACTTACACATGGCCTAATGTGATTTAAAAATAAATTATGATCAAACAAGTGTAATATCCAGGGTTATTTACATACATATGCATCATATGTGTACTGGCCAAAATAACTTCTGTTTACGTTTATTCCAACTGACTCTTTACTTTATTCCATTCCCACTTACGATTCTTGATTAAAATCCGAATTTATATTGTTGTGCTATTATTTGTATGTTCTAGTTCGTCTGTTTAGAAGCCAGTCCTGTGATATTTAAGGAAGTTGGCACAAAACAGAAACCCCATATATGAGTGTAAAAAAAAGCAAGAAAGCACCTTATCAAGTTCCCTGAAGGATGCTGTTTCATCTATGGTGGTAACCATTTGCCAGCAGGAGCTTGGTACAATACTTTTAAAAGAAATTGAATATTCATGCAAATTCCAAATAAAGTGAGTATTCCAGCACTTAAAGAGTTATATGAAATTAAACAAATGGGCCTGAGAATTCGTTTCTATTATCTGATCACACATTCTAGCATATGCCACATAGATGTCAGAACTGACTCCTGATAACACTTATTAAATTATGTAAATTCTCATTAAACTTTCTTGACTGTTTTCAAAAGATACAAATCATCTAGAAAGGAGAGCAGTTTCCTGTTCCTTGGGAATAGATAATTATGCCATATGAGGGTTTCATTTCCGAAAATAATTATCTTTATATTCCACATGACAGAAATACTTTATTTCTGTGCATACATGAAGCCGACAACAAAATAGATATAGGTCCAAAGCGAGTTGCAGAGCAGTAATGGAGACGGATATGTCAATCTGTGTGCAAGACTGAGATGAAAACCACAGATTTTTCAGTTGAAATAATTCTGCTGAGAAAATATGTATCATTATATCTATTTGTTTTTTGGCAAAAATAAACACGTTCAAATTTATTTTCATGTGTATGGTGGGTTACCACCATTCCTTAGTGTGAACTACTCATCTGAAGCAAAAGCTGCCCATGTAACTCTTTTATTACAAGGAATACCTGGGACCATTGCTAGAACGTGAGTTCCAGCGCAAAGCAAAGAAGTGCATCTGGTTTTAAGACATTGTGGTGTATATAATTTTTTTTCATATCTTTTTATTGAATATTTTAATGAACAGTTCTTACAGTGATTTAATAAACAGTGTTGATTACAATGCAGTTGTGGAGTTCCTTTACCACTTTCTTGCTTCTTATCATCTTATGATGGTAATTATTTAATGATTTACAGCTTGTATCATTGTTACATTTGGTTAAATGAGCACAGTAAGAACGGTGAAAAAGAAAAGAACAGGAAAAAAAACAAATAATGAAAAAGAGAAGGAGAAAGGGTACTTAGTAGATTGAAGGGGATAGGGATGATGCTGGCGGGGGAGATGATCTATTGAAGGACTTGACAACATCTTTTTGGGTGTTTGGTGGAACGGCGGGGCGTTCAGTATAAAAGTCGCATGTGTTTTATTTAGGGAAGGGCTACAGGTAATGGGGTAGGTTCGCAGCAGGAAAGTCTTGTTACTTTTATTTGGTGTCTGTACTGTACCTGGTGATCTTGGGCGGGCACGTGTCGTCTTTTTCGAGTAGCTTTTCTAGGAAGGTGTCCCATATCTCTGCGTTTTTAACCACAATCCCTACGTCCCTTAATGTGTTTAATACTTGTATTTCTGCGTTGGTCCAGTGGGTTAAATCTTTAGTCCATCTATGTATATCTGGGCTGCCAGGGGACTTCCATTGTGTTGCAATGAGTCGTTTAAAGATGATAAACACGAGGTCTGCGCATCTATGTTTTTCTTTGTCCTTATTGCGCCTATGGCGTATGCCTAAAATGCAGGATTCAGGTGTGGGATTTAGCAAAAGACCCGACCACTTGGTTATCTGTTGCGTGATCGGTGTGCCATGTGGGGAGTAGTGGTGGGCATTTCCAGGTCATGTGGTAAAAATCTGCTTCCGTGGTTCTGCATCGTGGACATTCGGAAGTTGTTTGTGGAAACATACGTTTTATGCGAAGTGGGGTTAAATACGTCTGGTGTAGATAATTAAGTTGAGTATATCTGAAACGGGCATTGCGGGATGTTTCCCGTGTGGTTGTGAGAGCCATGGACCATTGTTGCTCTGTGAGGGGTGTATGCAGGGCATTGTCCCAGTGTGATTTAGCTTGTGTTTGTGTTTTTACCGGATAGGACTGTAGTATGCGGTATATCTGGGAGATGCTTGATGGCATGCCAATATCTGCAAGTAGTTCATGTAGTGCGGGTGCTATTGGTGGTTCTGTGTTACCTTGGCCCCATGTTTTACGTATCAGTCCTTTGAGTGCCCCGTATGTAATGAATTCACCTGGTCCTAGAGTGTATGTCGCTGCCAGTTTCGTGTATGTAATACATTGCTCATCTTCATATAGGTCGCCGATCTGTTGTAAACCCTTTACAGTCCATGTCCTGAGGCTCAGTGTATCATGTAATTTATTTATCCCTAGTATGGCTAGTAGGGGAATCTTTGGTGAGTATAGTGGTACACGGGTTCTGTTTGATACATAGAGGTTCCAGGTGTGTTTGGCAACTGTCATTAGTATGTTTTTATGATGCGGAATGGGTATGCCCCCCATAAGCCAGTCTAGTATCTTTGTGCGTCCTAGTTGTGTTCTCACTTTGTGTCCCTCTGGTTTTGGGGGGTCTTGTAGCCAAGTCGTAATCCAATGCAATTGTGCTGCTGCATAATAGAGTTCGAAGTGCGGTACACCCATTCCCCCCCTTTCCACTGGGAGGTAAAGCTTAGTTACAGCCACCCTTCTGCGTCCACTCGCCCATATCAGTTCAATCAGCAGTTTGGTTAATTGTACGAAGAGTGTTTTTGGTAGTATTAGTGGTTGTGCTGTAAAGTAATAAAGCAATCGAGGAAGCACTATCATTTTGGCCAGGGCCACTCTCCCCATGGACGACAGGGGCAGGGAGCACCAAAAGGGTATAGAGCTTTTAATGGATCTAATTGCTCTATATAGGTTGCCTTCTTTTAAATCTGTAGCGTTATGGTAGATATGGACTCCTAGGTGTTAGAAATGGGGTTTTTGGTTGGCAGTCAGGTTACCCCCTGTCCATGCAAAAGCCCTCACTCTAGTCAGGGTAAGTCACACACAATCCAAGATTATACAGTGCCCATCCTCTGGTAGCTTGGCACGAGCAGTCAGGCTTAACTTAGAAGGCAATGTGTAAAGTATTTGTGCAATAAATCATACAATACCACCATATAGCACCACAAAAATACACCACACAGTGTTTAGAAAAATATATAATATTTATCAGGATAATTGTAGGTCAAAAAGAATAAAGTTGCAATGGGAAATTGTAGAGATATCACTGAAAAGTGATATAAAGTGTCTTAAGTCTTTAGAATATAAACAAAGTCTCTTTCAAGCACAAGTACCTGGTTTAGAGTGGAAAAATCTCCTCAGAGGGCCACAAAGGAAGAGATGCGTGGAAAAAGGGTGTGTGCGTCGATTTCTCCCCAGCACACACGGACTTGCGTCGTTATTTTCCACACGGGGAAGTCGTGCGTCGTTTTCTGGCGCGCGGACAGTCTCTTTCTGTGGATCGCGGGATTACCAGATGTCCCGGGTCTGTGCGTGGATTTTCCTGCTTGTTCTCCGGCTGCGTGTCGGTCTGCGGGGCTGCGCGTCGAAATTACGATCTCACGGCAGGCGTCGCGTCGATTTCTCCTCTAGAAGTCGGTCTGCGGGGCTGCGCGTCGAAATTACGATCTCACGGCAGGCGTCGCGTCGATTTCTCCTCTAGAGGTCGTGCGTCGGATCTTCGGTCGTCCCAAGAGCGTTGCGTTGATCAGCGTCGGTGTGCGGCGTTTTTCTCGCCGCGGAACAAGCTGTGCGTCGAAATTTTCGGCGCACGGAGCGTCCAAGTGAAAAAGAGAAGTCTTTTTGGTCCTGAGACTTCAGGGAACAGGAGGCAAGCTCTATCCAAGCCCTTGGAGAGCACTTTCACAGCCAGACAAGAGTTCAGCAAGGCAGCAGGGCAACAGCAAGGCAGCAGTCCTTTGTAGAAAGCAGACAGGTGAGTCCTTTGAGCAGCCAGGCAGTTCTTCTTGGCCGGATATAGTTTCTGGTTCAGGTTTCTTCTCCAGCAAGTGTCTGATGAGGTAGGGCAGAGGCCCTGTTTTATACCCAAATGTGCCTTTGAAGTGGGGGAGACTTCAAAGAGTGGCTAAGAAGTGCACCAGGTCCCCTTTCAGTTCAATCCTGTCTGCCAGGGTCCCAGTAGGGGGTGTGGCAGTCCTTTGTGTGAGAGCAGGCCCTCCACCCTCCCAGCCCAGGAAGACCCATTCAAAATGCAGATGTATGCAAGTGAGGCTGAGTACCCTGTGTTTGGGGTGTGTCTGAGTGAATGCACAAGGAGCTGTCAACCAAGCCCAGCCAGACGTGGATTGTAAGGCACAGAAGGATTTAAGTGCAAAGAAATGCTCACTTTCTAAAAGTGGCATTTCTAGCATAGTAATATTAAATCCGACTTCACCAGTCAGCAGGATTTTGTATTACCATTCTGGCCATACTAAATATGACCTTCCTGCTCCTTTCAGATCAGCAGCTGCCACTTCAACAGTGTATGAGGGCAGCCCCAATGTTAGCCTATGAAGGGAGCAGGCCTCACAGTAGTGTAAAAACGAATTTAGGAGTTTTACACTACCAGGACATATAACTACACAGGTACATGTCCTGCCTTTTACCCACACAGCACCCTGCTCTAGGGGTTACCTAGGGCACACATTAAGGGTGACTTATATGTAGAAAAAAGGGGAGTTCTAGGCTTGGCAAGTACTTTTAAATGCCAAGTCGAGGTGGCAGTGAAACTGCACACACAGGCCTTGCAATGGCAGGCCTGAGACAAGGAAAAGGGGCTACTTAAGTGGGTGGCACAACCAGTGCTGCTGGCCCACTAGTAGCATTTAATTTACCAGCCCTATGCACATAAAGTGCACCTTACTAGGGACTTATAAGTAAATTAATAGTCCAATCAGGTATGAATCAAGGTTACCATGTTTTAAGGGAGAGAGCATATGCACTTTAGCACTGGTTAGCAGTGGTAAAGTGCGCAGAGTCTAAAAACCAGCAAAAACAGTGTCCACAAAGTGGAGGGAGGCAGGCAAAAAGTTAGGGGTGACTACCCTAAGGCTGTCAGGTCTAACACTAAGTATTTAAAGGTTATGGGGGTCATTCCGACCCCGGCGGTCAAGGACCGCCGGGGCCGGGGATGCGGGAGCACCGCCAACAGGCTGCCGGTGCCCCGCAGGTCATTCTGACCGCGGCGGTTTGGCCGCGGTCAGAAGAGGAAAACCGGCGGTCTCCCGCAGGTTTTCCGCTGCCCTGGGAATCCCCCATGGCAGCGCAGCTTGCTGCGCCGCCATGGGGGATTCCGACCCCCTCACCGCCATCCTGTTCCTGGCGGCTCCGGCCACCAGGAACAGGATGGTGGTGAGGGGTGTCGTGGGGCCCCTGGGCATGGGCACTGCAGGGGCCCCCGTAAGAGGGCCCCACTTTGTATTTCAGTGTCTGCTTTGCAGACACTGAAATACGCGACGGGTGCCACTGCACCCGTCGCACATACCCACTCCGCCGGCTCCATTCGGCGCCGGCTTCCTCGTGGGGAGGGGTTTCCCGCTGGGCTGGCGGGCGGCCTTCTGGCGGTCGCCCGCCAGCCCAGCGGGAAAGCCAGAATGGCCTCCACGGTCTTTCGACCGTGGAGCGGCCATATGGCGGCTCCCTCCAGGCGGGCGGCGACCGCCACCCGCGGGGGTCAGAATGACCCCCTATGTGTTCCCACTTTAAGTCATTGTCAATTGACGCTTCGACATGTGGGTCTGGGGATGGTCTCATGGGGAATATGCATGATTTTGCCCAGTTGACTCGCAGGCCGGATAAGTCTCCAAAAGTATTAAGTAATTGCAGTATATGTGGAAGGGATTCAGTGTAGTTGCTAGGTATATCAGTGCATCGTCTGCATATAATGAAACTATGCGGAATTCTTCGCCGTCTGGGATACCCCATGCTGCTGCTTCCTTGCATAGTCTTGCAGCAAGTGGCTCTGTTGCAAGTGCGAACAATAGTGGTGATAATGGGCAGCCCTGTCGCGTACCTCTACCTATATCAAATTTTTCTGATATGATTGCGCCGGTTTTAATCCGTGCTTTGGGGTTAGTGTATATTATGGGTATCCAGCGTATAAAGCCTGCGCCAAATCCCATTTTTTGTAGTGTTGTCATCAAGAAAGGCCAGCCCAGAGTGTCAAAGGCTTTTTCTACATCTAGTGACACCGCCACCCGGGAGTGAACTAGTCTTGGGGTCTTAGACGTGATGCGTAATAAGTTTCTAATATTAATAAAGGTATTACGTCCTGGTATAAAGCCAGATTGGTCTGTGTGTATCAGGGTAGTCATTAGTGGTAGGAGGCGATTTGCTAGGATTTTCCCTAGTATTTTATAATCTGAATTTAAAAGGGATAGGGGTCTGTATGAGCGGACGTTTAAAGGATCACGTCCGTTTTTATGTGAGACTACGATTGACGTCTCCCTTTGTGTTTCTGTGTGTTGTCCTTTTTTGTATGCTTCTTGTAGCATTGTTTGGAATGGTGCGATTATCTGTGGTGTGAAAGTTTCGTAGTATTCAATGGGGAGTCCATCCGTCCCTGGAGTTTTATTATGTGTCAACTGTTTTAATGCTTGTAATATCTCTTCTCTTTCGATTGGTCCATCGAGGTTTATAATTTGTTCTGTGTGTAGTCTCTTCAATGGGGCGTGCTGAAAGAACTCTGCCAGTTGTAGCGGGTGTGGGGGGGTTCGGTTGCGTACAGTGTACTGTATTATTGTTTGAATGTCTCATTAAATTCTTGCTGTGAGTTTACCATCGTGCCTGTATCTTGTCTTATAGCGTTTATGGGTGTGACTTTCTGTGTCCCTTTGCTAGCCACGCTAGTAGCCTGCTAGATCGGTCACCTTCGGCGTGTAGTCATGCTGTGTAGTGTCGATAGTCAAATTTGCGCAAGCGAGTCTCGGTTATGCCCCATTGGTTTTTGAGGTTAGTTCATTCATTGCTATTACCTCTGCCCAGGGCCAATTCGCATTCCATGTTGCGGATTTTCCCTTCTATATCATGCAGCTCTGCACTTAGTTCTCGGCGGACCCCACCTGCCGGTGCCATGCAAATGCCTCCTATTACTACTTTGGGGGTCATTCAGACTTTGGCGGACGGCGGAGGCACTGCCGACAAATGACCGCACCGCGGTCAAAAGACCGCGGCGGCCATTCAAACATTTCCGCTGGGCCGGCGGGCGCTCTCCAAAACAGCGCCCGCCGCCCCAGCGGAAATGCCCCTGCAACGAGGACGCCGGCTCAGAATTGAGCCGGCGTAGTTGCAGGGGTGCGACGGATGCAGTTGCACCCGTCGCGTATTTCAGTGTCTGCAAAGCAGGCACTGAAATACTTTGTGGGGCCCTCTTACGGGGGCCCCTGCAGTGCCCATGCCATTGGCCCCGCGGCACCCCCTACCGCCATCCTGTTCATGGCGGGTTTCCCGCCATGAACAGGATGGCGGTAGGGGGTGTCTGAATCCCCATGGCAGCGGAGCGTGCTCCGCCGCCATGGAGGATTCAATGGGGCAGCGGTAAACCGGCGGGAGACCGCCGGTTTACCCTTTCTGACCGCGGCTGAACCGCCGCGGTCAGAATGCCCTTGGGAGCACCGCCAGCCTGTTGGCGGTGCTCCCGTGGTCGGTGACCCTGGCGGTCACCGGCCGCCAGGGTCAGAATGACCCCCTTTGTGTCTGTCCCATTCTGTAGCTCGTGATGTTGCTGTCTTTGTGTTGATTGCAAAGTAGGTTTCTACTTCTTCTGCTATTTTGGCTCGGAAAGGGGGGTCGCGCAGTAGGATGGGTTGCAGGCGCCATGTTGGAATACATGTTGGCCATCTGCCCCATTTTAATGGTACCAGTAACGGGCAGTGATCTGATAGGGTTTTGGCCAGGTATGTAGCGTTATGTATCATGTATGCTAACCTGATAGTGCATAGTAATAGGTCTATTCTCGTATGGAGTTGATGTACTGGTGAGTAAAAAGAGTATTCATCTCCATATCTCTTGTAATTCTCTTTCTTGCAGCCATTTATTGAGTGCACAGGAGAAAGACCTGCACTGGACATCTCTCGTTGGAGGGTATGATCTGTCCATTGACATCTCTATTACGCTATTAAAATCTCCCCCCCATATAGTGGGTGTGGTCGGGTCATATGGAATTTGTGTGGTAATGGTCCGAAGGAATTCACTTTGTCCTTTGTTGGGTGCGTATAACCCAATTATTGTTAGTTGTTTCCCGTCTAACTCTCCTTCCAGGCAAGTGTATCTTCCATTATTATCTGTGTGTAAATCTTTGATTCTGTATGGTACGCCGGGGGCTATCCATATTAATACACCCTTCGCGTATGTCGAAGTTTTAGTGCCATGTACTATACCTGACCAATTCTTGTCTATTTCACTCAATTCGTGTGTTGTAGCATGTGTCTCTTGCAAGATAGCGATATGTACTTTGTGTTGTTTAAGGTACGAGTGTATCTTACGTCTTTTAGTCGTATTGGCTAGTACCCTAACGTTCCAGGTTACTATGTTATATGACGTCATATTGTGTAGGTTGCATGGTATGGTGTGTCACCCATGCCCTGGGTCCCACGCCCTCCCAACCAGCCCCCCCCCGAATCTCCCATGTGTTAGGATATAGAGCATCTTGTAGAGGAAAAGGAAAGTAAAAGAGATAATAAAACTTACATTGGTTAATCTAACTGGGGACTGCGAGGCACAACTGGTGCAACTGCTTTCATTAGTTACTTCAAGGTCCATTCGGTAACCCATTGGGTTAGGGGGGGCGTTGATGTAGTGTCCAGAGTGACTCCGATTTTCAGCCCTTTTGGATGTATTTGCGTCCCTTCTTGCGTTCTGTATTGTGCCTTTTGTGGTTGTAGCGTGCGCGTCGTGCCAGGTTTACTTTCTGCATGTTCCTTGCTTGTTTTAACATAATTTTTTTTTCCCAGGTTTGCTTTAGTTTTGAGAGGGTATGGTCCGTGGTATGTTTACTGTTCTACTATTGCTGCTAGGGTTCGTGAATTCGCACAAGGAGAGTCCTGATGTTTTTGCTTTAAAGGTCATCTGCTGAGCGTGGAGTAAACGTTGGTCCTGTGGTAAGCGGCGACATGATTAGGCCGTGTTGGCTGCTCGCTGAGTCGGAGTCCGAGTTGTTTGTGTCTTGGTTGGATCGTGGCTGTATGCATGAGAACCTGTTCACCACCTTTAAGACTTCAGCTTGCTCCGCCATTACTTGTGATTTCGTTGGACCCGATTTGGTCCTGTGTATTGATCTTTTTTTGCGGCGTGGTTGTGAAGTCAGCCACTCTTTTTGTGTTTGGATCTCGGCTGTAGGGTCTATCAGACCTTTCGCGTGTATCCAAGTCCATGCGTCTTCTGATGTTGGGAATATGTGGGATCTTTCGCCGTCCACCACACGCAGTTTACCCGGATACATCAAGGAGAATGAGTAATTTTTGTATCTCAGTATATGCTTTGCTGTATTAAAGGTGGCGCGCTTGCGTTGCACTTCGTCGATGTAATCTGGGTAGGCCGTGATTTTTGCGTTTTCTGTGTCAATTGGACCTGATGTGCGGAAGTTCTTTAGTATCTGGTCCCTGTTTCTATAGTTTAGAAGTCTCGCAATTAGTGGTCTTGGTGGGGCTCCTGGACGGGGAGGGCGACCTGGTACTCGGTGTGCACGTTCCACTATTAATAGCTATGGGGGGTCTTTTATAAATATGTTTTCTTTGAGCCAACGCTCCAAGAATGCCTCTGCGTTTGGGAGTTCGATCTTCTCCGGGAACCCAAGGAATCTCACATTATTACGGCGAGAGTGGCATTCCACCTCGTCAGCCCGCTTGTTTAGGCGTAGTATTTAGGATTCCTGGTGTTGGAGTCGGAGTTTCATGTCTGCTATGTCCGGTTGCACTGTGTTAAGGGTTGTTTCATCTGTTGCAACCCTTTCTGCTAGCTTCCGATGTTCCATTCGAAGCGTGTTGACTTCAGCCACTACAGTGTCTATTTTACCCTCTAATGATGTTCTGGTGTCGAGTGTTGCTTGGAGTACTTTTTCCATTTGTGAGGAGTGAGCAGTTAGAGTCTCTGTCACTTTGTGTAGAGCGTTTGAGTGGTGCTCTGTGTCCATATCTGATGCTGATGCTGAGGGTCTAGCTTCAGTTTGTGTTCTTTGTGGTTTCGGTTTCACCATATTTATATTAATCCTGAGTTTGTTGCGCATCCGTTTATAAGCCAATGTTTATCTGCCTTGTATGTTGAAGTGATTGCTGACTGTCTTCGGGACCGCTGAATAGTGGTACTGTTCTACACAGATGTGATGTCTTATTCTGGTTCAGGGTACACTTGTGAACGTGAATTTTACTTTCAGCCGATAATATCAAAGAGCACTGCTTTCGCAGGTGTGTCCGCATGTGTAATCAGCTGTGTGGTATGGCGCAGCATAGTGGTGGGGTAGTTTATAGGCTTGAATAGGTTTGCAATCCTTTGCCTAGTTACCTTTGTGCGTGTTTGCAGGAGTCGCTTTATGAATCGCTTGGTTCCCTTCTCGGCCGTGTCCTCCTGCGTCGTCCAATTCGCGCACTCCGGCGCCTTCCACGTTGGTTCGAAACTCCTGAGGTAGGCTTCTCTGTAGATGAGCCTCTGTGCGAATTTTGAGTATTTTTTATTTTTTTCCCTTTTCTTTTGTTTGTTTCACTCTGTGGCTCTCCCCCCCTTTACTTGCCGCTGTTCATGCCTGAAGGTACATCATGTTGTTTAGTCTGTTCCGAATGTGCTTCTAAATGCTACAGTTATTAATTCAACATTTAGTTTTCTGTACTATATGGCTAACAGGGTATTGGCTTAATGGATTGACAAGCTGATGTTGAAAGTAGTACTCAAGATATGTTCAGCTAATGAGTGTAGTGGAGCGGCACCGCGCTCCGGCCTTTGTCTACCCTGCCGGGCTTGATTAAACTCCAGTGCCTGATGCGCTTGTCTGCTGGCGGCGGTACCGCCGATGGGTCGCGGCGCGGTCAGCAGCCGGAGCCAGGTGTCCCGACAACCATGTCTCACGGCCCACTGCTCCTCACCTTCGTCTCCCGCGTTCCTGTCCATGTCCGGGTAGGCCAGAGTGCGCCTCCATCCACGCTGCCAGGTGCCACTGCTTGTGCCGGCCAAGCGTCTTGCCTTAGCTCCGCGTCGAGGAGTCGCAACGCGGATGGCGGCATGGGTCAGAACCCCGACAATCGCTCCAGGGTCTTTCGTGACTCACCTCCGCTTCTCACAGCTCCGTCGGCCGGGCCACTCCCCAGCCCAGGTAGGCCCGAGCGCAGTTGTCGCCCCGACTCCAGCGCGGGTCATCCGGTTCGCGCTTGCTCCGTCATAGGATTCCGTTGTTCGATTTTTCTTAGTGTGCAAGCCTTATTGCACACATATCTGTTAGTTTTCACGTGCGGTGCCTGGGAATTTGATGTTTAAACAGGATCTTTTTATGGGCTGTGGACGGAGATCACTTTAGAGCATCCTTTCACAGCGCCATCTTGACCACGCCCCCCGAGCTGAGTTCACACAACTCAGCGCAGCAAGCAAAGCCGTTGTGCTGTGTTCCATAAATTGGATAGAGCGAAACGGTGCCATATCTACAAAGAAGCATCACAGTTTTGGGCTCTCCATGCGCTGGCACACTTTTTGCAGTAATGTGCCAAGACAGGCACCATTGCACTATAGTCCAAAGATATCTGAGTTATGGTCTGCTTAGTTTTTATACAGGAAAGAGTTCTTTCCTGCACAAAAACTGTGCTCCATATTTTTGGGCTTTTGGTGCAGTGGAGAGGAGCAAGTCACGTTGCTGCACTGCCTTGCCTTGGGTCAAAGGGAAAGGACAGGAATGCACCATTTCTATGGCATACTGTGCATTCCTATCCATTCCCATTGCACTGGTGCCATTTTGGCAGCCTAGCGTCAATGCAAGCACCCTTGCACCATGGTGAAAGGGTGACTGTGTTGTAGGCAGGATTGTTTTTGTGCAGGAAGAGGCTCCTTTCTGCACAAAAACAATCCTGGGAGATGTTTTCCTCTTTCTATGTGTGCTGCCGAATGCAGCACACATAGAGAGAGGTAAAACAAGTAGAAATAAAGATATTTCTCCTTGTTGCACCTCACCTGGGGATGCTTAAGGTTTTGGCTCATCCCAAGGTTTACAAGGTCTTGCAAATCTGGGGATGTATCAAAATCCATGGTTGCTGCGTGTCAACACCCACTGCAATGCCCATGGAATGCCTCCTATGAGGCCATTCAAAGCCACCAAAGTGGCTTTACGTGGCCTCAACAACATGATTACAAGGTTTGGGCCACTGTTGCATGGTACAAATTCATGCAACAGCGCATTCCTACCCTTTCCCACTGTGCTGGCACCAGTTTGGCAGTCTATCACCAACGAAGACACCCTTGTGCCATGGTGCAAGTGTGTCTGCATTGTAGGCAGGATTGTTTTTGTGCAGTAAGGGGCACTTGATTTCAAGGTTTGAGCCACCGTTGTGTCATGAATAGTGATGCAATTGCATCGCAAGGGGCTCGTATATATATATATATATATATATATATATATGGCCCTGTGTTTTAGGACTATTTCCTCTATGTATGTGCTGCAGCATATGTGCACAAAGGAAAACATGAGGAGACATAAATATCGTTTTTCTTGTAATGCCTGCTTCAGGTAGGTGCAGGATTTTGGTGTGAATCCATGTCCACATGTCTTTGCATATATTGATTTGTGTCAAAATGCATGGGTGGATGCATGTGAATGTCCATGCACCACCACTGGAATGTCTCCCTGCCTTTGCATAACTTTTAATTGGAAATGAATGGAAATCACAATTTGTGTTGGTTTTTGGTATCCCAAACTGGATTTTGCTTCAGGTTGGTGTTAAAAAACTTAACACAGACCTGACACAAAGGGGCATATTTATACTCCGTTTGCGCCGATTGTGCGCCAAAAAATTTGACGCACAATCAGCGCAAACGTTGCCCCGTATTTAAACTTTGACACCCGAGCCCGCGGACGTCAAAATTCCACCGTGTGCGTCATATTTGGGATGCGGCAACCCGCCCTGCATTAATGATATGCAGAATATGCGTTCCCGTCCCAAAAATGACGCAAACAGCAGTGCGTCGTATTTATGCTTTTGGGCAAAAATGACGCACGGCCGGGAGGCTGAGCCAGAAAATGACGCACAGCACGATTTGCGTCAAAATTTAATGCCTGGGTCAGGGCAGGCGTTAAAACGGGGCAAACACACCTGTATTTAATCAGAACACACAGAACAAACAGCAGAGCAGCAGAGCAGAAAAAGGGAGACATGGAGGTGATTCTTATCCAGCGTGCACGCAGACGCAGAGCCCAGCAGTAACAACAGCAGCTAAAACAACACCAGCAGGGACCCCAAAAGCAGCGCAGAATGCAGGAGAGGATATTCCGCCCAAGAACAACCCTTCAGGGCCTCAGGGAACACAACATCATACAGAGGTACCGGTTGAACTGGCAGGCCATTCAGCAGCTGCTGAGAAACATTGAACAGCAGTTGGCCTCCACTTTGGTGACACCCCACACCATACCAACAGAAACAAAGCTGCTTGCCGTACTTCACATGCTGGCAAGTGGCTCATTTCAAACAACTGGTGCCCTGGTTGGCGGAATATCACAACCATCATTCTCCGCATTTCTGCCCAAAATACTGGATGCCATCATTCGCCTGACACCCCGCCACATCTGCTTCCCTAACACACTGCAGAAGCAGCAGGAAACTAAACAGGGGTTCTACGCAATCAGTGGCTTCCCACACGTCCTTGGTGCAATCGACTGCACACATGTACGCCTTGTGCCACCTGCTGCAACTGAACACCTCTACCGCAACAGGAAGCACACACATTCAATCAACGTGCAGGCCATAGTCGATCACCAAGGAATGTTCACCAACATCGTGGCTAAATATCCTGGGAGTGTCCATGACTCATTCATCTTCCGTCACTCTACCATCAACCAACACTTCCAGGATGGACGGTATGGCAATGGACTACTTGTTGGTAAGTACAAAAACCTACTTATTTACACACTGCACAGCAACCCTCTAGGACACACAACACATACACCACAACAGCAACATCTAGACAGGAACACACTGAGGTCCTGACATCACTAGCCATGTTTCTTAAGTCACCATTGAACCTGTCACACATTGGAATTTACTGTACAGCCTAATGTGAAGACATTAATGAGTGTGGTAGCCGAAATGTCACCTTGCAAATTGTGTCACAATGACCTTTACATTAATACACTGCCTAAGTCTAAAGGTATGGGATGTCCAGGGTACTTTCAAATGAACGTGCAAACAACACTTATAAATTAAACTCTACATTGAACTATCTACTCACCCCAAGTGAAGACACAAGGACACCTGTATCACAAGTCACAATGTTAGGGAGGGCACACTGCACTGAAAATCACAAAACATACTGATGACAAACTGTTAGCAGACAAACACATGCTCAGCCAAGGTAAAAACACAATGCAGATGGTATAGCCTACAAGTATAGGATGTCACATTAGTACACTAAATAGTCACAGACAACACAAGACAACTACTGCTATTGAAGGTCTTTTCAATAGTGCAAGCTACATCAACATGATCCCATTCTTTTTCTCTTTCAGCTGATTAGGGGTATGGCATCCAGCCATGGCTAATGACACCATTTGGCAACCCGAGTACTGCTGCAGAGCGGGCATACAACGACGCCCATAAGAGGACACGCAGCATTGTCGAGCGGACCTTCGGCATCCTCAAGTCAAGGTTCCGCTGCCTCGACATCACTGGTGGTAGCCTACTATATTCCCCCGAGATGGTCTGTAGGATCATCCTCACATGTGCAATATTGCACAACATTTGTGTCAAAAGGAACATTCCCCTCCTCGAACCAGACCCATACATGCCTGAAGACGAGGAAGAGGAGGATGCTGCCCTGCAACAGGAGGGGGAACAACCAAACACGGCTGCTGGAGTGCGTAGGCGCCAACACATTGTGAACAATTTCTTTTCATAATTATCACCATCACCACTTAATGAACTATTGTAAATAAACACTCATAACAAACACCACATCATGGTCTGGCCCATTCATTTCTGCACACCTTTAGCTCTAAATTTCAGAAGAAGAATGTTGTTTCATGGAGCAATAATGATATAACAATCAGAACACAGAAAAACACACAACAAATGTAATGCCTATCATACAACGGTCACATACACACACAATGTAAATGACTGACATCCTGTACAGTTCACCTTTGAAGGGCAATAGCTGAGGACCACACCTATTACACACATACATGTAGGAAACATGGTTCATCGCAGCAGATGGCACACAACTAAAACACCATCACTCAACTAGGGGAAAACAGGCCTCATACATCAGGCAGTTGACATGCTTTTGCTTCAGGAACAGGAATGTATTACCAGACTCTTGGCAGCAGTAATTCCAACTACTTACAATCTTTGCAATGACTATCTGTCACTAGAGTTACACATAAGCAGAACATACACAGCACAAGTGCCACACATATGACAAGCATCCAGCACATCACATCCCATCTACATGTCAGCCCTTTTCTAAAAACCTTACACACCCATGCGGCTGGTCACACCCCACCTGTCTGAAGAGGTCCCTGGAATGCTGATATGTGTACCCTGAGATTCCCTCATCTACATACACACACTCACAAGAGTCATCCAGTGTGCCACACCCTTTCCTATGCCTACCATTGTCATAGTACCATCTCACTGCATGGAACTCAGCTCATACAATACACTGGCTTGGAGTTTTTAAGGCCTGGTATCACCTGTAGATTGATTCTCGTGTGAAAGGTACTGTAGGCCATTTTAAAGCAAATCTCATCCGACAGGACTTGTGAGACACTGATGGAGGCCACACCAGTGATCCCCTCCATGCACCCCACCCAAATTTACATGCCCCGTCCCTGCTGATGCCTCCTACAGCATAGATGTAGACATTTGGGCAATCACACCATTAAGCATTGCTACTAATGTTGCTGTGTAACACTTTATCAGGGTTCATGTGTCACCTTCAAGACAACACAGGACATACACAGTGTGACATGTCAACTGTCTACTCCTCCCTCTGACCAGTCCTAGTCAGACCACTGATCATGTAATTTGTGAAAGAGCTGGCTCCTGATTGACCCAGCATCCTGTCAGCCTGACTGGCACCTGTCCGTGGGTCACCCTAAAGATACCCGGTGTCCACCTATGGACCACACTTGCTGTCCAAACCCTCTCGTACCTCAGAGGCTAATTTGTCATTTGCTTCATCAATGTATACTCAAATACATTGTATTGCATCATCTGACTGTTATTTGTATCATATTTTTGACAGTGCCCTTGAATAGCTAAATCATGGCCCTTCCGTTGTCTGGGCCTCATTAATGCCTAAACTACAAAGTGTGACAGTGGACCTGGCCCATAGCGTTTGATGGTGTACGTGGCCTCCAGCAGAACCAGCAACCTCAGATAATGTCCATGAAAAGTCAACACATATGAGGACCCTGACAGGTCACACGCTGAGTAACATTGTTCAAATAATAGAGATGAGTCGTGTGTGCTGAATACCAGCCATTTACTTCTGCACAGAGGCTATGATGTTTCCTGATGCTTTTCCATCCACAGAGGCCAACTTCAGTACAAATGTTACAATGACACATGCCGGATCCAGACACCTGAGACATTCTCTCACTCAGCACACCACGGTTACCCAGTTGAAAGTCTCATTACAAATCTTCAGTGACAGGGTGGGACCATCCAGGTGTAGGTTACCATGTCCTCAATGACTTTTGTCACATTTAGCTACAAATGATACTCATTAGATACACGATTAGCTGCCAATAACTCATGATGAGACGTGGACGTTACAGTGACAACATACACCTTAACACTTGATACCGGATCAACATTGGACCACACACTTGTACATGTACCATCCAATCAACAAAATGGTTGCAAGCAGCCTATCACAGTGGTGTCCCAGTTGTAACCTAGCAGGAAGAATGAAACATGCCACTAAACCAGGTAATGCATAAAGGGCCACATACATCAACAACCTATTTGCTAACATGACATAAGGAACGTTGAGATTTTGTTATTAAATCAATGCTAAATGGTATGTCAGAATTCTCCAAAGAATCAATAGGGCAAACGTCAAATGGGCAAATGGGATTACAGATTAGCAAACAGAGAATCATACTCAATTTGCTTCCATGGGCCTGCTGCCAATGGTTTAGCATTACTGAATTTGGGAAAATCTTGGATAAAGTTGCAAGTCAGGAACAGCAAAGCCCAGGGTGCTGGGGGCCTAAGTCCCCCTCTGCTGCACCACAAATATAAATTTTGTATGCACATGTGAAGCACACACACGCATAAGGCGCATGTGTGCCCTACATGTCAATAGTGAAACACATTTTAGATACATTAACTCGTAATTAGGACATGGTTACCCCCAAAAAAGGTTTATGCGACAATTGCATTACGTAATTGGCCTTTATGCAATTTGGAATAGCTTGATACATGTGCTCACAATTTTGCTAAGGAATACATCCAGGTATCTCTTTCATATTTAGAAATTTACAATCAGCAATTACCTACATATGTGCACAATTATGAGTAATATCCATTCTGGCCAATCATTACTATTGCACTGTAAATACCTTCTATACATCCTATAAGGGACATTTTCTATAGCTAACCCCAAAGTTTATCACTTAGCACCATTTGGTCATGCAAAATTACATTACTCATTTGGACAAAGGAAATACATATTTGTCATAATGCGTCATATTTTCACGCATACTGCTTGTGCGTCAATATTTTTGACACACAGGAGTGCAAATAATGCAGAGTCCATTTTTTTTTTTCATAAATAGATATCATATTTGGCTGCAGCTTAATTTTCACATCTAGAACTGTAAATTATGCCGCAAACAAATAGTAATTACCAAATATGAAAAATATTTTGATTCTGCATTATCTGCACTCCTGTGCGTCAAAAAATATGACGCACAACCTGTATGCGTGAAAATATGACACATACTGGAAAAAACGGCACCCATTTTATGCAGGATGTGATGTAATAGGATATCCTTTTTACAGATTCAGTACTGTGGGTGTACTTTCACTTTCACTTTGCAGTCTCTGATTATTCTAGACTGTGTGGCTGTGTGCAAAGTGTTGTCCTGTGTATTAGTGCTTTTGTGTCCAGTGTGACATCTCACTTGTTGTTTTGTCATCATTATCTTGTTGTAGAATACTGTCTCAGTCTGTGTTGTATAAATTTGTCCAGTCCAGTGTTGTATATATTGTCTGTGGGAGTCTGTTGTGGGTACTGTGATATAGGGGATAGTTGGGCTCTTCTATCTGTTAAGTTTTCTTTGTATTTCCTCACTCTAACTTTCCCCATTTCCCCCTTTTCTTTTTTTCTACTACGTTTTCAACATTTTCAGTGCTTAAATGTCTGGTAGGCCACGGCTTTCCAGGATGGGTGAGGAGGAAATGGGGGGGTTTATATGGCTTGTTTGCCATTTCCTCCCACTTATGCTGGAGGCTGGGGGTAGGGTGATACAAGGGTATCACACGGAGGCCCGAAAAGTCTGGTGGGGGAAGGTGCGCCATCACTTGGTGCGTCTGTATGGAAGCCAACGGAATGACCATCAATTGAAGCACCGCTGGGCTAACCTGATCTCCAGGGAGCAAGATCTGCTGGACCACCTGGGAATCAGGATTGGTGGCCATGTTGGTGAGTACAGATCATGTAAATGTGCACAATTTAAAGCTGTGTAGTGACATGTGATGATTGTTACCCAATCTGCCAGATAAGTAGCTAACTGTGTGTACTGCTAGGGAAACATACTGGGTAATTGATGCACTATGTGAAGGATGACAAATGCTAGCAGTCAGGCAGCTCAGGTTTTCCACACACACAGGTTGCTTGTAGCAGAATGTAATGTAGTGCCACCTTTGTGTCAGACAAGCGACACATTAATGACGCAATCAGGACTCTACAGGTCACAATTGCCAGTGAAGTATGGATGTAGTAACATCATACCTACATATGTTGACGCTATAGCTAGACTGACATTTGAAACCCTACATGATGCTGAAAATGAGTGCTGCCTTCACGTCAATTGAAGTTAGCAATGTGGCCCACACATATGTCACATGTGTGTCTGGTTAGTGTGTAGGGAAAGTGTTCACGGAAGTGCCATGCCTGTTCGTGATAAATGTGCTCCTTCACATTTTATTGAAACATTCCAGATCTGAGCATGACCCATATTTGTAAAGGACTCAGGTGCCCTTAGCTAACATATTAGACAGGTATTTATTGTCACTTGTGCCAAAATCAGAATAGGGATGGCAGTCCAAAGGTATGGACTAGGGTACAAACATCTATGTTTGGTGCCAATCACCATTGTTTGGACACATCAATTTATGAAACTGTAACAACATGAGGTATTGCCAAAGTACCTGGCCCTCTGTACCATGTACCTATCTGTCACAAATGTGTCATGACCACATAGGCTGTTTGACAGGTCATGCAGTCCTCAAGTAACCAGCTTTTGGATGTCTCTCTTGGATGCACATGATGAGATGAATGCACACCTATATTGTTGCTGCATACTAATGGAGGTGCATGTTTGCCACCACATGACAGTCCGGGCCACTGCATGTGTGTAGAAGTGTGTGTAACTGTAGCAGGAGACCCATCCTATGTAAATGTTGCACATGAATTATGCCATGCAGTATGAGCATGTGTGGAAGTGTTTCATTACTAATGTCATATTATCACATTGTGTTTGTATTTGAAATTGTTTGTCAGTGCACGGATTCTGAGTATATTCTTCCTTCCATGCTTTACAGGTGGACCTGCACCGTACACAGTGGGAGAGGTGGCTCATTTTGAGGACCCCGACATCTACAGTGAGTGTTGCATGTGTGGTATGTTTTGTGTTTGCTGGTGATGTGTGATGGACTGCTATGTGTTGAACACATTGCAAGGTTTGATGCGCTGCCCAATCATTAGTCTTGTTCCATTAGTGGGATTTCAGTTATCACTTCATTTTGAGTTGACCTATGCTTATCCATTTGTCTGATCTTGGGTCTGTAGGCCATTCCTGTAGGGCCCGCTATGGGAAATGGGGTGAGTCATGTGGAATACACTAGTTAATGTAAGAGTTGCACTGGGACTCGTCTCGGACTGAGTCTGCATGTCAGACTGACATTCTCCCAGATAGCTTCTGCAAATGGCTTGTCTGAAATCTGCTGCTTCCCTAGTAACCGATGTACTGAGTACACTGTAGGTTGGATCTTCCAGGTGCATGTACTTCCGCAAGTTGTACTAGAAGTTTGGGGGACTAGAGTGCAACGGCTTAGGTGTGCATGCTATTAATGATCATGGGTGTTCTTGCTCCTCTGTGTCTGTAGAAAAATATGCCTCACTGGAAGTGTGTGATGTTGGCCTAGGTCAGTACATTTTGACATGTGTGGACCTTGGATAGGACAAGGTTTAGCTGACTCCAATTTGTTGATAGCCCTTACTGGTGGTGTGTGTGTGGAGGCAAAAACATGTTGAGCTTTCTATACACTCCTGGGTGTGCATCTATTTTGGGATTGTTGGTTGTTCTTCCCACCCCCCCCCCCCCTCAAAGACAGGCATGGGTTTGTGAATAGGGTACCTAGGACTGAAGCAACCAGTATGTTACACATACTTGTGACCATTTGAAAGTTTGTTTTGAACCTAGTGTACATACTCAGTTATGGCACATGAGTTCTATACTAGCAAATCCCATTACAAATTGCAGATCTTGAGGTTTGTGATTGTTATCACATAGACTGACATATGGAGTCCAGGCAATAGGCGGAGGAGGTGCAGCATGATTGCTAGCTGCAATTGTAAGTATTTTGATGACAAGTTATTGGCAGTTGTTACCCATCATGTAGATTATTGTATATGCTATGTGTGAGATGACCTTTGTATGCAGGCTTCCCATGTACTTCCTCCGATACTTTCAACGATCTATATGGTGATATGAGCTGTTACAAGTACAGTAAATGTATTGTCAGATTGACCACTTGTGCTATTCCACACAATGCAGTTCCTATGGTAAATAGTTGCCCTTTGTCTGCACAGCTGCAAACATGAGTGCCGCACAGAGGCATGAATTTGAGAGGCGGGCCATGAGGTACCGACACATCCTGCAGGTGCAGTCGGGGTTTCGACGGATGGCCCGTAAATACCAGTCGGATCGGGCCTCCGGAGCATGGTGGGCTTCACCACAGGGTGGCCCAACGTTGCCCACTACAGCCACCACCACCACAACCACCGGTTCTCCCCAAGTGGCCCTAGCCACAGCGGGGACAGTTGTCCCTGCCTCTGCAGCACAACCAGGACCCAGCATTATGACAGCTGCAGGACAGCCAAGTGGGCTAGGCTCAACACTCACACAGAGCACCTCTGCCGGGACCAAACAGCAGCAGCACCTCCAATTGACCCTGCGGCATTCCAGGCTTTGGAACGCAAAATGGACAAATTTATGAGGAAGGTGGACAAGCTGAGCCAGGATGTGGCCTACATCAAGAAGCGGGTCAGGTCTATCAGGCGGACCCTCTGGAGGGCCAACCTCTAGGACTGATATGGTCAATGTACATAATTCCCTCCCCTCCCTCCTCTTTCCTTGTTATCATGATTAGTGGGCTTGGGGGATTAGTGTTAGGTTAGTATAGGTTGTTAGCTTAGTTAGTGTTAGGGAGGAGGGTGGGGGGTCCTGATTCTTTCAACTTTTCATTATTAAGTGTGTGGGTGGGGGTCAATGTGGGGGTTCCTGTGTGTTTAAAAAAAAAGAAAAAAAAATATAACAAAAAAAGAGAGGATTGTTTAGGATAGTATAGTATGTGTGTAGGTTAGTATGTGTTGTCCTGCATGTGTCCTGTCTCATAATGGTGGGTGGGGGGTTGATGTTTAGATCGATTCATTATATGTGTAGAGTAAGTTTAGCTTAGGTTAGTTAGGGACAGTTGTGGGTAATGAGTAGTCAGGTTAGATTAGTGTAGGTATGACTTTTCCCTTAGTTGCCTCTGGTGTGATTACTTATGAATAAATATATAGATAACCCTTTGCATTATGTGTTAACTGCTACTTGATCATGGCTTTGTCATCAGTGTAGGTGATTGTTGTTCTATGACATTTGTGTCCTATGCTACAAACAAAAAAAAATGAGGTTTAAAATGGCAGCTACCCCTGTGTTACCTTGGTAAGTATCCACCATTTGTTAGAACCACCAATTGGAGTTTACATGGATCACAAAGGATTTGTGTCGATGAGTATGTTTTCTACGTCACAAAGTGTGCTTCCAGACTTGGTATTGTGGGGAAATTTTTAGGTCGGACTGCAGTGTGATGTTCAGGGACATCTTTGAAGATGAGGTCTTGTTAACACTCTTGTCTTCATAACTGACATTGATCATTTGTGCTAAAATTCAGCATGATTACCTATTTGGATGTTTACTCAGAAAGGTTGATTGATGCTGTGTTTTGTAGTGTTTGCTTAGATTAGACTGCATAATTCAGTGTGTTAGTATTGCATGGTGACAACATTTATCAGCCACCATTAGTTGACTTTGATTTCTCTTGATGAAGCATTATTCTGTCCAACACAGCATGATTGTGTGTGGTTTTTCACTTCATCAGTTATCCTCCTCAGGATGGGCAGGCTATGATGCAATCCTGGCCACTGCACAGATGTATCTGACTACATGATGTCAGGACAGTTGTATTGACAAGCTACATGGTTGTCACACAGGCACATTTGTGTTATCTACTGCACAGTTGATGTGTCAAATTACACCGAGACATATTTGGTGTGCAAGTGCAATTTATTGGTAGGTGCTGTAGTGCAACATGTACATTGTCCGTGTTTGCTGAGTCCGTTCTAGTTCAATCTTACATGGTGATTCCACAGAAGGGGTGTGGATAATGCTCCTGACATGCTGGGGTGATGTTACAGACAGTGCAGAGGGACAGGATTTGCCGATTAGTAGGAGAGAGACATTCACTGGCAATGCTGACAAGTTATACAGTGGTTAGCAGAACAGTCATTGAGTATCGTTGTAGTGAGACTGGCATTTGACAAAACGTAGGACCTTGGTCAAAGTAGGCCATGGTGCAGGGACTAGTGCTTCCGGGTACTCTTCCTTGTGAATGTGATCTGTTCCATGTCTTCTTCTTCTGATGTGTGTGTTGCCTGCTTCGTCCTTGTTGTTGTTGGAGGGGCAACACACACCTCAGTGTTAGAAGACATGGAGTCAGACATCCCGGTGGCTGCTCCCTGTGAAGTTCTTAAGGGCAGTACTGCAGCAAGGAGGGTCTGCTGGTTTTTGAGAATAGCAGCCACATCACGATGGTAGGCAGCCAGGTCGGCACTGAGGGAGTCATGATTGCATTTGTGCATGCAGTGGAAAGTTTGGGGTGCGAGGTGTTGTGGCAACTCCCTTACTGCAGTGGTGAATTCCTTGACAGTTTCTTGTAGTCCTTGCAGTATGGATGTTAGGGCTTGCATAGCTGCTGCCTGATCTGCAGATGACATCATGCACGAGCGAACCCCCTCAAGGCTGGCTGCCATAGTTTGCATCCCCACCCGCACCTCCTTGGCCAGCTCCCGCTGTACTCCAACTACAGTTCTTTAAAAGCTGGTGCCAGTGTTGTCAGAGTCCTCAGCTGTATAGGAGCTGGCAGGTCTTGCAATTGGGGTGGTGGGTAGTTCTTCTGTGATGGCTGCTTGTTCTGTGCTCCTCCTTGTGACTGAAGGTGGGGTCTGGAGGGTTTCTAGGACCTTTTGGATGGTCTCCTGGGGACTGTTTATGGGCTTGTCATCCATGTCATCAGGGAAATCTGGGACAGGCATATCGGCAGGTGATCCATCTTCCTCTGCAATGAAACAGGGTACAATTAGTGTGTCTGTGTTGTGACAATTTTGACCTAACGTGCCTGCCTTTTGATGAATTCACTTTGTGATCTTGTTTGGTATTGGTATCTGCTGTCCTTCAGATGGGCATTGTTATAGGCCTATAGCCCACTTGTGTGTCACATGTATGATATTGAGTTATCAGACTTGTCTGCCTAATCGCCTCTAGGTGTTGCTTTATACCAAATAGAGAATAGCCACCTTTTTGTCCTACTCGACCCTCCGTGTATATCCATTCTCATGGTGAGACCTTTCACTGGCTGTGGGTGTTCTGATAGTCCTGGCAGCACAATTGCCTCTCAGGACCTGCCCCAATTCCTGATCGTTCACATTGACTTAAATGTAATTGACATGTAGCATATCCTATGCATGGCAATGTTATGATGTGATATGGATGTTGATATTGTTAATGTGTCCTGCTGATGTTTGGTAATGTGTGTTACATTGGATTGCCCTGATTATCGTATCAGTGTCCTATTTCGTCCTCTGACTGTGCAGGTGTATTTCAGTGACCAGTTCCATGTGTCCGCTCCTCATTGCTGTTGTCTGAGCAGTATGACTTTTGGGATGTTGCCTTGTTTGCCAGGCATGGGAAGGACCCTGACATATGCAGCATGGGTGTGTCCTTAGTGCTGTGTCACTCCTATTGTTGTTTACATTGGCTGATGTTTGTGACACCGATGGGCATTGACATTTGCGTGTACTGGGGCCTTTGTCTTGTTTCAGGCGATTGTTGCAGATGTCATCCTCACCCCCTAATTTAGGTATGTATGTTCCATGGGGAGGTTACTGCCATTGGCTACTTGAGCTGCACACAGATCAGAGGTGGTAGTGTCAACTGTTGTGGCAGTTACATTGCAGTTGTTGGTTTGGCTAGAGGATTGCTAATAGGGCCCTAGTTAATGTAGGAGATATGTTGGCTGACGTGTGCCAGGATGTACGTTTGACGTAGTGGCCTTCCCTCCTATCGAGGCTTTCCCTTTGCTCCATTGTTGGCATGACAGCATGCCCCCAAAGGACTGTTGTTGGTGTAGTGTAATGTTGTGCCCCGGCTTCTGTCTGTGCAGGCCATGACCCCCTGCCGTGCCCCTTTACCCATGCCACTCCATGTATATGATGACTTGCATGCAATGTGTAGTAGGTATTTCACCCCCTGCTTACAGTCAACATTATTGTATTTTAATTCCCCATGCGACTTACCCTGCATGTGCGTTGTCTCGTGGTAGTCTGCGCTGTCCTGTCCTTGAATCCCTGTGACGATCTCCTCAGGGATAACAGCTGCGACCATCTCCTCCATGTGGTCCAGGGCCTCCTGGTGTGCTGGACTCCCACCTCCAGTCTGCACTGCTGCCTTCCTGTTCCTGGCCATTTTTTCCTTTGTCCTACGTTTGCAGTCGGTGACTGTCCTGCGTACTTCAGCCACACTGTTGATCTCACCTCTTTAACCAGGATTTCCTGCTCCTCTGCACTGAAGCGACACTTTCTTTTCTTTC
The DNA here is from genome assembly GCF_031143425.1 of Pleurodeles waltl. Lineage (NCBI taxonomy): Eukaryota > Metazoa > Chordata > Amphibia > Caudata > Salamandridae > Pleurodeles > Pleurodeles waltl. Next base: position 754,450,280 of record NC_090436.1, read on the forward strand.
TATAAATGTCCTGGTTCTTGTATGGATCGTCCTGGCTGGTTCCTGGTCTGCTGTCATCTTCCTGGGGTCTGTAATGGCATCTGGGATCCATTTTGGCTCTCCTCTGCTGAAATGGCAGTGTTCGCGGGTATTTTTTACGCTATTGTGTCAAAAAAATGGCGCATATCCGGGTTGCGGTGTCGTAAATCGACCCACAGTCATTTCCGCCGCGTTAACGTAGTTTTCCTTTACAACTTGATGCCGCGATGTGCGTAAAAAATAATGACTCCCACCTGTTGATTGTGCCGCTGTTCGTCAAAGTATAAATTTGACGCCCGCACGGCGCTACGAAATGGCGTTAGCCGGCGGTACATTTTTTGACGCAAAACTGAGGCGGCGCAGTTTTGCGTCAAAAAGTATAAATATGGCCCAAAGTCTTGTAAATCTGGAACTAAACCTGGAATTGTTTGAGCTAGCACATGAGCTGCAAACTCCACTGCTCAAACAGGTATAGACAACCACTGCTCTCTGTTTCCAAAGTAGGTTGGCTGCAGATCATGTATTGCCTTGGTGAATTTCAGACTAAAGTGAATATATGTTAGATACAGCAGGGTCCAATTCATGAAACATTTTGCTGTGTTTCAGAGTTTCAGAGACTTATTCTTGCAGCACTCTTTGCTTATTCCTGACTTCCTGGAATGTTCCAGAAGTATCAAAGTCTTACTCACAGAACTCAGCAGTAAGTCATGAGTACTCCATGAGTAAATCACAACAATTGTTTTATGACTGAGGCCATGCAGTGCATTATGTACATAGATGTGCTCTGTGCTAATGCAACATTTCATGATATTAACACTGAGACCTTACTGTTATAAAGTTCTAGGTATCTCCTCATAGACTGGATTTCTACACTTGCTTTTAAGAGACTATCGCTGTTTAACATGAGATGCAAAGAGCACCACTCAGAAGCAGAGATATATTTTGAAATCATATCTGAGCTGCTATGTCCGCAGCTTGTGTTCTAACTCGCAGTGTCATAGAATTGTTACATGCATTATTAACAAAGGGATTGTGTTGAAAACAAGGGTTTACATTTGTGTTGTAGTGACTTACTATCATGGAATTTCAAGCTATTATCATTGTATATAAATTAAATCCGGAATCCCCCATGAACCCTGCACAAAAACAGTCTACCAGAACTCAGAAGAACCCAAATTTTAAATACATCACAATTTTAATACTGCAAAATAAAAAACAAATTCAATCAATACTGTGCCTAGGAAAATGATACCTTTCTACTGCATACATTTAATAGCACGAATTTCACCATTTTCCAAATTGAACATGGCTCATTAAAAAATGCAAATTTCCATGCTGAAAAACAAACACAAAATAAATTCAAAATTTGTAGTAAGTATTCATATTAAGGCATTACAATCACACAAATGAAGTGACATAGGTGGTCATTACAACCCTGGCGGTCGATGTTAAAGCGGGGGTAAGACCGCCAACAGGCCGGAGGTAAAAAATTTGGAATCACAACCGTGGCGGAAACCGCCAACAAAGACAGCCACTTTAACACTCCGACCGCCACGGCGGTACAAACAAACAGCCCTGCGGTCACCGCCAACAGACAGGTGGGAGACAGTGTACCGCCCACAATATCATGACAGGCCAATCCGCCACCTTTTCTGGGGTGGATTTACCGCAGATAAAAACACGGCGGAAACAGGAATTTCGAAGGGAAAACGCTCACCTCTACACACTCCACAAGGAACGAGGACATCATGGACCCGGAACTCCAAATCCTACCTGCGATAGTCTTCGTGCTCCTGTACCAAGAGCACGAACACCGGCAGCGAAGAGCACGGTGAGTACTGCACCTACGACATAGGGGAGGGGGGAGGGAAACAACAGGGACACACACACGCAACACCCCCACCCCCACCCTCACCCACTACAACACACACACTAATACATATCTATACATCATATTTACACCCCTTAAGCCCCCCGGAAGACTGCAAAGACCAAAGGAAATGATTGTAACCATTGTAATCTATTAAAATACAGTATAATAAAATATATATATATACACTATAAACAAATATATACGCCAATAATACAAGTCCAGGTATTGCACCATTTATAGTCCGTGGACCACTGGGCCCAAAATGCATGGGCGAGGCCCACACTCGATACCAGATCAAAACAGAGAGAACACTGCAGGGGCATCAGATAGAAATACAACAGTCAACTCAGGGGGAAGGGAAGGGGGGGGCACCTCAGCCGGATGAGTGCACAATGCAAGATCCACGAGGAGGCTCAATGCCCACTGTTCAATCCTGCGCAGTGCAAAGCCACAGTCTCTCAAGTCTCTACAGTGGTTGGTTTGCCCACTGCCATATCCTGGGGAGTGCAAAACCACAGTCTCTCAAGTCTCTAGAGTGGGTGGGTTGCCCACTGCCATATCCTGGGGAGTGCAAAGCAACAGTCTCTCAAGTCTCTACAGTGGGTGGTGTGTCCACGGTTCCATCCTGGGGAGTGTAAAGCCACAGTCTCTCAAGTTGATAACAGTCTCCACTGGTTCTGGAGAGGGACTAGTGCCCAGAGTGCTTCATCCTGTTAAGGACAGACGGAGTGGATGGATGTCTCCACTGGTTCTGGAGGGGGACTGGTGCCCAGAGTGCTTCATCCTGTGAAGGACAGACGGAGTGGAAGCATGTCTCCCCTGGTTCTGGAGGGGGACTGGTGCCCAGAGTGCTTCATCCTGTGAAGGACAGACGGAGTGGATGCATGTCTCCATTGGTTCTGGAGGGGGACTGGTGCCCAGAATGCTTCATCCTGTGAAGGACAGACGGAGTGGATGCATGTCTCCACTGGTTCTGGAGGAGAACTGGTGCCCAGAGTGCTTCATCCTGTGAAGGACAGAGGTAGTGGATGCATGTCTCCACTGGTTCTGGAGGGGGACTGGTGCCCAGAGTGCTTCATCCTGTGAAGGACAGACGGAGTGGATGCATGTCTCCACTGGTTCTGGAGGGGGACTGGTGCCCAGAGTGCATCACTCACCCCGTGACGGTCCCAGTTGCGTCAGTGCCCCTGCCGCTCATGGGCTAGCGGTGCTTGATTTGGCAGTGCCCTATTCAGCGGTGCTTGAGTTGGCGGTGCCCTGTTCAGCGGTGCTTGATTTGGCGGTGCCCTGTTCAGCGGTGCTTGATTTGGCGGTGCCCTGTTCAGCGGTGCTTGATTTGGCGGTGCCCTGTTCAGTGGTGCTTGAGTTGGCGGTGCCCTGTTCAGCGGTGCTTGAGTTGGCGGTGCCCTGTTCAGCGGTGCTTGCCCTGTTCAGCGAGGCTTGAGTTGGCGGAGCCCTGTTCAGCGGTGCTTGCCCTGTTCAGGGGTGCTTGAGTTGGCAGTGCCCTGTTCAGCGGTGCTTGCCCTGTTCAGCGGTGCTTGAGTTGGCGGTGCCATGTTCAGCGGTGCTTGAGTTGGCGTTGCCCTGTTCAGCGGTGCTTGCCCTGTTCAGCGGTGCTTGAGTTGGCGATGCCCTGTTCAGCGCGGGGCTTGTGCTGGCGGACCTTCATGGCCCAGCGGGGCTTGTGCTGGCAGTCCTTCATGGCCAACTGGGCTGGGGCTGGCGGTGGCCTCCTGGGCAGCTGGGCTGGGGCTGGCGGTGGCCTCCTGGGCAGCGGGGATGATGGCGGTCTTCTCCACCGTGCTGCTCTTCCCAGACTGGCCGTGTTTCTTGTGGCCCTTCACCACCTTGGGAGGTGTCACAGCTGAGTCCAAACTCCCACCGGGACCCCTGGGATCGGCTTTGGTGGCTGGAGTCTTCCCCCTCTCCCGCCAGGTACTGGCCAACTTCTGATGCTTCACAGGGGGGGCACTGGCTGTGCTGTGGATCCGTGCCACACTGGCTGTCCTGGTGGCCGGTGCACTCCACATACCTGTGACTACAGGCACCACTGGTCCCGGAGATGTTGTGGTTGAGGTGCTAGTTCGGGACCTATGAGATGGACGGGGTGAGGGAGGTGTGGGAAAAAGGTCAAGGCTGGACATGAAAAGTTTTTGGGACACACTGGGACGGGTAGCTGGAGGGGGTTTGGGAGTGGAGGAAGAGGAGGTGGTAGTAGGAGGTGTACGTTTGGTGACTTTTGGTGCAGGTGCATGCGCTGGAGGCTGTCGTGAGGTGCATGGCTGTTGGGTGGGTGTGTGGCTGCGTTTGTGTATCTTGGGGGGGGGCGTCACAGACACACTGGGAGAGGACACAGGGGACGTGTGAATGGTAGTGGGGATGGCGACTGCACGTGAGCGGGGTGTGTTGGTGGGTGTGCTGGTGAGGGACGTAGTGGCTGAAGAGGTAGTGCATGCAGGTGTGTGTGTAGACGAGACTGGGAGGGAGGAGGGAGACGAGGAGGAGGGGGACACAGTGGAAGCAGTGGATGTTGGTGTGTCTGCATGTGTGTGATGCTTGCGTGAGTGCCTGTGGGATGTGTGGCGCTTATGTTTGCCTGAGCTTCCTTTGTGTGGTGAGGTGTGTGCAGGCTGGTATGATGGTATGCTTGGGATAGGCAGAGGTACAGGGGATTGGGTCTGGGTGGAAGAAGTTGGAGGGGGGAGGATAGACACGGGGACAATGGCTGCCATCAGTGCTGAGGCCAGAGTTTGAAAGGCTCAGTGAAGGGCCGCCTGACCAGAATGAATGCCCTCCAGCAATGCACTAGTTTGTTGCAACTGCCTTTCTACCCCCTGGATGGCATTCAAAATGGTAGACTGCCCAACAGTGAGGGACCTGAGGAGCTCAATGGCCTCCTCACTGAGGGCAGCAGGGGTGACAGGGGCAGGGCCTGAGGTGCCTGGGGTGAAGGTGATGCCCACCCTCCTGGGTGAGCGGGCACAGGGCGAAGGCTGAGGGGCTGCTGGGAGGGCGGTGCTGGTAGGGGGGGTGGTGGCTGTACCTGTAGATGCAGGGGGCACAGATGTTGCCGCCACCACAAGGGAGCTCTCATCAGAGGACGAGTCCGTGTCGCTGGTGTCAGCTCCTGTCCCCGCCGTGGAGCTCCCCTCGCCTTCCGTCTCACTGGTGAATTCAGAGTCCGTAGTGTGGCCCTCCATGGCCATGTGGGATGCAGCTCCCTCGTGCTCGGGTGCCACTGCTCCTCCGCCTGATGATGCTAATGCACACAAGAACAGGGAAACCACAAAAAGGGGGGGGGGAACAGAATAAAGACATGTTGAATGCATGGATTACCTCTACCGTTGGTGGACAAGAAAGACACAGAAGCCCCATGCACTACGCCGCGCACTTGGGCTCTACAGTGCAATTCCTGGGATTTGGCCTACAAGGCTATGGACGACATCTGCACACATAGATGACACAGGGGCATGGATAGCTGTACTTGGCACTCTACAGAGGTGGGGTGGGGTGCCACAGGGCCATGCCTTACGGAGGGGCCTAGCCTACGGAACTCGACCTGGCCTAGGGAAACCCACAGCCCTCCTCCCCCACCTAGACAACTCCACTGCGCGCAATGTCAGCTGAATGAGAGTTTACTAACCCCCTTGTGTCTGCTGTGATGCCCTCAAGCGCCCATCCAACTCCGGGTAGGCCACTGCCAGGATCCTGAACATCAGGGGGGGTCATGGTTCGATGGGCACCCCTCCCACATTGGGAGGCCATCCCCAGCTGAGCCTCCGACGTCTTCTTGCTCCAGCGGCGAATGTCCTCCCATCTTTTCCGGCAGTGGGTGCTCCCTCTGTGGTAGACCCCCAGGGTCCGGACGTCCTTGGCGATGGCACGCCAAATATCCTTCTTCTGGTGGGCCCTGACCTACATGAAATGTACTGGGGAAGAAGAGAAGTCATTACCAACTGCACCTTCAAAGTGAGTGGCCCCATCCCTACCCTTGCCATGTGGCACATGCACTCACCGTCTTACATGCACGCAGCACTCAGCCCCCTTCCTTCTAACATCCAGCCCTCTCCACACAGGCATAGCAACTCCCTGTGTACTTACCTGTTGGTCTGGAAGACCGTAGAGTAGCGTGTACTGGGGGAGGACCCCATCAACGAGCTGCTCCAACTCCTCCGATGTGAAGGCAGGGGCCCTTTCCCCAGACGCACGAGCCATTGTCTCTTCCAGACTGAGGTCACAGCAGCACTTGCAGTGTAGGTCCTCTCCTGTCGAAGATCAGGTATCGAGTGATTGAAGTGATAGAAAATGGCAGTCACGTCTGCAGCGGTCACGTCCGCGGCGGTGCGTATCATCACCGCCGGCGTACATCGTCATTGGCTCCTGGGACCCATAGGTTCCAATGTTAACCAATGCAGCATTGCGCCGCGGTCTCCGACCGCCTACCGCGACGGTGTACAACGCCAGCGCAGTTACCTCACATCCCATTGTCCCACTTTAGAGGTCAGGCAGCTGCCATTTCAGGGGCCCACATGGCCTCATTTTCAACTGCGTCACACATACCTAGGCCTAGTCTCAAAACACATACAGGCCACTTTTCGGATTATGATTCGTGTTCTGTGTAAGCTGTGGGTACGCACCTCTGAGTTGGTTGACTCTGTGCTTGCTGTTGTCCTTCATAGGCACCGTCCGCTGGGACATGTGAGGAGATGGCGGAATCCTCCAGTGTACCGACCACTGGTGGACCTGTCGACAATGGAGGAAAGAAATTTGATAATCACCTACAGGTTTGACCGTGCCACAATCCAGGAACTGTGTTCCCAGTTGGAGGCAGACCTGATGTCAGCAATCCGCCATCCCACAGGAATCCCCCCTCAAGTTCAGGTGCTGTCAGTGCTCCATTTCCTTGCAAGTGGGTAATTTCAAACAACTGTGGCCATGGCATCAGGGATGTCCCAGCCTATGTTTTCCAACGTATTGTCCAGAGTGTTGTCTGCCCTGCTGAAACACATGCAGAGCTACATCGTTTTCCCTCAGGTGGAGGATTTGCCTACAGTGAAAGGTGACTTCTATGCCCTTGGACATATCCCCAACATCATAGGTGCCATTGATGGGACCCATGTGGCTTTGGTCCCCCCCCACAGTAGTGAACAGGTGTACAGAAACAGGAAGAGTTATCATTTCATGAATGTGCAGATGGTATGTTTGGCAGACCAGTACATCTCCAATGTGAATGCCATGTTCCCTGGCTCAGTGCATGACGCCTACATCCTGCGGAATAACAGCATCCCTTATGTGATGGGTCAACTCCAGAGGCACCGTGTGTGGCTATTAGGTGAGCCCCTTGAAACAAGACAGTGAGAATGGTTGTCTGGGGTTATCCCTACAGGTTAGTGTGTGTCTAACAGTTGTCCCTCGCCATTTGCAGGTGACTCTGGTTACCCCAACCTGTCATGGCTACTGACCCCAGTGAGGAATCCCAGGACCAGGGCAGAGGAACGCTACAATGAGGCCCATGGGCGAACTAGGAGGGTGATCGAGCGGACCTTCATCCTCCTGAAGGCCAGGTTCAGGTGCCTGCATATGAGAGGTGGATCCCTATTCTACTCATCAAAGAAGGTGTGCCAAATCATCGTGGCCTGCTGTATGCTTCACAACTTGGCTTTGCGACATCAGGTGCCTTTTCTGCAGGAGGATGGTCCAGATGGCGGTGTTGTTGCAGCTGTGGAGCCTGTGGACAGTGATGAGCATGAAGCAGAGGAAGAAGACATGCAGAACAGTGATTCAGTGATCCAGTAATATTTCCAGTGAAACACAGGTGAGAATACATTCCTGCCTACTACATGTACTTTTACACTGCTACCTCTCTACTGTCTGTCGTTTTCACCCAGTGTATGGTCACTGAGTTGTCACTTTCCCTTACGGTTTCACAGATGTGGGTCCCAACGTGTGTCATCTGCTTAGATTCTCCATGAACTAGAGCTGTGTGACATAGGTATGTTGACATTACTATTTCAAGAACCTTTTGTCACTGTAATTGCAAATACACTATTTCGAAATCACAAACAGACTCCACATTGTTTTGTGCTTTAAGTGTGTTTATTTAAGTGATCAATATTGGAGGGGGAAGTTAAATGGTGAGGGGTGATGGCGTAGGAGTGTCCATGGCAGAGTCCAGTCTATTAGTCTCACAGGTGCATTGCCCATATGGGCATAGGAAGTGGAGCTGGGGCAGTTTAATTATGGACAGGGTGACAAAGTGGGACAGTGGGATGACAATCAGGGTGGTCTCATTTCTTGGCGGGGTCTTGGCATTGTGCTCTCTCTTGTTCCTGGATCTCAGGGACCCTTTGCGGGGTGGTTCTCCCTCTGCAGGGTAATGTGGTGCTGGTGTGGTGGTCCTGTGGCGGAGCGTCCTGTCCACTAGCGCCGGTGGAGGTGGTGGGCAGTTCATCGTCCATGCTAGTGTCAGGGGCCCCTTGGAGTGCCACAGTGTCCCTCTTGATGTTGAGTACTTCCTTCAGCACCCCTACGATGGTGCCCAGGGTGGAGCTGATGATTCTGAGTTCCTCCCTGAAGCACATATACTGTTCCTCCTGCTGGCGCTGGGTCTCCTGAAACTTGGCCAGTACCATTGTCATCGTCTCCTGGGAGTGGTGGTATGCTCCCATTATGGATGAGAGGGCCTCGTGGAGAGTTGGTTCCCTTGGCCTGTCCGCCCCCTGTCGTACAGCAGCCCTCCCAGTTCCCCTGTGTTCCTGGGCCTCCGTCCCCTGAACCGTGTGCCCACTGCCACTGGCCCCAGGTCCCTGTTGTTGTTGGGGTGGTGGGTTATCCTGGGTTCCCTGTAGTGGTGGACACACTGCTGATTGACGTGTCCTGGGGACGGAGGTATGGGCCCGCTGGGTGTGTGCTGTGCTGGTGTTTCCAGAGGGGGGAAGGTCTGTGGTGGCCTGTGCCTATGTGAGGGGAACCGACTGTCCGAGGCCCCCGATGGTCCGGGCTGGTCATCTAGATCCAGTTGGACAGAGGTGCTGTCATCACTCTGGGCCTCTTCGGTGGGTGGAGTGGACATGTCTGGACCCTCCTGTCTGGAGACGTTGGGTAGTGGTCCTGCAGGGGTGGAAAGGCATGATTATTGCATCTGTGTGTGGCATGGTGTGCAATGGGTTGGTGACTGTGTACCCCAGTGCTGGCATTCCTGTGTGGGAGCTTGTGTGATGATGGTTTAGGGGGGTGTATGGGTATGGGAAGTGGGCATGCTTTAGTGATGGGTGTCCATGCTTTGTTGTTGCATGCAGGGCTTGGTGTTGGGATGTGTGGTTTGTGATATTGGGACATTTGTGAGGAGTTGGAGTGATAGGTGTGAGGGTGGGGGTATGTGATAGCATGCATGTAGGGTGGGGGATGTAATAGTTAAGATTGGATTTACCAGAGTCCATTCCTCCACCAACTCCTGCGAGGCCCTCAGGATGCAGAATTGCCAAGACCTGCTCCAGGAGGCAGGGGTCCACCGCCAGTCCGCTGAACCGCTTGGTGGTGTCTTGAGACCACGGAACACATCTTCCCCCGTAGGTCGTTCCACCTTTTCCTGATGTCCTCCTGATTTTTTGGGTGTTGTCCCACTGAGTTGACCCTGTCGACTATTCTTCGCCATAGCTCCATCTTCCTTACAATTGAGGTGTGCTGCACCTGTGCTCCAAATAGCTGTGGCTCTACCAGGATGATTTCCTCCACCATGACCCTGAGCTCCTCCTCCGAGAACCTGGGCTGTCTTTGCCGTGCCATGGGGTGGTGTAGGTGATGTGTGGGGTGGTGTCTGTGGTGATAAGTGTGGTGATATGTAGTGGTGTGTAGTGTGAGGTGCATGGGTGATGGTGTTGTGTGACTGTGGATGCTAGTATTGTTGATGGTGGTGTCTCTCTCTGGCCTTCTCTCAGTAATTGTTGTCGTAGGGGTTTGTGGGTGATGTGGGTGTGTGTTGTATATTGTATTGGGTGTGTGGGAGTGGTGTGTGTATGTGTATCGGGTGTGTGTATTTCGAATTGTCCAATGTGGCTGTGTTTTGTAAGAGTGTGTGTATTTTGAGCGCGGCGGTGTGTACTGCCAATGGAATACCGCAGTTGAAAGACCGCCGCGTGGATTTGTGTGTCGTGATATTGTGGGCGTATTTCTGTTGGCATGACGGTGACGGTTTTGTTTTTGCCAGTTTATCACTGACCTTTGGCGTGGCGGACTTGTGTGGGTGTCTGAATTTTGGTGGGTTCTGAGATGTGGGTCATAATAGCTGTGGTGGAATTCCCCGGCCGCGGCGCTGTGTTGGCGGTCTTCTGCACGGTGGTAAGCGGCTTTTACTGCCAATGTTGTAATGACCCCCATAATCTTCTGACTAAAGTTAGCCTGGCATCTGAAGCCATATTAAATGTCGACTTTATAGGCTATGGTTAATAGGCCTGTTTTCTCATTAAATTGTTGTCTTGTACAATATGTTTTTCTCCTCCACTGCACAAGCTCTAACTTTCCAGAAGCCTTTTGTTAGTTAGTGAATATGCATTTGTTATGTATTAGACAAAGTAAAGGTCTCACCGGGAGGAGAAAAAAAAGGTAGGGAACGCACATGGTGGAAGAACTGTCTAAACCACAAGATGTGTCAAATGTACATTTAAATGACTTGATCCTGTACTTCATTGTGAAGAGTGAGACATTAGGGGGTTTGTTGACGATTTATTGCTTGGCTGGAAAGGGGAATGCAACTACTGTTGCAAATATGCTTTGGCAGAATTATATTAGTGTGTGTTCTTTAGTTTATTTTGAACAGGACTGGATAGAAGAGACCACATCTTAGCCTTTCTCCTGTTCACGCAGTGACTAAGCATGCCTGCTGAATTATATCTGAGAATACTTTAAACTTTTCAAAATGTCCATTGTTTAAATGCTAAGGCTTCATGCCAGTGCAATTTTATTTTCTTATAATTTGGATTTCTGAAACTGACACCTTACCTTGTTTATTGAAGAAAATGCCTTTTTATGTTCAAACCCCTAGTAGAGATTTCCTTTTTGGAACACACTTGCTGAATTTTCTCTATTTTATTTGAATTTTTACTATTGTAGTATTTTATCTTATTTTGAAATATCAAATAAATGGATTATCCAAATCTGTCATACTGATGATTGAATTTATCATTTACTAAATTAATAAATCAAATTTGAATTAATTTGTTAATAAAACCTTTTAACTCACACCTAATATTTTTATTGATTCTTGTGAAGTCCCAGTGGACTTCACTATTAATGGTGTTTGATGTATAAACAGTTGCTTCTTGCCATCTCTCCTCATCAATGAACAAAGGTCCATAGGACCAATGTCAGGGGTTATTTAAGTTTTACACTCAAAGATTAAGGTAAGAGAATCCCTGTTCTGGCACCTTGATGTATATATACATTTTTTTTAATGAATAATTAGTTGCTAAGAAAAAACAGTCCGTATCCGGTCCTGCAACTCTAATAATCACTACCAATATACATTCCAGAATGATGCTGTGTTTGATGATGTCAGTTGTAGTTTTGAGATGTATGGTCACCCAATTTTCTTGTCGGTACCTTAAATCTATCAATGGGGAATTAGGAGAAACATAAATCAAAAGTGCCCTGTATAAAGTTAAAATTGTACAAGGCTGCTCGCAGTGTGAGAGAAAATAGGTTATTAGTTTGGAAGTATGTGAGTTATTCCCAACTGATAAGTTCAAAAACCTGTTCGGTCCAACACACAAGTTAGACAAAAAAAATATGGGATCAACTCCTGGAAGCTATGGCACAGATTAGACAGGCTTAATTTAAGCAAAATATATTTAACAGTATCAAAATAATTAAAAAGTCAAACGACAGCACAATAAAATACAATACTTTCTAACAATCAAGCAACATTTAATAAGAAAAGTTACAAAGAAAACTGAATTAGAAAATGTATAGAATCCAATAAAGGGAACCAAGCATATATATTTCTGACATTTTAGTGCACCAGGAAAAAGTAAAGCACCAATCAGAATCACTGTTCCAAGTTTAATTATACCTAGCCACAACTTCAGGCCAGCAACAATGGAGCAGAGGTCAGATTCCCCAATTGGTTCGCCCCTGTCAAAGTATTTACCATCTCACTTGGGGACGCCTTCTGAGTCTGATGGTCGGAAAAGCTGACCGCCAGACTAGCATTGAGGAGACTGCCATGGAGTTGGTGGTCTCCCCACCAGACCCATTATAGGGTGTGGTTTCCACTGGGCTGACCGGTAGAAACCAAGATTTCTGCCAGTCAGCCCAGTGGAAACTGTGTGGCGGCATTGGTCTCGGCTCTACATGGAGCTCAGGCCAATGCAGTCGCACAGGGGGTTCCCCCAGCACCACTGGAATGTGCACAGTCTGCAGACAGTGCACATTCTGATTGTGCTGGGCAGGGGGGCCTGCACTGCCCATGCCATAAGCATAGACTTTGCTGGGGCCTCATGTGGCCCCCGGCACTTGCTTTCTGACAGCCTTTTCATGGTGGGGTTCCCACCACAAGAAAGCTTGTGTAAAGTGGGGTTGTAATCAGACAGGTGACGTTGACTTCAACACTGCCATGGCTGGATACAAGCCCACCACCCTGCTGGGATTCATGATCCTGTCATTGGCAGTGATCCCCTGGTGTTTCAACTGCCAGGGTTGTAATCTGGTGGTTGGGCTGCCAAGAGTGTGGCGGTCCAACCGCCACCCTGGGTTTGGCAGTCCTCAGACCACTAAACTCATTATAAGGCCCTTAGGTGCTCATTCCGAGTTTGGTGGTTATTTCCAAAGATCGCCGTGCAAAAGGCAGCGATGGTGGAGTGAAGCCCGCTGCATTATGACCAACAAAATACCACCAAATTTTGACTGTAAAAACAACACCATCGGCCCAAACAACGGAATGAAGGAGGTGGCTGCACCACCACCACCGCCATGCAGAGAAAATGCCGCCCGCCAAATTCCGATTCACAAATCAGCATCGCGGAAACCAACATGGTGGTAATCCATTGGCGGTCCAAACCGCTGCGGGAAAATAAGTAGCCACCACAGCAGCAACACTGCACCAGATAGGATAACATCAATAGCAACACCTAAAAAACACATACACACACCTGTCCACAGCACTACAAAACACCCCCCCACACATACCCAGAACCCTTTGCAAATAGAAACCCTGACAGAGCAAGAGAAGAGCACACTGAAAGGAGGCACTGCACCTAGATACCACATGCAGCATCATACTAAGCATGCATCACACAACACACCACTGCACACAAACCCCACAGAGCACACGCACATACCATTACACATATTAACAACTGCAAACAGCACACACAGAATCCCTGCACTCCGTACACCCCCACCCACAACACAACCACCATGGCACCACAAAAAACCCAGATTCACAGAAGAGGAGCTCAGGGGTATGGTTGAAGAAATAGTCAAAGTGGAGCAGAGACAGTTTGGAGCACTGGTCCAGCAGACATCCATAGCCCAGAAGAACAACTTATGGCAGAGTATAGCCAACAGGGTGAACACAGTGGTGAACCTTTCACGCACAAGGGAGGACATTAGGAAAAGGTGGAATGACCCTAGGGGGAACGTAGGGGCCATGGCTTCCAGGCACCAAGTGGCTATCATGAGGACCGGTGGAGGACCACCACCACTTCCCCCAGAAATGGCACAGTGGGAGAAGATGGTCCTGGCCATACTACATCCGGAAGGGCTGGCAGGAATTGCTAATAGACTGGACACTAGTAAGTCCACTGTACTCATTGGCCACCATGTCCCTCTGCACAGCATGTACCCCCACCACCTTCTAACCCCCTCAAACCACCCGAATGTGCACAATCCCATCACTGGCCCTATACACACACTTGCATGCCACATCTCCCCACTGATGCCATTCCCTCACACCCCAACCTAGTGCATGTATGCCTCACATAGCAGAAAGTACCACAACTACCACAATGCAACACTCCCTACCCTTGACTGACTGCTACGTCCTTATCACATCTCTGCAATTGCACATTAAACCATGTCACTGCCCATCATCAATATGTGGTAGGAATGCACATCAGTACATGGCAATGACAGTAGCAAGACAAATGTAAACTGTACTGCAAATTAGGGCCATTGCAACCGTCCACTTACAGGAAAACAAGCAGTGGACTGGAAACTGTCAATGTCAGTACTGCCCTGCAACTTCAGTGAATGAGGGAATACAACCATGTATGTCACTGCAAAAATAACATAATCTGACACAATACCTCTCATCTCACAGGTCTCCCAAGTACTGACACACAGCAGAGGAGCCCAGTGACAGGAAGCCCAGGCCTTGATGCAGCACCGATAGGGGAGAATTCACATGCAAGTCTGGATTCAGACAATGAACCTGGCTCATCAGGCATGAGTGGTCAGTCCACCACTACCAGCCTCACCCTGCCCACAACTCAAACCACCACCCCTGTGGCAGCCAGTGCACAGCAGAGCCCACCTTTCCATACCTGTGTCCCAAGGTCACAAAAATCATCAGTGTGCCCCACAGGACAGGGACAGGAGTCAACAGTGCAAACCCAAGACAATGACGGTCTGGTGTCAGTCGGAGGGGGCACACTGCACCAGGGGCACAGGCACATGGGGCAAGGGCCAGTGGGAGGACTATTGTGGGACAAGGGAAAAGGCAGGTACAGGACATGACTGGCCACGAGGCCATCTCCAGGGTCCTGGGAGCCTACCAGCAAACCCAGGACCAGTCGGGCCAGATACTCACCACCTTGCAAGACACACAAAGACTGCAGGAGGAATACCACCACAAGGCCAGGCAGCAGTGGCAGGCACACAATGACACCATGGCCTCCATATTAGGGGAGTTCAAGAAACTCAACTGCATCTTACGGACATTCTCCACCGACAGCAGGCCCCATCCAGTAGTCAGTCAACACCACTCCCCTTAACATCAGTACCTGTTACTGAAATGGAGGCACGGCAGGAGGACCCACAGGACAACAACATCCCTATCCCCTGCAGCTGAGGAACCCCCCTAAAGTAGGTTGCCCATCCAGACATCCTGCAGGACCCCATGCCAAGACCAATACCCCCACCAGGAAGTGAACCCTCTTCTGAAATGTCACCCTTGTGGGCCACTGTTATACCCTGTTGACTGTCCAATACCAAGGTCACATCATCCCGAGGCAAATGGACACAGGACCTATGTACCTAACAGCTGGACCACCCACTCTGTTCATCACCTAGAGCACTACCCCACTCCTCTGGACTGTGAAATGCTATACTAAGTAAACACCTATTATTACAAGTCATGGTGCATGTCTCTTCATTGTTAGTATTGCCAGATATTTGAAGAACAACAAAAGAATACACAGGTCTACACAACCTAAATGTCCAAGTTACAGATGTAGTGGGATACTCCAGCAGGTGTGTAAGTACAACCATTTTGTTTTAACATCCACTGTCAACTATACCAACAGGCAAATCAGCAAGCAGACTGTAAACAGAGATGTCACCTGTAGAGGGAGAAATACAGGGAGTGCAGAATTATTAGGCAAATGAGTATTTTGACCACATCATCCTCTTTATGCATGTTGTCTTACTCCAAGCTGTATAGGCTCGAAAGCCTACTACCAATTAAGCATATTAGGTGATGTGCATCTCTGTAATGAGAAGGGGTGTGGTCTAATGACATCAACACCCTATATCAGGTGTGCATAATTATTAGGCAACTTCCTTTCCTTTGGCAAAATGGGTCAAAAGAAGGACTTGACAGGCTCCGAAAAAGTCAAAAATAGTGAGATATCTTGCAGAGGGATGCAGCACTCTTAAAATTGCAAAGCTTCTGAAGCGTGATCATCGAACAATCAAGCGTTTCATTCAAAATAGTCAACAGGGTCGCAAGAAGCGTGTGGAAAAACCAAGGCGCAAAATAACTGCCCATGAACTGAGAAAAGTCAAGCGTGCAGCTGCCACGATGCCACTTGCCACCAGTTTGGCCATATTTCAGAGCTGCAACATCACTGGAGTGCCCAAAAGCACAAGGTGTGCAATACTCAGAGACATGGCCAAGGTAAGAAAGGCTGAAAGACGACCACCACTGAACAAGACACACAAGCTGAAACGTCAAGACTGGGCCAATAAATATCTCAAGACTGATTTTTCTAAGGTTTTATGGACTGATGAAATGAGAGTGAGTCTTGATGGGCCAGATGGATGGGCCCGTGGCTGGATTGGTAAAGGGCAGAGAGCTCCAGTCCGACTCAGACGCCAGCAAGGTGGAGGTGGAGTACTGGTTTGGGCTGGTATCATCAAAGATGAGCTTGTGGGGCCTTTTCGGGTTGAGGATGGAGTCAAGCTCAACTCCCAGTCCTACTGCCAGTTCCTGGAAGACACCTTCTTCAAGCAGTGGTACAGGAAGAAGTCTGCATCCTTCAAGAAAAACATGATTTTCATGCAGGACAATGCTCCATCACACGCGTCCAAGTACTCCACAGCGTGGCTGGCAAGAAAGGGTATAAAAGAAGGAAATCTAATGACATGGCCTCCTTGTTCACATGATCTGAACCCCATTGAGAACCTGTGGTCCATCATCAAATGTGAGATTTACAAGGAGGGAAAACAGTACACCTCTCTGAACAGTGTCTGGGAGGCTGTGGTTGCTGCTGCACGCAATGTTGATGGTGAACAGATCAAAACACTGACAGAATCCATGGATGGCAGGATTTTGAGTGTCCTTGCAAAGAAAGGTGGCTATATTGGTCACTGATTTGTTTTTGTTTTGTTTTTGAATGTCAGAAATGTATATTTGTGAATGTTGAGATGTTATATTGGTTTCACTGGTAATAATAAATAATTGAAATGGGTATATATATTTTTTTTGTTAAGTTGCCTAATAATTATGCACAGTAATAGTCACCTGCACACACAGATATCCCCCTAACATAGCTAAAACTAAAAACAAACTAAAAACTA
The DNA here is from genome assembly GCF_031143425.1 of Pleurodeles waltl. NCBI lineage: Eukaryota > Metazoa > Chordata > Amphibia > Caudata > Salamandridae > Pleurodeles > Pleurodeles waltl. The sequence continues at coordinate 754,467,186 of NC_090436.1, forward strand.
CTTCCAAAAATATTCAGCTTTGATATTAATTAGTTTTTTGGGTTCATTGAGAACATGGTTGTTGTTCAATAATAAAATTAATCCTCAAAAATACAACTTGCCTAATAATTCTGCACTCCCTGTACATGGAATGAGGTACAAGGTGGTAAGGAATGTAATCCACAGTCATACATCAATAGCAGTTGAACACAAACACAGAATGAGTATCCCAGCAGCTATGTTACACCATAAGTAAGGAACTGTATTGGCATTCAGACACGGGTGGGACAGGAAAGATGGTACATAGCTAACATCCTCAATTGCACAACTCCCTGAGTAGTCATAAACAGGTACCTGACACCCTGCAGATGTCAAAGCATGATATGCCTATGTAGCAGGACAAAACTGATAAGTTCCCCTAACATATCCCCAAATAGGCAGCCTGAGGACACTAAACCTTTACAACAACTTGAAGGCTATACCACAATGGCACCAGCATTCCACAAATGAACTTAGCCGCTGTGCATTTCCACTACCTCTCATGGTGAGTCACCTACCTTTCAAGGTCATTACCCAGTGTCTAAGGCTCCAGTCCCCACACATACATTGATGCATGCAAATAATGGCTACAGATTGCCTTCATTAATACATCTCCCATGCGCAGATGATATGGAATGCAGACATACCAGTACATCAAGGAAAGTAGTGATGAACCACGTCAGTCCTGTTGTCATGTGCCTCATCCTCGTCAGTCTCCCCCTCAGGATCAGAGTCACAGGTCACAAACACAGCTCCAGCATTAACGTCCCCCTCCTCCAACAGTGGGATGTGCCTTCTGAGGGCCAGATTAGGGAGCATGCAACAATGATCTTGCAGACTTTCCCTGGATTGTACTGTAGTGCACCACCCTACACAATGAAATCTGGCTTTCAAGAGACCGAAAGTACGTTCAATCACACGCCTCGTCCGGCCATGTGCCTCATTGTACCTGTTCGCCCCTAGTGTAGTTGGATGTCTCACAGGTGTCAGGAGCCATGGTAGGTTGGGGTATCTGGAGTCACCTGTGTGGAAAAGGAAACATGGTCAAGGGTAACATTGCTAGGCGGAGTGCTGACTGTGTCATAAGGGGTATAGACGTCTGACATGGAGAGCAGAACACATACCTATGAGCCAGGCCCTTTCTGCCTGTAGCTATAACATCATTGCAGGGACACTGCTGTTTCTCAGGATGTAGGAATCCTGTACTGATCCTGGGAATTTAGCATTCACATGTGTAATGTATTGATCTGCCAGACACACCTCTTGTACATTGAGTGAATATGTTCTCTTTCTGTTCCTGTAGACCTGTTCATTGATCCTCGGAGGTACCAGGGCAATGTGAGTCCCATCAATGGCCTCAATTACATGTGGGACATTTGAGATGTTGTAGAAGGCTGTTTTCACAGTGGGCTGGAGGTCTGGGAACCTAATGCACCTCTGTGCATGCTTGAGTAGGGCATCCAGCACATCCTGCAACACCTTACAGAACTTGGGCTGTGAAAAGGCTGCAGCCAGTCCCATTGTGCTCTGAAATAAGCCACTCGCCAGGAAATGCAGGAATGTCAACTCCTGGACTGTTGGAGGGATGGCATGAGGATTCCTCAAACCTGGCAGGAAGGCTGCCTTCAACTGGGTAACCAGTTCCCTGACGCACAAACGGTTCAGTCGATAGGTCAGGATGATGTGGCGCTCTTCCATGTTTTCAAGATCTACAAGTGGCCTGTAAATTGATTTATTCCTCATCACTCCATTGTGGCCAAATCAGTGTGGGGATAAAAACACCAATCAGGATGTCTGTCACAATGTAGGCTATACAGTATGACACATGACAGTCATTATGTAAAAGTCATGCAAGTTGCCTGTAATATGTGAGTACACATTACTCTACTCTCTGTACCTAAATAGAGGATGGCACATGATTCCTGTGTGAGTGGACGTCTACAGGACATGTACACCTACACCTTCCCTGTGCTATACCATACTGACCAAATATGCTGACAGTTGTTGTTACAAGTCTGTAAAGTTCACTAGACACGCACTACATGTGTCTATATTCACCATTTCAGACCTGAAGTATGTATTTGTGAGGACAGGCAGGTAGTGATGCTGTGTAAACTCAGGACAGTAATGTGTCAGACTATAATGGTATCCCCGTGCCCGGCATGCATTGGACTGCCGGAGGAAGTCATCATGACGGAGTGTGGTCAGAACCACTGTGCAACTCCTCATTGGTTAACATTGATGTCAATGGAAGACTGGGACCAATGACATCACTGCCGGTGGTGATAGTCATGACCACGTGGTCGTAACCGCCATTTTGTGTGGGACAGCTCACTTGACTCCGGGCATTCGTACGAGACAGACCTCCACTTTGTGTGCTGCCGTGTCCTGTCTCTTGGAGCAACAATGGCACGCACTGGAGGGGAAAGAGCCCCAGCCTTCTCAACAGAGGAGCTGGAAAAACTGATGGAAGGGGTCCTACCCCTGTATGGGCGGTTGTACGGAGCTCTAGGATAACAGGTCAGTACAACATCCTAGTCCCACTAGTTGGGTGTTGTTACACGATGTATGCGTGTGCACATTAACATGTCATGACTGATCAGGTGTGTAGCGTGCACATGATATGTGTGGGATCTTGCCAGTGTGCATGAGCAGTGTTGATTGTGTGTCACCTAAGCTCACTGCTGGATTGGTATCATTTACATTGTGTCTCCCTGTTGGAAAATGGGTTATTGGTAAGGGCAGTTAGGTACCTACACTTAGTAATAGGCCACTAACCTCCACTTAGGTCCAGTTAGGTCTCAGTAAATTAAACCCAGCTCAACCCTTGGTAGCTTGGCAATGAGCAACAAAGCTTAACTTAGAAGACAGAGGGGGTCATTCTGACTTCGGCGGTAAAAGGCGCTTACCGCCGGTCAGAAGACCGCCATAACACCGCCGCGGCCGCGGAAAGCCGCCACGGTCATTCTGACCCACAACGGCCAAACCTCCAAAAATCCGACCTCCACTGCAGGCCGCCACATCAGCGGGCAGCGATGGAGATGACCAAACCTCCACCGTCACGCCAACAGAAAAATGCCCATGCCATTACGACCCACGAATCAACGCGGCGGCCTTTCCAATGCGGTATTCCATTGGCGGTACACACCGCTGCGGTCAAAATACACACACAGCACCAAAACACAGGCACATTGGACAATTACAAATACACACACCTGATACACATACACAACCCACTCCCACACAATCAATCAACTATAAAACACACCCCCACATCACCCACAAACCCCTACGACCACAATTACTGAGAGAAGGAGAGAGAGACACAGCAGACAATCCATAGCAATACACACTGAGGCACACTACACCATCACACACACCACATAGTAGCACAAAGCACCACACACCAACATACTCATCATCACATACACCACCCCACACCTCACCCACACCACCCCATGGCAACCCAAAGGCACCCACGCTTTTCGGACCAAGAACTCCGGGTCATGGTGGAGGAAATCCTAAGAGTGGAACCCCAGCTCTTCGGCTCACAGGTGCAGCACACCAGTATAGCTAGGAAGGCGGAGCTATGGCAGCGGATCGTGGACAGGGTCAACGCGGTGGGACAGCATCCCAGGAATAGGGAGGACATCCGCAAACGATGGAACGACCTACGGGGGAAGGTCCGATCGATGGTCTCCAGGCACAACATCGCGGTCCAGAAGACTGGCGGCGGACCCCCACCCACCCCTCCCGAATTTACATCATGGGAGCAAGAGGTCTTCAACATCCTGCATCCTCAGGGCCTCGCAGGAGTAGCCGGAGGAATGGACTCTGGTAAGTCCAATCTCAACTACTAGATCCCCCCCACCCCACCAGCATGCCAACCCACACCCCCACCCTCACCCCCAACCACCCAGCACACATCCTCCCTGACAATGTCTCACCAGCACAACCCACCCATCCCAACACCAACTCCTGCATGCCAACACAATCCATGGACACCCATCACCCAAGCATGACCACTGCACTTACCCCCCCCCCACTAACTACCCTCACAACACCTCCCTCAAGGGAATGCCTGCACTGGGGGACGAGGGCACCCATAACACGCACGCTATTGCACACACAGAAACAATAACCAAACTCTCTTACCCCATGCAGGACCCGAACGACAAAACACCAGCCAGGAGGGTCCAGAAATGTCCATCCCACCCCCGGAACAGGCCCACAGTGAGGACAGCAGCTCTGTCGACACTGAACCTGATGACCAGCCCGGACCATCGGGGACCTCTGGGCAGTCGGTTCCCCTCACCCAGACACAGGCCACACCAGACCCGACCCCCTCTGCCAACACCAGCACAGCTCCCACCCAGCGGGCCCATGCCTCTGTCTCTAGGACACGTCAATCAGCGGTGTGTCTGCCACTACAGGGCACCCAGGCTAACCCAACACCCCAACAACAACAGGGACCTGGGGGCAGTGGGAGCGGGCACACCGTCCAGGAGACAGAGGCCGGGGGAAACCGGGCAGCTCGGAGGGCTGCTGTGCGACAGGGGGGGGAGGAGAGGCCCAGGGAACCCACTCTCCAAGAGGCCCTCACCACCATCATGGGGGCCTACCACCACTCCCAAGAGACGATGGCGACGGTACTGGCCAGGTTCACGGAGATCCAGGCACAGCAGGAGGAACGCTACATGGGGTTCAGGGAGGAGCTGAGAATCATCGGGACCGCAATGGGGACCATCGTCCTGGCCCTCAACAGGATAGAAGACGCGTTGCGGGACCATGTGGCATCACACAGGGCCCCTGTCACTAGCCCGGACCAGGAACAGCCTACCACCTCCGCCGGCGCTAGTGGACAGGAGGCCCCAACACCACGGCAGGCCACCAGAACCCCACCTCCTGCTGAAGAACAACCACCCCGTAAGAGGAGCCTGAGATCCAAAAAAAAGACAGAGTAGGATGTCAAGACCCCCGCCAGCAGGACATACCCCCTGAACTCTTCCCACTGTCCCACATTGCCACCCTGTCCAACCATGAACTGCCTCTGCTCCATCCTTCCACAGGCAAAAGGACAATGCACCTGTGAGACTGAGAACTGGACTCTGCCATGGACATTACTCCACCCCCACCCATCACCCTTATAATCACATGTACCAATATCTAGCCCTGTAAATAAATCACATATTGCACACAAATCAGTTTGGAGTCATGCTGTATTATTAGCAAATGTATTACATATTACTGTTCAATATCTGTTCTGTCAATTAGTGATGACAACATACCAATGTCAATACGCTGTAGTTCATGGGCAAACCAAGCAGAAGTCAGGCACTGAGTCATACAGCACTGAGAAGGGAAGGGAAAAACAAAAATTACCCAAAAAGATCTGGTGGGAACTACAGAAAGTACAGATGCAGGAGGCTAGAACCAATTGTGAAATGGCGTGGGTGATTCTTACCTGGGTGTTACTGGAAATACTGTTGTATCACTCTGTCCCTATTGTCTGTGTCGTCCTCTGAGTCTTCCTCCTCTTCACTCTCCACAGGCTCCACGGCTTCTACAACACCACCATCTGGACCATCCTCCTGCAGGAAAGGCACCTGGCGTCGCAAAGCCAGGTTGTGAAGCATACAGCACGCCACGATGATATGGCACACCTTCTTTGGTGAGTACATTAGGGATCCACCGGTCATATGCAGGCACCTAAACCTGGCCTTCAGGAGGCCAAAGGTTCGCTCAATCACCCTCCTAATACGCCCATGGGCCTCATTGTACCGTTCCTCTGCCCTTGTCCGGGGATTCCTCACTGGGGTCAGTAGCCACGGCAGGTTGGGGTAACCAGAGTCACCTATTAGCCACACACGTTGTCTCTGTAGCTGCTCCATCACATAGGGGATGCTGCTATTTCGCATCACATATGCGTCATGCACTGACCCTGGGAACTTGGCATTTACATGGGAGATGTACTGGTCAGCCAAACAGACCACCTGGACATTCATCGAATGATAACTTTTTCTGTTTCGGTACACCTGCTCATCGTCTTTTGGGGGTACCAAAGCCACATGGGTCCCATCAATGGCACCAATGATGTTGGGGATATGTCCAAGGGCATAGAAATCACCCTTCACTGTAGGCAAGTCACCCTCCTCTGGGAAAATGATGTAGCTCCGCATGAGTTTCATCAGGGCAGACAACACTCTGCTCAAAATCTTAGAAAACATAGGCTGAGACATTCCAGATGACATGGCCACTGTGGTCTGGAATGACCCACTGGCCAAAAAATGGAGGACTGACAAAACCTGCACCAGAGGGGGAATCCCTGTGGGTTGGCGGATGGGGGACATCAGGGCTGGCTCCAGCTGGGCACACAGTTCATGGATAGTGGCACGGTCAAGTCTGTATCGAAGTAATATATGGCGTTCTTCCATTGTCGACAGGTCCACCAGCGGTCGGTACACGCGAGGATTCCTCCTTCTCATCGCAAGTCCCAGCGGACGGTGCCTAGGAAGGACAACATGGAGCACAGAGTCAGCCAAACCACAGGTACGTACAGACAGCTTGCACAGTTAAAGAATGGAAATGGGTTGAAAGGCGTGTATGTGTGGCAATGCAAGGCCTAGGCCTGTGTGTCGCAGTCAAAATTAAGCCATGTAGGCCCTTGAAATGGCGGCTGCCTGACCTGTAAAGTGGGACAATGGGATGTGAGGTCAATGCGCTGGCGGGGCACACCGTGGCGGTAGGCGGTCGAAGACCGCGGCGCAAAGCCGCATTGGTTAACATTGAAGCCTATGGGTTTCAGGAGCCAATGACGAAGTGCGCCGGCGGTCGCGGTACGCACCGGCGCGGGCGTGACCGCCATTTTCTATCTGCTTAATCACTCGAGACCTGATCATCCACAGGAGAGGACCTATACTGCAAGTGCTGCTGTGACCTCGGTCTGGAAGATACAATGGCTGCTGCGACTGGGGAAAGGGCCCCTGCCTTCACGTCTGAAGAGTTGGAGAAGCTCGTGGATGGGGTCCTCCCCCAGTATGCGCTACTCTACGGTCCTCCAGACCAACAAGTGAGTACACCGGGTGCACATGGAATGGGCTATGCCTGTGTGGATTGGGGTGGATGTAAGTTGGTGGGGTGGGGGGCGAATGAGGAGTGCAACGCCCGACAGATGAGAGCATGTGCCATATAGCAAAGTTGGTGGGGGGGGGCCAATCACATCTAACATGCAGGTCATTCATGATTTCCTCCTTTCCACCCTGTACATGTCAAATAGGTCAGCGCCCATCAGAAGATCGAGATTTGGCGTGCCATCGCCAAGGAAGTCCGGAACTTGGGGGTCCACAACAGACGGGGCACCCACTGCCGCAAGAGGTGGGAGGACATCCGCCGCGGAACAAGGAAGACCGCAGAAACATTGCTGGGGATGGCCTCCCAACCTAGGAGGGGTGCCAGTCGCACCATGACCCCCCTGATGTCCCGGATCCTGGCGGTGGCCTACCCTGAATTGGATGGGCGCTTTAAGACATCACAGCAGACACAAGGGGGTGAGTATCAGCACATTCTCCTATCTTTCGCGCAGTGGAGGCGTCTGGGTGGGGGAGGAGGGCTGTGGGTGACATTAGGCCAGGGCGCTTTCTGTAGTGTAGTCCTCTCCCTTAGGCATGGCCCTGTGCCCCCGGCCCCCACCTCGGTAGGGTGACAAGTACAGCCATTGAAGGTCCAGCATCTCCCATGTGCGCGTTTGACGTCTCTTGGCCTGTTGTCTTAGTCAGTAGTACTGAGTAGTGTACCCCGAATGCGCGGCTTAGTGCATTAGGCACCTGTGTCTGTCCTCTCCGCCAACGGTGTTGACATTGCATGCACTCAACCTGGTCTTCTTTTTTCTCCCCCCACCCTTTCTCTTCATCTTCTTGTGCATGTGTGCATTAGCATCATCAGGCGGAGGAGATTTGGCATCGGAGCACGAGGGAGCTGCAGGACACAAGGCCCCGGTGGGCCCAGGAACAGACACCGAGGGCACCAGTGATCCGGAGGGCGAGGGGAGCACCACGACGGGGACCGCTGGTGAGAGCAGCGAAAGCGACACGTCCTCGGATGGGAGCTCCCTAGGGGTGACGGCAACATCCGTGCCCCCCGCCTCTACAGGTACAGCCGCCACCCAGCGCACCAGCCCCGCCCTCCCAGCAGCCCCTCAGTCTTCGCTCCGTGCCGGTTCGCCCAGGAAGGCGCGCGTCTCCTTCGCCCCAGGCACCTCAGCCCCTGCCCCTGTTGCCCCTGCTGCCCTCAGTGCGGAGCTCATTGACCTGGTAAGGACGCTCATTGTTGGGCAGACGACCCTTTTGAATGCCATCCAGGGTGTGCAAAGGGAGGTGCAACAGAGCAATGCGTACCTGGAGGGCATTCATTCGGGTCAGGCTGCCCATCAACGAGCGTTCACTGCTCTGGCCTCAGCACTGACGGCAGCCATTGTCCCTGTTTCCAGCCTCCCTCTTCTTACTGCCTCCAGCCTTTCTCTGTCTCCTGTTCTTCAGCCTATCCCATCCACACCATCAGACCAGCCTGCACACACCTCAACACCCAAGAGCAGCTCATCCAAACACAAGCACCACAGATCCCACAAACACTCACCCAAGCAACACCCAGATACAGACATGCCAACAGCCACTGCCACCCCTGTGTCCCCCTCCTCCTCGTCTCCCTCCTCCCTCCCTGTGACATCTACACTCACACCTGCATGCACCCCAACATCAGCCAGTGCTTCCATCACCACCTCACCCTCCAGTACAGTCCACACTCGTGCAGTCACCACCCCCACTGCCATTTACACGTCCCCTGTGTCCTCTCCCACTGTGTCTGTCACCCCCTCTTCCAAGACACACAAACGCAGGCAGACACCCACCCAACAGCCATCCACCTCACGACAGCCTACAGCACCAGCACCTTCACCCAATGACAGCACACCTGACTCTCCTACAACCACCTCCTCTACCTCCACTTCCATCTCCACTTCTCCTACCCTTTACCTTGGCCCTAAAAAACTTTTCCTGGCTAACCTTAACCTCTTTCCCCCCGATGAGCTCCCCCATCCATCTTCAAAGAGTCCCAAGAGCACCGCAGCCACCACCAGCCCAGCTTCGGGTGTCACTGTTGTGCCTGGGTTCTGGAGCCCACCCTTTGCCAGCAGTGACACATCGATCAGCAGCAAGGACACGTCCAGCCCCCCCCCGGCAAGAGGACCCGCAAAAACAAGGGCCGCCGTGCGAGGACCGACAGGGCTGCCCCCAAGGAGCAATGTGCGGCCACTTCACCACCCACACCATCTAGGGGAGGCAAGGGCCCGAGAGCCCCATCAAAGGAGCGGAAGGGCAGCAGGAGCGCGGAGAAGGTGGACCCCACATGCCACATCCCAGCTGGGAAGGAGGACACTAAGGAGGCCAGGAGTCCGTCCCCGAAGGGTCCAGAAACGTCACGGTCCGAGGGCGACTGAGCAGGGAGTCCAGGCCAGGTCTGGCTCCCTTGACCTGCTGGATGAGCACCGCTGAACAGGGCCCGCGGTGCAGAAGAGCACCGCTGAACAGGGCCCGCCATGGAGATAGGCACCGCTGAACAGGGCCCGCCGTGGAGATAGGCACCGCTGAACAGGGCCCGCCGTGGAGTAGAGCACCGCTGAACAGGGCCCGCGGTGCAGAAGAGCACCGCTGAACAGGGCCCGCCGTGGAGATAGGCACCGCTGAACAGGGCCCGCGGTGCAGAAGAGCACCGCTGAACTTGGCACGCCGTGGAGTAGAGCACCGCTGAACAGGGCCCGCGGTGCAGAAGAGCACTGCTGAACAGGGCCCGCCGTGGAGATAGGCACCGCTGAACAGGGCCCGCGGTGCAGAAGAGCACCGCTGAACAGGGCCCGCCGTGGAGAAGAGCACCGCTGAACAGGGCCCCGCCGTGGAGAAGAGCACCGCTGAACAGGGCATGCCGTGGAGTAGAGCACCACTGAACAGGGCCCGCGGTGCAGAAGAGCACCGCTGAACAGGGCCCGCCGTGGAGATAGGCACCGCTGAACAGGGCCCGCGGTGCAGAAGAGCACCGCTGAACTTGGCCCCGCCGTGGAGAAGAGCACCGCTTAACAGGGCCCAGCCGTGGAGAAGAGCACCGCTGAACAGGGCCCGTCGTGGAGTAGAGCACCGCTGAACAGGGCCCGCGGTGCAGAAGAGCACCGCTGAACAGGGCCCGCCGTGGAGATAGGCACCGCTGAACAGGGCCCCGCCGTGGAGAAGAGCACCGCTGAACAGGGCCCCGCCGTGAAGAAGAGCACCGCTGAACAGGGCCCCGCCGTGGAGAAGAGCACCGCTGAACAGGGCCCGCGGTGCAGAAGAGCACCGCTGAACAGTGCAGGCTGTGGAGATAGGCACCGCTGAACAGGGCCCGCGGTGCAGAAGAGCACCGCTGAACAGGGCCCGCCGTGGAGATAGGCACCACTGAACAGGGCCCGCGGTGCAGAAGAGCACCGCTGAACAGGGCCCGCCGTGGAGAAGAGCACCGCTGAACAGGGCCCGCCGTGGAGTAGAGCACCGCTGAACAGGGCCCGCGGTGCAGAAGAGCACCGCTGAACAGGGCCCGCCGTGGAGATAGGCACCGCTGAACAGGGCCCGCGGTGCAGAAGAGCACCGCTGAACAGGGCCCGCCGTGGAGATAGGCACTGCTGAACAGGGCCCGCGGTGCAGAAGAGCACCGATGAACAGGGCCCGCCGTGGAGAAGAGCACCGCTGAACAGGGCCCCGCCGTGGAGAAGAGCACCGCTGAACAGGGCCCGCCGTGGAGTAGAGCACCGCTGAACAGGGCCCGCGGTGCAGAAGAGCACCGCTGAACAGGGCCCGCCGTGGAGATAGGCACCGCTGAACAGGGCCCGCGGTGCAGAAGAACACCGCTGAACAGGGCCCCGCCGTGGAGAAGAGCACCGCTGAACAGGGCCCCGCCGTGGAGAAGAGCACCGCTGAACAGGGCCCGCCGTGGAGTAGAGCACCGCTGAACAGGGCCCGCGGTGCAGAAGAGCACCGCTGAACAGGGCCCGCCGTGGAGAAGAGCACTGCTGAACAGGGCCCCGCCGTGGAGAAGAGCACCGCTGAACAGGGCCCCGCCGTGGAGAAGAGCACCGCTGAACAGGGCCCGCGGTGCAGAAGAGCACCGCTGAACAGGGCCCGCCGTGGAGATAGGCACCGCTGAACAGGGCCCGCGGTGCAGAAGAGCACCGCTGAACAGGGCCCGCCGTGGAGAAGAGCACCGCTGAACAGGGCCCCGCCGTGGAGAAGAGCACCGCTGAACAGGGCCCCGCCATCTCAAGCACCGCTCCGCTGGGCCCTTCCTCTCAAGCACCGCTCCGCTGGGCCCTTCATCTCAAGCAGCGCTTCGCTGGGCACCGCCATCTCAAGCACCGCTCCGCTGGGCCCTTCCTCTCAAGCACCGCTCCGCTGGGCCCTTCATCTCAAGCAGTGCTCCGCTGGGCACCGCCATCTCAAGCACCGCTCCGCTGGGCCCTTCCTCTCAAGCACCGCTACGCTGGGCACCGCCGTCTCAAGCACCGCTCCGCTGGGCCCTTCCTCTCAAGCACCGCTCCGCTGGGCCCTTCCTCTCAAGCACCGCTCCGCTGGGCACCGCCGTCTCAAGCACCGCTCCGCTGGGCCCTTCCTCTCAAGCACCGCTACGCTGGGCACCGCCGTCTCAAGCACCGCTCCGCTGTGCCCTTCATCTCAAGCACCGCTCCGCTGGGCCCTTCCTCTCAAGCACCGCTCCGCTGGGCACCGCCGTCTCAAGCACCGCCCTGCTGGGCCCTTCCTCTCAAGCACCGCTCCGCTGGGCCCTTCATCTCAAGCACCGCTCCGCTGGGCCCTTCCTCTCAAGCACCGCTCCGCTGGGCACCGCCATCTCAAGCACCGCTCCGCTGGGCACCGCCGTCTCAAGCACCGTTTATGGTTCACTGTGCCCACCATGCCTCCTCCTTGACCAGTGGAGACTGTCATCCACCTGATGGACTGTGGCTTTGCACTCCCCAGGATGGTCCAGTGGGCAGCCCACCCACTGTAGAGACATTGAGAGACTGTGGCTTTGCACTGGGCATGGTGGCTCCTCGTGGATCTGGCGTCGTGGACTCATGTGGCTGTGGTGCCCCCCCTTCCCTTCCCCCTGAGGTGCCTGTAGTTTTTACATCTGATGCCCCTGCAGTGTTCTCTCCAAAGGACTCAGGTCTCCTGTGTGGGCTTTGCCCTTATTTCTCAAGACTTTGGCCCACGGACATGCTGAATTCGTAGGATGTGCAGGACTTGGTACTTCAGTTATACACTGATGTGTATGTCATTAGTTTTGTTGTGAATATCTTTCATGGTTGTACGATAATTTTCTGGAGCTTTTTGGTACATAAATATTTATTCCAAATATGATTATGTCCTAGCATTTTTCAGGGGTGTTTGGGTGGTGTCACTGTGACTTGGTGCTCTGCATTGGTGAGTACATAGTTGGGGGGGGGGGTCGCATATGTGTGTGCCCGTAACCTTTCGTCCTCCCCCTCCCGTGTGTCGTAGGTGCAGTACTCACCGTTGTCGTCTGCGCCGGACTTCGTACTCGTGGTAGATGAGAAGGTAGACGAGAGCAGGTAGGATGTTTAATTCGGGTTCCATGCTGTCCTCCTTCCTCCTGGAGTGCGTAGTGGTGAGGGTTATCCCATCCGTAGTCTGTTTCCGCCGTGTTTTTATCGGCAGTGCTCCCGCCCCGGAAAAGGTGGCGTATTGGTGAGTTGGAATAGTGTGGGCGGTACATTGTCTGCCGCCTGTCTGTTGGCGGTGACCGCCGCGCTGTTTGTTTGTACCGCCGTGGCGGTCGGAGTGTTAAGGTGGCTGTCTGTGTTGGCGGTTCCCGCCAGGCTCAGAATCCCATTTTTTTTACCGCCAGCCTGTTGGCGGGTTGGCCGCCGCTTTAACACCGACCGCCAGGGTTAGAATCACCCCCAGAGTGTAAAGCATTCAAATATCACAAAACAGTAATTAAATAAAACACAGGAAACAGTTTAAAAATCCAAAACCAATTTATAAAAATAGATTATATTTTTTATCTATCTTTAAAATGACACAAAGACGAATAAAATCGGATAAGGGGAACCGGACATATGAATTTTTAAAGAATTATTGTTTTCTAGCACCTAGAAACAAAAAAAAGCGCCATTCGGGTCAACTGGTTGCATTTCGACCGGGGCAAAGTCAAAGTTTAAGGCCGACCGCGATGGAGCCCGGCTTGGCTACAGCCCGCGGGAGGCCCCAGTCAAAAGTTTACCTTCGGACTTAGGCCCTCATTACAACCTTGGCAGTAAATCCTGCTTGCCACCATGCAGAAGACCGCTAACACACAGCTGCGGCAGCGGAAATCCGCTATAGCTATTATGACCCACAGCTCAGAATCCGCCAAAATCTAGACACCCACACAAGTCCGCCACACCAAAGGTCAGTGATAAACTGGCAATAACAAAACCTCCACCGTCACCCCAACAGGAATATGCCCACACTATCATGACCCAGGAATCCACACAACGGTCTTTCAACCGCTGTATTCCATTGGCGGTACACACCGCCGCGCTCAAAATACACACACATTTACAAAACACAACCACATTGGACAATTCCAAATACACACACCTGATTAACATACACACAACACTCCCACACACCCAATACAATATAAAACACACACACACATTACCCACAAACCCTTACAATGAACAATTTGGAAGAAGCAGAGAGACAGCAAAGCAAAGACCACACCAGCATACAGAGGCACACAACACCATCACACATACACATCCACGCACAAAACACCACACCCCCTAAACATGACCCCACACATCACAACACACACCACTTCACACATCACCCACACCACCCCACGGCACCGCAAAGACACCCCAGGTTTTCTGAGGAGGAGCTCAGGGTCATGGTGGAGGGAATCATCCGGGTAGATCCACAGCTATTCAGATCACAGGTGCAGCACACGACCATAGCTAGGAAGATGGAGCTATGGCACAGAATCGTGGACAGGGTCAACGCAGTGGGACAGCCCCCAAGAACACGGGATGACATCAGGAAGAGGTGGAACGACCTACGGGGGAAGGTGCGTTCCGTGGGCTCAAGACACCACATTGCAGTTCAGAGGACTGGCGGCGGACCCCCACCTCCTCCCCTATAACTAACAACATGGGAGGAGCAGGTCTTGGCTATACTGCATCCTGAGGGCCTCGCAGCAGTAGCTGGAGGAATGGACTCTGGTTAGTCAAATCTTTCACTACTTCATCCCCCACCCTACCTGCATGCTATCACATACCCCCACCCTCGCCCTCACCCCCATCACTCCAACTCCTCACCTATGTCCCACTATCACAAACCACACATCCCAACACCAAGCCCTGCATGCAACAACAAAGCATGGACACCCATCACCAATGCATGTCTACTACACATACCCACACAGACCCCAAACAATTAACAGACAAGGTCCTACACAAGAATGTAGGCACTGGGGTACAGGGTCACCCACCCATTGCACAACATGGCACACACAGATGCAATAATCATGCCTTTACACCCCTGCAGGACCCCTACCCAACGTCACCAGACAGGAGGTTCCAGACATGTCCACTTCACCCACAGAAGAGGCCCACAGTGATGACAGCAGCTCTGTCCAACTGGATCTAGGTGACCAGCCCGGCCCATCTGGAACCTCTGGACAGTCGGTTCCCCTGACACAGTCACATGCCACCACAGAGCCTCCCCCCTCAGGAAACACCAGCACAGCACCCACCCAACGGGCCCATACCTCTGTCCCCAGGACACGTCAAGCAGCAGTGTGTCCACCACTACAGGGAACCCAGGCTAACCCACCACCCCAAGAACAACAGGGATCTGGGGGCAGTGGTAGTGGGCACACGGTTCAGGGGACAGAGGCCCAGGAAAACCAGGGAACTGGGAGGTTTACTGTGCGACAGGGGGAGGACAGGCCTAGGGAACCCACTCTCCACGAGGCCCTCTCCAGCATCATGGGAGCGTACCATCTTTCCCAGGAGACGATGGCAACGGTACTGGCCAAGTTTTAGGAGACCCAGCGGCTGCTGGAGGAACAGTATTTGGGGTTCAGGGAGGAACTCAAATCCATCAATACCACCCTGGGCACCATTGTAGGGGTGCTGAAGGACCTCGTGAACACCAGGAGGGACACTGTGACACAACAAGGGGCCCCTGACACTAGCCTGGACGATGAACTGCCCACCACCTCCGCTGGCACTAGTGGACAGAAGGCATCGTCACAGGAGCACGACACCAGCACCCCAACCCCTGCAGATGGAGAACCACCCCGCAAGCGGTCCCTGAGATCCAGGACAAAGACAGAGAACAATGCCAAGACCCCCGCCAAGAAATGAGACCACCCTGAATGTCATCTTTCTGTCCCACTTTGTCACCCTGTCCATCCTTAAACTGCCCTAGCTCCACCTCCTATGCCCCTTTGGACAATGCATCTGTGAGACCAATAGACTGGACTCTGCCATGGACATTCCTCCACCATCACCCCTGACCATTTTACAACCCCCTCCACTATTTAGCACTTAAATAAACACCCTTGAACCACAAAACAATCTGGAGTCAGTCTGTCCTTTCACAAATGTGTATTTGCAATAACTGAGGGAAACAGCAATGTCCATTCTATGTAAACATACCTATGTCACACAGCTTTAGTCCATGAGGTAACATAGCAGAGGTCACACAGTGGGACCCACATCTGTAAAATCAAAAGGGAAAGTGACAAATTAGGGTCCATACACTGGGTGAAAGTGACAGACAGATGAGAGGTCGAACAATTTTATCAGATGTAGGAGGCAGTGATGTCTTCTTACCTGTGTCTCACTGAAAGTATTGTTGGATCACGGTGTTGTCTACGTCCTCTTCTTCTGCCTCCTCTTCTTCACTGTCCACAGGCTCCACAGCTGCCACAACACCTCCTTCAGGACCATCCTCCTGCAGAAAAGGCACCTGTCATCGCAAAGCCAAGTTGTGCAGCATACAGCAGGCCACGATGTTCTGGCACACCTTCTTTGGTGAGTGGTAAAGGGGACCACCTGTCACATGGAGGCACCGGAACCTGGCCTTCAGGAGGCCGAAGGTCTTCTCTATAATCCTCCTAGTTCACCCATGTGCCTCATTGTAGCGTTCCTCTGCCCTTGTCCTGGGATTTCTCACTGGGGTCAGTAGCCATGACATGTTGGGGTAGCCAGATTCACCTGCAAATGACGAGGGACAACTGATAGACACACACTAACCCTTAGGGACAACCCCAGACCCAGACAACTATTCACACTGTATAGGGTCCTTGTCGTCACCTACTAGCCACACACGGTGCCTCTGGAGTTGCCCCATCACATAAGGGATGCTGTTATTCCTCAGAATGTAAGTGTCATGCACTGAGCCAGGAAACTTGGCGTTCACATGGGAGATGTACTGGTCAGCCAAACACACCATCTGCACATTCATAGAATGGTAGCTCTTCCATATTCTGTACATCTGTTCACTCCTGTGGGGGGTACCAAGGCCACATGTGTCCCATCAATGGCACCTATGATGTTGGGGATATGTCCAAGAGCATAGAAGTCACCTTTCACTGTAGGCAAATCCTCCACCTGAGGGAAAACGATGTAGCTGCACATATGTTTCAGCAGGTCAGACAACACTCTGGACAACAAGTTTGAGAACATAGGCTGGAATATCCCTGATGCTATGGCCACTGTAGTTTGAAAAGACCCACTTGCCACGGAAATGGAGTACTGACAGGACCTGCACTAGAAGGGGGATTCCTGTGGGATGGCGGATACCTGACATCAGGTCTGGCTCCAACTGGGCACACAGTTCCTGGATTGTGGCATGATCAAGTCTGTAGGTGACTATTACATGTCGCTCTTCCATTGTTGACAGGTCCACCAGTACACCGAAGAATGCTGCCATCGCCTCTCCTGCCCCAGCGGACGTGCTCTATGGATGAGAACAGCGATCAGAGGGTCAGCCAACACTGAGGTACAAATAAAACAACTTTATTGCACACAATTGTCAATCCGCTATGTGCCTGTCTTAGTGTGTATGCAAGGCCAAGGTATGTGTGACACATTTAAAATTAATGCCATGTGGCCCCCTGAAATGGCGGTTGCCTGACCTGTAAGGTGGGACAAGGGGATATGAGGTAACTGCGCTGGCGTTGTACACCATCGCGGTAGGCGGTCGAAGACCGCGGCGCAATCCTGCATTGGTTAACATTGGACCCTATGGGTCCCAGGAGCCAATGACAATGTACGCCGGAGGTGACGGCACACACCGCCGTGGACGTGACCGCCATTTTCAATCTGTTCACTCACTTGATACCTGATCTTCGACAGGAGAGGACCTACACTGCAAGTGCTGCTGTGACCTCAGTCTGGAAGCGACAATGGCTCAAGTGGGAAAGGGCCCCTGCCTTCACATCGGAGGAGTTGGAGAAACTAGTGGATGGGGTCCTCCCCCAGTACACGCTACTCTACGGTCATCCAGACAAACAGGTGAGTACACTGTGAGTATGCTGTATGGGCAATGCCTGTTTGGAGTGGTGTGGATTGGAGATGGGGGGTTGAGGCATCTATGATATGACGGTGAGTGTATGTGCATCAGGGCAAGGGTGGGAACTTGGGCCAATGACTGTGATGGTCCAGATGGTTAATGTTTTACCTTTTCCCCTGTACTATTCCTGTAGGTCAGCACCCACCAGAAGAAGGATATTTGGCGTGCCATCGCTAAGGATGTTCGGGCCCTGGGGGTCCACCACAGGTGGAGCACCCACTGCCGGAAAAGATGGGAGGACATTCGCCGCTGGAGCAAGAAGACGCTGAAGGCCCAGCTGGGGATGGCCTCCCAACGTGAGAGGGGTGCTGGTCGCACTATGTCCCCCCTGATGTTCCGGATCCTGGTGGTGGTGTATCCGGAGTTGGATGGGCGCTTGAGGGCATCACAGCAGCCACAAGGGGGTGAGTACAGTCACATCCATCTGACTCTGCATGCATTCGGAGGTGTCTGGGTGGGGAAGGTGGGCTGTGGGTTCCCCTAGGCTAGGGTGAGCCTTGTAGGCAAGGACCCTTTGTGAGGCAGGCCAAGTGGCACCCCAACCCCACCAGTAGTAAGAGCAATCTACACCTAGTCAGGCTCCTGTGACTTCCATGTGTGCAGCAATCAGGCATAGGCCATGTACCCCATGTCCCTGTGATAAATTAGGGAACTCTAAGTGCATGGCGTAGTGCAGAGGACTGCTGTGTCTGTAGTGTCCGCCAACGGTAGCAGTGTTGCATGCACTAAACATGTCTTTCTCCTGTCTTTCCCGCACCCTTTTTGTGGTCTCCCTGTTCTTGTGTGCATTAGCATCATCAGGCGGAGGAGCTGTGCCACCGGAGCAGGAGGGAGCTGCATCCCACATGGCCCTAGAGGGCGAGGCTACGGAGTCAGAATTCACCAGTGGGACAGAGGGCGAGGGGAGCTCCACGGCGGGGACTGGAGCAGAGACCATCGGCACCGACTCCTCCTCTGATGGGAGCTCCCTTGCGGTGGCAGGCCCCTCTGTGCGCCCCGCATGTACAGGTACAGCCGCCACCCCTCCTACCAGCACTGCCCTCCCAGTAGCCCCTCAGAGTGTGCCCCGTGGCCGCTCACCCAGGAGGGTGGGCATCTCCTTCGCCCCAGGCACCTCAGGCCCTGCCCCAGTCACCCCTGCTGCCCTCAGTGAGGAGGCCATTGACCTCCTCAGATGCCTCACTGTTGGGCAGTCTACCATTCTGAATGCCATCCAGGGTTTAGAGTAGCAGTTGCAACAGACAAATGCATACCCGGAGGGCATTCATTCTGGCCAGGCAGCCCAACAGAGAGCATTTCAGACTCTGGCCTCAGCACTGATGGCAGCCATTGTCCCTGTGTCCAGCCTCCCCCCTCCAACTTCCTCCACTCAGACCTAATCCCCAGTACCTCAGCCTATCCCAAGCACACCATCAGACCAGCTTGCACACACCTCAACACACAAGGGTAGCTCTGGCAAACATAAGCACCACACATCCCACAGGCACTCACACAAGCATCATACCCATGCACACATACCAACATCCACTGCCTCCACTGTGTCCCCCTCCTCCACGTCTCCCTCATCCCTCCCTGTCACGTCTCCACTCACACCTGCATGCACTACATCTTCAGCCACTACCTCCATCACCAGCACGCCCATCACCACACAGCGCTTCGTGCAGTCACCACCCCCACTACCATTCACACATCCCCTGTGTCCTCTCCCAGTGTGTCTGTGAGCCCTCCTGCCAAAGTACACAACGCAGTCACACACCCACCCAACAGCCATCCACCTTACGACAGCCTCCAGCCCATGCACCTTCACCCAAAGTCAGCAAACGGACACCTCCTACAACCACTACCTCTTCCTCCACTTCCAAACCCCCTCCATCTACTAATCCCAGTGTGTCTAAAAAACTTTTCCTGTCAAACCTTGACGTCTTCCCTTCACCTCCCTCACCCCTTCCTTCCCCTAGGGCCCGCCTTTCCAGGTCCCAAACCAGCACCTCAGCCACCACATCACAGGGCACAGTGGTGCCAACAGTAACCGGCTTCTGGAGAGGGCCAACCAGCAGGGCTACCAGTGTCCCAAGGAGCAAAGCCAAGGACATTCCCCCACCTCCAAAGCAGAAGACGTTGCCCATATCCCGGAGGGAGAAGACCAAAACTCCTGCCACCAAGGGCTCAGCCAAGACAACAGTTGGGAGTGGCAAGAAAGCTGCGCCACCATCCAAGTTGGGGAAGGGCCTGAAAAAGAAAGGCAAGTTGCCACCAACCTGCACGGCGGACAAGACCGCCACCGGCTCGCCACATGCACCGCCGCCACAGCCACCGCCGCCAGCACCCAAGATACTGAGCCCTTCACCAGCACCGCAGACACTGTGCCCTTCAGCAGCACCGAGGTCAGTGAGCCCGCCACCAACACCACCGCTCATGACAACACCGCCAGCACCGAGGTCAGTGAGCTCCCAACCAGCACCGCCGCTCATGACACCGCCGCCAGCACCGAGGTCAGTGAGCCCGCCACCAGCACCACCGCTCATGACACCGCCGCCAGCACCGAGGTCAGTGAGCCCCCCACCAGCACCGCTGCCCAATGACTGCCGCAAGCACCGCCGCTACTGAGCCCGCCGCCAGCACCGCCAGCGGCCATGTCACATCCTGAGCCAATGGCACCACCACAGACATGGCTGTCATCCCCAGTGATCATTCGTACGAGGCTGGTGGTCAGTTGCAGGGGCCTGGGCAGCTTCCATGTTGCCCCACCGTCAGTGGAGCATCACATCCACTACCTCAGTCCTTGGCAGAATGAAGCACTCTGGGCACAAAGCCCCCTCCAGAACCAGTGGAGAAAGGCATCCACTATCTCAGTCCTTGGCAGGATGAAGCACTCTGGGCACAAAGTCCCCTCCATAACCAGTGGAGAATCACATCCACTACCTCAGTCCTTGGCAGGATGAAGCACTCTGGGCACAAAGACCCCTCCAGAACCAGTGGAGACTGTTATCCACTTGAGAGACTGTGGCTTTGCACTCCCCAGGATAAAGCAGTGGGCAAACCACCGACTGGAGAGACTTGAGAGACTGGCTTTGCACTCCCCAGCATAAAGCAGTGGGCAACCCACCCACTGGAGAGACTTGAGAGACTGTGGCTTTGCACTCCCCAGGATACATCAATGGGCATGGAGCCCCCTCATTCTAATCATTTCCTTTAGTCCTTGCGTTCTTCCTGGGGGGGTTGGTGGGGAATGTAACATTTCAGCATGTATTTGTGTGTGTGTTGTTGTGGGTGAGGGTGGGGGTGTTGCGTGTTGCGTGTGTGTGTGTCACTCTCTTTTCCCTCCCCCCTCCACTGTCTCATAGGTGCAGTACTCACTGTGGCCATCGCCGCCATCGGTCGTGCTCCTGGTAGAGGAGCAGGAGGACAATTGCAGGGAGGATTTGGAGTTCCAGCTCCATGGCGTCCTGGTTCCTCGTGGGGTGTGTAGAGGTGAGAGTTTTCCCTTCCAAGTCCTGTTTTCGCCGTGTTTGTGTTCACGTTGAATCCGCCCCAGAAAAGGTGGCGGATTGGCCTGTCATAATAGTGTGGGAGGTACATTGTCTTCCGCCTGTCTGTTGGCAGTGACCGCCAAGCTGTTTGTTTGTACCGCCATGGCATTTGGAGTGTTAAAGTGGCTGTCTTTGTTGACAGTTTCCGCCACGGGCGTGATTCCATTTTTTTTCTGCCAGCCTGTTGGCGGTCTTACCGCCGCCTTACCACTGACCACCAGGGTTGTAATGAGGGCCTTAGTCTCTTTTCTGAAGATTTTCTTCAGCGGGACAAACCTGCCAGTCCAATCCGACCTCCTGGAACTCTCCTCCGGATACGCATCGCGGGAGCCCCCGTGGAGATTTTTACCTTCAGACTTAGGGCCATATTTATACTTTTTGATGCAAAACTGTCAAAAAAATTAGCGCCGGCTAACGCCATTCTGAAGCGCCATGCGGGCGCCGTATTTATTCAATGACGTTAGCCGGCGTTAGCCGCCGGCGCTGCCTGGTGTGCGTGAAAAAAAATGACGTACACCAGGCAGCGCCGGCGTAGGGGGATATGGAGCTTGGGCGCCAAAAAATGGGGCAAGTCAGGCTGAGGCAAATTTTTCGCCTCAACCCGATTTGCGCCATTTTTTTCAACTCCCAACCCCCATTGAAATGACTCCTGTCTTAGCAAAGACAGGAGTCATGCCCCCTTGCCCAATGGCCAGGCCCAGGGGACTTCTGTCCCCTGGGCATGGTCATTGGGCATAGTGGCATGTAGGGGGGCACAAATCAGGCCCCCCATGCCACAATTTTCTTTAAAAAAAAATACTTACCTGAACTTACCTTAATGTCCCTGGGATGGGTCCCTCCAGCCTTGGGTGTCCTCCTGGGGTGGGCAAGGGTGACAGGGGGTGTCCCTGGGGGCATGGGAGGGCACCTCTGGGCTCCTTCCGAGCCCACTGGTCCCTTAACGCCTGCCCTGACCAGCACTAAAAAACAGCACAAAAGCGGCTGGACGTCATTTTTTTTGACCCGCCCTCTCCCGGGCATGAATTTTGCCCGGGAGTGTAAATACGGCGCACATGCCTTGGAGTCACTTTTTTAGATGGGAACGCCTACCTTGCATATCATTAACGCAAAGTAGGTGTCCACGCTAAAAAATGACGCAAACTCCATGGACTTTGGCGCTAGACGCGTCTAACACCAAAGTATAAATATAGAGTTAGTTTTGCGTCGGTATTGCGTAAAGAAAAACGACGCAATTCCGGCGCAAACAGAGTATAAATATGCCCCTTAGTCGTTTTTTCGAGGTGAAAATCCTTCGACCGGGGCAAACCTGGATCTTGATCCGACATCCTTGGAGTCCTCCCCGGATAAGCTGGCTGGGAGGTCCCGGTCAACTTTCTACGTTCGGACTTAGGTGGTCATTCTGACCTCGGCGGTAAAAGGCGCTTACCGCCGGTCAGAAGACCGCCATAACACCGCCGCAGTCGCGGTAAACCGCCACGGTCATTCTGACCCACAACTGGCAAACCGCCAAAAACCCGACATCAACAAAAGTCCGCCACAGCAACGGCCAGCGAAAAACTGGCCATGACCAAACCTCCACCGTCACGCCAACAGAAATACGCCCATGCCATTCCGACCCACAAATCCCCGCAGAGGTCTTTCAACCGCGGTATTCCATTGGCGGTACACACCGCCACGGTCAAAATACACACACCTTTACAAAACACTACCACATTGGACAATTCAAAATACACACACCTGAGACACATACACACACCACTCCCACACACCCAATTAAATATAAAACACACACCCACATCACCCACAAACCCTTACGACCACAATTGCGACTGAAGGACAGAGAGAGACAGCACAGCATAGAGTAGACCATCACACAGAGGCAAATCACAACATCACCCACACAATTTCCACGCACAAAACACCATACACCACCACACTCACCACACTCTACAACACATACACCACCCCTCACCTCATCCACACCACTCCATGGCACCCCAAAGACACCACAGGTTCTCTGACGCCGAACTTAGGGTCATGGTGGAGGAAATAGTTTGTGTAGAGCCCCAGCTCTTCGGGGCACAGGTGCAGCACAACACCATTGCCAGGAAGATGGAGCTATGGAGCAGAATAGTGGACAGGGTCAACGCTGTTGGACAGCATCCACGAAATCGGGACGACATCAGGAAGTCGTGGAACGACCTACGGGGGAAGGTGCGTTCCATGGTATCAAGGCACAACATCGCGGTACAGCGGACTGGTGGCGGACCCCCACCTACTCCCCCAGAATTCACAGCATGGGAGGAGGAAGTCTTGCACATCCTGCATCCTGAGGGCCTCGCAGGAGTAGGCGGAGGAATGGACTCTGGTAAGTCAAATCTTCACCACTTCATTCCCCCCACCCCACCTGCATGCCAAATCATACCCCCACCCTCACCCCCACCCCCATCACACCAACTCCTTGCAAATGGCTCACAATCACAACCCACCCATCCCAAAACCTATCCCTGCATGCCTCCCCAAAGCATGGACACCCATCACCAAAGCATGCCCACTGCACATACCCATCTCCCCCACAAGCCACCGTCACAAAAGCCCCCACAATGGAATGCCAGCACTGGGGTACACGGCCACCCACCCATTACACGAAATGGCACACACAGAAGCAATAACCATACTCTTATACCCCTGCAGGACCCGAACGCCACCACACCGCCCAGGATGGTCCAGAGATGTCCATCCCACCCCCAGAAGAGGCCCCCAGTGATGACAGCAGCTCTGTCTCCCTGGACCCAGATGACCAGCCCGGCCCATCGGGAACCTCGGGACAGTCGGTTCCCCCAGACAGCCACAGGCTACAGCAGACCTAACCCCCTCTGGGAACACCAGCACAGCCCCCACCCAGCGGGCCCATGCCTCTGTCTCCAGGACACGTCAATCAGCGGTGTGTCCACCACTACAGGGCACCCAGGTTGACCCACCACCCCAACAACAACAGGGACCTGGGGGCAGTGGTAGTGGGCACACGGTCCAGGGGACAGAGGCCCAGGGAAACAGGGGAACTGGGAGGGCTGCTGTGCGACAGGGGGGGGACAGGCCCAGGGAACCGACTCTCCAAGAGGCCCTCTCCTCCATCATGGGAGCATACCACCACTCCCAGGAGACGATGGCTACGGTCCTGGCCAGGTTCCAGGAGATCCAGGTACTGCAGGAGGAACAGTACATGGGGTTCAGAGAGGAACTGAGAAACATTAGTTCCGCAATGGGGACCATCGTCGTGGCCCTTAACCAGATAGTCACCACATTGCGGGACCATGTGGCACCACAAAGGGCCCCTGTCACTAGCCTGGACCAGGAACAGCCTACCACCTCCACCGGCGCTAATGGACAGGAGGCCCCCACACAACGACAGGCCACCAGAACCCCACCTCCTGCAGAAGAAGAACCACCCCGCAAGCGGTACCTGAGATCTCACAAGAAGACAGAGTAGGATGCCAAGACCCCTGCCAGCAAACGATACCCCCTGATGTCATCCCACTGTCCCACATTGTCACCCTGTCCAAACTTAAACTGCCCCTGCTCCATCCTTCCACAGGCATATGGACAATGCACCTGTGCGACTGAAAACTGGACTCTGCCATGGACATTACATGGACATGGAGCTGTTCCATCACGTAAGGGATGCTGCTATTTCGCATGATGTACGCGTCATGCACTGACCCAGGGAACTTTGCATTTACATGGGAGATGTACTGGTAAGCCAAACAGACCACCTGGACATTCATCGAATGATAACTTTTTCTGTTCCTGTACACCTGCTCACTTTCACTGGGGGGAACCAAAGCCACATGGGTCCCATCATTGGCACCAATGATGTTGGGGATATGGCCAAGGGCATAGAAATCACCCTTCACTGTAGCCAAATCACCCACCTCAGGGAAAACAATGTATCTCCGCATGTATTTCATCAGGGCATACAACACTCTGGACAAAACCTTAGAAAACATAGGCTGAGACATCCCTGATGATACGGCCACTGTTGTTTGAAATGATCCACTTGCCAAAAAATGGAGTACTGACAGAACCTGCACCAGAGGGGGAATCCCTGTGGGTTGGCGAATGGGGGAGATGAGGTCTGGCTCCAGCTGGGCACACAGTTCCTGTATAGTGGCTCGGTCAAGTCTGTATGTCAGTATGACATGTCTTTCTTCCATTGTCGACAGGTCCACCAGCAGTCTGTACACTGGAACATTCCTCCATCTCCTCGCAAGTCCCAGCGGACGGTGCCTAGGAAGGACAACATGGAGCACAGAGTCAAGCAACCCACAGGTACGTAACCACAGCTTGCACAGAACACGATTCGCTATGCATTGAATGGCTTGTATGAGTGGCAATGCAAGGCCTAGGCCTGTGTGACGCAGTTCAAATTAAGCCATGTGTTCCCTTGAAATGGCGGCTGCCTGACCTGTGAAGTGTGACAATGGGATGTGAGGTCAATGCGCTGGTGTGGCACACCGTGGCGGAATGCGGTCGAAGACCGCGGCGCAAAGCCGCATTGGTTAACATTGAAGCCTATGGGTTTCAGGAGCCAATGACGAAGTGCGCCGGCGGTCGCGGTACGCACCGCAGCGGTACGCACGGCCATCTTCTATCTGCTTAATCACTCGAAACCTGATCATCCACAGGAGAGGACCTATACTGCAAGTGCTGCTGTGACCTCGGTCTGGAAGATACAATGGCTGCTGCGACTGGGGAAAGGGCCCCTGCCTTCACGTCTGAAGAGTTGGAGAAGCTCGTGGATGGGGTCCTCCCCCAGTATGCGCTACTCTACGGTCCTCCAGACCAACAAGTGAGTACACCGGGTGCACATGGAATGGGCTATGCCTGTGTGGATTGGGGTGGATGTAAGTTGGTGGGGTGGGGGGCGAATGAGGAGTGCAACGCCCGACAGATGAGAGCATGTGCCATATAGCAAAGTTGGTGGGGGGGGGCCAATCACATCTAACATGCAGGTCATTCATGATTTCCTCCTTTCCACCCTGTACATGTCAAATAGGTCAGCGCCCATCAGAAGATCGAGATTTGGCGTGCCATCGCCAAGGAAGTCCGGAACTTGGGGGTCCACAACAGACGGGGCACCCACTGCCGCAAGAGGTGGGAGGACATCCGCCGCGGAACAAGGAAGACCGCAGAAACACTGCTGGGGATGGCCTCCCAACCTAGGAGGGGTGCCAGTCGCACCATGACCCCCCTGATGTCCCGGATCCTGGCGGTGGCCTACCCTGAATTGGATGGGCGCTTTAAGACATCACAGCAGACACAAGGGGGTGAGTATCAGCACATTCTCCTATCTTTCTGCGCAGTGGAGGCGTCTGGGTGGGGGAGGAGGGCTGTGGGTGACATTAGGCCAGGGCGCTTTCTGTAGTGTAGTCCTCTCCCTTAGGCATGGCCCTGTGCCCCCGGCCCCCACCTCGGTAGGGTGACAAGTACAGCCATTGAAGGTCCAGCATCTCCCATGTGCGCGTTTGACGTCTCTTGGCCTGTTGTCTTAGTCAGTAGTACTGAGTAGTGTACCCCGAATGCGCGGCTTAGTGCATTAGGCACCTGTGTCTGTCCTCTCCGCCAACGGTGTTGACATTGCATGCACTCAACCTGGTCTTCTTTTTTCTCCCCCCACCCTTTCTCTTCATCTTCTTGTGCATGTGTGCATTAGCATCATCAGGCGGAGGAGATTTGGCATCGGAGCACGAGGGAGCTGCAGGACACAAGGCCCCGTGGGCCCAGGAACAGACACCGAGGGCACCAGTGATCCGGAGGGCGAGGGGAGCACCACGACGGGGACCGCTGGTGAGAGCAGCGAAAGCGACACGTCCTCGGATGGGAGCTCCCTAGGGGTGACGGCAACATCCGTGCCCCCCGCCTCTACAGGTACAGCCGCCACCCAGCGCACCAGCCCCGCCCTCCCAGCAGCCCCTCAGTCTTCGCTCCGTGCCGGTTCGCCCAGGAAGGCGCGCGTCTCCTTCGCCCCAGGCACCTCAGCCCCTGCCCCTGTTGCCCCTGCTGCCCTCAGTGCGGAGCTCATTGACCTGGTAAGGACGCTCATTGTTGGGCAGACGACCCTTTTGAATGCCATCCAGGGTGTGCAAAGGGAGGTGCAACAGAGCAATGCGTACCTGGAGGGCATTCATTCGGGTCAGGCTGCCCATCAACGAGCGTTCACTGCTCTGGCCTCAGCACTGACGGCAGCCATTGTCCCTGTTTCCAGCCTCCCTCTTCTTACTGCCTCCAGCCTTTCTCTGTCTCCTGTTCTTCAGCCTATCCCATCCACACCATCAGACCAGCCTGCACACACCTCAACACCCAAGAGCAGCTCATCCAAACACAAGCACCACAGATCCCACAAACACTCACCCAAGCAACACCCAGATACAGACATGCCAACAGCCACTGCCACCCCTGTGTCCCCCTCCTCCTCGTCTCCCTCCTCCCTCCCTGTGACATCTACACTCACACCTGCATGCACCCCAACATCAGCCAGTGCTTCCATCACCACCTCACCCTCCAGTACAGTCCACACTCGTGCAGTCACCACCCCCACTGCCATTTACACGTCCCCTGTGTCCTCTCCCACTGTGTCTGTCACCCCCTCTTCCAAGACACACAAACGCAGGCAGACACCCACCCAACAGCCATCCACCTCACGACAGCCTACAGCACCAGCACCTTCACCCAATGACAGCACACCTGACTCTCCTACAACCACCTCCTCTACCTCCACTTCCATCTCCACTTCTCCACCCTTTACCTTGGCCCTAAAAAACTTTTCCTGGCTAACCTTAACCTCTTTCCCCCCGATGAGCTCCCCCATCCATCTTCAAAGAGTCCCAAGAGCACCGCAGCCACCACCAGCCCAGCTTCGGGTGTCACTGTTGTGCCTGGGTTCTGGAGCCCACCCTTTGCCAGCAGTGACACATCGATCAGCAGCAAGGACACGTCCAGCCCCCCCCCCGGCAAGAGGACCCGCAAAAACAAGGGCCGCCGTGCGAGGACCGACAGGGCTGCCCCCAAGGAGCAATGTGCGGCCACTTCACCACCCACACCATCTAGGGGAGGCAAGGGCCCGAGAGCCCCATCAAAGGAGCGGAAGGGCAGCAGGAGCGCGGAGAAGGTGGACCCCACATGCCACATCCCAGCTGGGAAGGAGGACACTAAGGAGGCCAGGAGTCCGTCCCCGAAGGGTCCAGAAACGTCACGGTCCGAGGGCGACTGAGCAGGGAGTCCAGGCCAGGTCTGGCTCCCTTGACCTGCTGGATGAGCACCGCTGAACAGGGCCCGCGGTGCAGAAGAGCACCGCTGAACAGGGCCCGCCGTGGAGATAGGCACCGCTGAACAGGGCCCGCCGTGGAGATAGGCACCGCTGAACAGGGCCCGCCGTGGAGTAGAGCACCGCTGAACAGGGCCCGCGGTGCAGAAGAGCACCGCTGAACAGGGCCCGCCGTGGAGATAGGCACCGCTGAACAGGGCCCGCGGTGCAGAAGAGCACTGCTGAACAGGGCACGCCGTGGAGTAGAGCACCGCTGAACAGGGCCCGCGGTGCAGAAGAGCACTGCTGAACAGGGCCCGCCGTGGAGATAGGCACCGCTGAACAGGGCCCGCGGTGCAGAAGAGCACCGCTGAACAGGGCCCGCCGTGGAGAAGAGCACCGCTGAACAGGGCCCCGCCGTGGAGAAGAGCACCGCTGAACAGGGCCCGCCGTGGAGTAGAGCACCACTGAACAGGGCCCGCGGTGCAGAAGAGCACCGCTGAACAGGGCCCGCCGTGGAGATAGGCACCGCTGAACAGGGCCCGCGGTGCAGAAGAGCACCGCTGAACTTGGCCCCGCCGTGGAGAAGAGCACCGCTGAACAGGGCCCCGCCGTGGAGAAGAGCACCGCTGAACAGGGCCTGTCGTGGAGTAGAGCACCGCTGAACAGGGCCCGCCGTGCAGAAGAGCACCGCTGAACAGGGCCCGCCGTGGAGATAGGCACCGCTGAACAGGGCCCCGCCGTGGAGAAGAGCACCGCTGAACAGGGCCCCGCCGTGAAGAAGAGCACCGCTGAACAGGGCCCCGCCGTGGAGAAGAGCACCGCTGAACAGGGCCCGCGGTGCAGAAGAGCACCGCTGAACAGTGCCCGCTGTGGAGATAGGCACCGCTGAACAGGGCCCGCGGTGCAGAAGAGCACCGCTGAACAGGGCCCGCCGTGGAGATAGGCACCGCTGAACAGGGCCTGCGGTGCAGAAGAGCACCGTTGAACAGGGCCCGCCGTGGAGAAGAGCACCGCTGAACAGGGCCCGCCGTGGAGTAGAGCACCGCTGAACAGGGCCCGCGGTGCAGAAGAGCACCGCTGAACAGGGCCCGCCGTGGAGATAGGCACCGCTGAACAGGGCCCGCGGTGCAGAAGAGCACCGCTGAACAGGGCCCGCCGTGGAGATAGGCACTGCTGAACAGGGCCCGCGGTGCAGAAGAGCACCGATGAACAGGGCCCGCCGTGGAGAATAGCACCGCTGAACAGGGCCCCGCCGTGGAGAAGAGCACCGCTGAACAGGGCCCGCCGTGGAGTAGAGCACCGCTGAACAGGGCCCGCGGTGCAGAAGAGCACCGCTGAACAGGGCCCGCCGTGGAGATAGGCACCGCTGAACAGGGCCCGCGGTGCAGAAGAACACCGCTGAACAGGGCCCCGCCGTGGAGAAGAGCACCGCTGAACAGGGCCCCGCCGTGGAGAAGAGCACCGCTGAACAGGGCCCGCCGTGGAGTAGAGCACCGCTGAACAGGGCCCGCGGTGCAGAAGAGCACCGCTGAACAAGGCCCGCCGTGGAGAAGAGCACTGCTGAACAGGGCCCCGCCGTGGAGAAGAGCACCGCTGAACAGGGCCCCGCCGTGGAGAAGAGCACCGCTGAACAGGGCCCGCGGTGCAGAAGAGCACCGCTGAACAGGGCCCGCCGTGGAGATAGGCACCGCTGAACAGGGCCCACGGTGCAGAAGAGCACCGCTGAACAGGGCCCGCCGTGGAGAAGAGCACCGCTGAACAGGGCCCCGCCGTGGAGAAGAGCACCGCTGAACAGGGCCCCGCCATCTCAAGCACCGCTCCGCTGGGCCCTTCCTCTCAAGCACCGCTCCGCTGGGCCCTTCATCTCAAGCAGCGCTCCGCTGGGCACCGCCATCTCAAGCACCGCTCCGCTGGGCCCTTCCTCTCAAGCACCGCTACGCTGGGCACCGCCGTCTCAAGCACCGCTCCGCTGGGCCCTTCCTCTCAAGCAGCGCTCCGCTGGGCCCTTCCTCTCAAGCACCGCTCCGCTGGGCCCTTCCTCTCAAGCACCGCTCTGCTGGGCACCGCCGTCTCAAGCACCGCTCCGCTGGGCCCTTCCTCTCAAGCACCGCTACGCTGGGCACCGCCGTCTCAAGCACCGCTCCGCTGTGCCCTTCATCTCAAGCACCGCTCCGCTGGGCCCTTCCTCTCAAGCACCGCTCCGCTGGGCACCGCCGTCTCAAGCACCGCCCTGCTGGGCCCTTCCTCTCAAGCACCGCTCCGCTGGGCACCGCCGTCTCAAGCACCGCTCCGCTGGGCCCTTCATCTCAAGCACCGCTCCGCTGGGCCCTTCCTCTCAAGCACCGCTCCGCTGGGCACCGCCATCTCAAGCACCGCTCCGCTGGGCACCGCCGTCTCAAGCACCGTTTATGGTTCACTGTGCCCACCATGCCTCCTCCTTGACCAGTGGAGACTGTCATCCACCTGATGGACTGTGGCTTTGCACTCCCCAGGATGGTCCAGTGGGCAGCCCACCCACTGTAGAGACATTGAGAGACTGTGGCTTTGCACTCCCCAGGATGGTCCAGTGGGCAGCCCACCCACTGTAGAGACATTGAGAGACTGTGGCTTTGCACTCCCCAGGATGGTCCAGTGGGCATGGTGGCTCCTCGTGGATCTGGCGTCGTGGACTCATGTGGCTGTGGTGCCCCCCCCTTCCCTTCCCCCTGAGGTGCCTGTAGTTTTTACATCTGATGCCCCTGCAGTGTTCTCTCCAAAGGACTCAGGTCTCCTGTGTGGGCTTTGCCCTTATTTCTCAAGACTTTGGCCCACGGACATGCTGAATTCGTAGGATGTGCAGGACTTGGTACTTCAGTTATACACTGATGTGTATGTCATTAGTTTTGTTGTGAATATCTTTCATGGTTGTACGATAATTTTCTGGAGCTTTTTGGTACATAAATATTTATTCCAAATATGATTATGTCCTAGCATTTTTCAGGGGTGTTTGGGTGGTGTCACTGTGACTTGGTGCTCTGCATTGGTGAGTACATAGTTGGGGGGGGGGGTCGCATATGTGTGTGCCCGTAACCTTTCGTCCTCCCCCTCCCGTGTGTCGTAGGTGCAGTACTCACCGTTGTCGTCTGCGCCGGACTTCGTACTCGTGGTAGATGAGAAGGTAGACGAGAGCAGGTAGGATGTTTAATTCGGGTTCCATGCTGTCCTCCTTCCTCCTGGAGTGCGTAGTGGTGAGGGTTATCCCATCCGTAGTCTGTTTCCGCCGTGTTTTTATCGGCAGTGCTCCCGCCCCGGAAAAGGTGGCGTATTGGTGAGTTGGAATAGTGTGGGCGGTACATTGTCTGCCGCCTGTCTGTTGGCGGTGACCGCCGCGCTGTTTGTTTGTACCGCCGTGGCGGTCGGAGTGTTAAGGTGGCTGTCTGTGTTGGCGGTTCCCGCCAGGCTCAGAATCCCATTTTTTTTACCGCCAGCCTGTTGGCGGGTTGGCCGCCGCTTTAACACCGACCGCCAGGGTTAGAATCACCCCCAGAGTGTAAAGCATTCAAATATCACAAAACAGTAATTAAATAAAACACAGGAAACAGTTTAAAAATCCAAAACCAATTTATAAAAATAGATTATATTTTTTATCTATCTTTAAAATGACACAAAGACGAATAAAATCGGATAAGGGGAACCGGACATATGAATTTTTAAAGAATTATTGTTTTCTAGCACCTAGAAACAAAAAAAAGCGCCATTCGGGTCAACTGGTTGCATTTCGACCGGGGCAAAGTCAAAGTTTAAGGCCGACCGCGATGGAGCCCGGCTTGGCTACAGCCCGCGGGAGGCCCCAGTCAAAAGTTTACCTTCGGACTTAGGCCCTCATTACAACCTTGGCAGTAAATCCTGCTTGCCACCATGCAGAAGACCGCTAACACACAGCTGCGGCAGCGGAAATCCGCTATAGCTATTATGACCCACAGCTCAGAATCCGCCAAAATCTAGACACCCACACAAGTCCGCCACACCAAAGGTCAGTGATAAACTGGCAATAACAAAACCTCCACCGTCACCCCAACAGGAATATGCCCACACTATCATGACCCAGGAATCCACACAACGGTCTTTCAACCGCTGTATTCCATTGGCGGTACACACCGCCGCGCTCAAAATACACACACATTTACAAAACACAACCACATTGGACAATTCCAAATACACACACCTGATTAACATACACACAACACTCCCACACACCCAATACAATATAAAACACACACACACATTACCCACAAACCCTTACAATGAACAATTTGGAAGAAGCAGAGAGACAGCAAAGCAAAGACCACACCAGCATACAGAGGCACACAACACCATCACACATACACATCCACGCACAAAACACCACACCCCCTAAACATCACCCCACACATCACAACACACACCACTTCACACATCACCCACACCACCCCACGGCACCGCAAAGACACCCCAGGTTTTCTGAGGAGGAGCTCAGGGTCATGGTGGAGGGAATCATCCGGGTAGATCCACAGCTATTCAGATCACAGGTGCAGCACACGACCATAGCTAGGAAGATGGAGCTATGGCACAGAATCGTGGACAGGGTCAACGCAGTGGGACAGCCCCCAAGAACACGGGATGACATCAGGAAGAGGTGGAACGACCTACGGGGGAAGGTGCGTTCTGTGGGCTCAAGACACCACATTGCAGTTCAGAGGACTGGCGGCGGACCCCCACCTCCTCCCCTACAACTAACAACATGGGAGGAGCAGGTCTTGGCTATACTGCATCCTGAGGGCCTCGCAGGAGTAGCTGGAGGAATGGACTCTGGTTAGTCAAATCTTTCACTACTTCATCCCCCACCCTACCTGCATGCTATCACATACCCCCACCCTCGCCCTCACCCCCATCACTCCAACTCCTCACCTATGTCCCACTATCACAAACCACACATCCCAACACCAAGCCCTGCATGCAACAACAAAGCATGGACACCCATCACCAATGCATGTCTACTACACATACCCACACAGACCCCAAACAATTAACAGACAAGGTCCTACACAAGAATGTAGGCACTGGGGTACAGGGTCACCCACCCATTGCACAACATGGCACACACAGATGCAATAATCATGCCTTTACACCCCTGCAGGACCCCTACCCAACGTCACCAGACAGGAGGTTCCAGACATGTCCACTTCACCCACAGAAGAGGCCCACAGTGATGACAGCAGCTCTGTCCAACTGGATCTAGGTGACCAGCCCGGCCCATCTGGAACCTCTGGACAGTCGGTTCCCCTGACACAGTCACATGCCACCACAGAGCCTCCCCCCTCAGGAAACACCAGCACAGCACCCACCCAACGGGCCCATACCTCTGTCCCCAGGACACGTCAAGCAGCAGTGTGTCCACCACTACAGGGAACCCAGGCTAACCCACCACCCCAAGAACAACAGGGATCTGGGGGCAGTGGTAGTGGGCACACGGTTCAGGGGACAGAGGCCCAGGAAAACCAGGGAACTGGGAGGTTTACTGTGCGACAGGGGGAGGACAGGCCTAGGGAACCCACTCTCCACGAGGCCCTCTCCAGCATCATGGGAGCGTACCATCTTTCCCAGGAGACGATGGCAACGGTACTGGCCAAGTTTTAGGAGACCCAGCGGCTGCTGGAGGAACAGTATTTGGGGTTCAGGGAGGAACTCAAATCCATCAATACCACCCTGGGCACCATTGTAGGGGTGCTGAAGGACCTCGTGAACACCAGGAGGGACACTGTGACACAACAAGGGGCCCCTGACACTAGCCTGGACGATGAACTGCCCACCACCTCCGCTGGCACTAGTGGACAGAAGGCATCGTCACAGGAGCACGACACCAGCACCCCAACCCCTGCAGATGGAGAACCACCCCGCAAGCGGTCCCTGAGATCCAGGACAAAGACAGAGAACAATGCCAAGACCCCCGCCAAGAAATGAGACCACCCTGAATGTCATCTTTCTGTCCCACTTTGTCACCCTGTCCATCCTTAAACTGCCCTAGCTCCACCTCCTATGCCCCTTTGGACAATGCATCTGTGAGACCAATAGACTGGACTCTGCCATGGACATTCCTCCACCATCACCCCTGACCATTTTACAACCCCCTCCACTATTTAGCACTTAAATAAACACCCTTGAACCACAAAACAATCTGGAGTCAGTCTGTCCTTTCACAAATGTGTATTTGCAATAACTGAGGGAAACAGCAATGTCCATTCTATGTAAACATACCTATGTCACACAGCTTTAGTCCATGAGGTAACATAGCAGAGGTCACACAGTGGGACCCACATCTGTAAAATCAAAAGGGAAAGTGACAAATTAGGGTCCATACACTGGGTGAAAGTGACAGACAGATGAGAGGTCGAACAATTTTATCAGATGTAGGAGGCAGTGATGTCTTCTTACCTGTGTCTCACTGAAAGTATTGTTGGATCACGGTGTTGTCTACGTCCTCTTCTTCTGCCTCCTCTTCTTCACTGTCCACAGGCTCCACAGCTGCCACAACACCTCCTTCAGGACCATCCTCCTGCAGAAAAGGCACCTGTCATCGCAAAGCCAAGTTGTGCAGCATACAGCAGGCCACGATGTTCTGGCACACCTTCTTTGGTGAGTGGTAAAGGGGACCACCTGTCACATGGAGGCACCGGAACCTGGCCTTCAGGAGGCCGAAGGTCTTCTCTATAATCCTCCTAGTTCACCCATGTGCCTCATTGTAGCGTTCCTCTGCCCTTGTCCTGGGATTTCTCACTGGGGTCAGTAGCCATGACATGTTGGGGTAGCCAGATTCACCTGCAAATGTCGAGGGACAACTGATAGACACACACTAACCCTTAGGGACAACCCCAGACCCAGACAACTATTCACACTGTATAGGGTCCTTGTCGTCACCTACTAGCCACACACGGTGCCTCTGGAGTTGCCCCATCACATAAGGGATGCTGTTATTCCTCAGAATGTAAGTGTCATGCACTGAGCCAGGAAACTTGGCGTTCACATGGGAGATGTACTGGTCAGCCAAACACACCATCTGCACATTCATAGAATGGTAGCTCTTCCATATTCTGTACATCTGTTCACTCCTGTGGGGGGTACCAAGGCCACATGTGTCCCATCAATGGCACCTATGATGTTGGGGATATGTCCAAGAGCATAGAAGTCACCTTTCACTGTAGGCAAATCCTCCACCTGAGGGAAAACGATGTAGCTGCACATATGTTTCAGCAGGTCAGACAACACTCTGGACAACAAGTTTGAGAACATAGGCTGGAATATCCCTGATGCTATGGCCACTGTAGTTTGAAAAGACCCACTTGCCACGGAAATGGAGTACTGACAGGACCTGCACTAGAAGGGGGATTCCTGTGGGATGGCGGATACCTGACATCAGGTCTGGCTCCAACTGGGCACACAGTTCCTGGATTGTGGCATGATCAAGTCTGTAGGTGACTATTACATGTCGCTCTTCCATTGTTGACAGGTCCACCAGTACACCGAAGAATGCTGCCATCGCCTCTCCTGCCCCAGCGGACGTGCTCTATGGATGAGAACAGCGATCAGAGGGTCAGCCAACACTGAGGTACAAAAAAAACAACTTTATTGCACACAATTGTCAATCCGCTATGTGCCTGTCTTAGTGTGTATGCAAGGCCAAGGTATGTGTGACACATTTAAAATTAATGCCATGTGGCCCCCTGAAATGGCGGTTGCCTGACCTGTAAGGTGGGACAAGGGGATATGAGGTAACTGCGCTGGCGTTGTACACCATCGCGGTAGGCGGTCGAAGACCGCGGCGCAATCCTGCATTGGTTAACATTGGACCCTATGGGTCCCAGGAGCCAATGACAATGTACGCCGGAGGTGACGGCACACACCGCCGTGGACGTGACCGCCATTTTCAATCTGTTCACTCACTTGATACCTGATCTTCGACAGGAGAGGACCTACACTGCAAGTGCTGCTGTGACCTCAGTCTGGAAGCGAAAATGGCTCAAGTGGGAAAGGGCCCCTGCCTTCACATCGGAGGAGTTGGAGAAACTAGTGGATGGGGTCCTCCCCCAGTACACGCTACTCTACGGTCATCCAGACAAACAGGTGAGTACACTGTGAGTATGCTGTATGGGCAATGCCTGTTTGGAGTGGTGTGGATTGGAGATGGGGGGTTGAGGCATCTATGATATGACGGTGAGTGTATGTGCATCAGGGCAAGGGTGGGAACTTGGGCCAATGACTGTGATGGTCCAGATGGTTAATGTTTTACCTTTTCCCCTGTACTATTCCTGTAGGTCAGCACCCACCAGAAGAAGGATATTTGGCGTGCCATCGCTAAGGATGTTCGGGCCCTGGGGGTCCACCACAGGTGGAGCACCCACTGCCGGAAAAGATGGGAGGACATTCGCCGCTGGAGCAAGAAGACGCTGAAGGCCCAGCTGGGGATGGCCTCCCAACGTGAGAGGGGTGCCCGTCGCACCATGTCCCCCCTGATGTTCCGGATCCTGGTGGTGGTGTATCCGGAGTTGGATGGGCGCTTGAGGGCATCACAGCAGCCACAAGGGGGTGAGTACAGTCACATCCATCTGACTCTGCATGCATTCGGAGGTGTCTGGGTGGGGAAGGTGGGCTGTGGGTTCCCCTAGGCTAGGGTGAGCCTTGTAGGAAAGGACCCTTTGTGAGGCAGGCCAAGTGGCACCCCAACCCCACCAGTAGTAAGAGCAATCTACACCTAGTCAGGCTCCTGTGACTTCCATGTGTGCAGCAATCAGGCATAGGCCATGTACCCCATGTCCCTGTGATAAATTAGGGAACTCTAAGTGCATGGCGTAGTGCAGAGGACTGCTGTGTCTGTAGTGTCCGCCAACGGTAGCAGTGTTGCATGCACTAAACATGTCTTTCTCCTGTCTTTCCCGCACCCTTTTTGTGGTCTCCCTGTTCTTGTGTGCATTAGCATCATCAGGCGGAGGAGCTGTGCCACCGGAGCAGGAGGGAGCTGCATCCCACATGGCCCTAGAGGGCGAGGCTACGGAGTCAGAATTCACCAGTGGGACAGAGGGCGAGGGGAGCTCCACGGCGGGGACTGGAGCAGAGACCATCGGCACCGACTCCTCCTCTGATGGGAGCTCCCTTGCGGTGGCAGGCCCCTCTGTGCGCCCCGCATGTACAGGTACAGCCGCCACCCCTCCTACCAGCACTGCCCTCCCAGTAGCCCCTCAGAGTGTGCCCCGTGGCCGCTCACCCAGGAGGGTGGGCATCTCCTTCGCCCCAGGCACCTCAGGCCCTGCCCCAGTCACCCCTGCTGCCCTCAGTGAGGAGGCCATTGACCTCCTCAGATGCCTCACTGTTGGGCAGTCTACCATTCTGAATGCCATCCAGGGTTTAGAGTAGCAGTTGCAACAGACAAATGCATACCCGGAGGGCATTCATTCTGGCCAGGCAGCCCAACAGAGAGCATTTCAGACTCTGGCCTCAGCACTGATGGCAGCCATTGTCCCTGTGTCCAGCCTCCCCCCTCCAACTTCCTCCACTCAGACCTAATCCCCAGTACCTCAGCCTATCCCAAGCACACCATCAGACCAGCTTGCACACACCTCAACACACAAGGGTAGCTCTGGCAAACATAAGCACCACACATCCCACAGGCACTCACACAAGCATCATACCCATGCACACATACCAACATCCACTGCCTCCACTGTGTCCCCCTCCTCCACGTCTCCCTCATCCCTCCCTGTCACGTCTCCACTCACACCTGCATGCACTACATCTTCAGCCACTACCTCCATCACCAGCACGCCCATCACCACACAGCGCTTCGTGCAGTCACCACCCCCACTACCATTCACACATCCCCTGTGTCCTCTCCCAGTGTGTCTGTGAGCCCTCCTGCCAAAGTACACAACGCAGTCACACACCCACCCAACAGCCATCCACCTTACGACAGCCTCCAGCCCATGCACCTTCACCCAAAGTCAGCAAACGGACACCTCCTACAACCACTACCTCTTCCTCCAATTCCAAACCCCCTCCATCTACTAATCCCAGTGTGTCTAAAAAACTTTTCCTGTCAAACCTTGACGTCTTCCCTTCACCTCCCTCACCCCTTCCTTCCCCTAGGGCCCGCCTTTCCAGGTCCCAAACCAGCACCTCAGCCACCACATCACAGGGCACAGTGGTGCCAACAGTAACCGGCTTCTGGAGAGGGCCAACCAGCAGGGCTACCAGTGTCCCAAGGAGCAAAGCCAAGGACATTCCCCCACCTCCAAAGCAGAAGACGTTGCCCATATCCCGGAGGGAGAAGACCAAAACTCCTGCCACCAAGGGCTCAGCCAAGACAACAGTTGGGAGTGGCAAGAAAGCTGCGCCACCATCCAAGTTGGGGAAGGGCCTGAAAAAGAAAGGCAAGTTGCCACCAACCTGCACGGCGGACAAGACCGCCACCGGCTCGCCACATGCACCGCCGCCACAGCCACCGCCGCCAGCACCCAAGATACTGAGCCCTTCACCAGCACCGCAGACACTGTGCCCTTCAGCAGCACCGAGGTCAGTGAGCCCGCCACCAACACCACCGCTCATGACAACGCCGCCAGCACCGAGGTCAGTGAGCTCCCAACCAGCACCGCCGCTCATGACACCGCCGCCAGCACCGAGGTCAGTGAGCCCGCCACCAGCACCACCGCTCATGACACCGCCGCCAGCACCGAGGTCAGTGAGCCCCCCACCAGCACCGCTGCCCAATGACTGCCGCAAGCACCGCCGCTACTGAGCCCGCCGCCAGCACCGCCAGCGGCCATGTCACATCCTGAGCCAATGGCACCACCACAGACATGGCTGTCATCCCCAGTGATCATTCGTACGAGGCTGGTGGTCAGTTGCAGGGGCCTGGGCAGCTTCCATGTTGCCCCACCGTCAGTGGAGCATCACATCCACTACCTCAGTCCTTG
Organism: Pleurodeles waltl; assembly: GCF_031143425.1. Classification (NCBI taxonomy): domain Eukaryota; kingdom Metazoa; phylum Chordata; class Amphibia; order Caudata; family Salamandridae; genus Pleurodeles; species Pleurodeles waltl. Next base: position 754,506,685 of record NC_090436.1, read on the forward strand.
GCAGAATGAAGCACTCTGGGCACAAAGCCCCCTCCAGAACCAGTGGAGAAAGGCATCCACTATCTCAGTCCTTGGCAGGATGAAGCACTCTGGGCACAAAGTCCCCTCCATAACCAGTGGAGAATCACATCCACTACCTCAGTCCTTGGCAGGATGAAGCACTCTGGGCACAAAGACCCCTCCAGAACCAGTGGAGACTGTTATCCACTTGAGAGACTGTGGCTTTGCACTCCCCAGGATAAAGCAGTGGGCAAACCACCGACTGGAGAGACTTGAGAGACTGGCTTTGCACTCCCCAGGATAAAGCAGTGGGCAACCCACCCTCTGGAGAGACTTGAGAGACTGTGGCTTTGCACTCCCCAGGATACATCAATGGGCATGGAGCCCCCTCGTTCTAATAATTTCCTTTAGTCCTTGCGTTCTTCCTGGGGGGGTTGGTGGGGAATGTAACATTTCAGCATGTAGTTGTGTGTGTGTTGTTGTGGGTGAGGGTGGGGGTGTTGCGTGTTGCGTGTGTGTGTGTCACTCTCTTTTCCCTCCCCCCTCCACTGTCTCATAGGTGCAGTACTCACTGTGGCCATCGCCGCCATCGGTCGTGCTCCTGGTAGAGGAGCAGGAGGACAATTGCAGGGAGGATTTGGAGTTCCAGCTCCATGGCGTCCTGGTTCCTCGTGGGGTGTGTAGAGGTGAGAGTTTTCCCTTCCAAGTCCTGTTTTCACCGTGTTTGTGTTCACGTTGAATCCGCCCCAGAAAAGGTGGCGGATTGGCCTGTCATAATAGTGTGGGAGGTACATTGTCTTCCGCCTGTCTGTTGGCAGTGACCGCCAAGCTGTTTGTTTGTACCGCCATGGCATTTGGAGTGTTAAAGTGGCTGTCTTTGTTGACAGTTTCCGCCACGGGCGTGATTCCATTTTTTTTCTGCCAGCCTGTTGGCGGTCTTACCGCCACCTTACCACTGACCACCAGGGTTGTAATGAGGGCCTTAGTCTCTTTTCTGAAGATTTTCTTCAGCGGGACAAACCTGCCAGTCCAATCCGACCTCCTGGAACTCTCCTCCGGATACGCATCGCGGGAGCCCCCGTGGAGATTTTTACCTTCAGACTTAGGGCCATATTTATACTTTTTGATGCAAAACTGTCAAAAAAATTAGCGCCGGCTAACGCCATTCTGAAGCGCCATGCGGGCGCCGTATTTATTCAATGACGTTAGCCGGCGTTATCCGCCGGCGCTGCCTGGTGTGCGTGAAAAAAAATGACGTACACCAGGCAGCGCCGGCGTAGGGGGATATGGAGCTTGGGCGCCAAAAAATGGGGCAAGTCAGGCTGAGGCAAATTTTTCGCCTCAACCCGATTTGCGCCATTTTTTTCAACTCCCAACCCCCATTGAAATGACTCCTGTCTTAGCAAAGACAGGAGTCATGCCCCCTTGCCCAATGGCCAGGCCCAGGGGACTTCTGTCCCCTGGGCATGGTCATTGGGCATAGTGGCATGTAGGGGGGCACAAATCAGGCCCCCCATGCCACAATTTTCTTTAAAAAAAAATACTTACCTGAACTTACCTTAATGTCCCTGGGATGGGTCCCTCCAGCCTTGGGTGTCCTCCTGGGGTGGGCAAGGGTGACAGGGGGTGTCCCTGGGGGCATGGGAGGGCACCTCTGGGCTCCTTCCGAGCCCACTGGTCCATTAACGCCTGCCCTGACCAGGCACTAAAAAACAGCGCAAAAGCGGCTGGACGTCATTTTTTTTGACCCGCCCTCTCCCGGGCATGAATTTTGCCCGGGAGTGTAAATACGGCGCACATGCCTTGGAGTCACTTTTTTAGATGGGAACGCCTACCTTGCATATCATTAACGCAAAGTAGGTGTCCACGCTAAAAAATGACGCAAACTCCATGGACTTTGGCGCTAGACGCTTCTAACACCAAAGTATAAATATAGAGTTAGTTTTGCGTCGGTATTGCGTAAAGAAAAACGACGCAATTCCGGCGCAAACAGAGTATAAATATGCCCCTTAGTCGTTTTTTCGAGGTGAAAATCCTTCGACCGGGGCAAACCTGGATCTTGATCCGACATCCTTGGAGTCCTCCCCGGATAAGCTGGCTGGGAGGTCCCGGTCAACTTTCTACGTTCGGACTTAGGTGGTCATTCTGACCTCGGCGGTAAAAGGCGCTTACCGCCGGTCAGAAGACCGCCATAACACCGCCGCAGTCGCGGTAAACCGCCACGGTCATTCTGACCCACAACTGGCAAACCGCCAAAAACCCGACATCAACAAAAGTCCGCCACAGCAACGGCCAGCGAAAAACTGGCCATGACCAAACCTCCACCGTCACGCCAACAGAAATACGCCCATGCCATTCCGACCCACAAATCCCCGCAGAGGTCTTTCAACCGCGGTATTCCATTGGCGGTACACACCGCCACGGTCAAAATACACACACCTTTACAAAACACTACCACATTGGACAATTCAAAATACACACACCTGAGACACATACACACACCACTCCCACACACCCAATTAAATATAAAACACACACCCACATCACCCACAAACCCTTACGACCACAATTGCGACTGAAGGACAGAGAGAGACAGCACAGCATAGAGTAGACCATCACACAGAGGCAAATCACAACATCACCCACACAATTTCCACGCACAAAACACCATACACCACCACACTCACCACACTCTACAACACATACACCACCCCTCACCTCATCCACACCACTCCATGGCACCCCAAAGACACCACAGGTTCTCTGACGCCGAACTCAGGGTCATGGTGGAGGAAATAGTTTGTGTAGAGCCCCAGCTCTTCGGGGCACAGGTGCAGCACAACACCATTGCCAGGAAGATGGAGCTATGGAGCAGAATAGTGGACAGGGTCAACGCTGTTGGACAGCATCCACGAAATCGGGACGACATCAGGAAGTCGTGGAACGACCTACGGGGGAAGGTGCGTTCCATGGTATCAAGGCACAACATCGCGGTACAGCGGACTGGCGGCGGACCCCCACCTACTCCCCCAGAATTCACAGCATGGGAGGAGGAAGTCTTGCACATCCTGCATCCTGAGGGCCTCGCAGGAGTAGGCGGAGGAATGGACTCTGGTAAGTCAAATCTTCACCACTTCATTCCCCCCACCCCACCTGCATGCCAAATCATACCCCCACCCTCACCCCCACCCCCATCACACCAACTCCTTGCAAATGGCTCACCATCACAACCCACCCATCCCAAAACCTATCCCTGCATGCCTCCCCAAAGCATGGACACCCATCACCAAAGCATGCCCACTGCACATACCCATCTCCCCCACAAGCCACCGTCACAAAAGCCCCCACAATGGAATGCCAGCACTGGGGTACACGGCCACCCACCCATTACACGAAATGGCACACACAGAAGCAATAACCATACTCTTATACCCCTGCAGGACCCGAACGCCACCACACCGCCCAGGATGGTCCAGAGATGTCCATCCCACCCCCAGAAGAGGCCCCCAGTGATGACAGCAGCTCTGTCTCCCTGGACCCAGATGACCAGCCCGGCCCATCGGGAACCTCGGGACAGTCGGTTCCCCCAGACAGCCACAGGCTACAGCAGACCTAACCCCCTCTGGGAACACCAGCACAGCCCCCACCCAGCGGGCCCATGCCTCTGTCTCCAGGACACGTCAATCAGCGGTGTGTCCACCACTACAGGGCACCCAGGTTGACCCACCACCCCAACAACAACAGGGACCTGGGGGCAGTGGTAGTGGGCACACGGTCCAGGGGACAGAGGCCCAGGGAAACAGGGGAACTGGGAGGGCTGCTGTGCGACAGGGGGGGGACAGGCCCAGGGAACCGACTATCCAAGAGGCCCTCTCCTCCATCATGGGAGCATACCACCACTCCCAGGAGACGATGGCTACGGTCCTGGCCAGGTTCCAGGAGATCCAGGTACTGCAGGAGGAACAGTACATGGGGTTCAGAGAGGAACTGAGAAACATTAGTTCCGCAATGGGGACCATCGTCGTGGCCCTTAACCAGATAGTCACCACATTGCGGGACCATGTGGCACCACAAAGGGCCCCTGTCACTAGCCTGGACCAGGAACAGCCTACCACCTCCACCGGCGCTAATGGACAGGAGGCCCCCACACAACGACAGGCCACCAGAACCCCACCTCCTGCAGAAGAAGAACCACCCCGCAAGCGGTACCTGAGATCTCACAAGAAGACAGAGTAGGATGCCAAGACCCCTGCCAGCAAACGATACCCCCTGATGTCATCCCACTGTCCCACATTGTCACCCTGTCCAAACTTAAACTGCCCCTGCTCCATCCTTCCACAGGCATATGGACAATGCACCTGTGCGACTGAAAACTGGACTCTGCCATGGACATTACATGGACATGGAGCTGTTCCATCACGTAAGGGATGCTGCTATTTCGCATGATGTACGCGTCATGCACTGACCCAGGGAACTTTGCATTTACATGGGAGATGTACTGGTCAGCCAAACAGACCACCTGGACATTCATCGAATGATAACTTTTTCTGTTCCTGTACACCTGCTCACTTTCACTGGGGGGAACCAAAGCCACATGGGTCCCATCATTGGCACCAATGATGTTGGGGATATGGCCAAGGGCATAGAAATCACCCTTCACTGTAGCCAAATCACCCACCTCAGGGAAAACAATGTATCTCCGCATGTATTTCATCAGGGCATACAACACTCTGGACAAAACCTTAGAAAACATAGGCTGAGACATCCCTGATGATACGGCCACTGTTGTTTGAAATGATCCACTTGCCAAAAAATGGAGTACTGACAGAACCTGCACCAGAGGGGGAATCCCTGTGGGTTGGCGAATGGGGGAGATGAGGTCTGGCTCCAGCTGGGCACACAGTTCCTGTATAGTGGCTCGGTCAAGTCTGTATGTCAGTATGACATGTCTTTCTTCCATTGTCGACAGGTCCACCAGCAGTCTGTACACTGGAACATTCCTCCATCTCCTCGCAAGTCCCAGCGGACGGTGCCTAGGAAGGACAACATGGAGCACAGAGTCAAGCAACCCACAGGTACGTAACCACAGCTTGCACAGAACACGATTCGCTATGCATTGAATGGCTTGTATGAGTGGCAATGCAAGGCCTAGGCCTGTGTGACGCAGTACAAATTAAGCCATGTGGGCCCTTGAAATGGCGGCTGCCTGATCTGTGAAGTGTGACAATGGGATGTGAGGTCAATGCGCTGGCGTGGCACACCGTGGCGGTAGGCGGTCGAAGACCGCGGCGCAAAGCCGCATTGGTTAACATTGAAGCCTATGGGTTTCAGGAGCCAATGACGAAGTGCGCCGGCGGTCGCGGTACGCACCGCAGCGGTACGCACGGCCATCTTCTATCTGCTTAATCACTCGAAACCTGATCATCCACAGGAGAGGACCTATACTGCAAGTGCTGCTGTGACCTCGGTCTGGAAGATACAATGGCTGCTGCGACTGGGGAAAGGGCCCCTGCCTTCACGTCTGAAGAGTTGGAGAAGCTCGTGGATGGGGTCCTCCCCCAGTATGCGCTACTCTACGGTCCTCCAGACCAACAAGTGAGTACACCGGGTGCACATGGAATGGGCTATGCCTGTGTGGATTGGGGTGGATGTAAGTTGGTGGGGTGGGGGGCGAATGAGGAGTGCAACGCCCGACAGATGAGAGCATGTGCCATATAGCAAAGTTGGTGGGGGGGGGCCAATCACATCTAACATGCAGGTCATTCATGATTTCCTCCTTTCCACCCTGTACATGTCAAATAGGTCAGCGCCCATCAGAAGATCGAGATTTGGCGTGCCATCGCCAAGGAAGTCCGGAACTTGGGGGTCCACAACAGACGGGGCACCCACTGCCGCAAGAGGTGGGAGGACATCCGCCGCGGAACAAGGAAGACCGCAGAAACACTGCTGGGGATGGCCTCCCAACCTAGGAGGGGTGCCAGTCGCACCATGACCCCCCTGATGTCCCGGATCCTGGCGGTGGCCTACCCTGAATTGGATGGGCGCTTTAAGACATCACAGCAGACACAAGGGGGTGAGTATCAGCACATTCTCCTATCTTTCAGCGCAGTGGAGGCGTCTGGGTGGGGGAGGAGGGCTGTGGGTGACATTAGGCCAGGGCGCTTTCTGTAGTGTAGTCCTCTCCCTTAGGCATGGCCCTGTGCCCCCGGCCCCCACCTCGGTAGGGTGACAAGTACAGCCATTGAAGGTCCAGCATCTCCCATGTGCGCGTTTGACGTCTCTTGGCCTGTTGTCTTAGTCAGTAGTACTGAGTAGTGTACCCCGAATGCGCGGCTTAGTGCATTAGGCACCTGTGTCTGTCCTCTCCGCCAACGGTGTTGACATTGCATGCACTCAACCTGGTCTTCTTTTTTCTCCCCCCACCCTTTCTCTTCATCTTCTTGTGCATGTGTGCATTAGCATCATCAGGCGGAGGAGATTTGGCATCGGAGCACGAGGGAGCTGCAGGACACAAGGCCCCGGTGGGCCCAGGAACAGACACCGAGGGCACCAGTGATCCGGAGGGCGAGGGGAGCACCACGACGGGGACCGCTGGTGAGAGCAGCGAAAGCGACACGTCCTCGGATGGGAGCTCCCTAGGGGTGACGGCAACATCCGTGCCCCCCGCCTCTACAGGTACAGCCGCCACCCAGCGCACCAGCCCCGCCCTCCCAGCAGCCCCTCAGTCTTCGCTCCGTGCCGGTTCGCCCAGGAAGGCGCGCGTCTCCTTCGCCCCAGGCACCTCAGCCCCTGCCCCTGTTGCCCCTGCTGCCCTCAGTGCAGAGCTCATTGACCTGGTAAGGACGCTCATTGTTGGGCAGACGACCCTTTTTAATGCCATCCAGGGTGTGCAAAGGGAGGTGCAACAGAGCAATGCGTACCTGGAGGGCATTCATTCGGGTCAGGCTGCCCATCAACGAGCGTTCACTGCTCTGGCCTCAGCACTGACGGCAGCCATTGTCCCTGTTTCCAGCCTCCCTCTTCTTACTGCCTCCAGCCTTTCTCTGTCTCCTGTTCTTCAGCCTATCCCATCCACACCATCAGACCAGCCTGCACACACCTCAACACCCAAGAGCAGCTCATCCAAACACAAGCACCACAGATCCCACAAACACTCACCCAAGCAACACCCAGATACAGACATGCCAACAGCCACTGCCACCCCTGTGTCCCCCTCCTCCTCGTCTCCCTCCTCCCTCCCTGTGACATCTACACTCACACCTGCATGCACCCCAACATCAGCCAGTGCTTCCATCACCACCTCACCCTCCAGTACAGTCCACACTCGTGCAGTCACCACCCCCACTGCCATTTACACGTCCCCTGTGTCCTCTCCCACTGTGTCTGTCACCCCCTCTTCCAAGACACACAAACGCAGGCAGACACCCACCCAACAGCCATCCACCTCACGACAGCCTACAGCACCAGCACCTTCACCCAATGACAGCACACCTGACTCTCCTACAACCACCTCCTCTACCTCCACTTCCATCTCCACTTCTCCTACCCTTTACCTTGGCCCTAAAAAACTTTTCCTGGCTAACCTTAACCTCTTTCCCCCCGATGAGCTCCCCCATCCATCTTCAAAGAGTCCCAAGAGCACCGCAGCCACCACCAGCCCAGCTTCGGGTGTCACTGTTGTGCCTGGGTTCTGGAGCCCACCCTTTGCCAGCAGTGACACATCGATCAGCAGCAAGGACACGTCCAGCCCCCCCCCCCGGCAAGAGGACCCGCAAAAACAAGGGCCGCCGTGCGAGGACCGACAGGGCTGCCCCCAAGGAGCAATGTGCGGCCACTTCACCACCCACACCATCTAGGGGAGGCAAGGGCCCGAGAGCCCCATCAAAGGAGCGGAAGGGCAGCAGGAGCGCGGAGAAGGTGGACCCCACATGCCACATCCCAGCTGGGAAGGAGGACACTAAGGAGGCCAGGAGTCCGTCCCCGAAGGGTCCAGAAACGTCACGGTCCGAGGGCGACTGAGCAGGGAGTCCAGGCCAGGTCTGGCTCCCTTGACCTGCTGGATGAGCACCGCTGAACAGGGCCCGCGGTGCAGAAGAGCACCGCTGAACAGGGCCCGCCGTGGAGATAGGCACCGCTGAACAGGGCCCGCCGTGGAGATAGGCACCGCTGAACAGGGCCCGCCGTGGAGTAGAGCACCGCTGAACAGGGCCCGCGGTGCAGAAGAGCACCGCTGAACAGGGCCCGCCGTGGAGATAGGCACCGCTGAACAGGGCCCGCGGTGCAGAAGAGCACCGCTGAACAGGGCACGCCGTGGAGTAGAGCACCGCTGAACAGGGCCCGCGGTGCAGAAGAGCACTGCTGAACAGGGCCCGCCGTGGAGATAGGCACCGCTGAACAGGGCCCGCGGTGCAGAAGAGCACCGCTGAACAGGGCCCGCCGTGGAGAAGAGCACCGCTGAACAGGGCCCCGCCGTGGAGAAGAGCACCGCTGAACAGGGCCCGCCGTGGAGTAGAGCACCACTGAACAGGGCCCGCGGTGCAGAAGAGCACCGCTGAACAGGGCCCACCGTGGAGATAGGCACCGCTGAACAGGGCCCGCGGTGCAGAAGAGCACCGCTGAACTTGTCCCCGCCGTGGAGAAGAGCACCGCTGAACAGGGCCCCGCCGTGGAGAAGAGCACCGCTGAACAGGGCCCGTCGTGGAGTAGAGCACCGCTGAACAGGGCCCGCGGTGCAGAAGAGCACCGCTGAACAGGGCCCGCCGTGGAGATAGGCACCGCTGAACAGGGCCCCGCCGTGGAGAAGAGCACCGCTGAACAGGGCCCCGCCGTGAAGAAGAGCACCGCTGAACAGGGCCCCGCCGTGGAGAAGAGCACCGCTGAACAGGGCCCGCGGTGCAGAAGAGCACCGCTGAACAGTGCCCGCTGTGGAGATAGGCACCGCTGAACAGGGCCCGCGGTGCAGAAGAGCACCGCTGAACAGGGCCCGCCGTGGAGATAGGCACCGCTGAACAGGGCCTGCGGTGCAGAAGAGCACCGCTGAACAGGGCCCGCCGTGGAGAAGAGCACCGCTGAACAGGGCCCGCCGTGGAGTAGAGCACCGCTGAACAGGGCCCGCGGTGCAGAAGAGCACCGCTGAACAGGGCCCGCCGTGGAGATAGGCACTGCTGAACAGGGCCCGCGGTGCAGAAGAGCACCGCTGAACAGGGCCCGCCGTGGAGATAGGCACTGCTGAACAGGGCCCGCGGTGCAGAAGAGCACCGATGAACAGGGCCCGCCGTGGAGAAGAGCACCGCTGAACAGGGCCCCGCCGTGGAGAAGAGCACCGCTGAACAGGGCCCGCCGTGGAGTAGAGCACCGCTGAACAGGGCCCGCGGTGCAGAAGAGCACCGCTGAACAGGGCCCGCCGTGGAGATAGGCACCGCTGAACAGGGCCCGCGGTGCAGAAGAACACCGCTGAACAGGGCCCCGCCGTGGAGAAGAGCACCGCTGAACAGGGCCCCGCCGTGGAGAAGAGCACCGCTGAACAGGGCCCGCCGTGGAGTAGAGCACCGCTGAACAGGGCCCGCGGTGCAGAAGAGCACCGCTGAACAGGGCCCGCCGTGGAGAAGAGCACTGCTGAACAGGGCCCCGCCGTGGAGAAGAGCACCGCTGAACAGGGCCCCGCCGTGGAGAAGAGCACCGCTGAACAGGGCCCGCGGTGCAGAAGAGCACCGCTGAACAGGGCCCGCCGTGGAGATAGGCACCGCTGAACAGGGCCCGCGGTGCAGAAGAGCACCGCTGAACAGGGCCCGCCGTGGAGAAGAGCACCGCTGAACAGGGCCCCGCCGTGGAGAAGAGCACCGCTGAACAGGGCCCTGCCATCTCAAGCACCGCTCCGCTGGGCCCTTCCTCTCAAGCACCGCTCCGCTGGGCCCTTCATCTCAAGCAGCGCTCCTCTGGGCACCGCCATCTCAAGCACCGCTCCGCTGGGCCCTTCCTCTCAAGCACCGCTCCGCTGGGCCCTTCATCTCAAGCAGCGCTCCGCTGGGCACCGCCATCTCAAGCACCGCTCCGCTGGGCCCTTCCTCTCAAGCACCGCTACGCTGGGCACCGCCGTCTCAAGCACCGCTCCGCTGGGCCCTTCCTCTCAAGCACCGCTCCGCTGGGCCCTTCCTCTCAAGCACCGCTCCGCTGGGCCCTTCCTCTCAAGCACCGCTCCGCTGGGCACCGCCGTCTCAAGCACCGCTCCGCTGGGCCCTTCCTCTCAAGCACCGCTACACTGGGCACCGCCGTCTCAAGCACCGCTCCGCTGTGCCCTTCATCTCAAGCACCGCTCCGCTGGGCCCTTCCTCTCAAGCACCGCTCCGCTGTGCACCGCCGTCTCAAGCACCGCCCTGCTGGGCCCTTCCTCTCAAGCACCGCTCCGCTGGGCACCGCCGTCTCAAGCACCGCTCCGCTGGGCCCTTCATCTCAAGCACCGCTCCGCTGGGCCCTTCCTCTCAAGCACCGCTCCGCTGGGCACCGCCATCTCAAGCACCGCTCCGCTGGGCACCGCCGTCTCAAGCACCGTTTATGGTTCACTGTGCCCACCATGCCTCCTCCTTGACCAGTGGAGACTGTCATCCACCTGATGGACTGTGGCTTTGCACTCCCCAGGATGGTCCAGTGGGCAGCCCACCCACTGTAGAGACATTGAGAGACTGTGGCTTTGCACTCCCCAGGATGGTCCAGTGGGCAGCCCACCCACTGTAGAGACATTGAGAGACTGTGGCTTTGCACTCCCCAGGATGGTCCAGTGGGCATGGTGGCTCCTCGTGGATCTGGCGTCGTGGACTCATGTGGCTGTGGTGCCCCCCCCCTTCCCTTCCCCCTGAGGTGCCTGTAGTTTTTACATCTGATGCCCCTGCAGTGTTCTCTCCAAAGGACTCAGGTCTCCTGTGTGGGCTTTGCCCTTATTTCTCAAGACTTTGGCCCACGGACATGCTGAATTCGTAGGATGTGCAGGACTTGGTACTTCAGTTATACACTGATGTGTATGTCATTAGTTTTGTTGTGAATATCTTTCATGGTTGTACGATAATTTTCTGGAGCTTTTTGGTACATAAATATTTATTCCAAATATGATTATGTCCTAGCATTTTTCAGGGGTGTTTGGGTGGTGTCACTGTGACTTGGTGCTCTGCATTGGTGAGTACATAGTTGGGGGGGGGGTCGCATATGTGTGTGCCCGTAACCTTTCGTCCTCCCCCTCCCGTGTGTCGTAGGTGCAGTACTCACAGTTGTCGTCTGCGCCGGACTTCGTACTCGTGGTAGATGAGAAGGTAGACGAGAGCAGGTAGGATGTTTAATTCGGGTTCCATGCTGTCCTCCTTCCTCCTGGAGTGCGTAGTGGTGAGGGTTATCCCATCCGTAGTCTGTTTCCGCCGTGTTTTTATCGGCAGTGCTCCCGCCCCGGAAAAGGTGGCGTATTGGTGAGTTGGAATAGTGTGGGCGGTACATTGTCTGCCGCCTGTCTGTTGGCGGTGACCGCCGCGCTGTTTGTTTGTACCGCCGTGGCGGTCGGAGTGTTAAGGTGGCTGTCTGTGTTGGCGGTTCCCGCCAGGCTCAGAATCCCATTTTTTTTACCGCCAGCCTGTTGGCGGGTTGGCCGCCGCTTTAACACCGACCGCCAGGGTTAGAATCACCCCCAGAGTGTAAAGCATTCAAATATCACAAAACAGTAATTAAATAAAACACAGGAAACAGTTTAAAAATCCAAAACCAATTTATAAAAATAGATTATATTTTTTATCTATCTTTAAAATGACACAAAGACGAATAAAATCGGATAAGGGGAACCGGATATATGAATTTTTAAAGAATTATTGTTTTCTAGCACCTAGAAACAAAAAAAAGCGCCATTCGGGTCAACTGGTTGCATTTCGACCGGGGCAAAGTCAAAGTTTAAGGCCGACCGCGATGGAGCCCGGCTTGGCTACAGCCCGCGGGAGGCCCCAGTCAAAAGTTTACCTTCGGACTTAGGCCCTCATTACAACCTTGGCAGTAAATCCTGCTTGCCACCATGCAGAAGACCGCTAACACACGGCTGCGGCAGCGGAAATCCGCTATAGCTATTATGACCCACAGCTCAGAATCCGCCAAAATCTAGACACCCACACAAGTCCGCCACACCAAAGGTCAGTGATAAACTGGCAATAACAAAACCTCCACCGTCACCCCAACAGGAATATGCCCACACTATCATGACCCAGGAATCCACACAACGGTCTTTCAACCGCTGTATTCCATTGGCGGTACACACCGCCGCGCTCAAAATACACACACATTTACAAAACACAACCACATTGGACAATTCCAAATACACACACCTGATTAACATACACACAACACTCCCACACACCCAATACAATATAAAACAGACACACACATTACCCACAAACCCTTACAATGAACAATTTGGAAGAAGCAGAGAGACAGCAAAGCAAAGACCACACCAGCATACAGAGGCACACAACACCATCACACATACACATCCACGCACAAAACACCACACCCCCTAAACATCACCCCACACATCACAACACACACCACTTCACACATCACCCACACCACCCCACGGCACCGCAAAGACACCCCAGGTTTTCTGAGGAGGAGCTCAGGGTCATGGTGGAGGGAATCATCCGGGTAGATCCACAGCTATTCAGATCACAGGTGCAGCACACGACCATAGCTAGGAAGATGGAGCTATGGCACAGAATCGTGGACAGGGTCAACGCAGTGGGACAGCCCCCAAGAACACGGGATGACATCAGGAAGAGGTGGAACGACCTACGGGGGAAGGTGCGTTCCGTGGGCTCAAGACACCACATTGCAGTTCAGAGGACTGGCGGCGGACCCCCACCTCCTCCCCTACAACTAACAACATGGGAGGAGCAGGTCTTGGCTATACTGCATCCTGAGGGCCTCGCAGGAGTAGCTGGAGGAATGGACTCTGGTTAGTCAAATCTTTCACTACTTCATCCCCCACCCTACCTGCATGCTATCACATACCCCCACCCTCGCCCTCACCCCCATCACTCCAACTCCTCACCTATGTCCCACTATCACAAACCACACATCCCAACACCAAGCCCTGCATGCAACAACAAAGCATGGACACCCATCACCAATGCATGTCTACTACACATACCCACACAGACCCCAAACAATTAACAGACAAGGTCCTACACAAGAATGTAGGCACTGGGGTACAGGGTCACCCACCCATTGCACAACATGGCACACACAGATGCAATAATCATGCCTTTACACCCCTGCAGGACCCCTACCCAACGTCACCAGACAGGAGGTTCCAGACATGTCCACTTCACCCACAGAAGAGGCCCACAGTGATGACAGCAGCTCTGTCCAACTGGATCTAGGTGACCAGCCCGGCCCATCTGGAACCTCTGGACAGTCGGTTCCCCTGACACAGTCACAGGCCACCACAGAGCCTCCCCCCTCAGGAAACACCAGCACAGCACCCACCCAACGGGCCCATACCTCTGTCCCCAGGACACGTCAAGCAGCAGTGTGTCCACCACTACAGGGAACCCAGGCTAACCCACCACCCCAAGAACAACAGGGATCTGGGGGCAGTGGTAGTGGGCACACGGTTCAGGGGACAGAGGCCCAGGAAAACCAGGGAACTGGGAGGTTTACTGTGCGACAGGGGGAGGACAGGCCTAGGGAACCCACTCTCCACGAGGCCCTCTCCAGCATCATGGGAGCGTACCATCTTTCCCAGGAGACGATGGCAACGGTACTGGCCAAGTTTTAGGAGACCCAGCGGCTGCTGGAGGAACAGTATTTGGGGTTCAGGGAGGAACTCAAATCCATCAATACCACCCTGGGCACCATTGTAGGGGTGCTGAAGGACCTCGTGAACACCAGGAGGGACACTGTGACACAACAAGGGGCCCCTGACACTAGCCTGGACGATGAACTGCCCACCACCTCCGCTGGCACTAGTGGACAGAAGGCATCGTCACAGGAGCACGACACCAGCACCCCAACCCCTGCAGATGGAGAACCACCCCGCAAGCGGTCCCTGACATCCAGGACAAAGACAGAGAACAATGCCAAGACCCCCGCCAAGAAATGAGACCACCCTGAATGTCATCTTTCTGTCCCACTTTGTCACCCTGTCCATCCTTAAACTGCCCTAGCTCCACCTCCTATGCCCCTTTGGACAATGCATCTGTGAGACCAATAGACTGGACTCTGCCATGGACATTCCTCCACCATCACCCCTGACCATTTTACAACCCCCTCCACTATTTAGCACTTAAATAAACACCCTTGAACCACAAAACAATCTGGAGTCAGTCTGTCCTTTCACAAATGTGTATTTGCAATAACTGAGGGAAACAGCAATGTCCATTCTATGTCAACATACCTATGTCACACAGCTTTAGTCCATGAGGTGACATAGCAGAGGTCACACAGTGGGACCCACATCTGTAAAATCAAAAGGGAAAGTGACAAATTAGGGTCCATACACTGGGTGAAAGTGACAGACAGATGAGAGGTCGAACAATTTTATCAGATGTAGGAGGCAGTGATGTCTTCTTACCTGTGTCTCACTGAAAGTATTGTTGGATCACGGTGTTGTCTACGTCCTCTTCTTCTGCCTCCTCTTCTTCACTGTCCACAGGCTCCACAGCTGCCACAACACCTCCTTCAGGACCATCCTCCTGCAGAAAAGGCACCTGTCATCGCAAAGCCAAGTTGTGCAGCATACAGCAGGCCACGATGTTCTGGCACACCTTCTTTGGTGAGTGGTAAAGGGGACCACCTGTCACATGGAGGCACCGGAACCTGGCCTTCAGGAGGCCGAAGGTCTTCTCTATAATCCTCCTAGTTCACCCATGTGCCTCATTGTAGCGTTCCTCTGCCCTTGTCCTGGGATTTCTCACTGGGGTCAGTAGCCATGACATGTTGGGGTAGCCAGATTCACCTGCAAATGTCGAGGGACAACTGATAGACACACACTAACCCTTAGGGACAACCCCAGACCCAGACAACTATTCACACTGTATAGGGTCCTTGTCGTCACCTACTAGCCACACACGGTGCCTCTGGAGTTGCCCCATCACATAAGGGATGCTGTTATTCCTCAGAATGTAAGTGTCATGCACTGAGCCAGGAAACTTGGCGTTCACATGGGAGATGTACTGGTCAGCCAAACACACCATCTGCACATTCATAGAATGGTAGCTCTTCCATATTCTGTACATCTGTTCACTCCTGTGGGGGGTACCAAGGCCACATGTGTCCCATCAATGGCACCTATGATGTTGGGGATATGTCCAAGAGCATAGAAGTCACCTTTCACTGTAGGCAAATCCTCCACCTGAGGGAAAACGATGTAGCTGCACATATGTTTCAGCAGGTCAGACAACACTCTGGACAACAAGTTTGAGAACATAGGCTGGAATATCCCTGATGCTATGGCCACTGTAGTTTGAAAAGACCCACTTGCCACGGAAATGGAGTACTGACAAGACCTGCACTAGAAGGGGGATTCCTGTGGGATGGCGGATACCTGACATCAGGTCTGGCTCCAACTGGGCACACAGTTCCTGGATTGTGGCATGATCAAGTCTGTAGGTGTCTATTACATGTCGCTCTTCCATTGTTGACAGGTCCACCAGTACACCGAAGAATGCTGCCATCGCCTCTCCTGCCCCAGCGGACGTGCTCTATGGATGAGAACAGCGATCAGAGGGTCAGCCAACACTGAGGTACAAAAAAAACAACTTTATTGCACACAATTGTCAATCCGCTATGTGCCTGTCTTAGTGTGTATGCAAGGCCAAGGTATGTGTGACACATTTAAAATTAATGCCATGTGGCCCCCTGAAATGGCGGTTGCCTGACCTGTAAGGTGGGACAAGGGGATATGAGGTAACTGCGCTGGCGTTGTACACCATCGCGGTAGGCGGTCGAAGACCGCGGCGCAATCCTGCATTGGTTAACATTGGACCCTATGGGTCCCAGGAGCCAATGACAATGTACGCCGGAGGTGACGGCACACACCGCCGTGGACGTGACCGCCATTTTCAATCTGTTCACTCACTTGATACCTGATCTTCGACAGGAGAGGACCTACACTGCAAGTGCTGCTGTGACCTCAGTCTGGAAGCGACAATGGCTCAAGTGGGAAAGGGCCCCTGCCTTCACATCGGAGGAGTTGGAGAAACTAGTGGATGGGGTCCTCCCCCAGTACACGCTACTCTACGGTCATCCAGACAAACAGGTGAGTACACTGTGAGTATGCTGTATGGGCAATGCCTGTTTGGAGTGGTGTGGATTGGAGATGGGGGGTTGAGGCATCTATGATATGACGGTGAGTGTATGTGCATCAGGGCAAGGGTGGGAACTTGGGCCAATGACTGTGATGGTCCAGATGGTTAATGTTTTACCTTTTCCCCTGTACTATTCCTGTAGGTCAGCACCCACCAGAAGAAGGATATTTGGCGTGCCATCGCTAAGGATGTTCAGGCCCTGGGGGTCCACCACAGGTGGAGCACCCACTGCCGGAAAAGATGGGAGGACATTCGCCGCTGGAGCAAGAAGACGCTGAAGGCCCAGCTGGGGATGGCCTCCCAACGTGAGAGGGGTGCCCGTCGCACCATGTCCCCCCTGATGTTCCGGATCCTGGTGGTGGTGTATCCAGAGTTGGATGGGCGCTTGAGGGCATCACAGCAGCCACAAGGGGGTGAGTACAGTCACATCCATCTGACTCTGCATGCATTCGGAGGTGTCTGGGTGGGGAAGGTGGGCTGTGGGTTCCCCTAGGCTAGGGTGAGCCTTGTAGGAAAGGACCCTTTGTGAGGCAGGCCAAGTGGCACCCCAACCCCACCAGTAGTAAGAGCAATCTACACCTAGTCAGGCTCCTGTGACTTCCATGTGTGCAGCAATCAGGCATAGGCCATGTACCCCATGTCCCTGTGATAAATTAGGGAACTCTAAGTGCATGGCGTAGTGCAGAGGACTGCTGTGTCTGTAGTGTCCGCCAACGGTAGCAGTGTTGCATGCACTAAACATGTCTTTCTCCTGTCTTTCCCGCACCCTTTTTGTGGTCTCCCTGTTCTTGTGTGCATTAGCATCATCAGGCGGAGGAGCTGTGCCACCGGAGCAGGAGGGAGCTGCATCCCACATGGCCCTAGAGGGCGAGGCTACGGAGTCAGAATTCACCAGTGGGACAGAGGGCGAGGGGAGCTCCACGGCGGGGACTGGAGCAGAGACCATCGGCACCGACTCCTCCTCTGATGGGAGCTCCCTTGCGGTGGCAGGCCCCTCTGTGCGCCCCGCATGTACAGGTACAGCCGCCACCCCTCCTACCAGCACTGCCCTCCCAGTAGCCCCTCAGAGTGTGCCCCGTGGCCGCTCACCCAGGAGGGTGGGCATCTCCTTCGCCCCAGGCACCTCAGGCCCTGCCCCAGTCACCCCTGCTGCCCTCAGTGAGGAGGCCATTGACCTCCTCAGATGCCTCACTGTTGGGCAGTCTACCATTCTGAATGCCATCCAGGGTTTAGAGTAGCAGTTGCAACAGACAAATGCATACCCGGAGGGCATTCATTCTGGCCAGGCAGCCCAACAGAGAGCATTTCAGACTCTGGCCTCAGCACTGATGGCAGCCATTGTCCCTGTGTCCAGCCTCCCCCCTCCAACTTCCTCCACTCAGACCTAATCCCCAGTACCTCAGCCTATCCCAAGCACACCATCAGACCAGCTTGCACACACCTCAACACACAAGGGTAGCTCTGGCAAACATAAGCACCACACATCCCACAGGCACTCACACAAGCATCATACCCATGCACACATACCAACATCCACTGCCTCCACTGTGTCCCCCTCCTCCACGTCTCCCTCATCCCTCCCTGTCACGTTTCCACTCACACCTGCATGCACTACATCTTCAGCCACTACCTCCATCACCAGCACGCCCATCACCACACAGCGCTTCGTGCAGTCACCACCCCCACTACCATTCACACATCCCCTGTGTCCTCTCCCAGTGTGTCTGTGAGCCCTCCTGCCAAAGTACACAACGCAGTCACACACCCACCCAACAGCCATCCACCTTACGACAGCCTCCAGCCCATGCACCTTCACCCAAAGTCAGCAAACGGACACCTCCTACAACCACTACCTCTTCCTCCACTTCCAAACCCCCTCCATCTACTAATCCCAGTGTGTCTAAAAAACTTTTCCTGTCAAACCTTGACGTCTTCCCTTCACCTCCCTCACCCCTTCCTTCCCCTAGGGCCCGCCTTTCCAGGTCCCAAACCAGCACCTCAGCCACCACATCACAGGGCACAGTGGTGCCAACAGTAACCGGCTTCTGGAGAGGGCCAACCAGCAGGGCTACCAGTGTCACAAGGAGCAAAGCCAAGGACATTCCCCCACCTCCAAAGCAGAAGACGTTGCCCATATCCCGGAGGGAGAAGACCAAAACTCCTGCCACCAAGGGCTCAGCCAAGACAACAGTTGGGAGTGGCAAGAAAGCTGCGCCACCATCCAAGTTGGGGAAGGGCCTGAAAAAGAAAGGCAAGTTGCCACCAACCTGCACGGCGGACAAGACCGCCACCGGCTCGCCACATGCACCGCCGCCACAGCCACCGCCGCCAGCACCCAAGATACTGAGCCCTTCACCAGCACCGCAGACACTGTGCCCTTCAGCAGCACCGAGGTCAGTGAGCCCGCCACCAACACCACTGCTCATGACAACGCCGCCAGCACCGAGGTCAGTGAGCTCCCAACCAGCACCGCCGCTCATGACACCGCCGCCAGCACCGAGGTCAGTGAGCCCGCCACCAGCACCACCGCTCATGACACCGCCGCCAGCACCGAGGTCAGTGAGCCCCCCACCAGCACCGCTGCCCAATGACTGCCGCAAGCACCGCCGCTACTGAGCCCGCCGCCAGCACCGCCAGCGGCCATGTCACATCCTGAGCCAATGGCACCACCACAGACATGGCTGTCATCCCCAGTGATCATTCGTACGAGGCTGGTGGTCAGTTGCAGGGGCCTGGGCAGCTTCCATGTTGCCCCACCGTCAGTGGAGCATCACATCCACTACCTCAGTCCTTGGCAGAATGAAGCACTCTGGGCACAAAGCCCCCTCCAGAACCAGTGGAGAAAGGCATCCACTATCTCAGTCCTTGGCAGGATGAAGCACTCTGGGCACAAAGTCCCCTCCATAACCAGTGGAGAATCACATCCACTACCTCAGTCCTTGGCAGGATGAAGCACTCTGGGCACAAAGCCCCCTCCAGAACCAGTGGAGACTGTTATCCACTTGAGAGACTGTGGCTTTGCACTCCCCAGGATAAAGCAGTGGGCAAACCACCGACTGGAGAGACTTGAGAGACTGGCTTTGCACTCCCCAGGATAAAGCAGTGGGCAACCCACCCTCTGGAGAGACTTGAGAGACTGTGGCTTTGCACTCCCCAGGATACATCAATGGGCATGGAGACCCCTCGTTCTAATAATTTCCTTTAGTCCTTGCGTTCTTCCTGGGGGGGTTGGTGGGGAATGTAACATTTCAGCATGTATTTGTGTGTGTGTTGTTGTGGGTGAGGGTGGGGGTGTTGCGTGTTGCGTGTGTGTGTGTCACTCTCTTTTCCCTCCCCCCTCCACTGTCTCATAGGTGCAGTACTCACTGTGGCCATCGCCGCCATCGGTCGTGCTCCTGGTAGAGGAGCAGGAGGACAATTGCAGGGAGGATTTGGAGTTCCAGCTCCATGGCGTCCTGGTTCCTCGTGGGGTGTGTAGAGGTGAGAGTTTTCCCTTCCAAGTCCTGTTTTCGCCGTGTTTGTGTTCACGTTGAATCCGCCCCAGAAAAGGTGGCGGATTGGCCTGTCATAATAGTGTGGGAGGTACATTGTCTTCCGCCTGTCTGTTGGCAGTGACCGCCAAGCTGTTTGTTTGTACCGCCATGGCATTTGGAGTGTTAAAGTGGCTGTCTTTGTTGACAGTTTCCGCCACGGGCGTGATTCCATTTTTTTTCTGCCAGCCTGTTGGCGGTCTTACCGCCGCCTTACCACTGACCACCAGGGTTGTAATGAGGGCCTTAGTCTCTTTTCTGAAGATTTTCTTCAGCGGGACAAACCTGCCAGTCCAATCCGACCTCCTGGAACTCTCCTCCGGATACGCATCGCGGGAGCCCCCGTGGAGATTTTTACCTTCAGACTTAGGGCCATATTTATACTTTTTGATGCAAAACTGTCAAAAAAATTAGCGCCGGCTAACGCCATTCTGAAGCGCCATGCGGGCGCCGTATTTATTCAATGACGTTAGCCGGCGTTAGCCGCCGGCGCTGCCTGGTGTGCGTGAAAAAAAATTACGTACACCAGGCAACGCCGGCGTAGGGGGATATGGAGCTTGGGCGCCAAAAAATGGGGCAAGTCAGGCTGAGGCAAATTTTTCGCCTCAACCCGATTTGCGCCATTTTTTTCAACTCCCAACCCCCATTGAAATGACTCCTGTCTTAGCAAAGACAGGAGTCATGCCCCCTTGCCCAATGGCCAGGCCCAGGGGACTTCTGTCCCCTGGGCATGGTCATTGGGCATAGTGGCATGTAGGGGGGCACAAATCAGGCCCCCCATGCCACAATTTTCTTTAAAAAAAAATACTTACCTGAACTTACCTTAATGACCCTGGGATGGGTCCCTCCAGCCTTGGGTGTCCTCCTGGGGTGGGCAAGGGTGACAGGGGGTGTCCCTGGGGGCATGGGAGGGCACCTCTGGGCTCCTTCCGAGCCCACTGGTCCCTTAACGCCTGCCCTGACCAGGCACTAAAAAACAGCGCAAAAGCGGCTGGACGTCATTTTTTTTGACCCGCCCTCTCCCGGGCATGAATTTTGCCCGGGAGTGTAAATACGGCGCACATGCCTTGGAGTCACTTTTTTAGATGGGAACGCCTACCTTGCATATCATTAACGCAAAGTAGGTGTCCACGCTAAAAAATGACGCAAACTCCATGGACTTTGGCGCTAGACGCGTCTAACACCAAAGTATAAATATAGAGTTAGTTTTGCGTCGGTATTGCGTAAAGAAAAACGACGCAATTCCGGCGCAAACAGAGTATAAATATGCCCCTTAGTCGTTTTTTCGAGGTGAAAATCCTTCGACCGGGGCAAACCTGGATCTTGATCCGACATCCTTGGAGTCCTCCCCGGATAAGCTGGCTGGGAGGTCCCGGTCAACTTTCTACGTTCGGACTTAGGTGGTCATTCTGACCTCGGCGGTAAAAGGCGCTTACCGCCGGTCAGAAGACCGCCAAACACCGCCGCAGTCGCGGTAAACCGCCACGGTCATTCTGACCCACAACTGGCAAACCGCCAAAAACCCGACATCAACAAAAGTCCGCCACAGCAACGGCCAGCGAAAAACTGGCCATGACCAAACCTCCACCGTCACGCCAACAGAAATACGCCCATGCCATTCCGACCCACAAATCCCCGCAGAGGTCTTTCAACCGCGGTATTCCATTGGCGGTACACACCGCCACGGTCAAAATACACACACCTTTACAAAACACTACCACATTGGACAATTCAAAATACACACACCTGAGACACATACACACACCACTCCCACACACCCAATTAAATATAAAACACACACCCACATCACCCACAAACCCTTACGACCACAATTGCGACTGAAGGACAGAGAGAGACAGCACAGCATAGAGTAGACCATCACACAGAGGCAAATCACAACATCACCCACACAATTTCCACGCACAAAACACCATACACCACCACACTCACCACACTCTACAACACATACACCACCCCTCACCTCATCCACACCACTCCATGGCACCCCAAAGACACCACAGGTTCTCTGACGCCGAACTCAGGGTCATGGTGGAGGAAATAGTTTGTGTAGAGCCCCAGCTCTTCGGGGCACAGGTGCAGCACAACACCATTGCCAGGAAGATGGAGCTATGGAGCAGAATAGTGGACAGGGTCAACGCTGTTGGACAGCATCCACGAAATCGGGACGACATCAGGAAGTCGTGGAACGACCTACGGGGGAAGGTGCGTTCCATGGTATCAAGGCACAACATCGCGGTACAGCGGACTGGCGGCGGACCCCCGCCTACTCCTCCAGAATTCACAGCATGGGAGGAGGAAGTCTTGCACATCCTGCATCCTGAGGGCCTCGCAGGAGTAGGCGGAGGAATGGACTCTGGTAAGTCAAATCTTCACCACTTCATTCCCCCCACCCCACCTGCATGCCAAATCATACCCCCACCCTCACCCCCACCCCCATCACACCAACTCCTTGCAAATGGCTCACCATCACAACCCACCCATCCCAAAACCTATCCCTGCATGCCTCCCCAAAGCATGGACACCCATCACCA
Source organism: Pleurodeles waltl (assembly GCF_031143425.1). Classification (NCBI taxonomy): domain Eukaryota; kingdom Metazoa; phylum Chordata; class Amphibia; order Caudata; family Salamandridae; genus Pleurodeles; species Pleurodeles waltl. The sequence goes on from NC_090436.1 coordinate 754,529,095, forward strand.
AAGCATGCCCACTGCACATACCCATCTCCCCCACAAGCCACCGTCACAAAAGCCCCCACAATGGAATGCCAGCACTGGGGTACACGGCCACCCACCCATTACACGAAATGGCACACACAGAAGCAATAACCATACTCTTATACCCCTGCAGGACCCGAACGCCACCACACCGCCCAGGATGGTCCAGAGATGTCCATCCCACCCCCAGAAGAGGCCCCCAGTGATGACAGCAGCTCTGTCTCCCTGGACCCAGATGACCAGCCCGGCCCATCGGGAACCTCGGGACAGTTGGTTCCCCCAGACAGCCACAGGCTACAGCAGACCTAAACCCCTCTGGGAACACCAGCACAGCCCCCACCCAGCGGGCCCATGCTTCTGTCTCCAGGACACGTCAATCAGCGGTGTGTCCACCACTACAGGGCACCCAGGTTGACCCACCACCCCAACAACAACAGGGACCTGGGGGCAGTGGTAGTGGGCACACGGTCCAGGGGACAGAGGCCCAGGGAAACAGGGGAACTGGGAGGGCTGCTGTGCGACAGGGGGGAGACAGGCCCAGGGAACCGACTCTCCAAGAGGCCCTCTCCTCCATCATGGGAGCATACCACCACTCCCAGGAGACGATGGCTACGGTCCTGGCCAGGTTCCAGGAGATCCAGGTACTGCAGGAGGAACAGTACATGGGGTTCAGAGAGGAACTGAGAAACATTAGTTCCGCAATGGGGACCATCGTCGTGGCCCTTAACCAGATAGTCACCACATTGCGGGACCATGTGGCACCACAAAGGGCCCCTGTCACTAGCCTGGACCAGGAACAGCCTACCACCTCCACCGGCGCTAATGGACAGGAGGCCCCCACACAACGACAGGCCACCAGAACCCCACCTCCTGCAGAAGAAGAACCACCCCGCAAGCGGTACCTGAGATCTCACAAGAAGACAGAGTAGGATGCCAAGACCCCTGCCAGCAAACGATACCCCCTGATGTCATCCCACTGTCCCACATTGTCACCCTGTCCAAACTTAAACTGCCCCTGCTCCATCCTTCCACAGGCATATGGACAATGCACCTGTGCGACTGAAAACTGGACTCTGCCATGGACATTACTCCACCATCACCCATCACCGTTTTACAATCATGTCCCTAAATTTAGCACTTTAATAAAATCACTTATTGCACTTAAAAAATCTGGAGTCTGCTTGTATTTTGAACAAATGTATTAGACATAACGGTGCCAAAATGTTCAGTTACATTGTGATGACAACATACCACTGTCACACAGCTGTAGTCCATGGGCAAACAAAGCAGAGGTCACACAGTGGGGCCCACAGCTCTGAAAACGGAAGGGAAAGTCACAACTCAGTTAACAGGAACTGGGGGGAAACACAGGCAGGAGACTTTAAGTAAATGTAAAATTTAATTTGTAAATAGGTTGATTCGTACCTGTGTGCTACTGACAATACTGTTGTATCACTGTGTCCCTGTTGTCTGTGTCGTCCCCGTCGTCTTCCTCCTCTTCACTCTCCACAGGCTCCACAGCTGCTACAACACCACCATCTGGACCATCCTCCTGCAGGAAAGGCACCTGGCGTCGCAAAGCCAGGTTGTGAAGCATACAGCAGGCCACGATGATATGGCACACCTTCTTTGGTGAGTACATTAGGGATCCACCTGTCATATGCAGGCACCTAAACCTGGCCTTCAGGAGGCCGAAGGTCCGCTCGATCACCCTCCTAGTACGCCCATGGGCCTCATTGTACCGTTCCTCTGCCCTTGTCCTGGGATTCCTCACTGGGGTCAGTAGCCACGACAGGTTGGGGTAACCAGAGTCACCAATTAGCCACACACGGTGTCTCTGTAGCTGTTCCATCACGTAAGGGATGCTGCTATTTCGCATGATGTACGCGTCATGCACTGACCCAGGGAACTTTGCATTTACATGGGAGATGTACTGGTCAGCCAAACAGACCACCTGGACATTCATCGAATGATAACTTTTTCTGTTCCTGTACACCTGCTCACTTTCACTGGGGGGAACCAAAGCCACATGGGTCCCATCATTGGCACCAATGATGTTGGGGATATGGCCAAGGGCATAGAAATCACCCTTCACTGTAGCCAAATCACCCACCTCAGGGAAAACAATGTATCTCCGCATGTATTTCATCAGGGCATACAACACTCTGGACAAAACCTTAGAAAACATAGGCTGAGACATCCCTGATGATACGGCCACTGTTGTTTGAAATGATCCACTTGCCAAAAAATGGAGTACTGACAGAACCTGCACCAGAGGGGGAATCCCTGTGGGTTGGCGAATGGGGGAGATGAGGTCTGGCTCCAGCTGGGCACACAGTTCCTGTATAGTGGCTCGGTCAAGTCTGTATGTCAGTATGACATGTCTTTCTTCCATTGTCGACAGGTCCACCAGCAGTCTGTACACTGGAACATTCCTCCATCTCCTCGCAAGTCCCAGCGGACGGTGCCTAGGAAGGACAACATGGAGCACAGAGTCAAGCAACCCACAGGTACGTAACCACAGCTTGCACAGAACACGATTCGCTATGCATTGAATGGCTTGTATGAGTGGCAATGCAAGGCCTAGGCCTGTGTGATGCAGTACAAATTAAGCCATGTGGGCCCTTGAAATGGCGGCTGCCTGACCTGTGAAGTGTGACAATGGGATGTGAGGTCAATGCGCTGGCGTGGCACACCGTGGCGGTAGGCGGTCGAAGACCGCGGCGCAAAGCAGCATTGGTTAACATTGAACCCTAGGGGTCTCAGGAGCCACCGCAGCGGTACGCACGGCCATCTTCTATCTGCTTAATCACTCGAAACCTGATCATCCACAGGATAGGACCTATACTGCAACTGCTGCTGTGACCTCGGTCTGGAAGATACAATGGCTGCTGCGACTGGGGAAAGGGCCCCTGCCTTCACATCTGAGGAGTTGGAGAAACTTGTTGATGGGGTCCTCCCCCAGTATGCGCTACTCTACGGTCCTCCAGACCAACAGGTAAGTACACTGGGACCATGCTTTGTGGGCAATGCCTGTGTTGAGTGGGGTGGATGAAAGATGGTGGGGAGGGGAGCGAATGAGGCATGCATCGCACGACAGATGAGAGCATGTGCCATATGGCAAGGTTGGGGAGGGGGGGCCACTCATATCGACCATGCAGAAAATTATTATATTTTTTTTCCCACCCTGTCCATGTCACATAGGTCAGCGCCCATCAGAAGATCGACATTTGGCGTGCCATCACCAAGGACGTCCGGACCCTGGGGGTCCACAATAGACGGGGCACCCACTGCCGCAAGAGGTTGGAGGACATCCGCCGCGGGAGCAGGAAGACCGCGGAGGCTCTGCTGGGGATGGCCTCCCAACGTAGGAGGGGTGGCTCCCGTCAATTAACCCCCCTGATGTCCTGTATCCTGGCGGTGGCCTACCCCGATTTGGATGGGCGCGTGAGGACATCACAGCAGACACAAGGGGGTGAGTACGAGCACATTCTGCTATGTTAGCGCACAGTGGAGGTGTCTGGGTGGGGGAGGAGGGCTGTGGGTATCTCTAGGCCAGGGCGACTTCTGTAGGCTGGTCCCCTCCGTAAGGCATGGCCCTGTGCCCCCGCCCCCCACCTCTGTAGGGTGCTAAGTACAGCTATCCATGGCCCTGGGTCACCTATGTGTGCAGTTGTCGTCCATAGGCTTGTAGGCCAAGTCACAATAATTGAGTAGTGTACACCGAGTGCGCGGCGTAGTGCAGGGGGCTTCTGTGTCTGTACTCTCCGCCAACGGTGTCGCCAATGCATGCACTCAACATGTCATTTTTTTTTTCTCCCCCCCCCTTTTTTGTGGTCTTCCTGTTCATGTGTGCATTAGCATCATCAGGCGGAGGAGAAGTGGCATCGGAGCACGAGGGAGCTGCATCTCACATGGCCCCGGAGGGCCATGCAACCGACTCCGAATTCACCAGTGAGACGGAGGGCGAGGGGAGCTCCACAATGGGGACCCGTGGAGACGTCCGCGACACAGACACGTCCTCGGAAGGGAGCTCCCTTGTGGTGGCGGCAACATCCGTGCCCACCGCTACAACAGGTACAGCCGCCACACCGTGCACCAGCTCCGCCCTCCAAGCAGCCCCTCAGCGTTCGCCCCGTGCCCGCTCGGCCAGGAAGGCGGGCATCTCCTTCGCCCCAGGCACCTCAGGCCCTGCCCCAGTTACCCCTGCTGCCCTCAGTGAGGAGATCATTGACCTCCTCCAGACGCTCATTGTTGGGCAGTCTACCCTTCTGAATGCCATCCAGGGTGTAGAAAGGGAGGTGCACCGGAGCAATGCATACCTGGAGGGCATCAATTCGGGTCAGGCAGTCACCACCCCCACTGCCATTTACACGTCCCCTGTGTCCTCTCCCAGTGTGTCTGTCACCCCCTCTTCCAAACCACACAAACGCAGGCAGCCACCCACCCAACAGCCATCCACCTCACGACAGCCTCCGTCACAAGCACCTGCACCCAAAGACAGCACACTTGACTCTCCTACAACCACATCCTCTTCCTCCACTCCCATACCCACTGCACCTACCCTTCCCACTGCTCCTAAAAAGTTTTTCCTCTCCAAAATTAACCTCTTTGCATCACCTGACCCACCTCCTCCATCTGGTAAGAGTCCAAACAGCACCTCAGCCACCACAAGCCCTGCACCTACAAGGACCATAGTCCAGGGCTATTGGAGTCCACCAGCTTCTAGGGCATCAACATCGGCCAGCAGCAAGGGGACAGCCAGCCCACCCCCTGGGAAAAAACTAAAAAAGGGAAGGGCCGGCGCGAGAGGCCAGAGACGGCAACCCCCAAAGGCAATACCCTGGCACCGTCACCTGGCACATCCACATAGGGAGGCAAGGGCCCCAGAGAATTGGCGAAGGAGGGCAAGGGCAGCAGGGCGAACATTTCCGGCAGCAGACAAGCTGCCCAGGAGGGCCCCACCAGTCCCATTTCGGGTGTGAAGGAGGACACCCACGGGACCAGGACTCCAGCACAGGAGGGCCCCGCAAGCGAAAGGTCGGATGGCAACTGAGCGGAAAATATTGGCCCAATCTGGTTCCCTGGGAACACATGTCAAGCACCGCTGAACAGGGCCCCGCTGTGACAAGCACCGCTGAACAGGGCCCGCTGTGACAAGCACCGCTGAACAGGGCCCCGCTGTGGCAAGCACCACCGAACTGGGCCCCGCTGTGGCAAGCACCGCCGAACTGGGCCCCGCCATGACAAGCACCGCTGAACAGGGTCCCGCCGTGACAAGCACCGCTGAACAGGGCCCGCCGTGGCAGGCACCGCCGAACTGGGCCCCGCCATGACAAGCACCGCTGAACAGGGCCCCGCCGTGACAAGCACCGCTGAACAGGGCCTCGCCGTGACAACCACCGCTGAACAGGGCCCGCCGTGGCAGGCACTGCCGAACTGGGCCCCGCCGTGGCAAGCACCGCTCCGCTGGGCCCTTCCTGTCAAGCACCGCTCCGCTGGGCCCTTCCTGTCAAGCACCGCTCCGCTGGGCCCTTCCTGTCAAGCACCGCTCCGCTGGGCCCTTCATCTCAAGCACCGCTCCGCTGGGCCCTTCCTGTCAAGCACCGCTCCGCTAGGCCCTTCCTGTCAAGCACCGCTCCGCTGGGCCCTTCATCTCAAGCACCACTCCGCTGGGCCCTTCCTGTCAAGCACCGCTTCGCTGTGCCCTTCCTGTCAAGCACCGCTCCGCTGGGCCCTTCCTGTCAGGCACCGCTCCGCTGGGCCCTTCATCTCAAGCACCGCTCCGCTGGGCCCTTCCTGTCAAGCACCGCTCCGCTGGGCCCTTCCTGTCAAGCACCGCTCCCCTGGGCCCTTCCTGTCAAGCACCGCTCCGCTGGGCCCTTCCTGTCGAGCACCGCTCCGCTGGGCCCTTCCTGTCAAGCATCGCTCCGCTGGGCCCTTCCTGTCAAGTACCGCTCCGCTGGGCCCTTCATCTCAAGCACCGCTCCGCTGGGCCCTTCATCTCAAGCACCGCTCCGCTGGGCCCTTCATCTCAAGCACCGCTCCGCTGGGCCCTTCCTGTCAAGCACCGCTCCGCTGGGCCCTTCATCTCAAGCACCGCTGGCCCATTGGCAGGGCCGGATCTGTCTCGGCCAGGGCTTCACGAAGCACTCTGGGCACCATGCCTCCTCCAGAACCAGTGGAGTCTGTAATCCACTTGATGGACTGTGGCTTTGCACTCCCCAGGATGGTACAGTGGGCAACCCACCCACTGTAGAGACTTGTGAGACTGTGGCTTTGCACTCCCCAGGATGGTACAGTGGGCATGGAGGCCCCTCGTGGATCTGGCGTCGTGGACTGAACTGGCTGAGGTGCCCCCCTTCCCTTCCCCCTGAGGTGCCTGTCGTTTTACTATCTGATGCCCCTGCAGTGTTCTCTCCAATGGAATCGGGTCTCGTGTGTGGGCTTTGCCCATGTGTTTAGGCCCATTGGCCCACGAACAATGGATGATAGCCAATATGGGCCGGACTTTTGACCTATGTATATATTGTTCATGATGTAATATATTTTATTTATATTTTCATATTTCACTTAACTTCAATTATGCTATAATATACTTCATTTTTAATGATCATTTTATTTTGTCTTTGCATTCTTCCGGGGGGGTTGGGGGGTGTCACTCTGACTTGTTGCTCTGCATTGATGTGTGTGTTGTAGTGGGTGAGGGTGGGTGTGGGTGTGTGGCGTATGTGTGTCACCGTAATTTTTTGCCTCCCCCCTCCCCTGTGTCGTAGGTGCAGTACTCACCGTTGTCTTCTGCGCCGGCGTTCGTGCTCCTGGTAGAGGAGCAGGTGGACAATAGCTGGTAGGATATGTAGTTCGGGTTCCATGCTGTCCAGATTCCTCGTGGGGTGTATGGAGGTGAGCGTTTTCCCGTTCGAAGTCTGTTTCCGCCGTGTTTTTATCGGCGGGGCTCCCGCCCCGGAAAAGGTGGCGGATTGGTGAGTTGTGATAGGGTGGGTGGTACATTGTCTGCCGCCTGTCTGTTGGCGGTGACCGCTGCGCTGCTTGTCTGTACCGCCGTGGCGGTCGGAGTGGTAAAGTGGCGAGCTGAGTTGGCGGTTCCCGCCAGGGTCGGAATTCCATTTTTTGGGCCGCCTGCCTGTTTGCAGGTTGGCCGCCGCTTTAACACCGACCGCCATGGTTGGAATGACCCCCTTAGTCTTTATTTTGGAGATTTTCTTCACCGGGACGAACCTGCAAGTCAGACCGGGTCGCGGTTGAGGCAAGCCGGCTAGAATTGCCATGGCGGGTCGGTCCCTCTATGGAGCTTTTTTTCAAAAGTTCTCCAAACTTCTCCAAACTTCTGGATCTTCTCCCAGATGTTCCTTTAAGGTTCTTTTGGGGTCCACAGCTCAACCCAAGGTTCCAGAAGCTCTGAGATTATCCTTGGAGGTGTGGACTACAACTCCCAGAATGCACCTTTCGTAAACTCCTTTTTGGCCACTGGACAGTGGTCAGCTGGTTGATTTCTTTCGAAGTTGGTGCAGGGGACTCTGGTTAGCAATTTTTCACCTGTAGCAAACAGGGAGTCCCTCCTTGAACCAGTTGAAGCCAGGCAAAGTCCTTCTTGTGGTGAAGTCCAAGTGTGCAGCTGGTGCAGTCCTTCAGAGTGCAGGGTCCAGGTGCAGGCCAAGGGTCCAGCAGGGCAGTCCTTCTTCTCCTTTGGTTCTTCCTTGTTGGAATCTGATGGGGATCTGAGGTGTGGGTGCAGGTCTGCCAATTTTATCCTTGCTCCTGGGTAAAAAACAAGGGGGCCCTGGTTCTCCAATCAGGTGCAGGGTCCTTCCCCCTGTGATGACCACTTCCTGGAAAGTGTGGCAAAAATCAATCCCAGGAGGCAACATTTCTCAAAAATCCATTGTGGCTGAAAGTGATTGTTGGAGGTTACATCTGGCTGAGCCCACCCACTGGTGTGGCTAAAAATCCTAAACACACCCCTCTCCTGCTCTCTCCTAATCTAATCAAGGGGGCACCTAACTGTCTGGGTTTGCAGGATGTGGGGGTGTTGCTGGGTTGCTCCAAATGTCATTCTCTGCCTTTGAAGACCAGTTTGGCAGCCCTCCCCCTTCCTGCCTCACCATCTGCTGAGGGGAGATCTCCTCCCACAGGCACATCTCTTTGTGTGAAGGCAGGCCACTTCACACCTCATCAAGGCAGCCTGGCCAATCAGAGCACAGCAGGAAAAACACTGCAGGGCTGAAGTTGCCAACTTTTTAGGTAACGTTTACAACTCTTTACCTGAACAAGTTATATTAAATCCAACAACTGGACGTTGTGGGATTTATTATAACAATTAAATTGATACCAAACTATTGGTATCTGTCATTTAAGGGGACTTTTAAAATTAAAATAAAGTCTCCCCATTCTAGCCTATGGAGGCCATTCACTACAATGAGGGAAAAACCAATTTGACTGTTTTACCTCACCAGGGCTTTTAAAACTATTTTTATAAGGTCCCTGCTTATAGTTACATGGCACCCAGCCCTAGGGGCACATAGGGCACACCTTAGGGGTGACTTATATGTAAAAATAATGTAGTTTAAGACTTTGGAACTACTTTTAATTCCAAGGTCGAATTTGCATGTAACCTTAATTTAAAAGCAGCCAGCAAGGCAGGCCTGCCTTTAAAATGACACTGGGCACCTCAGCAATGCAGCTATGGGGTCACTACCTATGCTGGGGTCCCTAAACCTCCATGCCCTACCATATACTAGGGACTTACAGGTAGGTTAACTTTGCCAATTATAATTAGCCAAATTTGCATATCCACTTTACACAGAGCACTGGCCCTGGGACTGGTAAGCAGTACCCAGGGCACAGCCAAGAGTCAGTAACCACCAGTACCTGCCCAAAATGTGTGGGGGGGACCAGGGCAAAAAGGAGGACTTTCCTACACTCCCCTTTTCTCATTGTTTCCTAATCAGGTCAGTGTCCACCAGAAGAAAGGGCTGTGGTGAGCCATCGCCCAGGGAGTATGGACCCTGGGGGTCCATTGCTGGCAGAGCACCCACTGCAGGAAGCAGTGGGAGGACCTGCGTCACTGGGCCCTGAAAACCACAGAGGCCCAGCTGGGGATGGCCTCCCATTGTGGGAGGGGTGCACGTCGGACACTGACCCCCTAATGGTCTGCATATTAGCGGTGGTATACTCTGATTTGGATGGTCACTTGAAGGTAGCACAGCAGCCACAAGGAGGTCACTACTGCATGGTTGTGCACTTTCACCCTCCTTGGACTTGGAATGAACGTAGTCAGATGGGATTTAGGGAATGTACAGTCCTGGTTGCCACACCCATCAAGTAGGAGTGTGTAATGCTCGCTATGTTGAGCCATGTAGGATTAGTAGTGGTGGTACAGTGACACATGTTCAGATGTAGGTATGGGTCTCTCAAGTCTGCTATCATGTCAACGGCTGCATCCTCCATCTCTGTGTGGACTGTAGTAGTTTGAAGTGGTCATGATGGCAGTGTATATGAGTAATGACAGGCATGTTACGTGAAGGTTGCAGTTGCATCACTTCCTACATCAATGGATCCTCTGTACCACATGTACTCCTCACATTCCTATCAGTCAATTAGTGTCCTGAATCTCTCTCTGCTTAGATTAGTATCATCCTGTAGTGGATTTCATGTGATTGGGTATAGTCCGCTGGTTGACTCTAAGAGTAGTCATTTTGGCATTGATGGGCATGTAGTTGTTTTCATGCAGGAGTTTGGTCTACAGGGTTGTTATGGGTTTGGTCTACAGGGTTGTTATGGGTTTGGACATAGCTTGCATGACTCTTTTTGGGAAAGACTAATAAATAGTCTATTGTTTCGCAGGCAGGGACTGTTATCTGTGTTGTTTGTATGTGAAGTGGATGTGTGAGTTCTAATATTTTCCTCTCTTTCTGTTTCTGCCACTCTCCTTTTCTCTCTCCTTCTCTGTATATGGGTGCATTAGCATCATCTGGCGAGAGAGGAAGGGCACCGGCGAGTGGGGATGCTGCAGCCCACAGGACCCAAGAGGCGGCCAGCAGTGAAGCGAGTATAGCAGTGGGATGGAGGGCGAGGGGAGCACCACAGGGGAGACTTGAGCTACTAGAACATCTGACTCAGATTCCTCCTCTGACGGCAGCGCCCTGTCAGTGGCGGACCCTTCTGGTACCACACCAACACCATTGTTGTCCAACACCCCCCTTTCCAGCACTGCCCTCCCTGTAGAACCCCATCCAGTTGCCTATGCCCGCTCACCCAGGAGGGTGGGCGTCTCCTTCGTCGCAGGCACATCTGGCCGTGCCCCAGTCAGCCCAGCTGCCCTCAATGAGGAGGCTATTGACCTCATGAGGTCCATCTCTGTGGGGCAGATAACGATCATGAATGCCATCCAGGGACTGGCATCCCAGATGCAGCAGACCAATGCATTCCTGGAAGGCATTCATGGTGCCTTGTCTGACCTCAAGAGATCATTTCAGGCTCTGGCCTCCTCGGTGACGGCAGCCTGTGTCCCTTCATCTTCCGTCCTCCCCCCAGCTACCTGTTCCCAATCCACAAGCCCTCTCCCTACACCCATCCATGGCACACCAACACACACACACATACACCCAATACAACAAACAAGGTGCGTAAAGACAGACATGGGCATCACAAGAGTTCACACAGGCATGCACACACACAACACACATCAGCAGACACAACAAAAGACATTCCTCCCACCACCTCCTCCCATACAATCACATCTCCACTCATACTTGCCAGCACAGCATCATCACACTCTGGTCCTGCTGTCATTCCTGTCATCCCCTCAATCATCACAAAAGCAGACTCACAGTCACACACCCCACACACCACATCCGCACTCACCACGACTACTGTCTCTGCCACCTGCAGCACAGCCACCTCACTTGCACACACCACCTCAACATTCACTTACACATCACCCATTCCCTCTCCCTGCATCTCTGTCCCGCTCTCAAGAAATGCAGATGTACCCACCCAACATTCAGCCGCCACACACCTCTAGACACTGCACACACCAGCATTCACGTACAGCACACAGACACGTCTGACGAGCACTCCCTCTACCTCCACTCCTCACCCGCCACCCTGTGACCACCCCGTGTACGTAAGAGATTTTTCATTGCCACCCTTGACCTCTTCCCTACTCCACTGCCACCCCGTCTTCCCCATAAACAGCGTGTCCCCCTGCCCCTCTCAGGCCCTTCCACCTCCCATTCCTTGGGTCCCCCCTCTGGTGTTTCCCCTGCTCCTCCAACCAGCAAACAATCCACCCCTCCCAGTGCTAAGGTCACCCCTCTCAAGCCCAAGCCAAAATGTGCCCCTTCCACATCCAAGCCCCCCCCACCACCACCCCCACATCCCTAGGTGCCTTCCTGTTCCATTGCTGCCTTTACGAAGTGGAGGCCTAGCTTCAATCAGGAGTCAAGTTGGGCCATTATTGATGGACAATGTGTCCTGCTGAATTGGACATTTGGACTTGCCATTGGCACTTTTTGTATATAGTTTATTGTTTAAATACAACTGCCTGCAATGCTGTGGTTGGCAAGATAAGATGCTTGTTCTGGCTTCCTTCTACATGGTGGTATGACATCTGTGTGCAAAGGTGTGTTTGGTCTGTGTGTGGATTGTGTTTGTATTGTTGCATGGGCTTGGTAGATGGTTTGGGCCATGGGGATGTTGTGATGCGTGTGTCTGCTTGGTTGTGCGTTTGTATGGGGTGTTGTGTGCCTCCATGTTTCTAGTGCTGGATGTGTGTATTTCCTTGATTGTTGGTTGTACGTGTTGTGTCACCTGTATGATTGTTTGGACGTGTGTTCAAAGCTATTGATTGGGTGTCACTGCTACATGGAGTTCATGGTGTGGGTGTATGTGTGGTGTTGCACAATGTGCCCGTCTATGCCATCGCTGAGGTGTTTGGGGGTAGTTGTCGTTCTGTGGTTCTGGGATGTGTTGGTGGTGTTGTGCATTGTGCTGTATGTTTGGCACTTTATCTGCATGGCTTTGTGTGTGTATCGGGTATTTGGCATTGATGTATGCTGTGTGTGCGTGTCCTTCACTGTGTGTGGGGGGTATGTGTGGTCTGTGTGGGAGTGTATCATTGCAATTTCCCTAACCTCTGTGCTAGGGTTTCTTATGGTGGTTGTCTTCGTCGTCGTCGGTGGTCCTAAATATGTACGGCGAGATTCAACGCTGGGAAGACTAGCAGTTCATTTGCCATGGCAGCTGTGAGGCGTCTCTGTGCCTGGAGGTGGGTGTTTCCATTTATACTTTCTGTTTCTGCCAGGTTTTTCATGGTGGTAAGGCCCCACCGGATATCCTGACGGAGTGGTTACTAGGAATATTGAGGACAGGACGTTGGCTGTCTCCTGCATGAAGTTGTCCTCTGCCGGCAATGCTGCTAGTCGGCAGTGGCGGGGCTAGCAGTGAGTTGTTTGTGTTGCGTTGGATTCACCGCCATACTCGTTATTTGGCGTTCTGCACCGCCACTCTGCCGGAAGTCACAAGACCGCCATCAGAGTGGCAGTTCGGTTACTGCCAAACTCGGAATGAGCACCTTAGTCTTTTACCTGAAATTCAAAATCCTCCAACGGGGCAAGGTTGAAGGTTGTATCCCATAAAGTCCAATTTAAGTAGAGTAAATGCTAGCCAAGGTGTAGCTGAAGCTGTTGTATTTGGTGGGAAAGCTCTGAGTGTGAAAAATCAAATATTTTAAACTTTTTTACTAGCGTCCTTTGCTCACTTCTAAGGCACCCAGGACCTTAGAGACAAAACTTTAGCGTCCGGGACTAACTCCAGTAGAGGCCACCACCACAGTCCAGGCAAGGTCCTCTTTCCACTGGCCAATTGGTTACTCCAGGAAAAGACTTCTTGGAGTTTTTGATGTCCCTATAGCCGCATAGGATGTCTCAAAACTTCTTACTCTTAGCTACAAGTGGAAGCAGGTTCAGCCCCATGGGTCACAGCCAGTAGGTCCAGTCTTCTTCTAATTTTCTGCAGACCCACCTGAACTCTAATGAACTGAGGGAGCTGCCACATTTGTAGAGAGCACTAGTCAGTGGGTTGGGATGGCTCCTGACTATCTCTGACAAATGGGTACAAAGTTCCTAAGGGCAAATCTGTTCTGCTTTGAAGCACTATTCTTAGAGGAATCTAAAACGGCAGTACACCTCTGTCTCCTCAGAAGGCTTGTGGCCCAGGGAGGGTTGTGTCCAGAGAAATGTGCAGCCCCCTCCCCCTCAATCATACCAAATTGGTCCTGGGACCAGCTCCCCTCCCACAGGGATACGTCCATAATGATTACACTGTGCCCTGGTGTAAGAAATGGGTTTATTGGTTGGGGGTGAAAGACCCACTCGGGCAACAGCCACTATCCTTTTCAGAGTGAACCACAAAAGTCACTTAATAAACGTGCACTAATCCTTTTGGTCACTTGATATAAAGGCAATCTGTAAGGTACACATTAAAATTTAAGAAATAAAATGACAACCAGTAGAATCAAAGACATTTATTTTTAAAGTTTTTAGCAGAAATAGTACGAAGAAGCATAAGACGCCACTCAGAATTATCTGGTCATGCCAGACTAGTGGAAAATAATAAGTTCAGGCCGACTGTGATAGAGTGTGAGCCAGATACAGGGAGCATTGTGTTTGTTGATTGTCACGGATGGTTGCTGTTGCTGCAAAGTGCAGAGTTCCCAGTCACCGTTGATGGTTGCTGTTGGCACGAAGTGCAGGTCTCGCATTGTAGGTCATTGCAGACAGTCCCTGTTGGCTTGGAGAGGAGGTCCCATCTGAGCATCCCATTCGCAGTTGCCATAGGTAGTAGAGTTTTGGCACAAAAAGGCCATTTTGCGGTTGCAAAGAGCCCAAACTTCAGGATTTTCATGTTTTTCTTGAGGAAGAACTCACACTGATGCCAGGCAAGGATTTAGGACTTGAGGGGTGTCTCTTCAGGATCAGAACTCACTCCAGTAGAGGCCATCAGCATGGCTCAAGAAGGTACAGGCAAGGTCCAGGTTGTGCTTGTCAGTTGAGCAGTTGCAAGGACTCCTCTGCAAGCTTGTTGTTCCACCATAGATCACACAGGAACTCAGCCGGCTGACCTTTGGAGTCACTCTGGAAAGCCTAGGATCAAGGCAAGTAGGTCCTGTTCTTTCTTCAGTCAGAAGGGCAGTCCTGCTTCCTCAGAGAGCAGGACAGTCCATCTTCTGAATGTTCCATAGGTCCAGGAGTGTTCTGGAGAGTGGTTATGAAGGCCCCATTTTTCTACTTAATGCCAGCGATTGTGTGAGGGAATTCTCTGTTATATCCCCCAAACTGCTTCTGGTCAGTTCATCCCCCTCCTCTGGGTTTAGTTTCAAACATCCTAAAGGCAGGGCAGGCCTGGTGTCAGGTTTTTTTGTGTGTGCTTGTAATGTAAATAGGACAGCATACAGATCCTCCTCAGTCATCCTGCAGGGTAAACCCATTCCCAGGTCTCATTGTTCATTGCCTAGGCATACAAAGCTGGAAAATTCAAGAAAAGCTCAGAGGATTTGGTCAGGAAAATGCTAACTTTCTAAAAGTGGCATTTTCAAAATTGTAATCTAAAATGTGGCTTTAGTATTAAAGAGGATTTTAAATTGCATTCCATATGTGTATAAACAGTATTTCCCTATCTAGTCCCATCTGGCCCTAATCTGAAGTTAGCAATTAGTAATTGAAATAAAGTAACCAAGTGTTGGCCTGTGAGAGATTGAAAAACAGGTTTTGGAATTTTTCACAACCATGACATGTAAAACTTACACACACATGTCCTACATTTTAAATATGATGCACTCTGCCCTATAAGTCTTTAGGGCTTACCTTAGGGGATTCTCATAAGTATTAAAAAGTAAGGTTTAAGCCTGGCAAAAGTGTTATTTTGCCAGGTCAAAATAGCAGTTTAAAGCTGTGCTTCAGGCTGCAGTAGTCTTGAGACATGTTTAAAAAGGCTACTTTAATGAGTGGCGCAACGAGTGCTGCAGTCCACTAGTAGTATAAACTTTACAGGCCCTGGTCAAATGTAGTACCATTTACTAGGAACGTATAAATAAAATACATGTGGCAATCGGATGTAGGCCAATTTAACCATGTTTTTAGGGGAGAACACTGACACTTTACCACTGGTCAACAGGAAAAAGTGTCAGTGGTCAACAGGGAGTCCTAAAAGCCAACAAAAATGGTTTCAGAGAAGGGAGGCAGAGGAAGGCAAAACATCTGGGTTGACTCTGCAGAAAGGGCCAGGGTCAGGACCTAGGATCAGGCCTCTCTTCCTCAAGTCTCATTTTACACTTAACTATAAATAAGCAGGCCTCGCCTGGTCCCTTTCAAGTTAATTAACATCCTAAATCTTCCCCTGCTGCCCATCCTGAGAGAGGATGAGTCACATTCCTCATTCACAGGTCTTCCTGCCAAAAGCCCAAGCTACAGGTTCTACTTTGGGGCAGTTTTCAAACCTCATCAAGTATAAGGCACTTGTAAAGGACAGATTGTGGAAAGCTAATACTTATATAAATATATCCGACCCCCCACACCACAAACTTCTGCAGCCTGGGGCCCCATCCTGATTCCCAACCTCCTGCTGCTCATGGGCAGTGAGGAGTGGGGCTTGGAGCTGGCACTCAAAAACCCACCGGCATGCATGGATGAATGTAAAAGATGTCATTTTAATGAGACAGACCAACTGACTTTGTCAAAGGGTGAGAACACCAAATTATAATGTGTGGTTCTATTTGATTTATGAAGGAGTCAGGATATCTATATCTATTTATCTATATGTAGCTTGAAAAGTGTTAAAAAATGACTGAAAGACATGTTGATGATTTAAAATATATATGTATTAATACTTTTCAAGCTACAAAGTGCAGCCATAGAACCAGCTACACTCCTGCTAAAGAGCATTTAACTCTAGCTAGGAGTGCTTTACAAAAATATAGTAAGCTCTCCTGGAATCCTGGATTTAATGACCCAGTAAACATACTGTGTATTTTTTAATGTTCTGGTGGTCTGCTGCCCTCCCTGTAGCCACCAGCAACCCATGCACTTCCTAGAAACACCACTAGGCCACAAAAATATGTTTCAAAAGCACTCACAGGGAATTATGGGCTCTCTTGCAAGCATTGAATAAAACATTAGAAGCTCCTGTGCCTCATTTTTTATTTTTATAAACTATTATTTGGGTGTCTCAATGCTCATCTGCCACACCCAAATCTTAATTTGTGTTTAGGGATACTGGGGGAACCCCCGGGCCCCCGCAGCCCTGCTGGGTCTCTGCACTTGGTTCTCGGTATGAGGTGCAACAAATTGTTTTAAAAACAATGCTCCAGGGTGCCCAGGTGCAGCCCAGGGAACCCCACACCATTATTTGTACTGGGGGCAGTGAGGGGAGCGCCATTGCCACCACAGCCCCGCTGGCTCCCTGCCTACCTCAGGAGCTGTTTTAAAAAAAACTGTTTTCAGTGCTGTGCCCTAGTGACCACCTGGGGCACCCCACAACATGTTTCACGTTTCGGGCTGCAGGGAGAGGCCCACAGTGTGGGAGCAATTCTGTGCTTCCCTGCCTATGAGAGCGCAGGAAGTGAGCTGTTATGTGCTCCCACCCAGCGGAAGCAGTGTTCTGCTCCCGCTGGGTGGTAACAGATACCAGTTCCCTTCACCTGCTCTTGTGGTCAGGCAAACCATGTTTTCCAGGGTTTAGGGTCCCCAGGACACTGTATAAGAACTGGCCCCATGGAATGGGGTCCCTGGGGCCATACAATGGCCAGGGGAGAGGGGCCACAAGTCCCTCTCCATTTACTTTATTATCAGGTCCAGCAGATGTGGTCCCCAGGGTCTCAAGGAGGCTTGTGGGGGCAGTGCCCCACTCCCACTTAATTATATAACAACCTAGAGATCTGACCCGATGAAGCCTTGGGGAGGAATGCCCCCCTCTTGCTTAAAAGAAATATCAGCCATGTGGGATGGGGTTCCCGGGCCTGAAGAAAGCTAGGAGAAGGGGCCCTTGTGCCCTACTCCCATTTAATTATATATCGGCCCACTGAGGCACACAGATTCATGAATTCACTAGAAATTCACAATAAAATTAAAACTATCTATAGGCCATGGGGAGTTTCTCTATGACCTTCCTCCCCAAAACTGGCTTAGTGAGGCAAGGTATCTCTATCCTGCCCCCTTATATCTTTTTTCCAACACTAATTTCCAGGACTTGGGACTCAACTTTGCTGATCTTAAGATCTGTTGGCTCCAAGGAGCCTTAATTTCTCAAAAAATACTCAACTGATTAAGACCAAATTCCAAAAAAGCAAGCTTTGCAGAGCAAGCTCTGCCTTTCTGACACATTTGGTATACGCCCATTCAGTACTTTTTGCGGTATCACTGTTGAATTTCTCTACGTAGAAATAAATGGGGAAAAGATTTTTTAGGACTTCCCCTTTTTCCCGGTCCTGTGACCCCCAGCTTGACGGATCACACCAAACCTTTCCAGGAATGAACCAAGGTGGATCAGACTTTTTTTTTCAAAAGTTTCATGAAGATTTGTCAAACAGCATCAAAATGATAAGCAAACCAATAAATGTTTTTCTTATGGCAGCACAGACTTAACTATAACTGCCCAGTGGTGACCGCCAACAGGTAACACATGTATAGGTCACCACTGCCTAGTATATATTGCTATTTTTTGACTAGTGTGCAAGGGAAGGTTTCAGGGGATCCATCAAGTAGGGTCCAAGAAAAAGGGTGCATCCCAAAACATTTTTTCTTCATTCATTTTTCCTTAGGAACTTTAGACACAGCTATAGCACAAATCACTGAATCCATTCTGTAATTTCTAAGCAATTATTGCTCAAACTTTGTATGTTTTACTCTGCAGAGGATCCATAGGGCCAACATATCTCACAATAAGATCTGGTTGGCTCCCACCACATAAACAATGGTGTTGTAGCAACCATCTTAGGACTCAGTCCTAAATTAAGAAAGGAAAGACGGGGGATAGGGTAGGAATAAACTGACAACATAAGCCTGGGGCCAAAATGTTTTTTTTAATAGTTTTTTTAATTTTGACATGAATTCACAGATGTAAAAAAAAAAAAACTCTTGGGGTGGGCCAGGGTCTGGGAGGGTGGCACATATGTCATTTAGAGAGAGGGAGCTCATGGCCCACTGGGGACCCCCATGCCCAGGGCAAATATTTTAATAAAGGGGTGGGGAGCTGTGCAAACCCCTTCCTGACCACATACCCCAAGGCAGGGAAACATATATTTGCTCCCAACTGGTGGGAGCATTTTTTAAATCTCCCACTGGGCGGGACCAAGCAATTTTGAACTCCATTGAATCTGCAGGTTAGCAGTTTTTCTATGCTGCACTCTAGTATATGTAAGTTTTATTTTATGCTATTTTGTTTACTTATTTTGTCTGTGTGGGTGCTGCAACTCAATTGCAAAGTTAGTATGTTTATGTTACTGTGCATTCTAGGTTATTTAGAGTGGGGTTTGTCATAGTTATATGGCATTAGTGCAGTAGGCTTAAATCTGCATTACTGTATATATAATTTTTGTAGGAAAGTGTGGTTTATTTTCATCTTTTTTCAGACATTCTTGATTGTATGCTAGTATTTAAATGGGGAATGTTTGCTTGGAGTGTGGGTTTTTCAGTGCTTCTTTTACAGTTTCTGTTTATTGAAGTCAAAGCTGTTTTCTCCTATTAATGGTTTTCTCATGCTGAATAGCTTCCCTGGATTGTACATAGTTGTATTGGTGGAGTGCATTTTTTGTTTGTATTTTTGTATTTTTTGCTAAATGTTTACCAGTTTTGAATGGATTGTGTTTTGGCATGTCATAATGTTCACAGAGAACTTCATCAGTGGTTCTTTTTTAATGTATTTGTTTGCTGGTTGGAAATTGTTTCTTGTTGTTCATACTTTTCTGTTTTGTTACTATGTGAAATATTATTTAGTTGTAGTAGGTACAGTTTTATATATTTGAGTGCTTTGTTTTATTGTTTGTTAGTGTTTTGGGGCAAATGTATTTCTATAAATAATTATTATTATGCTTTTTATCATTCATAAATGATATTTTACATTTGTTATAATTATATTCAGAGTGATACAAATGATTTAATAATGTTATGAAATTGTGTAGGACTGTCTTGTTTATTTTTTCACATTCTTTTTTAACTGGATTTTATTTCTTTTGTTTTTTTATGGTAGTCTTCTGGCTAATGTTTCAAGGTGATGTAAACTTTTGTTGTTAGTATATAGACACACTTTGATAGCAGTTGGTGCATTTCTTTATTATGTATTTATATTTTTGGTTTCAATTGCGCTAGGGATTGTTCTAGTCTTAGTTCAGTTTTGTTCTTTTTTGAGAATTTCTAAAATTTGGCACAGTGATGGGTGGTTCTTCCAAGTGTTCCTTGTGAGGGCTAATGCTACCCTTCAACTGCATTGTTAGCTTTTGCTTTTTTGAGGGGTGTTACTATCGTAGACACTCCTCCATGAAATGTGAAATTTGGGTGACTGGTGCAGGCAACCAACCAAAGTGTTTTTTTTTTTAAATCCATTAATTTATTTATGTTTTTTCGTACTATGGGGATTCTAATTACATTTTGTAATGTTTGGTTAATTATGTGTCAGAGATGTAGACTAATACTTGTAATTGTTTTACTTCATAGTCAAATTCCGTGTTTGTGGCATGTTCTATAGTAAGTGTAGATTGTTTTTCAGTGCTTCCTTATATTTTGATTAAATGGTTTATGTGGTAGTAGTAAACATGTATTGCCTTGAGTGGGTAAACTTTTAAGATAATTGACATGATGGCTTGTTCTAAAATGAGTTTTTGGAAATTTAAATATTTGTTTTAATTTTAAGAGTTAATTATGAGTTGAAATTTG
The DNA here is from genome assembly GCF_031143425.1 of Pleurodeles waltl. NCBI lineage: Eukaryota > Metazoa > Chordata > Amphibia > Caudata > Salamandridae > Pleurodeles > Pleurodeles waltl. Next base: position 754,549,059 of record NC_090436.1, read on the forward strand.
ATTGTTTGACAGTTGTGCATATATTAAAGGGACATTTGTGTTATGCTATTGCCCATGTATATTTCATATTTGTCTAAGTGGTGGTGGGCATGATTTAAAAGTTCTGTTTGTTATCCATGTGTTGAACTGTGTTAAGATTAGTATAATATTATTATTTGCTTAAACAATGATTCTTCTGTCATTAGTTTCATTGTCATGTAGTGACAAAACTTGGTCATTATTAGAGGTGAGCAGAACTTGTGTGGATTTTTGCGGAGTTACATAAAACCTTTGTGAGATTTCATGGAGTTCTGCCAATGGGCAGAAATCAGGCATGTTGTGCTGCTTTTGCTGCAATTTAGCACCAGTAGTGTGAGCAACACTGAAAAATCTGATTGAACTTCACCAAGCGGTGTGCCACAGTGCACAGCCATTTGAGTTGATTTTGCTGCCACTCAAGTGGAAAATCTAAAAGAGCGGCAGCAAATCTACTTGAGAAACAACCCTCTGACCGTTTGTAAGACCCTGTGACTACCCACGTTAGAAAATGTAGGTAGAGGACGCCAAATCTCACTCAAATGTTGGTGCCTTGTGGGAAATAATTCTGCCATGAAGCAGTTGGTGGAATTTGGCCAGAATTCTGCATTTCAAGAGAGACACAGGGTCATCAAATTCCTCCAAATCCCTGGGCGGAATGAAACACTCTGCCCACCCCTGGTTATTATGTGTTATTTATATTAGTTGAGAGATTTGTATTTCATCATTTGTTCTGGGTGCCCTTGTTCTTTATCTAGTGATTCTACTTGTTCTACTTCTTAGTCTATTAGACTTTGTATGGGAGACAGTTGCCCAGTTGATTTTTCAGGAACTTGGGGAATTATTTTCTTTACTATAGTTTCTGTCGACTCTTGAGAGCTTGCTTCTCTTAGGACATTTCTAACTTGAATTAGTGAGGATTAGAGGGTGATTGTGCTCCCTCACTTTTTCAACAATATCCTCTTTGGTGAACGCTCAGCTATAGCAAGCATTGGAGTAATATTTAGTGCACTTTTAATGCGTCTTTGTGTTTTGTTTGCTAAAGGTGTATCCCGTATAACTTAATAGTAGTTTCTCCTTTTTTGATTTGATATATGTGGCAGTTACCTATGTTATTTAGCACTTTTATTGACATTTTCAATAAGAATATTAACAGAAACAACAGGGTTTCTCAGCAATTAGCCCAAGTTTTTCCAGCATGAGATGAGCAGTCATGTCCAGTGGTGCCATACTTTCATTCATCCGTGTGAAAGGCCACCACTTTAAAAACCTCTTCTCTTTATGCCCCATTGATTCTACATCCAGATTCACTCGCAACCTCCCCCACCCAAACACCATGCCCTTGTATTTCTGCCAGTCTACCCAGATCTTAGCATGTTTATGAGGGCAGCTTCTAAATTCTTACACCGGTATCTCAAGAGCTATAAAATGATCCAGCCCTTAAACCCATCTAGCTAGTGGCATGAGATACAACCCCATTCTCTTTCATGTTCCCTACATTCTCCCTCTTTTCTACCACAAGACACATGTGAACTATAGCTTCTTTTTATGTTTTGGAGTCTACGTTTTCAGTGATATGCAGCATTGTAAGCCTAGGTTCATAGATCAGCTGTCATCCCAACACCTCTCCCACAATTGACAACACCCGTGCCCAAGATAGGACAGGACCATATTGTGTGGACGAATTTCTCAGAGTCTTTTTCAAATCTAAGGTATTCCAGAGAGGGAATCTGTCTTATCTGCCAGAGTTTATCATGGGTCTTATAAACGTGGTGAAAAGCCTTTAACTGTATCATTCTAAACTGTACAGCTACTGTAATCACTCTAGGGCCCAACCCAGCATTCTTCAAATCTTCTTCCAATAGGTCACCCAGATCTCCAGGCAGAATGTAGCTTATCAAATGTGCCAGGTGAGTGGTTAACAAGAATCGTGGAAATCACTGAAATCTGCTTACCCCCATCTCACCTGACAGTAGATGAGTCTCAAGGCCCAGGACAATGCCAGGGCCATGCCCCCCAGAACATTATTCCAGTCTAAAGTGTTTTTATCTTCTTAATTTTTTATCCTGTCCAGATCCTCAATGGAATCCTGTCAGACCTTTAAGACTCTTTTCATCATTGGGGGAAGGGATGCTGGGATCTAACTCCTGTAGTGAAAAAGTGAGTGCCACCCAATGCTCCATTGCACAAAATGGTGTCAGTCTAAGGGGCATGTTGTCTATCACTACCAAGAGTGCAGCCCTTTAATAGGAACACATGTCCGGTGTGCAAATGCTGCCATTATATGGTGATTTGTAGCATTTGTTCATGAATAACCTGGGTGCCCCACCCAAAAGAAAACCCGAAGAGTAATGTCACACATTTGAAGAAATCAGTAGGGATCTGAAATGTGTAGTGCTGCAACTGGTAGAGGAGTTGTACCACTGAGACCATTTTAAAGATGACTGTCCCGCCAACTAGGTACTGAGGGATACATGGCCATAAAAGAGATATTGTACTGGATAGCCGGTCCTGAGTATTACACTCCCAAGCTTTGTGCTCTTCCAGAGTCACAAATAGACTCAGATATTTAAAGCTCTGAGGCCTGAGAATTCGGCAAAATTATGTACTACCCAAAAATCCAGGGACATGACTCCTCTTTCTCCTGTTGGAAAATCAAAAGTGCATTTGCATAGCGTGAGAGTGACACCTGTTTGGAGATCTGTCTGTTCACTCAAAGTCTTTTATTCCGGCGTCTGCATGTAACTACTTAGCGAGGGGCTCTATGGTGACTGCGAAAAGAAAGAGGGATGGGGGACAACCCTGCTGTGCAAACAGATAATCCCATCCCATGCCAAATATGTTATTAAACACTTTTGCAAAATGTTTTACATTATGTATTTAGAATGTTTTTTCAGGGGGATTTTTTTCTGTATTATTTTACTGTTGAGGAAAAGAGAATACTTAGGCCCTCATTATGACCCTGGCGGTCGGGGGAGAAGTGGCAGTATTACCGCTAACAGGCTGGGGGAAAAAAATTTGAAATGTGACCATGGCGGCAACCGCTAACAGGCTGGGGGAAAAAAATTTGAAATGTGACCATGGCGGTTGCCGCCATGGTCATCCCTCACTTCTCCGTTCCGACTGCTGGGCTGTAGACTTGGGTCTCCAGCCCGGCGGCCGCCACAAGACCGCCAGCGGTATCACGATCCAGCTGACCGCCATGGATTTCATGGGGTTGGGAACCGCCATGAAATCCATGGCGGTAAGCACTATCAGTGCCAGGGAATTCCTTCCCTGGCACAGATAGGGGTCTCCCCTATCCCCCACCCCCACACCAAGTCTTCCCCACACACCGCCCACCCCCCTGACACCTCCAAAGGTGGCAGGACCCCCATCCCCACCCCTACCCCTACCCCCAACATTGCTACACAGACACACACCGTACACGCATGCATACACCACCAACACACATACCAACAAACATGCCCACAGACACACACACAGTCATACACGCACACCCACATACAGACATACAAGCACACATCCATAGAGACATACATACAGACAGACACGCACACATTTCCGAACACACTACACCCCGCATGCATTCACACACTCACACACCCCCTCTACATACTCACACGCACACCTCCATGCACGCACACAACACACAACACCACTCCACCCCCCTCCCCTAACGGACGATCAACTTACCTGGTCTGTTGATCCTACGGGAGGGGACGGGATCCATGGGGACTGCTCCGCCGCCAGCACCCCGTCACCAGAACACCACCACGCTGAATCACAGATTCGGTGGGCGGTGTTCTGATGACGGGCGGTGGAGGTGGAGCAACCTCCACTTCCCCGCCGACCACCAGTATGGCTGCTGGCGGCTCTCCGTCCGAAAAAGGACGAAGGGCTGCCAGCAGTCATAATTCGCCGAGAGGAAAACCGCCTTCACTGGCGGTCTTCAGCATGGCAGTCTCTCGGCGGTCTTTCAAAAAGACCGCCGAGGTTGTAGTGACCATCCTAGTTTCTTTAGTTTGAACATTTTTGGCAGTTATTTCTAAAGTAGAAAAAATGTTTGTTATTAATTATTTTAGTGCTAAAGCTTCTGTTTGTTCATTTTAATTATTTACATTTCATTTTGTTCTTGCTGTAATATAATTTTGGAATACTTTTGCAGCTTAGTTTTATCTTGCATTGTTTGGTGTCATTTCTTAGTAGTCTTGGTACATGTGTTGAGGAGATATACAATTTGTAATAATTGTTATTTATTTCTGTGTTTATTAATATATTTAAGCACCTTTATTAGTTAAGGTTAGGTTATATTATATATTACTACTTGTTTTGTAAATGTAGAGGTCATAGTTCTTGTGAGTGCTGCAGCCTTTCATGTTGTAGCTTAATTTGGGTAGAGTGACACTTTCCAGCAATGGTTGCTTCTTTTGCAGCAATTAGTTGCATGCTTTAATTTCCTCTTTATACTTGTTTTTTTAACTGGCAAAGGGTTTCAATTTGTTTACCCGTTTTTAAGTGTAATTTTATAGGCCACTGGGTTTGAGGTTTGAAATGGTATGAATACCTTCACATTCATGTATTTTTTATTGCTGAATGTAAGTGTAAGTATTAATACATTTTGATTTAACAAAATACTTATTGTTGTATAGATTTTAAAAGATTGCTAGCACTATTTCAGTCGATAATAGTTTTGTTTTCATGATTTATGTCATGTTTCCTATGTTTTATTGTATTGAAAGTGTTTAGCATTTCTAGATTTTGATATCAAAATATAGATATTTTATAAATTGTTTGGTTACATTTTTGTAGTCAATAGTTGTGCTTTTGTGTTTTATATGTAGGGTGATAATTGTGTTCTCAATATTTTCTAACAATAATATTGTATGACAATATTATTTAATTTGATATTATGTCATAGAAGTCTACTGCTTGTGCATATGGTTAGATAGAATGTTTATCAAAGCATTGAGATGTAAAAATGCACAGATTAATTTGAATGTGCATCTGCTGTGTTTGCCTAACCAGCATCATGTTGGCTTCTCAACTGTTAGATGGAAAGAAAAACATTGCCATGCTCTTGTGGCCAAAATGTGTGAGGCGGGGTAAATGAGTATAGCCATAGTGTTAGTTGGTGCTCCTCCTCTGCTAATGAGTTCCTATTTAGTACTTGTTCTTCACAATGTACTGCTATAAATGTGCATTAGACAGTTCAAGAACATTTGGGGTATCTGATGGAGTCTAAACATATATATACATATATATATATATAACAAAGTGAAATCAGTGAATTAAGAAGACAGAGAGTGAAATTTAACTATGAGAAATCTGCATTACTGTACCAATGTATGGGGACTGCCAATGTTGACCATATGAAAATCATAGCAGAAAAAAGGAAGCACAATTGCCTATGCTCACTCAGTGAGAAAAATACCTGTACTTAAACAATTACTTTTATACTGTTGACTAAGATGTCATGGTCATCAGAATAAAATGTTGCTTAAAAATCATTTAAAAAAATGTGGTGCTGCCATAATTATTTTATTGACTACTGAGATTAAAATGATCTCAGTATCCAAATAGAGCAAAAACCTCCTAAAACCTTCATTTGGGCATCAATGAACTCCCTAAATTAACTATTTTAGAATAATATGCCTAAAACTGTGTTCTGTTCATCCAGTTTCTTTGATCAGGACATCTGGGTCCATATCACACATACAATGCATTTTCCTTGTTTAGGCTGGTTGCCCCTTTCAAAAGGTGCACCCTGTGCAAACTAGGAGAATGCTCCGTATTAGCATGACTGAGCTGCCCCCCAGGGCAACCACATACTTGCACTGCCCTGGGGGCAGCGCTTTCAAGTGAAAAACGGAGTGGCTGCTTTAAAGCCTCTCTATGTTTCACTGTGCAGACGGCAACCCGCCTGTACTTTTAAGGGGGGTTACAGATCCCCTTGCAGGCGGGTGCAGTGAGTGTCTGCACCCGCCTGCAAAAGGATGTCTGGGAGACCCATAGAACTCCTTTCCCCCCTCCAGAGAGCTGCCATCAGGGGGTGAACTCACAGTGTGTCACATTTTAGGTGGTACACTGTCAGTGTGCCTCTTGGTAGCTTCTTTGCCTCTGTGCCCACATCTATAATATGGCATGGTTGCAGAGGCAAAAGCATTCCTTCATTTGCATGGGACCAATCCCCCATGCAAAAGAGGGAACACCTTTTGGTGATAGAGCTGGTGCTATATGTGCACCAGCGGTTTGAGTATTACTGAAAGGACCACACAAGTGTCTGCTGCCCTTTCCTTAATACCAAAGTGCCCTAGGGGTGTACAAAGCAGTCACACATGCCAGTTACCCCGCACCCCCCCCCCCTCCCGGGTGACAATTTTAATAACACAGCCCCAGGTGTTCTTGACATCAAATGCCAGCTAAAAGTCTCAACCTAACTCTGTTGAAAATGATAATTGTGTTAATTCTAAATTATTGTTCTTGTTAACTAACTGTCCATGGGCAGTTGCACTGCGTGCAGACATAGGCTGTCAGAGGAAAGGACCCATTTAGAAAACATATTGAGCATTTGGAAAGTGGATCTAGAGCTCATGCCTCATCCCCAATATATCACATGGTTTCAAACTCTAATTTTGGATGGACTATTATAACCACATGTTGTCTCTGGGTGGCCCTGCTAGAATCACTCTGCTTTCAGGTTTTATGACAGGCACAGAACACTGCACTGCAAGGGATTTGAAGCAGAAGGGAACTAGCTGATGGAGTTTTCCTTGGAAGATTGAGCAATGACTGTCCATTAGGAGAAAGAGAAAGCTAAGCACACTTGAACACAGGAGGAGCTATTTTCATTGTTCTTATTCTGTGACATTGGGAGAATATTTTTTAGCATATAACCTGTCCCTGAAGAAGAAAGGGGATAAATCAGAAGTAAAATCTCTAAGTTGAAACTGCACTGCATGGCCTGCTAACCCTGTAGGGGCTACTTTCAAGGGCCAACTGACAAAAACTGGCAAGAAGACTGTCATCCTTGCTGCATTGAAGAAATAACAGAGATCTGTGCAGAGAGCTCTTTTTAGCAGTGACTTGAATCTCTGGGTCCAGAAGTGTCTCAATGGTTAGTGTTATTAACCTACTGCTGACTCCTAGCAGAGGAAAGCTAGTTCTGGACTGACTAGTGCCTGGAAAAGCTGACAATCTGGAGCAGATCTATTTGACTGTGCCAGACAGTGACAAATGTTTACTTGTCAAGGAAACTGTAAAGGAAAGTGCTACTTTTGGCTGCTAATTTAGCAGCATTTGTTGGAAAAACCTGAAGATAAATGTAAGAAATTAGGTTGCTGGTTGGCTGGGGTGTGAGCCCTGGTCAAGCAACAGCCACAATCCCTGGCAGGGTGAACCACATAAAGTCACTAATGTAGCATGTGCTTAACCTGGGTAGCTTGACACAAAAAGTAGTCAGGCTAAATTTAGAGGCAATGCATTGGGTATTTATGTTGTACACAAATAGCAAGACAGTGAAAACACAACACAATAAAAATCCCAAAGCAATTAAATTTGTTTTTAAAAAGAGTAAATTTTAATAAATTATTTGACACCAAAACCATCAAACTCCAATTAGAAGAACTGAAGTCATGATTTTTTTTAAAGTTTAAGGTTCAAAATAGCAAGTCCTCAGATTTAGAAATGGTGACATTTAGCACCACAACCGAGGGTCCAAGAGTAGGTGGAGACCCCTTGGGGGTTCAGGAATCATTCAGGCGGGGTCCACATGCAACTTCAAGGTGGTGGGAGCCTGCTATGTCCCTGTGGCTCTGAACAGGAAGCCAGCAAAACTAGCCCTTGGAGTCACTTCTGAAGTCCAGGGTGCAGATGAAGATGCAGGACTCCACAGCAGGATTGGCTACTGCAAGTTTAAGGCAGGCTCCAGGCAGCAAAGCAGTTCTTCTAGCTAAAGCAGCAGTCTCGCAGAATGCACAGCAGATCACACTGGCAGCCAGTCCTCTAACAGTCCTTCCACATGTCCAGTAGTAAACTGAGATGTAGGTCTGAGAGCCCTATTTTTATACCCTGGTTCCCTTCTTGTAGAACTTGGGAGACGTTTCCAGAAGGGTTGTTTGGAGTTCCAGGAGTTTCCTGCCTCCCCTGCCCTGGCTGGTTGCACTGATAATACACGGTCATTAAGCCTATTGTGTGGTGGCATGGCTTGTCCTATTTGGATGTAAGTGGGAATGTGCTTAGGTGCTTAGTTCCGCCCCTCATCAAGTCAGTTAGTGGCCCATTCGGGCTCTTCTAATCCCACTATTGTGTGACTGTCTGGAAGGAATTTACAATGTCCTGTCTGTTACACCCTGTCATGTGACCTAGGGCAGACTGCAGGCACAAGGGGCTGAGGGCAGGAAAATGCCAACTTTCTAAAAATGGCATATTCAAACTTGTAATTATGAATTTGACTTTACCATTAAAGAGGGTTTGTCATTGCAAGTTCATAGGGAACAAACATGACATAGCTACCTCCTCTGGTATAGGAATTATAGCTGACTACGTATAATAAGGAATCCCCAATGTTATCCTATGAGAGGTGTAGGCCTCACAGTAGTGAAAAACACATTTGGGAGTTATTCACTTGTAGGACATGTAAAATTTAGAGCTACATATCCTGCCTTTTAATTACACAGCACCATGCCCTATCGGTTACCTTGGTGCAAGGGTGCCTCCATTACAGACAGGATTGTGTTGTGTAGGAAGGGACACCTTCCTGCACAAAAACAGTCTTCTGAGGCTTTTTCCTTTTTCAGTGTATACTGCAGAATGCAGCAAACGTACAAAGAGGAAAAATAAGGAGAAATAAACATATTTCCCCTTATTTTGCCTCCTCTAGGAAGGCTTAGCATTTTGATGCACTCCCAGCTTTACTGGTGTTGGTAAATCTGAAAATGTACCAAAAAACATTGGTGTATGCATGAAAACACCCATGCTCCACTCCTGGAACTTCTTCCCAGGGCAGAGTAATGCAAGGCAGCGACTTGTGCTGCCTTGGGTTTCTCCAGAATTACTATGCCACATAGAGTCACGAAAGGTGGCTTTGCGTGGTTTAGTAAATGTCACTGAAGCCCTTGTGTTGCTTTTACTACCTTGTGTGGTACTATGGCAATGCAAGGACTTCATATATGTGGCCATAGGTATCCACTGGCAAAACAATAGCCCTGGTTTGCATTTTTGAGACCCGGCTAAATTATTTAAAAAAACAAAAAACAAAAACAAAACCTCTGCAGTAAAAAAAAAAAACATCTTTCCTTTCGGTATACAATGCATCTGTAAATTGAAATGTTTAATGTGTAATGATTCAGTGTGCTTTTGAGATTAAAACAAACCAACCTGCATTGCAATGCTAGCAGTTCATAGGAGGTGGAATGATATTCGAACATCCAATACCGTGAGGTGAGTAAGAGTACTTTCTCATAGTAGATTTTGCACAAGGCTAGGCTGTCAAGACAGACCTAATGAACCTTACCACTGACATTGAATGACATAATGACACAGCATCTGGAGAAGTGTGGCACAATGGTTAGCGCGGCAGACCCAGAAGCAGAAATCTGGCTCAAGACCAGGGTTCAAGTCCCACTTTGGCAGGTCTTGGGCTCAATTCCCTTAGACCAGATAATTCTCGCCTTGGTTCCTAATCTAATTAATGGGTGCAACTCTGGGCAATAGCTTGCTTAATTTCCACAACAGCCCCAACAGCGCTTGGATGCCTGGGGGTGCCCAGGAGTGGGCACCTCACAGGGAAAAGCCAGGAGGGGTTCCATAGCAGTATGAGTACAGCGCCTTGAGACCCTAACGGGTGAGTAGTGCGCTATACAAGTGCAAAGTTTTACAGTTTAGAGCATCTCAAAATCTGCACTTGCAACCAAGGGGCATATTTAAGACCCCCTAACTCCGCTGGAGCATCACTTTATGTGATGCTCCAGTGGCGCTAACCTCTGCTCAATATTTACAAGGTAGTGTAGCTCCACTTTTTGTGGCATTATGCCTCCTTGTAAATATGGGCCCCTCCGATGTAGTTTTCTGCATCAGAGCGTCGTGCAATAGGTGTTGCTGTGGGCATGCCACAGCAACACGCATAGCATTTTGATGCTGCCTTAGATTTACGAGATTTCGTAAACCTGAGGCTGTGCCAAAATCTAACACCACTGCATGGGTGGCCTTAGCAAGGCACATTAAGGTAGAATACTTATATTCCTCCTCATTTTTTGCTTTTTGTATGTGTGCTGCATTCTGCAGCACGCATAGGAAGAGCAAACTGCCAGATATTATTGCTTATTGGTGGGAAGATGTCCCTTCCTGCACACAAACCATCATTTGAAAATGCCACTTTGGCACTTCTGTGTGTGCTGCATTCTGCAGCACACACAGAAATGCTAAAGTGCCATTAGTGATTGTTTCTGTGCAGGAAGGGACACCTTCCCGCACATAAACAATCACACCCCTTAACGCAGACATCTTGCACGATGGTGCACGAATGCCTGGGTTGGGTCTGGCAGCTAAATTTAGTGCCAGCACAGGGGACAACACAGGGGTGTTCTGTATTCAATTAAATACAGCACATCCGTGCATTGTGAAAATGACGGAGTGCGGCGCTGCCAATTTTGGCGTAGCATCGTGCTCCGTCATTTTCCCATAAATATGGGCCTTAATGCTTAAATTGTGTTGATGGGTTGTTCTTTGATGCAAACAAATCACTTCCACTCACTCCAGCTACAAGGAATGCAAAAGTAATATGCTACAAAAATGATCCGTGAAGAGCTGGAAGATCAAAACAGAACACTAAGAAAATGAGATAGGTTCGTTTTCTGTTCCTTCTTCTCTCATCTACAGACCTCCCGGACCCCGCCCACAGTTCAGTGACACCATCGCTGACCTCATCAGCACCCACGCCCTCGCTTCCACGGACTACATCCTCCTCGGGGACCTGAACTTCCACCTCGAGAACAACAACGACGCGAACTCCACCGCCCTGATCGACAACCTCGCCAACCTCGGACTCAAACAGCTAGTAACGACACCCACTCACGCCGCTGGACACACGCTTGACCCCATCTTCTCCGCAAACCCCCACGTCTCCTTCAACCACACCACCGAACCACACTGGACCGACCACAGATGCGTCCACTTCACCTTCAGAAAACCCACCACACACCACCGCACCCAACAGCTACCACGCCGCTGCTGGGGCAAGGTCACCGGGGACCAACTGACTACCGCCCTCGCCCTGAGACCACTCACCAACCCCACCGACCCAGACACTGCCGCGACCAACCTCACACAGTGGATCAACGACTGCACCAACACCCTCGCCCCTCTCAAGACCTTTACAACCAACCACACCAACAAGAAAGCCGCCTGGTTCACCGAGGACCTCCGTATCTCCAAGCACACCTGTCGGAAGCTGGAGAAGAAATGGCTCCACGACCGAACACCAGACAACCACACAGCCCTCAAGAGTGCCACCCGCAGACATCACCAACTCATCAGAACCGCCAAGAAGACCGCCTTCAAGGACCGCCTAGACAACAACGCACACAACACCAAAGAGCTCTTCAGCATCGTGAAAGAACTCTCCAACCCCAGCTCCATCACCAACGACATCCCGCCATCTCAAGACCTGTGTGACTCCCTGGCCACCTTCTTCCACCGCAAGATCACCGACATCCACGACAGCTTCAACCCCGACCCCCCCTCACCCACCACCGAGTCCACCACCCCTGCGACTACCACTCGCACCAGTCGCCTGACCGCCTGGTCCAGCGTCAGCGACGAAGACACCATCAAAACCATGAACTCCATCCACTCCGGATCCCCATCGGACCCCTGCCCTCACCACGTCTTCAACAAAGCCAGCGCAGCCATCGCGCCCCACCTCCGGAAAACAATCAACTGTTCCTTCGAGACAGCAACCTTCCCAGAAAGCTGGAAGCACGCCGAGATCAACGCCCTTCTGAAGAAGCCCAAGGTGGACCCCAAGGACCTCAAGAACTTCCGTCCCATCTCCCTGCTCCCTTTCCCGGCAAAAGTGACCGAGAAGATTGTCAACAAACAGCTGACCCGCTACCTCGAAGTCAACAACATCCTGGACCCGTCCCAATCTGGTTTTCGCAGTAATCACAGCACCGAGACCGCCCTCATCGCCGCCACTGACGACATCCGGACCCTGATGGACAAAGGAGAAACAGCTGCCCTCCTCCTCCTGGACCTATCAGCAGCCTTTGACACGGTCTGCCACCGCACCCTATCAGCACGCCTCCATGACGCCGGTATCCAAGAGAAGGCCCTGGCCTGGACCACATCCTTCCTCTCCGGCAGAACCCAGAACGTCCGCCTCCCACCCTTCCGCTCCAAAACCACTGAGATCATCTGCGGCGTCCCACAGGGATCCTCCCTCAGCCCGACACTGTTCAATATCTACATGGCCCCCCTCGCCCACGTCGCACGACAACACAACCTCAACATCATTTCCTACGCCGACGACACCCAGCTGATCATATCCCTCACCAAAGATCCCGACACCGCCAAAGCTAACCTCCACCGAGGAATGAAGGCCATAGCCGACTGGATGAAGGACAGCAGACTGAAGCTGAACTCAGACAAGACGGAGGTCCTCATTCTTGGACCCACCCCATCAGCCTGGGACGACTCTTGGTGGCCCACGTCACTAGGCACAGCCCCGGAACCCACGGACCACGCACGCAACCTGGGGGTCATCCTCGACTCCACTCTCTCCATGACCAGGCAAGTCAACGCCATCTCCGCGTCCTGCTTCAACACCCTCCGTATGCTCCGCAGGATCTTCAAATGGATCCCCCTTGACACGAGAAAAACCGTTACCCAGGCCCTCATCACCAACAGACTCGACTACGGGAACGCCCTCTACTCAGGAACTACAAACAAGCTCCTGAGACGACTCCAACGCATCCAGAACGCCTCGGCCCGACTCATCCTCGATGTCCCCCGCCACAGCCACATCACACTCCACCTAAGAGGCCTGCACTGGCTCCCCATCAACAAAAGGATCACCTTCAAGCTCCTGATCCACGCACACAAAGCACTGCACAACACCGGACCCACCTACCTCAACAACCGACTCAGCTTCCACACCCCCACCCGAAGCCTCCACTCAGCCAACCTCGCCCTCGCCACAGTCCCCCGCATCCGAAAAACCACAGCCGGCGGCAGATCCTTCTCCTACCTCGCCACCAAGACCTGGAACACTCTCCCCACCATCCTACGACAGACCCAGGACCTGCTGGCCTTCAGAAGACTCCTCAAGACCTGGCTCTTCGACCAGTAGCACCCCCCCTCCCCAGCACCTTGAGACCCTTGCGGGTATGTAGCGCGCTTTACAAATGCAGTGATTGATTGATTGATTGATTCTTTAAACACACCACTGCTGCAGCTTTTCACATACATGTGATCTTGCAGATAAGCATAGTTACAATAATGACAATGTTTGTAAAATTCTTGGAGCTACAGGTGTGCCATTTACGAATACGCTGATTTGCAACCAGAACATCTGAATCCTAATGCTCATACGATTGTCATCCCCACATTGGTTAATCCTTAGCAAATGATCATTACTCGCTGTACCTTCGACCACAACTTAACTTCGAAATTTTGAGAAGGCATGCATGATGCCAAGTCTTTCTTCCAACTGAAAAAATAAACATAAGGCAGTGTGCAGCAAGCTGATGTGTGTTCAGACGAGCTGGTGAACGACATGCCGTGTAAGAGAACGATCAGCAGTGTAGAGGACCAAGATGCATTACATAGATACAATCTCATGCTTAGCCCTCCAGTTATGGCAAGTCGGGATACTGGTCGGCAGGAGACACGGCTCTTTACATGCATTATTACAAAGGACAAGTTTGCCTGCTAACCAATTAAAATGTCTATGGGAAAATGGTAAAGATGCAGAAAATGCTGTTGTAGGCCACAATGCTGAAAAGCAACCTTGCCAGACAAAACCTTAAGGCAATCGAGGCACACAAGCCAGCGGCTGAAGGACCGACCTACAACCTAATTCTAAATTGTATGTGCTTTAGTGTTGTAAGTGTTATGTGTTCATGTGCTATGTATTTTGTGTGGGGTGTAAAGTGATAATATGATGTCTGTAATGGGTACGCTGTCAAAACAGGTCTAAAAACTCCCAGAACCCTCTATACAATTTCAACAATTCCAATTCTGAGTAAGACACGTCAGAATGGGGAGTGCTCACTGGCGTAACAAGTAGGGGTCCTAGTAAAAGCCTGCTAAATGGGGTTCATGTCCACAGATAGGCACTGAAAATATAGGCTTATTTGGTGTGTAAATGGCCCCTCAGATCTTTGGGCCGAGATGCAACTGCACCTGCTGCACATATAACACATTTTCTCCCATACTGGTTGAGCACATGTATTCTATTTACATATGGTAGAAAACATCTGCAATTTGCACTAGCCCCATAGTGGGTGCAAAAAGGAGTTTGCAACCCTATCCTAATCAGACCCATTAACTCTGAGAGAAACAAAGAATAACATAATGCTAATAAGCTTCGCGCCAGATACTATCAAATAGTATGCAGACTACACAAAAAAACTGTGGGGCATATTTATACTCCGTTTGCGCCGAATTTGCGTCGTTTTTTTCGACGCAAATTCGACGCAAAACTAACTCCATATTTATACTTTGGCGTTAGACGCGTCTAGCGCCAAAGTTCATGGAGTTAGCGTAATTTTTTTGTGTGAACACCTTCCTTGCGTTAATGATATGCAAGGTAGGCGTTCCCGTCTTAAAAAATGACTCCGATGCATATGCGTCATATTTATACTCCCGGGCAAAAATGACGCCCGGGAGTGGGCGGGTCTAAAAAACCTGCATTAGCGCCGGATTTTAGCGCCTGGGTCAGGGCAGGCGTTAAGGGACCTGTGGGCTCAGAATGAGCCCAGAGGTGCCCTCCCCTGCCCCCAGGGACACCCCCTGCCACCCTTGCCCACCCCAGGAGGACACCCAAGGATGGAGGGACCCACCCCAGGGACATTAAGGTAAGTCCAGGTAAGTATTTTTTTTTATTTTTTTTTGTGGCATAGGGGGGCCTGATTTGTGCCCCCCTACATGCCACTATGCCCAATGACCATGCCCAGGGGACAGAAGTCCCCTGGGCATGGCCATTGGGCAAGGGGGCATGACTCCTGTCTTTGCTAGACAGGAGTCATTTCAATGGGGGATGGGCGTTGTAAAAAAATGGCGCAAATCGGGTTGTGGCGATTTTTTTGCCTCAGCCTGACTTGCACCATTTGTGGATGCCCATACGCCATTTTCCCCCTACGCCGGCGCTGCCTGGTGTACGTCGTATTTTTCAACGCACACCAGACAGCGCCGGCGGCTAACGCCGGATAACGTCATTGAATAAATACGGCGCCCGCATGGCGCCTCAGAATGGCGTTAGCCGGCGCTAATTTTTTTGGCGCAAAACTGCGTTAGCGCAGTTTTGCCTCAAAAGTATAAATATGGCCCTGTGTTTTTGATCCACTTCTGCTTATGTCATTAATGTGCGTGAGAAAAATACTAATGGGCTTTATCCATCAGAAAACTATATTTTAGGAACACTAAAATCTGCTATAGAAATGTGCTTCAGCACTGTATTGCATAGAGAGAATGAGGGTGAAACAGAAAGAGCGCGAAAGAAGCAAGGAAATCTGCGTATTGTTATGTGGCGCTGCTTTGAAGGGAATGAGTAATGCATATTAAACAGGCTGGTAAACATCTATTTTGCATGAACAGTATTCTTTATTCTAATTCACAATCTCAGCATGTATGTGGGGAGTACCCAGACAAGTGCAGTACTTATTAAATCAATCTATGACTCCCTTTTACATCTCCACAGAAAGAGCAGTCAATCTTACCCAGCGCAACTCTAAGTGCAATGTAAATGACAAACGAGCAAAACATTCGTCAACCACACTGCAGAATAAACCTTGCAAAATGGTCCATTAGTTTTCACGTCAGAGAAACATCCGTGAATATATTTCAGTGGATGTAAAGTGCTACAATTTGGAAATAACGGATTCCCAACTAATTTGTACTCCCACATTTAACTCCCAATTGGTCGTGAACATTTATAATTGTGTTTGATGATGTGCTAAGAGTGCCTGAATTTACCAGCTCTTGATTTCTCGAGAACTACAATGTTCATCTATGAATGGAAGAGACACAAAGTGCAGCGCTGCAACTTTGTAACAACATAATATGTTAAAGAATAGCTGGTGCTGGTTAAAGTAAGAAAGGCTTGACCAGGGCTCAAACAATATTTGCTCTTTCTTCATCTTTAAAGTATATAAAGGTCTGTGAAGTACTAAAGACAAGACCCTGATTTTAACTGAGGAGGCACCACATTGTTACTGCATGGATTAGCACTGCCTCTACTAACAAAGCCGTTAGGGCCTATTTTTGGTTGAGCCAATACGCTCTGACATCGAGATTTGGCACCTGAGTTTGCAATTATGATGAATTTGGAGAAGGCTGTGTCATTAAGCAGTCCAAGCCATCCCTTTCTGGGTGCCCTTGGCTCATCAGCAGGTGCAAGGGAGCCTGAGCCGCAATGAGGTACCAATTGGCTTCCTAAAAGGATTCCCCTGCTAGTCAGGTCCGCGAGGGTGCAGGTGACTCCCCAGTGAGTTCATGCCATGCAGAGTATGGCAGCAGAATGTTTTTGCTGCCCGATGGCCCCACCCCTATTCTTCCTCCATTTTCAGGAGATGGGAAGAGGGTGCCAGAATGCCACAAAAGAATAACGAATAGATAAAAGCATTTCTAAGACCCACCTTTCAGCAAAGTGTCGTGGCAGCGATCTTGCCAAAGATGATCTTAGAGGATTATAGTAGTCCTGGTTATTACCTGAGACCGTATTGTTTAGACATATCACCCACACACTAGGTCGACGTGGTCTCTGGGTGCTAGGAAAATGTCAGTGCCTTTGCCCACGGTTACCAAAGGCCATGCCTTCTATTTCTATGTCAGAATTTTTATTTCTGTTGTATTAAATTTATACCATGCCTTATACAACCTGTAATTGCACCAATAGTAGTCATTTTATTTAAAAACTAAATATCTCACTAAAAACGGAGTATTGCAAACTCATCATTCTCTAGCAGTCGAGCTAAAGGACAAGGTTTTACAGTCTTTCCGTTTTCCCCCTTTTCTAACATCTTAATCAAGGGATGAAAATAACCGTGTCTACAAAAACTTTATGAACATTTGACTTTTTTTTTTACTATGAAGAGAGGATTGCTGCCCTTAATTGTAGAAACTGTTAAGAGCACCTTGAAAGGGTTTAAATCGTCAAATCAGAATACAATGCCTACTACAGAGTTCGAGAAAAATAGTAAGTAGGAAAGTCCTTCTTTTTGCCCTGGTCACCCCCAAACATTATGGACAGATACTGGTGGTTACTGACTCTTGGCTGTGCCCTGGGTACTGCTTACCAGTCCCTGGGCCAGTGCTCTGTGGATATGCAAGTTAGGCTAATTCTAATTGGCAATATCAACCTATCTATAAGCCCCTAGTATATGGTAGGGCATGTATGTTTAGGGACCCCAGCAGAGGTAGTGCACCCATAGGTCCACTGCTGAGGTGCCCAGTGTCATTTTAAAGGCAGGCGTGCACTGCTGGCTGTTTTTAAATTAAAGTTATACACAAATTCGACTTTGGAATAAAAAATACTTCCCAAGTCTGAAACTACCTTATTTTTACATATAGGTCACCTCTAAGGTGTGCCCTATGTGCGCCTAGGGCTGGGTGCCATGTAACTATAAGCAGGGATCTTATAAAAATTGTTTTATAAACCCTGGTGAGGTAAAACAGTCAAATTTGTTTCCTTCTCATAGTTGTGAATGTGCCTCCATCGGCTAGAATGGGGAGACTTTATTTTAATTTATAAAGTCCCCTTAAGTGTCAGATACCTTACGTTTGGCATCAAATTAATTGTTGTAATAAATCCAACAACTTACAATTGTTGGATTTAATATAACTGTTCAGGTAAAGAGTTTTAAACTTTACCTAAAAAGTTGCCAACTTCAGCCCGTCAGTGTTTTGCTGCTTTGCTATGATTGACCAGCCTCTGGCAGCCTCACAATACAAAGAGATGTGCCTGGGGGAGGAGATCTTCCCTCAGCAGATGTGGAAGCAGGAAGGGCTGCCAAACTGGTCTTCAATAGAAGGGACGGACATTTGGAGCAACCCAGCACCTCCCTCACATCCTGCAAACCAATTAGGTGCCCCCTTGATTAGATTAGGAGAGGGCATGAGAGGGGTGTGTTTAGAATTTTTAGCCACACCAGTGGGTGGGCTCAGCCAGATGTAACCTCTAAAAAAAATTTCAGCCATGATGGATTTTTTAGGGATGTTGCTTCCTAGGATCGATTTTTGCCACACTTCCCAGGAAGTGGTCATCACAGGGGGAAGGACCCTGCACCTGATTGGAGAACCAGCCCCCCCCCCCTTTTTTTACCCAGGTGCAAGGTTTAAACTGGAAGACCTACATCCACACCTCAGATCCCTACCAGATTTAAACAAGGAAATATGACAGGAGAAGAAGGACTGCCCTGCTGGACTCCTGGCCTGCACCTGGACACTGCACTCTGGAGGATCGCACCAGCTGCACACTTGGGTTCCGCCACAAGAAGGACTGTGCCTGGCTTCAACTAATTCAAGGAGGGACTCCCTGTTTGATACAGGTAAAAAATTGCTAACCAGAGCCCCCTCCACCAGCTCCTGAAGAAACTGATCAGCTTACCACTGTCCAGTGGCCAAATTGGAGCTTGCGCCAGGTGTATTCTGGGAGTTCTAGTCTGCACCCTCAAGGAGCATCTCAGAGCATCTAGAACTTTGGGGTGAGCTGTGGACCTCAAAAGGACCTTAACAGAACATCTGGGAGAAGATCCAGAAGTTTGGAAAAGTTTGGAGAACGTTTTGAATAAAGTTTCATAAAGAGACCGACCCGCCGGGGCAACGCTAGCTGGCTTGCTTCAACCGCGACCTGGCCTGACTTGCAGGTTTGTCTCAGAGAAGAAAATCCCTGAAATAGTGACTAAGTACGAACGTAGGAAGTTGTCTGGGACCTCCAGGCACTGTATCCGAAGAGGGCTCCAGAATCCTCGCATCAAGATTTAGGTTTGCTCCGGTCGAAGGATTTTCACCTCGAAAAAATGATTACGTCCGAAGGTAAAAATCTCCACTGAGACGTGTATCTGAGGAAGAGTTCCAGGAGGTCGGATTGGATTGGCGACTTGGTCCCGCTGAAGAAAATCTCCAGAAAATGACTACGTTCTAAGGTAAAGTTTTGACTGAGGCCCCAGCTGGCTGTAGCCGAGCAGGGCTCCATCGTGGTCGGCCTTAAACTTTGACTTTTCCCCAGTTGACGTGTGACCAGATTGGTGCTATTCGTTTCTGAGCGCTAAAGAGCATTCATTCTTTAAAAATTAAAATCTTTTGTTCCCTTTATCCGATTTTATTTATTTTGGTGTCATTTTAAATCCAAAAATATTTCCTATTTATATACATTGATTTTGGATTTAGAAAGTGTTTTCTGTGTTTTATTTGAATACTGTTTTGTGATATTTGAATGCTTCGTACTTTGTCTCCTAAATTAAGCCTTTTCGCTCGTTGCCAAGCTACCAAGTGTTGAGCTGTGTTTAATTTATTGAGACCTAACTGGACCTAGGTGGAGATTCATGGCCTATTGCTAAGTGTAGGTACTTACCTGTCCTCACCAATAACCCATTTTTCAACATAATAGGACTAAACTTTTGATTACGTGAAAACTTTCTTACATCTTTAACGAGTCTCTATGCGTGTAAATAGGTAAATGAGAGAACGTGAGGTCATGTTAAGATGTGGTTGGTTAACTGAGTGACCTCTTCAGTGTCTGACTGCCTCAGTGCAAAAGGAAAGAGTATCTAAATAGATGGCTTGATGAATGGGTGACTGGACTGAAGAATGAGTGGTTGAGTGCATAAGTTCATGAACAGTGACAGTCCATAGATAAATTGGCAAGTAACTGTGTCAGTGAGTCCACAAGTTGATAAATAGGTGTATGAATGATATATGAGTGGGTAAGGTGATGGATGGTTGGTTGGTTGGATGAGTGAAACCATGGATGAATTAGTGGGCATGCAAGTACACAGATGAGTTAATGCTCAGATGAGGGGAAAATATGGAAGCATGGTTGAGATATTCACATGGATAGTTAAGAGCATCGATGATGACTAGGTGGCTGAGTGAGTGAGTGAATGAATAAGTAAATGATTAAGTGTTCCTGAAGTCTCTGAGTGGGCAACTGTAGGAGGAGGAACAAAAGCAATACCCAGTCCTGGAGTACCATCCCACAAGCAGAAGCACTACAAGGCTGAAGAAAATTATGATGTAGATTGCAAGAGGCCTTTGAGAGTGGTAATCACAGGCACAGCATTGGGACAATGCTAACAAATAGAGGCATTGCACCCTCCATATCACTGAAGTCATCCAAGATTGGTTCATGCCCCGAAAAAAAGAGCAAGAATCTCCTCACAGACTACTGACCCTGACACCAGCTTTTTATCCTCTACACCCCTCTTACCTATGGCACATTGTTATTGTCATACATCATGGGCCTCAGGTACAAATAGGCTGGATAAATTTGGCTGCAAACAGCCTTACCCTTTGCCAAGCAAGAGTTTCTTAAAACATTTCAAGCACAAAGGCACTTTTTATTCAAAGCTGAAGACTAGCTGCCTCATTCATATTAAGGACAGGACATGTTAACTCACAGCGAAGAACAGCAAATCCTGGTATGCATGGTACAACAGATAGCCATTCATGCAAAAGCTACATTTGCAATGTGTCTGGTTTATCGCTGTGGTTCATTACAGTGACTGTAATGCTGAAGTTCAGGCACTGATCAGTGGGACCACTCTCTCCTTCCCCGATGTTCAGAGCCTGTCTGCTCCCAGTGTAAATTGACACATATTTACCTTTTACACTTTGATAGTTGCTATGGATGTCCTCAGCAGGCACTATTCCAATATTTGTGAAAGCAAAAATTGCAAATCATAATAGCAAGTACTGGTTGAAAACATTTTGGTCATTGCAAAGTGAAAATTTACATTTACAAACTGCACTGACCTCCTGGTCAGCGTCTGCTGCCCTTCCCAGCTCCTCTGGCTGCTGTTGCCTCTGCCTTTTGCCTGGGATGAACTGAGAGCCTCCTGACTCTCATTTTGAGGCCCTCCTCCTCCCGCAGGCTCGTCCCTGCGCCTCTTCCCTGGTGGTCTAATGGCCATCACAAGTAAGTATTTCTTTCTGTTGCTCTTTTCACTCTTGCTTTTTTCTGTCTTTTTCTCTCGTTTTTCCTTCTCTTTTCCTTTCTCCCCTCCTTTCCTCTGCCCCCTCCCCCTGCAAAGCACCTTTCCTGCCTTCTCAGCTGACTGCTCCCCCCCTCGCTTTCTTAATGGCAGCCACTGGCATGCCAAAGGCAAGCCTATCTGCGCCCGGACAGCGTCCAGCGCCAGGAACCATGGATCTCCATTAAACCACCCCCTGTTCTGCCTCCATTACGATGCTGAGACCCTTCTCTAGCTCAACACCGGATGTCTCAGTGTTGGAAAATGGGTTATTGGTAAGGGCAGGTAGGTACCTACACCTAGCAACAAGCCACTAACTTCCACTTAGGTCCAGTTAGGTCTCAGTAAATTAACCCCAGCTCATCCCTTGGTAGCTTGGCAACGAGCGTCAAGGCTTAACTTAGGAGACAGTGTGTAAAGCATTCAAATATCACAAAACAGTAATTAAATAAAACACAGGAAAAAGTTTAAAAATCCAAAACCAATTTATAAAAAATAGTTTATATTTTTATCTTTAAAATGACACCAAAACGAATAAAATCGGATAAAGGGAACCGGAGATATGAATTCTTAAAGAATTATTATTTTTCTAGCGCTTAGAAACAAAAAGCGCCAATCGGGTCATCTGGTTGCACCTCGACCGGGGCAAAGTCAAACTTTCAGGCCGACCGTGATGGAGCCCTGCTCGGCTACAGGTCGCGGGAGGCCTCGGTTAAAAAGTTACCTTCTGACTTAGGGGGTCATTCTGACCCCGGCGGTCAGAGACCACCGGGGCCAGGGTCGGCGGGAGCACCGCCGACAGACCGGCAGTGCCCCGCAGGGCATTCTGACCGTGGCGGTTCGGCCGCGGTCAGATGCGGGAAACCGGCGGTCTCCCGGCGGTTTCCCGCTGCCCTGCAGAATCCTCCATGGCGGCGGAGCGCGCTCCGCCGCCATGGGGATTCTGACACCCCCTACCGCCATCCTGTTCCTGGCGGGACTCCCGCCAGGAACAGGATGGCGGTAGGAGGTGCCGCGGGGCCCCTGGGGGCCCCTGCAGTGCCCATGCCAATGGCATGGGCACTGCAGGGGCCCCCGTAAGAGGGCCCCACAAAGTATTTCAGTGTCTGCTATGCAGACACTGAAATACGCGACGGGTGCCACTGCACCCGTCGCACCTTCCCACTACGCCGGGTCAATTCTGAGCCGGCGTCCTCGTGGGAAGGTTGATATGCCCTGGGCTGGCGGGCGGCCTTTTGGCGGCCGCCCGCCAGCCCAGGGCAAATCCCAAAATACCCTCAGCGGTCTTTCGACCGCGGAGCGGTATTTTGGTGGGGGAACTTCGGCGGGCGGCCTCCGCCGAAGTTAGAATCACCCCCTTAGTCTTTATTTTGAAGATTTTCTTCAGCGGGACGAACCTGCCAGTCCTATCCGACCTCCTGGAGCCCTTCTCCGGATACGCGATGCTGGATTCCTCGGTGGAGATTTTTACCTTCGGACTTAGTCGTTTTTTTGAGGTGAAAATCCTTCGACCGGGGTAAACCTGGATCTTGATCCGACGTCCATGGAGCCCTTCTCGGATACGATGGCTGGGAGGTCCCGGTCAACTTTTTACCTTCAGACTTAGGGGGTCATTCTGACCCTGGCGGTCACCGACCACGGGAGCACCGCCAACAGGCTGCCGGTGCTCCCGAGGGCATTCTGACTGCGGCGGTTCAGCCGCGGCCAGAAAGGGTAAACCGGCGGTCTCCCGCCGGTTTACCACTGCCCTTGTGAATCCTCCATGGCTGCGGACCGCGCTCCGCAGCCATGGGGATTCTGACACCCCCTACCGCCATCCTGTTCCTGGCGGGTCTCCCGCCAGGAACAGGATGGCGGTAGGGGGTGCCGCGGGGCCCCGTAACAGGGCCCCGCAAAGTATTTCAGTGTCTGCTAAGCAGACACTGAAATACGCGACGGGTGCAACTGCACCCGTCGCACCCCTGCAACTACGCCGGCTCAATTCTGAGCCGGCGTCCTCGCTGCAGGGGCATTTCCTCTGGGCCGGCGGGCGCTCTTTTGGAGAGCGCCCGCCGGCCCTGAGGAAATGTCTGAATGGCCGCCGCGGTCTTTTGACCGCGGTGCGGTCATTCAGCGGCGGTACCTTGGCGGACGGCCTCTGCCGTCCGCCAAGGTCAAAATGACCCCCTTAGTCTCTTTTTCGGAGATTTTTCTTTACCGGGACAAACCACCAAATCAGGCCGGGTCGCGGTTGAGGCAAGCCGGCTAGAATTTCCGCGGCGGGTCGGTCCCTCTATGGAGATTTTTAAAAAAAATTCTCAAATCTTCTCCAAACTTCTGGGGCTTCACCCAGATGTTCTTTTAAGGTTCTTTTGGGGTCCACAGCTCACCCCAAGGGTCCAGAAGTTCTGAGATGGTCCTTGGGGGGTGCGGACTACCACTCCCAGAATGCACCTGGCGCAAACTCCTTTTTGGCCACTGGACAGTGGTCAGCTGGTCACTTTCTTCAGGAGTTGGTGCAGGGGACTCTGGATAGAAATTTTTCACCTGTAGCAAGCAGGGAGTCCCTCCTTGAACCAGTTGAAGCCAGGCAAAGTCCTTCTTGTGGTGAAGCCCAAGTGTGCAGCTGGTGCAGTCCTTCTGAGTGCAGGTTCCAGGTGCAGGCCATGGGTCCAGCAGGGCAGTCCTTCTTCTCCTTTAGTTCTTTTCTTGTTGAAATCTGGTGGCGATCTGAGGTGTCGGTGCAGGTCTGCCAGTTTTATCCTTGCTCCTGGGTGAAAAGCAGGGGGGTCCTGGTTCTCCAATCAGGTACAGGGTTGTCCCCCTGTGATGACCACTTCCTGGGAAGTGTGGCAAAAATCCATCCCAGAAGGCAACATTCTCTAAAAATCCAACATGGCTGAATCTGATTTTTGGAGGTTACATCTGGCTGAGCCCACTGGTGTGGCTAAAAATCATAAACACACCCCTCTCCTGCACTTTCACCCCTCCAAGGGGCTGTCCTCAAGGGGTCGCCAACTGTACACCACTTTGTTGTGGTACACACTCATTAGCCCTCCTGATGGTCTCTTTGACTCTGTGCCTGTATCCATAAGGCAAGGTGTTATGGAGGCACAGAGGCAAAGTCTTTCCCTCATTTGCATCAGGCCTTGACCTCATGAAATGAACCAACACCCTCTTAAGATAGTACCAGTGCTGTATGCATGCTAGAGCTGTCTGTATTATTGAAGAGGTCACATACATGTCTGCAGCCCATTCTGTCACATTACAGTGCCCTGGGCATGGAGAAAACTGGTGCACATGCCTGTAGAGTCCCTAATGCATTGTCTTTAATACAGGCCCTGGTGTCTGGGTGAGACTGGAGAGATGTAGAAAATTACCTGTGTGTTTCCTCAGTGACCATTGCCCACCAAATGATAAGAAACAGTACCTTGCTTGGATGAAGGTATGGTAGATTTTGCCTAAATTAAATAATGTGTGATAAAGAGAGCAACTTAGAAAGAGGTGAGAGGTGAGGGCCTCTTTACAACTCTTATGCAAATGCATCTGCAAATAGTACAAACAACAATTACACCTAGCTCAGAGTTGCATCCCTCAGAAAGGGGAATATGCGCAAATTACACAATATTTCACCCAGTCTGAGGTGTGTAAACCAACACGTGCACTATCATCCTCTTCACTTTGTGCAAAGTTTTCATTGACACTAATTGGGATTGGAAACCCACAACAGGTGCACTTTTCACCTGAGCTCCATTTCCAGTTTAGGCATAAATGGAAGTTTGCACCTGAAACAGGATTAGTAACCCGATAGTAATGACGGCCTGGCTAACGTAATGAATAAAAGACCATGGGTAATTTTGGATGTGTTACACTATCAATGATAAGTCAGAAAGCAAGCAAGATAGCTCCAGAATGAGTAAATTAATGAATCTGAAACAATGTGTGAGATAAAAGTTATGACAGAGCAATTAGATAAGAAAAGGATCAAAGAGGCGTCAAGTCTGGGGGTGTACCTCATTCTGCTGTGCACGCACTGACCAGAAAGGCAAACAGTTATATACAAGTTTATTATTTCAAACAACCTCTGGGTCTATGAAAGAAGAATGTTGTCCGACAGGAAGAGAACGCTTACCTCTGGCTATACAAGACTAGGAAGTTAAAATAGTCCCTGCGGTCAAGTTCTAGATGCAGTCTGCTGTACATATGTGGTGTCCCCTCACCTGTTAAATGATCCTTAAAATTCTCCAGTGGCAATGGCAATTTTGTAGTTTTTTTGGGCTGCGCGCTACATCCTTAATTGTTTATAGTTTTCTTGTCGGACACTTTGGGAGGGGGAAAGACAGTGCCCCTGAATAGCTAGCAAATGAGCAATGGGCTGTGCCAAATGAAAAACAGCAATAACATTTGTCAAAACGTGTTCTTTACCAAAGAAATAAGCATTCAATCAGTTACGTTCTGGTGTCCCTCACTTCTGAGGAAATCTTAAAGAAACATGAAGACACTCCTGTGGCAGTGGCCACATTGTGGGCAATGCACTATATCACTATTCTTTTTTTCCTTTGGCAGCAATTTTGGAAGAGGGTAAGAAGGTTTCAGAAATGTTAGCCAAATTCTTGGAGATGACCAAAGGGGCATCATGGGTACCATGTTGTGGAGTGTTAAGCATAAAACAGGGAGCAGCTAGACCTAAAAAATGGACACCTCTTTTCTACAGGCAGCCTTAAAGAAGTGGTGAGAACCCCTGGGTAGTCTTTATAAACAGGTTAAGGCTTAAACATTCTGACCACCTCTAATGATTATCATTTGTCCGATATTAGAGCATTTTGATATGAGATGTGGAAATGCTGTGTCACTGATGGATCGATGCTTATGTTGCAAATGTTGTAATCTACAAGTCATCCTATTAAAGTGGTAGCGATCTCTTTAAAGAATATCTTCACTGCATGGCCAAGGTATGGTCTCACCCCTGAACAGTGCAAGGACAAGTTTAGGTTCTACAAAAAGAAAGAATCCCAAAACTTGGCTAGAATGTGTTGACTCTCTCTGCAGTTCACCGGATGGTTGGGTGAAGGGCAGTAAGGTAATAACATATGAGAGGCTTTACAATTTGATTGCTTGGGAGCACTTCTACAGTCTTTGTTTTCCAGAGCTGACCAAGCACCTGATTGACAGTAAGCTGACTGACCCCAGGAAGCTTGAGCAGGAAGTGGACCTTTGGGAGAACACCAGGGTCCAAAAGAGTTAAGGGGGAGACCACACCAAGGGTGGGTAGGGTCCCTCTCAGAAAAAGTATGGGGGGTGGTAAGAGTAAACTGAGGGAGTTCTCTAAAGGGCCCCAACCTAATTCCCAAGGTAAGGATTACCGGCACCCGTTGAAAAGAAGCAATGGTTTTCTACATGGAAACCTGCAGAAGGGGGTCCCCACAAGTGTTATGCATGTGACCAGGTGGGACATGTGAGAGGGGATCCCAAATGCCCCAAGTGGACACAGGCACCCGCTGGTGCTCAGTCACAGGGTTTGGCCACTGTAGAGCTTGGGGAGGAGTTGGTTCCAGGTGGGTGGGAGCCAGCTGAGATGATTCTTGTCTCACTAGGGGAGAGTGAGATGGTCCAGAGAAACTTTGTGCCTGAAAATACTAAGAAGTACAGGCAGTGAGTGACCATCAATGGACAGTGGGTGGAGGCTTTGAGAGACACAGGAGGCAGTGTGACTACTGTGAGAAGTCAACTGGTGACTGAAGAGTAGATAGATCCCCATGTGCTTCACCAAGTAGTTGCAGCAGACAACTCACAGTGCCTGTGCAGAATGGTGCAGGTTCCCTTTGAATGGGGAGGGGGGGTCTCAGGTACCTTGAGAGTTGCCGTGAGTCCAACCATGCCTGTAGATTGTCTGCTTGGCAATGATCTGGGAGGAAGCTGAACCTGAGGGTATGCCCCAGAGCCTACAGGGGAACAAGTGACTGAGCTGGGAGAGGTCCCTGAGCTGACTCAGTGGCAGCAGAAAGGGGGACCCACCAGGGAAACATTCTGTGAGGTACAGAGGACATGCCTTACTTTGGAGGGTTTGCGGCAGCAGGCTGCAGACCAGGCGTCTGGCAATGAGTCTAGAGCACACTTGATCTACTGAGAGGACGGCCTCCTATTTAGTGAGCCTAAGGTTGCTGAGCCTGGGATAGCCCATGTGCTGGTGGTACCCCAGTGCGTTAGAGCCTTCCTACTGGGTCTGGCTCATGACGTGCCTTTAGCTGGTCATTTGGGGCAGGACAAGACCTTTGAACGACTTGTTCACTTTTACTGGCCCCAAATGCGCAGGCACTCAGATGCTCACTGTTGGTCTAGCCAAACCTGTCAGGCAAGTGTCAAGAGTGGAGGGAAATGTAAGGCTCCCCTTCAGCCTTTTCGTGTGGTCAGCACCCCCTTTGAAAGGGTTGGCATTGACATTGTGGGGCCTATGGATCCCAAGACAGCCATGGGCAACAGGTGTATCCTGGTCTTGGTGGACCATGCCACCTGATCCCCAGAAGCCATTCCTTTGTAGTCAGTCACCTCCCCTGTGGTGGGGCGTGCATTGATGGGGGGTTTTACCTGCATGTGTTTCCCCAAGGAGGTGGTATCTGATAGGGGTACCAATTTCCCATCAACATATATGAAGTCTCTGTGGAAGGAGTGTGGGGTGACATATGAGTTCACCACTCCTTCCCACCCCCAAAGTAACGGTCTGGTTGAGAGATTCAACTGCACCTTCAAGGGCATGATCATGGGCCTGTCAGATCCCCTGAGGCATAAGTGGGACATCCTCTTTCCATGCCTTCTGTTCGCCTACAGGGAGGTGCCTCAAAAGGGTCTTGGATTTAACCCATTTAAGTTACTTATGACCACCCTGTCAGGGGATCTTTGAGTCTGGTTAGGGAAGGCTTGGAGAAAGGCCCCAGTAAGCTCCCACAGGATGTACTTAGTCACATGCTGGCCTTCAGAAACCAGATAGCCCGCTTCAGGAAGCTCACCCAAGAGAACCTGGAAGCAAGCCAGGAAGATATGAAGTGCTGGTATGAACAGAATGCCACTGTGGTTGAGTTTAAGCCTGGCCAGAAAGTGTGGGCGAAGGCCCCAGTGGAGCCTAGGGCTCTCCTGGATAATTGGACTGGGCCATTTGAGGTAGTGGAGCACAAGTGCGATGTCACCTATCTGATGAATTTGCGGACTCCTAGGAAGAGTAAGCCTCTTTGTGACCTCCTGTCTGCTAAGGAGAAAGATGGGTCCTTCGAGGGTGTGAACCTCTCCCCCTATCTGACCGCAGAGCAACAGAGGGACTGTAGCCAAGGGTTGGGACTGTTTGCCTCTCTATTCTCCTTGATCCCAGGGGTCACGCATGTGTGTACACATCATGTGGACATTGGGGACAGTATTCCTGCAAAACAAAGTTTACAGAGTGACTGACAAGGTTAGGGCTAACATCAAGGATGAGGTGTCCAAGATGTTAGCATTGAGGGTTATTGAGTTTTCCAGTAGGCCATAGGCCAGCCCTGTAGTATAGGTGCCAAAAGCTGCTGCTCCTGGTGCCACTCCAGAACTCAGGTTCTGTGTAGACTACCGCGGACTCAATGTGGTCACTAAGACTGACGCACACCCCTATCTCCTGAGGTGATGAGCTCATTGACAGGTTAGTGTCTGCCAAATATCTAAGTATGTTTGATCTGACCTCTCGATATTGGCAGAATAGTCTGACTGAGGGGGCTAAGGAGAGGTCTGCATTTTCTACCCCAGATGGGCGCTATCAGTTTAGGGTGATGCCCTTTGGGATTAAGAATTCCCCTGCCCCCTTTCAGAGGCTGGTTAACCAGGTGTTGGCTGGACTGGATAATTTCAGTGCAACCTACCTGGATGACATTGCTGTGTTTAGCTCCACTTGGGAGGAACACTGGCAGCACCTCTTCAGAGTGGTGGAGGCCCTGCAGAAGGCAGGCCTCATTATTAAGGCAAGCAAGTGCGAAATAAGGCACGATTCTGTGGTGTACTTGGGACACCAGGTGGGGAGTGGCCAGGTGTCACCACTACAAATGAAGATTGACACCATTCTGGCCTGGGAGCCCCCCCAAGACCCAGACTGAAGTGAGAGTCGTTTTAGGCCTTACAGGCTACTGTAGGAGGTTAACCAAGGGGTATGGCACTATTGTTGCTCCCTTGACTGAGTTAACTTTTAAGAAGCAGCCAAAGAAGGTGATCTGGACAGAGGCTTGCCAGACAGTTTTTTCTGCCCTGAAGGCAGCCATGTGCATGACACCAGTGCAGAAGGCACCTTACTTCTCTGAAGAATTTGTTGTGCAGACTGATGCTTCAGAGCATGGTGTAGGAACAGCTAAACGAAGAGGGCCTAGATCAACCTGTAGCCTTCATCAGTAGGAGGTTACTTCCCAGGGAACGTAGGTAAGTGCCAATGAGCGTGAAGCTTTTGCAGTAGTCTGGGGTCCGAAGAAGCTAAGACCATACTTGTTTGGGAGTCACTTCCGGGTTTAGACCGACCACAGGCCCCTCAGATGGTTAATGCAGATGAGGGGTGAGAATCCAAAACTGTTGAGGTGGTCTATCTCCCTACAGGGAATGGACTTTGCGGTGGAACAGTGCCCTGGAATAGAACATGCCAATGTTGATGGTCTGTCCAGATTCTTTCACCTAGTGAAGGGTTCTCCCCACTTTCAGCTGGGGGGACACATCTTAGATGTAACATCATTTTGTGGTCTCCTCTAACTGTTTACCTCTGCTTTCCAGGTTGTTGTTATGTGCTGGACTCTGTTTTTGCTCTTTTTGTTACTCTGGACACTTTACCACTGCAAAGCAGTCCTAAAGTGCAAGTGCTCCTTAAGTGAAATTGTATGTGTAATTTCCTTTGCATATTTGATTTACTAGTAAGTCCCGAGTAAAGTGCACTAGAGGTGCCTAGGGCCTGTAAATCAAATGCTACTAGTCGGCCGGCAGCACTGATTGTGGCACTCAAATGAGTAGCCCTGTAAACATTGCTCAGACCTGCCACTGCAGTGTCTGTGTGTGCAGTTTTAACATTGCCAGTTCGATTTGGCAAGTGTACTCAATTGCCAGGCCCAAACCTTCCCTTTTTATACATGTAAGGCACCCTAGGTAGCCCCATGGGCAGGTTGCAGTGTATGTTAAAGGTGGACATGTACTGCTGTGTTTTACATGTCATAACAGTGAAATACTGCTAAATTCAGTGTTCACTGTTGCAAGGCCTGACTCTCTCATAAGTTAACATGGGGGTTGCCTTTAAATATCCTTAAATTTCCCTTTAAGAGCAGATAGACATGTGGAGTTTGGGGGTCTCTGAACTCACATTTTAAAAATATATCTTTTAGTGAAGTTGGTTTTTAGATTGTTAGTTTGAAAATGCCACTTTTAGAAAGTAGACATTTTCTTGCTTAAACCATTCTGTGACTCTGCCCTATTTCACAAAAAGTCCCAAATTTCCCACGGTGGCAATTTCCACTCAACAGTGTGAGTCTGTCTTTATTGTAAGCTTTGTACAGCAATTCAGAAACTTTGGAATAACTACTTGCACATTTGTCAAATTTAGTAGCTACAACCAAGCACCATTATTAAAGCTGTAAGCGTATCAAAGTTGAAAAAAGGGTCCTGTGGCACTGACAGTCATAAAGCAGCCACATACACAAGGGCAGCCTGGTACTGGATCTGAAATGGTACATAGAAAAAAAGGATGAGTAAATTTAGATAACATTCAAGCTTTTTGGCTACTTATGGAAGACATGATTGAAAATGTATTCTTGAATAAGGAGAGTAAGAAAGTTCCACTGCTTGGAGGTCTCAACAGAGAAACAGAGAAAGGACAGTTGCTTTGCAGAGCCTTGTGGGTTTTGAGTGCAATCAACAGTCTGGCAAGAAAGCTAATCAAAATGTTCTGAATGGAACGTAAACAGAGAAATGCTTCTATTGAAATAATGAGTCCAAGCATTTGATGACTTTGTGGCAAATGCAGATACACTTCAGTGTAAAACAGTTTACCCAATGAAGCTTCATAAGGTGGTCAGAATTTAGGTGTAATCAAGGAAGGCAAGACAAAAGCAGGCTGATACATTTTAGTCCAATTGCAGATAATTGGATAGAGATGCAGGGAATACAATATAAAATCAGTTATGGTAGTCGAAGCAGGAGCAGATTACAGCCTATATCACTCTAAAACAATATGAAAAAGATATTAGTCATAAGAGTTTCCTAAGCATTCCTAGTTAATGGAAGCAGATGCTTGTGTTTCACTTGATCTGAAGGGGGTAAAGTCAGCTATGGATTAAAAAGAGAATATTGATTCAGTCGAATTACCATTGTAGTGAGTGGAGCTCTCAGATTGGATGGCCATTAGCTGTGAGAATATCCTTTAGGTGGGCATCCACAAGGAGCACCTCTGTCTTGCCCTGCCTGGAATACATTTTAAGCAGTTCCTCTTTAACCATTCTGCATCTACATGTGTGCAACACAGAAAATTGAGCTGAGTGTACATGATATTACTGTCTAACCTTGGAATAATCTGTTTATCATATGCATGATTAAAGAAGTAAAAGCCAAATGGCCAAATGAGAGTGGCCAGGGACCATCAAACATTGAACACTGAGTTATATATTATTTAAATTCATTAAAGGAAGGAGCAGGACTCAGCACTTGGCGTTGGATTCTTTCAGGTTTCTGTCTCCATTGTATGCAAGTGCAGTAGTAAGTTGACTTGGTCTGGAAGAGACCCTAACAATTATATGGGGTCGGAACGTTACATCCGGTCCCTCTTGTTTTATTGATTGAAGTGACTAGTTAGGGACTGTGTACAAATACCCAGTACCCTATTTTAAGTTGTTCAAAGCTATGTACTTAACCAGTGGCATTTGTAAACTGCTTCATTCCATATATGCTGCAAATATTTTCATTGTTTGAACACTGTTTTGTCTGCATTTGAATCGATTTCAAATACATACACATAATTAACAGAAACTACAGTTTGTTCTGTGCTTTCTATTCTGAACTAACATTAAGTAAAGATCAACAAAGCTTAAAGTTAGACTGTGAATTCCTCAGAATTACTATAACTCGGAGGTGTCTAACCTTAAATGAGAACCATGGGACAATTGATTCATAATAAATAGTGAATTCACGAGCATTAGCCCATGGTTAAAGTTTCGTAAACAAGAAGGTTAGAGGACTGAACCACTGAAGTCGATAATGTTCAGCTTATTTCGCTTGATGGACGGTGAGGGTGATATATTAAAACACAGGTGCAACATCTAAAAAATGAGATGGGAAAATTCAAGGCACTCGGAGGACCAGTTTGAGCAAGAAAGATGGATAGTCTTTTCTTTGGAATACTTACCCATTGTATTAACTATATGATCAAAATCTGGGTGCCGATGAGGTTACATGAATATTTAATGCATCTTGGGGACCTTCATCTTGTTTAGCTACAATTAAATGAGTATGCGAATGCGAGGCATCACCTTACATTTTTTGGGTAAAGAGGATGCGATCCCCTCTACACTAATGTTGGGGGAGAAGGGACAAAACTGAATGAACTTTACTGCAACACAGGCTAAGGTAAAAGGACGACCTAGAATAATAAATGGAATTATTCACTCAATAATAATACGATTAAATGATTAATCCATACACACTTACAAAGAGCAGGATATAAGTTTCTGACAGCCTAAACAAAGGACAATCAGAAGGGCTGGTATTTACGCTTTCATCCATCCATCCAATTTCTTACAATCCCCCACATTTATCTAGTGGCATAATCTCATTCAGTCAATTCACCCTCATGTTCTCAATCAGGGCTGGCCTTATCGTGGTGGGCCCTGTGCAACAATGTTTGATGGTGCCTCTCAAGGACTACCTCTGCCACTGATTCCCTTTAACAGGGCCCCTCAAGTCTCCATAACCAATCTCTCTCAGATGCATTTAATTAGTTTTGTAGCACCACTCATCTCCATGTCGGGTGTCAGAGGACTTCTCTTTAATAATAAGACTTTATTAATAACCAAATTAACTCTTTTTTGCAACATTAGGATAACGAAAGACTGCTGAATAATAATAACACTCCAGTCTAATCTATACCTTGAGGAATGAATGCAGTTCTTTGATGACAGTAATAGCTTATTGTTCTATATAATTAGATTTTAACTTATAAACTGTAAGTAACAAAAGAATCCCTCGGACAAAAGCAGTAACTCAGTGACCTATTCACCTTACATGCACTTTGTTATCTGCATGGTACATGTTCTTTGCAGTTGGCATATTAACCCCCTGCACTACCTTGAAACTTCCACTAGAGAAAACGTGAACTCGCTCAAACCAGGGCATTAATCACCACTTATCTTGACAGTTTTATTGTTCCTTGAAATTTGCTGGAGGCAAGGAACGCTGTAACATAGGTTTTTAATTCCATGATATAATTGCATTTACGGCGCTCCCTCCTAAAGTAAGCGCCCGGTGCAGTGGCCCAGGTCGCACGGCCCTAGAGCTGGCCCTGTTTTCAGTCCATCAAACATACTATTAAACTAATTCATCAGCCTGGCTAATATAATTTACCAAAAATTAAAAACAATTTTTGCACTAGGACAATTTAAAGGATTTTCATTT
Source organism: Pleurodeles waltl (assembly GCF_031143425.1). Taxonomy (NCBI): domain Eukaryota; kingdom Metazoa; phylum Chordata; class Amphibia; order Caudata; family Salamandridae; genus Pleurodeles; species Pleurodeles waltl. The sequence goes on from NC_090436.1 coordinate 754,583,105, forward strand.
GTTTTACTTAAAACTGTAATGTGATACTGAACACAAGTACAGGATCCCACCACTGTGCACCAAAAATGTTGGAAAATGGGTTATTGGTAAGGGCAGGTAGGTACCTACACTTAGCAATAGGCCACTAACCTCCACTTAGGTCCAGTTAGGTCTCAGTAAATTAAACCCAGCTCAACCCTTAGTAGCTTGGCAATGAGCGACAAGGCTTAACTTAGGAGACAGAGTGTAAAGCATTCGACAGTAATTAAATAAAACACAGGAAAAGGTTTAAAAATCCAAAACCAATGTATAACAATAGATTATATTTTTATCTTTAAAATGACACAAAAACGAATACAATCGAATAAGGGGAACCGGAGATATGAATTTTTAAAGAATTATTGTTTTCTAGCACCTAGAAACAAAAAACGGCAATCTGGTCATCTGGTCGCACCTCGACCGGGATTGGGAAGTCAAAGTTTAAGGTCGATTACAGCCCGCGGGAGGCCTCGGTCAAAAGTTTACCTTCACACTTAGTCGTTTTTCTGAAGATTTTCTTCAGCGGGACGAACCTGCCAGTCCAATCAGACCTCCTGGAACTCTTCTCCGGATACGCCCTCGGTGGAGACTTTTACCTTCGGACTTAGTCGTTTTTTTGAGGTGAAAATCCTTCGACCGGGGCAAACCTGGATCTTGATCCAACGTCCTTGGAGCCCTCCTTGGATATGCAGGCTGGGAGGTCCCGTTAACTTTCTACGTTCGGACTTAGGCCCATATTTATACTTTTTTAGTGCCGCATGTGCGTCGTTTTTTGATGCAAAACCGGCACAATCTTTCAAAATACAATTGTAATTTGGAAGTTTGCGCCGATTTTGCGTCAAAAAACGACACAAATGTGATGCTAAAAAAGTATAAATATGGGCCTTAGTCTCTTTTTTGGAGATTTTCTTTACCGGAACGAACCTGCAAATCAGGCCGGGTCGCGGTTGAGGGAAGCCGGCTAGAGTTGCCGCGGCGGGTCGGTCCCTCTTTGGAGCTTTTTTTTCAAAAGTTCTCCAAACTTCCCAAAACTTCTGGATCTTCTTCGAGATGTTCCTTTAAGGTTCTTTTGGGGTCCACAGCTCATTCCAAGATTCCAGAAGCTCTGAGATGATCCTTGGGGGTGTGGACAACTCTTAGAATGCACCTGGCACAAACTCCTTTTTGGCCACTGGACAGTGGTCAGCTAGTTGGTTTCTTCAGGAGTTGGTGCAGGGGACTCTGGTTAGCAATTTTTCACCTGTAGCAAACAGGGAGTCCCTCCTTGAAGCAGTTGAAGTCCAAGTGTGCAGCTGGTGCAGTCCTTCAGAGTGCAGAGTCCAGGTGCAGGCCAGGGGTCCAGCAGGGCAGTCCTTCTTCTTCTGTAGTTCTTCCTGGTAGGGATGTGGTACGGAACTGAGGTGTGGGTGCAGGTCTGCCAGTTTTATCCTTGCTCCTGGGTGAAAAGCAGGGGGGTCCTGGTTCTCCAATCAGGTGCAGGGTCCTTCCCCCTGTGATGACCACTTCCTGGGAAGTGTGACAAAAATTAATCCAAGTAGGCAACATTCCTCAAAATCCATCATGGCTGAATCTGATTTTTGGAGGTTACATCTGGCTGAGCCCACCCACTGGTGTGGCTAAAAATCATAAACACACCCCTCTCCTGCCCTCTCCTAATCTAATCAAGGGGGCACCTAATTGCAGGATGTGGGGGTGTTGCTGGGTTGCTCCAAATGTCCTTTTCAGCCTTTGAAGACCAGTTTGGCAGCCCCCCCCTTCCTGCCTCACCATCTGCTGAGGGGAGATCCCCTCCCATAGGCACATCTCTTTGTGTGAAGCCAGGCCACTTCACACCTCATCGAGGCAGCCTGGCCAGGCTGCCAGAGGCTGGCCAGTCAGAGCACAGCAGCAAAAACAATGCAGAGCTGAAGTTGGCAACTTTTCAGGTAAAGTTTAAAGCTCTTTACCTGAACAAGTTATATTAAGTCCCACAACTGGAAGTTGTGGGATTTATTATAAAAATGTATTTGATACCAAACTCTTTGTATCTGTCACTTAAGGGGACTTTTAAAATTATAATAAAGTCTCCCCATTCTAACCTATGAAGGACATTCACTACAGTGAGGGAAAAACAAATTTGGCTGTTTTTACCTCACCAGGGCTTATAAAACTATTTTTATAAGGTCCCTGCTAATAGTTACATGGCACCCAGCCCCAGGGGCACATAGGGTACACCTTAGGAGTGACTTACATGTACAAATAAGGTAGTTTAAGACTTTGGAACTACTTTTAATTCCAAAGTCGAATTTGCATATAACTTTAATTTAAAAGCAGCCAGCAAGGCAGGCCTGCCTTTAAAATGACACTGGGCATCTCAGCAGTGTACCTGTGGGTGCACTATCTATGATGGGGTCCTTAAACCTACATGCCCTACCATATACTAGGGACTTAGAGGTAGGTTGACTTAGCCAATTATAATTAGCCTAATTTGCATACTGATTTTACACAGAGCACAGGCCCTGTGACTGGTTAGCAGTACCCAGGGCACCATCAGAGTCAGGAAAACACCAGTAAAAAGTGGGAAATGGGGGCAAAAAGTTAGGGGGCCTCTGTAATCAGCCCTGTTCTCTCACACACTTCACCAATTGAGGGAAACCAACAATGATGGCGACAAAACACATTCCCAACAACGGAGCAATGTCCAACACCATATTCTACAACTCAAAGCTTATACTTGCAAAGTTGTACGTTTTCAAACTTCTGGTAGAGATATGGTTTCAATTGTGTACTGCAAGAGATTGCATCATATAGCACCTTATTCAACTGACATTCTGTATAAAATCATTACTGTTAATGACTACACCATTTACCTACTCAGGCCATAAATTGTCAACAGCTTCGAATGATGGCAAACATTTATTTACAGCTTGTTCAAGTTATGTGCTCCTGGATGTGTATTAGATATTTTTCCATAGTATGTTTATCGAGGATTGTTTCCAGTGTGATTTTCATTCACTGTAATTGTCTTTCCTATTACAAACAGCATCAGGCATTCTGGAAACACTTTTTATGAAGTTATTTCCTCTGCACTGGTCATGGTACAAAACAAAAGCTTCACATTGATTTTAAATCTTCAGATATTCTGAAATACTTGGAAAAAATGCTTTTTGTTAAGAGCATAATTTTAGTAATGTTTGGGCCATGGTCCCCTCTCTCCTCTCTCTCTACTTTCGTAGGCTCTTTGACTTATTTCCTGATTTTCATAGCTACCCTATTACATATCATCATTGTTGAGGTGATTGAGTGGACTGATGTTCATTCTTCACAACTGAAGTTATTGCATGTTATCGCTTTTCTTTCTAGGGCAAGGCAAGTTTCTCCTTTCAAATGTAAATTGTGTTATCTGATATCTGTTGCATGTCAAGTCTGGTGATATTCTATCTCCTTTGAATAACATCAGACGCTATAAAGATAAACTGAAGTGTTTAAATAATGCCATTTATTTTAAAGGAGTGCTGTTTCCTCAATTGACTTTGAAAAATGTTTCTGCAATTTTTATTTAGCTAGATTGTTTTATTTTACTTGTACCTCCCCAGACTTACTTCGCTTTCTCCTTTTCCCTTGTTCCACGCCCCTTTCCCTTAAATTAATTTCTCTCCTCGAAATGTCGAAGTTGCCTGTTAACTTGCTGTCAGTTGATTCTGAAGGTTGGTGATGATGCATGAATAAACTCAGCTTTCTTCTTCAGAGCCTGGTTGTTGCCACATTCCATCGCAACACATAGGGCCTAATTATGACATTGGCAGTCCAAGGAACACCAGTGCCGTGATGGCGGTTGGATCGGTGCACTCCAGGCAGTCTGGCCACCAACTTACGACCGTGGTCGTCAGACTACCAGGGGGCCACCATCCCCGCCAGGAACATGGTTACTGATGGGTTGACAGCAGTCGGAGTAGTGGTCAGCCACGGTGGCGCTGAGTTTTGCGATGCTGCGCTGATCACGAATCCAGTTTCTGCCAGCCTTTTCATGGCAGGAACCCTGCACAAATTTCCTACCACCCAACTTTCTCCTAGGTCTCCTGATTAAAATGATACCTCACTTGTGTGTGTGCCCAAAGCAGAGTCTGCCTAAAAATGTATAAAATGAAACACTGAGGGGGATACAAAATGGGTCTCAAAGTGCAATCTACACATGTTTGGCCTTTCCCTGCCAGAGGCGCTTGGCCCACAAACTTGTGAGCACATGTGTGGGTGGGCCAAACCCAGATATTTCTGAAAGAGAGTCCAGGGAGGTGTGGTTCGCGTGAATTCCCAAACATTTTCTTACCCGGAATCTCCTGCAAACCTCAAATTTATCTAAACAATCACATTTTCCTCATATTTCTCTGTGGGATCACTACACCAGCACACATTTTCTACCACTTAGCATTCCCTCAGCCTCCCGATAAAAATGATACTTCAATTGTGTGGGTGTCCAAAGCAGAGTCAATCTTAAAACATATAAAAAATTGTACTTATCAACACTCTTTGGTGCCCTCTCAATCTCTACACGTTTTTTTGGCCCTTTCCTGTGGCAGGCACATAGCCCACTCACACAAGTGAGGTATCATTTTTATCGTGAGGCCGAGAGGAACTCTGGTTGGTAGGAAATTTGTTCAGGTACAGTGATCCTACACAGAAATGTGAGGAATATATCATTTTTTTAGCAAAATTTGAGGTTTGGAGGGATTCTAGAGAAGAAAATGTTGGAGGATCTACACAAATCACAACTCCCTGGACTCTTCTGGGTGTCTTGTTTTGAGAAGTGTCTGAGTTTGGTAGGTTTCCCTAGGTGGCTGCCCAGGCTGGGACACAGGTTACCCTCTTGCAAAATCAGGTTGGCATGTGATAGATAATTTTGATGTCTCCACAATATGTTTTGGGCCGTTCCTGCCACAGGCACTAGGCAACCCACATAAATGAAGAACCATTTTTATCGAGAGGCTTGCAGGAATGCTGGATGGAAGAAAGTTTGTGTCTCCTCCCAGACTCCAGAACTTTGCATCACTGAAATGGGAGGAAGATGTGCTTTTGTAGACAAACTTTGAGGTTGAAGTATTCTGAGTAAGAATTCTGGTGAGAGGCACACAGATCATCCCACACTGGATTCCTCTAGGTGTCTAGATTCCAAAAGTGTACAGGTTTGCTAGGTTTCCCTAGGTGCCATCTGAGCTTGAGCCCAAAACCCACAGCTAGGCACTTTGCAAAAACGTGTCCGTTTTAATTGGAAAAAATGTGATGTGTCCATACTGTGTTTAGGGGCATTTCCTGTTGTGGGCACTTGACCTACCAACACAAGTGAAGTAACATTTTTATCAGGAGACTTGGGGAAATAAAGAATAGTAGAACACATATTGTCACCAATAGTCTTTCTCTGCATTTGTGCCTTCCAAATGTAAGACAGTGTGTAAGAAAGAAGTCATTTTGAAAAATGCCCTGTAATTCACATACTAGTATGGGTACCCCAAAATTCAGGGATGTGCAAATAACCACAGCTTCTAAACTGAATATCTTGTGCACATTTCAGAAATACATTGGTTTAATTGATACCTATTTCTCACTCGTTATATTTTACCAAATGAATTGCTGTATACTCAGTACACAATGAAAGCCCATTGCAAGGTGCAGATCATTGATTGGCTCTGAGTACCTTGGGTTCTTGGTAAACCTACATGTTCTATATATGCCCACAACCAGAAACGTTCAAGGGATGTAACACTATATTGCTTTTGAAAATCTGCCATAGCTGAAAAAAGTTACAGATGACAACATAGACAAAAATGGCATATTCCTATCAACTCCCTTTCAAATTTTTTTTTAATTTCAGCTAGTACTTTCTATAAGAAAACCTTGGTGGATCTACACAAATCCCCTTGCTAAATGAAGAATTTTGTCTGGTGTTCAGAAATATATAGCTATCACACCCATCTCTGTCACTAACTGGAAGGAGACTGAAAGCACAAAAAAGAAAAATGGGGTACATCCCAATAGAAAGCCAAAACTGTGTTGAAAATTTTGTTTTTTTGATTCTAGTCTGCCAGTTCCTGAAAGCTGGGACGATGGTGGTTTTAGCACCACAAACCCTTTATTAATGCCATTTGCAGGGAAAAGAAAACAGATGCTTTTTTCTGCAGCACTTTTTCCCATTTTTCCCCCAAAAAACATATTGTAGATGTGTTTTGACAAATTTCTCAGTCCCCATCAGGGGAATCCAGAAACCCTGGGTATCGTTAGAATCCCCAGCATGTTGAAAAAAAAGGACACAAATGTGGCATGGATAGCTTTTGTGGACAAAATGTTATGGGGGGCCTATGTTCAAACTATCTCAAATAGCCAAGAAAAGGTTTATCACAGGTGGGAAAAGGCTTAGCAAGGATGTGGATAATGAGCATGTAAAGGTTGTCCTGGTGTTTGAAAGATGGAAACATAACCACTTGTTACTTGAGGAATTACCTCTTGGTTACTTCCATGTTTTACAGCTAGCTTACTCACAGATTTTTTATTTTAAATTTAAACATACAATAAATAATTATTAATTATAAATGTATCCTAGTAGGCATCAAAGAGAGAAATAGTCACTGTGTTCTACAGAGTCTTACAGGGTCTTATATATGCTTCCCATGACAGACAAAAATATACCAGCAGCAGGCATAGACAGCCTTCCAATTACGGAAACTATCAAAAAGTTTGTTTGAAAACAGCAAAAAGAGTTTGTTTAAGAAAGTCAATACCCACGAGTAACAGTGATTTCATGGTATATTCTGAGCTGACATAATGGCATGTGGGCCCCAATTCGTCTAGAGTTTTGAAAAAGGAAATATCACTGGAACTTGTAAAGTTGTTTTCAAATATGTATCTTAAATTAACCCAGGCTGCACCTGTCAATGTGTTTTGCTACGCCCTCAAGCGTTAATCTTTCCAAAATTTCAGGGCCAGAGTACGAGTCTGGTGGTCTCAAGATCGCCATACTCACGGTGACAGTTAGACCACCACGGCTGTGGTGGTCCGACAGATACATTGCAATTCTGTTGGTTAAACTGCCAAAAGACCGCTGTCCTTACCAGGATCTCTGATCCAGACATGCTGACGGCAGTCCTGGTTGCTGAATTCAGCACTGCCCTGCTGCTTACAACCTTGTTGTCCCCCAGCCTTTTCATGATGGTTTGAAAAGTCTGGTGGAGAAAAAGTGCTGGGGGCCACAGGGGGCCCCTGCACTTTCAATGACATTGCCCACATTATTGTGGGCAGTGCAGGGGCCCCTAACCTAGCACCCCAGCTCCTGCTCAGCAGGCAGTGCACATAACGAGGGTGCTAGGAAGGCCCCCTGTACTGTGGCATTGGCCTCGGCTCCACGTGGAGCCTAGTCCAATGCCATTGCACATTTTCCAATGGGCTGATCAGTGGAAACCTTGGTTTCAGCTGGCCAGCCCAGTGGAAAACTCCTAATAGGGCAGATGGGGAGACCAACAGCTCCTCTGCTGCCTCCTCACCACGGGTCTGGCGGTCAGGTTTTCTGACCACCAAACTCATAATCAGGCCCTCGGTCTGAGACAATGGAACTTAGGGCCAGATGTATCAAGTTTTCCCAATAGTGATTACAAAATTGTGATTTATTGCAAATCGCAATTAAGTAGTCACTATTGGAATGTATGAAACTCCAGGAGTTTCATATAGCAAATCGCTTTAATATTCATGAGGTAGGTCACAATTTGTGGGGCCACTGCCTGCTCTTAAAAAATGTTTTTGCATGCATTCACAAAGCGGGACCCCTTCCCCTTTGCGAATGGGTTAGCACCAGTTTGAAATTGGTGATAATTGCGATGGTTTTGCGACCACATTCACGGTCACAAAACAGTCATACATACCTCTGCTACTCGGTATTAGGAGGGGATGCCCTTGACACGCCCCTTTCCTAATACCGAATCGGTAAGTAGTCGCAAATCCAATTTGCGATTCTGTAGCAAGTTACTGAATCGCAAATGGGAATTGATACATACCAAAATGCAGTTTTTGATCACAGCAAAAACTGTTTGATACATCTGGCCCTTAGTTAAAGCATAAACTGATACCCAATATCATTTGCAAATTCTCTGGCACAAAGGTACATTTCTTTAGCCAGTCCACCACCCTTGAAGTAATATTTCACTTGCACATGAAAAACACATTTTTCTGACAACGTGGACTTTAATGGATTACAAATATAAAGTGTACTTTCAGTCCCATAGCCCTGGCATTTTTATATCTAATACATTTTTGTTACTGTGTATTTATATTGTTCTCTGCATTTTATATTTTGTACCCTTCTGCTGTTTCACCCCTGAAAATTCCAACACTTCTTGAAAAGGTTACGTTATGATGGGAGCTAGGCCACGTAAAACAGGTCTACAGGTTTCCCTGGGAAGCCCCAAGCTCACTTTTGTTTGTTCATTAAGGAGTATGGATAGTGGGAACCTCTTATTGCGCACATTATTCCTCCATTTTCTTTCCTCTTCATCCCAACTCTGTTTCATCAGCAGGTAAAACTCAATAACTGTGAATTACTTTTGTAGTACTCTTGGCTTACTTCTGAAATTCAGTAGTAAATTAGAGATGCAATAAAAGTAATCCCAATCGATAGCAAATTCTTTAAGAGTTGGTTCCAATGAGTAATGGAAACCCAGAAATGGTCAATTCATTTTGTTTAAAGAGGTAGCTACAAAGCAAGCGTAGCACATGAGTGCACTCACCCTGTTGGAAGCTCATTTGTAAAATACAAAAACAAGTATTATTGGAACGATCGAAAAATAATACTTTATTATGCAACATAATTTTCGTATTAAAACATATGACCTCTAGAATTAACACTGTTTCAGATAGGGCCAGACAATCCACCATCTTTCTCAAGCAGACATAATTAACCCCCAGTATGAAACTTCAACACACCATCATTTAGAATGCAATTGTCTTTACGCTGTAGGAAAATAATAGGTCCCGACTCAATTTGTCTAAATTACAGGTTAATATGGTTTGAATGGAAAAAAAACATTGCCATTGTTTATGAGAGCCACCAATTGACAGCTTTCTTTACAGTAAAGTATCATTGCAAGTCATACTGTCATTAACAAATCAAATTCAATGTATTCAATCATTATGCACAAATCACAAAGACTACATTAAAAACAACATATGGCAATAATGAAATAAAGCAAAATTCAATTTAATGTCTACTACAAAAATCTAGGTTTCTTTTTTGATCAGATATTTGAGAGGACATTCATAGAACAATGTAAACTAATTGAATTGAAAATTATTTTAAAAACCTGCCAAACAGCAAACCAAAATCCTAACTGCTACTCAACTATTCGAAAATTTAGATATGCTGTAGCGAATATTACATTGTCCAGGACAGTACATGTATAGCTATTTTTTTTGTTAATGTAATAAGGGAAAACAATCATTGCAGAAATCAACTAACTCCTCGCATTATTAAACAAATTAGAAGAACTCTGTGTAACAGACTTTCTAACACAACCTTCATTATTTGATGAGTAATGCAATTCTATGTCTAATGCCCAATGATGGCTTCCACAGCAATAATGGTGAGATGATAGGGCTTTTTGAAGTATCCCCCTTCTTTTTGCCCCTGGTTTGACTAATGCTGGTGTTTTCTGACTGTGATTGTGACCTGGGCGCTACTGACTAGGCCCAGGGCCTGTACTCTGTTTAGAAGGTATATGGTAATTGTGTGTAATTACAATTGGTACTGAAAACCTAACTGTAAGCCCATAGTATATTCTAGGGCAAGTAGGTTTAGGGGTCCAGTAGATGTAATGCACTTAAGTGTGCACTACGGTGTTGCCTGCTGTCATTTCAAAAGCCAGCCTTGCCTTGCAGGCTGCTTTTCAAATTAAACTGTGTCCAAATTCGACTTTGGGAATTAAAAGTAATTTGAAAGTCTTAAACTTCCTTATTTTTACATATAGGTCATCCCTAAGGTTTGCCCTAGGTTCCCCAAGTGCAGGGGTTTTATAATTATAAGTGGCTATTATAAAAAATGTTTTATATGCCCTTGTGAGGGAAAAGCTGCCAATTTCATTTTGTTTTTTCCCACTGAAGCACTGCTAGCTACTTAGGCTAACATGGGAAGGCTTTATTACACTTTAATGAAGGCTTCTTTTTGACAGGAACTACAACAGTCATTGAAAGTATCAAAATAATAGAACAATAAATCTAACAACTTGCACAGATTAGATGTATCATACCTATTGCAGGAGGTAGTTTTAGAGCTGCTTTCCTACAGTTACATAAAAAGCTGCTCTGATGAGGTCTGAAGTGGCCTGGGTTAGGACAAAGGAGACATCTTGTGGCGAGGAGATCTGCAGCAAGAGATGCCAGGACATGAAGGGTACTGGGTAGCCAATCTGGTCTTGAAAGGGAGATAGACAGTTAGGACAGAAACCAGGTCCACTCCCACTTCCTGCAAGCCAAGCCAGATGCGAGCCCCTGTAAATGAATTAGAAGAGGGGCTGGAAGGGGGGTGTAGGGGAAAGTTAGCCACACCTTTGGGTGGGCTTTGCCAGAACTGAACCTCCAGGAGTGGTTTTCTCCATTTTGGATTTTTGTGAAACAGTTCTTTCAGGGACAAAAGTTTGCCACACCTTTAAGGAAGTTGTCATCACACAGGGTGGCACCCTGCACTCCATTGGTCAGGGGTGCCTCCTTGCTTACCAGCCCAGTATCCTGAATAAATATGGGAGGGCTGCCCAGCATCTTAGATCCGTGCCTGGAAATAAGAAGAAGAAGGACTGTCCTGTGAACTCTTGGTCTGCAGCAGAAGGACAACACTCTGAAGGAGTACATCTGCTGCACACTTTAAGCTTCACAAAAGAGGACTTTGTCTGGCTTCTAAAGTATTCAGGAGTGGGATCCATGTAAGAAACAGGTACAAAAGAGCTACCAAGAGTCACCTGCACTAACTTCTGTCAGAAGAGCCCAGCCGGCCAGCGTCCAGTGGACTTTTAGGGTTTTGACCAGATGCATGGTGGAAATTGTAGTCCCAACTCTCGAAGGAGCAACTCAGAGCTTCTGAAACCTTGGATGGTGTTGAGGACCCTTCAAGACCCCAAAAGGGCCTTCTGGAAGAAGCTCCAAAAGCTTTGGACAAATTGGAGAATTTTAGTTAAAAAGCTCAATTAGTGGACCAACCCATTGACGAGAGTCAAGCCGGCAACATCAAACTGTAACTTGATCTGAAATTCAGGTTCGTGGGTGGAATGCTCCAGAGCTCTGGCCATCATCAACGAGAAACACGACCTCCAGGAGTTCACCGAGGCCTCACACTGAACCAAGCCGCTGTCAGAAACTTGCATCCTGGCCTGTTGAGGAGTTCAGTTAATGATGACCGAGGCTTACAGCACAGTGAATCCAATCAGCACTCAATCACAGTGAGCTTCAAACTTCGACTTTTACCAATTCAGGTGCAACCAGATAGCTGTGGCTCGTGCTTTTCACTTTTAAGTACCAGAAAGCACTTTTTTAATTTAAATTGTCAAAATTCTGCTGGTTCCCTACATTAAATTTTTGTCAGTTTGGTGTAATTTTAAAGATAAAAATATTGTCTAATTTTATGAATTGCTGTTGGATTTATAATGTGCGTTCTGTTTTACTTATTTACTGTTTTGTTAGTATTAAATACTTTAGACACCTGCCTCCTAAGTTAGGCCTGACTGCTCATCAGCCAAACTACCAAGGGTTGAGCAAGGATTCATTTATTAAGACTTTGACTGGACCTTATTTGTGATTGTACCTACATGCACCTACTAACAAACCACTTTGCAACAATAAAAAACATGGCCATCCTGAAGTAGGAATTGTGTGGAGAAATCACTACACAAATAATTTTTTCATAATTTGGAGTACATAATTCAGGTACTATGAAGCACTGCAAAGTAAAAAAGTTACTAATGCTGAAAATGCGAGAGCAGGGTATCTGTACATCTTAATGTTTTTCATAAACTGGATTGAAAACTGACTAGGGAAGGGGCTACAGCTCACAATTGACACATTGATATGAAATCACAGTTATTGTGACAATAAGGTCAGACAATTGTCATAACTTTTAAATGTGGATTTAAGAGTGGCACTTCAGCAAAATCATAGTTGACAGTACTGCCACTATTTAACTCATAAACTCAATACTCCTTGAAGACCATAATTGTCTCAGTACACCTTACTTTTATTATGCCTAGACCTGATAGCCTTAGGGTGGTCTTCACCCAACTTTTTGCACACCTCCCTCCATTTGTCTGATCTTGTTTAAGCTGGTTTTAGGACCCTGCACATTTTACCACTGCTGACCAGTGCTAAAGTGCTTGTGCTGTCTCCAATACACATGGCAACATTGGCTTCTACTTAATTTAACTATAAGTCTCTAGTAAAGTGCATTATGTGCCTATGTCCTGTAAGTTGAATACTACTAGGGAGCCTGCTGCACTGATTGTGCCTCCCACATAGGAAGACCCTTACCGATGTCTCAGGCCTGCCATTGCAAGGCCTATGTGTGCAGTTTTACTGCCACCTCGACTTGTCATGTACAACCCTTTGCCAAGCCGTACAGTCCCCTTTTATTTCACATGTCACCACTAAGGTAGGCCCTATGTGACCCACAGGGCAATGTGCAGTATATCTAAAAGGCAGGACATGTGTAGGTGGCTGATCTGGTTTGTAGTGGGTACCTATGGTATTTACACCTTATACCAGGTCCAGTTATCCCTTATTAGTGAAATGTAGGCAGTGTCTAGAAGCCAGGCTCTCTAGAGGTAGCTGTAGCTGAGCAGCCAAGGCTTATCTAGGAGACAAGGAAAGCTCAGTCAGTGCCACTGTAGTCACACAGTACTCACACACATGAAAGAAACCAATCAGGGGCATATTTATACTCTGTTTGCGCTGAATGTGTGTAAAAAAAATTGACGCACAATCAGCGCAAACCGTGCACTATATTTAAACTTTGACGCCTGCGAACACCAAAATTCTGCCGTGTGTGTCATTTTCTGGATGTAGGAAACCACCTTGCGTTAACGACATACAAGGTAGGTATTCCCGTCCAAAAAATTTCTTAAACACCCGTGTGCCTTATTTATGTTACCGCACAAAATACCCTCACGGCTGGGAGGCGAAGTCGGAAAATGACACACATCCCGATTTGCGTAAAAAAATAATGCCTGGGTCAGGGCAGGCATTAAAATGGGGCAAACACACCTGTACTTAATGGAAACACACAGAAGCAACAGCAGAGTTCCAAAAGGAAGAAATGGAGGTGCTTTTCATCCAGTATGCACTCAGACGCAGAGCACAGGACCAACAACAGCAGCTTCCACACCACCAGCAGGGACCCCAAAGGCAACGCAGAAGGCAGGGGAGGATATTCCGCACCAGGACAACCCTTCCGGGATTCTGCCAATAAGACATCATCCAGAGGTACAGGCTCAACTTGCAAGCCATTCAGCAGCTGCTGTGCAACATTGAGCCACAGTTGGCACCCAGCTTGCAGACACCCCGCACCATTCCACCAGAAACCAAGCTGATAGCTATACTCCACATGTTGGCAAGTGGCTCCTTTCAAATCACTGGTGCCCTGGTTGCTGGGATCTCACAGCCATCATTCTCCGCCTTTTTACCCAAGGTACTGGATGCTCTCATCTCCCTCACACCCCGCCACATCAGCTTCCCCAACACACAGCAGAAGCAGCAGGAGACAAAACAGCGGTTTTACTAAATGAATGGCTTCCCACAAGTCCTTGGTGCCATTAACTGCACACACGTATGCCTTGAGCCACCTGCTGCAACCGAACATCTATACTGCAACAGGAAGCACACACACTCCTTCAATATGCAGGCCATTGTCGATCACTGGGGTTTGATCACCAGCACTGTGACAAAGTATCCTGGGAGTGTACATGATTCATTCATATTCCGTCACTGCACCATCAATCAACACTTCCAGGATGGATGATATGAAAATGGCCTAGTGGTTGGTAAGTACAGAAACCCAGTTATATACACACAGAACAGCAACCTGCAAGGACACACAACACATACACCACGACATCGACACGTGGACAGGAAGACAATGAGGTTTTGACACCGCTAGGCATGTTTGATATCCTCACCCTATGGGATACACACCCAGGGACAAATGACAGTACGAAATAACAACAGATGCCACTCCACAGACACAAGGGACCAATTTAAAACAACACAATGACAATGACATGGCCTTAACTGGCAGTACAACTTGGAAGATGAATCTTTCAATATCACATCAATAACACTAAAAAAAACACCCTTCCAACCAATACCTACTGTGTAAGGGGTGTGTAATGTGTTTTGCTGCAGGTCAAACACCATGACACACATAGCATTATGATGACTACAATGAAGGTCACATGCAATCATTGAGGCTGTACCAATATCTCACATCACTCCTGCTCTCACATTGACCACTACCAATAAGCAAGTGGACTGTGCAAAGAATACATATTGATGGGACAATATTGAAAGTGCACATACCTACACATATGCATTGCGACAAATTAACACACAACAGATGTACAGGCATACGGACCTTCTGAAACTCAAAATGACAACCTCACAACCAAGTTAGCCATCTGAACTAGAACATGTTCAGTAGTATAGGGACACTTTACAACCTAAATCGACTTGGCAAGGGCAGAGAAATAGGTCTGCAGTGAACTTGTCACACATGTGAAATTAGTGCATAGTCAATTGTCAACATGTCAGTGCTGACAACTGTAGGAAAGTCCTCCTTTTTGCCCTAGTCACCCCCAAACTTTTTGGACAGGTACTGGTAGTTACTGACTCTTGTCTGGGCCCTGAGTACTGCTTACCAGTCCCAGGGCCAGTGCTCTGTGTAAAGTGGATATGCAAATTAAGCTAATTATAATTGGCAAAGTTAACCTACCTGTAAGTCCCTAGTATATGGTAGGGCATGGAGGTTTAGGGACCCCAGCATAGGTAGTGCCCCCAAAGGTGCACTGCTGAGGTGCCCAGTGTCATTTTTAAGGCAGGCATGCCTTGCTGGCTGCTTTCAAATTAAAGTTACATGCAAATTCAACTTTGGAATTAAAAGTAGTTCCAAAGTCTTAAACTACCTTATTTTTACATATACGTCACCCCTAAGGTGTGCCCTACGTGCCCCTAGGGCTGGGTGCCATGTAACTATAAACAGGGACCTCATAAAAATAGCCCTGGTGAGGTAAAACAGCCAAATTCATTTTCCCCTCATTGGAGTGACTGGCCTCCATATGATAGAATGGGGAGACTTTATTTTAATTTTAAAAGTCCCCTTAAGTAACAGATACAGAAGTTTGGTATCAAATTAATTGTTATAACAAATCCCACAACTTCCAGTTGTTGGATTTAATAAAAATTGTTCAGGTAAAGAGTTTTAAACTTTACCTGAAAAGTTGCCAACTTCAGCCCTGCAGTGTTTTTGCTGCTGTGCTCTGATTGGCCAGCCTCTGGCAGCCTGGCCAGGCTGCCTTGATGAGGTGTGAAGTGACCTGGCTCCATACAAAGAGATGTGCCTGTGGGAGGAGATCTCCCCTCAGCAGATGGTGAAGCAGGAAGGGGGAGGGCTGCCAAACTGGTCTTCAAAGGCAGAGAAGGACATTTGGAGCAACCCGGCTACTCCCCTCACATCCTGCAAACCCAGACAATTAGGTGACCCCTTGATTAGATTAGGAGAGGGCAGGAGAGGGGTGTGTTTAGGATTTGTAGCCACACCATTGGGTGGGCTCAGCCAGATGTAACCTCCAAAAATCACTTTCACTTTCAGCCATGAGGGCTTATTGAGGAATGTTGCTCCCTGGGATTGATTTTTGCCACACTTCCCAGGAAGTGGTCATCACAGGGGGAAGGGCACTGCACCTGATTGGAGAACCAATGGCCCTGTTTTTCACCCAGGAGGAGGGATAAAACTGGCAGACCTGCACCCACACCTCAGATCCCCATCAGATTCCAACAAGGAAGACCTACAGGAGAAGAAGGACTGCCCTGCTGGACCCCTGGCCTGCACCTGGACCCTGCACTCTGATGTACTGCGCCAGCTGCACACTTGGGCTTCACCACAAGAAGGACTTTGCCTGGCTTCAACTGGTTCAAGGAGAGACTCCCTGTTGGCTACAGGTGAAAAATTGCTAACCAGAGTCCCCTGCACCCACTCCTGAAGAAACCAACCAGCTGACCACTGTCCAGTGGCCAAAAAGGAGTTTGCGCCAGGTGCATTCTGGGAGTTGTAGTCCACACCCCCAAGGAGCATCTCAGAGTTTCTGGAACCTTGGGGTGAGCTGTGGACCCAAAATGAACCATAAAAGAACATCTGGAAGAAGATCCAGAATTTTTGAGAACTTTCGGAAAAAAGCTCCATAGAGGGACCGACCCGCCGGCTTGCCTCAACCGCAACCCGGCCTGACGTGCCGGTTCATCCCGGTGAATAAAATCTCCAAAAAAGAGACTAAGGGGGTCATTCTGACCTCGGCGGTAAAAGGCGCTTACCGCCGGTCAGAAGACCGCCATAACACCGCCGCGGGTGCGGGAAACCGCCACGGTCATTCTGACCCGCAACAGGCAAACCGCCAAAAACCCAACATCCACAAAAGTCCGTCACACCAACGGCCAGCGAAAAACTGGCGATGACCAAACCTCCACCGTCACGCCAACAGAAATACGCCCATTCCATTCCGACCCACGAATCCACACGGCGGTCTTTCAACCGCGGTATTCCATTGGCGGTACACACCGCCGCGGTCAAAATACACGCACAGCTCCAAAACACTGCCACATTGGACATTTTGAAATACACACACCTGATACACATACAAACACCACTCCCACACACCCAACACAATATAAAACACACACCCACATCACCCACAAACCCCTACGACCACCATTTATTGACTAACGCTAGAGAGAGACACCACCAGCTAGTACAGAGCATTCACAGGCACATTACACCATTACTCACACAACATCCACGCACAAAACACCACACCACACACCACCACACTCACCACACTCATCACCACAAACACCACCCCACACCTCATCCACACCACCCCATGGCACCCCAAAGACACCCCTGGTTTTCAGACGCTGAACTCAGGGTCATGGTGGAGGAAATAGTTTGGGTAGAGCCCCAGCTCTTCGAGACACAGGTGCAGCACACCACCATTGCCAGGAAGATGGAGCTATGGCAAAGAATAGTGGACAGGGTCAACGCTGTGGGTCAGCATCCACGAAATCGGGTTGACATCAGGAAGCGGTGGAACGACCTACGGGGGAAGGTGCGTTCCATGGTATCCAGACACAACATCACGGTGCAGAAGACTGGCGGCGGACCCCCACCTCAACCCCCAGAATTTACAACATGGGAGGAACAGGTCTTGGTAATCCTGAGGGCCTCGCAGGAGTAGGCGGAGGAATGGACTCTGGTAAGTCTAATCTCAACTACTTCATCCCCCCCCCCACCGGCATGCCAAATCATACCCCCACCCTCCTCCCCCACCTTCTCCTGCCATTTCCTTGCTTCACTAACTTGCCCTTTTGGCCTCCCCCTGTCTGCAGCGCACCCTGCGCAGTTTCCTCCTTTCTGCTAGCGCACTTAGCGTCCTCAGCTCCCCTCTTTCTCCTGTCCCCCCTTGCTAAACACCTAATCTCCTCAGAGTGTGACTACAAGGGAAAACCCCCCCCCCCGGTTCTAGCCAGACCAGAGGCAATACGCCCCCAGCTCCGGGGTAAGTCACAATTGCATGCATGTGTGAGTGCATTCTTTTCAATTTTTCACTGATTGCTGTGTCGTGTGCTGTGGTTTGCCACCTTTCTGTCACTCTGAATTAATTGTGATCTATTTATCATTTACTATAGGCCTACCCCACCGTGAACTACCTGTCCAGGTAGGACACACACTTTTACTTTGAGCACCGTACTTATTACAAGTGCTCCGACCCTGACGAATGCCCCTGACCTACCAGCACTTAGTGAGGGCAGAAACATGTTGGTCATGTACAACCCCTTTTAGACTCCAAGAGACATTATCCTCTAACGAGCCTTCCCCCTTAGTTTTAGTCTTACCAACATGCACCACTATTAAAACTAACAAGAGCCACCGGTGACATGTTAGGTAATTTTATTATTCACCCCCTCTGGATCACTGTAATTATCCAGTCAATTTAATTTCAGCACTCCCTCTGGTTCTTTTAACCAGAGGTCGAGTCCGCCTGAGTAGTATCATCTTACTTAGGTGGGGCTAGGTGGTCATATGATGAAGCATGACACTACTATGTGTGTGAGACCACCTAGTCCGTAAAGGAAAATCCCCCGCCATTCCTGTAGGGCAACACAGCACCCCATATCAAGCAACCTAAAATAACCAGACACTGGTTAAAAGACTAACCCAGTCTTACCCCCTGTTCCCACTACCCCACACCTTTTGTGATTATATAGTTTCTTTTGGGAAGCGGTGTGGGTTAGCCTTGCTTCCCTTGCTCTCTTTCTGTGTATTTGTATTCACCATCACAACCCACCCACCCCAACACCAATCCCTGCATGCGATCACAAACCATGGAAACCCATCACCTAAGCATGCCCACTGCACATACCCATCCCCCCCCCAAACCACCGTCATAACAGCCCCCATAAGGGAATGCCATCACTGGGGTACACGGTCAGCCACCCATTGCACGCTATGGCACACACAGAAGCAATAACCATACTCTTATACCCCTGCAGGACCGAACGCCACAACACCGCCCAGGAGGGTCCAGAAATGTCCATTCCACCCCCAGAAGAGGCCCACAGTTATGACAGCAGCTCTGTCTCCCTGGACCCAGGTGACCAGCCCGGCCCATCGGGGACCTCGGGACAGTCGGTTCCCCTCAGACAGCCACAGGCCACAGCAGACCTACCCCCCTCTGGGAACACCAGCACAGCACCCACCCAGCGGGCCCATGCCTCTGTCTCCAGGACACGTCAATCAGCGGTGTGTCCACCACTACAGGGCACCCAGGTTAACCCACCACCCCAACAACAACAGGGACCTGGGGGCAGTGGTAGTGGGCACACGGTCCAGGGGACAGAGGCCCAGGGAAACAAGGGAACTGGGAGGGCTACTGTGCGACAGGGGGGGACAGGCCCAGGGAACCCACTCTCCACGAGGCCCTATCCTCCATCATGGGAGCATACCACCACTCCCAGGAGACGATGGCGACGGTCCTGGCCAGGTTCCAGGAGATCCAGGTACTGTAGGAGGAACAGTTTATGGGGTTCAGGGAAGAACTCAGAAACATCAGTTCCGCAATGGGCACCATCGTTGTGGCTTTCAATCAGATTGTCAGCACATTGCGGGACCATGTGGCACCACAAAGGGCCCCTGTCACTAGCATGGACCAAGAACAGGCTACCACCTCCGGCGCTAGTGGACAGGAGGCCCCGACACAAGAACAACAGGCCACCAGAACCCCACCCCCTGCAGAAGGAGAACCACCCCGCAAGCGGTGCCTGAGATCTAGGAAGAAGACAGAGTAGGATGCCAAGACCCCCGCCAGGAAAGGATACCCCCTGATTGTCATCCCACTGTCCCACATTGTCACCCTGTCCAACCTTAAACTGCCCCTCTTCCACAGGCATATGGACAATGCACCTGTGAGACTGAAAATCTGGACTCTGCCATGGACATTCCTCCACCATCACCCATCACCGAATTGCAACCATTACCCAAAATTGAGCACTTTAATAAACACACTTATTGCACAAGAATAATCTGGAGTCTGCCTGTATTTTTTAACAAATGTATTACACAGAACCGTGCCAAAATGTCCAGTTACATTGTGATGACAACATACCACTGTCACACAGCTGTAGTCCATGGGGAAACAAAGCAGAGGTCACGGAGTGGGGCCCACATCTCTGAATTTGGAAGGGAAAGTCACAACTCAGTTAACATACACTGGGGGGAAACTCAGACAGTAGAGAGGCAGGAGACTTTAAGAAAATGTAAAATGCCGGTGTTGATTCTTACCTGTATGTCATTGAAAATACTGCTGTATTACTGTGTCCCTGTTGTCTGTGTCGTCCTCTTCGTCTTCCTCCTCTTCACTCTCCACAGGCTCCACAGCTGTCACAACACCACCATCTGGACCATCCTCCTGCAGGAAAGGCACCTGGCGTCGCAAAGCCAGGTTGTGAAGCATACAGCAGGCCACGATGATATGGCACACCTTCTTTGGTGAGTACATTAGGGATCCACCTACATATGGAGGCACCTAAACCTGGCCTTCAGGAGCCCGAAGGTCCGCTCGATCACCCTCCTAGTACGCCCATGGGCCTCATTGTACCGTTCCTCTGCCCTTGTCCTGGGATTCCTCATTGGGGTCAGTAACCATGACAGGTTGGGGTAACCAGAGTCACCAATTAGTCACACACAGTGTCTCTGAAGTAGTTCCATCACGGGTAGGGTTGCTGCTATTTCGCATGATGTACGCGTCATGCACTGACCCAGGGAACTTGGCATTTACATGGGAGATGTACTGGTCAGCCAAACAGACCACCTGGACATTCATGGAAGGATAACTTTTTCTGTTCCTGTACACCTGTTCACTCGTGCTGGGGGGGACCAAAGCAACATGTGTCCCATCAATTGCACCAATGATGTTGGGAATATGTCCAAGCGCATAGAAATCACCCTTCACTGTAGCCAAATCGCCCACCTCAGGGAAAACAATGTAGCTCCGCATGTATTTCAGCAGGGCAGACAACACTCTGGACAACACCTTGGAAAACATAGGCTGAGACATCCCTGATGAAATGGCCACTGTTGTTTGAAATGACCCACTTGCCAAAAAATGGAGTACTGACAGAACCTGCACTAGAGGGGGGATCCCTGTGGGTTGGCAGATGGGTGACATCAGGTCTGGCTCCAGCTGGGCACACAGTTCCTGTATAGTGGCTCTGTCAAGCCTGTATGTCAGTATGACATGTCTTTCTTCCATTGTCGACAGGTCCACCAGCGGTCTGTACACGGGAAGATTCCTCCATCTCCTCGCAAGTCCCAGCGGACGGTGCCTAGGAAGGACAACATGGAGCACAGACTCAATCAACCCACAGGTACGTTCCCACAGCTTGCACAGTACACGATTTTCAATGCATTGAATGGCTTGTATGAGTGTTGATGCAAGGCCTAGGCATGTGTGATGCAGTAGAAATTAAGATATGGGGGCCCTTGAAATGGCGGCTGCCTGACCTGTGAAGTGCGACAGTGGGATGTGAGGTTAATGCGCTGGCGTGGCACACCGTGGCAGTAGGCGGTCGAAGACCGCGGCGCAAAGCCGCATTGGTTAACATTGAACCCTATGGGTTTCAGGAGCCAATGACAATGTGCGCCGGCGGTCGCGGTACGCCCCGCCGCGGTACGCACCGCCGCGGACTTGACCGCCATTTTCTATCTGCTTAATCACTCGATACCTGATCATCCACAGAAGAGGACCTATACTGCAAGTGCTGCTGTGACCTCGGTCTGGAAGAGACAATGGCTGCTGCGACTGGGGAAAGGGCCCCTACCTTCACTTCTGAAGAATTGGAGAAACTCGTGGATGGGGTCCTCCCCCAGTATGCGCTACTCTACGGTCCTCCAGACCAACAGGTAAGTACACTGGGACCATGCTTTGTGGCCAATGCCTGGGTTGAGTGGGGTGAATGAAAGATGCTGGGGAGGGGAGCGAATGAGGCATGCATCAAACGACAGATGAGAGCATGTGCCACATGGCAAGGGTGGTGATGGGGGGCCACTCACATCAAGCATGCAGAAGGTGATGATTTTTTATTTTCTCCCCCTGTACATGTCACACAGGTCAGCGCCCATCAGAAAATCGACATTTGGCGTGCCATCGCCAAGGACGTCCGGACCCTGGGGGTCCACAACAGACGGGGCACCCACTGCCGGAAGAGGTGGGAGGACATCCGCCGCGGGAGCAGGAAGACCGCGGAGGCTCTGCTGGGGATGGCCTCCCAACGTAGGAGGGGTGCCAGTCGTACCTTGACCCCCCTGATGTCCCGGATCGTGGCGGTGGCCTACCCCGATTTGGATGGGCGCGTGAGGACATCACAGCAGACACAAGGGGGTGAGTACAAGCACATTCTGCTGATTTTGCGCACATTGGAGGTGTCTGGGTGGGGGAGGAGGGTTGTGGGTATCCCTAGGCCCGGGCGATTTCTGTAGGCTAGGCCCCTCCGTTAGGCATGGCCCTGTGCCCCCGCCCCCCACCTCTGTAGGTTGCCTAGTACAGCTATTCATGGCCCTGTGTCACCTAAGTGTGGAGTTGTCATCCATAGGCTTGTAGGCCATGTCCCACGGATTGAGTAGTGTACCCCAAGTGCGCGGCGTAGTGCAGGGGGCTTCTGTGTCTGTCCTCTCCGCCAACGGTGTCGCCAATGCATGCACTCAACATGTCTTTGTTTCTCCCCTCCCCCTTTTTTGGTGGTCTTCCTGTTCTTGTGTGCATTAGCATCATCAGGCGGAGGAGAAGTGGCATCGGAGCACGAGGGAGCTGCATCTCACATGGCCATGGAGGGCCATGCAACTGACTCGGATTTCACCAGTGAGACGGAGGGCGAGGGGAGCTCCACAGCGGGGACACGTGGTGACACCAGCGACACAGACAAGTCCTCGGAAGGGAGCTCCCTTGTGGTGGCGGCAACATCCGTGCCCACCGCAACAACAGGTACAGCCGCCACCCAGCGCACCAGCTCCACCCTCCCAGCAACCCCTCAGCCTTCGCCCCGTGCCCGCTCACCCAGGAAGGTGGGCATCTCCTTCGCCCCAGGCACCTCAGGCCCTGCCCCAGTTACCCCTGCTGCCCTCAGTGAGGAGGTCATAGACCTCCTGAGGACGCTCATTGTTGGGCAGTCTACCCTTTTGAATGCCATCCAGGGTGTAGAAAGGGAGGTGCACCGGAGTAATGCATACCTGGAGGGCATTCATTCGGGTCAGGCTGCCCATCAGCGATCGTTCAACGCTCTGGCCTCAGCACTGACGGTAGCCATTGTCCCTGTCTCCTGCCTCCCTCCTCAAACTTCCTCAACCCAGTCCCACTCCCCTGTACCTCTGCCTATCCCAGACATACCTACAGACCTGCCTGCACACACCTCAACACCCAAGGGAAGCTCATCCAGACATAAGCACCACACATCACACAAGCATTCACCCAAGCAACATCCACATGCAGACATGCCAACAGCCACTGCCTCCTCTGTGTCCCCCTCCTCCTCATCTCCCTCCTCCCTCCCTGTGACATCTCCACTCACACTTGCATGCACCACATCTTCAGCCACTACGTCCATCACCAGCACACCCACCAGAACACTCCACACACGTGCAGTCACCACCCCCACTACCAGTGTGTCTGTCACTCCCTCTTCCAAACCACACAAACGCAGTCAGCCACCCACCCAACAGCCATCCACCTCACGACAGCCTCCAGCACAAGCACCTGCACCCAAAGACACCAGACTTCATTCTCCTACAACCACATCCTTTTCCTCCACTCCCATACCCACTACAACTACCCGTCCCTGTCTTTCTAAATTGATTTTCCTTTCCAACCTTGACCTCTTTCCAACGACTGACCCACCCCCTCCATCTCTTAAGACTCCAATCAGCACCTCAGCCACCACAAAACCTGGACCTACAAAGACAATAGTCCAAGGATTTTGGAGTCCACCACCTTCAAGGCCAGCTACTTCTGCCAGGAGTAAAGAGACGGCCAGCCCACCCCCTGAAAAAAAAGCCAAGAAAGCCAGTGCCCGGCGCGACAGGCCAAAGACAGCAGGCTCCAAAAGCACTACCCTGGCACCGTCAGGGAGTGGGGTGCCTCCTGGCACACCGCCAAAGGGAGGAAAGGGCCATAGACGAGCAGGGAAGGGTGGCAAGGGCAGCACGCCCAACAAGTCCGGCAGCAGGCGAGCTGCCCAGGAGGGCCCCACCAGCCCCATTCCAGGTGTGCAGGAGGACACTAACGGGCCCGGGACGGCAGCACAGGAGGGCCCCGCAAGCGAGAAAACAGATGTGCACGAAGGGCCCGGCAGCCACATGTCAGGTGCCGAGTGAAATCCAGGTAATGGCGTGATCTGGTGACATGGACACACATGTCAAGCACTGCTGAACAGGGCCCTTCAAGTCAAGCACCGCTGAACAGGGCCCTTCAAGTCAAGCACCGCTGAACAGGGCCCTTCAAATCAAGCACCGCTGAACAGGGCACCGCCGTCTCAAGAACCGCTGAACAGGGCCCTTCAAGTCAAGCACCGCTGAACAGGGCCCTTCAAGTCAAGAACCGCTGAACAGGGCCCTTCAAGTCAAGAACCGCTGAACAGGGCACCGCCGTCTCAAGAACCGCTGAACAGGGCCCTTCAAGTCAAGCACCGCTGAACAGGGCACCGCCGTCTCAAGAACCGCTGAACAGGGCCCTTCAAGTCAAGCACCGCTGAACAGGGCACCTCCGTCTCAAAAAACGCTGAACAGGGCCCTTCAAGTCAAGCACCGCTGAACAGGGCACCGCCGTCTCAAGAACCGCTGAACAGGGCCCTTCAAGTCAAGAACCGCTGAACAGGGCCCTTCAAGTCAAGCACCGCTGAACAGGGCACCGCCGTCTCAAGAACCGCTGAACAGGGCCCTTCAAGTCAAGCACCGCTGAACAGGGCACCGCCGTCTCAAGAACCGCTGAACAGGGCCCTTCAAGTCAAGCACCGCTGAACAGGGCCCTTCAAGTCAAGAACTGCTGAACAGGGCCCTTCAAGTCAAGCACCGCTGAACAGGGCACTTCAAGTTAAGAACCGCTGAACAGGGCACCGCCGTCTCAAGCACCGCTGAACAGGGCCCTTCAAGTCAAGAACCGCTGAACAGGGCCCTTCAAGTCAAGAACCGCTCTGCTGGGCCCCGCCGTCTCTGCACTGCTCCGCTGGGCCCTTCATGTCAAGCACCGCTCCGCTGGGCACCGCCGTCTCTGCACCGCTCCGCTGGGCCCTTCGTCTCAAGCACCGCTCCGCTGGGCCCCGCCGTCTCTGCACCGCTCCGCTGGGCCCTTCATGTCAAGCACTGCTCCACTGGGCACCGCCGTCTCTGCACCGCTCCGCTGGGCCCTTCGTCTCAAGCACCGCTCCGCTGGGCCCCGCCGTCTCTGCACCTCTCCGCTGGGCCCCTCATCTCAAGCACCGCTCCGCTGGGCCCTTCAACTCAAGCACCGCTCCGCTGAGCACCGCCGTCTCTGCACCGCTCCACTGGGCCCTTCATCTGAAGCACGGCTCCGCTGGGCCCTTCATGTCAAGCACTGCTCCGCTGGGCACCGCCGTCTCTGCACCGCTCCGCTGGGCCCTTCGTCTCAAGCACCGCTCCGCTGGGCCCCGCCGTCTCTGCACCGCTCCGCTGGGCCCTTCATGTCAAGCACTGCTCCACTGGGCACTGCCGTCTCTGCACCGCTCCGCTGGGCCCTTCGTCTCAAGCACCGCTCCGCTGGGCCCCGCCATCTCTGCACCGCTCCGCTGGGCCCCTCATCTCAAGCACCGCTCCGCTGGGCCCTTCAACTCAAGCACCGCTCCGCTGAGCACCGCCGTCTCTGCACCGCTCCACTGGGCCCTTCATCTGAAGCACTGCTCCGCTGGGCACCGCCGTCTCTGCACCACTCCGCTGGGCCCTTCATCTCAAGCACCGCTCCGCTGGGCCCTTCAACTCAAGCACCGCTCCGCTGGGCCCTTCATCTCAAGCACCGCTCCGCTGGGCCCTTCAACTCAAGCACCGCTCCGCTGGGCACCGCCGTCTCTGCACCGCTCCGCTGGGCCCTTCATCTCAAGCACCGCTCTGCTGGGCACCGCCGTCTCTGCACCACTCCGCTGGGCCCTTCGTCTCAAGCACCGCTCCGCTGGGCCCCGCCGTCTCTGCACCGCTCCGCTGGGCCCTTCATGTCAAGCACCGCTCCGCTGGGCCCTTCATCTCAAGCACCGCTCCGCTGGGCCCTTCAACTCAAGCACCGCTCCGCTGGGCACCGCCGTCTCTGCACCGCTCCGCTGGGCCCTTCATCTCAAGCACCGCTCCGCTGGGCACCGCCGTCTCTGCACCGCTCCCCTGGGCCCTTCGTCTCAAGCACCGTTCCGCTGGGCACCGCCGTCTCTGCACCGCTCCGCTGGGCCCTTCATCTCAAGCACCGCTCCGCTGGGCCCTTCATCTCAAGCACCGCTCCGCTGGGCCCTTCAACTCAAGCACCGCTCCGCTGGGCCCTTCAACTCAAGCACCGCTCCGCTGGGCCCTTCATCTTAAGCACCGCTCCGCTGGGCCCTTCAACTCAAGCACCGCTCCGCTGGGCACCTCCGTCTCTGCACCGCTCCGCTGGGCCCTTCATCTCAAGCACCGCTCCGCTGGGCCCTTCATCTCAAGCACCGCTCCGCTGGGCACCTCCGTCTCTACACCGCTCCGCTGGGCCCTTCATCTCAAGCACCGCTCCGCTGGGCCCTTCATCTCAAGCACCGCTCTGCTGGGCCCTTCAACTCAAGCACCGCTCCGCTGGGCCCTTCAACTCAAGCACCGCTCCGCTGGGCCCTTCATCTTAAGCACCGCTCCGCTGGGCCCTTCAACTCAAGCACCGCTCCGCTGGGCACCGCCGTCTCTGCACCGCTCCGCTGGGCCCTTCATGTCAAGCACCGCTCCGCTGGGCACCGCCGTCTCTGCACCGCTCCGCTGGGCCCTTCATCTCAAGCACCGCTCCGCTGGGCCCTTCAACTCAAGCACCGCTCCGCTGGGCACCGCCGTCTCTGCACCGCTCCGCTGGGCACCGCCGTCTCGGCACCGCTCCGCTGGGCACCGCCATCTCAAGCACCGCTGGCCCATTGGCAGAAGGGGCAGGCCCGCATCTGTGTCGGGCAGGGCTTCACGAAGCACTCTGGGCACCATGCCTCCTCCAGAACCAGTGGAGTCTGTAATCCACTTGTGAGACTGTGGCTTTGCACTCCCCAGGATGGCACAGTGGGCAATCCACCCACTGTAGAGATTTGTGAGACTGTGGCTTTGCACTCCCCAGGATGGCACAGTGGGCAATCCACCCACTGTAGAGACTTGTGAGACTGTGGCTTTGCACTCCCCAGGATGGCACAGTGGGCAATCCACCCACTGTAGAGACTTGTGAGACTGTGGCTTTGCACTCCCCAGGATTGAACAGTGGGCATGGAGGCCCCTCGTGGATCTGGCGTCATGGACTCATCTGGCTGAGGTGCCCCCCCTTCCCTTCCCCCTGAGGTGCCTGTAGTTTTGCTATCTGATGCCCCTGCAGTGTTCTCTCCATTGGAGTCGGGTATCCTGTGTGGGCTTTGCCCATGTGTTTAGGCCCATTGGCCCACGAACAATGGCTGATACCCAATTTGGACAGGACAATTTACATATGTATATATAGTTATAGATGTTTGATATATTTTTTTACTTAGCCGTACAATATACTTCAAATTTCATTTTATTTTGTCTTTGCATTCTTCCGGGGGGTTTGGGGGTGTCACTCTGAGTTGTTGCTCTGCATTGATGTGTATGTAGTTGTGGGTGAGGGTGAGGGTGGGTGTGTCGCGTATGTGTGTCCCCGTAATTTTTTGCCTTCCCCCTCCCCTGTGTCGTAGGTGCAGTACTCACCGTTGTCTTCTGAGCCGGCGTTCGTGCTCCTGGTAGAGGAGCAGGAAGACAATAGCTGGTAGGATGTGTAGTTCGGGTTCCATGCTGTCCAGATTCCTCGTGGAGTGTGTAGAGGTGAGCGTTTCCCGTTCGTAATGGCTGTTTCCGCCGTGTTTTTATTGGCGGGGCTACCGCCCCGGAAAAGGTGGCGGATTGGTGGGTTGTGATCGGGTGGGCGGTACATTGTCTCCCGCCTGTCTGTTGGTGGTGACCGCCGCGCTGTTTGTTTGTCCCGCCGTGGCGGTCGGAGTGTTAAAGTTGTGGGCTCTGTTGGCGGTTTCCGCCAGGGTCAGAATTCCATTTTTTTTACCGCCTGCCTGTTGGCGGGTTGGCCGCCGCTTTAACACCGACCGCCAGGGTTGGAATGACCCCCTAAGTCCGAATGTAGGAAGTTGACCGGGACCTCTCAGCCAGCATATCCGAGGAGGGCTCCAAGGACGTCGGATCAAGATCCAGGTTTGCCCCGGTCAATGGATTTTCACCTCGATAAACGACTAAATCCCAAGGTAAAAATCTCCACCAAGGGCTCCCGCAACAAGTATCTGAGGAAGAGTTCCAGGAGGTCGGATTGGACTGGCAGGTTCGTCCCGCTGACGAAAATCTTCAGAAAAACGACTAAGTCCTAAGCTAACCTTTTGACCGATGCCTGCCACACGCTGTAACCAAGCCGGGCTCCATCGCGGTCGGCCTTAAACTTTGACTTTGCCCATGTCGAGGTGCGACCAGATGACCAGATTGGCGCTTTTTATTTCTATGCGCTAGAAAACAATAATTCTTTAAAAATTCATATCTCCGGTTCCTCTTATCCGATTGTATTCGTTTTTGTGTCATTTGAAAGATAAAAATATAATCTATTCTTATAAATTAATTTTGGATTTTAAACTGTTTCCTGTGTTTTATTTAATTACTGTTTTGTGATATTTGAATGCTTTAAACTCTGTCTCCTAAGTTAAGCCTTGTCGCTCGTTGCCAAGCTACCAAGAGTTGAGCTGGGTTTAATTTACTGAGACCTAACTGGACCTATGTGGAGGTTAGTGGCCTTTTGCTAAGTATAGGTACTTACCTGCCCTTACCAATACCCCATTTTCCAACAACAACGTACAGACATGTGTTATACATTGTTACCTTGCCCAATCTAAGGGTTTCACTGATGTTTAAATAATTCTATTGCATACATGAAATTGGATGGGATGTCCAGGGTATATAGATGCAACCGTGTTACCACCACTGTGGAATTGAATCTGTGTATGGAAGTATCATCTCACCCCCAGTTAAGACACAGGGACACCTCTTTCACATGACACAATGCAAGGGAGTACACACTGTACTGCAACTCCACAAAAATACTGCTGGCATCCAGTCAACAGCCAAACACCCGTTCAGATAAGGAAACAACCCAATGCTGATGGTACATCCTAGAAGACTAGGATTCCACACAATAACACAAAGACCGATGTGTAACAGACAACACAAGAGAACAACTGCCATGCAAAGTGATAACTATGGTGCAAGCTACATCAACATGTTCCCACTCATTTTCTCTTTCAGCTGATCAGGGGTATGGGATCCAGCCATGGATCATGACCCCATTTGCAAACCCAAGCACTGCAGCAGAGCGTGCCTATAATGAGCCACATAGGAGGATATGCACCATAGTCGAGAGGACCTTTGGCATCCTGAAGTCAAGATTCAGGTGCCTCGACATCACTGGAGGCAGCCTCCTATACTCACCAGAAATGGTGTGCAAAATAATTTTGATCTGTGCCATCCTGCACAACATATGTGTAAGAATGAACATTCCCCTATTTGAACCCGACCCACAAATGCCTGAAGAGGAAGAAGAGGAGGATGCATATTGTCCAATTTTTTTTTTAACTCTACTCATCCATCACCGCTGTTTTACCATATGTCAATAAACACCTATACTATTCACTATATCATGGTCTGGATAATCATTTTTGCATTACATTACCTCGATCAGAATCAGAGTGTAGCCTCATGGAGCATTGCAGAAATACAGATTAGGACACAGAAAAATCCACATCAAATTTGATGCATATGAATGTACAGCCAAATTCACACACACTGTAAATGACATATATCCTGTACATTTCACATTTGAAGGGCAATAGCAGAGGACTACAGCTATTTCACACATACATGTTGGCAACATGGTTCATCGCAGCATATGGCACACAACTAAGACACCATCAGTCAATAAGGGAAAAAAATGCCTCATACATGAGGCAGTGGATGTGCTATTGCATTGGTGACAAGAAGGTATGACCAGACCCTTGACAGCAGTAAGTGTTACATCACCTATCTTTGTAAGGACTATGTGTGACAAGATTTCCATATAAGCAGCAAATGGATAGCAGAAGTGCCCTAGGTATAACTAGCATTGATCACAAGACATCCCCTGCACATGGCAGCCCATGTCCTAAGTCCAGCCACACCCATGTTCCCTGTCTCACCCTACCCTTCTTCAGAGGACCCTGGAAAGGGAATATGTGTACCCAGATAATCCCTCCTCTACACACACCCAGACTCACAAAGTGAATCCAGTGTGCTTCCCTCTTTAGTATGGTATGCCATAGTCATTGTACTTCTGTCTGCATGGACGTCAGGTTAAATAATGCAGTGCCTTGTAGTCTGTAGGACCTGTTATCACCTGTATGTTGCTTCCCATGTGAAAAATACTGTTGGCCCTTCAAACTGGAATCTCACCTACAGGACTTGTGAGAGACTGAAGCTGCACACACCTGTGAGCACCCTTCATGGAGACCAGCCATTTGAACATGCACTGCCCTTGCAGCGGCCTGTAACAGCATAGAAGCTGCCATTTTAGTGATAACACTGTTATGCATTGCGGTAAAAATCAGCTGTGTAACACAGCCCTTGGGTTATTGTGTTACGTTCCAACAAACAGGTGAAACACAGTTTTCATTTTCCACAGTGTTGCTCCACCTTTGACCAGTCTCAGTCTGACCACTGTGTATTTGCCTTGTTAAATTTTTGGATCCTGATTGACCCTGCATCCTGTTAGCCTGACTGGTTCCTGTCTTTGCGTTACCATAAAGGTTCTTTGTGGCTACATTTGTATCATAGTTGCTTTCCCAGCCCTCACTTTCCTCCTGGGGTATTGTGTCTGGTGGGTCTACAATGCATACTCAAATACATTGTATAGCATAATCAGTTTACTTATCGTACCATGGGGGGAGCTTGTCTCCAAATAGCCAAATCATGACCTATCCCTTGTCTGGGTTTCATGTATGCATGAGTGACAAATAGTGACAGTGTACCATGGCTGTATGCATGGATTGGGTATGGTGCCTCCAGCAGAACAAACAACGTCAGATAATGTGCATGAAATGTCAACACATGTTAGGACCCTGACAGTACACATGCTGATTCACATTGCCCCCATCATATTGATGGAGCTTGCATGGTGAATAGCTGTGAGATTAATGAGCACAGAGGCACTGATGTTCCCGGATACAGTGGGAATTTTAAAGGCCAACCTTTGTACAAATATTGTGAGGACAGCTGCTGGTATAAGAATCCTGAGACATTAACTTTGTCAGCACACCAAGGTTGCCCTGTTGTCGGTCTCATAACATGTCTGCAGTGACAGAGCTGGACTATCCCCATGTGTGTTCTCAATTCCTCATTGGCTTTCCTTCAATTGATCTGCGAAGGACACTTTGTAGATGCAGGAAATGGCCCCACAGACTCATGACTACATCTGCACATAACTGTGACAACATAGACCCTAATAATGATACAGGCTAAACATTGGCCCCACACATGAAACAGACACCTCTGTGCATTTTACCACTGGAAATATGTGAACACGTGCTGCTTGGTCTGCTGGTCCTCCACTGCCACAGGAGAGACATGGCTCATTTATATGACTCCAACAGTGGCGTGACATTACATTTGTGTATTATATTTGGGACTCAGTGTCACAAACACGGTACCCACATAACATTATCCCATGCCTGACTCATGGTGAGTAAACAAACAAGTGCCTAGGAAGTAGTATCCAACATTCCAGGACATGTGGTGCCTAAGTTTTCGAGCATTGCCATGAACAACCATCTGCTATCTATCCTGTGCATGCTTTGTCATTGGTGGTGCTTATGCTCCAAAAAACCTAGTGCACACAGCAGTTGTTGCTACGTGTATGACTAACACATGTCCTCTCTCATTTCCACCCTGAATAGCATCTGAGGGTTGGACACATTGACTCCACATGCATACAAGCAGATTTGCTAAAATGCGTCTTGTGATGGTCACACAGTGGGACAACAACAATAGTAGTAGCCAAATCACACACATTGACCCATAGCCATTGAGTTACTGTATTGAGTTGCGTCGCCTTGCTATCCTCTCTTGATGCAAAACATGCCCAAAACGGGTAATACCTAATTGTATTCCGCATGTTTGGCCATCTATTGCATCAGTGAATAGTGCAAATCCGGTACAGCAAGTAGAGAATCATGGTCCGCAGTAGTATGATATGTCACATGTGCCCATACACCGGAATGCCCAATGTAGGTGCAATCAGCCTATCTCTGTATTGTCACAACTGTCATGTACTATTACAAATGAGAAATGACCCAAAGCCAGCAAAAGACGGAAATTTTGATGCATACACGTCAAAAAAGACGCACATGTGTAGAAAAAATGATGCATATGCGTCGAAATATGACGCACATTGTCATGAAACATCCAGTGGCCCTGAGTGGTATTTCCCAGACCGTACCCCCTGAAATTGGTTTAGTATGAAACATATTTCAAAATATGGATGCAGGGTTTTTTCTAAGTTTGTGCGTCAAACAAAATGATGCACAGACTGTATGCGTCACAATATTTTGATGCATAACAATAAAAACGCACCGCATTTGAGGCAGGAAGTGATGTAATAGGTTATCCTGTTTACAGAATTTGTACAGTGCGTGTACTTTCACTTTCACTTTGCAGTCTGTGATGTTTCCTGACTGTGTTGCTGTGTTTTGACTTGTCTCTCTGCATTTTGTGAATTTGTCTCCAGTGCGGTCTTTAAATGGTCTTTTTGTGTTTCATAACTGTCTGTGGTGTCATTCGTTATTATTTTTTGTCATTGTGGTGTCAACATTTGTCTTTGTTGTGTTGGGAGTCTGTTGTGGGTAGTGTTAGTTTGGGGATAGTTGGGCTGTGTTCTGTTGGTTATTTTGCATTTCCCTGTCCTACTTTCCCTCCATTCTCCTCTGTACCCCGTTATTCCCTTTTCTTGGTGCAAGCATGTTGGGTAGGCCTCGTCTTGGCATGATGAGAGAGGAGGAGCTGGGTGGCTTTATTTGGCTGGTGTGCCACTTCCTGCCGTTAATGATTGAAGTAGGTGGTCGTGTGATACAGGGCTATCACACAGAGGCAAGGAGGCTCCGGTGTGCAAAGGTGTTGTGCCATCTACAGCGAATCTACAACACACCGTGCAATGACCACCAGATGAAACACCGTTGGGCTGACCTGGTTGCCCGGGAGCAAGACCTGCTGGACCACCTGGGGATTGTGATTGGTGGCCCTGTTTGTGAGTACAAATCAGAGTAATGTGCACATTTAAATGCTTTGTAGTGACAGTAGCTGATTTGTTCATATGCTGCAGGCAATGTTTTTGAACATGTGGAATGCTAGTTAAACATACAGGGCCATATTTCTACTTTATTAGCACCGCATTTGCGTAATTTTTTGAAGCAAGAGCGGTGCAAACTCACAAAATACAATTGTATTTTGTAAGTTTGCACCGCCTTTGTGTCAAAAAGCAGCACAAATACGGTGCAAAAATGTATAAATATGGGCCACAGTTGCCGGTGAGATATACAATAATTCCTACACATTACCGTCATTTGTTGACGCAACAGCTAGACTAACTTTCAAACCACAACAGGAGCCTGTAAATTAGTGCTGCCTTCACGTCAATTGATGATGCCAATGTGGCTCTAACCTATGGTTCATGCATGGTCTGTGAGTGTATCAGGAAACACATGTTTTTAATCAAGATCTTTACAGGAAATATAGTGCTCCTCAATGTTTTGTGAAACATGTCTGAACTGGATTTTGACACATACGTAACAAGTTATAGCTGACCTCAGGTAACATCTTAGACTGATATTTGGAGTTTGTAGTGCTACACTTAAATTAGGGATAGATGGCAAAAGGTATGCACATGGGTTCATATCTCTATGGTTGGTGCAACTTACCATAGCTGTGGCACATCAAATGAAGAAAATGATAGAAATTGAGGGCTAACAACTGCCCCTAGCCCTCTGTACATTGTACCTGTGTGTCTTCAATTGGTCTTAGTTACAATGTCTGGGTGACTGGTATTGCATTCCTCCTGGAAAGTGGCTTGGCATGTCTCTCAAGGATACACATGATGAGAGGAATACACTCCATGAATTAGTCAGCTAACTAATGAAGGAGCATGTTTGCCACCACATGATAGTTAGGGCCACTGCATGTGTGCAGATATGTGTGTCTCACTCACTGGAGTCCCCGGGTCTGTACATGTTTGCAGTGGTATGTAGGATGCAGTATCATAATGTCTGAGAGGCGTGACTTTCTGAGTTAATATTACACATAGTATTTGTTTTGGAAGTGTTGTACAGTGCACAGACATTGAGCACATTTCTCCCCTCCATGCCTCACAGGTGGACCTGCACCCTACTCTATCAGAGAGGTGGCTCGATTTGTGGACCCAGGCATCTCCAGTAAGTGTTGATATTTCTGTTCTGTGTTGTGTTTGCCGATAATGTGTGATTGACTCCAGTGTGTTGGACACATAGCAAGGTGTGATGCCCTGGTCAATGATCGTATATGTTCCTTGAGTGCAGTATCATTTTTTCCCCATCTTTGAGTTGGCCAATCATTAGCGTATTGTCATAATTTGGGATTGTAGGTCAGCCCTGTAGGCACGGCAATGTGAATAGGGATGAGTTAGGTGGATAAAACTTAAAATCAGAAAATGTAGCAGTGGACCATAGTAGTGATTTACTCAGCAAGTCAGACCCTGATTATCCAAGAATAGGGATGCCAAAGTCTTACCCACAGACTTCCCTATTCACTAATGAACATGTTTGACTGTATGTTTAACTTCCTAGCAGTATGTAGCTCCACATGTTGTGCTACGAGTATGAGACACTTGAGTACAATGGCCTAGGTGTGCATGCAGCTCATGGCCAGAGGCATGTTTGCATCTATCTGCTTGTTGTAAGTCATGGGTTACTGGTAGGAAATGATGTTGACAATGGTCTGCATTTCCAAAGATAAGTGTTGATGGGATTGTCCAAGGTTTGGGTGTATCCTAGTTGGACTTCCTCCTTACCTATGGTCTGTTGGCCAAATCCATGTACAGCTGTCCAAAGCTTCCTGGGTGTCCTTGTTGTTTGAAATTATTTGTTGCTTGTCCACCCTCCTCAGGCACAGGCGTAGGGTTGTGAATAGTGTACCTAGGAATGATGATCCAAGTTTAGTACACAGACATGTAAATCTGTAAATCACTTGTCCAAACCTAGGATACCCACTCATGACTAGCAACTGCATTCTATCATGGCAATTCCATTTACAACTCACAGATCTTGTGGCCCTAGATTGTCATCAAGAACATAGTAATTAGTTGGCCTGTCAGTGGTGGAGAATTTGCAGCATTATTTTTGCCTGACAAATGGCTGCACAATGATGCCAAAGTCAATTCAGTTGTTACCCATATTTTAGAGTTTTGCTGTACTGTTTGATGATAGGACATGTGTAGGCTTGCTTGGCATGTACTGCATCAGGGACAATCAGTGATCTGTATGATGATATGGGCTGTTTCAGGTACATTACATGTATTGTCTGATTTACTTCTGGAGCCATTTCACACAATGAAGTACCTAATGTTTGGTTTTCTATTTGTCTTAACAGCCGCCTATATGACTCCCATCCAGATTCAAGAGTTTTAGCGCAGGGCGATGTGTTACCGCCACATTCTGGATGTGGAGTCGGGGTTCCACAACATGGCAATACGTTATCGCCATGAAAGATCCTCCGGAGTGTGGTGGGCATTTACTCAAGGGGGCCCTTCCATGTCCACCACAGCCACCACTGCCAGCACCACCACTACCACCCAGGTGGCACCAACATTAGCAGGCACCTTTTTTGGACCGTCAACATCCACATCTCCAGGACCTGTCACAGCACCACCTGCACCTTCTCCTACAGACATGGCACCGACAAGGGCCCATACTTCCTCCACTGACACCCAGTCCACCCCTGCTGCAGACAGACCCTGCAGCTTTTCTACAGATGCAACAGAACTTGGACTGTGTGTTGCGGAAAATGACCAGGCTGCAGCAGGAGGTGGCACAAGTGAATCGGAGGGTGCGTGCCATCAAAAAGACCCTGCAGAGGGCCAACTTGTAGACATTATACTCAGCCATAATTCCCTCCCCTCCCTCCTCTTTCCTGGTTCTTTAAATTAGTGGGTTTAGGGGGCTTAGTGTTAGGTTAGTATAGTCTGTTAGTTTATTTAGTAGAAGTGGGTGGGCGGGTGGTGATATCATACTTTTTATAACTGTTTTTTATTATGTGTGTGGGTGTATGTGTGCTGGACGATGTTGGGGTTTTGGTGTTTTAAAATATATATCTATAATCCAAAGCAGATGAAGCAATATCCACCAAAACGTCTGCACTGATCCCTCTGCCGTCTCATACGGACAAAAGGAATGTTCGTGAGTGAGTGGAGTTTCACCAATTTTATTCCATTAAATTATTACACAGTTTCCTGCATAGAATATCACAATGTCAACGCGTTTCGTCAAACGCCTTCTACATGTATATATATATATATATTTGGTTAGTATAAGATAGTATGTGTTTAGGTTAGTATATATTGTCCTCCATGTGTCCGTCTTATAAGGGGGTTGGGGGGGTTGATGTTTAGATCTTTTCGTTAAATGTGATAAGTAAGTTTAGCTTAGGTTATTAGGGCCAGTTGTGGGTAATATGTAGTTAGATTAGTTTAGGTTAGGCAAGGTGTTTCCCCTGGTTTTAGCTTCTGTTTTTACTGTTTAATAAATATCTAGGTAACCCTTTACAGTATGTGTCAATTGGTTGTAGATCAGGGCCTTGGTATGAGTGAACAGTGTCTCTTTTGTATTGGCGATTGTTTCCCATGCTGCTACCAGTTCCCAAATGAGCTGTTACATTGGCAGCTACACCAAAGCTACTTAGCTAAGATTCAACCATCCATTGCACCCACCACTCACGGTCACTATGGATCCCAAAGTATGGTTAATTTGTGATGTATGTTTTCAATGTCTCATACTTTGCTACCGGATTTGGTATTGAGGAAACTGTTGTAAGTCTGCCTGCAGCCTGATATCCAAGTGAATCCTTATAAGGTGAGTGGTAGTATGCTCTCATGTAGTATGGTATACATAACTCACACCTATCATTTGTTACAATATTCAGCCAGGTGACTTATCTGTATGGAAACTCATACACATCCATTCATGCTGTACGGTGTGTGTTAGGTAAAAATCGGGTCAAATGTCACATACGTAAGTTTTGGCTTGAAGAAAAAATTGAAGGCAATATTTTGTTTCTTGGACATCCCTTGAGGAAGCGTTATTCTGTCCAGCACAGCATTATGGTGTATAGTTTCTATTTTCCTCAGAACTAACCTTCAGGAAGGGCAGATAATGGTACAATCCAGACCACTGTGCATAGTTATCAGCCAAGATTCGTTCAGATCAGGTGTATTGACAATCAATAATCATTGACCTGAGGTAAACATCACTGATGGCCATCACGGCTGATGTGTCACATTACACAGAGACAAAGTTGTTGTATAAGTGTTATTTATTTGAAAGTGCTGTAGTGCTATATGTACATTGGCCATGATTGTGAGTCCATTAGTGTGACATCTTCCATCGTGATCCTACACAAGTGCAAAAGGACATGT
Source organism: Pleurodeles waltl (assembly GCF_031143425.1). Taxonomy (NCBI): domain Eukaryota; kingdom Metazoa; phylum Chordata; class Amphibia; order Caudata; family Salamandridae; genus Pleurodeles; species Pleurodeles waltl. The sequence continues at coordinate 754,620,877 of NC_090436.1, forward strand.
CATTGGACATGCTGGGGTGAAGTGTCAGACAGTGCAGAGGGACAGGATTTGCCAATGAGGTAGTGAGAGACAATCACAGGGCAGGGTGACAAGATAAACAGTGGGCCGAAGAACAGGGATTGAGTACAGTTGTTGCAAGACTGGCATGTTACAAAGCACAGGACCTTGGTAATAGGTGGCCATGTGGCAGGGACTAGTGCTACCGGGTACTCTTACGGGTGAAGGTGATCTGTTCCACGTCTTCATCTTCTGATGTGTGTTTTGTCTCCTCTGCCCTTGGTGGTGGTGGTTGTGGAGGGGCAACACACACCTCAGTGTTTGAGGACGTGGAGTCTGACATTCCAGTAGCTGCCAACTGTGGGGCTACTAAGGGCGGTACTGCAGCAAGGAGGAGCTGCTGGTTTTTAAGAATAGCAGCCACATCACAGTGGTAGGCAGCCAGGTCGGCATTGAGGGCTTAAATATTGCATTTGTACACGTGTTGATAGGATTGTTGTTGTAGGTGTTGGGTCAAGTCTATTAAAGCTGTGCTGATTTCCTTCAACCTTTTTTCAAGTTCCCGCAAGATTGTTGTTTGACCTTCCATAGCTGATGCCTGGTCTTCAGTTGACATCATGCACGAACGCACCCCCTCGAGGCTGGCTGCCACAATTTGCATCCCCTCCCGCACTTCCTTTGCCAGCTCCCGCTGTACTCCAACTACAGTTCTCTCAAAGCTGGTGCCAGCTGTGTTGGAGCTGGCAGGTCGTACAATTGGGGTGGTGGGTGGGTCCTCTGTGATGGCTGCTAGTTCGGTGCTCCTCCTTGTGACTGAAGGTGGGGTCTGGAGGGTTCCAAGGACCTCTTGGAGGGTCTGCTGGCTGATGTTTGTCAGCTCGTCATCAGAGTAGTCCTGGACAGGCATATCCGCAGGAGAGCCATCATCCTCTGCAATGAGATATGGTACAATTAGTGTGTCTGTGTTGTGGCATTTGTAATGTGACATGCCTGTCTTCTGATTATTTTCACATTGTGATCTTGGTTCCTGTTCATTGTTCCTGTCCTTCATATTATCATTCTCCCAAGCCTATGCCCCACCTGCATGTCACATGTATTGTGGTCAGTTTGTGGACTTGTCAGCATCACATCCTCTAGGTGTTGGTTCAGGCCAAATTGTGAATTGCCACTTTCTTGTCCTGCTCAACCCTCCATCTACTTCCATTCTCATTGTGAGGCCTTTCACTGGCTGTGGGTGTTCTGATGGCACTAGCACCACACTTAACAATCTGGAACTGCCCCAGTCTCTGATCTTTCACATCCACCTATATGGATTTGAGATCTAGCATATACTATGTATAGCATTGTTATGGCATGATATGGATGTCAGCATTGGCAGTGTGTACTGCTGATGTTGGGGAATGTGTGCTACATTGGATTGCACTGTTTGTCCTAGCAGTGTTCCATTTCCTCGTCTGACTGTGCAGGTGTATCTCTGTAACCAGTTACAGGTGTCCTCCCCCTCAATGCTGTTGTCTGAGCTGTATGACATTTGGGATGTTGCATTGTGACCCAGGCATAGGGTGGACCCTGACATATGCAGCATGGGTATGACATTAGTGCTGTGTACCTCCTAATGTTTATGACAATGGCTGATGTTTGTAGCAACTATGGACAATCACATTTGACAGGATTGGGACATTTGTATTGATTTCAGGGGATTGATAAAGTTGTCATCATGAACCCTCAAATTTGGGTGTGTTTGATCCATGGGGACGTTACTGCCATTAACTACTTGACCTGCACACACAGCCGAGGTGGTAGTGGCAACTGTTGTCAATGTTAAATTCCACTTGCAGATATGGCCAGAGTTTGTTGATTGGGCCCTAGTTAATGTAGGGAGAATACTGGCTGACGTGTGAGGGGCTGCCAGTTTAACGTTGTACCCTACCCTCCTGGCCTGGCTTTACCTTTCCAACATCTTTGGCATGTCAGCATACCCCCATGCAAAGGTTGTTGGTGTACTGTAGTATTGTGCCCCAGGTTTCCTCTGTACAGCCCATGCCCCCGTGCCGTGTCCCTTTAGCCATGCCACTCCCTGAATATCATGACTTCCATGCATTGTATAGTAGGTATGTCCCCCCTGGTTGCAGTTAACAATTCGGCATTTTATTTCCCCATGCGACTTACCCTATGTGTGTTGTCTCCTGTAGTCTGCGCTGTCCTGTCCTTGGATCCCTGTGACAATCTCCTCAGGGATGACGGCTGCTACCATCTCCTCCATGTTGTCCAGGGCCTCCTACGGTGCTGGACTCCTGTCTGCAGCGCTGCCTTCCTGTTCCTGGCCAACTTTTCCTTGGTCCTGCGCTTGCAGTCATTCCAGTGTTTCTTGCACTTGATGACTGTTCTCCGTACTTCTGCCACACTGTTGATCTTGTCAACAATTTGTTGCCATATTGCCTCTCTCCTACTAATTAGCAACTTTGAGATGACAAACAGTTGGTGCTGGTGTTCCGTCACCTCTTTCACCAGAATTTCCTGCTCCTCTGCACTGAAGCGACACTTTCTTTTCTTCTTCTTGCTCTCCTGGGCCTTGTGTGGGTCCTCCTGGCTGGTTCCTAGTCTGTTGTCATCTTCCTGGGGTCTGTGCAAGCATCCGGGATCCATTTTGGCTCTTCTTAGCACATTTTGCTGTGTTCGCGCTGCTATTTGATGCAATTGTGTCAAAAAACAGCACGTATCCGGTTTGCGAAGTCAGAAACCTGCTCACAGTAATTTTCGCCACGTTAATGTCGTTTTCCTTTACGACTTGACGCATTGGTTTGAGTAAAAATAAATTACTCACACCTGTGATTTGCGCCGCCGTGCGTTAAAGTATAAATTTGACGCCCGCACGGCGCAAAGAAATGGCGTTAGCCGGCGATAACATTTTTGACACAAAAATGCGTCACCACAGTTTTGCATCAAAAAGTATAAATATGGCCCTCGCGTTACAAAAATAAAGGTACTTTATTTTGGTGACACAATTGCCAAAAATACCATAGAGACTATGCTCCCTTAGGAGGTAAGTAATACACAAATAATATACACTAGTATGCAAAAACAGGTGTAAGAACAGTTAGAAAACAGTTCAAATAGTGAACATCACAATAGTTAGCAATTCACCTGAGGGAACACAAACCATATACTAAGAAAGTGGAATGCGAATGTTGGTTTCCCACCTAAGCAACTGTAGTGTGTAGAGGGTTACTGAGAGTTCTAGAAAAGAAAACACCAACGGTAAGTAGTAGAACCCACCCCAGAGCCCAGGAAAGTGGGAGTAAAGTACAGTAACTTTCCCAGAACATGCAGAAACATGAGAAAGAAGATTATGCAAGAACCGGAAGAGACTGAAAGACACCAACAGTGGATTCCTGGACCTGAAGACCTGTGGAAGAAGGGGACCAAGCCCAAGAAGGACAGAAGAGTCCAGGGAGAAAAGGAGCCACTGCTAACCCGGATGATGGTGCAAAAATAGAACCACTGGAGAAGAACAAGAGTCAGTACTGCACCCAAGAAGACTGATGCGGGTTCCTGGTTAGTGCAGATGATGTCTCATGCTGGATGGAGGATTGCAGTCTGGTTTGCGTCGCTGCAGTCGGCCAACAAGCCTTGGCACGCCCAAAGCTCACGGTTAGCGGAAAATGGCACTGCCTCAGATCAGGAGGGACCTGTTGGACTCTACCCAGGAGGGGGAATCAGAGAGGGTTCTCAGCAACTCAGAGAGCCCACATAAGACCAAACAGCGTACACAGGAGTCCCACAGCAAGGGGACAAAGAGATTGCAAAAGGAGGCCCCTGCAGCACTACGACAAAGGCTCCCACGCCGCCGGAGAGCCACTTAGGAAGATGTGCCTCACAGGAAAGAGGGCTGGGGGCTGGAGCTGCACGGTGCATGAAGACCATTGTGGAAGGATGGCAACAACCCTTGGCAACTGCAAAACACGTGGTGCAGGGGTTACTGTCTTGCGTGGGGAGGCAAGCTCTTACCTCCACCAAAGTTTGGCAGTAGGACTTCAGGACAGTCGGGACCACTTCAGTCCACCACCTGTGATGCCGGATCCATGCAGCTTGTCAGGAGAGGGCACCACACAGCCGGTTTTCATTGCAGTGAGGTGCCTGCTAAAGCAGGGGAGTGACTCCTTCACTCCAAGGGAGATTCCTTCACTCTTCTGGTGCAGGTTGAAGAGAGGCTTTCCTCTGAGGATGCATGACCGGTAAACAGTTGCAGTTGCTGGCAGCAGCTGAAGATTCAATGTTTCAGAAGGTGTCTTTGCTTCTTTGTTGCAGTTTGCCGTGTTCCTGGGGGGTCCAGATGCAGTTTCTTCGGTGGGAAGTTGAGGTGGAGGATGCAATCAATCAATCAATCAATCAATAATTTATAAAGCACGCTATGTACCCATTAGGGTTTCGAGGCGCAGAGGATTTCTGCTGGAGTCTTGCAATCCGAATCTGAAGAACCACCCAAAGAAGAGACCCTAAATAGCCTTGAAAGGGGGATTGGTCACCTAACTAGCTAAGCACCTATCAGAGGAGGGCTCTGATGTCACCTGCTGGCAATGGCCACTCAGATGCTCCCAGAGTTCCCTGCCAACTTGAAATCCAAGATGGTAAAACTCAGGAACCCTCTGGAAGAGCTTTGAGTACCACCCCTGAGGTGGTGATGGACAGGGGAATAGCCAATCCCCTTTCCTTTGTCCAGTTTGGCGCCAGAGCAGATGTGCCCTTTAAAGCCTTTCTGATGTGCCCTTTAAAGCCTTTCCAGTGGCTTGGGGAGGCTACTCCTCCCAAGCCTTTAACACCTATTTCCAAAGGGAGAGGGTGTAACACCCCTCTCCAAAAGGAAATCCTTTATTCTGCCTTCCTGGGATTGAGCTTTTCAACCAACAGTAGGGCATTAACCTTTCTGAGAGGTGGCTGCAGCTGGGCCTGTCTGGAAAACCTCAGAAGGCTGGAATGGCACTACTGGGGGTCCTCTAAAGAGCCCCAGAGTGCATGGAATCATACAACCAATGCTTGCAAAAGCCTGGGGTATGATTCCAACATGTTTGATACCAGACATGCCTATGTTCGGAGTTACCATTACGTAGCTGGACATAGGTAGTGGCCTATGTTCAACACAGGCGTAAAATAGCATCCCTGCACTCACAAAGTCTGTGAAAATGGTCCTGGAGGTCGTGGGGGCACCTCTGCTAGTGCAGGGGTGCCATCACACACAGGTACTTTGCACCCTGCCCTCAGGGCCTGCTATAGGGGTGACTTTCACGCAGGCTGTAATGGCTGATCTGTAGAAGCTTTGCATGGGCTTCCTATTGATGGCAAAAGATATGCTGCAGCCCATAGGGATCCCCTGGAACCCTAAAGCCCTGGGTACCAAAGTACATTATACTAGGGACCTATAAGGGGGCACCAATATGCCAATTGTGGGTGAAATACTGTGTTAAAAATATCCTACAATCAAATTTAAGGGATAGAACATAACTAATGGGGTCCTGGTTAGCAGGATCCCAGTAGACACAGTCAAACACACTGAAAAATAGAACAAAAGTGGGGGTAGCCAAGCTAGAAAGAGCCTACTTTCCTTCAACCTGCGCTTTTAAGTTTTACATGTCGTGGTAGTAAAACACTCCGCAAATCATTTTTCACTATTGTGAAGCCCGCTCCTCTCATCAGCCAGCAATGGGAATTCCCTTATATACTTTTAAAGGGTAATTTCTGATCTGAAAGGAGCGGTGTTGCCATGTTTGCTATGTTTGGAATTGTAATGGGAAATCCTGCTTACTGGTAAAGTTGGATTTAACATTAATATTTTAGAAATGCCACTTTTAGAAAGTAGGAATTTCTCTGCTCTTATTGCTGTCTATGCCTTACAGCCTGCTTCCAATCCATGACTGATCTGTCCTGGGTGACAGCTCACCTTGGGCATTCCATCCTGACAGCCATAAACACAGGACACTCAGCTACATCTGCATTCATCTGCATAGTGATGAAACTTTGTGAGCAGCAAGGGTGGAGGGGCTCTCACTTACACTTCAAAGAGTAGGGGCCTGACCCACACAAAGGACTGATAATCTCCCACAGATCTCCTGGCAGACAGAACTTAGCTAAAAGGGGAAATTGATGCACTTCAAAACGACTCATTGAAGTCTTTCCACTTCATTAGCACATTTTGGCATAAGTACATCAGGTCACACAGTACTGGACCAGAAACTAAGACCTGGTAGGAGGCATTGCTGGACTGCCCAAAGGGCTCAACTGCACTGCTTTCCTGAAAGGACTGCTCTGCTGCTTGGTGGCCTGCTGTCTGCTGCTTTCTGACCCTGCAAGAAGGACTCTGCCTTTTTGTTACCAGAAGTGATCTCGAAGGGCTAGCTGGCTTGCACCGTTTTTTCCCTGCGGTCTCAGGGACATCAAAGACCTTGTGAATGGTGCTTCATCAGCCCAAGCTCCACTCTGACCAGGTGAAACTTTGTCATTGATTATTGGTAGTGAGTGGGGAGCCTCTCTGATGGCCCATGCTGCTGTCTGGAAGTTGTGCCTACTGCCCTGGAGCCTCGCCATCAAGTGCAGGCCTCTCTACAGCCCATGAGCTGCGCACTCAAGAGTTGTGTCCACTGCTGTGGATTCCCGCTAGTGAGCGCGGTGCCTCATTGCCACCCCATACCACTGTACTGCTGTGGTGCCTACTGACCCTGAGCCAAATCTTGTGAGTTCAGTGCCACCAGCACCCTCTGAACCAGTGTGCAGCTACGACCACACCAGGGGGACTGAGACAAGCATCCCAGTAGGGCTGTGTTTCCTCAACAGTCGTGTCCGGAGCTGAGTACCGAGTATGACCGCACTTCCCGCACAGCTACTGATTTACTAGAGGCCCGCGTGCCCTGTTACCGGCCCTCTCCCTCATGCTCATTTCTAGCCTCTGAGCCCATACTCTGATTTTTACCATAACTATCCTAAAAGGAGTGCGCAGCTTTGCAAAGCATTGCCATGTACATTTTCCAAAGGTTACCTAGTTGTATGCTTAGTGGATGTGTACCGCTTTGGTCTTCATTTCGTCAGATAAATCACTTCAATTTTTATAACTTGGTGTGGAGGTGTTTTTGTAGTGTTTCACTGTATTGCTGTATGAATATTGCACAAATAATTTATACATTACCTTCTAGGTTAGGCCTGTCTGCTCTGTGCCAAGCTACCCGAGGGTGAGCATAGGATGATTTAGTTTGAGTTGTGTCCTGCCCTGAATAGAATTGCAATCCCACTTGGACAGGGTGCATACCTCTGCCAACTAGAGACCATAGTTTGTAACACCTAATCATTGCCACTCTGTTACCATACGCAATTGATGCCAATGGCTTGTTTTGACAGGATGGTTGGCTTTCCTCACCTATGTAAAATTACAACATGATATTGCAAATCAGATGATTGATAATGTGCTATCTGATTCTATCAAACTTCCATGTACATGGTCAAAGTCTCGGTGAGCTCTGTGATTTAAAATTAATTGTTACCAAAGACCTACAATTCAGCTACTTAATTACTGTGTGTAAAACATTAACATGCATCAAAAACTCAATGCTATAATATTTGACTGTCTTTGGTAAAGGTACTACTTATTTCAGTTAATAACATTGTTAGACCTGACAGCCTTAGGGTGGTCATCCCCCAACTTTTTGCCTACCTCTCCCCACTTTTTTGGCACTGTTTTAGCTGGTTCTAGGACTCTGCACACTTTACCACTGCTAAACAGTACTAAAGTGCATATGCTTTCTCCCTTAAATATAGTAGTATTGGTTCATTCCAAATTGGCATATTTGATTTACTTGTAAGCATCTAGTAAGGTGCACAACATGTGCCCAGGACTTGTAAATTAAAAGCGACATGTGGGCCTGCAGCACTGATTGTGCCATCCACATTAGTAGCCCCTTAACCATGTCTCAGGCCTGCCATTGCAAGGCCTGTGTGTGCAGTTTCACTGTCACTTTGACTTGGCATTTAAAAGTACTTGCCAAGTCTTAAACCCTCCTTTTGCTACATACAAGTCACCCTAAGGTAGGCTCCAGGTAACCCATAGGACAGGGTGCTATATAGGTAAAAGTCAGGGCATGTACATGTGTGTTTTATATGCCCTGGTAGTGGAAAACTCCTAAATTCATTGTCCACTACTGTGAGGCCTGCTCCTTTCACAGGCTAGCATTGGGACTGCCCTCATATACTGTCTGAGTGGTAGATTCTGATCAGAAAGGAGTAGCCAGGTCAAATTTAGTATGTCTAGAATGATAATAGGAAAATCTGCTTATCGGGGATGTTGGATTTTATATTACCATTATAGAAATGCCACTTTAAGAAAGTGAGCATTTCTCTGCACTTAAAAAACATCTGTACCCTCCAGCCTGTTTTCAATCAATGTCTGGGCTGGGCTGGTTGACAGCTTCCTTGTGTATTTCACCCAGACAACCACAAACACAGGACACTCAGTCACACTTGTACTCATCTGCATACTGAATGGGTCTTCCTGGGCTGGAAGGGTGGAGGGCCTGACACTTAAATTGCAAAGGCTAGTGGCCTTCCCTCTCACAAAGGATTGCCAAACCTCCTACTGGCACCCTGACTAACAGAACTGTACTGAAAGGGGAACTTGTGCACTTCAAAACCACTCTTTGACTTCTCCCCCAATTGAAAGGCATCTTGGGGTGTATAAACTGGGTCCCTGAACCCACCAACTCAGACACTTCTGGAACTGAACCTGCAGCCTGTCAAAAGTAACTGCCTGGCTGCCAAAATGACTCATCTGGACTGCTTTGTGGAGAAGGACTTCTGCCCTGCTGTTGCCCTGCTTCCCTGCTGACCTCTGACTTTGCTGAGAAGTGCTCTCCAATGGCTTGGAATGAGCTTGCCTCCTGTGTTCTGAAGCCCCAGGGCCAAAAATGACTTAGGGGCTCATTCTGAGCCCGGCGGGCGGCGGGAGCCGCCCGCCTGGAGGGAGCCGCCAAATGGCCGCTCCGCGGTCGAAAGACCGCGGAGGCCATTCTGGATTTCCCGCTGGGCTGGCGGGCGACCGCCAGAGGGCCGCCCGCCAGCCCAGCGGGAAACCCCTCCCCACGAGGAAGCCGGCTCCGAATGGAGCCGGCGGAGTGGGTATGTGCGACGGGTGCAGTGGCACCCGTCGCGTATTTCAGTGTCTGCAAAGCAGACACTGAAATACAAAGTGGGGCCCTCTTATTGGGGCCCCTGCAGTGCCATTGGCATGGGCACTGCAGGGGCCCCCAGGGGCCCCACGACACCCCTCACCGCCATCCTGTTCCTGGCGGTCGGAGCCGCCAGGAACAGGATTGCGGTGAGGGGGTCGGAATCCCCCCATGGGGGATTCCCAGGGCAGCGGAAAACCGCTGGGAGACCGCCGGTTTTCCTTGTCTGACCGTGGCCAAACCGCCGCGGTCAGCATGCCCTGCGGGGCACCGCCAGCCTGTTGGCGGTGCTCCCGCATCCCCGGCCCCGGCGGTCCTTGACCGCCGGGGTCGGAATGACTCCCTTAATCTCTTCAGGAAACTCTTTGTGAGGCAAGAAATCAATGCACAGTTTGCTGGAAACGACGCACAGCCTGCCATGAGATCAAGAAATCGCTGCACAGCCAAACTGGAACAAGGCAACCAGACTTCCCGAGTGGAAATTTGATGAAGCACTTGCCATGTGACCGAAACGTCAACGCATCGATCTACCGGATCGATGTAACTCCTGTGACTTCTTCCAGCACACCCAGGAATTCTCTGCTTTATACCAGGGTGTCAAAAAGATCCCCGCATCGTAGTGAGGAACCAAGACTGTGCTCCGCAAAATGACGCAAGCCCCTTGCAGCGTGAAAAGAAATGACACATCGTCTGTGCCGCATCAGAAAATCTGACGCACACCATATGTTTCCATGCATTTCCTCCACTGTGGTCTCCGTGCGTGTTATTTTTTACGCAAACTAGGTACTTTGTGTAATCAAGAGACAACTGTTGATTCCTAATATTTAAGAGGCTTTGGGGGTCATTCGGACCCCGGCGGTCCGGTGCCCCGCAGGGCATTCTGACCGCGGTGGTTTGGCCGCGGTCAGACAAGGAAAACCGGCGGTCTCCCGCCGGTTTTCCGCTGCCCTGGGAATCCCCCATGGCGGCGCAGCTTGCTGCGCCGCCATGGGGGATTCCGACCCACTCACCGCCATCCTGTTCCTGGCGGCTCCGACCGCCAGGAACAGGATGGCGGTGAGGGGTGTCGTGGGGCCCCTGGGGGCCCCTGCAGTGCCCATGTCAATGGCATGGGCACTGCAGGGGCCCCCATAAGAGGGCCCCACTTTGTATTTCAGTGTCTGCTTTGCAGACACTGAAATACGCGACGGGTGCTACTGCACCCGTCGCACATACCCACTCCGCCGGCTCCATTTGGAGCCGGCTTCCTCGTGGGGAGGGGTTTCCCGCTGGGCTGGCGGGCAGCCCTCTGGCGGTCGCCCGCCGCCCAGCGGGAAAGCCAGAATGGCCTCCGCAGTCTTTCGACTGCGGAGCGGCCATTTGGCGGCTCCCTCCAGGCGGGCGGCTCCCGCCGCCCGCCGGGCTCAGAATGAGCCCCTTTATTTTTAAACTTTGCAAAAGTGATATTTCAACTTGTGCTTATTGAATCTTTATTGTTTTTAGCTTATTTTAACCAGATAAATATTATCTATTTTTCTGATCCTATGTGGTGCATTACGGTGGTGTTTTCACTGTGTTACTGTATCATTTATTGCACAAATACTTTATTAATTGCCTTCTAAGTTAAGCCTGACTGCTCAGTGCAAAGCTACCAGAGGGTGGGCACAGGATAATTTGGATTGCGTGTGACTTACCCTGACTAGGATCGTGGTCCCACTTTTACAAGAGTGTATACCTCTCCCAACTAGAGACTACATTGACAAAATATTTCCCTTAAAAAATGAAAGCTTTCCTGTCATAGATAGCAGGGATTTTAAAGTCAAGTCAAGAAAATGTGCAAAGTGTGAACTGGTGTCTATGGGCTTTGTAAATATGATGGGTACAATTTGCCATGTCTATATCTAGAAAGGTATGGTATCTAGTTGGCATCTACTTAGCTAGTTACATTCATTACATTTAAAAGCAAATACTTTGAGAAATTGTGCCAGCAAGCCCACCAGGGCTAGAGAAAATGTAATGAATATTACTAGCTAACTATGGGCCTCATTCTGACTTTGGCGGGTGGCGGAGGCCGCCCGCCAAAGTACCGCCGTCAGAATACCGCTGCGCGGTCAAAAGACCGCCACGGTAATTCTGAGTTTCCCGCTGGGCTGGCGGGCGACCGCCAGAAGGCCCCCCGCCAGCCCAGCGGGAAACCCCCTTCCATGAGGATGCCGGCTCCGAATGGAGCCGGCGGAGTGGAAGGGGTGCGACGGGTGCAGTTGCACCCGTCGCGATTTTCAGACACTGAAAATCTTGGTGGGGCCCTGTTAGGGGGCCCCTGCAGTGCCCATGCCATTGGCATGGGCACTGCAGGGGCCCCAGGGGCCCCACGACACCCGTTACCGCCAGCCAGGTTCTGGCGGTCAAAACCGCCAGAACCAGGCTGGCGGTAAGGGGGTCGGAATCCCCATGGCGGCGCTGCCTGCAGCGCCGCCATGGAGGATTCCCTAGGGCGGCGGGAAACCGGCGGGACACCGCCGGTTTCCCGTTTCTGACCGCGGCTGTACCGATGCGGTCAGAATGCCCATGGATGCACCGCCAGCCTGTTGGCGGTGCATCCGCGGTCGTTGGCCTGGCGGTAGTCTACCGCCAGGGTCAGAATGACCCCCTATGTCCCTCATTAAAAGTTTGGTGGTCGGACGAGCCCACCACCAAACTCGCCGTGATGAGACCACTCTCATCCCGGCTGCCTCACCCCCAGTCGGATTACAATGTTCCCACCAGGCTAACTGGTGGGAACATTGTATTATGATGTTCTCATTGGTCAGCCGGGCAGGTACAGTGCTACAATAGTGGCCAATACCATAGCACAACAGCACCCTCAGAATGCACACTGTCTGCAAAGCAGACAGTGCCCATTCCGAGTGTGCTGGGCAGGGGCACATGGTCGTGGACAGTGCAGGAGCCCCCTTGTGGCCCCCAGCACTTCGTTTCAACTAGCCTTTTCATGGTGGTTAAAATGCCATGAAAAGGCTGGCGGAAAGGGGACTCCTCGCCAGCATGGCTGACTTCAAGTCAGACCGCCGTCAGCCCGTTGGCAACCATGTTCCTGGTGGGGATATTGGTCCGACCGGCAGGGTCGTAATGTGGTTGTCGGACCACCTTAAGAGCAGCGGTCCGACTATCACCGCGGGGCTGGTGGCATCAGAACTGCCAGTCTCATAATGAGGTCCTATGTGTCTAATCATCATTTGGCAACATGAATAATGATAATGTTGATAAACAATATAAAGACTATTGGGAAACCCTTATTTCTTTGCATTTTTATGATAAAGATAACCAAATAACCTAGAACTAAAGATAGCTCCTGTGTGTCTATTGTAAGCTTATTTTTTCTTTATTTGTTTTTGTTAATAGGGAGCAGAAAGGTGAGATGTATTTAAGTTATGAACAAGGCTGTTATCCGAAATGCGTTATCCTACGTTTAATGTGGCATTGGAGCACCATTAAAACTCATCACTGAAGCATAATGTTGGATGTGTGTGTGCCATCCTTTTCCAGTCATGCTTACTAGATCTGTCTTTCTGTCTGTCTGCCTGTCTTGATATATCCACTAATACACTCCTCCCAAGAAGACAAAGAGGCTAATTACAAGTTGGCGGTGGAGGTCTGACTGCCAATGGTCTGACAGAGTGGACAGCCATATTATTAGTTTGGCGGCCATAGAAACAGAAAACCGCCAGCGGTCTGCTGCCACTGTCAGGCACTACAGACCACAGCGGTCACCTAAAAGCAGAAACAGGCAAGCGGAGCCTGTTTTTCTCCCGGACCCATTTGAGGTTGCAAAACGCCAATGTGACTGTGGCGGTTCAATCACCATGTACAAGCTGGTGGGAATGGACAGTATAAAGGGAGACACTCACCTGCAGACAGCCTCACATGTCCGGAGCTGCCATGGAGCCCTTCGCAAATGTCATTCCACTGCTCCTGCTTGTGAAAGAACAACAAAATCAGCCCCATTGTGGATGGCAGCAAACCGTAAGTGCAAGCACCTACCTGTATCATTAACCAACAAACACAGCATGTAGTGCCGGGTAACAGATTATGGGGGAACCCCAGGGGCCACAGCTACACGTGTCACACAGCACACACCTAAAACATACATCAGTACTGACACCCACACACTACCAACACGCACACTTTGGTCTGCACGCAGACACTGCACTACAACACTATACAGATACACACGTTCACATAGCCCAGGCACACGGACACTAAAGGCCACATAACATTCTCACACACAGAAACAGCAACACAACTACTGCACATGTACAAATACACCTAACACACTCACACCCAACACTGGCCAGGAACTGTAAAAACATACACAACACATATCCATCAATGTGACATGGAAGACATACAATACCACCAGGAAAAAACCCTACAATGGACACACACATCACACACACACAGCACAATCGAAGCACAATGGCATGCACAAAACACAGAGAGACAAATAGACAAATGTTACAAAGAGCACCGGAACAACAGTACCTGCACAGTTGGGATGGGAGCATCAGGAGCATACATGGAAGGAGGCTGCACTGGGACACATATCACATTGAACAGGGCCCTCAAACAACATGGACACAGGAAATGGTCCTACATTGATCCCAGGTACAAACAATACCAAAACCACTTGCCATGCACAGCTACACAAGAGACACACACCTAAATTAACACATGCACACTCATATACAAAAAACCTAGCACAGCTGAGCACACTCCAGGACATATTTAAGAAAAGTGGCGCTGCACTGTGTGCAGCGCCACTTTTCTTTCACCCTTTAACCGCCCCCTATCACCACCATGTTTGCGCCATATTTAAGTGACGGTGCACAATGGCGCAGGGTAGGGGGCAATAGCATCATTTTTCATGATGCTATTGATGTACTCTGCAGGAGTAGTGCCAACATTTTGGTGCTACTCCTGCAGAGTACATAGGAGCCCATTGTAAACAATCCTGTCCCCTTTTAACACCTGCTCTGAACAGGCGTTAAAAGGTCTGGAAAAATAACACAAGGAAATCTGTTAGATTTCCTTGCACCATTTTTTTGGGCCACCCAAATGAGGGAACGCCCCCTTTGCATACATTATGCCTGGATTTGACATAATGTAGCACAAAGGGTTACAAAGTGGCACAATGCATGTGTTGCAACACTCTATAAATATGGTGTAGGGATTTTGGCCTTGATGGGCCACATTAGTGTCAAAAATAATGATGCTGATGTGGCACAAGGTGCTGCTAGGGGCTCATAAATATGCCCCTCCATGTCTGTGCTACCAAAAAATCCAAGAATACACACATCACCTCTATACAATAGCCATATCAGAGGGACAGGACAAACACCATACATGCCCAGATTGCATAGCACAAGAAGAAATACTTAACATAACAAACACTACACAATGCAATGACACCAACATTGCATATACACACACATACCCATCACACAACTGAAATCCTTCTTTTAGGGGACAACAGCACTTCACACAAACTCACATACTGCAAGCAACACCACATGGAGCAGCAAGCAGGCACAAACACAAACACACACAACTACTGGCACACAACCAAAGTCACCCAGGAACAATACAAAGCTAGGAAAGGAATTGTAGGACAAAAGTGTACCCAAAAAACCAACAACTGGTTGGGTTTATTAAACAAAGGGCTGTAAGTCCAAGGTTATAGGCCAGTCCATATGTTGTCCAAATAATGGTACTGTGTTGTGCCCAAACTTGACTCCTAACTGCCATGTAACCTATACAGTAAAGGGCATCAAGGGGGCAGGCAGGCACCTATGGGATAACCTGGGGAGGGGGTGAGGGGAATCAGGTTTTAGAGGGGGGTTTGGGTTGGGGTGCTCCTTTTCAAAAGAGATGGGTTTCTTCTTGGCAAGGGGAGGGGTATTGGTGCTTGCAGGAGGACAGGGGAGGCCTTGAAGGTGGAAGGAATGGCCTTGGCCAAGACAGAGGCCCTTTTGGGTATTCTAGGGGGGCAGGCAGGGGAAAGGTCTAAATCACAAAGGATTTTTTTTTTTACACCCAGGGATGGGCATCGAAAGGGTGTTGTGATTTGGAGGTTGAGGGAGTGGTTGTCTGTCGTGTAGTAGTGGATGTCTTGGGTGCGTGCTTGTGGGAGGTTTGCTTGTATGGGGTAAGTGTTTATTGGGTGGGTGAGTGAGAGTGTTTATGTGTCTTGGTCTGAGGGGGATGGGAGGTGCTAGGGGATGCAGTGGTGGGTTGGAGGGTGTCAGTTGGGTTGATGACTGCAGATATGCTGGATGTGGTGCATGTAGGTGTGTCTATAGTTGTGGTGTTTGCAGGTGTGGTGATAGAGGTAGATGTCTGAGGGTCTGCTGAGTTGGTGTTTGTGGGTAGGATGGGTGTGGTGGCTGTGTCAGTGAATGTTGTGGTGGTGTCTGTAGGTATGCCAGATGTTGTGTGTGTGATGCTGGGGGCAGGAAATGTCAGGGAAAGTAGTGACTGTTGCTGTGTCTGCCGATGGATGTTGTTTTTGTGCTTGTCAGTGTGTCTTCTGGTGCTTGTGTATGTGAGTGCTCCGTATATCTGTTGAGATCGATGCATGGGAATCTGTCCGTGTGCTTTGGGTAGGTCGGAGAAGGGGGAATTCAGACTGCTAAGAGAGAGGTGGAGCAGGAACAGAAAACAAAGCATGACTGGCTGCTGTCAGTCTGGAGGCCAGAGCCTAAAAAGTTCCCTGTAGACCAGCCATTGCACTGTGAATGCCCTCCAGGAATGCGTTTGTCTGCTGTAATTGGGTTGCCAGCCCCTGGATGGCATTCACGATGGTGGACTGACCCACAAAGATGTTTCTCAGGAGGTCAATAGCCTCCACATTGAGGGCACCAAGGGGAACATGGGCTAGGGCAGAGGTGCTGCCGGCAAAGGAGACGCCCACCCTCTTGGGTGAATGGACACAGCCACCTGGATAGGGAGCAAGAAGGAGGGCAGTGATAGAATGGAGTGGCAGACAATGATGGAGCTGGGAAGGTTCCCGGATGGGTCCGCCACCACTAGGGAGTGGGTACTGGAGGAGGAATCTGAGGAAGGAGAGGCTGATCCAGTCTCCCCCGTGGCACTCCCCTCTCCCTCTGGGACACTGGGTCCATCTGTGTCAGTTGTATCTTGACTTGAAGTCCAGTGGCCAGATGCTTCCCCACTCGGCTGTGCCCCGTCTTCTTCACCTGCCTGGCGTGATGATGCCAGAAGAAAGAGATATAGGGTCACAACATAGACATAAAAATACTTCACTCACAACTCTGAGAGACACACCATGCCTTCACGTCAAGTAGCCCCTGCAAAATGCACCACTTAAGTGGCACAATCGTGCCATTACTTCACAATGCATGCCATCTTGAATTACAAAAATGACACATAAGAAAATCAGGATGTCAAACATCTACAATCGAATGGATGAAGTCAAGGAACCACACTAATCATATAACAAATAGGTTACTACTCCATCCTCAAACCTGTGCCACATTCAGCAGACCCCAGTGAACTAGTAGCCAACTTTGTAAGGTACTCTACCAAATACACAGACACAAGCTCAGGCATACATCTATTCTGCAATGAAGTGATGCACCAACAAGAGCAGAGGTTGCAAAGGAAAAGCACCAATCTGCAAAAGCCTGGAGTAGGTGACATGGAAATGCCCATGTCACTATGGACACATCACAACAATATACAGCTCCACAAGTGACACCTGTACAAAATGAGTCAAGGAGGCAGTAGCAATGTCACTCACACATGCCCCAACTGTGGCATTGTAAGGAACAACAATGAAGTAATGTTCAAAATCTCATGGAGAGATGTCTCCAGAATACGCAAAAATGATTCTGGAAGGCCCAGGATAACCACCACCAATGTCTGACGACACCCACTACAATTATATCCTCTGAGTTTGTTTGTAGTGAACAACTACAGGGAGTGCAGAATTATTAGGCAAATGAGTATTTTGACCACATCATCCTCTTCATGCATGTTGTCTTACTCCAAGCTGTATAGGCTCGAAAGCCTACTACCAATTAAGCATATTAGGTGATGTGCATCTCTGTAATGAGAAGGGGTGTGGTCTAATGACATCAACACCCTATATCAGGTGTGCATAATTATTAGGCAACTTCCTTTCCTTTGGCAAAATGGGTCAAAAGAAGGACTTGACAGGCTCAGAAAAGTAAAAAATAGAGAGATATCTTGCAGAGGGATGCAGCACTCTTAAAATTGCAAAGCTTCTGAAGCGTGATCATCGAACAATCAAGCGTTTCATTCAAAATAGTCAACAGGGTCGCAAGAAGCGTGTGGAAAAACCAAGGCGCAAAATAACTGCCCATGAACTGAGAAAAGTCAAGCGTGCAGCTGCCACGATGCCACTTGCCACCAGTTTGGCCATATTTCAGAGCTGCAACATCACTGGAGTGCCCAAAAGCACAAGGTGTGCAATACTCAGAGACATGGCCAAGGTAAGAAAGGCTGAAAGACGACCACCACTGAACAAGACACACAAGCTGAAACGTCAAGACTGGGCCAAGAAATATCTCAAGACTGATTTTTCTAAGGTTTTATGGACTGTTGAAATGAGAGTGAGTCTTGATGGGCCAGATGGATGGGCCCGTGGCTGGATTGGTAAAGGGCAGAGAGCTCCAGTCCGACTCAGACGCCAGCAAGGTGGAGGTGGAGTACTGGTTTGGGCTGGTATCATCAAAGATGAGCTTGTGGGGCCTTTTCGGGTTGAGGATGGAGTCAAGCTCAACTCCCAGTCCTACTGCCAGTTCCTGGAAGACACCTTCTTCAAGCAGTGGTACAGGAAGAAGTCTGCATCCTTCAAGAAAAACATGATTTTCATGCAGGACAATGCTCCATCACACGCGTCCAAGTACTCCACAACGTGGCTGGCAAGAAAAGGTATAAAAGAAGGAAATCTATTGACATGGCCTCCTTGTTCACCTGATCTGAACCCCATTGAGAACCTGTGGTCCATCATCAAATGTGAGATTTACAAGGAGGGAAAACAGTACACCTCTCTGAACAGTGTCTGGGAGGCTGTGGTTGCTGCTGCACGCAATGTTGATGGTGAACAGATCAAAACACTGACCGAATCCATGGATGGCAGGCTTTTGAGTGTCCTTGCAAAGAAAGGTGGCTATATTGGTCACTGATTTGTTTTTGTTTTGTTTTTGAATGTCAGAAATGTATATTTGTGAATGTTGAGATGTTATATTGGTTTCACTGGTAATAATAAAGAATTGAAATGGGTATATATTTGTTTTTTGTTAAGTTGCCTAATAATTATGCACAGTAATAGTCACCTGCACACACAGATATCCCCCCTAACATAGCTAAAACTAAAAACAAACTAAAAACTACTTCCAAAAATATTCAGCTTTGATATTTATGAGTTTTTTGGGTTCATTGAGAACATGGTTGTTGTTCAATAATAAAATTAATCCTCAAAAATACAACTTGCCTAATAATTCTGCACTCCCTGTATACTGTACAGATTGAAGAGACACAGAACTTGTAATCACCAACAGAAGGATCCCAACTTGCTGTCCAATGAGAATCTACATCACTACACACATCTCAGACATGGCAAGCATGGCATCTGTTTATGGATAAATCCCTGTCCCCAAACACCTGTGATGCAAACATCACTGCAAGTCACTCCATGATGTATTTCAACAGTCAGGGCACAATCCCCAATCATTACACAGGTTCAGTGCACTTATTAACATGAATCCACATCAAGGGTACATATGAACATAAAGTGAATCCACACTCTGGCCCTACCTCTCATGTCCCTCGTGCTACTGTAGTTTTACATGACCAATGCCATGGTGTGAGGCATGAAGGTATCTGTCGGATGACATATAATGGTGACACACTCCTGTCTGTTGCACCACAAGAAATGGACCACCATCGTAGATATACAATTACAACAACTGTTCCCCATGTACATATATGTGAGTCCAGACATCATTCCATCAACATGGGTAGCACTTGCATAAAACAGCAGCACATATATGTATCTCAAGGAGAATGGAGCACATGCTGACATGTAGGCAATAGTACTGTTGGCTACAGTGATGACACATTGCTCATGTCAATGCACATTCCCTGCTTACCAAGGGAAAGTAGGTTGCTACAGCTGCCAACACTTAGCCATGTAAGTCATGTCACATGTATGATGGACACCTATGCATCACAGACTGCAGTGAGGCACCAGCACCCTTCATACACTGAAGATAACTAGCTCCTGCGTAGCAAATGTCGACCTCCACATATTCCCAAACACATGGCAGAGGACAGTGATCCACATCCTACTTACCTTTGGCCTGTAACATTTGAGAGGAGTGATCTGTTGAAGATAACTAACACCCACTAGAAGAACAAATATAGTAAATATTTGTTCACTTCACACAGCCACATGTGGTCCCTGCAAAGCATTAGGTCTAAGGATTCTCCCTAGCTTTCTCCTAAGTACCAGGTCCAAAAGGAAAAGCACACTAGTTGAAAACACATGACCTATCTACATAAATAGGCTCCCATATGATCTGTGACACATGACACTCCCTCAGTGTCAGGGGGAGCTGTCAGTTCTTCGCTCAATGACCTGGCAAAGGGACAATAAGGAATTTGCCTTGTACTCACCCCCTTGTGGCTGCTGTGCTGCCCTCAAATGCCCATCCAACTCTGGGTAGGCCACTGCCAAAATGCTGGCCATTAGGGGGGGCCATTGTCCGACGGGCACCCTGTCTACATTGGGAGAAAAGCCTCAATGTCTCAGGTGCTCCCACCTTTTCCGACAGTGAGCGCTCCCCTGGCTGTGGACCCCCAGGGTCCCCACCTTCTTGGCGCTGGCTCTTCAAATGCCCCTCTTCTGATGGGCATTGACCTGCATGGATGCATAAGACAAGACAAGACAAGAGATCATGTCAAAAAGTCCCATACAACATGGCTGAGTCACATACGTCAGTTTGCAAGCTACGGACATCCTGTTCTGACCATACTGCCCTTGCGTGGCACATAGCAGTCATTGGACACAGGGACATGACTACAATCACTCCCCAATATGCTTGGCTCACAATGAAGGTATTGGCATTGTGGGCAGACAGAGACCCAAGCCACTACATGTATGGACATGTGCAGATACAAATGCAGGCACATGACACTTCAAGAGGTGAGGGTCTGTCTCATCAACAACACAAAACACACTTCTGAACATGTGTATTCACTTAACCTAGGGTACCTTTGGAAGGACATGGTCATGCATTGTAAATGTCCTGCTATGTGCCCAAACAAGAGAGTCACATAACATGGCTCATCAGCAAGTAACACACTGTTTCCACTTATCCAATGACTTTAATGCAATGTCCCAGCACAGGACACATGTGACCTCGATGAAGGTGACAACAGGGCTGTGGGATCAAAGGACCTGTCAATTTTATGCAACACACATTGACAAAGAGAACAGCACATCCGTCACAGATCACCAGCCTGCCTCTAATACCATTTCCATTCTAATCAGTGGACTGAGGCTCAATAAGCTGCACATTGGCACTGAGGCATGATTGGCTGTGCACGGATACAGGGAGTGGGCATAGTGTGACACTTGCATAGCAAAAAGGATTCAATGCCAGCCCAGATTATGACAGATACTGTGAGGAACATTAGATACGCCCCGGTCTCTGCAGGCTGATCATACAGACCTACATGAATCACCATATCTGACACTTACATGCATAAGAGTACATCATGTGGCCAACAGCCAATTGGCATGTGGTGCTTATGTGCCGAGCTGAGGGTCATAGTAAGTCATAAACTGGCTTCCAAACCACAGTCTAACAAGGCCAGATGTGGCTTGAGATTACTGTGTCAACATACCCAGAGCTCATCTTACAATCTACCAACACATACAACTTGCATTCTCCACTCCTGCTGTCATGCAATCATAAGTGATCACACATTGATAACCTCTTTTGGTAAGAGAAGCCTGGAGATGGCTGTCATGACACCTCACCTAGTTATGTGCATCCAACACAAACTGGGTCAGAGAACATTAAATACACATTCACCACAATCTCTCAAAACTCAATACCTCTCACTTGACACAGAAACATGCCCATTGACTCACCCATTGATGCACACTGACAGCACCTATAGGGCTTTGACTATATAATCTGACAAACCGGGCCAAAGTCTAAGCTGTCTAAAGATAAGATATGTTGAAGTACTGAGCAACCTGTGCACATACCTGCTCCACTGGTGCGCCATAGAACTGTTCATACAGGGGTAGGACCTCCTCCACAAGGTTCTCCAGCTCCTGCCATGCGAAGGCTGTGGCCTATCACCTGTTGGACATGGCATGATTGCTCCCAGAGGCGGTACAAAGCAGCTCTGGTAGTGATGGTCTTGCTGGCAGCAGTGCCAGGAGTCAAGTGAGGGATTTTGCAGAACATGGCGGTCACGTCCATTGGCCCAATCACGCCACTGGCAACAATGTTAACCTATGACTGGGGCCACAACTGTAGCATCCACCTACCTCCATGCTGACTTTCACTAGTGGTCATGGGTTGTTCCTAATGTCCAGTGGAGTAGGTCAGGCAGCTGCCATTTTAGAGGCATACTCTGCCATTTTTAGCTGTTTTAGATGCTTCACAAATCTGAAAATGTTGTTCTGGTGAATTATGAGTGCTAGCCTTTTCCTCTCACGTAGGCCGACCGAATTTGAAATCATTTTGGTACGAGGCCAGGCACATGTGACAACATGATTAGGGGCATTAACTCACAGTGCGAGTAGCAAGTCACATGCACATATTGTTGCTGTCCAGATAGATGTGTATCTATATCTGTGGAAAGGCAAGGGGGAAATGTGTTACTTCTGTGTAATTGAAAGTGGTGATCAGTACTGTGTATTATGTCCTCTGCTACTCTCATGCCATGTCACTGTCCATCTATGACATGTATTATGTATCTTGCAAGGGACACGTTGAATG
The DNA here is from genome assembly GCF_031143425.1 of Pleurodeles waltl. NCBI lineage: Eukaryota > Metazoa > Chordata > Amphibia > Caudata > Salamandridae > Pleurodeles > Pleurodeles waltl. Next base: position 754,643,120 of record NC_090436.1, read on the forward strand.
ATGGCTATACTCTCCTTTTGTCCTACGTAGTTGGCCTGGGAGGGGAAGGATAAGGCAACCTCCTCTGTACTGTCTACTGTTAGATCTTCATGCAATGAAGGACAGGCACATCATCCAAATCCCTTAAGTATGTTAAAAGGAAGGTGCAGGTGGCTCAGAATGCTGCGGCTCATCTTCTTTTGGAGATACCTAGGCACGATTCTGTTAAACCTGCCCTTTCCTCTCTTCATTGGCTCCCAGTGGAACAGCGCATAGATTTTAAAATGTTGTACTGTATTCATAGGTCATCATATAATAGAGGTCCTCCTCTTCTAAGGACCCTTGCATCTTTTCATAAACCTAGCAGACATCTCAGGTCTTCAACAGCGGCGCTGCCCGTTATACCCAGAGTAAAAAAATCAAGATGGGGAAGTACTACTATGCATGACTCAGAGCCAAGTTGTGGAAGTCTCTTCCCCTTAGCCTTCGGTTAACCAGCCATGAACTTAACTTCCGGAAAGCACTTGGTGCCAGATGTAGCAAACGTTTGCGAGTCGCAAATGGGCCGAATCGCTATTTGCTACCCCGCAAAATCGTAAATGGGATGCAAAAATCCCATTTCCGACTCGCAAAATGTGATGCGAGCCGGTACCGACTCGCAAAAGTTGCGTCCCCCATTTTGCGACCCGCTAATAGGAAGTCGCAATTTGCGAGTCGCAAACCATATGCAATAGCAACTCGCAAATTGCGACTAGTCGCAAAAAGCCCATTTTGCATGTCCAATTTACCACTAACTCAGAGCAGGTGGTAACCATTACCAAATTATAAAAGGATACCCAGAAGGCATATGGGTTACTCAAGATGGCGGAGATATACCTGATAGCAGTGAGGAGGAGAGCCCACGCAGCCCAGCAGAGGAGGAGGAGGAGCCAGAGACAGGAGAAGATTTACAGAACAAGTCAGACACTCTTCCAGCAAACTGAGGAGGACATTTATGACAAATACAGACTTAGCAGCGAGATTTACTCAAACCACAGCTAGAACGCCAGACTGCGCGGCTGCGCCATCCCTACGCATGTGCAAGTGCTATGCTCACTGCACCTCTTGGCCTCGGGGAGCTATCAGGGGGTCATTGCTGTGGCAGGTAGGGTATCCCAAAGAGCACTATCACGGTTCTTTAGGGAATTCCTAGACGCCTTACTCACACACACATGTCCCGATACATATACCTACCCAGGAATGAGGCAGAAATTAACAGCACCAAGTTGGACTTTTACCGGATTGCCAACTTTCCCCATGTCATAGGGTGTGTAGATGGGACACATATTCAGATATGCCCTCCTGCAAACCTGGAATATCTGTTCCGCAATAGGAAGTGTACCCAGTCACTCAATATTCAGGTTGTTTGTGACGCCCATTATGTCATCACTGACATGGTTGCTAAATTTCCAGGCAGTACTCATGACTCCTACATTTTTAGGCACCGTGGGATATACCAACGCCTGGAACGTGGGGAGTTTGGAGACGGATACCTCCTAGGTAGAGCTGCATACACCTTGTAGACATGCACACAGATCAATGTGCAAACCAACCATGACTTGCTAAGAGTGTACGTTTTGTACCCAACAGGTGACAGTGCATATGCACAATGGCCATGGATACTGACTCCGTACTTAACACCCAGCAATGAATGTGAGAGGTGATACAACAGTGCACATAAGAGGAACAGGAACATGATTGAAAGAACCTTTGGACTGCTGAAAGCACGGTTCAGATGCCTCCACCGAACTGGAGGTGCCCTCCAGTATAACCCCATAACGGCTTTCAAAATAGTTGTCGCATGCGCTATCCTGCACAACATTGCCACCCGACGTGGCCTACCTCTCACCCCTGCAGACCCAGATTCGGAGGATGAAGAGCAAGAGCAACCACATCGCCATCATGGGGATAGGAGCATTGCAAATCAAGGCAGACTGAGACGGGAACACATTGCAAACCAATACTTTGGAAGGTACGTGCCAACTTCTACCATACTCACCAATAGAACAAACACTCCATGTGTTAAGTGTAACGAACAAACGATTTAATATGTGCAAAAAAACAAACTATATACAAGGAAAAACTGTTCAGGGACCTCAAAAGTTCACCTGGCATGGGACACATTGCCATCATGTGCCCCAACATCAGGGACAGTGTTTAGCTCACACCCTACGGCGGGCTCGGCCAGACTGGCTGGTACTAGGTGGCTCAGCAGTGCTTTGCCTTGTACTCCCACTCTGTAGCACCCTGGTGTCACCAGCAGAGACACAGCTGACAGTGGAGCCCTCCTCACTGTCTTGTGGGGTGTCACCTGTACCCCTGGACACCTGCCGTGCCTCCATGAGGTCTATTGCATGGGTGATCCGGCCCAGTCCCCGTGCCACATCACCCACAAAGTGGCCCATGTCAACCTGGAGGCTGACTGTTCTCCTAGACAGCCCAGTTGTGTTCACTGCCAGTCTGACGATAGAGGAGGCCATCCTGTCCAGCCATTGCAGCAGCTGGCGGTCCCTGCGCCGCGCACCCTCACTCTGCGTTAGCAGTCCAGCCACCAGTACGCGCATTGACAGGGCAAGGTCACCTGTGTTGTTCCCAATGACCTCCAGTTGTGCATGCACCTGCTGCATGCTGTTGGCATGGTTCCTCTTGAAGCGCTGTAAAACCCCACTAATCCGCCCTAACTGTTGATTTTGCAGGCGCTGACCCCGTAGCAGTTGGGCCTCCGTTGGTGTTGTGGATGGAAGCCCTGACTCTGCCTGCTGCCCTGCTGTCATCATCCTGCGTCGCCTGCGCAGTGGTGGAGGCCCTGTGATGTCTGATGTGGCACTCTGGCTTGTACCTGGTGCAGGCTCCAAGACCACTGTTGCAACAGGTGTTGCCAGAGAGGGGATGGTGTTGGTGGTGCAGGTGGGAGTGGTGGCTGGTCCTGTTGTCTCCTCTCGGGGCTGGCTGACCATTGGCACCTGGCTGCTTTGGCTGGTGGGGGTGTCTTGTGGGAGACCTGTGGGACATGGGGAAAACACTGTCAGTGTCTACTATCAGTTAACAACTTCCTAATAAACAATAGCCTATGAAATGCCTACTTGACTACATTGCCCATAATGCATAATTCTGGTGTTTGCTACTCTGAAATTGAGCTATCTTGGTTGTGCATGCCCCTGTGTACATGGTGGGTGGGGGTATGGCATTGATGGGGGTACAGGCATATCACATGGTACTCACCGGTTGATGGTCCGGGCTCAGAGGTGTCCAGTTCTCCAAATCCAGTAACAGCCTCCGGCTCCAGGGTCTCCTCAACCCTTTCCTCCAGGGGTCTGAGTGGTGGTATGGTAGATGGTCCCCCTCCTGTGCTTTTCATCTCCCGGAGCCTTTCTGCCACCCTCTCCTTGGTCTGGGAGCAGAGGTCGTACCACCTCTTCTTTAGTTCGTCCACACTCCTGTGGCTGACCCCCAGGGAGTTTACCTTCTCCTGGATATCCTGCCAAATTCGTTTTGTTTCAGAGTCTGGCACATTGAGGGCTGCCTTGCCAAACAGCTCATCATGGTGCTGACAGCACTCATCCGTTAGCACCTCCAGCTCCTTCTCTGCAAACTTGAGCTTTCTCTTTCTGGGAGTGTCAGCCATGGTTGCTGGTGCTCTGTTAGCTGTGCTGCAGTTAAAAAGGATGTGGTCCTCCCTCCTCCCAGGTGTATTTGTAAACTTCCTGGCTGTGATGTCATCATCATGTGCCAGGAAGTGTTTTCCTGAGTGTTCTGGAGTGGTTTCTGGAGTGTTCTGCAGCACCTGCTTTAAATTTTCAGCACAGTCGCAATTTGCGACACCCACTTGCAAATTGCGAGTCAGTTTTTTGCGCGGTTGCAAAAAGCGACCTCGCAAACAGCGGACTCGCTATCTGCGGTGCTACTCCGGGTGCGAGTCGCAATTTGTCCGCGCACTTTCTACCTGCATTGCAGTTAGCGACACGCAAATTGTGAGTCGCAAATGCTCGCAAATTGCGAGTCGCTATTTTTTTCCTACCTACATCTGGCCCTTAAAACCTGGCTGTTTTAGAGCCTGTTCCTCAGACATTGTTGTAGAGGCTTGTGATTAGCGCTGGGAGGCCATGCGCTATACAAGCAACTTAACATAACATAACATATACCGCCTGGATAGGCAGACAATTGTAGATCTTTGTCATCAGTTGAAGCCAGATTTGATGCCTGCCATCAGTCATCAACATAGCATGCCACCCATCACTCAAGTCATGGCAGTGTTGCTTTTCCTGGCCAGAGGGTCATTTCAAAATAGAGTTGGCCTATCTGCTGGGATGTCCTAGCCTATGTCCAGTCTGGTCTTGAAGGATGTACTCACAGCAATGCTGAAACACCTGGACAGCAACATCCGGTTTCCTCAACGTGAGGATTTTGCCCATGTAAAGCCTGACTTCTATGGTTTAGCACACATCTCATGTGGTGGGAGCCATTGATAGTACACATGTAGCCCTGATTCCACCGCATGGCAATGAACAAGTCTATCAGCACAGGAAAAACTTTCATTCCATCATTGTCCAAGTTGTTTGTTTGGCGGACCTCTACATTTCCCAAGTCTGTGCCCATTATCCGGGTTCAGTCTATGATGTCTTCATCATGCAGATCAGCACTATTCAACAGCTGATGACATGAGTGTGCCCAGCAAAGGCGTGGCTGGTTGGTAAACCACATATGTCCTGTTTGTTTGTATGCGACGCCTGCTGCTAGAGAGACAATGCTTGGGACTCATGGTTGCACATATGGCGCATTCCCTTACAGGTGACTCTGCATACCCAAACACCAGTGATTAACCCAACTACGCCAGGGGAAGTCCACTTCAACAAGGATCATGGAAGGAGACAGCATGTCATGGAGCGGGCTTTTGGGCTCCTGAAAGCCAGATTTTGGTGTTTAGACAAGACTGGTGGAGCTCTCCTCTACTTAACAGGAAAAGTGGGTAAGATCATTGTGGCCTGCTGCATGCTCCACAACATTGTCCTGAGGAGAAATATCCCATATATTCCAGATGATTGGGAGCTATCAGTGCCACCGGGTGAGCCTCCTGAAATGTCATCTGAGGATGACAGTGATGAGGATGAAGGTGGACACATGCAGGCAGATCTCATCAATCACTTTTTCACTTGAGTATAAGTATGTGATGTTCTGTGATTACTGTGACTGCATGAGGAACTGTAGGGGTCAGGATGTGTTGATTGAGTATCTCTTTTTCCAAGAGACAGGGCATCTCATGCCATGCATTATATAGGCACAGTTTGCTAGCTAAGTCAGACTTAGTGGATCAACTGAAGTTTGAAATGATAATTTGGTCATATGTATGCCTTTACCTACCTGGACTCCTTGTATTTTATTTCTCCTTCCACGTGTCTTCACCATGCCATCCTCATGTGGGAATTTCAAAGATGTGTCATTGGCAGGTAGCTGTGGCTGGTCTGAAATGTGAAGTGGACGTGGATTAATCGAGGGAATGTTGGTCACAGATTTGGGGTGTATGGGTCCTGTGCCCAAGCACCCTGGACAGTGGGTGGGTAAGAATATGAAATACACAATACACTAGTTTTCTTTGGTGTGTTGGGCCACTGGTCTTAAGTGTGTGATCAAGTGACCTGCAACATGTCATCCTGTGCAATCCATGCATTCTACCTTCACACTGTGTTGACATTGATCCTATAATCTTTTTGTTGCTGTGTTTCCTCATTGCAGGCCAATGTGCCTGTGCCACAACACTGACACAGGTTTGTGATATTCCAAAAGACGCTTGTTCATTGTAATGGGAAAGACCTAGGGTCAAAGAATGTTGTACTTCCCTCTGTCTGTGTTTTGGTATATGTTGATTTGGCAAACATGATTTTGGTATCTTATAAGGCTCAAGCTTGTGAGACCATCCACTACTCTGTTAGCCTAATATATGGGGCAAGGTCTGACAAAGCCCTTTCCTATGTGGTCTGGGAGACGGTACATTCGCGATATCTGGTCTGACTTAATATGGCTCAGACGTTCTTGGCTATGACTGCCCAGACATTTTAACAGCCTAAGTGCAGTACAGTGCAATAGTATTTGGTGAGACCAGACACTTGTGTCATTGTGTTGCTAGTCATCCTCAGCAGTACACTACCTGACACATCTCCTTTCTTCCCTTACCTTCTTATGTCTCACTCATGTGCTTCACATGTGATTACCATTCGACATTTCAGAAATTTAAAAGAAGAGGTAGTAGGCAGTGTTTTAGTGATAGGTGTGTTTATTTACATATATACATAAAATAACAGTGATACAGAAAAACAAGAAGTAAGATGAAGGGATCAGTCATAGTGAATGTAATCAATAGATTAAGGGCCATAACATTTGGGTGCATATTTAAACTCTGCTTGCGCCAGATTTGCGTAATTGTTTTTTACGCAAATTCGGTGCAAACCTAACACCATATTTATACATTGACGCCTGACCCGTGAATGTCAAAATTCCACCATGTGTGTCATTTTCTGGATGCGTGAAACCGCCATGTGTTAATGACATGCAAGGTAGGCGTTCCCGTCCAAAAAATGACTTAAACACCCGTGCGCCATATTTATCCAACCGCTCAAAAATCCCACACGGCTGGGAGGTGGAGGTGGAAAATGGCGCACAGCCCGATTTGTGTAAAAACTTAATGCCTGGGTCAGGGCAAGCGTTAAAATGGGGCAAACACACCAGTACTTAAGGAAAACACACAGAAGCAACATCAGAGCTCAAAAAGGAAGACATGGAGGTGCTATTCATCCAGCATGCACGAAGACACAGAGCACAGGACCAACAGCAGCAGCTTCCACCACACCAACAGGGACCCCAAAGGCAACGCAGAAGGCAGTAGAGGATATTCCGGACCAGGACAACCCTTCTACACCTCAGGGAACATGACATCATCCAGAGGTACAGACTAAACTGGCAAGCCATACAGCACACAGTTGGCACCCACCTTGCAGACACCCCATATCATTCTACCAGAGACCAAGCTGCTAGCTGTCCTCCACATGTTGGGAAGTGGCTCTTTTCAAACAACTGGTGCCCTGGTTGCCGGGATCTCACAGCCCTCATTCTCTGCCTTCCTACCCAAGGTACTGGATGCCATCATCTCCCTCACACCCGCCACATCAGCTTCCCCAACACACAGTAGAAGCAGCAGGAGACCAAACAGGGGTTCTACCTATTCAACGGTTTCCAACACGTGCTTGGTGCCATTCACTGCACACATGTAAGGATTGTGCCACCTGCTGCAACGGAACATCTATACCGCAACAGGAAGCACACACACTCCATCAATGTGCAGGCCATTGTGGATCACCAGGGATTGATCACCAACATCGTGGCAAAGTATCCAGGGAGTGTACATGATTCATTCATCTTCCGCCACTGCATCATCAATCAACACTTCCAGGATGGATGATATGGAAATGGCCTACTTGTTGGTAAGTACAGAAACCCAGTTATATACACACTGCACAGCAACCCTGTAGGATACACAACACATACACCACTACATTGACACGTGGTCAGGAAGACACTGAGAAAGTGACACTGCTAGTCATGTTTGATATCCTGACCCAATGGGATACACACCTATGGACAAATGACAGATGCAAATAACAACAGATGCCACTCCAGAGACACAAGGGACCAATTTAAAACCACACAGTGACAATGACATGGCCTTAGCTGGCAGTACAAGTTGGAAGATGAATCTTTCAATATCACATCAATAACACTCAATCACACACCCTTACAACCAATACGTACTGTGTAAGGGGTGTGTAATGTGTTTTGCTGCAGGTCAAACACCATGAGACACATAACGTGATGATGATGACTCTAATGAAGGTGACATGGAATCATTGAGGCAGTACCAAAATCTCACATCACTCCTGGGGTGACATTGGCCACTAGCAATAAGCAAGTGGACTGTGCTAAGAACACATATTGATGTGACATTATTGAAAAGTGCACATTGCTACACATACGGATTGAGACAATTACACATATACACAACAGATGTACAGGCATATGGACCTTCTTACAATTAAATTTCACCCCCACAACCAAGTTAGCCAGCTTATCTGGAGCAGGGCCAGTAGTGTAGGTACACGTTTGCACATGAGTCAACTCAGTGAGGGCACAAAAATAGGTTTGCATAAAACTTGTCACACATGGGTTATCGTTTCATTGTCAATTGTCAACACTTCAGTGCTGCCAACTTATGTAGATGTGTTGTCCATTGTCACCTAGACAAATCAAAGGTCCTCACTGTTGTTTTTCACATGCTATAACATATGTTGAATTGAATGGGATCTTCAGGCCACATAGTGTAACCGTGTTACCACCACTGTGGAATCGATTCTGTGTGTGGAAATATTATGTCACCCTCAGTGAAGACACATGAACACTTCTTTCACATGACATAATGCATGGGAGTACACAATGTGCTGCAAGTGTACAAAATACCACTGATATCTCGTCAATCAGCCAAACACCAGTTTAGATAATTAAACAACCCATTGCTGATAGTACATCCTAGAAGCCTAGGATTCCACACAATAACACAAACACAGATGAATCACAGGCAACACAAGATAACAACTGCCATGCAAAGTGATAATCATGGTGCAAGGTACATCCACATTCTTTCACTCATTCTCTCTTTCAGCTGCTCAGGGGTATGGGATCCAGCCATGGATCATAATCCCCATTCGCTAACCCAAGCACAGCATCAGAGCGTGCCTATAATGAGGCACATTGGAGGAAACGCACCATAGTAGAGAGGACTTTTGGCATCCTGAAGTCACGATTCAGGTGCCTCGACATCACCGGAGGCAGCCTCTTATATTCACCTGAAATGGTCTGCAAGATAATTTTGACCTGTGCCATCCTGCACAACATATGTGTAAGGAGGAACATTCCCCTCTATGAACCAGAGCCACAAATGCCTGAAGAGGAGGAAGAGGAGGATGTTATCCATCAACATAAGGGTGACCATCCAAAAGCAGGATTGTGTCAGAGACAGCTCATTGTACAAAACTTCTTTTAAGTCTAGTCACCATCACCACTGTCTTACCATTTGTCATTAAAAACCTCACCTCATCACTAAATCATGGTCTGGGTAATCATTTATGCATCACATGATCCCTAGGAATCATAATCAGAGTTTAGCCTCATGGAGCATTGCAGATATACAGATTAGGATACTGAAAAAGCCACATCACATTTGATGGGTATGAATGTACACCCAACTTCACACACAGTGTAAATGACATATATCCTGTCCATTTCACATTTGAAGGGCAATTTCAGAGTAGCAGAGCTATGGCACACATCCATATTGGCAACATGGTTCATTGCAGCATATGGCACACAACTAAGACACCATCAATCATAAGTTAAAAAAACTGCTTCATACGTGAGGCAGTGGATGTACTATTGCATTGGTAACTGGAATATATGACCAGACCCTTGACAGCAGTTAGTGTGACATCAGCTATCTCTGCAAGGAGTATGTGTGACAAGAAATCCATGTTAGCTGCAAATGGATAGCACGAGTGCCCCAGGTATGACAAGCATTGCTCACAAGACATGCCCTGCGCATGCCATCCCAGGTTATAAGTCCTGTCGCAGGCATGTTTTCAGTCTCTCCCCACCCTTCTCTAGGGGGCCCTGCAACTGGACTATTTGTACCCTGATATTCCTTCATCTACACATACCCAGACTCAAATCCTGCCTCCAGTGTGCTTCCCTCTTTAGTGTGGCATGCCATAGTCATAGTTCATCTGTCTGCATGGACTTCAGGTTCGATAATGCACTGCCTGGTAGTCTGTAGGACCTGTAATCACCTGTCCATTGCTTCCCATGTGAAAGGTACTGTTGGCCCTTTTAACTTGATTCTCACCTACAGGACTTGTGAGAGACTGAAGCTGCACACACCTGTGAGCACTTCCATGCAGACCAGCCATTTGAACCTGCACTGCCATTGCTGCTGCCTGGAATGGCTTAGAAGCTGCCATTTTATATATATCCTTGTTGTGCATTGCCGTATAAATCACTTGTGTAACACAGGCCTTGGGTTATTGTGTAACATTGCAGCCCACAGCACAAATACATTTTTTATTTTCCACAGTGTTGCTCCAGCTTTTCCCAGTCAGAGTCTGCTCACTGTGCATTTGCCTTGTTCATGTTAGTTCCTGACAAAGCCTGCATCCTGTTAGCCTGATTGATTCCTGTCTTTGTGTTACCATAGAGGTTCCCTGTGGCTACATTTGTCTCATAGTTGCTTTCCATGCCCTCTCTTTCCTCCTCGGGTATTGTGTCTGGTAGGTCTACAATGAATCCTCAAAAAGATTTTATAGTGTAATCAGTTTACTTATCCTATCATGGTCTGGGACATGTATGTCTGGGTTTCATGTATGCATGAGAACAAACAGTGACAGTGTACTATGGCTGTATGCATGGATTGGGTATGGTGCCTCCAGCATAACAAACAACATTTGCTAATGTGCATGAAAGGAAAAAACATGTTTGTGCCCTGACGGTCCACACACAGATTCACATTGGCTGCAACCCAATGATGGTGCTTGCATGGTGACTAGTTGTGAGATTAATCAGCACAGAGGCACTGATATTCCCTGTTGCAGTGGGAATTTTAGAGGTCACCCTGTGTACAAATGTTGTGATGAAACCTGCCAGTTTCTAATTACTGATCCATTAAGTTTGTGAGCACACCAAGGTTGTCCTGTTGTCAGCCTCATAAAACGTTTGCAGTGCCATAGCTGGACTATCCCCATGTGTGTTGTCAATTCCTCTTTGGCGTTCGGTCAATTCTGCTTAGAAGGATACTCTGTCAATGCAGAGAATGGCTCCACAGACTCATGACTAGACCTGCATGTAACTGTGAAAACATGGAGGCCAATAATGACAGAGGGTACACATGGCCACACACTTGAACTGGACACCTTTGTGCAATTGACCACTGGAAATATGTGAACACATGCAGCTTGGTCTGCTGGTCCTCCACTGCCACAAGAGAAACATAGGTCATTTATATGACTCAAACTGTGGAGTGACATTACATTTTTGGATTAGCTTTGGGACTCTGTGTCACAAACACTGTACCTACATAGCATTTTCAAATGCCTGACTCATTGGTAGTATACAAACAAGTGAGCAGGAAGTGGTATCCAACATTCCTGTACATGTGATGGCTTACTCTTGAACATTGCCGTTATCAACTGTCCTCTATCTATCCTGTGCATAGTTTGTCATGGGAGATGTTTTGTCCCAATAGTCAGGGAAGTTCACACAGCATTAGATGATACTTGTATGACAAACACATATCCAGACTCATTTCCACACTGAATAGCATCTCATGGTTATCCACATTTACAGCACATGCATACAAGCACATTGATGAAAGCACATCATGTGACGTTCACACAGAGGCCCAATAACAATTGAAATAGCCAATTCACAGACATAAACACACAGTCCATGAGTGAATGTATTAATCTGCTTAGCCTTGCTATCCTCTATTCATGCACCACCTGCTCAAACTAGGTAATACCAATTTTTGTTCAAAATGTTTGGGTAGCTGTTGCGTCAGTTAAGAGTGCTCATCCGGTACAACAACATGATTATTATGGTTCGCAGTAGTGTGGTCTGCCACATGTGCCCAAACACTGGAACACAGAGTGCAGGCACAGACAGCCAATCTCTGTACAGTTACAGCTTTCATGTGCATTAAAAATGAGAGAAATGACACAAACACAGTTAAAGACAGATATTTTTACGCATACGTGTAAAAAAAGATGCATATGCATCAAAATTTGCCGCATATGCATTGAAAAATGACGCTCACAACCATTATACATCCATTGGGCCCGAGAGGTAATTCGTACACTGTACCCCATGAAATTGGTTAACAATGAAAAATATATAGAACTATGAATGTGGGGGAATTTTGAGGCATTTGCGTAAAAACATTTGACCCACAGCCCGTAAGCAACATAAAATTTTCACGCATCATAATAAAAACGCACCGCATTTGAGACAGGAAGTGATGTAATAGGATATCCTGTTTACAGAAATGGTACAGTGAGTGTACTTTCACTTTGCAGTCTGTGATTTTTCTAGACTGTGTGGCTGTGCTGAGAGTTTTGTCTGTCCAAATTGTGCTTTTGCCTCCTGTGTGCCATCCTAATTGTCTCAGTTGTTCAGTGTAAGTGTGTTTTATTTCATATTTGGTGTCTAATTTTGTCTTTGTACTGTTGGGAGTGTGTAGTGGGTATTGTCAGTTTGGGGATTGTTGGGCTGTTTGTGGGTTACTTAACTTTCATTTTCCTCCCTCCTTTCCCCGTATTTTTCTCTGTACCCTTTCCTATAACTATTATTTCGGTCATGTTGGGTAGGCTACGTCTGGGGAGAAAGGGTTAGGAGGAGCTGGTGTGCCACTTCCTCCCCCTGATGATTGAGGCTGGTGGTAGGGTGATACAGGGGTATCACACGGAGGCGAAGAGGCTCAGGTAGTCCAAGGTGCTGTACCATCTGAGCAGAATTTACAACACACCGCACAATGACCACCAACTCAAGCATCGCTGGGCTGACCTTGTTGCCAGAGAGCAAGACCTGCTGGACCACCTGGGTGTGGTGATTGGTGTCCCTATTGGTGAGTACAATTCAGAGTAATGTGCACATTTAAACGCTCTGTGGTGACAGTAGCAGATTTGTTGATATGCTGCATGCAATGTTTTTGGACATGTGGAATGCAAGTTAAATATACAGTAGCCCTGATTTATACAATATTTGCTACACATTACCGTCATTTGTTGATGCAACAGCTGCACAAACTTACAAAACACAACTTGATCTTGTAAATTAGTGCTGCTTTGACATCAATAGATGATGGTAATGTGGCTCAAACATATGTTTCATTCATGGTCTGTGAGTATACCAGGAAAGAGATGTATTTCACAAGCTAAAGCAAGGAATTAATGTGGTCCCCCATTATTTGAAATACATGTCTGAACTGTATTCCTGGGCATATGTACAAAGTTCTTCCTAACCTCAGGTAATATCTTAGGCTGATACTTTGACTTGGTTTGAGCCGTAATTAAATTAGAAATGGATGCCAAAGTAATGCACACGGGTTCATATCTAAATGTTTGGTGCTACTTTCCAAAGATGTAGCATTAAACATGAAGCAAATGCTACAAATTGAGGAATAAAAAATATATCTGGCCCTCTGTTCATTGGTCCTGTATGTTTTAATTTGCCTTGGGCACAATAGCTGGAACAGAGCTGAATCATTTGCCGTCTGTGTCACTTGATAGCCATGCAAGTCTCATAAGTTATTGGGTCATCATCATGAGTTGGTGATTGCATGGTCACAATTTATTACAATTTATTACTTGCATGATGTTGTGTAAGGGATCCCTGACAGATTCCATCATACATATAAAGTGCCCAAATACTTTGCTACTTTACGTTTGGTACACCACTGCTTATCTAGTGCAGCATATGTACAATAGCTAACTTCCCAGTATGAAGGCTATCACAGATATGGGTGTATGCTAAGATCAGAAGACCAGCATTCCTGTGACTGCTGCGATTCTCAATGTGTATACAAATTGAAACCTACATCATCAAAAGCCCCAGTAGGACATTTGCTAAACCACGTTTAAAAAATGGACAGTGTCTGTTTGTTGTGTTCCCACAGATCACCTAACTTGGCTAATGTAAGATGATGTATGTGGCTAACTGTGAATTCCAATACCCGATATGGGTACACAGGGCAATGGGTGACACATTTCAGGTACAATGACTACACCTGTGCCCATGCAATATGTCACGGATGACCAAATTAGACACTGTCAGCATATATTTCTTTGTGGTATTAATTTAGATAAATGGCCAATCCATGTTTAGCGTCAGATTGTCATCAAGTAACACACAGGATCCCTGCCATTATGGTGTCATAGGGGGCATATCTAGCTCAGGGCACACTGTCAATGTAGCATATGTAACCTACAGACAACACAGGCCCACATGTAATGGACCATAGAAAGCATAATAATTCATGAGCTAAACTCAACCCACATGAGCATCACACAGTAACTGATTTTCCCTTGATGCACAAGCCACAATACCCGAGTGACTGGTATTACAGTGCACCAGGAACGTGGCTTTGCCTGTCTCTCATAACAACAAATGAATAAATAGAGTACACTCTATAAATGAATCTGCAACCAATTGAGGAATCATGTTTGTCACCACATGGATGTTAGGTCCACTGCATGCGTGCATGTGTGTGTGTATCACTCACTGGAGTGACAGGGTCAATGCATGTTTGTAATGGTATGTCTGTTGGAGTGTCATCAAGCCTAAGGGGCTGGACTATCAGATATGATGTCACACACAGTAATTTTTTCTTAAAAGTGTTGCACAGTGCACAGACATTGAGCACATTTCACCCTTCAATGCTTTACAGGTGGACTTGCCCCCTACACAATTGGAGAAGTGGCTCGATTTGCGGACCCAGACATATCCAGTAAGTGTTGATATTTCAGTTCTGTGTTGTGTTTGCAGCTGTTGTGTGATTGACTCCGGTGTGTTGGACACATAGCAAGGTATGATGTGCTGGCACATGATCTGATATGCGACTTGACTGGAGTTTTTTTCCATATTTGAGTTGGACAATCAGTGGCGTAGAGTCATCATTTGGGATTGTAGCGCAGCGCTGTAGCCATGGCCATGTGAACAGGGTGACATTTGTTGTTACATTTCTTGTAATGAAAAATTTGGAGGTAGCCATTTTCATGATTTAGTTAGCAAGTCATACCCTGAATCACACAGAGCACGGATGCTAAAGTATTACCCACAGACTTGAGCCTCCCTGTTAACTAATGAACATGTAGGACTGTATGTTTGACTTCCTAGCAGCATCTAGCTCCACATGCTCTGCTATGTTTATGTGGCACTTGAGTCCAATGTCATAGGTGTGCATGTAGCTCAAGCCCAGATGGGTGCTTGCATCTATGTGCTTGTTGTAGGACAGGTATTGGTGATATCAAACGATGTTGACAATTGTCCGCAGTTAGGAACATAAATGTGGATGTGATTGTACATTGTTTGTGTCTCTCCTAGTTGGGCACCCTCCTTACCTGTGGTGGACTGACTAAACCCATGGACAGCTGTCTAAAGCTGCCTGGCTGTCCTTCATGTTTGAAAGTATGTGTTGCATGTCCACCCCCCCCCCGAGGCACAGGCTTAGGGTTATGAAATATGTGTACCTAGGTGTGAGGATCCAAATGTAGTACACAGACAAGTAATTCAGAAAATCATTTGTTCCAACCTAGTATACCCACTCATGATTAGCAACTGCATACCATCCTGGCAATTCCATTTACAAAACACATTGTGGCCCTTGATTGTCATCCAGAAGATAGTCATTAGTTGGCCTGTCACATGTGGAGGACTTGCAGCATTTGTTATGTGACTAATGGCAGAAAAATGATGCCTAGATCATTTACGTAGGTACACATCTTTTTGAGCATTGCTGTGCTGTCAGATAGGACACATGTAGGCTGCGTTGGCATGTACTTCCTCAGGGACAATCTGTACTGTGATTTGACCTGTTTAAGCTAATTTTGAGGACTTTTTTGAATATCATCAGTAGCTGTATCACACAATGATGTAACTTATGTTTGGCTTCATCTTTTTTTAACAGCAGCCAATATGGATGCCAATCAGATCCGCGAATTCCAGAGGAGGGCGATGCGTTACCGCCACATTTCTGGATGTTGAGTCTGGGTTCCACCACATGGCACGGCGTTATCGCCATGAGAGAGCCACAGGGGTCTGGAGGGCATTTTCCCAAGGGGGCACATCCCTGTCCACAACAGCCACCAGCACCACCACTCCGACCCAAGTGGCACCAAGGATGACAGCAACCACTGCAGGTCCCGCAACATTATCTGCTCCTGGACCACTGACAGCAGCCCCTGCACCTCCCCCTCCAAGCATGGCACTGGCAAAACCACAACCCTCCACAATTGGCACACAGACCACCCCTGCTGCAGTCATTGACAATGTTGAATTTAGGAACATACAACGGATGTTGCACAGAATGGACAGGCTGCAGCAGGAGGTGTCCCAAATTAACAGTAGAATGTGTGGGATAAAAAAGATCCTGAGGAGGGCAAACTTATAACTGTTGGACCCTCAGCCATTATTCCCTCCCCTCCCTCCTCTTTCCTGGTTCTTATATTTAGTGGGTTTAGGGGGCTTAGTGTTAGGTTAGAATAGGCTGTTAGTTTAGTTAGTATAAGTGGGTTGGGGGTGGAGGGTATGATATGTTTTGTGGGTGGGTGGGTGTGGGATGATGTTGGGGTTTTTGTGTATTAAAAAACTAAAAAAATATATAAAAAAATACAAAAAATACATAATTGTTTAGGATAAGATAGTATGTGTTTAGGTGAGTATATGTTGTCCTCCATGTGTCCAGTCATATAAAGGGTGTGGGGCGTTGATGTTTAGAGTGTTGAATGTTATAAGTAGGTTTAGCTTAGGGTAGTTAGGGACAGTTGTGGGTAATGTGTAGTTAGGATAGGTTAGGTTAGTTAAGGTGTTTCCCCTTGTTTTTTAAATCATTTTTTACAGTTAAATAAATATTTAGGTACGCTTTTACAGTATGTGTCATTTGCTTGGGGATCAGGGCCTTGGCATGGGTGAACTGTGACAGTTTAGTATTTGCATTTGTGTTCCATCCTGCATCCAAATCACAATTGAGCTGTCACATTGGCAGCTACACCAAAGCTACTTCTCTACGCATCTGCCATCCATTGCACCCACCACTCAAGGTTACTATGGTTCCCAATGTGGTGTTAAGTTTGGATGTATGTTTTCAATCTGTCATACTTTGAGACCAGATTTAGGCCCTTATTACAACCCTGGCCGTCAAAGACCGCCAGGGCTGTTTTGGAGGTTGCACCGCCAACAGACTGGCGATGCAAACTCGCGGATTACGCACTGCCGGGACCGGCGGTTTTCCACCACGTTGGCCTTGGCGGTTGTAATCCACCAGGGCAGCGCTGCCCAGGAGATTATGAGTCCCCTTCCCGCCAGCCTTTCCATGGGTGGCGGAAAGTGGAGTCGCGGGGCCCCCTGGCACAGCCCCACACAGCTTTTCACTGTCTGCACAGCAGACATTGAAAAGCGCAACGGGTGCACCTGTCGCACGGGCGCAACACTGCCGGCTCCTTTAGGAGCCGGCTCCCATGTTGCAGCCGACATCCCCGCTGGGACGGAGGGCCAAAACTCTGTTTCCGCCCTCCGGCCCAGCGGGGATGTTATAATGGGCACCGCCGGAGTGTGGCCACACTGCGGTTACAACTTGGCAGACGGCGGTTGCCACCCGCCAATGTTGTAATGAGGCTCTTAGACTCTGGGACACTGTGGTACGTCTGCCTGCACCCTGATATTCATGTAAACCCTGATAAAGTGAGTGATGGTATAATCTTATGTAGTATAGTGTACATAACTCACACCTATCATTTCTTACATTGTACTACTAGGTTACCTATTTGTCCGTATACTCATACACATCCATTCCTGCTGTATGGTGAGTGTGTGATTTTAGAGTCAAATGTCACATACCTAAAGATTGTCTAGAAGAAAAATTTGAAGACATTGATTTTCTCCTGAGACATCCCTTGAAGCAGACTTAGGGGGTCATTACAACCCTGGCGGACGGTGTTACAGCTGCGGTAATACCGCAAACAGGCCGGCGGACAAAAAAAGGGAATTATGACCCTGGCAGAAAACTCCAACAAAGACAGCCACTTTAACACACCGCCCACCACGGCGGTACAGACAAGCAGCGCGGCGGTCACCGCCAACAGACAGGCGGAAGACAATGTACTGCCTATAGTATCACAACCCGCCAATCCGCCACCTTTTCCGGGGCGGATTCACCGTGGATAAAAACACGGTGGAAAAAGCTTTTGCAATGGGAAAACGCTCACCTGAACACATCCCACGAGGAACGAGTACTCCATGGACCCGGAACTCCAAATACTCCCTGCCCTTGTGTTTCTGCTCCTCTACGACCAACATCTACGTAGGCGCCGAAGACAACGGTGAGTATTGCACCTACGACATGGGGGAGGGAGGAGGCAAAAGTTAGGGGGACACCCACCAAACACCCCCACCCCCAACCTCGCATAATACAACATGCACCCCAATGCATTCACAAAAATCACAGTAACAACCCACAATCCCCCCGGAAGAATGAAAAGACAAAGCGAAATTTGGTCAAACATTGTAATGTGGCAATATACATGTCATAAAAAAATATACAAATATATATGAAAATCACCCATAATTATATACATTACGAGAAGTAGTGCAGATATGTACATAACAATGTCCGTGCACCAACAGTCCAAAAATGCATGGGCGAGGCCCACAAAGGATACCTGACCACAATCGGAGAGAACACTGCCGGGGCATCAGATAGAAATACTACAGGCACCTCAGGGGGAAGGGAAGGGAAGGGGGGGGCACCTCAGCCAGATTACTGCAAAGCCAGATCCACGACAGGGCTCCATGCCCATTGATGTATCCTGGGGAGTGCAAAGCCACAGTCTCTCAAGTCTCTACAGTGGGTGGGGTGCCCGCCGTGCCATCCTGGGGAGTGCAAAGCCACAGTCTTTCAAGACTCTACAGTGGGTGGGGTGCCCACCGTGCCATCCTGGGGAGTGCAAAGCCACAGTCTTTCAAGTCTCTACAGTGGGTGGGGTGCCCACCGTGCCATCCTGGGGAGTGCAAAGCCACAGTCTCTCAAGTCTCTACAGTGGGTGGGGTGCCCACTGTGCCATCCTGGGGAGTGCAAAGCCACAGTCCCTCAAGTAGATGCAGGTCTCCACTGGTACTGGGGGGGGACTGGTGCCCAGAGTGGTTCATCCTGTGCAGGACAGACAGAGTGGATGCAGGTCTCCACTGGTTCTGGATGGTGACTGGTGCCCAGACTGGATGAGTCTCCCCGTGAAATTTTCAGTCCTGTCACTGTCCCAGCTGCACATGGGATAAGAATGCCTGATGTGGCGGTCTATTCATTCCTACCCAGTGCTTGCCCTGTTCAGTGGTGTTTTGCCATGGCGGTTTTTGCCCTGTTCAGCGGTGCTTTGACATGGCGGTTCTGGACTGTTCAGCGGTGCCTTGCCATGGCGGTTCAGGACTGTTCAGCGGTGTTTTGCCATGGCGGTCTTTGCCCTGTTCAGCGGTGCTTTGACATGGCGGTTCAGGTGGTGTTTTGCCATGGCGGCCTTTGCCCTACTCAGCAGTGCTTTGACATGGCGGTTCTGTACTGTTCAGCGGTGCTTTGCCATGGCGGTTCAGGACTGTTCAGCAGTGTTTTGCCATGGCGGTCTTTGCCCTGTTCAGCGGTGCTTTGACATGGCGGTTCTGGACTGTTCAGCTGTGCTTTGCCATGGCGGTTCTGGTACGGACATTGGTGTGTGGCATGACGTTCCCTACACTGGGCATTGGTGTGTGGCATGACGTTCCATCATAGCCCACCTGGGCTGTGGCAGCCGGGGCCCTCCTGGGCACTGACTCCGGCGGTGGCAGTGGTCTCTGGACCAGTGACAATACTTGGGCCCTCCTGGGCTGTGACTCCGGCGGTGGTCTCCTGACCGGTGACGATACGTGGGCCCTCCTGGGCAATGACTCCGGCGGTGGTCTCCTGACCAGTGATGATACTTGGGCCCTCCTGGGCAATGACTCCGGCGGTGGTCTCCGGACCAGTGACCATACTTGGGCCCTCCTGGGCAATGACTCCGGCGGTGGTCTCCGGACC
The DNA here is from genome assembly GCF_031143425.1 of Pleurodeles waltl. Classification (NCBI taxonomy): domain Eukaryota; kingdom Metazoa; phylum Chordata; class Amphibia; order Caudata; family Salamandridae; genus Pleurodeles; species Pleurodeles waltl. The sequence goes on from NC_090436.1 coordinate 754,663,038, forward strand.
AGTGACGATACTTGGGCCCTCCTGGGCAATGACTCCGGCGGTGGTCTCCGGACCAGTGATGATACTTGGGCCCTCCTGGGCAATGACTCTGGCGGTGGTCTCCGGACCAGTGACGACGGTGCTGGCGGTTGTGTCTCGCCCGCTGGAAATGATGGCGCACTTCTCCGCTGTGACACTCACAACAGGCTGGGCAGACTTCCTCTGGCCCTTCCCCACCTTTGGTGGAGTCACAGCTGACTCTCCAATCCCCTTGTGACCCATGTGAGTTGTTTTCCCACCAGGAGTCTTCACACGGTCCAGTCGTCCACTCTCCAATTTTAGAGCTTTTACAGGGGATGGGCTGCCAGTGCCTTGGCTCCGGGTCACACTGCCTGCCCTGGTGGCCAGTGCACTCCACAAACCTTGAACAGGCACCACTGGTATTGGAGGCTTTTTGGCTGAGGCGCTACGATGGGACTGATGAATTGGAGGGAGGGGTGGGGGCAAAAAGGTCAACTTTACAGAGGGACAGTTTCTAATGAACACTGGGATAGGTAGTTCGAGGGGGCCTGGGAGTGGAGGAAGAGGAGGTGGTTATCGGAGGTGTCACTTTAGGTGTTTTGGGTGCAGGTGCAGGTACTGGAGGCTGTCGTGAGGTGGATGGATGTTGGGTGAGTGATTGCCGGCGTTTGTGTACTTTGGGAGGGGGCGTCACAGACACACTGGGAGAGGACACAGGGGACGTGTAAATGGGAGTGGAGGTGGTGAGTGCAGGTGAGCGGCTTGTGGTGCTGGGTCTCCTTGTGCGATTCATGATGCCTGTAGATGTGGTGCATGCAGGTGTGTGTGTAGACGAGAATGGGAGGGAGGAGGGAGAAGAGGAGGAGGGGGACACAATGGAGGCAGTGGATGTTGCTGTGTCTGTACGTGGGTGAGGCTTGCGTGAGTGCCTGTGGGTTGTGTGGTGCCTATGTTTGCTTGAGCTACCTGTGTGTGCTGACTTGTGTGCATGCTGGTCTGTAGGTGTGCTTGGGATGGGCTGGGATACAGGAGATTGGGTCTGGGTGGAGGAGGTTGGAGGGGGGAGGCTAGACACAGGGACAATGGCTGCCATCAGTGCTGAGGCCAGAGATTGCAGGGTTCGCTGAAGGACAGCCTGACCAGAATGAATGCCCTCCAGGAATGCATTACCGTGTTGCAACTCTCGTTCTACACCCTGGATGGCATTCACAATGGTAGACTGCCCAACAGTGAGGGACCTGAGGAGGTCAATGGCCTCCTCACTGAGGGCAGCAGGGGTGACTGGGGCAGGGCCTGAGGTGCCTGGGGCGAGCGGGCACGGGGCGAACGCTGAGGGGCTGCTGGGAGGGTGGTGCTGGTAGGGGAGGTGGCGGCTGTACCTGTAGAGGTGGGGCGCACAGATGGTGCCGCCACCACAAGGGAGCCCCCATCGGCGAACGAGTCCGTGTCGCTGCTTGGTGATCCGGTGGCCGACGTGAAGCTCCCCTCACCCTCCGTCCCACTGGTGCATTCGTGTGGCCCTCCATGACCATGTGGGATGCAGCTCCCTCGTGCTCCGGTGACACTGTACCTCCGCCTGATGATGCTGATGTACAAAAGGACAGGGAGAGCAGAAAAAGGGGGGGAGACAGAAGAAAGAGAGTTTTAGTGCATGGCATACCGCTACCGTTGGCGGATAAGACAGACACAGCAGCCCCCTGCATTATGCCATGCTCCTGCCCTCATGCAATTTCTGGGATATGGCCTACATGGCAATGGTGGACATCTGCGCACATGGATGCCACAGGGGCAACTATACCTCGACATGGCACTCTGCTGAGGTGGGGTCGAGTGCCACATGGCCTACATTACGGAGGGGCCTTGCCTACCGAACTCGCCCTGGCCTAGGGACACCCACAGCCCACCTCCCCCACCCAGACAGCTCCACTGCACGCAAAGTCCGCAGAATGAGAGTGTACTCACCCCCTTGTGTCTGCTGTGATGCCCTCAAGCGCCCATCCAACTCCGGGTAGGCCACCGCCAGGATCCGGAACATCAGGGGGGTCATGGTGCGACGGCCACCCCTCCCACCTTGGGAGGCCATCCCCAGCTGACACTCCGCCGTCTTCTTGCTGCAGCGGCGAATGTCCTCCCATCTCTTACGGCAGTGGGTGCCCTGTCTCTGGTGGGCCACCAGGGTCCGGACCTCCTTGGCGATGGCACCCCAAATGTCCCTCTTCTGGTAGGCGCTGACCTACATGACATGCACAAGGAAAGAGGAACAGTCATTACCAACTGCACCGTCGTTGTGAGTGGCCCCCTCCCTACTCTGGCCATGTGGCCCATTCATTCCCATGCATTAATGTTCTATGAACTCTGCCCCCTTCCCTCTTCCAACCAGCCCTCTCCACCCAGACCTAGCCCATACAACATGCTCCCTGTGTACTAACCTGTTGGTCTGGAGGACCGTAGAGTAGCGTGTACTGGGGGAGGACCCCGTCTACCAGTTTCTCCAACTCCTGTGCAGTGAAGGCAGGGGCCCTTTCCCCAGACGCAGCAGCCATCGTCACTTCCAGACCGAGGTCACAGCAGCACGTGCAGTGTAGGTCCTCTCCTGTCGAAGGTCAGGTATCTAGTGATTGAACAGATAGAAAATGGCAGTGACGTCCGCGGCGGTGACGTCCACGGTGGTGCGCATCATCACCGCCGGCGCACCTGTTCATTGGCTCCTGGGACCCATAGGGTCCAATGTTAACCAATGCAGCATTGCGCCGCGGTCTACGACCACCTACCGCAACGGTGTGCAACGCCAGCGCAGTTACCCCACAATCCCATTGTCCCAGTTTAGAGGTCAGGCAGCCGCCATTTCAGGGGCCCACATGGATTAATTTACCTCTGCGTCACACATAGCTAGGCCTACACTCAACACACATACAGGAAGGGTTTTGTGAGTGGTGTAATCTTGTGTGTAACTGTGGGTACATACCCGGAGGAATAATGACTGATTTGTCGCTGTTGTCCTTCGTAGGCACCGTCAGCTGGGACATTTGAGAAGATGGCGGAATCCTCCGGTGTACCGACCGCTGGTGGACCTGTTGACAATGGAAGAGCGACATGTCATCGTCACCTACCGGTTTGACCGTGCCACAATCCAGGAACTATGTACCCAGTTGGAGCCAGACCTGATGTCACCAATCCGCCATCCCACTGGAATCCCCCCTGACGTGCAGGTGCTGTCAGTGCTCCATTTCCTTGCAAGTGGGTCTTTTCAGACAACAGTGGCCATGGCATCAGGGATGTCCCAGCCTATGTTTTCCAACGTGTTGTCCAGAGTACTGTCTGCCCTGCTGAAACACGTAAGGAGATACATCATTTTCCCTGAGGTGGCAGATTTGCCTACAGTGAAAGGTGACTTCTATGCCCTTGGACATATCCCCAACTCTTATGGGGGAATGTGATCTGTTCCACGTCTTCATCTTCTGATGTGTGTTTCGTCTCCTCTGCCCATGGTGGTGGTGGGTTTGAAGGGGCAACACACCCTTCAGTGTTTGAAGACGTGGAGTGAGAAATCCGGGTAGCTGCCAACTGTGGGGCTATTAAGGGCAGTACTGCAGCAAGGAGGAGCTGCTGGTTCTTAAGCTCACAGACACACTGGGAGAGGACACAGGGGACATGTGAATGGTAGTGGGGGTGGTGATTGCATGTCAGCGGTGTGTAGTGATGGGCGTGCTGGTGATGGAGGTAGTGGTGTAGTGAATCATAGTTTGTTTTTAATGGGATGACAGGAGTTAGCTTAGCCTCTGGCTTGCAGACTCGTGCCCCTGTCACCTAGTGAATTTTAACCTACTTAGCTTGCTCTGTCTTAGCCCATTTAGGGCCAGGTGTAGCAACGAAATTGCTACTCGCAAACGGCGAAAATCGCCGTTTGCGAGTCGCAAATGCGTCTATGGTATGTATAAATGCATTTTGCGAGTCAGAACCGACTCGCAAAATGCATTTCCGAGTCGCAAATAGGAAGGGGTGTTCCCTTCCTATTTGCGAGTCGCAGTGGTATGTAATTCCATTTGCGACCGCGTAAGCAGTCGCAAATGGACTCGCAGTTACCATCCACTTGAAGTGGATGGTAACCCACTTGCAAACGGGAAGGCGTCCCCATGGGACCCCTTCCCCTTTGTGACTGGACCCAAAAATATTTTTTCAGAGCAGGCAGTGGTCCAAGGGACCACTACCTGCCCTGAAAAAATCCGAAACAAAAGGTTTCGTTTTTTTTCCTAAGTGCAGCTCGTTTTCCTTTAAGGAAAACGGGCTACACTTTGAAAAAAAAAACTGCTTTATTTAAAAGCAGTCACGGACATGGAGGTCTGCTGTTCCCAGCAGGCCTCCATCCCCGTGAGTGCCCTGAGTTGCTATGGGGACGCAAATTGCGACCCACCTCATTAATATTAATGAGGTGGGTCTTTGCAACCCCATAGCGACTCGCAGAAGGTGTCTGAGACACCTTTCTGCATCCCAAATTGCGACTGGCAATTTGCGAGTCGCAGGGACTCGCAAATTGCAAGCCGCAATTTGGGAGTTTCCTACATCTGGCCCTTAATTATTTAATTCTTCTAAGATGGCTGCCTTGTTTATAGTTAGGACACTTGTTATGAGCTACATTATCCGTGTCACCAAGCTAAGGCGTCAAGATCAAGCAACAAAGACAAACAAACAATAGGTGTTCACACTTAGGGATTTTCCCTCTCTATACTTTAGAGGGATTGTTTATATTAATTCCCGTCCCAAGCATGTCTGTTATCTATTGTTTGGGAACACACCTAAGTCAGGGGTACTTGTAGATCTGTATGAATACATTGCACTTTAGACAGATAATCAGAGGGATTCCGACCAGAGGGCATCGCCACCATCGCTGATATCGATGCTGAATGTCGTCTTGATGCTGACCCAGTCTTCGTGTCCCTGCGGAGTCTGAGATAGAGACCTCATTCCAAGGTAACGAGGGTTGGGGGCTCCTCTCATGGACATGGCATTGGCAGATTAGGTTTAACAAACCCAGCTCTCCTTTAGGTAGGAGGTTAGGCCTTTCACATTAGGGTATTAGGGCATTGTATATCTCATATGTCTTTCCTATGCATTGCAAGATGGTGGGGGTCTTTGTAATAATGACTCTCGTCTTCACAATTCTGTTTCTTGCATTATTCATTATCCTAATTATTGCAGCCCAAGCAAATTATCACAAATTGCAGTTATGTTAAATAAAAACAATTGAAACTTTACTGCATCTTTGTCATTGCCTGTGTTTGTATGAGACATGACATATCGGTGAGAAAGGTTAATCTCCGTTTAACCACGACACTCCCTGAGATGTCTTATTCTCGAGTCCATACTATTGTGTTTCTGGTGAGGTGCTGCTAGTGAGCCGGTAAGGTTGGGACAACAGTTGCGACTTGTTGTAGGAAAGGCGTAGTCGCCTACAAACAAAAGTACTGTCATCCTTTAACCAGCAGTCTTGCCCAGAGCAAGAGTCCAAACTACGACAGTGGCTGAGGATGTAGTGCATGCAGGTGTGAGTAGAGACCAGACTGGGAGGGAGGTGGAGGACGTGGAGGAGGGGGACACAGTGGAGGCAGTGGATGTTGGTGTGTCTGCATGGGGATGGTGCTTGTGTGAGTGCCTCTGGGATGTGTGGTGCTTATGTTTGCCTGAGCCACTTTTGTGTATTGATGTGTGTGCATGCTGGTCTGATGGTTTGTTTGGGATAGGCTGAGGTAGAGGGTATTGGGTCTGGGTAGTGGATGTTGGAAGGGGGAGGCTGGACACAGGGACAATGGCTGCCATCAGTGCTGAGGCCAGAGCCTGAAATGCTCTCTGTTGGGCTGCCACGCCAGAATGAATGACCTCCAGGTATGCATTTGTTTGCTGCAAATGCCTCTCGACACCCTGGATGGCATTCAAAATGGTTGACTGCCCAACAGTGAGGGATCTCAGGAGGTCAATAGCCTCCTCACTGAGGGCATCAGGGCTGACTGGGGCAGGGCCTGACGTGCCTAGGGGAAGGAGATGCCCACCCTCCTGGGTGAGCGGGCACAAGAAACACGCTGAGGGGCTGCTGGGAGGGAGGTGCTGGTAGGATGGGGTGGCGGCTGTACCTGTTGTTGCGGTGGGCACAGAGGTGCCCGCTACCCAAGGGAGCTCCCATCAGAGGAGGGGTCACTGTCGCTGGTGTCCCCTCCTGTCCCCATCGTGGAGCTCCCCTCACCGTCCGTCCCACTGGTGCCTTCAGACTCTGTACATTCACCCTCCTGGGCCATGAGGGTTGCAGCTCCCTCCTGCTCCTGTACCACTGCGCCTCCGCCAGATGATGCTAATGCACACAATGACAGGGTGACAAAACAAAAGGGGGGGGGAGACAGAGGAGACACATGGTCAATACCAGCAACACCACTACCGTTGGCGGACACAACACACAGAGAGCAGCCCTATGCACTAGGCCATGCACTAAAAGTTCATAGGAAAATCACCTGCCCATGGGGGACTATGCCAAACCCCATTTGCTGCACACCTTGTACCCACAGTAGCCGGACTAGTTGTAGATGGCCACTATCACTTTTGGGGTTGGAGTGCCACAGGGCCAGCCTAACAAGGGACCTACCCTAGCAAGTTTGCCCTGGCCTAGGGGAACCCACAGCCCACATCCCCCACCCAGACACCTCGTAAAACACGCAGAGTCATCTGAATGAGACTTTACTAACCCTCTTGTGGCTGCTGTGATGCCCTCAAGCGCCCATCCAACTCCGGATATGCCACCGCCAGGATCCGGAACATCAGGGGGGTCCTGGTGCAACGGGCACCCCTTCCACGTTGGGAGGCCATCCTCAGCTGGACCTCCGCCGTCTTCTTGCTTCAGCAGCGCAGGTCCTCCCATCTCTTGTGGCAGTGGGTGCTCTGTCTATGATAGACCCCCAGAGTCTGCACTTCCTAGGCGATAGCACGCCAAATACCCTACTTCTGGTGGGCGCTGACCTAGAGGAAAGGTACAGGAGGAAAGGAAATTACTCCCCCGTCCTGTGCGTCATACTCATTGCCCACCACTTCCCACCCATGCCCTGACACACATACACTCACCATCCCCACATGCAGGCCTTAGGCCCCCCAACATGTCTCTTCCATCCACACAACTCCATACATTCATGTCCCACGCATCATGCTCACAGTGTACTCACCTGTTTGTCTGGAGGACCGTAGAGTAGCGTGTACTGGGGGAGAACCCAATCCACTAGTCTCTCCAACTCCTCCACAGTGAAGACAGGGGCCCTTTCCCCTGACACTCGAGCCATTGTCGCTTCCAGACTGAGGTCACAGCAACACTTGCAGTATATGTCCTCTCCTGTTGAAGGTCAGGTATCAAGTGAGTGAACAGATCGTACATCGTCATTGGCTCCTGGAACCCATAGGGCCCAATGATAACCAATGCTGAATTGCACGGCGGTCTTAGACCGCCTACCGCGACGCTGCACAATGCCAGTGCAGTTACATCATTCCCACTTGTGCCTCCTTACATGTCAGGCAGCTGCCATTTCAGGGTGGCACATGGCAGGGCACCTAACTGCGTCACAGCACATTTGGCCAAAAATATGGACAGACAATGCCACACACCGATTTACTCGCATTAGTGCAAAAACCCTTGTGCAACCTATGTGGTACATGACCCTCTGCTCACCATTCTCCTCCATAAGGCCCATCCGCTGGGGCAGACAATGAGATGGCGTCATCCTCTGGTGTACAGACCCCTAGTGGCCCTGTCGACAATGGAAGACAGACACATCATTATCACCTACAGACTTGACCGTGCCACAATCCAAGAACTGTGTGCCCATTTGGAGCCAGACCTGATGTCAGCTATCCGCCATCCCACAGGTATTCCCCCTCTAGTGCAGGTCCTGTCAGTGCTCCATTTCCTGGCCAGTGGTTCCTTTCAAACAACAGTGGCCATGGCATCAGGGATGTCTCAGCCAATTTTCTCTAACGTGTTGTCCAGAGTGTTATCTGCTCTGCTGAAACACATACACAGCTACATCGTTTTCCCCCAGGTGGAGAATTTGCCCACAGTGAAAGCTGACTTCTATGCCCTAGGACATATCCTCAACATCATTGGTGCCATTGATGGTACACATGTGGCATTTGTCCCCCCCCTGCAGGAATGAACAGGTGTACAGAAATCGTAAAAGCTACCATTCAATGAATGTGCAGATGGTGTGTTTTTTCAGACCAGTACATCTCTCATGTGAATGGCAAGTATTCTGGCTCTGTGCATGACACTTACATTTTGAGGAATAGCAGCATCCCTTATGTGATGGGCCAACTTCAGAGTCACCGTGTGTGGCTAATAGGTGAGCCCAAGGTCCCCACACAGTATGAATAGGTGTCTGGGTATGGGGTAGTCCCTAAGGGTTGGTGTATGTCTAACAGATATCCCTCCACATTTACAGGTGACTCTGGTCACCCCAACCTCTCATGGCTACTGACCCCAGTGAGGAATGACAGGACGAATGCAGAAGAACATTACAATGGCCAAACTAGGAGGATTATTGAGCGGACTTTCGGTCTCCTGAAGGCCAGATTCTGGTGCCTCCATCTAACAGGTTGCTCCCTATACTACTCACCCAAGAAGGTGTCCCAGATAATTGTGGCATGCTGCATGTTGCACAACCTGGCATTGCGACGCCAGGTGCCTTTTCTGCAGGAGGATGGCCTTGATGTTGAGCTTGTGGACAGTGAGGAAGAGGAGGCAGAGGAAGAAGATATTGACAACCGAAATCACAACATCATGCAGTACTTCCAGTGAGACACAGGTAGGAGACTGGCACAGCTCATCTCATATCTGACTACTGTAGGACACTGTATAAGTCAGCCTTTTTCACCTCTGTGTATGGACCCTTACAGTTCACTCTGGCTTTCCTTTTCACAGATCTAGGTACCACCTTATGCCTTCTGCTATGTTTACTGCTGCCCAACAACTGTCATACTTTGGTATGTGCAAATGAACATTTACATTGATATTTCTTAAGAGGTTGTAATGATACATTGGCGAAAGTACAGACTGACTCCAGATTGTTTTGTAATTCAAGGGTGTTTATTTGAGTGCAAATAAGTAGAGGGGGATGTGCAATGGGCTGGGGTGAGGGTGGAGGAATATCCATGGTGAAGTCCAGTCTCTTTGTATCACAGGTGCATTGTCCCATGGGGGACAGGAAGGGGAGTAATAGCAGTTCAAGGTGGTCAGGGTGACATAGTGGGACAGAAGGGTGACAATCAGGAGAGTCTTATTTCCTGGCGGGGGACTTGGCAATGTTCGCTGTCTTGTGCCTGGATCGCAGGGACCGTTAGCGGGGTGGTTCTCCTTCTACAGGGGGTGGGGTGCTGGTGGCCTGTTCCTGTGGCGGGACCTCCTGTCCACTAGCGCCGGCGGACGTGGAAGTCTGTTCATCGTTCGGGCTTGTGTCAGGGGCCCAGTGGTATGCCACTGTCTCCCTCATGGTGTTGGCCATGTCTGCCAGCACCCCTGCAATGGTGACCAGGGTGGTGTTAATGGATGTCAAGTCCTCCCTGATCACCAGGTACTGTCCCTCCTGCAGCTGATGGGTCTCCGTAAAACTTGTCAAGTACCGTGCCCATGGTCTCCTGGGAGTGATGGTATGATCCCATGACGTTGGACAGTGTCTCCTGGAGAATGTGTTCCCTGTGCCTGTCCTCCCCCTGTCGCACAGCAGTCCTCCCAGTTTCCCTGTTATCCTGTGCCTCCTTCCCCTGAACCATGTGCCCACTGACCCCAGGTCCCTGATCGTCCTGTGTTAGCGGGTTTACCTGGGGTCCCTGTAGTGGTGGACACACTGCTGATTGACGTGTCCTGGGGACAGTTTCATGGGGCCGCTGGGTGGGTGCTGTGGTGGTGTTTCCTTAGGGGGAAGGTTCTGTGGTGGTTTGGGACTGTGGCAGGGGAACCGACTGTCCAGAGGTCCCTGATCGGCCGGGCTGGTCATCTTGATCAAGGCGTGCAGAGCTGCTGTCATTACTGTGGGCCTCTTCTGTGGGGGGACTGGATATGTTTGGCACCTCCTGTCTGGTGACGTTGGGTAGGGGTACTGTTGGGGTGTAAATGCATTGTTATTGTATCTGTGTGAGCCATCTTGTACAATGGGTGTGTTTCCCTCTACTACTGTGCTTGCATTATCGCCTTGGCCCTTTTGTGAGTGGTAATTGTGTGCCCTGGGTGAGTCTCTCCCTTGGACATGCTCTGGTGATGGGTGACCATGCAGGTCTGTGATGGGTGTCCATGCATTGTTGTCACATGCAGGGCTTGGTATTGGGATATGTGGGTTGTGATAGTGGGGTATATGTGAGGTGGTGGAGTGATGGGGGTGAGGGTAGGGGTTGTTGTTTGTCATGTATGCAGGTAGGGTGGGGGATACAGTAGTAAAGATTTGCCTTAACAGAGTCCAGTCCTCCTGCTACTCCTGCGAGGCCCTCAGGATGCATAATTGCCAAGACTTGCTCCTCCCATGTTGTTAGTTGTGGGGGAGGAGGTGGGGGTCCACCGCCAGTCCTCTGTACGGCTACCTGGTGTCTGGATACCACAGAACGTTCCTTCCCCCATAGGTTGTTCTACCTCTTCCTGATGTCATCCCGTGTTCTTGGATGCAGTCCCACTGCGTTGACCATGCCGCCATAGCTCCATCTTCCTTTCAATGGAGGTCTGCTGCACCTGTGGTCCTAATAGCTGTGGCTATACCCGGATGATTTTCCTCCACCATGACCCTGAGCTCCTCCTCAGAAAACCTGGGGTGTCTTTGAGGTGCCATGATGTGGTGTGGGTGATGTGTGAAGTGATGGTGGATGTGATGTGTGGGGTGATGTGTTGGGGTGTGTTATTTGAGGTGCGTGGATGGTGTATAAGTGATGGTGTTGTTTGCCTCCAGATGCTGGTGTTGTCTTTGCTTTTATGTCTTTCTGCTTCTTCCACAAATGTTGTTGTAAGGGGTTGTGGGTAATGTGGATGTGTGTTTTATAGTGATGTGAGTATGTGGGTGTGGTGAGTGTATGTGCATCAGGTGTGTGTATTTTGAATTGTCCAATGTGGTTGTGTTTTGTAAATGTGTGTGTATTTTGAGTGCGGCGGTGTGTACCGCCAATGGATTACAGCGGTTGAATGACCGCCGCGTTGATTTGTGGGTCGTCATAGTGTGGGCGTATTCCTGTTGGCGTAACGGTGTGGGTTTTGGTACCGCCAGTTTATCAGTGACCTTTGGTGTGGCGGTCTATTTTGGCTGTTTGTATAGTGGAGGATTTTTAAGTGTGAGTCATAATACCCGTTGCGGATTTCCGCTGCGAACATGGTATATTGGCGGCCGTCGGCACGGCGATCAGCGGGATTTACCGCCATTGTTGTAATGAGGGCCTTAGTTTCATTTCATGTATTCATATAATTCTTCATTGCAGATGGTTGATATTTGGACATCCAACACATGTTTCGTCACAAAAGTGACTTTATCAAGGCTATTTAATATATAAATCATCATTTGTATAAGAAACAAGATGGACTCTGGCTTTATGTGACGTGACTTCCCAATGATAATTGCTAATACACCTACACCAAGCGTGCTAAAAAATTATACATAGAAGCAAATATTATATAAGAAAAGAAAAAAAGTAAAGATAGGTGCAGCATATGTCCCCCATACGTGTATTCAGATCCTAATGAGAAGGATACAGAACATGAAAAGACTAAGATATACAGCTGCAAGTCAGAATGCAAAAGTCCCTTGGATGTCCATAGAAGGAGAACGTTTAAAAAGGACAAGTCGATACATACGCCTTCTATAAATATTAGTGCTCATTAAATCCTGATAGTTAGTAGAAAGGAAAACGCATCAGAGTCTAATTTAATAATATACTGACCAATAAGTGTTAAAAAAATTTCATGGAAAACTTGTAATGGTTCTAAGCTGGCGATTCACTGCTCAACGAATCCGATCAGGAGGTAGTGTACTCCAAAGAAATTAGCCAATACTGTGGTCAGTGCGAAATATATTATAAGAGGTATGTCCTCAAAGTGGTAAATTCGGAAAAGTATTATTTGAATTCCTGTTAATATACACAGGCCATGATAAGCTCCGTACTCTGTAAGTACAAAGGAAAGTGTGGGCAAATAGAAAGTTGACTCTAAACGAGTTGTAGCAGGACATAACAATTGTGATTAATAGTGCGGCATTTTCAAGGTGTAGAGGAGTGATTATTATTAAAACAATATATTGTTTTCATAAGGAGGCGCTAAAGACCATTACCTGGTCAAGACCTACAAGGAATAATTAAAAAGTATCAGATAAGTGCACAGAAACAGGGGAAAAAATCCATGATGTATTATATAAATATAGTAAACTGGTCACGATCAAAAATTTTAAATTGGTGACTACCATAGACCAAGACAGGTTGAGAAAAAGAATAACTCATCCATCTCGTTTTATATGCAAAACACACTTGCCGTGGTGATAGCAATACAATCCTGTCACCATGTATAAAACGTGCATTATAGAGCACATGAAAGTCACGTTCTCAAAATCCGAAACCTAGGTCTCTAGGGGCGAAGTATATATGCACAAATGTTTGCAAGAAAAGAAAAAGGGGAAAGCAATCACTTACTGTATGTGGTTCCTGCTGCCCGGAGTATTCGGCTACGTGCTGTCGGTAATAGGCAGTCGGAACAGTTCCCGGCGTGGGTTTAAATAAAGGTGGAAACGTAATTGAAATAAGACAGACAGCCCAAGTCTAAGGCGGCGTTGTGTCAGGTGCAACATACCTAGGACAAAGTTTGTCCCTCAAGGTAATGCCTCTGCTGTATATCAATGAGTTTTTTTTTTTAATGATCTTCTTTAGGGTGGCAACCATTAGTAACAGGTGCCTGTGTCATCTGAGAATACCATATATCACAATACTAGTTGTGCTATATCTGGTTATCATTGACATCTTAGTCCTTTTGGAAGTTGTGTGCTTTTTTTTAATTAGTGGGGCCCTACTCTCGACGGCCATTACATGTTTCCTGGTTTTGGAGAGTACATGGTTGGGATAGCCCCTTTTTTTAAAACGTTGTTCCGAAAGGTCCAACTCCTGGTTGAAAACCTTGTCATCACTCCAATTACGTCTAGTTCTGGACATTTCCCCATATGGGATTGTGTTAATTTGTGTGCTCGGTGTGCACTAAGAGCATGTAAAATGGAGTTGCAAGCCGTTGGTTTTCTGTACATTTTGGATAGTATCTTATTTTCTACAACGTATAACATTCCATCAAGAAATTCAATACTAAGTGTGCCTACATGATGTGTGAAAAGAAGATTGTAGGAGTTCTGGTTTAGGTGTTTGACCACAACTTCCAGATCTAAATCAGTACCAGTCCAAATGACCAGCATGTCATCTATATATCTACCCCAAAATATGATATGTTGTAGAATGATTGGTGGACTATCTGTCCACAGATGTTGCCTTTCGAAGTGACCCATATATAGGTTTGCATATGACAGTGAGAATTTAGCCCCCATTGCTACACCCTGAGCTTGTCTGTACCACTTGCCGTTATGCAAAAATACATTGTTTTCCAGAACCAGACGTACAAGATCAATCAGCATCAGTGTGTGTTCATAAAGTGTTGCATCTCTCTTGTACAGTATGTCAGTTAATGCCTCCAAATCTTTTTCCAAAGGAGTGGATGTGTATAGATAATTGACATCAAAACTCACAAATTTACATCCCTCTGTCCACTCAACATCCTCCAATTAACAAAGTAGATCTCTAGTATCCTGAATATAGGAAGGTAAGTTTCGTACCAATGGTTGTAAAAATGAATTGATGTATTCTGAGATATGATCTGTAGGGGAGCCAATCCCAGAAATGATGGGTCGACCTGGGGGAAACTTGTCAGGTTTGTGTACCTTAGGTAATACATAAATACATGGAGCACGCGGTGCAGTGTTGAACATGTATTTATACTCAAGGTCTGAAATTAAACAACAGTCCCTCCAAGGTGTGAGATGCTTCTCTATTGTGTGTGTGATATCTACTAATATGTGGGTAGCACTATCCGTCCACTTAAAGAGCGGATACAGGAACATATTAGAGCTATTCGTAATTCCAACCCTAACTATCCCATAGCTGTATACTATAATACGATACATCGCAACACAGAAGTCCTTAACATCAAATTCCATGGCATTACACATGTTCTCAGTCAACCAAGGGCTGGGGATCAAAACAGGAAGCCAGATGGATCACCAAACTACGGGCTGTGGAACATGGATTAAATCTAGACAGGGAACTGTATGTGTTTTTGGATTGACCTTATATACTTATACTGTTGTAACCAATTGATTCTGTAACTGCATACAATTATGGAGTGTCTATATGACAGTATATAGAAATATATATGTGACTAGTCTTTTGCTTCTATATATTGATACTTTTACTCTTTCATGTAAAATGTGCAACATACATTTATGTTAGGAAGACATTTACACATGAAAAAGCTTCTTCCATACTCTCCTTTGACCATTACCTCTAAGAAATCTCCTACTTGCATGTATTGGGTGTACTTTCCTATGTTCAACTTTTTAAAATGATTTTGGCACATCAACCAACACTGTTTTACTTTTAGCTAAACACTTGAATTTATACTCTGCTTCTTTCCTTTTCTTATCCTCTTTGAGCGTTTTGCTTTACTTACTCTCTGTTTTGAACGTCTACTTTGAGATGGCCGCCGTCTTTCTTAGGATATTTTTCCAATTTGTTTTTCCATACTGTTAGAAATGGGGTCTTTAGTTGGCAGTCAGGTTACCCCCTGTCCAAGCAAGGACCCTCACTCTAGTCAGGGTAAGTCACACACAATCCAAATTATCCTGTGCCCACCCTCGGGTAGATTGGCACTGAGCAGTCAGGCTTAACTTAGAAGGCAATGTGTAAAGTATTTGTGCAATAAATCATCCAATAACACCATATAGCACCACAAAAATACACCACACAGTGTTTAGAAAAATATATAATATTTATCTGGATATTTGCAGGTCAACAACGATCAAAGATGCAATAAGAAAATGTAAAGATATCACTGAAAAGTGATATAAAGGGCCTCATTCTGACCCTGGCGGTCTATGACCGCCAGGGTGGAGGCCGGCTGAAGCACCGCCAACAGGCTGGCAGTGCTTCATTTTGTGCCGCGGTCGCCCAGCCGGGTCCGGCGTTTTTCTGACGGATTTCCCCCGGCTGGGGGAATCCTCCATGGCGGAGCTGCTTGCAGCGCCACCATGGGGATTCCGACTCCCTTCCCGCCAGCCTGTTTCTGGTGGTTTTCACCGCCAGAAACAGGATGGCGGGAATGGGTGTCGTGGGGCCCCTTGGGGCCCCTGCACTGCCCATGCCACTGGCATGGGCAGTGCAGGGGCCCCCTAACAGGACCCCATAAAGATTTTCACTGTCTGCTTAGCAGACAGTGAAAATCGCGACGGGTGCAACTGCCCCCGGCGCACCCCTGCAACTCTGCCGGCTCCATTCGGAGCCGGCTTCCTTGTCGCAGGGCCTTTCCCGCTGGGCCGGCGGGCGCTCTTTTGGCGGTCGCCCGCCGGCCCAGCGGGAAAGCCAGAATGGCATCCGCGGTCTTCTGACCGCGGAGCGGCCATTTGGCGGTTCCCGCCAGGCGGGCGGCTCCCGCCGCCCGCCAGGGTCTGAATGACCCTCAAAGTGTCTTAAGTCTTTTAAAAGCAAACAAAGTCTCTTTCAAGCACAAAGTACCTGGTTGGAGTGAAAAATCTCTGCAAAGGGCCGCAGAGGAGGAGATGCGTGGAAAATGGAGTGTGCGCCAGTCTCGCCCCATTACACACGGACTTGCGTCGTTATTTTCCACTCGGGGAAGACGTTGCGTCGATTTCTAGTATGCAGATGGGTCTCCTCTTCGGGTTGTGGGTTTTTAAGATGCCCCAGGGTCTGTGCCTGGAATCCTGGACTTGTTGGCAAGCTCTGCGTTGTTCGGGTGGGCGATGCGGGCAAATTTCTCCCTCACGGCAGGCATGGCGTCGATTTCCCCTCTGGGAGTCGGGCGTTGTCGTCCCAGGTCGGCTGTGCGTCGATCTGGTGGGCCGTGCGTCGAAGTTCCGGTCGCACCGCAGGCGCTGCATTGATCTTTTCCTTGCGAAGTCGAGCGGCGTTGTCCCGGGTCAGCGTGCAGTGAATTTTTCACCGCGGAGCAAGCTGTGCCTCAAATTTTTCGACGTACAAGGAGTCTAGTTACAAGAGAGAAGTATTTTTGGTCCTGAGACGTCAAGGAACAGGAGGCAAGATCTATCGAAGCCCTGGGAGAGCACTTCTTCACCACAGCCAGGGAATAGCAAGGCAGCAGGGCAACAACAAGGCAGCAGTCCTTCAGAGAAAGCAGTCAGGTGAGTCCTTTGGGCAGCCAGACAGTTCTTCTTGGCAGGATGCAGGTTCTGGTTACAAGTTTCTTCTCCAGAAAGTGTCTGAGTTGGTAGGGCACAGGCCCTGTTTTATACACAAATGTGCCTTTGAAGTGGTGGAGACTTCAAAGAGTGGCTTAGAAGTGCACCAGGTCCACTTTTAGTTCAATCCTGTCTGCCAGGGTCCCAGTAGGAGGTGTGGCAGTCCTTTGTGTGAGAGCAGGCCCTCCACCCTCCCAGCCCAGGAGGACCCATTCAAAATGCAGATGTATGCAAGTGAGGCTGAATACCTTGTGTTTGGGGTGTATCTGAGTAAATGCACAAGGAGCTGCCAACTAAACCCAGCCAGACGTGGATTGTAAGGTACAGAAAGATTTAAGTGCAGAGAAATGCTCACTTTCTAAAAGTGCCATTTCTACAATAGTAATATTAAATCCAACTTCACCAGTCAGCTGGATTTGGTATTACTATTCTGGCCATACTAAATATGACCTTCCTACTCCTTTCAGATCAGCAGCTCCTACTTCAATAATGTATGAGTGCAGCCCCAATGTTACCCTATGAAGGGAGCAGGCCTCACAGTGGTGTAAAAATGAATTTAGGAGTTTTACACTACCAGGACAGGTAAACTACATAGGTACATGTCCTGCCTTTTACCCACACATCACCCTGCTCTAGGGGTTACCTAGGGCACACCTTAGGGGTGACTTATATGTAGGAAAAAGGGGAGTTCTCGGCTTGGCAAGTACTTTTAAAAGCCAAGTCGAAGTGGCAGGGCTGAGACAAGGTTAAGGGGCTACTTAAGTGGGTGGCACAACCAGTGCTGCAGGCCCACTAGTAGCATTTAATCTTCAGGCCCTGGGCACATACAATGCACATTACTTGGGACTTATAAGTAAATTAAATAGTCCAATTGGGTATGATCCAATGTTACCATGTTTAAAGGGAGAGAGCACATGCACTTTAGCACTGGTCAGCAGTGGTAAAGTGCGCAGAGTCTAAAAAACAGCAAAAATAGTGTCCAAAAAGTGGAGGGAGACAGGAAAAAAGTTAGGGGTGACCACCCTAAGGCTGTCAGGTCTAACAAATACCATTCTGCTCTTGGAACATTGCTTTATAAGCGCAATGCTCCGTAGTTATTTTCTATGACATTGCCATGACATTGCCAATACACATGCATACTATGCCTTTCTGCACATCATACCACATTTATTTTACTTAAGTACTTGTTCTCCTCAAACATTTTAACAATTGTTATTACTCCAAGATGGCTGCCAGCTTAGACTTGGGCTGGCTATCTTATTTTGATTACGTTTCTACCTTTATTTATAATCTTTATATAATACATCATGGATTGTTTTGCCTGCTTGTGTGCACTTACCTGATACCTGGTCAAGACCTAGAAGGAATAATTAAAAGGTAACGGTCTTTAGAGCCTCCTTATGATAACAATATATTGATTTAACTATAATCACTCCTCTATACCTCAAAAATGTCACACTATTAATCACAATTGTTAGGACCTGCTACAACTCGTTTAGAGTCAACTTCCTATTTGCCCACACTTTCCTTTCTACTTACAGAGTACGGAGCTCATCGTGGCCCATGTATATTAACAGAAATTCAAATAATACTTTTCCGAATTTACCACTTTGAGGACATACCTCTTGTAATATACTGACCACTGTACTGTTTCTTTGGAGTACACTACCTACTGACCGTATTCGTTAAACAGTGAAGTGGCAGCTTAGAACCATTACAAGTTTTCCATGGAATTTTTTGAACACTCATTGGTCAGTATTTGATTAAATTAGACTCTGATACATTTTCCTTTCTACTAACTATCGGGATTTAATGATCAGTAATATTTATGGAAGGCGGACGTATCGACTTGTCCTTTTTAAACATTCTCCTTCTATGGACATCCAAGGGACTTTTGCATTCTGACTTGCAGCTATATATCTTAGTCTTTGCTTGTACTGTATCCTTCACATTAGGATCTGAATACACGTATGGGGGACATACGTTGCACCTATCTTTACTTTTTTTCTTTTCTTATATAATATTTGCTTCTATATATATATATTTCGTTATCACACTTGGTGTATTAGCAATTATCATTGGGCAGTCACGTCCATCTTGTATACACTTGTTTCTTATACATATGATGATTTATATATTCCACAGCCTTGATAAAGTCACCTTTGTGAGGGAACACTTTTTGGATGTTCAAATATCAAACATCTGCAATGAAAAATTATATAAATACATAACCTGAAACTAAGTTTTCTACTAAAAAGAAGACCAGGCAACACAAGATGGATTGGTCTGAAAGACTCATATTCTGGACTATTAGTTAAATGTTCTTAACAAAGAGAGTGCAATGGTGGCAATGTTTTGAATTAGATTTTTAGATTGCCAGTTTGAAAATGCCACTTAAACATTCTGTGCTCTGCCTGCTTGTGTAATCCACATCTGGGTCAGTTGAGCAATTGTGAATTCCCTTTAGACATTGACACAAATGGAGCTGGGGTGTATCCTGCACATCCTGGGAGGGAGGTGCTGACACACCTAAAAGGGATATGTTTGTCCTAACACAATGTAGTCTTCAACTCCCTGTTGTGTGTCTGGGGCCAGGCCTAGGCAAGGTAGGATCTTGTCAATAATAGAGACTTTCCTTTGAAGTTTACGTATTTCAAAGGCAGAAAGGGGTATAATTAGTGGACTCAAAACTCCAGACCTTTGCTGTATGTGCTTTGTTGGGTTGGCCTGCAGTTGCTGCTTCTGCCTTTGAAAGGGCAAAGACTGGACTTTGCTGTGTATCTTGCTTGTGAAGTTTCTCCACGGGCTTGGACTGAGGCTGCCCCCTGTTCTGAAGTCTCAGGGCCATCAAAGACTTTCTCTGCCACCACCCGACTCTCTTGCTGGGACTCCTACCCAGCCAAGTGGTGCCTAATACAGTCCCTGGGCCCTTTAAAGGAGAAGCTGGTGAAAAACCAAGAAAAACAAAGGGCACTGACTTCAGACGACACCAGGACTGATGACACTCCCTGACCCCGCGTTGCCACTTGCAACCAAAGCCGTGGTCCCCATTGGAGTGCGATGACCCCGACCGATATCACAGGCCTGATTGCGGAGCAGCCTTGCTGAAGTCCACAACTCCATGAGTTCCAAAGCGCTGTGTCACCAACGTCCGTGACACCTGACTCTGCTGCATCCTTGTGATGTGACCGTGACCCCGTGAGGTCACCCTACCACGTCTTGACTGCCAGATATCAACCCCGCTGGAAGTGTAAGGAACTGACGCTTCACATCAACGCTGTCTCATCTCCACAGCTCCCCAGCAAGGACCTGACGCCTCGCACCGATGCCTCCGCTCCTTTGCTCCACAGAACTGGAACAGATGCCACACTGGATCCAGTGATGCCTTGATCCCTGACTCCGTGCACCGGCTTGTTGCCTCATTTTCACAAGGTACTGTACCTTGGGGTCCGTGTGACTCTGTGTCCGGCGCTATTGGCATCTGAGTGTTGGGAACGACTTTGTCACAACATCATGATATCACCAAATTGAAGCATTTGTGTTTCTAAGCACTGTATTGAAGTTCTATCTTTAACAATTCAAAACTTTGGTGGTGTATGTTGGATTTTCGTTATTTTGATCTTGTTTGATTTAGATAAATATTGGCTATTTTTTTAAAACTGGTGTTGTGTTCGTTTTGTTGCGTTTTCACTGTTACTGTGTGCGTTGGTACAAATACTTTACATATTGCCCCCGAAATAAGCCTGACAGCTTGTGCCAAGCTATGAAGGGGATGAGCAGTGGTTATCCTACGTGTTTATCTCCCTTACCTTGACTAGAGTGATGGTCCCTGCTTGGACAGAGAACAAATTGACTGCCAACCGGAGACCCTATTTCTGACACTGGTGATCAACGGTTGGGATAGGACTTGAATTTGTACTTGATATACAGTGATTGGTGCACACTACTGTTTTCAGTGCAGGCCATTATGTGACCACATTCTACTTGTTTTATTTTATATATGGATTTCCTTTTTGTTTTTCTCTTGGGACCTCTCTGTCTTTTGGGATTTTTGGAACTCTTGAATTTTTATTGAACCTCACCCACAAGCATGTCTCAATCTGGGGATGCACCATCAGTGGCTATAAAGGTTGTGTTTGAATTGGAGAAGTACACAGTGGCTCAGCCGAAACAATTTTGCAAAGAACTTTCCTACCCAATCAATAGCTCCACTAGGAAGGAGGAGCTGCAAAAGATAGTGAGGGCCTGGTTGGCATCTAAGGAGGTTGGGGGTCATACAGAGGAGGATAAGGAGGTGTGGAACATATACAATGTTGTATTGGGTAACCCTGACCTGCCTGGAGGGAGGGCCTCCAGGGCAGGCAATAGTGCTTCCTAGAAATGTAGTGAAGGATTACAAAAGGGAGGATGGCATCTATCTATGGTTGAAGGGCTATGAGTCAGCATTTCATATGAACATGGTCCCTGAAGCACATTGGGGGTGGCGGGTCTGTGGAGGCACTTTGAGGTGGAGGAGAGGGACACCCGGACATCCTTAGGGGATCCTCAGGGACTCACTTATTCCATCATGAACAATGCCCTGTTCATTAGATATGGTTGTACCCCTGAGCAGCACAGGGAAAGGTTTAGATCCTATAAGAAGAAGGAATCCCAAACTTGGTTGGAATGTGTAGATTCTTTCTGCAGGTCACTGGATGGTTGGGTAAAGGGCAGTAAGTGCAGTAAGGTGACAACTTATGAGGGGCTGTACAATTTGATTGCTTGGCACCACTTGTATAGTCTTTGTTTTCCAGAGCTGCACCAACACCTAATTGACTGCAAGTGGACTGACCCCAGGAAGCTTGCTCAGGAATCGGACCGGTGGGTCCAAAAGAGGTATGAGGGAGACTCTGCCAAGGGTGGGCAGGGTCCCCACCAGAAGAAGTGGGGGTTAAGGATAAAAAGTGGGGGGTTGTCTAAAGGGCCCCAACCTAGTTCCCAGGGTAAGGATCCCCAGCCACCCAGTGAGAAGAAACCATGGGTCTCTATAAGGAAACCTGCAGAGAAGGGTCCCCACAAGTGCCATGCACATGATCAGGTGGGTCACATGAGGGGGGACCCCAAATATCCCAATATGACACAGACACCCACTGGGACTGAGTCCCAGGGTTTGGCCAGTGTAGCGCTTGCGGAGGAGTTGGTTCTGGGAGAAGGGTGGGAGCTAGCTGAGATGACTCCTGTCTCACTAGGGGACAGTGAGATGGTCCAGAGGACCCTTACCTCTGAGAACACTAAGAAGTACTTAAGTGGGTGACCATCCATGGACAGAGGGTGGAGGCTATGAGAGACACAGGAGCCAGTGTGACTACTGTGAGGTGTCACCTGGTGTCTGAAGAGCAGGTAGTTCCCCATGTACTTCACCAAGTAGTTGCAATAGACAACACAGAGCACCTGTGTAAGGTGGCGTAGGTTCCCTTTGAGTGGGGTGAAGGTCTCCGGTTCCTTGAGGGTAGCTGTGAGTCCAGCCATGCCTGTTGATTGTCTGCTAGGCAATGACCCAGACGATTCCCCTTGGAGTGAGGAAGAACGCCGGTCACACTTGAAGATGTTGGGTCTGCCTGGGTGGGCATGATCGACCACCTGGTCAATGGCAGCCCGTCAGGGTGATCAGGAGGCCATCGAGCCTGAAAGATTGACCCAGGTGCCTGCCAGAATGAGGAAGGACAAGGGGTGTGGGAAACCCTGAGGGGAGCGTGGCAGAGCCGACAGGGGAACAAGTGGTTGAACTGGGAGAAGTGCCTGAGCTGACCCAATGGCAGCAGGATGGGAGTCCCACCAGGGAAGATCTCTGTGAGACACAGAAGACATGCCCTACTCTGGAGGGTCTGCAGCGGAAGGCTGCCGTCCAGGCATTTGGTGAGGAGTCTGGATCACACTGGATCTGTGGGGAGGATGGCCTCCTGTACAGTAAGCCTAAGGTTGCTGAGGCTGGGGAAGCCCATGTCTGGTGGTACTGCAGTGCTTCAGAGCCTTCCTACTGGGTTTGGCTCATGATGTGCCTTTGCAGGACATTTGGGGCAGTACAAAACCTTTGAAAGGATTATCACCCATTGTTCCTGGCCCCAAGTGTGCAGGCACTTTGATGCATATTGCAGGTCTTGCAAAACTTGTCAAGCAAGTGGCAAGAGTGGGGAGAAACGTAAGCCTCCCCTCCAACCTTCCCCTGTGGTCAGCACACCCTTTGAGTGGGTGGGCATTGACATTGTGGGGCCTTGGATCCCAAAACAGCTATGGGCACCAGGTTTATCCTGGTCTTGGAGGACCAGGCCACCCAGTACCCAGAAGCCATCCCTCAGAGATCAAAGACAGACCCTGTGGTGGGCAGGCATTGATGGGAATATTTACTTGCATGGGAATTCTCTAAGGAGGTGGTATCTGACAGGGGTACCAGCTTCATATGTACTTATATAAACTCTCTGTGGAAGGAGTGTGGGGTGACCTACAAGTTCACCATCCCTAAACATTTCCAAGGAAATGGTTTGGTTGAGAGATTCAACCAAACCCTGAAGGGCATAATTATGGGTCTGTCAAAACTCATGAGGCATAAGTGGGACTTCCTCTTGTCATGTCTTCTATTTTCCTACAGGTGAGTACAACAGAAGGGACTTGGTTTTAGCCCCTTTGAGCTGCTGTATGGCCAGCCTGGGAGGAGACCTCCAAGTCAGGTAAAGGAGGGCTTGGAGAAGATCTCCAGTAAATGCCCCCAGGGATGTGTTTAGAGACATGCTGGCCTTTAGAAACCAGACAGCCCTCTCCAGTAGACTCACTCAGGAGAACCTAGAAGCAGGCCGGGAGGACATGAAACACTGGTATGATCAGAATGCCACTCTGGTAATGTTTCAGCCTGGCTAGAAAGTGTGGGTCAAGACCCCAGTGGAGCCTTGTGCTCTCCAGGATAAATGGACTGGGTCTTTGGAGGTGGTGGAGCACAAGAGAGATGTCACCTATCTGGTGAACTTGGAGACTCCTAGGAACCCTTAAAGGGCCCTGCATGTGAACCGCCTCAAACCTCACTTTGAGAGGTCCGAGCTAACACCTTGGCAACAGATGATGGGGTGGAAGAGGAGAGTGAACCGCTTCTTGACCTCCTGTCTGCCAAGGGGAGAGATGGGTCTGTGGAGGGTGTGAACCTCTCCCCCACACTGACCCCAGAGCAACAGAGGGACTGTTGCCAGTTGTTGGGACAGTTTGCCTCTTGTTCTCCTTGACCCCAGTACGCATGATGTGGACACTGGGGACAGTCGACCTGTAAAACACAAAACGTACAGGTTGACTGACAAGGTCAGGGCTAGCATCAAGGATGAGGTTTCCAAGATGTTGGCATTAGGGGTTATTGAGTTCTCTAGCAGTCCTTGAGCCAGCCCAGTGGTCTTGGTTCCACCTCAGAACTCAGGTTCTGTGTGGACTACCACGGACTCAACATTGTCACGAAGACTGACACACACCCCATCCCCAGAGCTGATGAGCACATTGATAGGTTGGGAGCTAACAAGTTTCTCAGCACTTTTGACTTAATGTCTGGGTACTGGCAGATTGTTCTAACTGACAGGACAAAGAAAAAGTTAGCATTTTCCACCCCAGATGGGCACTATCAGTTTTGGGTTATGTCCTTTGGTATGAAAAATTCCCCTGCCACCTTTCAGAGGTTGGTCAACCAGGTTTTGGCTGGGTTGGAGGATTTCAGTGCAGCCTATCTGGATGACATTGTAGTGTTCAGCTCTAGCTGAGAGGAACACCTGCAGCACCTCTGTGAAATACTGAAGTCTCTGCAGAAATCAGGCCTCACCATTAAGGCTAGTAAATGCCAAATAGGGCAGGGATCTGTGGTTTACCTGGGACACCAGGTGGAGAGTGGCCAGGTGGCACCACTGCAACCAAAAATTGATACCATTCTGGCTTTGGAGCCTCCAAAGACCCAGACAGAGGTGAGAGCCTTTCTAGGGGTCTCACATGGTAATACAGTAGGTTTGTTAAGGGGTATGGCACCATTGTTGCCACCTTGACTGAGCTGGCCTCAAAAAGCAGGACAAAAAGGTGATCTGGACTGAGGCTTGCCAGACCGCTTTTGATGCCGGCCATGGCACCCATGCTGAAGGCACCCAACTTCTCCAATAATTCATTGTGGAGACTGATGCTTCAGCCATGGTGTAGGAACAGGTCTTGCACAGCTAAATGAAGAGGGCCTAGACCAGCCTGTATGCTTCATTAGTAGGAGGTTATTTACCCAGGAACAGAGGTGGAGTACAATTGAGCGAGAAGCTTTTGCTATGGTCTGGGCACTAAAGAAGCGCAGGACCTACTTGTTTGGGACTCACTTGGGGGTTCAGATGGACCACAGGCCCCTCAGATGGTTAAGGCAGGTGAGGGGTGAGAACCTAAAACTGTTGAGGTGGTCCATCTCCCTACAGGGAATGGATTTTACAGTGGAACACTGCCCTGGTACAGAACATGCCAATGCCAGATTATTTTACCTTAGTGATGAGAACTCCCATATGGGTGGGTAGTTCTCTCCACTTTCAGCTGGGGGCACATGTGGTGGACCTGGCATCGTTGATGCAGTCTCCCCTGTCTTTTTGCCTCTCCTTCCTATGTTTTGACTGTGTACTGGACTTTGTTTCTGCTGGTTTTTGGTACTCTGGGCACTTTACCACTGCTGACCAGTGCTAAAGTGCAGGTGATCTCTGTGTAAACTGTATTTGTAATTGGTTTTCCATGATTGGCATATTTGATTTACTAGTAAGTCCCTAGTAAAGTGCACTAGAGGTGACCAAGGCCTGTAAATCATATGCTACTAGTGGGCCTGCAGCACTGATTGTGCCACCCACATGACTAGCCCTGTAAACATGGCTCATACCTACCACTGCAGTGTCTGTCAGTGCAGTTTTAAACTGCCAATTCGACGTGGCATTTGTACCCACTTGCCAGGCCCAAGTCACCCCACCACGCCTCAACCGCCAGACATCAACTCCGTCGGAAGTGCAAGGAACTGACGCTTCACACCAACGCCGCCTCATCTCCACAGCTCCGCAGCAAGGACCCGACGCCTTGCACCGACGCCTTTCCTCTGCAGCACTGGAACCGATGCCATGCGGGATCCAGCAACGCCTCGATCCCCGACTCCTTACACCAGCTTGTTTCCTCATTTTCACAAGGTACTGTACCTGGGGATCCATGCAACTCCATTACTGTCGCCATTGAAGTCAGATTGTTGGGAACGACTCCGTCACAACAACGTGATATCACCAAATTGAAGCATTTGTGTTTCTAAGCACTACATTGAAGTTTAATCTTTGAAAATTCAATACTTTGCTGGTGTATGTTGTAATTTTGTAGTTTTGGTCTTGTTTGATTTAAATAAACATTGGCTATTTTTCTAAACTGGTGCTGTGTCCATTTTGTAGTGTTTTCACTTTGTTACTGTGTTTGTTGGTATAGACACTTTACACATTTCCTCCGAGATAAACCTGACTAGGTGTGTATTTCGCTTACCCTGACTAGAGTGAGGGTCCCTGCTTGGACAGAGTGAAAACTGACTGCCAACCAGAGACCCCATTTCTAACAACAGTGTTAAAACTCAGGTACTCTGGGTATTGTATATTGGTAAGGTACATGGACAAGACAGTGGCAAAATCTGAGCTGTGAACATGCATGATATTGCAGGTTTTTGACAGTTTTTGTATTGTAACTTACCAGACTCCACTCTCCCAGGTATTCCTGTCAAGCCCTTGGGATGCAGAATTTTCAAGACCTTTTCCGCCTAGGGAAAGAGTTTTAATGGGGCACTGGGAGGGCTATCACCTATATTCTTGGCCTCCAGCTGCTGCCTGGAGCCCAGGGAACAGACCTTGACCCTCAGGCCATCCCACCTCTTTATAATGCCCTCTCTTGTGCACAGAGTGGTGTCTACGGCATTCACTCTATCAACTATCCTTCCCACATTTCCATTTTCCTAATGAGAGGAGTATGCTGGACTTGAGCTCCAAACAATTGTGGTTCTACTCTTATGATTTCATCCACCATGACTCTCAACTCATCTTCTGAAAAACAGGGCTTTTTGGAACATGACATGGTCGGAAAATTAAGTGGGTGACAGTGACTTACTTAACAGGAAAGTGAATAGACAAAAGTTTGTGCAAGGTGTTCTATGGGATGATGAAAATTTCAAAAAATGATGGTCAGGGTTCTTTGGCTCCCTGTGGAAATACAAAGCCTAGTGGTGTGTGACTGGGTGTGCTTTATAGTGTGATTTGCAGGTGTGTCCCCTGGACCAATGTTTGTCAGCTGTGTTATTTTTAAATTCATCCAATGAGCACTTGTCTGTTACTTTGCTGGACGTCTAGTGTGGTGGTCAACTAGCACTAGCTAACTGCTGCAAGGAAACTGGCATTGCAACTGCATGTTTGTAATAAGCTCGTGGTTGGCCACAGCGCTGGTGGCGTCGGAAGTCGAATCACCTAGATACAAGCTGCGCAGCAGCTGTAGGTCTGCCTTTTTTGTATGGCGGATGACAGTCATCCCTGTTTGTACCATAATACGGCAGTCTTGGGACTTCCAGTGCAACAGTCTTTTAAGGACAGTCTGGCAGTCTGGCGGTCCGACCACCAAACTTGTAATCAGACCCTGAGCATTTCCTACAGCATACACTGATGTAAAGATTGAGATAAGATGCCAAAATGTGATGGATTCTGTCTAGGAAATGCACACTTAGGTCAAGTATCTCAATATGAGCAGGGGGTTGTTTTAGAATGTTCTTTGAGAAGTAAACCCACTTTGCCCATATGGCACCTTATGGACTACACACTTGGGCTTGATATAGCAATGTAAGTAATCCAAGCTTTAAAATTCAGACTGGACCAGTAAGCACACTTCAGCATAATTCCCCTATACTACACATATGCTTTAAAAGACGGAATTCAATGTCCGCAGGGGATTGATGTAATCTTTGATGACCACAAATGCCCGCATGGACAACCGCGGAGAAACTGAAAATTATGTTAACACACTTATAGGTGGCATGGTAGCAGAATCTCTGCAACATTAAAAAAAAACTGGAGTTCTAGAAACACCAGTACCATCCAGGAAATTGCATGCATTTTGATTAACTCTGAACTGCTTTCACCATATATACATATATACATATACGCACACACATATATGTAAAAATATATGTGTATATATACATTTATTTATATATTTAGTCAACTAACTATAACTTGCTCCCCATCATGCATTGCTTATGACATCACATAATACCTCACTCATGACATGTTAAAAAACATCATTGATGACATTACTAATTATATTTAAATAAAAGCATTGTTGAAATTACTAATGGGGTCAACCATTGATTCTGACAGTGTGCCATAGGCTTTGTGAATGAGGAGTAATACAACAATCTACATTACTGGTTGGAATCGTATGAACCCATTTGTGAGCTTTCAACAAATGCAAAACAAAATGGACATTTCAGAACTGAAACACTTTTGATGGTGGTCATTGTGTTTTTACTTGTATTCATCCAAATGATGGGTGCAGTGTGGTTAGGTCACTCACGAAGAGCTGGCCACTGACCATCAATGAACTGTAGAGACTTTGGTTAACCTTTGCTGTGAAAAGCTAAAGGCTGAACAAATAGGGTGTTAGGTGGTCATGGAGGGGTGATTACAGGGTATAGCCACAGGCTGCAGTCCTTAGGCTAACTCCCAATGTGCATGACCAAAGGCCACACACAGAAGGGTTTAAAAACATGGTGAGGGTTGGGCACAGGGTATGGCCATAGGGCAATCCCACCGCCCATCCCTATTGTATGCTGCCTTGTGATACCAGTCCTTGCAGACAACTTCCACCATGTATGTTTAAAGTCTGTGAATAGTGGGCTGGTCATAGGTGCAGACCATGGACCCAGGCTAAGCCCTGTGTCAAACTCGTCTGTTGTATGGCAGAATATCGTATGTAGTGTAGGATTGTTGCTTGTGGAGGGTTGGGTGCAGGATCTTTCTGGAGAATATGACTGAGATGTCATTAGTGGAGTCAACAATGATATCATTTAACATATCATGAGTGATATCATATGTGAGATCACAAGTAGTGCCTGTGATGCAATTTATAATTAGTTCACTAAACTATGGTGTATTTCTTGTGTTTTTTAACATCAGCTTGTGTCCCATTCTAACATAAACATCACTTTAACCACACTTTCTTTTCTGTGACTTCCAGTGAATGTTTACAATATAAATCAATAGAAGTTAAGGTCTTATTATGAGCTAATGAAAAATCATGTACAACTTGTTTCTGCACCAAACTGTAGTTTATTGTGCAAAGTGGCTGCAACCCCAACCCATTTCAGCTGAAGCCTTGATCACCTGGCTAGACTCAAGGTCCTGCAGCCAATTCATAATGGGTGGCCATCCACAGCTGCACACGACCTTGGCCATTTGCAGTGGTGGTTAGCCACAGAGTTCATGGCCCTGCCAATGCAAGAAGCCAACCCAAACTGCAGACTGATTTTCCGTCCTCTGTGTGAGTTGGCTCTGGAGCCTGGCCTGCAGCCATGCCCTAAATTAGGCCTTCGGTGGGTGGGTAAATACCTGGGCCCATATTTATACTTTTTGACGCTAAACTGCGCTAACGCAGTTTAGCGTCAAAAAATTTAGCGCCGTCTAACGCCATTCCGAAGCGCCATGCGGGCGCCGTATTTATGGAATGGCGTTAGCCGGCGCAAGCAGACCGGCACTGCCTGGTGTGCGTGGAAAAAAACCACGTAGACCAGGCAGCGCCGGCGTAGGGGGAAAATGGCGCTAGGGCGTCTTAAAATGGCGCAAGTCGGGTTGACGCTAAAAAATCGTCTTAACCCGATTTGCGCCATTTTTCCGACGCCCAGACGCCATTTAAATGACTCCTGTCTTAGTAAAGACAGGAGTCATGCCCCCTTGCCCAATGGCCATGCCCAGGGGACTTATGTCCCCTGGGCATGGTCATTGGGCATAGTGGCATGTAGGGGGGCACAAATAAGGCCCCCCTATGCCACCCAAAAAAAATTGAAAAATATAGAAAATTATACTTACGTGAACTTACCTGAATGTCCCTGGGGTGGGTCCCTCCATCCTTGGGTGTCCTCCTGGGGTGGGCAGGGGTGGCAGGGGGGGTCCCTGGGGGCAGGGGAGGGCACCTGTGGGCTCATTTTGAGCCCACAGGCCCCTTAACGCCTACCCTGACCCAGGCGTTAAAAAGTGGCGCAAATGCGGCGTTTTTTGACCCGCCACCTCCCGGGCGTGATTTTTGCCCGGGAGTATAAATACGACGCATTTGCGTCGCCGTCATTTTTTTAGACGGGAACGCCTTCCTTGCATCTCATTAACGCAAGGAAGGCGTTCACGCTAAAAAATGACGCTATTTGCCAATACTTTGGCGCTAGACGCGTCTAACGCCAAAGTATAAATATGGCGTTAGTTTTGCGCCGAATTTGCGTCGAAAAAAACGACGCTAATTCGGCGCAAACGGAGTATAAATACGGGCCCTGGTGAGCACAATCTGTGGCAATGTGCAGTTGGTTGAGCCAGAGAGCCAGGCTCATTACTACTCTGCATGGCTAGACCCTGCACCCAGCCTGCTGGTTGCAGTGAAGAACTTACTAGATATTTGCCATGTTTCTACTTCTTGTTTTCTGTCTTCTTTCAGTGCTCACTTTTTTCTTCTTTTTTTATCAAATGTTTGTGCGCAACAGCCTCTTACATCCTTGTTTTACTTGTGAAACTTCTGATAAAGCTTTTCTGTGTTCTCATCATCTACATGGCAATTGTGCTTGCTGCACCAGGTGTACGCCTTACATTTCAAGCGATGTAGAGAAAAGACTCTCAGATGTAGAATACATTCCTCCTGCTGTTTATTGAGAAAGTTTCCTGGCAAGTTCAGAAGTGTGTCATCCTCCTGAGCCTCTGCACATGTTTAGACTTGAGGTGGTTTCTCATCATCTAGGTCTCGAACTAGTAGTTACCTGATAGAACTCAGCTAAGTTTCTGGCCATAGATATTACAAGTGCCCTTTCTTACATTAATTTTCTTTTCACCCAATCGATGGGTGAACGACTCCCAGACTTTGCAGTCTTTCGTGTATTTTGTCTCCCTCTGACAGCTCAACAAAGCACTGCAGTTCTTCCTTTTCCTCCTGTGCAGCTGCAGTTGATGTTCAAGGATGTTTTTGACATCTGATTGGGCCATTTTAGCAGTGAGGCCCAGCGGTAAATTTATTTGGCCTTCTGTCCTCCCTCAAACATTTTCAAATGTTTTTCTCTGGTCCACATGGAAAGTTGTTTTTGCTGTAGTAAGTTTAGCCATCGCTATGGCCACTAACAATGGTTTCCATATTAATTAAGGAGATCATGAACGTCACAGGGAGTACTGCCAACATTGCTAACTGAATCAGAATCATGGTCTCAGATAAGTTATAGCATGTTGTTGTCGCTTTGGCTCTCATTATCCTAATGAGACTACTGGATTTTGGGCGGCAAGATCGTTCGCAGTGTGGGGGATTTAGTATGACCCACGGTGAAGGACCCTTGTCACCCCAAATCTGGGTTTTTGCTGCGGCTAACTAGCAGTGCCTCATCTCTCCCAAAGGGAAGAGACAATTGGGAAGCAGAGCGCATGACATCCTAGTACTTCCAAAGGAAGTCGTGGCCACTCAGGTCACAACCGGTTCTCTCATACACAGTACAGTCTCATATAGAAATGACAAAGGCAGTTTAAGTTTTAAAGATTGGTTTAGTAAAACGACTGCATTTTAGATAGCAAAGCGTGAGCTGCAACAACCAGAACCACACAACACAGTACGATTAAAATAGTAACGATGAGAGTGAAGCACAAGAATAAGGCTATCATAGTGCAACTAGATTAGGTTCTCTCTAAGTTATATTCTGAGCACAGCATGTGAAGCTCTAAGCCTGCCATTCAGGTTCCCCCAGGAGGACATCAACCCTCATACCTGAGCAAAGGCCTGTAATCTGCATCAGCATCTGCAACGGGGCAGTCAGCATCTAGTTGTAGGTTCCTGGTCGGAATCTCCCTCTGATGTGTACTAGGACTAGAAAGTGTTTTTATAACTAACACGCAGATGTTCTAAGAAAATGTCCCTACGTAAGGATGCGTATTTTCTTCGAACACTAGAGACTAAACTTCTACCACGTTTACTGCCATGTACCAGACTGTAGCCTTGACTGAAGCACAGGGTGAGCAAGAATGCATTGTTTGAGAACACAGTGCTGAACTAAGCTAAACAGTGTGATAGAAAGAAATAAAACAAGACCGTAAAACTGGTTATTGTAAAATAACAATGTGAGGCTAAATAAAATGTTTCTAGGGCAAAGTGCACAGAGGGCTAATATGTTAACCAAACATGCATGAAGCTATTTTAAAAATGGCTACACTACACCCTCCCCTTGTCGGTAGAAAGTGGTTTAAGCCGAAGCTAAAAATGCCCTAAGCTAAAATATAAGTAAAACCCTATTCAATTTCAACAAGTTAAGAGGACACACAAGCATAGTAATTTTCAATTTAAAAAATGAGCATGCGACCAAGTGCCGAATTCAAAGGATAATGTCAATTTAGAATAAGTTCAAATCAAGCAGTGGTCATGAAAGCAGGATATTCTCCACTTTGGCAGATGACAAAACTGCTAAGTCCACGCTAAAGACTATCAAGGAGCAGGTGTGTTCCAAAGCCCCAGTGTCAACCATGGCGACATCCCGTGCAGTGCCTATGAATGAGTTAATGTCAGCTTCTTCCAGGAAGGGTATCTCGTAATCAGCTTCTCGAAGCAAATGCAGCCGCAGCGCGCATGTCTGGTAATGAGCCCTCATCGGGAACATCAACAGATCAGCATCAACCACTGGGGGACGTTGCTGTGAGAGACAAACGTCCAGTGCACGTTCAAAAGAGCACCAATGGCACCGAAACACGGGCTGCACACAATCCAAAGCCGGTCTGAATGATAGAGACCAGTCACACTCCAAATGTTCCAGGAGTGTTGCTCCAAAGTGCTGTATCATGCGTTCACGACACAGCTGCGCTGATGGGAGCGCCCACATTCGTCCTTGTTGCGGCGGGACAGCCATTGTGGAAAAACAACAGCAACAGCAACAGCAAAATGCCGGCTAATACAGCCAAAGTTATCGAAAATCCCCCAAAAATGCTTCCGAAAACTGAATAAATAGCCGAAGGTATTAAACCGAATATGGAAGAGAATGTGTGTACGAAACCAACACCAACGGCTTTGAAAAGCATTAAGGCCCATATTTATACTTTTTGACGCAAAACTGCGCCAACGCAGTTTTGCGTCAAAAAAATTAGCGCCGGCTAACGCCATTCTGAAGCGCCATGCGGGCGCCATATTTATTGAATGACGTTAGCCGGCGTTAGCCGCCGGCGCCATCTGGTGTGCGTTAAAAAAACGACGTACACCAGGCAGCGCCGGCGTAGGGGGATATGGAGCTTGGGCGTCAAGAAATGGGGCAAGTCAGGTTGAGGCAATTTTTGCGCCTCAACCCGATTTGCGCCATTTTTTTTCACTCTCTACCCCCATAGAAATGACTCCTGTCTTAGCAAAGACAGGAGTCATGCCCCCTTGCCCAATGGCCATGCCCAGGGGACTTCTATCCCCTGGGCATGGTCATTGGGCATAGTGGCATGTAGGGGGGCACAAATCAGGCCCCCCTATGCCACAAAAAAATAAAAAATAAAAACTTACCTGAACTTACCTTAATGTCCCTGGGATGGGTCCCTCCAGCCTTGGGTGTCCTCCTGGGGTGGGCATGGGTGACAGGGGGTGTTCCTGGGGG
Source organism: Pleurodeles waltl (assembly GCF_031143425.1). NCBI lineage: Eukaryota > Metazoa > Chordata > Amphibia > Caudata > Salamandridae > Pleurodeles > Pleurodeles waltl. Next base: position 754,696,413 of record NC_090436.1, read on the forward strand.
CATGGGAGGGCACCTCTGGGCTCCTTCAGAGCCCACAGGTCCCTTAACGCCTGCCTTTTGCAGGCGCTAAAAAACAGCGCAAAAGCGGCCGTATGTCATTTTTTTTGACCCGCCCACTCCCGGGCGTGATTTTTGCCCGGGAGTATAAATCCGACGCACATGCCTCGGAGGCGATTTTTTAGACGGGAACGCCTACCTTGCATATAATTAATGCAAAGTAGGTGTCCACGCTAAAAAACGACGCTAGCTCCATGGACTTTGGCGCTAGACGCGTCTAACGGCAAAGTATAAATATGGAGTTAGTTTTGCGTCGAAATTGCGTCAAAAAAAACGACGCAATTTCGGCGCAAACGGAGTATAAATATGCCCCTAAATATACGTCCCATGAGTTTGCCAAAGTGGCTCGGAAAGTTTGTATTCAACAGGGACTGTATTTCCACCGACGACCTTGCCACCTGAAGTGCGTAGGTCTCGCGTGCAGATGTAAGGGCCACATGCTTTTGAAACAATAAAGCCTTCAGTCTGCTTAACTTGTCGAAATTCACCTTGGAAGTAGCAATGTGAGGCCAAATATATGCTACCTCCCAATTTTAGTGGAGGGAAACAACACGTTCCCGCAGCAAGTAACGACCTTAGTGACCGAAACAACATAAACTATTCCGGCCCGCATACCACAACAGTCTTCACTATTGAGAAGGACGTAGCTGCCGTTTAAAAGCACCTGGAACGTGCATTTAATCAATTGGACCGGAACTCCCTTCAGATAGCAAGCCAAGTTTGCAACCGAGGCATTACACGCCCCATGCAAGGACAGCTGCTTAAAATCATCGAATGGCTGACTGAAGTCTTGCATTCACTACCGCTAAGAAAGACCTCTTTCATGCCATTGAGGCATTTGTACAAGAAGGGAAGCTCCCACACCTCATGGATGTAACTATCTCCCAACTTTTCATATCTGGCTACCGGAACATGTTTCAAGCAAGAAGTGAATTGTAATGTAGAAATAGGCAGATTTATAACCCTGTGTATCAACCACTCTCCAGAGGGAATCTCAGCCACGGTAAAAGGCAATCTTTTTAACTTTTCAATGTTGAGCATGACATAAGTCGCCTCCTTTTTAGCCATTAGTTGTTGTTGTTGCGTCAAATTAAAGGAAAAAAATATTTCCATGGCACTGATATGCTGCCACGGAACGCGACCCGCCTTCAATGTCTGAAGTGTCCAACCCAACTGCATAATGGACCTGGTCTGACTCTGTCCATGATATAAAGAAGACATATCAGATTGTATAATGTCTATAGCAGAAGAAACAATGTTTGTTAATTGTATATATCCGGTCGGACAAAGTGTGAATTCCATTATCCACAACAGCTAATGCTTGTTTTTCATATTTTCCTGATCTATCTGCCTTAACCGGGCTGCAGCCTCTTGTTGGGAAAGTTTCCATATTTCATTGTATACTTCATACAAGAAATGCTTCCTATGTGGTGTCTTCGGGCCTGACAAAAAATCTTGTAAGTCTAAGCCAAATAGGGGAGGAGGGACCGGGAGATTATATGGTCCAGTGTACAGTCTCCCAATTATAGTGAATAAATATAAAATACACTGTTCCAGAAAGGCTGCCAACCTAGGAGACCAGTAGTCTCAGGAGCGAGAGCCCTCAAGCATCACAATGGATGTCTAGCATCTTCATCGGGAAATACTCCTCACCAGGCCGGCACTGCAATGCCTGGCGGGCACCCCGATAGGGGGGATCTAAACCATACTCCTCTGATAGTGACTGGTAAGTTCAACTATACAGACCAAGATGCTTATAATTCGGCACCAGTACACAAGAGAGAGAGAAAAAAAGTGTTAATATTGGTTATTCATCACAAAATCTACATCATGATTTTTACTCAGTTAAACGAGGATGAAGACCAAGGTTAAAATCAAAAAAATGAAAGTCACAAATTGAGATGTAATGCTCGATAACTTTCAAAAGACAAATAAATATCAGAGGACTCTAGGTATTATAGGACCTCTAAGCTCGCGTGTAGTGGTCCAGCCGGATCCATTGACGCAGACAAAATCAGGCCGCCAATCTTGTTCGGCCACCAAAATGTCATATATCTTAACTACACCATCCCAAAAGATTGCGTGTATAGTGCGTTCAATGTCTCCTTCCAATTGTAAAGTTACTCTATACACCCTATTGGGTTCGGAGACACGCATATCTGCTGTTTCTACTTGTATGAAGTCATCAGTTGCTTGCACCTCCAGATGCTCTAGAAGATTCCGGCGAACTATTGTGACCTCTGCCGCGCTGTCTAGCAGTGCTAGAGCCCATGTCTTGTTCTCAAGAGAACCCTCTTCCTGAGTGGCATGTCTAACTGAGACTGCTGCCACTTTGTTCTTTTTAAACTGTTGTTTTTGTTGTACCGGTTTCTCTTCTTTCTTAATAGAAACCTCCGAAGAGCGTTGTGATTCCTGTCTCGGTTTCACGTACTCTGTTCTCCACTCTGACCGCCTACCTCTCTCATTTCTCTTTTCCGATGAGTCCTGAAAGGAACGAGATTGGCGTGTATCAGTATATTGATATCTATCAGGCGTTTTTATATTATCCCTTGTAGTGAATCCTAGTTCTTTTTAATGGGATAACAGGAGTTAGCTTAGCCTCTGGCTTGCAGACTCGTGCCCCCGTCACCTAGTGACTTTTAACCTGCTTAGCTTGTTCTGTCTTAGCCCATTTAATTATTTATTTCTTCTAAGATGGCTGCCTTGTTTATAGATAGGCCACTTGTTATGGGTAACATTATCAGTGTCACCGCGCCAAGGTGTCAAGATCAAGCACCAAAGACAAACAAACAGTAGGTGTTCACACTTAGGGATTTTCCCTCTCTATACTTTCGAGTGATTGTTTATATTAATTGCCATCCCAAGCATGTCTGTTATCTATTGTTTAGGAACACACCTACGTCAGGGGTCCTTGTAGATCTGTTTAAATACATCACACTTTAGACAGATAATCAGAGGGATTCCGACCAGAGGGCATCGCCACCATCACTGATACCGATGCTGCAGTCGTCTTGATGCTGACCCAGTCTTCGTGTCCCTGCGGAGTCTGAGATAGAGACCTCATTCCAAGGTAACGAGTGTTGGGGGCTCCTCTCATGGGCATGGCCTTGGCAGATTAGGATTAACAAACCCAGCTCTCCTTTAGGTAGGAGGTTAAGACTTACACATTAGGGTATTAGAGCATATTACATCTAATATATCTTTTTTACATATTGAAAGATGGTGGGAGTCTTTGTAATAATGACTCTCGTCTTCACAATTCTGTTTCTTGCATTATTCATTATCCTAATCATTGCAGCCCATGCAACTTATCGCAAATTGCAGTTATGTTAAATAAAAATATTGAAACTCTACTGCATCTTTGTAATTGCCTGTGTTTGTATGAGACATGATATATCTGTGAGAAAGGGGTAATCTCCGTTTAACCACGACACTCCCTGAGATAACTTATTCTCGAGTCCATGCGTAACGGCTGCCATAAATCACCTTTTAATATTGTGTTTCTGGTGAGGTGCTGCTAGTGAGCCGGTAAGGTTGGGACAACAGTTGCGACTTGTTGTAGGAAAGGCGTAGTCGCCTACACACAAAAGTACTGTCATCCTTAAACCAGCAGTCTTGCTCAGAGCAAGAGTCCAAACTATGACACCCTATTTCTGAGATTATACCTATTCTGCGGGGTCTCCGTACGTGGAGATTCTCCCCTTTCTTTTTTAGGTGTTTGTTGTTTCTTCTCCCAGCGCTTCTTATTACCCTCAGGTTTCTGTGTAGTATTATCTTTATTACTTTTTCCCTGAAATTGAGGTTTTTGCGGTCTTGCCCCCAGGTTGTCTCAACCGATACTGGAATAGGTTTCCGCTATTATTTTAGACAGTTCCCGCTCATGATCTTGTTGCGGGACGTCACAAAGACGCATGCGCACTGCAACTGCTTCCCCTTTAAGATTGTTTAGGATTATCGAAGAAACCGTGGGAAAGTTGCCCATCAGTTCCATTCCTAAATCTAAGGCCGGGGCGGCCCCGTATTCATCTTGAATTTGTTTAAGCACTTCCGGTAGGTTGGCTAATGTCGGTGTACCGTGTGCCATTGTGTAGAGCGCAGCAAACACCGTGCCCCATGTATTACAATGTTCCACTGTGGGACCCATCCCAAAGCGTAAATACATAGTTAGTATTCTATGTTTGTCCTGAGGTCCCGTATGGGGAAATACTGCCTCCAGCGTATTAATTTTTTGCGCCAGCCAAAATGGAGGCCCCTCCCGCTTTGCTGGCACCTTACCCATAATAGAGTGTACAGTCACTGGATTTATACCTGGTGTTACTGCATGTGGTTGTGCTGGAGCAGCATGCGCTGTGTTTGTATTTAGTGTCTGCATCACAAATTGTACTAAGCGTCTATATATTGCCGTTAAGTCAGAATAGAAGCGTCGAACCTCAGCCACTGCCATATTTGCAGCCGAAGGATGTGGTGTATATGTGGCCAATAAAGGCCAGGTAGGACCATCATTACTTAGTGGACCTAACCTTACTGGTAATATCGTGTGGGGTAGGGTGCCATCAAGCCAATTATTATGTCCTTGGTAAGATAGAGGAATCTCTAAATATGCGTACGCCCTGTATTGTCCAGGCGCGTTCGCTACTGTATATGTATGGAATGTATTTGTATTCCCATCAACTGCTGGAAATATGACCCAAGAGTAAAAAAGTTCCGTTCTATAGGCTGCGTGGGCGTCCACAAACGTGACTGGACCACCCTGGGCCGTAAGGCCGTGTGGTAGCAAATGTGCTGTGAGTGGTTGTCTCATGTTAAGAGCTATTTGTACAACCTGGGGATTCGGCCATTATAAAGGCACCAAGAATTCAGAGAAGGCACACCAAGATGTTTTTTTTTATCCTTTTAAGGTTCAAGGTTGAACAACCACTTGCTGTAATTAGGGTTACCTATACGGCGGTGGTGGAAATCCTCATTACCACGGACATCTCCGTATCAGGAACTGAGGAATCATTATATTATATGAGACCGAGATATACCGGTGGACCCGAAAATTAGAGCCTGACCAAACGTTGGCGGCACCATGTCGCGTTGGCTCTCATTATCCTAATGAGACTACTGGATTTTGGGCGGCAAGATCGTTCGCAGTGTGGGTGACTTAGTCTGACCCACGGTGAAGGATCCTTGTCATCCCAAATCTGAATTTTGCTCAAGCTAACTAGCAGTGCCTCATCTCTCCCAAAGGGAAGAGACCATTGGGAGCCGAGCGCATGACAGCTTAGTACTTCCCAGGGAAGTCGTGGTCACTCAGGTCACAACCGGTTCTCTCATACACAGTACGGTCTCATTTAGAAATGACAAAGGCAGTTTAAGTTTTAAAGACTCGTTTAATAAAATGACTGCATTTTAGATAGCAAAGCGTGAGCTGCAATAACCAGAACCACACAACACATTAGGATTAAAATAGTAATGATGAGAGAGAAGCACAAGAATAAGGCTATCATAGTGCAACTAGATTAGGTTCTCTCTAAGTTATATTCTGAGCACAGCATGTGAAGCTCTACGCCTGCCTTTCAGGTTCCCTCGGGAGGACATCAACCCTCATACCTGAGCAAAGGCCTGTAATCTGCATCAGCATCTGCAACGGGCAGTCAGCATCTAGTTGTAGGTTCCTGGTCGGAATCTCCCTCTGACGTGTACTAGGACTATAAAGTGTTTTTATAACTAACACGCAGATGTTCTAAGAAAATGTCCCTACGTAAGGATGCGTATTTATTACGAACACTAGAGACTAAGGGCCATATTTATACTTTTTGACGCAAAACTGCGCTAACGCAGTTTTGCGCCAAAAAAATGAGCGCCGGCTAACGCCATTCTGAAGCGCCATGCGGGCGCCGTATTTATTGAATGGCGTTAGCCGGCCGGCGCTGCCTGGTGTGCGTGAAAAAAAACCACGTACACCAGGCAGCGCCGGCGTAGGGAAAAATGGCGTTTGGGCGTCCAAAAACAGGGCAAGTCAGGCTGAGGCAAAAAAATCGTCTTAACCCGAATTGCGCCATTTTTTTTTGGGCGCCCAGACGCCATTAACATGACTCCTGTCTTAGCAAAGACAGGAGTCATGCCCCCTTGCCCAATGGCCATGCCCAGGGGACTTCTGTCCCCTGGGCATGGTCATTGGGCATAGTGGCATGTAGGGGGGCACAAATCAGGCCCCCCTATGCCACAAAACAAAATTAAAAAAAATACTTACCACAACTTACCTTTACTTCCCTGGGATGGGTCCCTCCATCCTTGGGTGTCCTCCTGGGGTGAGCAAGGGTGGCAGGGGGTGTCCCTGGGGGCAGGGGAGGGCACCTCTGGGCTCATTCTGAGCCCACAGGTCCCTTACCGCCTGCCCTGACCCAGGCGTTAAAAAGAGGCGCAAATGCGGGGTTTTTTGCCCCGCCCACTCCCGGGCGTCATTTTTGCCCGGGAGTATAAATACCACGCACATGCCTGGGAGTCATTTTTTAAGACGGGAACGCCTACCTTGCATCTCATTAACGCAAGGAAGGTGTTCACGCAAAAAAATTACTCTAACTCAATGAACTTTGGCGCTAGACGCATCTAACGCCAAAGTATAAATATGGAGTTAGTTTTGCGTCGAATTTGCGTCGAAAAAAACGATGCAAATTTGGCGCAAACGGAGTATAACTATGCCCCTAAACTTCTACCACGTTTACCGGCAATGTACCAGACTGTAGCCTTGACTGAAGCACATGGTGAGCAAAAATGCATTGTTTGAGAACACAGTGCTGAACTAAGCTAAACAGTGTGATAGAAAGAAATAAAACAGGACCGTAAAACTGGTTATTGTAAAACAACAGTTCAAGGCTAAATAAAATGTATCTAGGGAAAAGTGCACAGAGGCCTAATATGTTAACCTAACGTGCATGAAGCTATATTAAAAATGGCTACACTACATTGTGTTGCCGGCCCAACATGGCACACAGTAACACACTGCAATGGTGACAGGACCCCAGATTTGTTTCACACTGCTTTTGTGCCAAATGACAGCCCTCATTTATTTACTCGCCCCTTACCTCAGGCATGCACCACCTTCACAGCAGGAGGCAGGGGAAACAAGGCGTGGAGTGGAAGGAATCACCTCCCAGATAGACTATTCCATGTTATGACATAACATTCCTCCTTTACCCCAAACAAAATGAAAATACACAGACCAATAGTGCAAAACTACACAAAACCACTTGCCACATTTTCAGACCACCCCTGACAAGATGAAAATTTCCCTGCCCAATATCTCATCAGATCAGTACAAAGTCTTGCAGCTTACTGGGCAGTAATGGCTGTGGCCTGAGATGGTGTCTCCTAGACCCAGCCCACAGAGGAACACTCACCACAGTCTCTTCAGAATGGTTTAGCCCAGGTGTTTCTTGCTGGCGACTACCCTCCCGTCTGTCAGATGGGACCCCTTGAGAGCCCAGATCGTCTTCTGGAGAATCATCTCAGAGTGTTGTGACCCCGGGTGCCAAGGCAATCATCCCCGACTCCATGCCATGAGAGTCATTGGGTGGTGTGGCGGCACCAGCGTCCACAGGAGCGGTCTCAGACTGGTAGCACTTGAAAAATGAAATGTTAAGAGTCACAGACTCTTTTTGCTGCGGTGACCATGGTACCTTGGATCCTCACAACATTCCATGGTGTCAGCTAAACCGGGAGTCTAAACTTCCCACCTGGATGCCTGACCAACACCTGGTCGCTCACCTGAAGAGGCGACATTCTCGCCCGTCACCTTCTTGAAACTCGATCATTGGCATTTCCATGCTGATTCAATCTCCCACTTGCTTGTTCCTGCATCGCAGTTGGAACGTCAGAATGCGGGATGGTGTCTTCCATCTGTCTGTTCATGCACAAACAGCTTGTGATATTTTGGTAGTGATGTGGGGTGTGAGCCTATATTCGCTCAGGAATGCAGCAGACCATTGTCCGTTCGGAGTTCCTGAATGATGCCATAAGTAGCCATGATCTTTTCCAAACGTGGAATGACCTGCCCATCCATGGTCGTCTCCAGTATCTCCACCTCGGGAAACTTGGAAAAGTCATCAATGACCACCAGCATGTGCCGGCCATCAGGTAGTGCAACCAGGTCAGCACTGGCCTGACTCCATGGCTGTGATTATAGGTGCTGAAGGCTCAGATGGGCCCACGACCTGACAGAGGTGACAATGTCTCACCACCCTTTACAATTGGTGAGCTAGTCCTGGGAATTATACATTTCAGCAAAGTCTGGCTTTCGCTTTTACCACACCTTGGTAAGCCGCATGAGCCAAATCCACTATATGTGATTGCAAAGCCCGAGGAACTACCAGTCGCAGCCCTTGGAGCAAACAGCCCTCAGGCGACACAGACAGGTCTTGACGAACATGATGCAGAGCAGCTAAGGTGGTCCAGCTTCCTCAGTCCTTCTTGACAGATTATGTACCATCTTATGCCATCTCCCTGTGCGTACAGCCACCATGGCCAGTTGGAGACATTTATCTTCATGGGTGGCCTCCGTGAACTCCTGCATTGACACCGGTAATGGTCGCGATCATTCGACCACTAACCGGACGTCCTCTTCCACAGCTTCTGCCTCACCTTCATCCTGAAACAAGGCCAGTCAAGCATGCCTCAATACATAGTCTGAGGGATTTTGGGATCCCAACCGATACATCACAGTAAACTGATATTCTTGTAATTATAGAATCCGCTTTTCCATCTGAGGGGGAGACGTGAATGTGGACCAGTTGAAGAGCGGAACAAGAGGTTTGTGGTCTGTCACCACTGTGAAAGGCTGGCCATATAGATGAGGTGAAAGTGGTGACAACCCCAATGGACAGCATTGGCCTCTTGTTCCATCTCATTTAAGACTCGACTGGCATAGGCCACCGGTGGCCACTCTCCCTGTTCGCTACATTGAGACAGAATGGTGCCTAGCCCCACTGGACTAGCATCAACAGACAGTTCAGTCTCTTTGGCAGGATTGAAATACCTCAAAGGGGTATGAGCTGACAGTGAATTTTTGGTGGCAAGGAAGGCACTTTCCTGGGCAGGTCCCCAGTCCGAGGGAGCGTTGGTCTTTGTCAGTTCTCATAGAGGAGCAGTGAGAGACACCAGATTCAGAATGAATCTGCCTCAGTGCGTGACCATGCCAAGAAAGCTGCGGACACCGGTAACAGATGTGGGTGCAGGCGGAGTCTGAATGTCTTGTACCTTCTCTGGGTCTGGCATTAGTCCTTTATCACAGAAGTGATATATGAAGAACACAAAGTGAGTCAGTAGAAACGCACACTTTTCTCGGTGCAGCTTTAAACCACGCTCTTGGAGGCGCTTGAATGTGTCTCAAAGTCTTTCAAGGTGTCCTTCCATTGTAGGGGCATGCACCAGTACATCGTCACTTACGTTAATGACCCCATCCAGCCCTGCTAGTACTCCTCTGATGGTGTCCTGAAAAACCTCTGCAGCGCTGGAAATCCCAAAGGTGAGTCGGGTGTACCTCCGGAGCCCCACATGTGTGGAAAATGTGGTGATGGCTCTGGATCCAGGGTTAAGCATGAGCTGGAAGTCGCCTGCCCTCAGGTCCATTTTTGAGAACTACCTGGATTCACTCACTTTGGCCACAATGTCATCAACGCTTGGGGGTAGGTGACGTTAGTGATGAATAGCGGCATTGGGCAACCTCATATCTTCACAGATCCTCACCTCCCCAAGCTGTTTGGGCTTTTGGGTGACCACAATCAGCAAGACCCAAGGTGTGGGTCCCACAACTCTCTCAATGATGCAGGTAGCTTCCAGTTTTCGCAGCTCCTCCTCCACTTTGGGGTGCAGATGGAAGGTGACCCTGCGAGGTTTCAGTGCCACTGGTTGGATGGACTGGTCAATGTGAAGGCGTATCAGTCTTTCTTTCAAACACCCAATTCTATTAAACAACTGGGAGTGTTCTGCTATCAACCCTTTTGAGAGGTACGCTAAATGCAAATGACACCAGACCCAGCTTCTCTGCTGTCCGGCAGCTCAGCAGCAAACCAGAACCAGTCTTGGTGACGTAGATGTTATTTCAAGCCGTTTCCAGCTCCTGCTTCCGCCTCCCAGTTGTCCTCTCCTCTCACCTCCCTACTTAATGGCAGCTGCTGCGCGGTAGGACAAGCAACATCACTGACCTAGTCAGTGAACTGCTCTGCCACCTTGTAACTCCGCTGGCAAGTGAACCCCTTCTATCCTCTGAACTCTGACATCTGTCATGAGTTCAAGGCCCTCCTCCACCCTCAGGCCTCTGCCTGCGCCTCATCCCTGGTGTCTAGTGGGAGAGCTCTTCTCTTCTGCTAGGCTGCCCTCTGCCTTTTTTCTCTTTTTACCTCTTTTGCCTCTTTTTACTCTTTGTGTGCCTGTTCCTTTTGTGTCTTTTGCTTTCTGCGTTTATTCTCTCTTCCTCGTTTTTCTCCTTTCACTCCTCTCTCTCTCTCTCTCTCTCTCTTAACTCCCGCCCTCTTCTCTCTCCCCCTGCCACTGCTGCCCCTGTGGCCCCACCCCCTCATTTTGTGCTGTTTCCTGCTCACACTCCCGCCTCCCAGCTGTCCTCTCCTCCACCCCTCCCTACTTAATGGTGGCTGCTGCACAGTAGCACAAGCAACCTCACTGACCTAGTCAGTGAACTGCTCTGCCACCTCGTAGCTCCACCGGCAAGTGAAGCCTTTCTGTCCTCTGAACTCTGACTCTCATAGGAGTTCGAGGCCCTCCTCTACCCGCAGGCTTCTGCCTGCGCCTCATCCCTGGTATCTAGTGGGAGAGCTCTGCTCTTCTGCTAGGCTGCCCTCTGCCATTTTTCTCTTTTTTCATCTTGTGCCTCTTTTTACTCTGTGTGTGCCTGTTCCGTTTGTGTATTTCACTTTCTGCGTTTATGCTCTCTTCCTCGTTTTTCTCCCTTCACTCCACTCTCTCTCTTCACTCTCGCTCTCCCCCTCTCTCTCTCTCTCTGTCTCTCCCATGCCGCTGCCCCCTCCTCTCTCTCACGCTCTATCCCCACAGCTGCTGCCCCACAGCCTGCCCCCTTTTTCCGTGCCGTTTCCCGCTCCCGCCTCCAAGCTGTCCTCTCCCCCCCCTACTTAGTGGCAGATGCTGCACGGTAGGACGAGCAACCTCACTGACCTAGTCAATCAACTGCTCTGCCACCTCGTAGCTCCACCGGCAAGTGAAGCTCTTCTGTCATCTGAACTCTGACCTCTGTCAGGAGTTTGAAGCCCGCCTCCACCATCAGGCTTCTGCCTCTCCCTCATCCCTGGTGTCTAGTGGGAGAGCTCTGCTCTTCCGCTAGGCTGCCCTCTGCCTTTTTTCTCTTTTTTCCTCTTTTGCCTCTTTTTAGTCTTTATGTGCCTGTTTCTTTTGTGTCTTTTGCTTTCTGTGTTTATTCTCTCTTTCTCATTTTTTACGCTCACTCTGCTCACTCTCTCTTCACTCTCATTCTCCCCCTTCTCTCTCTCCCCTGCCGCTGCTGCCCCTGCGGCCCTACCCCCTCCACTCTTTCACGCTGTATCCCCCCGCTACAGCCCTCCCTCTTTTATCACACCGTTTCCAGCTCCCACCTCCCAGCTGTCTTTTTCTCCCAACCTAATGGCAGCAGCGGATGCGTGCCCGTCCGTGACCGAAACGCGACCAGGCCTGGACCCCTGGTCCTGCCACCTGCTGCCTCAACACAGCAGCAAAACTCATCGCACTCAACCCAGGATGCAACACCAACTACAAGCAAGCATCTCAAGGCAACACACACAGTCCCTTGAGCTGCCTCCACTGCTGTCATACCTGCACCACCTCCAAGACTGGGGACCCAGCAAAACCCACCTGTAACATCTCTCTGAACCTGAAACCCCTGGAGTGCATCCTCCTCAACGTCTGCTCCCTCCATAAACACGCCATCAAAATCTGGGACCTCCTCGACCCCACCACCCTGGACATTACATTCCTCACTGAGACCTGGACCAACAACTCCTCAGGCCCAGACATCACTATCGCCATCCCCCAGGGATACAAGATCTCCCAGAAAGAGCACACCAGTCACCCTGGGGGAGAAGTGCCATCGTCCACAAGTTCAACCTCCGCCAGAACACACACTCCAAAGACTCCAAAGAAGCCACAAACCTGATGGAACACCTCCACTCCAAGCTATACACCAGCCCGACATCCACCGTCAGGGGAACCATCATCTACCGCCCCTTCAGCCCTCGCACACCTTTTGCCGACTCCATCACAGACTGCATCTCCGCACAAGCCATCGCAGCCAACAACATATACCCTGCTGGGAGACCTCAACTTCCACCTAGGGAATCTACAAGACCCCAACACTGCATCCCTCATAGACAACCTCCACAACATAGGAGTCCAACAGATCATGACTTAGCCATAACACTCAGCAGGACACACCCTCTATCCCATCTGCGCTACAGGAACTTCCGCTACCTTCAGCCACACCACGGAACTCCCATGGACAGATCACCGATGCATCCACTTCACCTTCAACACACCCTCCATCACCAGACCCACAACTCCAGCCATAGCGTAGAAACTGGACAAGAATAACCGACGATCAGCTCACCGCTGCCCTCGCCATCCCCGACCCCACCATTGCACGCAAAGAAGATCCAAACACCGCAGCACACACCTTCCACAAGTGGATCATCGACTGCACCAACATCATAGCCCCCTCAAAAAGTACACCACCCACGCAAATAGAGACAGCTGGTTCACCCCCGAACTCTGGGACTCAAGGCACACTTGTCGCCGCCTCGAGAAAATCTGGAGAAACACCAAATCCCCAGAATCCCACAGCAACTTCATATATGCCACCCGCACACCACCAACTCATCAGAAACACCAGAAAGAAGGCTATCCAAGACAGGATGTCCTCACAAGCACACAACAGCAAGGAACTCTCCAGCATCATCAAGGAGTTCACCCAATCCAACAGTGAAACAATGGACATCCCACCCTCACAGGACCTATGTGACAGACTCACCACCTACTACCACCACAAAATCAAGACCATCTACGATAGTTTCAACAAGGACAACCCACGTGCAGAACCCCATCTTCCAAACCCTGACACCAACAAACGTACAATCTCCACCTGGACGCCCCTCTCCACTGAAGATACGATGAAAACAATGAAGTCCTTACACTCTGGGGCTCCCACGGACCTATGCCTCCATCACATCCTTAACAGAGATGCAGACACCTTCGCCCCCATGCTCCACCTCACCATCAACTGCTCACTAGCAGCCGCCACCTTTCCCGACGACTGGAAACATGCTAAGATCAACCCCCTCCTCAAGAAACCCTTGGCAGACCCCACCGACCTCAAAAAACTTCAGGCCCATCTTCCTACTTCCATTTCCTGTTAAACTAATTGAAAAGAAACAGTCAACAGCCAATTCACCACGTTTTTAGAAGACCACAACATCCTCAACATCTCCCAATCTGGATTCAGGTCAAACCACAGCACCGAAACAGCCCTCCTGGCCACAACAGATGACATCCGCTCCCTACTGGATGAGGGAGAGATGGCAGCACTCATCCTACTTGACCTCTCGGCAGCTTTCAACACAGTCTCCCATCACACCCTGATAAGAAGACTCCACGAATCCCGCATCAGAGACAAGGCCCTCGACTGGATCCGATCCTTCCTCTCCAGCAGAATGCAACAAGTAAGACTTGCCCCATTACTCACAGATCCCATACCCACCACCCCAGGGATCCTCCCTCAGCCCCAGGCAGTTCAACGTCTACATGGCCCCGCCAGCCACCCTTGTCAGAATTTAGGGAATAAATATAATCTCCTACGCTGACGACACCAAATTCGTCCTCTTCCTCTCCAACTAACCCGACAAGGCCAGACACAGCTTCCACAAAGGCATGAAAGCAGTTGTCAACTGGATGAGAGACGTCTGCCTTCAACTCAACACAAACAAGACAGAAGTACTCATCATGGGCCGTCAACCCAACGCATGGAGCAACTCCTGGTGGCCACCCACCTTCGGAAGCCCACCCACCCCGCCAGACAAGCCAGCAACCTCAAAATCCTCCTGGACCCCGACCTCAGCATGAACCATCAAACCAACTCCTTCACCTCCACCTGCTTACGCACCCTCCACCTCCTACACAAGACCTTCAAATGGATCCCCCTCAAACATAGAAAGACTGTCACACACTCCCTCATCACCAGCAGACTGGACTACGGCAACGCACTCTAAACCAGAATCAACAAAAAACTCACCCACAAATTGCTAAACATCTAGAACGCCACCGCCAAACTGATCCTCGACCTACCCCAACACTGCCACATCTCGCAACACCTATGTACACTGCACTGGCTCCCCATAGAGAAAAAAATCTCTTTCAAAATCCTCACCCTCTCATACAAAACAACACCTGACCAGCCTACCTGAACCAGCAACTCAACTTCCACATACCCCACAGGACCTTGCGCTCAGACCAGCTCTCTCTCGCAGAAGTACTCCGCATCAGAAAAACCAGAACAGGAGGACGCACCTTCTACCTCGCAGCTACCACCTGGAATGCCCTACCCATCCACATCAGACAAACTACCTCCCTCCCTAGCTTCACCAAGGAGATGAAGACATGGCTTTTTTATCCACCTCACTGGTACACGCTACACTTCCCCCCTTGCACCTTGAGACCCGGGTGAGTAGCTGCACTTTACAAAAACTGATTGATTGATTGATTGATTGATTGAGATGTTAGTGCTAATGGTCTGAGCCTCCTGCGTGATGTCAGTCCTGAACACTCCCGCCAGGGGAAGTGGAGTAGATGACCCAAATGCAAACACTTTTGTCGTGGTGGAGCAAAGCATTGTTTAAGTTGGAGTGTCTTCATCACCTGGAGAGGCATGATATTGATTGAGGCTCCTGTGTCTATGAGTGCTACGACTGGCTTGCCCCTCACTTGGATGTTGCATTTTGGGATGCGTTTCCTGGGACCGCCTCCCGGTTGCATGGCATGAATCACATGGACTGTACTCTCTGACTCGCCATCATCCATGTCTCCATCGCCTTCATCTGATGTATGGATCTGTGCGGCCTGTACTGTCTTGGATTGATTTGGCTTCTTGGAGGAGGCGGACCTGCAGACCTTGGCGAAGTGGTTTGGTTTATTACCGTTTCCCCTGAGCAGAGCACTGTCAGTATGACCCTCCACACATGTAGCAGGCTCGGGTTGCTGTGCTTGACTTTGGGAGTGATTTCTTTCGATCCGCGTGGGTGGTGGTAACAGCGTTCACCGGTTCCTTTTTTACCGGTCTTTGCAGGGCTGCCTCCATAAGAGCTGCTCGAACCTGTGATAGCTCCTTGTATCTCTCCCGAGTGAGCATGTTTGCCATAGACGTTCCCGGTACTTGCAGAATGTTCTCCTTCAGCTTAACTAAGTGACTATCTTGGAGAAATTGTACCCGAATCTCATCCTCCGCATCCAGCAGGGTGCAGATGCTTGCCAATTCCCGGAGTCTTGCGTAGAAGGTGTCCACCGACTCTTCGGGGAGCTGTCTAGCTTGACTCAGGAGGACCTTTAGTAATCCGGGTTGGCTACTGGTTCAAAGTAGGCTGTTTGGGCTCTCTTTACTGACTGGTCTGTGAAAGGTGGTCCTTTCTCTATGAGGGACTTACTAATTTTGTGGGTGGCAGCCCCTGCCAGATGTAAGAGCATGGGATGGCACTGATCATTGTCTAAAACGATGGCTGCAAAGTATGTTTTGAATCTCTCAACCTATTCTTTTCACTTAGCCCCCTGGGCTGATGGTGAGCCTTCAATTATGAAGGGTTCCAGCGCAGGTATTGAAGACATTGCGCTCCACAGGTGATGTCAGTGCCCCTCCCAGTGGTTTGTCCAGTGATTAACGTCAGGCCCCTGCGTTCTTGTCTGGGTTTTACAGTTTCTCCCAAGCAGGCCCTCATCAAGGTATACTTTAGTTGATGAGATAGTTAATGTTGACTGGGGGATGGGCCCCTAAGTGAATAACTGTGTTTGCACTGTTCTTTGTGGGGGGCAGCCTCCCTTCAACCTGGGTGACACTCAGACCGCCCATAACTGGGGGGCCTTGATAACTTACTGCTTGTTCAGTAGCAGCAGCCCAGCAGACGCTCGTCCTCTGACAGAGAGGCCACCCTGGAGGAACAGCTAATATCCAATCTCCTCAAGCTGTTGTCAGCAGGGCAGGATGAGTGCTGGCCTTCAGTTCTCCTCCCAATGGCACGTGGAGTGCTAGAAGGGGTCGGGGTCACTGATCCGAAAGGCAGCGCATGCTCAGCACCCTTGCAGAGAGCAGTGCTTTAGAGCCTCTGACAGCCAATCACTGTGGCGCAGGACGTGCCATTAAACTCCTCCGACAGGTGGGAGCACAACACGACCAACATGGGAGCTGCGGGGTGTTCTGTCAAACACAGCAAGGAGAAGGAGATGGCGTATGCGATTGACCAGGGGACACCCTCGCTTGTCACCATTTTGTTGTGTTGCTGGCCCAAAGTGGTGCACAGTAACACACTGCAGTGATGTGAGAAAGTAGCCTCTTTCTAGCATGGTTACCACCACTTTTGGCCTATTTGTGAGTGTGTGTCAGTGTGTTTTTACTGTGTCACTGGGATGCTGCTAGCCAGGACCCCAGTGCTCATAGATAAAAAACTACATGTCAGTGTGTTTTGCCTGTCTCACTGGGATCCTGCTAGCCAGGAACCCAGTGCTCATAGTTTGTGGCCTAATGTGTAAACCTGTGTAGTGCCTAACTGTGTCACTGAGGCTCTCCTAACTAGAACCTCAGTGGGTATGCTCTCTCTGTTTTTAAATTTGTCACTGTAGGCCAGTGACTTCATTTACCAATTTCAGTTGGCATACTGGACCCCCCCTTATAAGTCCCTAGTATATGATACCTAGGTACCCAGGGCATTGGGGTTCCAGGAGATCCATATGGGCTGCAGCATTTCTTTTGCCACTCATAGGGAGCTCAGACAAACCCTTACACAGGACTGCCATTGCAGCCTGTGTGAAATAGTGCACACTCTATTTCACAGTCATTTTCACTTGCACGTAAGTAATTTATAAGTCACCTATATGTCTAACCTTCACTTTCTGAAGGTTAGGTGCAAAGTTACTAAGTGTGAGGGCATCCTTGCACTAGCAAAGGTGCCCCCACATAGTTCAGGGCCGTTTCCCCAGACTTTGTGAGTGCGGACACGCAATTACACATGTGCACTACATAGAGGTCAATACCTATAGGGAGTTTCACAATGGTAAATCCGAATATGGCCATGTAACTTGTTTAAGATCATGGAATTGTCCCACCATTCCAAATCTGGTATTGGAGAGCCAATTCCATGCATCCTGGGGGCTCCACAATGGACCCCCAGTACTGCCAAACCAACTCTCTGAGGCTTATACTGTAGCTACAGCTGCTGCCACCTCACACACAGGGTTCTGCCCTCCTGGGATCTGGGCAGCCCAATCCCAGGAAGGCAGAACAACACATTTCCTCTTAGAGCAGGGTGTTACACCATCTCCCTTTGGAAATAGGTGTTACAGGCTGGGAAAGGGTAGCCTCCCCAGCCTCTGGAAATGCTTTTAGGGGCTCAGATTGTGCCCTTCTTGCATAAACCAGTCTATATCGGTTCAGGGACCCCTTCTCCCCTGCTCTGGCGAGAAACTGGACAAAGGAAAGGGGAGTGACCACTTCCCTGTCTATCACCACCCCAGGGGTGGTGCCCAGAGCTCCTCCAGTATGTCCCAGACTTTAGCCATTTTGCTTTGCAAGGTGTGGGGGCACTCTGGAGGGCTCTGAGTGGCCAGTGCTAGCAGGTGACATCAGAGACCCCTCCTGATAGGTCCATACCTGATAAGGTAGCCAATCCCCCTCTCAGGGCTATTTAGGGTCTCTCCTGTGGGTTCTCTTCATATTCTGCTTGCAAGTTTCCTTCAGCAATCCTCTGCAACAACTTCAGACTTTTCTAACCTCAGATCTACCACAGCATGCTCCAAGAAATACTGTAACTGCAACAAAGTGTCTACAAGAGACACTTTCCTTCAGCAACCTCAGCTCCAAGTCAGCAACTGCACAGTCTTGAAACTCCCTGTCTTCATCCTGCACCTGAAAAACTGAAGAAATCTCCTGTGGAGTGATGAAGTCACTCCCTTACTCCAAGCAGGCACCTTCCAAGATGACAACCGGTACCCTGGGACTCCTCTCACAACAACGAGTGTGCTCCTAAGGTCACAGAGGGTAGACATCATTGACATAGACTGTCCTGAAATCCTGCTGATGCAATTTGGAGGAGGTAAGACCTTGCCTTCCCCAAGAACGACAGTACCCCTGTGTACTGTGTCTTCTTCACCTCCTTCATGCACAGCATATCCCAGTTCCCCAGCACTGCACACTGTGATGCTCAACTCGCTGAGTTGTTCTACGGCGACGTGGGACCTTCTTTTTTTGTGCTGCATCATCCACATTTTGCACCTCCTTTGAACCCATATCCTGAGGCTTCTGGGGGTACTGGCTGGCATCCTGAGGGCTCTCTAAAGTGCTGAGAGGTCCCTCTTCCTTCTCACACAGAGTAGAGGCCCTCAAGTCCCTCCTGGGTCCATCCAGCACCATTTTGAGGAAATATACACTTTTGGCATAGCCAAGGCATATTGGCTACTTCCAAAATGAAATGTCATCTGCAACGATCTTCACGCTGTGGGACATTTTTTGCATCATGCAGGGACCTGCTGGCATCTTCCTAGGGTGCATTTCTGCAGTCTTCAACTAACCAGGGACTCTTCTTTTGCACCTTCTTCTGGGTTGGCAGGGGCTCCTGTCCTTCCTGAAAGTTCTTTTGACTTCTGGACTTGATCCCCTTCCATTGCAGGTCTTCAGGTCCAATAATCCAGCAGATGTTCTTTGCAGACTTGGTTGGCTGCTGCAAAATCCCAAAAACGATGTGTAGTGTGAACTAAGGAAACTTGCAGTACTTTACTCCTGCTTTTATGGGCTCTGGGGTGGGGTAATTTCCTTACCTTTATTGTATTCTTACTCTCCCAGCGATTCTGCACAGACTACACTTGTCTAGGGGGAAATTCGTGATTCACATTCCACTTTTTTTGTATATGGTTTGTCTTGCCCCTAAACCTATTTTCTCCCATTGCATTCTATAGGATTTCCTACTGTTTGCATTGTTCTATGACTATTTACTTGTCTAATTTTGGTGTCTAGTGTATATATCATGTATAAAACTTACCTCCAGAAGGAGTATTGTTTCCAAGATATTTTTGATACTGTGTCCCCCAAATAAATACCTTTATTTTTGGTAACACTGAGTATTGTCTTTACTTGTGTATAAGTACTGTGTAACTATAAGTGGTATTGCATGAGCTTGCATGTCTCCTAGTTCAGCCTAAGCTGCTCTGCTATAGCTACTTATATCAACCTAAGCTGCTAGAACACTATTACTTCACTAATAAGGGATAACTGGACCTGGTATAAGGTGTAAGGACCCAAGGTACCCACTACAAACCAGGCCAGCCTCCTACAAGTGATGACAGGACACCAGATTTGTTTCACACTGTTTTGGCGCCAAACTGCAGCCCTTATTTATTTACTCACCCCTCATGTCAGGGGCGCACCACCTTCACAGCAGGAGGCAGGGGTAAACAAGGCATGGAGTGGGACGGAATCCCCACCCAGACGGACCATTCCATGCTCCGACATAACACGGCAGACGTTTCCTGAAAAAACAGTTGAGTTGAGTATGACCCAACCGTATTTGTAGAATCTTGACACAGGGAGCAGCTTGGGAGTTTTTTATGACTGCAAAGTACAGTTTTTAAATTTAAACAGCCCCCAAATGTGTCAGTAGTCCATGTACGAGTTTTTGATGGAATCTGAAACCTGAAATGACGGCGGCAGTCCTCAGCCTTGAGGATGGGGCTCACAGCCCGCTGTCTAGTTGTCATGCTCACGGAATGTGGGCGACTTGTTATGTATATCGCGTTGGACACTTGTTTGAAAATATACACATTGTTTAGTTCCATCACATTCAACACTAATTTTGTGAACAGTTTTTAATTTCTTCACTTCCATCATAGAAAGAGCACAATCCACTTTGAAACATATCAATGATGTCCGATCACAGCCTTTTAATGCTGCTAGAATATGAGTTCAAAACTGAAGAAATAAAATACAAAGCTAACAATTAAACCTGTAACAGACCCATAATGTTTGCAGATTTAAGCTGTGAAGGTGTTAATAATATCTATAAAGAATGCATCAATATGTGGGCTTTTACTGCTAAATTGCAAGACTCATACTTGTTAGAATTCTGAAAGGTACTTTATATAAAAACGCAAGGTCCGAGGCAATGTGCTCTTTACTGTAGGACTAAAATTATTGTTGAGAAAAGGGATCAGGGCAAAATGCCATATATAACTCTTATGAGAGGAAAATATCAGCAAAGGCAGCCTCTCTTGAGTTTCCTACTTTATGATTGAAGGGCACCATAACTTTGGCTATTATAGAAAAATCAATAACAGAACAAAAGCTTTCTTCACCAATTTGTCCGAAAAGTTTCTTAAATCTATGATGAAGTTACACGAAGGTCAGAAATGGTATTTCAAATGAATGCGCTTGCAATAAATTCCCATTTTCCATGTTGCAGTGTTAAATATTTTGAAAGGGCTGCGACGGTTCCCGTGTTCCCTATTGTTTAAAGTATGGGTTCATATGCCCAAGTGATAACATATAAATGAATGCACCAGAATTTTATTCGACTCCTTTATCATATTGCTTCGGACAGGGAAAATAATAGATTAACCCAGTTCTGTTGGATATTGGAGGGTTTTGTAATCAGGTGCATTAATGCATCTGGCACCAATTTACTTGTGTCAGTAAAGAGGTCACAACAATGCACACCTTTAAAGGACTAATCTCTGTTAAATTGTTTCTTAATACTATGAAAATACCTTATTCAATTCCCAGTTTCATTATTTATTCAGAACATTTACTTAGTCTTTGACAATTAGAAACTTTTTCGTGTGTCTAAATATATATCCAATGAAAGAAATAGTAATAAAGAAAAATACGCCTTAAACTCAAAAGAATAAAGGACATAATTGTGAGTCCCGTTGCATCGTGCATGCATCACGCAACTGGTGCAAGCCCGAACCAACTTAAAAATGAGGGGGCATACTTATGCCAAGGGGGCGCAGTGCAGCAAGTCAACTTGCTTTGCTGCAGTGCGGCACTAGGAAAGGGCAGGAATGCACCGTATGTAAGGCAAACGGTGCATTCCTGACTTTTACTCCTGCGCTGGTGCACAATGGGCTGCCTAGCGCCAACGGAGGCAGCCTTGCACCATGTTGCAAGGCAGCCTGCATTCCATGCATGATTGTTTTTGTGTAGGAAGGGGCACCTTCCTGCACAAATACAATCCTGAGAGGCTTTTTCCTCTTTCTGTGTTTGCCGAATGAAGTAAACATAGAAAGAGGAAAAAACAAGGAGAAATAAAGATATTTCTCCTAATTATGGCTCTGCTGGGAGGTGTATCTTTTTGGCATATTCCTAACTTTACCTGTTTTTGCAAATGTGAGAATGTGTCAAATCCATGGATTTTGCGTGAGAATTCCCACGCAATACCCATGGAAACCTCAATTTGCCCAGAGTCACATTACTCAAGATTTATGAGCCACAGAGGGCCACGCAAAGTGGTCTGGCGTGGATTCATAAATCTAATTTTCATTTACATCACTCTTGTGTGATGAAAGAGCGACGCAAAGGGACTCATAAATATGCCCAGAGATATATGAAGCCATGCAAGGCTACTTTGTCTGGCCCTGAGTGGATCCATAAATCTGGAGTAAAGCAATGCAGCTCTAAAAGTTACATTGCCTTAATCTGCCCTAGGAAGACGTTCCATAGTAGTTGCACTGGTGTTCCCACACAACTCCTATGGTTTTTGATGCATTTCCAGATTTCCAGAAGTGGTATTCCTGGGAATGTGACAGTAAGATAAGCCTTCTCAAGGGAGGTGTAACAAGGATAAATATCTTTACTTCTCTTTATTACTTCCTCTTTCTACGAGCGCTGCATTCTGCAGCACACATAGAAATAGGAATACACTTTCCAGGATTGTTTTTGTGCAGTGGCTCTTACTTCACACTAACAATCCTGCATCCAACACAGGCACCCTTGCACAAAGGTGCAAGTGTGCCTGTATTGTGCGCCAGTGCTGGGGAAAGGACAAGAATGTGCCATATTGCAATAAATATGTGTATTCCTGCCCAGCAATAAATATGTCTATTCCTGTAACATAGCACGGCAAGGTGACTTGCTGTACTGCATTGTGTTACAGTCCCATAAATATGTCCCCAAGTGTCTCACATTCAGACTAAAATAATGCAGGTATTTGTGAGTTTGGTACTTTTACATAGACATCCACCTTCGTACAAAAGTGTTTGCCTCCTATGCATGGCTTGTGCTATCAAGGCATAACTTTCTCACATGGCAATAATGGAAGGGTGTTAACAAGTTAATGTATCTAAAGCAATATCAAGAGAGTGTCCAAGGAGTACCTCATAGAAGACAGTCTAGATTATGGTCTGAACTTGCAAGTTAACTGATCTAATGATTCATGGAGCAGGCACAAAAGTGTTGCTCCTGTGTTACCTCAATAAAAGTATTGTATGTAGATCTAAGAAAGAGCCTTTTTCGGGTGGTCTCCCCTTTTGTTTGTGCTGTTGCTGGTTTTGAACTCCACACACTGAGGCACTGCTGTCCAGTGCCCAGTGTATGTGCTCTATCCATCTAAATCGTGACAGAATTAGCTAACTCCTAAGTGGCATATTTACATGTTAGGTAAGGGCACAGTATATATTGCAAAAATTAGACCAATGGCAGGGAAATACATTTAAATGGGCCCTGCTATTGCAACAGATGGTTTGAAATTACTTCAATTTTAATGACTAGATAAATCACATCACTGAAGTGACAAGTCCAATCAGTGAAAAGATGCTACATGTGGCAGAGCAGTGAGAGTGAAAGAAAGTGACAAACAATGCAAAATATTTGCAGTGCGTATAAGACAAAGTAGTCTTAGCCAACAGGAAAGTAATTTGGAATAAGGGAACCATAAATGGAAACAAATCAAAGCAGAGTTTTCAAAAGTCCCATCATTAATGAAAAAATGGTGAAGACATAACAGTCAATGTTTCAACCCCAAGACATATTTGAACAGGGTATTCCTCAAAAAAGACATCGCAAGCTGGAAATAGATAGGAATTGTCAGAATACAGTAAAGAAAGTATGACTAAAGTGAAAAATCCTCAGGAAAAATGGCATCATATTTCTCACCTGCCCAAAGGTAAGGCAATTCCAAAATCATTTGGGACCATCGATGTCCTACATGTATTTCCTATACCAAGAGAAAAACTAAATTACAATGACTGAATCATCCAGAGCACAAATCAAAGGCAAGTGTCACTCTGTTAAAAAAGCAGGTGAAGGCAGGCCAAAGATTATGCAGCAGTCAGAGAGGGATATAAAATCAGTGTTGCAAAGATAAGAAATGCGTGGTCTGATCGATAAAGTATTATACACCAGTGTCAATAGGAACCACAAATACACCGCTTGGAATCACAATTAGTAGGAGCCCTTAATTCTATGTCAGGACCGGAGGCTTCTGATTCTGCTATCTCCTTCTTTACTGACAAACACAGGCAAGGTGAATGTTGTGGCAGACTGGAACTCTCGGTGCCACCGGGATCCCAGCGACTGGCGAATGCAACCCGAGTGTTCCAGTATCTGGATCACCTTTGGGGTCCGTGCTTGATGGATCTTTTTGCATCACGGCTAAAAAAACAACTTCCACTTTTTTACAGTTGAAGACCAGATCCGCTGACAGTAAGCTTGGATGCCTTCCTACAATCGTGAACAGGGGAATTAACTTATGCGTTTCCCTCCTTTTCCATGGTTCACAGAGTTCTATCCAAGCTCTGGAGCTGTGTTGTGCTCCACCAATTCAGATCCTGCCGTCCGGGGATCTGTTAATGGACCTGATGGGGCATCCTCATCCCCTAATTCAGGAGGGATAATTGTTCTTCATGGCATGCAGGATTTCATGGGACCTGAACAAGTCTCAGAATTTTCAATTCTTCCTCTCTCAGTCCCTGGCGCCTAGTACACATAAGAGATACACCTCTGCTTGGAAGCGATGGCTTGATTGGTACAGTGAGAGGGGTATGGATCCCTTGGGGCATCAGTGCAAAAGATTGCCAATTTCTTGTTCCATTTAGCATCACAAGGTTTGGCCTACAGAACAATCAACAATTTTAGATCAGCCATTTCGGCGAAACATCCTCTTATTGATGGTAAGGAGATCAGAGAACATCCTTTAATTTATAAACTCTTGCACGGCGTGTGTATGGTGCGACCACCTCTCCCGAAATGTTCATCTCTATGGGAGGTAAATGTAGTCTGGAAATTCTTACAAGCCTGGCCAGCTAATGAAGAGCTTTCAAGAAAGCAATTATCAGCAAAACTGACGGTCTTGCTTTGCTTGATATCCTGTAGGAGAGTGTCCGATGTCAAAGCTCTGGATATTGCAGGTAGAGTTTTTACTCCGACTGGGGTTTCTTTTTGTATTTCCAAATGCACAAAATCAAACTCCAATTGTATTAGTTACCTGAGTTTCAGAGGTTATATTAAGTTATGTGTGGTGCAATGCATGAAGGTTTACGAAGATGTTATGCGTGTTTCGCAGAGACCATTCGGGCCAATTGTTAATTTCTCTTCAAAAACCCTTTGGTCCTGTCTCTGCAGCAACTTTGGCAAGATGGGTCAGATGGTTGTTGCAATAGGCTGGGGTAGATATATTTGTTTTGAGAGCTAATTCAGTAAGGGGAGCAATGGCTTCCAAGGCATTTGAATCAGGGTCAAGGTTAGAGGATAGTACGACAGCTGCGGATGGGTCATCAGATTCCACTTTTAAAATGTTCTATCACAAACCAATTATGGATGTTGCTTCTGGTAGTGTCACTCAACTTTAAACTAGCATAATCTGAAGCCTCCGGTCCTGGCATAGATCCAAAAATTGTTCTTGCATTCGCATCAAGAATTTGCAGTTCTATAAAGGACATGGAGGCGAGGGTTATCCTGCCCAAACAAAGGACACTTTTTTATGTATGGACATAGTTATTGTGTTACGATGACTTGTTTTTCCCACCTGATATATCAAATCCAATACGCTTTATCTGAAGATGTTACAACAATATTTTTCTGCAGATAACAAATATACTTGAAGGAGTCAGTGACGGTTGACCTGAAGTTGCAGAAGGGAAGAAGAGTTGGTCATAGTTGCACTGTTGTGCTGGTTTGTCACTGATCCTAAATGAGGTTACCTAGTAGTTGTTCAAGACTTCTATTCTGGTTGGTTGGAATAATTCAACTTTTCGATGTGTTTACAAAGGATGGACTTTGTCAGGGAAGGACTATATAGTATAGGGTGGGCCCTGGTTGGTGGGCCATATGGAGGCTGTGTGGTCTCATGAGAAATGTAGTCATGTTTTATTGGCTGCTGTGTTTGTCACTAAAGCAAGAGATATCATAATCCTCGCCTCAGTGTCATTATTAGAATTGAAAATTCTTGACGCAAATGCAAATACATTTTTGATTCTTCATCCACAGTCTGAGATAAGTGCCAATTAATTAGAGAACCTTGTTGATGTAAAAGTAAAAACTGTTTACCATAGGCAAGCAAGAATAAGTCCTCCACACAACTTAATAGGAACAGAAGGGTAGCATAAAGATTCGGCAATCGCGCTTTCATAGAAATAAGCATAAACAAAACAGAGAGACCATAATAAGGCAAACAGCATGGTGGCACGAATACAAGGAGAGTTGATAGAGGGATCATATTCGTGTGTCCGAGTCCCAGCTCCTAGACCAGCAAGATTATTCTCTGTGTTTGGATTACAGAACACACTCAATCTGAGCTTTAAATAAGAGACATGGAAAGAAGACTAGGAATGTATTGCAAGATCAGAGGTTGCATGGGTGCTCTATTGGAAAATACATAAAAGAGGTCATGCCAAACAAATCAAACAAAGTAAGCCACCATAATAGTAACAGAAGCAGGGTGATTCCAAAGAGTTTACACACCAGTGTGCTTGAGTCAGAACTATTGGGAATACATGATCACCCTTGCATACAGAGAGGAGGGGACACAACCAATATATCCAAGTTAATAAACTTCACCTTCCTCAGGACATTCGGTTATCGTTGTAACATAGGGTCTTCTTAGTCACTTGACATCTAGTCCAAATAAATATAGGTGTATTAATTACACCGTCTCAATAATACCAAACATTTCATTCAATTAATTCTATTCCCACTCACAACCACCAACCAGAAAAAGTGTAAATAGAAAGACTCAGTGCACCACATAAAAAGCCAAATAGAAAACACACCGCCATGTGAAAAAAAGCAAATAAGGCAGATAGAACACACCTACATAGTAACCAAATACCTAATACAACTTATGCTTGTGACCAACTGCCGCACGGAGACACAGATAGTTACTTGATCCTTTGTTAAACTTTTTGAAGAATGCTATAACAAAAAAAAAAAACACGGACCTGCTCAGATCTAACATTCAATCTTAAAACACACCGTAAATGCTGATGTCAAAACTAAACTGCCCGTGTACCCGCATCTCACTTACCTGTCCCAGTATACAAACGGGGGAGGTACAACCAGCACGATTTTAGATGGCTCGACATCAAACAAGCCCTACGCGATACTAAGATATTTAACCCCTTCGCTGCCAGGCCTTTTCCCCCTCCTGTGCCAGGCCTTTTTTTGCCTATTTGGGGCAGTTCGCGCTTAGGCCCTCATAACTTTTTGTCCACATAAGCTAACCAAGCCACATTTGCGTCCTTTTTTTCCAACATCCTAGGGATTCTAGAGGTACCCAGACTTTGTGGGTTCCCTTGAAGGAGGCCAACAAATTGGCCAAAATACAGTGAAAATTTAATTTTTTTTAAAAAAAATGGAAAAAGTGGCTGCAGAAGAAGGCTTGTGGATTTCCCCCTGAAAATGGCATCAACAAAGGGTTTGTAGTGCTAAACTCAGCAGCTTCCTAGCTTTCAGGAACAGGCAGACTTGAATCAGAAAACTCAATTTTTCAACACAATTTTGGCATTTTACTGGGGCATACCCCATTTTTGCAATTTTTTGTGCTTTCAGCCTCCTTCCAGTCAGTGACAGGAATGGGCATGAAACCAATGCTGGATCCCAGAAACCTAACCATTTCCGAAAAGTAGAGACAATTCTGAATTCAGCAAGGGGTCATTTGTGTAGATCCTACAAGGGTTTCCTACAGAAAATAACAGCTGAAAGAGAAAAATATTGAAATTGAGGTGAAAAAAACATCAATTTTTCTCTACGTTTTACTCTGTAACTTTTCCCTGCAATGTCAGATTATGGAAAGCAATATACCGTTACGTCTGGTGGACTCCTCTGGTTGCGGGGATATATAGGGCTTGTAGGTTCATCAAGAACCCGAGGAACCCAGAGCCAATAAATGAGCTGCACCCTGCAGTGCGTTTTCATTCTATACCGGGTATACAGCAATTCATTTGCTGAAATATAAAGAGTAAAAAATTGCTATCAAGAAAACCTTTGCATTTCCAAAAAGGGCACAAGATAAGGTGCTGAGGAGCAGTGGTTATTTGCACATCTCTGAATTCCGGGGTGACCATACAAGCATGTGAATTATAGGGAATTTCTCAAATAGATGTCTTTTTTACACACTCTCCTATATTTGGAAGGAAAAAATGTAGAGAAAGACAAGGGGCAATAGCACTTGTTTTGCTAATCTATGTTTCCCCAAGTCTACCGATAAAAATGATACCTCACTTGTGTGGGTAGGCCTAGCGCCGGCGACAGGAAACACCCCAAAGCGCAACGTGGACACATCCTAAATTTTGGAAAAAAACGGAGGTGTTTTTTGCGAAGTGCCTACCTGTAGATTTTGGCCTCTAGCTCAGCCGGCACCTAGGGAAACATACCAAACCTGTGCATTTCTGAAAACTAGAGACCTAGGGGAATCCAAGGAGGGGTGACTTGCGGGGCTCGGACCAGGTTCTGTTACCCAGAATCCTTTGCAAACCTCAAAATTTGGCTAAAAAAACACATGTTCCTCACATTTCTGTGGCAGAAAGTTCTGGAATCTGAGAGGAGCTACAAATTTCCTTCCACCCAGCGTTCCCCCAAGTCTCCCGATAAAAATGATACCTCACTTGCGTGGGTAGGCCTAGCGCCGGCGACAGGAAACACCCCAAAGCGCAACATGGACACATCCTAAATTTTGGAAAAAAAACAGAGGTGTTTTTTGCGAAGTGCCTACCTGTAGATTTTGGTCTCTAGCTCAGCCGGCACCTAGGGAAACCTACCAAACCTGTGCATTTCTGAAAACTAGAGACCTAGGGGAATCCAAGGAGGGGTGACTTGCGGGGCTCGGACCAGGTTCTGTTACCCAGAATCCTTTGCAAACCTCAAAATTTGGCTAAAAAAACACATGTTCCTCACATTTCTGTGGCAGAAAGTTCTGGAATCTGAGAGGAGCTACAAATTTCCTTCCACCCAGCATTCCCCCAAGTCTCCCGATAAAAATGATACCTCACTTGCGTGGGTAGGCGTAGCGCCGGCGACAGGAAACACCCCAAAGCGCAACGTGGACACATCCTAAATTTTTGAAAAAAACTGAGGTGTTTTTTGCGAAGTGCCTACCTGTAGATTTTGGCCTCTAGCTCAGCCGGCACCTAGGGAAACCTACCAAACCTGTGCATTTCTGAAAACTAGAGACCTATGGGAATCCAAGGAGGGGTGACTTGCGGGGCTCGGACCAGGTTCTGTTACCCAGAATCCTTTGCAAACCTCAAAATTTGGCTAAAAAAACACATGTTCCTCACATTTCTGTGGCAGAAAGTTCTGGAATCAGTGAGGAGCTACAAATTTCCTTCCACCCAGCGTTACCCCAAGTCTCCCGATAAAAATGATACCTCACTTGCGTGGGTAGGCCTAGCGCCGGCGACAGGAAACACCCCAAAGCGCAACGTGGACACATCCTACATTTTGGAAAAAAACAGAGGTGTTTTTTGCGAAGTGCCTACCTGTAGATTTTGGCCTCTAGCTCAGCCAGCACCTAGGGAAACCTACCAAACCTGTGCATTTCTGAAAACTAGAGACCTAGGGGAATCCAAGGAGGGGTGACTTGCGGGGCTCGTACCAGGTTCTGTTACCCAGAATCCTTTGCAAACCTCAAAATTTGGCTAAAAAAACACATGTTCCTCACATTTCTGTGGCAGAAAGTTCTGGAATCTGAGAGGAGCTACAAATTTCCTTCCACCCAGCGTTCCCCCAAGTCTCCCGATAAAAATGATACCTCACTTGCGTGGGTAGGCCTAGCGCCGGCGACAGGAAACACCCCAAAGCGCAACGTGGACACATCCTAAATTTTGGAAAAAAACAGAGGTGTTTTTTGCGAAGTGCCTACCTGTAGATTTTGGCCTCTAGCTCAGCCGGCACCTAGGGAAACCTACCAAACCTGTGCATTTCTGAAAACTAGAGACCTAGAGGAATCCAAGGAGGGGTGACTTGCGGGGCTCGGACCAGGTTCTGTTACCCAGAATCCTTTGCAAACCTCAAAATTTGGCTAAAAAAACACATGTTCCTCACATTTCTGTGGCAGAAAGTTCTGGAATCTGAGAGGAGCTACAAATTTCCTTCCACCCAGCGTTCCCCCAAGTCTCCCGATAAAAATGATACCTCACTTGCGTGGGTAGGCCTAGCGCCGGCGACAGGAAACACCCCAAAGCGCAACGTGGACACATCCTAAATTTTGGAAAAAAACGGAGGTGTTTTTTGCGAAGTGCCTACCTGTAGATTTTGGCCTCTAGCTCAGCCGGCACCTAGGGAAACCTACCAAACCTGTGCATTTCTGAAAACTATAGACCTATGGGAATCCAAGGAGGGGTGACTTGCGGGGCTCGGACCAGGTTCTGTTACCCAGAATCCTTTGCAAACTTCAAAATTTGGCTAAAAAAACACATATTCCTCACATTTCTGTGGCAGAAAGTTCTGGAATCAGTGAGGAGCTACAAATTTCCTTCCACCCAGCGTTACCGCAAGTCTCCCGATAAAAATGATACCTCACTTGCGTGGGTAGGCCTAGCGCCGGCGACAGGAAACACCCCAAAGCGCAACGTGGACACATCCTACATTTTGGAAAAAAACGGAGGTGTTTTTTGCGAAGTGCCTACCTGTAGATTTTGGCCTCTAGCTCAGCCGGCACCTAGGGAAACATACCAAACCTGTGCATTTCTGAAAACTAGAGACCTAGGGGAATCCAAGGAGGGGTGACTTGCGGGGCTCGGACCAGGTTCTGTTACCCAGAATCCTTTGCAAACCTCAAAATTTGGCTAAAAAAACACATGTTCCTCACATTTCTGTGGCAGAAAGTTCTGGAATCTGAGAGGAGCTACAAATTTCCTTCCACCCAGCGTTCCCCCAAGTCTCCCGATAAAAATGATACCTCACTTGCGTGGGTAGGCCTAGCGCCGGCGACAGGAAACACCCCAAAGCGCAAAGTGGACACATCCTAAATTTTGGAAAAAAACGGAGGTGTTTTTTGCGAAGTGCCTACCTGTAGATTTTGGCCTCTAGCTCAGTCGGCACCTAGGGAAACCTACCAAAACTGTGCATTTCTGAAAACTAGAGACCTAGTGGAATCCAAGGAGGGGTGACTTGTGGGGCTCGGACCAGGTTCTGTTACCCAGAATCCTTTGCAAACCTCAAAATTTGGCTAAAAAAACACATGTTCCTCACATTTCTGTGGCAGAAAGTTCTGGAATCTGAGAGGAGCTACAAATTTCCTTCCACCCAGCATTCCCCCAAGTCTCCCGATAAAAATGATACCTCACTTGCGTGGGTAGGCCTAGCGCCGGCGACAGGAAACACCCCAAAGCGCAACGTGGACACATCCTAAATTTTGGAAAAAAACGGAGGTGTTTTTTGCGAAGTGCCTACCTGTAGATTTTGGCCTCTAGCTCAGCCGGCACCTAGGGAAACATACCAAACCTGTGCATTTCTGAAAACTAGAGACCTAGGGGAATCCAAGGAGGGGTGACTTGCGGGGCTCGGACCAGGTTCTGTTACCCAGAATCCTTTGCAAACCTCAAAATTTGGCTAAAAAAACACATGTTCCTCACATTTCTGTGGCAGAAAGTTCTGGAATCTGAGAGGAGCTACAAATTTCCTTCCACCCAGCGTTCCCCCAAGTCTCCCGATAAAAATGATACCTCACTTGCGTGGGTAGGCCTAGCGCCGGCGACAGGAAACACCCCAAAGCGCAACATGGACACATCCTAAATTTTGGAAAAAAAACAGAGGTGTTTTTTGCGAAGTGCCTACCTGTAGATTTTGGTCTCTAGCTCAGCCGGCACCTAGGGAAACCTACCAAACCTGTGCATTTCTGAAAACTAGAGACCTAGGGGAATCCAAGGAGGGGTGACTTGCGGGGCTCGGACCAGGTTCTGTTACCCAGAATCCTTTGCAAACCTCAAAATTTGGCTAAAAAAACACATGTTCCTCACATTTCTGTGGCAGAAAGTTCTGGAATCTGAGAGGAGCTACAAATTTCCTTCCACCCAGCATTCCCCCAAGTCTCCCGATAAAAATGATACCTCACTTGCGTGGGTAGGCGTAGCGCCGGCGACAGGAAACACCCCAAAGCGCAACGTGGACACATCCTAAATTTTTGAAAAAAACTGAGGTGTTTTTTGCGAAGTGCCTACCTGTAGATTTTGGCCTCTAGCTCAGCCGGCACCTAGGGAAACCTACCAAACCTGTGCATTTCTGAAAACTAGAGACCTATGGGAATCCAAGGAGGGGTGACTTGCGGGGCTCGGACCAGGTTCTGTTACCCAGAATCCTTTGCAAACCTCAAAATTTGGCTAAAAAAACACATGTTCCTCACATTTCTGTGGCAGAAAGTTCTGGAATCAGTGAGGAGCTACAAATTTCCTTCCACCCAGCGTTACCCCAAGTCTCCCGATAAAAATGATACCTCACTTGCGTGGGTAGGCCTAGCGCCGGCGACAGGAAACACCCCAAAGCGCAACGTGGACACATCCTACATTTTGGAAAAAAACAGAGGTGTTTTTTGCGAAGTGCCTACCTGTAGATTTTGGCCTCTAGCTCAGCCAGCACCTAGGGAAACCTACCAAACCTGTGCATTTCTGAAAACTAGAGACCTAGGGGAATCCAAGGAGGGGTGACTTGCGGGGCTCGGACCAGGTTCTGTTACCCAGAATCCTTTGCAAACCTCAAAATTTGGCTAAAAAAACACATGTTCCTCACATTTCTGTGGCAGAAAGTTCTGGAATCTGAGAGGAGCTACAAATTTCCTTCCACCCAGCGTTCCCCCAAGTCTCCCGATAAAAATGATACCTCACTTGCGTGGGTAGGCCTAGCGCCGGCGACAGGAAACACCCCAAAGCGCAACGTGGACACATCCTAAATTTTGGAAAAAAACAGAGGTGTTTTTTGCGAAGTGCCTACCTGTAGATTTTGGCCTCTAGCTCAGCCGGCACCTAGGGAAACCTACCAAACCTGTGCATTTCTGAAAACTAGAGACCTAGAGGAATCCAAGGAGGGGTGACTTGCGGGGCTCGGACCAGGTTCTGTTACCCAGAATCCTTTGCAAACCTCAAAATTTGGCTAAAAAAACACATGTTCCTCACATTTCTGTGGCAGAAAGTTCTGGAATCTGAGAGGAGCTACAAATTTCCTTCCACCCAGCGTTCCCCCAAGTCTCCCGATAAAAATGATACCTCACTTGCGTGGGTAGGCCTAGCGCCGGCGACAGGAAACACCCCAAAGCGCAACGTGGACACATCCTAAATTTTGGAAAAAAACGGAGGTGTTTTTTGCGAAGTGCCTACCTGTAGATTTTGGCCTCTAGCTCAGCCGGCACCTAGGGAAACCTACCAAACCTGTGCATTTCTGAAAACTATAGACCTATGGGAATCCAAGGAGGGGTGACTTGCGGGGCTCGGACCAGGTTCTGTTACCCAGAATCCTTTGCAAACCTCAAAATTTGGCTAAAAAAACACATGTTCCTCACATTTCTGTGGCAGAAAGTTCTGGAATCTGAGAGGAGCTACAAATTTCCTTCCACCCAGCGTTCCCCCAAGTCTCCCGATAAAAATGATACCTCACTTGCGTGGGTAGGCCTAGCGCCGGCGACAGGAAACACCCCAAAGCGCAAAGTGGACACATCCTAAATTTTGGAAAAAAACGGAGGTGTTTTTTGCGAAGTGCCTACCTGTAGATTTTGGCCTCTAGCTCAGTCGGCACCTAGGGAAACCTACCAAAACTGTGCATTTCTGAAAACTAGAGACCTAGTGGAATCCAAGGAGGGGTGACTTGTGGGGCTCGGACCAGGTTCTGTTACCCAGAATCCTTTGCAAACCTCAAAATTTGGCTAAAAAAACACATGTTCCTCACATTTCTGTGGCAGAAAGTTCTGGAATCTGAGAGGAGCTACAAATTTCCTTCCACCCAGCATTCCCCCAAGTCTCCCGATAAAAATGATACCTCACTTGCGTGGGTAGGCCTAGCGCCGGCGACAGGAAACACCCCAAAGCGCAACGTGGACACATCCTAAATTTTGGAAAAAAACGGAGGTGTTTTTTGCGAAGTGCCTACCTGTAGATTTTGGCCTCTAGCTCAGCCGGCACCTAGGGAAACATACCAAACCTGTGCATTTCTGAAAACTAGAGACCTAGGGGAATCCAAGGAGGGGTGACTTGCGGGGCTCGGACCAGGTTCTGTTACCCAGAATCCTTTGCAAACCTCAAAATTTGGCTAAAAAAACACATGTTCCTCACATTTCTGTGGCAGAAAGTTCTGGAATCTGAGAGGAGCTACAAATTTCCTTCCACCCAGCGTTCCCCCAAGTCTCCCGATAAAAATGATACCTCACTTGCGTGGGTAGGCCTAGCGCCGGCGACAGGAAACACCCCAAAGCGCAACATGGACACATCCTAAATTTTGGAAAAAAAACAGAGGTGTTTTTTGCGAAGTGCCTACCTGTAGATTTTGGTCTCTAGCTCAGCCGGCACCTAGGGAAACCTACCAAACCTGTGCATTTCTGAAAACTAGAGACCTAGGGGAATCCAAGGAGGGGTGACTTGCGGGGCTCGGACCAGGTTCTGTTACCCAGAATCCTTTGCAAACCTCAAAATTTGGCTAAAAAAACACATGTTCCTCACATTTCTGTGGCAGAAAGTTCTGGAATCTGAGAGGAGCTACAAATTTCCTTCCACCCAGCATTCCCCCAAGTCTCCCGATAAAAATGATACCTCACTTGCGTGGGTAGGCGTAGCGCCGGCGACAGGAAACACCCCAAAGCGCAACGTGGACACATCCTAAATTTTTGAAAAAAACTGAGGTGTTTTTTGCGAAGTGCCTACCTGTAGATTTTGGCCTCTAGCTCAGCCGGCACCTAGGGAAACCTACCAAACCTGTGCATTTCTGAAAACTAGAGACCTATGGGAATCCAAGGAGGGGTGACTTGCGGGGCTCGGACCAGGTTCTGTTACCCAGAATCCTTTGCAAACCTCAAAATTTGGCTAAAAAAACACATGTTCCTCACATTTCTGTGGCAGAAAGTTCTGGAATCAGTGAGGAGCTACAAATTTCCTTCCACCCAGCGTTACCCCAAGTCTCCCGATAAAAATGATACCTCACTTGCGTGGGTAGGCCTAGCGCCGGCGACAGGAAACACCCCAAAGCGCAACGTGGACACATCCTACATTTTGGAAAAAAACAGAGGTGTTTTTTGCGAAGTGCCTACCTGTAGATTTTGGCCTCTAGCTCAGCCAGCACCTAGGGAAACCTACCAAACCTGTGCATTTCTGAAAACTAGAGACCTAGGGGAATCCAAGGAGGGGTGACTTGCGGGGCTCGGACCAGGTTCTGTTACCCAGAATCCTTTGCAAACCTCAAAATTTGGCTAAAAAAACACATGTTCCTCACATTTCTGTGGCAGAAAGTTCTGGAATCTGAGAGGAGCTACAAATTTCCTTCCACCCAGCATTCCCCCAAGTCTCCCGATAAAAATGATACCTCACTTGCGTGGGTAGGCCTAGCGCCAGCGACAGGAAACACCCCAAAGCGCAACGTGGACACATCCTAAATTTTGGAAAAAAACGGAGGTGTTTTTTGCGAAGTGCCTACCTGTAGATTTTGGCCTCTAGCTCAGCCGGCACCTAGGGAAACATACCAAACCTGTGCATTTCTGAAAACTAGAGACCTAGGGGAATCCAAGGAGGGGTGACTTGCGGGGCTCGGACCAGGTTCTGTTACCCAGAATCCTTTGCAAACCTCAAAATTTGGCTAAAAAAACACATGTTCCTCACATTTCTGTGGCAGAAAGTTCTGGAATCTGAGAGGAGCTACAAATTTCCTTCCACCCAGCGTTCCCCCAAGTCTCCCGATAAAAATGATACCTCACTTGCGTGGGTAGGCCTAGCGCCGGCGACAGGAAACACCCCAAAGCGCAACATGGACACATCCTAAATTTTGGAAAAAAAACAGAGGTGTTTTTTGCGAAGTGCCTACCTGTAGATTGTGGTCTCTAGCTCAGCCGGCACCTAGGGAAACCTACCAAACCTGTGCATTTCTGAAAACTAGAGACCTAGGGGAATCCAAGGAGGGGTGACTTGCGGGGCTCGGACCAGGTTCTGTTACCCAGAATCCTTTGCAAACCTCAAAATTTGGCTAAAAAAACACATGTTCCTCACATTTCTGTGGCAGAAAGTTCTGGAATCTGAGAGGAGCTACAAATTTCCTTCCACCCAGCATTCCCCCAAGTCTCCCGATAAAAATGATACCTCACTTGCGTGGGTAGGCGTAGCGCCGGCGACAGGAAACACCCCAAAGCGCAACGTGGACACATCCTAAATTTTTGAAAAAAACTGAGGTGTTTTTTGCGAAGTGCCTACCTGTAGATTTTGGCCTCTAGCTCAGCCGGCACCTAGGGAAACCTACCAAACCTGTGCATTTCTGAAAACTAGAGACCTATGGGAATCCAAGGAGGGGTGACTTGCGGGGCTCGGACCAGGTTCTGTTACCCAGAATCCTTTGCAAACCTCAAAATTTGGCTAAAAAAACACATGTTCCTCACATTTCTGTGGCAGAAAGTTCTGGAATCAGTGAGGAGCTACAAATTTCCTTCCACCCAGCATTACCCCAAGTCTCCCGATAAAAATGATACCTCACTTGCATGGGTAGGCCTAGCGCCGGCGACAGGAAACACCCCAAAGCGCAACGTGGACACATCCTACATTTTGGAAAAAAACAGAGGTGTTTTTTGCGAAGTGCCTACCTGTAGATTTTGGCCTCTAGCTCAGCCGGCACCTAGGGAAACCTACCAAACCTGTGCATTTCTGAAAACTAGAGACCTAGGGGAATCCAAGGAGGGGTGACTTGTGGGGCTCGGACCAGGTTCTGTTACCCAGAATCCTTTGCAAACCTCAAAATTTGGCTAAAAAAACACATGTTCCTCAAATTTCTGTGGCAGAAAGTTCTGGAATCTGAGAGGAGCTACAAATTTCCTTCCACCCAGCGTTCCCCCAAGTCTCCCGATAAAAATGATACCTCACTTGCGTGGGTAGGCCTAGCGCCGGCGACAGGAAACACCCCAAAGCGCAACGTGGATACATCCTAAATTTTGGAAAAAAACAGAGGTGTTTTTTGCGAAGTGCCTACCTGTAGATTTTGGCCTCTAGCTCAGCCGGCACCTAGGGAAACCTACCAAACCTGTGCATTTCTGAAAACTAGAGACCTAGGGGAATCCAAGGAGGGGTGACTTGCGGGGCTCGGACCAGGTTCTGTTACCCAGAATCCTTTGCAAACCTCAAAATTTGGCTAAAAAAACACATGTTCCTCACATTTCTGTGGCAGAAAGTTCTGGAATCTGAGAGGAGCTACGAATTTCCTTCCACTCAGCGTTCCCCCAAGTCTCCCGATAAAAATGATACCTCACTTGCGTGGGTAGGCCTAGCGCCGGCGACAGGAAACACCCCAAAGCGCAACGTGGACACATCCTAAATTTTGGAAAAAAACAGAGGTGTTTTTTGCGAAGTGCTTACCTGTAGATTTTGGCCTCTAGCTCAGCCGGCACCTAGGGAAACCTACCAAACCTGTGCATTTCTGAAAACTAGAGACCTAGGGGAATCCAAGGAGGGGTGACTTGCGGGGCTCGGACCAGGTTCTGTTACCCAGAATCCTTTGCAAACCTCAAAATTTGGCTAAAAAAACACATGTTCCTCACATTTCTGTGGCAGAAAGTTCTGGAATCTGAGAGGAGCTACAAATTTCCTTCCACCCAGCGTTCCCCCAAGTCTCCCTATAAAAATGATACCTCACTTGCGTGGGTAGGCCTAGCGCCGGCGACAGGAGACACCCCAAAGCGCAACGTGGACACATCCTAAATTTTGGAAAAAAACAGAGGTGTTTTTTGCGAAGTGCCTACCTGTAGATTTTGGCCTCTAGCTCAGCCGGCACCTAGGGAAACCTACCAAACCTGTGCATTTCTGAAAACTAGAGATCTAGGGGAATCCAAGGAGGGGTGACTTGCGGGGCTCGGACCAGGTTCTGTTACCCAGAATCCTTTGCAAACCTCAAAATTTGGCTAAAAAAACACATGTTCCTCACATTTCTGTGGCAGAAAGTTCTGGAATCTGAGAGGAGCTACAAATTTCCTTCCACCCAGCATTCCCCCAAGTCTCCCGATAAAAATGATACCTCACTTGCGTGGGTAGGCCTAGCGCCGGCGACAGGAAACACCCCAAAGCGCAACGTGGACACATCCTAAATTTTGGAAAAAAACGGAGGTGTTTTTTGCGAAGTGCCTACCTGTAGATTTTGGCCTCTAGCTCAGCCGGCACCTAGGGAAACATACCAAACCTGTGCATTTCTGAAAACTAGAGACCTAGGGGAATCCAAGGAGGGGTGACTTGCGGGGCTCGGACCAGGTTCTGTTACCCAGAATCCTTTGCAAACCTCAAAATTTGGCTAAAAAAACACATGTTCCTCACATTTCTGTGGCAGATAGTTCTGGAATCTGAGAGGAGCTACGAATTTCCTTCCACTCAGCGTTCCCCCAAGTCTCCCGATAAAAATGATACCTCACTTGCGTGGGTAGGCCTAGCGCCGGCGACAGGAAACACCCCAAAGCGCAACGTGGACACATCCTAAATTTTGGAAAAAAACAGAGGTGTTTTTTGCGAAGTGCCTACCTGTAGATTTTGGCCTCTAGCTCAGCCGGCACCTAGGGAAACCTACCAAACCTGTGCCTTTCTGAAAACTAGAGACCTAGGGGAATCCAAGGAGGGGTGACTTGCGGGGCTCGGACCAGGTTCTGTTACCCAGAATCCTTTGCAAACCTCAAAATTTGGCTAAAAAAACACATGTTCCTCACATTTCTGTGGCAGAAAGTTCTGGAATCTGAGAGGAGCTACAAATTTCCTTCCACCCAGCGTTCCCCCAAGTCTCCCGATAAAAATGACACCTCACTTGCGTGGGTAGGCCTAGCGCCGGCGACAGGAGACACCCCAAAGCGCAACGTGGACACATCCTAAATTTTGGAAAAAAACAGAGGTGTTTTTTGCAAAGTGCCTACCTGTAGATTTTGGCCTCTAGCTCAGCCGGCACCTAGGGAAACATACCAAACCTGTGCATTTCTGAAAACTAGAGACCTAGGGGAATCCAAGGAGGGGTGACTTGCGGGGCTCGGACCAGGTTCTGTTACCCAGAATCCTTTGCAAACCTCAAAATTTGGCTAAAAAAACACATGTTCCTCACATTTCTGTGGCAGAAAGTTCTGGAATCTGAGAGGAGCTACAAATTTCCTTCTACCCAGCATTCCCCCAAGTGTCCAGATAAAAATGATACCTCACTTGCGTGGGTAGGCCTAGCGCCGGCGACAGGAAACACCCCAAAGCGCAACGTGGACACATCCTAAATTTTGGAAAAAAACGGAGGCGTTTTTTGCGAAGTGCCTACCTGTAGATTTTGGCCTCTAGCTCAGCCGGCACCTAGGGAAACATATCAAACCTGTGCATTTCTGAAAACTAGAGACCTAGGGGAATCCAAGGAGGGGTGACTTGCGGGGCTCGGACCAGGTTCTGTTACCCAGAATCCTTTGCAAACCTCAAAATTTGGCTAAAAAAACACATGTTCCTCACATTTCTGTGGCAGAAAGTTCTGGAATCTGAGAGGAGCTACAAATTTCCTTCCACCCAGCGTTCCCCCAAGTCTCCCGATAAAAATGATACCTCACTTGCGTGGGTAGGCCTAGCGCCGGCGACAGGAAACACCCCAAAGCGCAACGTGGACACATCCTAAATTTTGGAAAAAAACAGAGGTGTTTTTTGCGAAGTGCCTACCTGTAGATTTTGGCCTCTAGCTCAGCCGGCACCTAGGGAAACCTACCAAACCTGTGCATTTCTGAAAACTAGAGACCTAGGGGAATCCAAGGAGGGGTGACTTGCGGGGCTCGGACCAGGTTCTGTTACCCAGAATCCTTTGCAAACCTCAAAATTTGGCTAAAAAAACACATGTTCCTCACATTTCTGTGGCAGAAAGTTCTGGAATCTGAGAGGAGCTACAAATTTCCTTCCACCCAGCGTTCCCCCAAGTCTCCCGATAAAAATGATACCTCACTTGCGTGGGTAGGCCTAGCGCCGGCGACAGGAGACACCCCAAAGCGCAACGTGGACACATCCTAAATTTTGGAAAAAAACAGAGGTGTTTTTTGCGAAGTGCCTACCTGTAGATTTTGGCCTCTAGCTCAGCCGGCACCTAGGGAAACCTACCAAACCTGTGCATTTCTGAAAACTAGAGACCTAGGGGAATCCAAGGAGGGGTGACTTGCGGGCTCGGACCAGGTTCTGTTACCCAGAATCCTTTGCAAACCTCAAAATTTGGCTAAAAAAACACATGTTCCTCACATTTCTGTGGCAGAAAGTTCTGGAATCTGAGAGGAGCTACAAATTTCCTTCCACCCAGCGTTCCCCCAAGTCTCCCGATAAAAATGATACCTCACTTGTGTGGGTGGGCCAGGTGCCTGCAACAGAATAAGGCCCAAAACCTGAAGGGATAGAAGGGATAGCACAGCAAGTTTATAAGGGTATATTCTTTTATACATCTTTAGACGGACTCTGCTTTGGGACCCACATAAGTGAGGTGTCATTTTACTTGGGAGACTGGGGGGAAAACTGGGGAGTAGGAATTTTGTGCTGGAGCGGTGATCCTACTAAGAAAAATCAGGAAAATATGCTTTTTTATGCACATTTTGAGGTTTACAGAGGAGTCTGGGAAAGAAAATGTTGGGGGAGCCACACAAGCCACACCTCCCTAGACTCCTTGGGGTGCCTAGTTTTAAAAAGTTTCTGGGTTTTGTAGGTTTCCCTACATGACGGCCGCACCCAGGACCAAAAACATAGGTGGGCCCTCCCCCCCAAACACAGGTATTTTTGGAATATATCACTTTGATGTGTGCACATACGTCCGTGATGTGCCAAACACTAAAATTGTGAAAAGAAACACACTTAGGTTATGTGAAGAAGACCCCTCACCCACCAACCAAGTTGGTGGCATGCTTCATCATCGGGGTCCCACCCGAGGCACCTAGCGTGTCTCAAGTGTGCTGCGACGCCTGATTACAGCGGAGCAGGTTTTGTCATTTGTACCACACATACTGGTTGGATTTGGCACGAGGGTGAGTGATGGTTCAGTAGATCAAATTTTATTAACAAGAGATTTCACAAAAGTGAAATGCACTGGTAATAACTGAAAGGCCAAAAAACTGAACCAATGACTCACAGCTCGTGAGCTGTAAAGCCACGACAAGGCACCAACCGCTTTACAGTCCATTCACACACCTTTCATACATGACATGCACTAGACCATTCACGCCGCCAGCCACGGGCCCAGCACATTACAAGACTCGCATCCACAGACAGCGCCAGTCAAGGGCCCATCACTTTCATACGCCCACATGCCTGATACAGCAATCACACCAGCTGATGAGTGTGTGGACTGGCGTTTGGCCGGCACTGCCAGCCAAGCGCCACACCACCAGCCAAGCGCCACCCCACCCACACCACCAGCCAAGCGCCACCCCACACACACCACCAGACCAGCGCCACCACACCCACGCCGCCAGCCAAGCGCCACTCTACACATGCCATCCCCTTTTTTTTGTTTTTAAACAACAAAGAAACCACTAATCATAAATTAGTACAAAACTACAAACACAAAAGCTCTAACTGAATACATGACTAATGCCAACCGTGAAACCGAACATATAAAAATATAAAACAGCAGTTTACGCTCACGGAATTTCCCAATAATTCTTCTGTGTGTGGTAGCTCCTGAAACAGCCACCCACACACAGCCCAGGCTTTGAAGGACAATCAGGGCAGTACATCCTAGTCTCCTTCCTGATACCTCTTCGAGCACAGACTCTACATCTCTTAGCAGAAAAGTTTTTTTTGGCCGTGGGAGGAATGTGCTCAGCAAAGTGACGATCTTTCAATCTAGCCACATCCTCCACCACTGCTTCTCTAGGAACTCTTGCCTGTTCCAGCACAACAAGGCTAGCTATGATAGACTCCTGAAATTTCACAAATGTCATCCTTGACTCTGGAGAACTATCCTTAAACACAACAAAAGCATTAAAAGTTGCCAAGTGGAACAAGTGAAGCGCTAATTTCTTATACCACACATAAGACTTACGAGCAGCAGTGTAAGGTTCTAACCTCTGATCTACTCTATCAACACCACCCATGTGCTTATTATAGTCTAAGATGCACACAGGTTTGCGCACTTCGGCAACCTGACCCCAAACAGCCACAGGTGAAGTACTCTCATCATGGATGGTGCTTAGCATGTATACATCCCTCTTGTCTACAAATTTCGGAGCTAGCAGCTCATCATTCCGCAAGGCACTGCACTGTCCCTTCTCAAGTTTTTTACAGACAAGCTCTTTTGGATAGCCTTTCCGATTAGAGCGGATTGTGCCACAAGCAACAGTGTCCACTCTGAACAACTCCTTGAACAACCGAACTCCAGTGTAGAAGTTATCTACATATAAATGGTGACCTTTGTTAAACAGTCGTCTACCAAGTTCCCACACAATTTTCTCACTAACTCCAAAAGTGAGAGGACAACCAGGGGGGTCAATATTGGAATCCCTACCAGTGTAGACCCGGAAATTATAAACATATCCTGTACTACTTTCTGACAGCATATACAATTTAATTCCATACCGTGCCCTCTTGCTAGGAATGTACTGCCTAAAAACCAAACGACCCTTGAACAGGACCAAAGACTCATCTACAGATATTTCTTTCCCTGGAACATAGATCTCTGAAAACCGATCTACCAAATGATCAAGGACAGGTCTAATCTTAAAAAGACGGTCAGAATCAGGATGATCTCGTGGCAAGGCTAAAGCATTATCTACAAAATGCAACATCCGAAGAAGAAGCTCATACCGGTTACGACTCATGATGGCAGGAAATATAGCAGTTGCCATCAAGGGACTAGTAGACCAATATGAAGACAGCGACGGCTTCCTTATCAGCCCCATCAAAAAAGTTAAACCCAAGAACTTTTTCAACTCTTCCAGATTTGTGGGAATCCACCGGCTAGCTCTAGAGTGTGGCCTAAGTCTGGCAGCGTTGTCCCTCAAAAACTGCTCTGCATACAAATTAGTCTGCTCAACAATCTCTTCCAAAAATATATCGTCCATAAACAACTCAAAAAAGTTGACGGGCAAAAAGTTTTCCGTATTAACTCGACACCCTGGAAAACCAGTAAACGCAGGCAACTGTGGCTGCTCCATGTTTGGTGCAACCCATGCGTCAGGTCTTCCAATGGGAAGCCTTTCAGCCGCTGGCTCCTGCACCATTGGCACATCACTGTCCTCCTCTAAAACAGGCCCTTCATCAGCACTGACAGTGGCTTCATCATCAGATGATTCATCTCTGACAGAAAATTCACTTCCAGAATCCTGCACTTCCTCCTCTGCCTCAGATGCAGAGTCAGTCTCATATTCATGGTCAGAAGATGACTCAAAAAGCACACTAACAACCTGCTGAGCGATCATCCTACGGCTGGCCATGATCCTTCCTACAAAAATTAACTGGACAAATACACCACCAACAACCAGCACTGTGTAAGATAAGTAACAAAGTATAGGTTTATCACTAAGAATTATAAACTCAAAAACTATACTGCTCACTTGCCTGAAAAAGCTTGACTCACCAGCAACTACTCTGCACAGCCACAGCAATCACCAACGATATCCCACTAAAAAGAGAAAAAAAAAAGCAAATTAGACATAAGACAACACAATAATCATTGTGCATAACTCTAAGGACAATTTCACACACAATCCTGCATTCAGTACACCACCTACAAACATGTCATTCATGCATTGCAACAATACTCACTTGGAGTACATTTATTTACTTACCTAAAACATGCAACTACGCAAACCGCAGGACAACTACTGCCAAAACTGCAACAAGCCACAGCAAAGTCAGCAAAAGCTTTGAACTAAAACAAAAAGGAGAAAAACTGTTATTATCATAAAAGCAAATACTTCGCCAGTTGACAAACACTCCGCCACTAACCATTTTTTCATTTTCCCTTGTGTCTAGTCTTCTCTGCTTGGGGGAAGATGGGCCTAAAAAAAAATAGGCCAATCTACCCCCAAGGGGAGGGGGCAGAAATCGCCCAGATTACATTGCACCCTTTGGGGGGGGGGCGACCCTTGCCCAAGGAGCCACACCCCCGCACAAAGCACACACACACACATAGTATCCCTGGCGCTATGGGGATTCTGCCCCCCTTGGGGACAGAAAGGCCTAAAAAATAGGCATATCTGCCCCCAAGGGGGGCAGAACTGCCAAAAAATACATGTGGGCCCCTGGGGGCGACCCTTGCCCAAGGGGCCGCCCCCCAACACAAAAAATAAAAACCAACAATAAAATCCCTGGTGTCTAGTGGCTTTCTGCCCCCCTTGGGGGCAGATCGGCGTAAAAATAGGGCCAATCTGCCCCCAAAGGGGGCAGAAACGACGATAAATACATTGCGCTCCCGGGGGGAGCGACCCTTGCCCAAGGGGCCACCCCCCAACACAAAGCACACATACAAACATATCTTTCTGGCGCTATTGGGATTCTGCCCCCCTTGGGGGCAGAAAGGCCCAAAAAAAATAGGCCTCTCTGCCCCCAAGGGGGGCAGAACTGCCCAAAAATACATGTGGGCCCATGGGGGCGACCCTTGCCCAAGGGGCCACCCCCCAACACAAAAAATAAAAATCAACAATAAAATCCCTGGTGTCTAGTGGCTTTCTGCCCCCCTTGGGGGCAGATCGGCCTAAAAATAGGGCCAATCTGCCCCCAAGGGGGGCAGAAACGACAATAAATACATTGCGCCCCTGGGGGGAGCGACCCTTGCCCAAGGGGCCACCCCCCAACACAAAGCACACATACATACATACTATTTCTGGCACTATTGGGATTCTGCCCCCCTTGG
This sequence comes from Pleurodeles waltl, assembly GCF_031143425.1. Lineage (NCBI taxonomy): Eukaryota > Metazoa > Chordata > Amphibia > Caudata > Salamandridae > Pleurodeles > Pleurodeles waltl. The sequence continues at coordinate 754,741,195 of NC_090436.1, forward strand.
GGGCAGAAAGGCCTAAAAAAAATAGGCCTCTCTGCCCCCAAGGGGGGCAGAACTGCCCAAAAATACATGAGGGCCCCTGGGGGCGACCCTTGCCCAAGGGGCCGCCCCCCAACACAAAAAATACAAATCAACAATAAAATCACTGGTGTCTAGTGGCTTTCTGCCCCCCTTGGGGGCAGATCGGCCTAAAAATAGGGCCGAAACGAAGTAAAATACATTTGCCCCCAAAGGGGAGCGACCCTTGCCCAAGGGGCCGCCCCCCAACACAAAAAATACAAATCAACAATAAAATCCCTGGTGTCTAGTGGCTTTCTGCCCCCCTTGGGGGCAGATCGGCCTAAAAATAGGGCCAATCCAGAAACGACGTAAAATAAATGTGCCCCCAAAGGGGAGTGACCCTTGCCCAAGGGGCCGCCCCCCAACACAAAAAATACAAATCAACAATAAAATCCCTGGTGTCTAGTGGCTTTCTGCCCCCCTTGGGGGCAGATCGGCCTAAAAATAGGGCCAATCTGCCCCCAGGGGGGGCAGAAACGACGTAAAATACATGTGCCCCCAAAGGGGAGCGACCCTTGCCCAAGGGGTCGCTCCCCCACACTAATATAACACACACACACACACACATACTGAAATCCCTGGTGTCTAGTGGGCATTCCTGCTGCCCGATCGCATCGCGATCGGGCGGCAGGAATGCTCAAAGAGACATCGAGGGAAAGGAAAGCCCTTTCCTTTCCCTCGATGCCTCTCTCAGAGCACCCCCACCCCGCACGAAGGTGAAAAACTCACCTTCTCCCTTAGACACGCTGGAAGCAAATGGCTTCCAGCGCGTCTTTCCCCCTTTCCATGAAATCGTGCGATCGCGCGCTGACGTCATGGGGGGGGGCGGGGGGGTGGGCGTGAAAGGGGAAGGGATTCCCCTTTCAGCCCTGGCCTGGGGGTGTTGGGGGGCGGCCCTCGGGGGAAGCGCTAGCGCTTCCCCCGACTGCCAGTCCCAGGACGTAATGGTTACGTCCATGGCGCCACACGGGCGCTGCCATGGACGTAACCATTACGTCCCTGGCGGGGAAGGGGTTAAAGCTGCCGTCAAAGAGCAGCCAGCTGAGGATGCAATAGAAAGAGAAAACGGACTAGAATCGGCCCATATCCTCTGAACTCAGCACAGCGGCCATCTTGAAGGGACAAAAAAGGTACCTAACTGTACCCAAAACAAGCATCTACATAAACAAATAAGACTAACTAAAAACAATACCAACAAATTATCATATTAAATAATAATGCAACTAAAAATCAAAATACATACAGAAAAGAACCTAAAAAACAAACACAAAAAGAAAAAGTCATCTTTACATTGTAAAGACACATATCGAATCACATGATTCTCTTACATAGCATTGTGCCACGGTAACTCTTCATTGAGTCCCCTCTTATATGTGTGAAGCAAAAAAATCCAGAAGACTTCTTTCTTCTTCCTTAGTTTTTCAGAATCACATACATTCTTTGCAATAACTTTCTCCAAAATCACCCATCTCATTTCATCCTCTCTATGATTCTGGGTAGCCCAATGCACCACGAGTGGGGCATTCTGTTTCCGACTTCTGATCGATGATTTATGCTCTGAAAGATGGATTCTGAATTCTCTAGAGGTCTCTCCAAAGAGTGGCATAGAGTGGAGTGGAGTAGAGTGGGCTGGAGTGGTATAAAGTAAAGTGCATAGATAGAGTAGAGTAGAGTGGCATACTGTAGAGTGGCAAAGAGTAGAGTGGCATAGACTCAACTAGGATAGAGTAAAGTGTCCCTTGAAAAGGTAGAGTAAAGAGGCATAGAGTAGAGTGGCATAGAGTACAGTGGTGTAGAGTGAAGTGAGGGAGAGTGATGTGGGATAGAGTAGAGTGGCATATAGAGACGTGGGTGCAGTGAAGAGGGGTTAAGTAGAGTGTCATAGAAGGAAGGTGTACAGAGTACAGCACAGTGGTGTAAAGTGCAGTGGGGTAGAGTGGAGTAGAGCAGCATAGATTGGAGTTTAGTGTCATACAGTAGAGTGGCACACAGTAAAGTGGTGTAGAGTAGAGTGATGTAGAGTGAAGTAAAATGGCATAGAGTGACATACGGTAGAGTGAAGTGGGGTAGAGTAGAGTGGCATAGGTTACAGTGGTGTACAGTAGAGCGGTGTAGAGTGAAGTGAGTTAGAGACAAGTAGACTGGAGTGGAGTGATGACATGAAATAGAGTGGTGTAGAATGAAGTAGATTGAAATGAAGTGAGGTAGAGTGAGGTGGGATAGAGTAGAGTGGTGTTGAGTAGAGTGACATGCATTAGAGTGGATTAGAGTGAAGTGGTACAGTGTAAAGTAAAGAGGCATAGAGTGTAGTATAGCAAAAAGGATAGAGTGGCATAGAATATAGTGGAGTATAGTGGCTTGGAGTGTCATACTGTGGAGTGCAGTAGAGTACAGCAGCATGGAGTAGAGTGGTGAACAGTGAAGTAGGGTTGTAGAGTGGCATAGAGTGAAGTTGAGTAGATTAGAGCAGAGTACAGTAGAGTGGGGTAAAGTGCAATGGTGTAGTGTAGAGTGCAGTGGCATAGAGTGGAGTACAGTACAGTGGAATAGAATGGCATAGAATGTGGTGGAGTACAGTGGCTTGGAATGGTGTTCAGTAGAGTGGCATAGAGTACAATGGCTTAGAGTAGTGTGGTGTACAGAAGAGAGGTATAGAGAGAAGTGAGGTAGAGTAAAGTGGATAGAGTAGAATGGAGAAGAGGAGAGGTGCATACGATTCAGTGGCATAGAGTATAGAAAAGTAGAGTATATTGACATCTTGTGCAGCTGCATAGAGTAGAGTGATACAGAGTAGAGTAGAGTGGGGTAGAGTGAAGTCACATACACTAGAGTACAGTAGTCCTCACTGGCGTAGAGTGGAGTGGTATGTTGTAAAGTAGACTGGAGTGGCATAAAGTGGACTGGTATGACATAGAGTGGAGTGCCATGACATAGAGTGGCATGCTATACAGTGTGTTACAGTGGAGGGGCACAGAGTAAAGAATGAAGTGAAATGTCATTGAATGGAGCGGCGTTGATTGAGAGGAGTGGCATGTCATGTCATAGAGTGGAGTGTTGTATCAAGGAATGGAGTGTCGTAGAGTGTTGTAAAGTGTATTGTAGTTTTGTAGAATGAAGTGGAATGTAGTGTTGTAGAATGAAGTGGAATGTCATAGAGTGGGTTGGAATGCCAAAGAGTGGATTAATGTGTGAGGGAATAGAGTGGCATGTACTACAGTGTTGTAGAGTGGATTTGAGTGGTGTAGAGTGGAGGGGCATAGAGTGGAGAAGAGTGTTGTGGAGCGGCATAGTGTGGATTAGGGTATCATACAGTAGAGTGGACTGGCATGCCATACAGTGTCTTAGAGTGGAGAGGGATTGATTGGATTGACATAGAGTGGAGTGACATGTCATAAAAAGGAGTGGCTTGAGGTAGAGTGGAGTAACTTGTGGTATAGTGGAGTGCTGTGTCATAGAGTGGAGTGACATGGAGTGTAATTAAGTTGAGTGGACAGTCCCAGAGTGGAGATGGGTGTTGTGGAGTGGAGTGATGTGTCATGGACTGGAGCGTCTCTTGTACAGTGGAGTGGAATGGAGTGGAGTGGCGTGGAGTGTCATAGTGTTGTGTAAAGACACGTAGCGGGAAAGCAGTTGAATGTATTTAGATTAAATTTAGCAAAAAAATTAAGTATGAGGTCGAAAGGGTTCTCCTTTGTAGTAAATGTAAATTGGTTTACTAGTTTTAAAGTTATATGGTAGAAAAACGTAGCAATATATTGCGCCACATTACACCATGGCAAATTTGTGCTATACTACGGTACATGGCGATGACAAAACAGTATATGTTTGGGTAATGGAAGCTCTTACAAAATTAAAAGGCAGCCATATTGTTTACACCCCACTTACTCTGCGTTCTGGGTTTTAAAGAGAGATATAGGGGGTCATTCCGACCCTGGCGGTCCATGACCGCCAGGGCCGGGGACCGTGGAAGCACCGCCAACAGGCTGGCGGTGCTTCCTGGGCCATTCTGACTGCGGCGGTAAAGCCGCGGTCAGAAAAGGGGAACCAGCGGTTTCCCGCCGGTTTTCCCTTGGCCCAGGGAATCCTCCATGGCGGCGCTGCTTGCAGCGCCGCCATGGGGATTCCGACCCCCTTCCCGCCATCCCGTGGAACAGGATGGCGGAAACGGGTGTCGTGGGGCCCCTGGGGGCCCCTGCACTGCCCATGCCACTGGCATGGGCAGTGCAGGGGCCCCCTAACAGGGCCCCATAATGATTTTCAGTGTCTGCTTTGCAGACACTGAAATCGCGACGGGTGCCACTGCACCCGTCGCACCCCAGCAACTCCGCCGGCTCCATTCAGAGCCGGCTTCATCGTTGCTGGGTCTTTCCCGCTGGGCCGGCGGGCGGCCTTTTGGCGGTCGCCCACCGGCCCAGCGGGAAAGACAGAATGGCCGCCGCAGTCTTTTGAACACGGTGCGGTCATTCAGCGGTTCCCGCCAGGCGGGCGGCTACCGCCTCCCGCCGCGGTTGGAATGACCGCCGTAGTGTACTACAGTTTTGTGAGTGGATAGGAAGGCTTGAGTCACTTTAGTTATTCTTTAATGATAGGAAAACATAGTTTGATTTCTTTATATATTACTTTAGATATTGTGTTTTCTGCACTCTTCAGGCAGAAAACACAAGTTTTCTCCCTCTGGCAGGAGCAGAAAAAGAAGCTGCTCCCACCAAGAATGAGATCAAAGGAGAATGATGCTCACCCCCCAGCACAACAATAGGTGTTGGCTGGACAGCCTGCTGGGGTCGTGGGGGCCTAAGAGTTCCCCACACGGTCCTCAATGTTTAAATAAATGTGGGTGCCATAGGAGGGCACTGAGTTACCCACTTAGATAGTTTAAAAAACAACAAGGGCCTTCACCTACCACAGTGGAGGCTGGGGAGCAAGCTAGGTCCTTGGGGATCCCAGGGCTTCCCTGGGGCCCCCAATAGAAAAAACATGATTGCCCATTGTGGGCACTGGGGTACCCAAAAACATTTTTAAACAAAAAAGGAATAATAAATGAGTGGCAGGAGCTACTCATTAATCATTCTCTGCTCTAGACAAGGAGTGTTCCATAATGCCCTGCAAGAGCTTTTTATTAATATTTTTGAATCCTAGTGGGGCCTCTAGAAGGACAGGTGCACCACCAATATATTGTTTATAATGTTGCAAAGGTCTGCTGAGAACAGAACAGCCTCCCAGCAACATTAAAAAACAAAACAAAATAAGTCTCCGGGGTCATTAAATCCTTGACCTTAGGAGCGTTTACCTTACATTTTTAAAGCACTCCGAGCTGGAGCTATAGGCTCTTCGGTGAAGTGCAAGGACACTATGTAGTGGATTCTATAGCTAACATTGTGACCTGAAACATGTTAGAGGAACGACATGAAGCCACTACGATCTTCTTTAGGATAATGCTTAATTAAAACAATTTTATGATCATCACTTTTATTAAACATTGAAATGTATGAATTTATATAATATATATTTGATTGCACTCATTGATGACTTATTGACAAAGGCAATAGGTCAGCTTGATATATGTTATTAGGCTGAACTCTTGATAAAGCCAAAAGGGTCACTTTTTATATTTTGGTGTCCTGATTCTTTGACACAGTCAGTAGGTCTGTCTTACATAAAATGACACCTTTTATATTCTCACACAGTCGGCTGGGCACGCATGTGAGGGGTGGGTGGTGGGCCGACCACTAAAATTTTAAAACCATAACCTCTTCAGTAGATCAATGACCACAAAGACCAGTTTAGAATCATCATTAATCTGCAGGAGTATCTCACAGATACCTTTATTTGAAATTAATAATCCAAGGGGCGGCGCATGGAGCTGACCAAGATGGCCGTCCACTGTTAGGGCTCTACTCCATTGCCTCCCTGTCTTTTATAAGATACAGAGTGATAGGTCACTCCTCCATCCGGTGGCTGCCGAGACTCTACTCCCATACACTGCTGGGATCCTGGTCTGGAACTGATGTGAGTATGCGTCTGAGGACATAGGATCATGGAGAGATAGGAGGCCACTTTCTGGACGCACAGTCTCAACAGAGGGAGTCCTAGTTTACCATGTCAGTACACTTGATGAATAAGGTATATGCTATCACAGACTGCTTTGCCTAATTTTCTACGTCACTCTAGTCCTAGGCTATGCCAGAGCAAATTGACATCTTCTTAGCACCCCTGCATATGCCAGCTCTTAATGAAGAGTAAGGCCTGTCTACTAGAGGACTTCACAGAGAGGAAGTGGTGGAAGCCATATCAGCTCTACCCATATGTAAATCTCCAGGAGGAGTTGGTTACCCAGGTAAATTCTGTAAGACGGGTAAGATAGAGATGGTACCCCTTTTGGAAAGAACTTATCAGGAAGCTGGACAGTCTAGCTTCCTCTTAGTCATCTCCAACAAGGCCACGTATCGAAAGGTAATAAGGTCCCACTGGGCTGTTATAGTTATTAGCCTATAACGCTAATTGAGAACTCACAAATTATGGTAAAAAGTCAAGCTAACTGACTATGCAAAGTGATCACCCAACTTTTTCAAAGGTCTCAGGTTGTCTTTGTTCCAGGTCTCAACTTCTTCCACCATCTCCGGATTTTAGTCCACCTATTATGGCAAACGAAAAAGGACCCAGAAGAAAAATTGGCTTGATTGCTAGATGCTGAAAAAGGCATTTGACTGGTTGGAATGGACATATTTATTTAGGGTGGTGGCTAAAATTAAACTTTGTGACAATTTCCTAACCATAGTCCGACTCCTCTATTACTCAACCCTGGCTGATTTCCATTGTGTAGGCTTTCTTTCCGATTCTTTTGCATTCCACCAGGGCACCAGACAGAGCTGCCAACGATTCCCCCTCTTATTTTTATTGTCCCTTGAACCTCTTTACACAAAAAAACATCTCTCACTAGCTGTGAAAGGCATACAATTGCGAAGCTCTGTTGTTGTTGTCAAAGCGCTCCTCTATGAAGATGACATGATGCTCCTTCTGAGTTGCTCAGTTTTTTCCATCAGAGCTGTCAAGCTCACTGTTGGTGAATTTGCCTCTCTATGGGGGTCACAAGAGCAACAAGACATGAAATATGAAACAGTCCCAATGTCTAGCACAACTGCAAATGCTTGTCCATAGGCGCATAACATGAGGTGGATCCCTAAGTGTCATCCGTATTAACAGGGGACCCGTGAACATGGTCGAGGATAATCTCTCACCATTGATTGAAAGCAACAGACTGGATTTCATAATATGGAAACACTTGAATCTCTCACTAAGAGGACTGTGAAAATGACACACACCCCAGTTTAATTACTTCCTGAAGATGTTATCGCTACAGGACCCATGCTGAGCCCCTCAGCCTCTCCTTTTGGAAGTCTACCTCACGTTCAGTGCTTGCTCCATTGTTGGGAACCCAATCTTTAATTTGACAGCTGTGGAATGGTGTGAAATCCACAGGCTACTTGGTGTTGCATCACTCATACTCAAAGGGGCCCCACTATGGGATAACATGGCACTTCGCATTGCCAGGCAGTCAATTTCTTCGGTGTATGTGTAAACAAAGTGAAAGAAATACATAGACCAGTTACTGCCATATAATTTCCTAAAGCCTTTTCAGGGTCAAGAACAATTTGGTTTCCCTGTGACTGACTACTGGAGATACAGACTGGTGTCACACTGCATTAAACTTGTTTTAGGCTCTTGTCCAGCAGAGCTGCTGATGTCTCCACTCCTTCACTATCTAAGCATCTAAAGTAAATTTAAGGGAGTAGTCTTGGGGCTCTATTGTGTCCTTGTTAAAACTTTACATTCTGGCCCTCTCCTAAGTGCTAATAGATTGCACTGGCATGCTCTTTTGGGCAAGGCCTATTCACCTGAAGTCTGGGCAGATCTACTTTTAGACCACAATAAAGTCTTCATGAAATCCAGTTTAAAATTCTTCTACTTCAAGGTCCTTGTCGACTGGTACTGGACATGTTGAAAGAGTAAACAGTCACTGCTGCTTCTCCATTAACAGTGTCGGCTTTGCCAAGAGGATTCCTGTAACCTTTATCACATTATTTCGCCCTGCCCAGTCCTACAATCATATTGGTCGGCAGTATGGTCACATTTACATCTAGGCTGCTCTTGGGTCGTTATCCCATCGGCACAGCTGGCCCTTACTCATGACATAATTGACATGCCCGACCCGGACATTCACACATTCATACATAGATGGCTAGCCTCCTCTTTGGCAGCAGCTAAGATGTGTATACTTCACAATTAGTGACTAACTGCCTCCTCCATGTTTCATGCGTGGCTCTTAGAGTTACATAGAATAGGCCTTTACAGACACACCACCTATAAGACAGAAGGATAAACTAGTGGTGTTTGAGAAGGTATGGGACAGCTTACATGCTTCCAAAGAGAACGTTGTCGGAGAAAACTGCTTCATTGTTTCGTGGTAATGGCCTACCCAATGATCTTCCTGAGATCCTCCCTCACTACTCCTGAAGACAGATCTTCCCAAGAACACAGACAATTAGGTTAGTCCACCTTTAGAGGCATACACTGGAGCCTACATTAGCATTTTCTAATCTGTGCCTGAGAATGTATAGACATGAAGAGATAGATTGTAATTACAGAAGGCGTGCCTATAAGTGCAAATGTAACCATGATTCTTGCTATGGTTTTTAGTACACTTCAATGTATTGTTATTGCTTGCTTTCTCTGTTATATGTTGCATTACATTGATGTTTATTGGAACTACTGCTAGGATAGTTTGGACTTTTAGGGAATAGTCTTATGTTTATGTAGACTTGTCTATTATCTTTGTTGACTTCTTTCACCCTCCCCTTTCCATACATATATCCTTCTTTCTCTTCCCTTTCCACCTGTGCCATCCCCATCTTTATTGCTGTAGATATAGTAATTTTACTGACTTTTATCATAAGAACTATGGTCCCAATGGAAATGGACTTTGCTTTATGTGTTCATGAACACAAATTACTGATGTATTTTATGGACTCGAAATACCAATAAAGAAATGTTGCAAAAACGGAATGAATAATCTGTTATTTAGAAGAGGAAGCCCATCTATGAGTGACGCCTTGTTCTTTTTAAGTCCTAAAATAAAATGGTAGGTCTTTTGTTCAAAGATCAAGACAAAGATCAAGACACAATTTGTTTAAAGATTTGAAACACAGAGCTTCCTTTGGTTGAAGTATTTTTTCTCTAACAAGAGGGTCTTCTCTTTCAGTATATGTTATAGAGAGGCAATCTCACACAGTATTGTGTTTCAGGTATAAAGGGGGTTATGAAATCATAAAAAGCCTAGCGAGCCTGACGAATATTTTGGCCTTCCGCCTATTGGAAAACCTGATGGTCAGCGTAAACAACAACTGGACGAATGGCTCCCAGAAGGACATTTCTCCATTCCTGTCAAGCTTCTTTTATAGCTAGTGCTTGCTTTTCACTTTGGATGGACTTAACTTGCAGAAGTTTAATGCAACGAGATGTTCCTCTTTGTTTAAATCTTCTTGAAGCTTTAAACTGCACGATCTGAAGCCTTCCTTTGTACTATAAAAATGTTAGTTGTATACGGAAACGTTAGGATTGGGCCCCTTTGAAAAAATTAAAATGACATCAAGATAAGTTACTATTGAATGGCAAAAAAAAAGGTTTCTCGAGATTCATGGACTCAACATTTTCAGATTTACTGCTTCATTCAATTGTAATTTCAATGGAAACTGGTTTTGGGTCCGGAGAGGGCCTAGCTTGCAGTTTGGACTGAACTATTCCTATTGGAGCAGGACCACAACTGAATTGCATTTGGCTGGGTCTAATCTAAAGTGACATGGTGGACAAAAAGAAGGATGGTTTGGAGTGATGTCCCGAGTCCTTAGACAAATTGCAGGCATTCCTCCCATCACTTTGTCTGCGTTTGTGTGTTTGATATATCGGAAACATTCAGGATAGCCTTCAAAACACAGGCAGCAATGAAGCAAGAAAACGCTTATCTAGTACATCTAGCTATAACAAGCATTGGCACCTCAATTAGAAACAAGGATGTCACGAGGGCAGTAAGAATAGCCTTATGAACTATCACAGTACATTACAGGATTCATTTGTAATTAAATGTGTTCTGTTACAAGAATGATTTAGTTGTAACAGAAAACTTTACATATAACTACAAAGGGGCCGATTTGGGCAGTAAAGGCACTCGAATATATGCTAATCTGCTCATAGGTTACCTGGATAAACACTGTACATCGGACAATTTAGAAAGGCAAGTGGATCTTTACTATAAAATGACGTAAAATTCCATAACTTATGAAATTAACTTTAAACTCCTTCCCTTATGGGGCATAGATATCACTAGCTTTCTTGACACTGAGTTCTGTGTGCACTCAGTGACCAACTGACACATCAAATAAACAACATTCGGAAAGGGGAAATGGTACGGATAAGGAGGAAATGCACTAACGAGGAAGGATTTGAAGAATTCCACAAGGAAAAATTGAGAATCCAAAAAACGTGCTACAATATTGTTGAAGTAGAAAATGCATTCAATCAAAGCAGGAACATATGACAAGCTCCCCCAACACGCATAAACACACACTCATACTACTACCTGAAATCATTGAGTATTATAATTGTATGCAAGGAAAACCAAGCGTTCATATTAAATGGGAAAGTGCACATAAAATTTAAAAAATCCAAGAAGCAGAGAAGGAGATCATTAACTATGGCTAAAGAAATAAGGAAGGGAATAAGGGGCTGATTGAAGTGCCCCTAGCGTCTCCTTGTGCCACATTAGCGTAATTTCTTTATGCTAATGTGGCCCATCGAGGCCAAAATTGGCAGGTCAAGTTTACAAAGAGCCACAATGCACACATTGAGCCACTTTGTAACTCTTTGTGCTACATTATGCCTGCACCAGGCATAATATATGCAAAGGGGTTGTTCCCCCATGGGAGGCGGGGCAAAAAAATGGCGCAAGGAAATCTAAGAGATTTCTTTGCGTAAATTTTTTTCGGCACTTGCAACACCAGCTCAGAGCAGGTGTTAAAAGGAGGCACATCATTGGTTACAATGTGCCTCAATGGGCTTTGAGGGATTAGCATCAACATTTTTGACGTTAATCCTGCATAGCTCCGAACTAATTTAAAAAACTCCCGCCATGGTGCACCGCATCTTAGATATGGCGCACATATGGTGGCATTAGGGAGGCGCTAAGGGGCACAAGAAAAGTGGCACTGCACTGGGTGCAGCACCACTTTTTGTAAATCAGGCCCTTAATCCTTAAACTGGACGCGGTATAGCACAGACTCAACCACGATGTGGCGATACACATTTTCTTGATATGAAATGCTACAATTACTCTTCTTTCATATTTTCTCTAAATGTATTGCCTGTATCTAAAAATCGTATTTATTGTAATTAGAAACTTAAAATAATTAATATGTACAACAAATGATGAGCTAGAAACAGCATAGTTACAACAATTATTGTGAATGAAGACACGAACACTCTACACAGTGACACTGGCAGAACTTTTACGGACCAGTAGTTCTCCATACTCTATACTGTACCCACTGACCTCGAACGAGATTGTTATGTAAAAGCTTGATGGGCAGATGACATAAGTGACCAACCGACCACAGGTTTGAAATAAGTGTTTTGCCTTGTTATTAATGATTCTATATGACAATGCCTTGTTCGAGCTTGATGAAGGAAGACGAGAGATATCATGCATGTGAATTTACTGAATGAAGGAGCTCAGTTATTGACCATCTGGCATTCAGAACAAAATGCAAAGCGCTACACTGTAAGTCCTGATGTTTGACAGTAACAGGAATGCTACAAACCTGTGCTGCTTAAAACATAAACTCTGTGTACAAACATATGCATTGAGCACGTCAGGTGGCAAAAGGATGATACAAACAGATGTTAATGGGACGTTTTCATAAAGAAACAAGCGACCTTGACTCAGGTACTGGTTGCTAGATAACAGACTAGATTAATACAGAGTTACAGGAAAACATGTGAAACCATACAACTTGGAAAGGCACCTCAATTTCACTCAATTAAGCAAAGCTTATGACATTCAAAACAGAGACAAATATCATTATCATAGATGAAATAACTGACAATGTGCTACAAATGAAAACACCGGATAATCCATACACAAGACTCAAGGCCTGATTTAGCTATTGGCAGATGAGTTACTCTGTCACATCGGCGACGAATATACAGTCCACCAATATGTAAATCCCATAGGATATAATAGGACTTTGATAGTGGCGGACGGGATATCTGTCACCGTTGTGATGGACTAACATATGCACCAATATCTAAATCAGGCCCCTAGGGCCTGAAATTTCGGCAGACGAGCCAACTCCACGCATAATGTGGGAGCCTGCATTGTTCTCACTCAGAGGGACCAGCTATTTATGCTTGCTCCCTCCGGGTGCGAGCAATGTCTTTTTTTCCACCCGCACTCTTGACAGGAGCATTTTTAAATCTCCTGCCAGGTGGGAGCAAACATTTTTTTGGCATGGCAGGGGATTTAAAAATGCTCCTGACAGTCAGGAGCAAACATGTACACTCACACTAATTGGACAGGGAGACCGCTGTGTCCCATTGTATGCTATCTGGGACACAGTAACTGAGCCAGCCCAGGCGATGGAGTCCCTGGTGCCTTTAGAGGCTCAGGGATCGGGTGCCACATTGCCCTACTGCCTTTCAAATGATTTTACAGCCCTGGGATAAGCTACGCAGGATCTAATAGGGCTCTGGATAGGGGGCCATGCACTCCCCTCATCACATTTTTACCTTTGTTCCTGAGTATTGGGTCACCTGTGCCTCACTGAGACTCTGGAGGGGAGCCACATTAAGGGGGCTGTAGCTGTGTCTACATTTCCTATGGAAAAATAAATGGGGAAAAACTTGTCTTGGGACCCCCCCTTTTATGTGCCCCACTGGACGGATTCCCCTAAAACTTTCCACTTAGGAGCTTAGGTGAAAAAATATATTTTTGAAAAGTTTCGCGAAGATTGATATAAGAGAGCCAAAGATATAAGCAAACTAAAAAAAAAGTGTTTCCAAACTGAAAAATGCATTTCCTATTTAAACAAAAATCCTATCCCAGTATATATATTCGCGCACACTCACACAGACACACTCACACATACACACACACATATCAAAGAAAAAAACAAAGGTTAAACCTTAGTTATAGTTAGATAAACTTAGTTATTCTTTCTATACAAACCAAACAAACTACACAAACATTACAAATTCTATAGTTGTAGTTATGCAACAGAACGCATCACTATTGCTACAAAATGCCACTTGACAGATGTCTATGTATATATTTGTGTGTATATATTTATATATGTTTTCACTTAAAAAATATGTGACACTCATGACATCTTTTATAACACCATTGATAATGTCACATTTGCAGTAAAAATATTGATGAAATAACTGCATGGCGGGGGAAAGTTACAGCTACCTTAGGGCACGAGTTATACTTACTTGAAGTAACTCTAACAGCTGAATTTCTATGGTTTTGTATGTTTAAAATGTGAGCCTAACTATAATGTTCCTGTAACCTTTGTTTTTTTAAGTGAATTTCTATGGGTTTTTTTTTAAATTCTAACTATAATGTCCCTGTAACCTTTGTTTTTTTTACAGTGAATTTCTATGGTTTTAATTACTATACGTTAATCCAATCAGCCCCGCGGACTTGGTGGTCCCTGAGGCTTTAATAAGCTCTTTGAGGGGGCCTCATGCACTCCCCTCCTTTATAAATCCCCCAGGGACCTGGACCACTCATGGGCAATATGAATAAAACACGAGAGAGACCTTGTTCTTTTTTTAATTCTTGGCAAAATCCACAGATTTTGCTGAGGAGTAAAACAAATACTTTTTAGGCCTGGCGGTATCCCAGGGTGACCCCTGGACCAAGCCTGGGGGCTTAGGGTACTCCTACCCTGGCTCCTTTTCTTTTTTTTACATTTGTTTGAGACTCAACTGAAGTTGAGACCCACAATAGTTGCCAATACTTCCCAGTTGAAGTGATGGCAGCCAATCAGATCTCAGCAGGGGGCTCACCCTTGTTCCGCAGCTCTAGAAAAACAAATTTGGATTTCCGTGAATATCTAGAAAACCACTGAACAAATTTACACCAAAAGCTGTGGACCAAAAGCTACCTTTCTACCAAATGTGGTGAAATTCTGTCTAGCGGTTAAGGATGCAGGCGTGTCTAAAGACTTTATTGGAATTAACTGGGGGAAATCACTTTGTTGACCACCGTTTTTCTCAGCCTCTGCTTGGCAGATCGCCCCGGAATTTTCCATGCACAAGAAGACCCAACTTGACACTTTTTTTTGTCAAAGGGCGCCAAAGAGAAAGCCAAGTCAAAAAACACTTTCTCAATAGAAACTAGTAACTAACTATAACTAGTGGTGACCGTAAATTACTTAAAAAGCAAAGATTACAGGGTTAGGTTCAAAATGTATCCATAAAACCATAGAAATTCAGCAGTTATAGTTACATAGTCATCTCAAGAAACGATAATTCGCACCCCCGGCATGCACTGTATTCTTATCAATAATTATTTTCCAAATGTTGCAATGATATTATCAATGATGTCATGGACGTTGTCATGACTGATGCAATATGTGGGGTAAATAGCAGTGCATGGCAAGGGTGCTAGTTAGAGTTACCTTATGGCAGAAGTTATAGTTTCTTGAGATAATTATAACTATAACTGCTGAATTTCTATGGTTTTATGTGTGTAAAATCTGAACCTAACCATAATGTCTCTGTAACATTTGGATTTTTTGTGAATTTCTAAGGTTTTTGTAATTCTATTTTTTAACTATAAAGTCCCTGTAACCTTCATTTCTTTCAGTGAATTTCTATGGTTTTAATGCCAGTTCCAAACTGTAATGTCCCTGTAACTTTTGTTTTTTAAGTGAGTTTCTAAGGTATGTTTTTAACTTAAAGTTAAATTAAATTACTGTACATTAATCTAACAGCTGTGGAGCTTGGGCAAAGAGCTAGGCCTCCAGCCAGGCACTACAGCCAACCCACTACATACAGCCAACCCCATGCCACCCACAGCCTTTAGCCTTGCGCAGTGGGGTGTTGGTCACAGAGCGTGACCAGTGGCTAGGCCTCAGCCAGCCCACTGCATTCAGCCAACTGTATGCTATGCATGGCCTTTGGCCATGTGCAGCTGGGGGTTGGCCACAAGCAGACCAGGCCCTGTGGCCAATGCCACAAAGGCATTCAGCCAACAGGCCTCCTCCCCAGGCCACTTTTGTCCCCAGGGACCCCATTCCCCAGGGCTTGGTGCATTTTTAAGGGGGATGAGGCCCTCTTCCCCAGGCACTTTTGACCCCAGGGACCCCATACTCCAGGGCCTGGCAACATAATTCAGAGGGAGGGCGCACACAGCCCCCCCCCCACCCCAGGCTGATTTTGGCACTGGGAAACCCATCCCCTAGGGCCTCGCACCTTATTTATTATGGAGGGGACACACAAACGCCTCCCCAGGCATACAGCCCCCTTCCCTGGGCTGATTTCGGCCCTGGGGACTCCATTCCTGGAGCCTGGCCAACAAAGAGTGGGTGCACTATATTTGGTGGCTATGGGGGCGGAATGCCCCTGCAGACCCAGCCAGCTCCTTTATCCAGCAGGAGCAGGCATTTAACCCTATCACACAGAGCAGCTAAAATGCTGCTCTCTGTGTTTGGGACCAATCTTTTTATTCATTTCCCTGCCCACTTCAGTTCCAGCAGGGAAACAGATGAAAAGTTTACTCCGAGCAGGCAGAAGCATTTTTCATACTCCTGCCCACTTGGAGTGGACTTAGTGTTTCCTCTCGTTTGGCAGGAATTTTGAAATGTATCTCACCCATCAAGAGCAAACACAGGTTCCTGGGTGTGGGCTCTCCAATACATAGCTAGAGTTGGCCCTGGGAGATGGGGCCCCCAGGGCTCAGAAAGGGGGGCTGCATGGCCCTGTCCCCAGTTCATGTACGGCTAGGCTCTGTGGGATGGGGTCCCTGGGGCCGAACATGGCCAGCGGAGGGGGGCCTTGTGTCTCCCCTCCCCATCACATGTCCAGCCAGACCCAGGGGATGGCTCCCTAGGGACAAAATCGGCCTAGGGAGGGGACTGCATGCACTTCTTCCCTTATATTTAACAGCCGGACCATGGGGATGGGTTCCGGGGATGAAATCAGCCTGGGTAGAGGTGCCACATGAACAGCCCTCCTTCAAATAAATCTATTCCCCTCGGGACCGTTCCCATCTGATCCCACTGCTGGTCTGCAAAATTGCAGAAAAACTGTAAAAAAAAAAATTGGCCCGCCACCAGGCCTATGGGTCAGAATATTCTTAACCCTCCGCATGTGTTTTTTTTTGTGCATTTTTTCTTGGGACTGGGCCAAGCCCCAATTTAGCTTCCACCACTTCCTGGGTGATGTTGTGGCAGACAATCACGGCATTGCTCTTGGTACGTGGTTCAATGTCTCTAGATATACATACATATTTTGTCTTTAATAACTCCAAATCTACTGAACAGATGCACACTAAATAAAAAAAAGAGATGTTTATGGACCAAGATTTACATTTCTGGCAAATTTAGTGTAATCCCTTCAGCGGTAAGGGCTGTAGTCATGTCTAAAATCCCTGCGGGAAATTTCATGGGCAAAATGTGTTTTGGGAACCCCCTTCTTGTCAACCTCACTTGTCGAATCACTCTGAAACTTTTGGAACAGAAGTTGAATACAGTGGAAAACTAGTTTTGAAAATTTTGGGAAGATTTGTCAAATGGCAAATTATTAGCAAAACAAATGCTTTTCCTATGGAAACTATGTCCTAATTATAGCTACCTACTGGTCTGAATTGTAGAGCAAGTTTTATACTATTCCAATTTGTTGATGACAGGAGCAACTGCAGACAAAGTCACACTTCATAATGAAGGGGATGGTGAGTGAATATTGCACATTTACAGGAACCACCCTGAGGGGATTGGTTTTCCTATCAAAATCTATTTGGATTCACCATACTCCAAAACAGGTCAGTTGCTCTGAGCTCTATCTAACCTAATAAGATTGGGGCTATTGGGTGCATGATTTGGTATGAGTATGTACTTAGGGCCATATTTATAGGCCCCTAGCACCACCTTGCACCACATGAACATAATTTATTTTGACGTTAATGTGTCCCAACTAGGCTAAAATCCCTGCGGCGTATTTACAGAGTGGATCAATGCATGCATTGCGCCCGCCACTCTGTAACCCTTTGTGCTACATTATGCCTGCCCCAGCCATAATGTATGCAAAGTAGGCGTTCCCCATTAGGGAAGCTGGAAAAATGGGGTAAGGAAATCTCTGAGATTTCCTTACCCCATTTTTTACGGCACTTGCAACGCCTGCTCAAGAGTAGGCCTTAAAAGGGGCCTTCCATTCTTTATAATGGGGCTCTATGTACTCTGCAGGAGTAGTGACAATATGTTGGGGCTACTCCTGCAGAGTACATCAATAGCGTCATAAAGGATGACGCCATTGCCCCCTACCCTGCACCATGGTGCACCGTATTTTAAATACAGCACACACAAGGTGGCTGTAGAGGGGTGCTAAGGGGCGCAGGGAAACTAGCGCTGCACTCAGTGCAGAACCACTTTCCGTAAATCTGTCCTTTAATGTTTTGTAAATTTCATTAAGGCTTTTGCAAATACTCAAAGATCCATTCCCCCATTTTCTCCTCTGTCGAAAGGTATTAAGGAAACTCAAGGCCCTACATTTTAGGTTACCCTTCCCTGAGGTCCCAGGTTTCCTTTCCTTGAAGTAAAAGGTGTCTTGAACAAAGCAAAATAGACAAAGGCTTCCAAGAACTGGACGCCTGAATATACTATGCTGATGACAGTTGGGATGTCCACACATATGTGGATTCAGTACTGGTGCGAATGACACAAGAAAAAAATTTATTTGCAGTTTCCTTTGGATATGACATTTTATATGCAACTATTGGTTTACTTAAGAGCATGTATGGCTAGGAAGAAGTAAGTGAGGTGGTGTGTTGGTAGGCCTCCAACAAGTGGGATATGTATGATAGGAATCTAAAAAGTGTGGTGGATGTGAAAGGGTGTATAATATAATTGAAGCAGGACGCTAGAAAGGCCATGAAGGAGAAACACATGAAGAGGCAATGGTGAGAACAGACAGTAAAAGCAGAGGGAATGTACTCCTCCCATTATTCTTCATCAAAGGCACTGGATAAGGAGGAAGAAGAAAAGGAAGGTGAGATTTTAGAAGAAGTATTGTGAGAGGCCTACCCTATATTCTGATGCACAAGGAGTAGCACCAAAGGACTCTGGTAAAAAGTTTTTTAGCTGTATGGAGAACCTGTCAAGGGAGAATTTACGTTAGAAATGGATAAACAAAAGAAGCGGTGGACTAAGATAGCATTCAACATATTAAGCAATGAAGACAATGTGGCAGAAAAACTAACCAAATTAGACAAGAGGCATGTGACTGGGTTATTACAACAGATGCTAAATCATGTATAGGAATATAAAATTTCAGCAAGTATGATTCAAAGGATAAAGGACCAGTAAGTAAGCAAAATACTTTATTTGGGTTATAGACCATAAGCAAACACAAATAAAACACAACAACAGTCATATAAATACATAAGATTGGCAAAAACACATATGATAACATTGACACACAACGTCACCAAAAACAAGTAACACAGGTACCCACACCCAAAGAAGAGCTTAATAAAATAGTACAACATACCTATCAGTTGCATAACACTACTGTATAAAAACTGGCCCCAGAATAGACAAGAATGTACATGTGATCTTAAGACAAATAATGTAACCCTCTGTTTCTTGATCATGCCCACAGCAAATAAGTATCTGCTGAAGCAGAATTCTGTGTCACAACTAGTGTTGGTCCTCCTAATATGGAATGCTGGTAGATAATGTTGAAAATATAAGCTACGACAATAGTGTTTTAACCATTTTATTCTGGGGCGAGAGTGCCATGGGCAACTAAATAGAACATGCTCAATGTTTTCCATATGATCATGGCATAAGGGACACATTTTTTTATCAATGATGGCAATTTTCTTCTTATTCCATTCATGGGTATAGCTATTAAGTGCTAGAGTTCCTAGTCTGAATTTGATAAAAAAGTGTCTTGGCTAATCTCATCGAGGTAGGATTCGAATTGTGGAAAAAATGTAAAGGACAAAAACCTGCCAGTAAGGCTACTACTGTCCACATTACGCTGATACTTAGTACTAATATACATCCAAAAGGTATTTTTCAAGATAGGCATCACAGAGGTATTAATAGACGAGGGGTTAATTCACTGCTCACCCATTCCTAGTTTATAAAGCCAGTGTTTAATATGGAATAAACAAGGGTGTCCATGATCTTGCTCAACATAATCAATTCACAAAGGCCTTCGCAGTAGGAGCTCAATTCTGGGGTTGATCAATTTCTGACCCAGTAGAGCAGGGTCTTCAATCTGGTTTCAAGCTAGATCAAGATATACTGGTTCAAGTGATGCAACTCGCGACAGGGAAGGAAGAGATCGTATAAAATGATTTTCACTAACCGATAAGTTGTCAGAAGGTGACATCACCCAAACCTCAACCCCATAAAGGGCAGCTGACTGAACTGCAATTTTATAAACTTCTTCTACAGGAGAAACTGCCCTCTGATTGGAGGCCCTATGCATTCTCCCAATAGCAGCTGCTTTGTGGACAATAGTTGCTGTACTTTTCTCAATGCAAGCAGACCACAAAAAAGAGCTACTAATTTTTATGCCCATGTGGTCAAAAGATTTGACTTCCTTAAATATTGTACCTCCCCAACGATAGGTTCTTCCTAAATGATCTATGAGGCCTAATGGTCATAAAATTAGGCCCATATTTATACTTTTTGACGCAAAACTGCGCCAACGCAGTTTTGCGTCAAAAAAATTAGCGCCAGCTAACGCCATTCTGAAGCGCCATGCGGGCGCCGTATTTATTGAATGACGTTAGCCGGCGTTAGCCGCCGGCGCTGTCTGGTGTGCGTTAAAAGAAAACACGTACACCAGGCAGCGCCGGCGTAAGGGGAAAATGGCGTATGGGCGTCCACATATGGTGCAAGTCAGGCTGAGGCAAAAAAATCGCCTCAACCCGATTTGCGCCATTTTTTTTCACTCCCAACCCCCATTGAAATGACTCCTGTCTTAGCAAAGACAGGAGTCATGCCCCCTTGCCCAATGGCCATGCCCAGGGGACTTCTGTCCCCTGGGCATGGTCATTGGGCATAGTGGCATGTAGGGGGGCACAAATCAGGCCCCCCTATGCCACCAAAAAAAATATATACTTACCTGAACTTACCTTAATGTCCCTGGGATGGGTCCCTCCTGCCTTGGGTGTCCTCCTGGGGTGGGCATGGGTGACAGGGGGTGTCCCTGGAGGCATGGGGGGGCACCTCTGGGCTCATTCTGAGCCCACAGGTCCCTTAACGCCTGCCCTGACCCAGGCGTTAAAATCCGGCGCTAATGCGGGTTTTTCAGACCCGCCCACTCCCGGGCGTGATTTTTGCCCGGGAGTATAAATCCCACGCATATGCATCAGAGTCATTTTTTAAGACGGGAACGCCTACCTTGCATATCATTAACGCAAGGAAGGTGTTGACGCAAAAAAATGACGCTAACTCCATGAACTTTGGCGCTAGACGCGTGTAACGCCAAAGTATAAATATGGAGTTCGTTTTGCGTCGAATTTGCGTCGAAAAAAACGACGCAAATTTGGCGCAAACAGAGTATAAATATGCCCCTGAGTCTTTGTGACATTGATCTCGAGCACTCTTTGGTCACAGAATTCCTGGAATTTATTTAAAAGATTTTGAATTACAACTGGGGTCCTTGATAGTAGCTGCATATTGCCTGCAAACATCAGCCCAGGAATGGACACTCCTCTAAGCTTAGGGGCATCATGGATACAATCATATAGATGCCTAAGCGCATCATTAATGTACAGGGTGAAGAGAGTGGGTGAAAGGACACATCCTTGCTTCACCACGAGGGTAACTTTTATCCTCTTAGTAAGCTCCTCATTCTTGTCCTACCAAACCTGAGTAAAATTATCCTTGTGCAACCTTATTAGGATCTCCACAAGATATGACTGAGCCCCCATTGGCCCGAGACAGCCCCAAAGCTTATTCCTGGGGACCAAGTCAAGACTCAGGTCAATGAAGGCAACATATATAGGCCCTTCAGGATCCCAATGTAGTTTGATATTATCAAAACAGTCTCAATACTTGGTCCACATTTCCCACCCTATATTTACACCCAGCCTGAAATGGCTAGAGAATATCTTTGTCTATGACCCACCCATGTAGTTTATCTAGAACCTGGAGACAATACACTTTTTGTAAAATATCGAGAAAGGTAAAAGACCTGTAGTTGCTTGGTCCAGATCGAACACCTTTTTTATAAATTAGGATAAACACAGTACCTTTCCAGGACTCAGGTAGAGGGGCTCCAAGCATGATAGCGTTGGACAAGATGTTAATATACGATTCCCATATCTCGACCTCAGAATGGTACAATTCACCAAGGATACAATCTAGTCCCTGAGACTTCTTGTACTTCAGGGCCATAATAGCTGCCTTAGTGTCTTCTAAAGAAAAGGTACTCAGGGGTCTTTAGCTTGTGATATCCCATCTAACTGGGGTCAAAGTCACCTGCATGCTGTTCAAAATGGGGAGCAAGTACAGATTCACAAAATGTCAGACCCATGTCTGCTGTTGTATAGGGTGTGGAGTTTGTGCATACGTTTTAAAGCTGTCATGGGCTATAATATGCTAGAAGAAAGAAGCATCATGCTTCCCAGAGGCCTCTAGCAGATCCTGACCATTCTGCTCATCCCACCCCTTTCTACTAATCTCTAACACCTTTTTGGAATGGCCTCTGGCATCTCGGATGTGTTGCGGATTTACGGATGTGTTGCTGGCTTACGGATCTAATGGCTAGTTATCAGCTTGATTTTGCCCGCCTACAGTCCTCAGAGAACCATGGAGTTGCAGCAGTGTTGGTACGCTTAGAGCTTGCAGGACCTTGCTTCACCTGAAAGAGATCCCCAATTGAACTAAATAAGTGGTTGTGAAATACTCAGAATAGGTATAGCTCTCGGGTCAGTGTCAAAATGAGGTGAGAGCGCTATATCAAACAGACCATAGATCTGCCTCGGACAGGTGGAGAACCTTTCACAAGTTCCTTACCATGGGTTCCTCCAAAAATATTGCCTCGTCAGAGGTGCTAACAGCCCTTCTTTAAGGGTTAGATGCAGTAGATAATCATCACTTTCTAACCTCTCCATGACACAGAAATCCCCTAACCAAGACCAAAGATTAAGAGAGAGAAGTATGTAGTCAGTTCTTCTATTTAGGAACCCTCTACAAAATGTAAATGCCCTGCCCACATCCGAGGCTGTTCTATAGTTATACACCCGAATCCCACATGAGAGCATGAATGGGGCTAATTGAGTAGCTACATCAGGGCACGATTTCAGGGAAGTAGCAACAAGTCCTGGAATGGCCAAAAATCTATGTTTTGGTTCACTCACCAATGATGTATAGTCCAATGGTTTGAAAGTGGTATAAAAATCACCCCTGAAAGTAAACATTGGTCTATACATTAGTGATTCTAGATGGTTATCAAGGATGCTAAGTTTTGTAGAAATATATTTATGGCCCACACTATGGATATAATTATGGAAAAGATTAACAATGAACCAGTTTCTAGCCCTTTTAGATAATCCAAGGATGTCTGGCGACTGGATCGTCAATTGTTCAATAGCCCTATTAAGAGATAATTTGACCCATTTCAAAAGATTCCCATCAGGGTGACCTGGAGAAGAGGAAAGCGTATCTACAGTGAATGTGGCAAACCCTAGATAGGGGGTCTAAAGCCCATGTCTCCTGGAACAGGCAAAGCTGAAAAGAATATATGTAAGCTCCCCATTATGTATCAGCCAACTTACTACGTATCCTTGCAATGTTCCATGAGAGAACCTGCAACTGCCCATCATTGCTACAATGTACCAGTGGATTTTCTCATTTAAAAGCTGCACTCCCTCAAATGGGTATCTGTTCATACCATTAACTGAGACAATAGTACACTTTCATTTATTACAGAAGAAACAGAAGTTGCATGAATAGGAGAATTATTAGGCATAACCCATGGCATTATCTGAGATGGCAGAACCCTAACACTTTCTGCAAAAGATACAGAAGATTCAAGAATAGAGACATTATTGGATGTACCAGGTGGCAGTCAGTCAACACCAGACAGCGTCCAATCTTTCCCCGATTTACCCGTGTGCGCACTTGTGGAGCAGAATCATTCAGTAGCACTAGAAAAGGCAAGCTGTATCTCGGTTCCTGTATTGTGAATATCACAAGCTTCTATTGCCAGAAGGCCATCAAGAATTCCCTGGGAAATCACCTCAATCTCAATAATATCATAGGGCTCTGACTACAGGGAGATCCTACGTACATTCAGGATATCTGCATAATAATCGACTTACAGTTATAGTCCTTTCTTAACCAATATAGGACCTTATTGAACAATGACTCTCTGCTCTCAAAGCAGACCTTACTGAGTTTAGGAACTTTAGTCAGTTTCAAATTACAATTGCCCCAGGGGGGTCCATCAGGTGGGGGTCTCCTAGAAGTGAGGCCACACATCCCTACCCAATTGGCTAGATTGTATTCTCCCTCCAGGGAGCATCCTGGGAAACACCCCAGATAAGTGTAGGATTGCGGTACCACTGAGAGGCCCTCCTCTTTGAGTGCCTCTCCTGTTTTGAACACATATGTGATTCTGTCTACTGACTACACATAGTTGCCTACTTGGATATATCTTCCTGAAATCAATCGGTGTCTAAGGGTCTATTATTTCCACCCAGTGGGGGGCTTCTGTAACTAACAAAGCATAGGAAGTGGGGGAGGTGGCACTAATAAAAACAGGATAAGAGAACAAGCCTGCGATTTAGTAACCAGTGCAATCATATTAGTTACAATGTCTAATTTATATTATAAGAGACTTCACCAATTCTTTGAAGCCCAGTACTTTGTTGCAATGTAAATACTATTTCATACACATTTGACGTAGAAGCATGTGACTTGGTAATTACACTAGCCTCCTCCCCCCTAAACTCCTCCCCTAGTTGTTCTTCTGCAATATCTTCAAACAAAGGCACAAATCTGTTTGAGCAGATTACCACTGGCTCAAGTGGTGGGGACTGGTGTACAGGTTGAGAATTCGGAGTATCTCCAGCTATATTTATATTTCGGGGGCTAGTACGAGGACACTGGTGTCATGAGACCTATCAGTGCTAGTCCTCACCATGTCAGTTTTTTCCCAAAAATATCCAGTAAGGTTGATTTGTACCCATTACTGGACCACTAACCTGAGTTATAGGGTTGGGTTCAGAACTGTCTCGACCTCATCTATCAGATTATTAATTTGATTATTGGTGTTTGTATCTTTTGTTTTCCTAGGACATTTCTTGGGATTGTTAAGAATATTAGCAGCATCAGAAGCCTTCCGCTTCCCCATAATGAAAACAATAAAAGGTGATTTAACAACTCAAACCTCACTTATTATCTCTATTCTAAAACCTCAAAAGAGCTATAAAAACTTCTGAGCCTGCTATTTGAGTCAGAAATGGCCTCTCAGGAAAGGGCACTCAAACTTAAAAGCAAAAAGCTGTGCAGAACAAGGTTATAAAATACTCAAGGAGAAGAGTCTAGCAACGTTTTAGACTAGCATTGGTAAACAGCTTCATACAATGACTGCGTTGACATCTGACTCAATATTAAAAACTAACGTATCTTAAACAGTACAAAAGATGATCAAAGTGAAAAACCCAGTCACAACAGGTAATTTGAATATATGATTAACTTGTCAGTACTTCAGTGACCAGTCTTAAAATATCCTGCGCAACTTGGCTCTATCGTTCGTACAATGACAAAGACAGGAGCCCTCCAACCAGAAGACAGTCACACTCTTCCTCGCAAGCCTCTGCAAGCAGTCAGCCCTCCCTCTTCAATAGGGTTAAGGCACTGGAGAAGATGCAACTGATTACCTTCAGATGAGCTGCTGGAACTCTACCCAATAGCTAGATGTCAGGGGGTTGGCTCAATCTAGCCTCCTCCAGGCTACGATGGGTGTGGCAGGCTCACCCTTGGCCCTGGAGCTTGCCCGGCGCATCCCATGCTGTGAAGATGTGTCATGCACTATATAAAACTTTTAGGTACTTGTAGATGTAGAAAATCGAGGGCCACCTCCACGGGCCAAGAGCAGTGTAGTAGATTGAGTCCTCTCCAAGATAGGGAAAATCGCAATC
Organism: Pleurodeles waltl; assembly: GCF_031143425.1. Lineage (NCBI taxonomy): Eukaryota > Metazoa > Chordata > Amphibia > Caudata > Salamandridae > Pleurodeles > Pleurodeles waltl. The sequence goes on from NC_090436.1 coordinate 754,766,693, forward strand.
CATGGTGTGAAGATGTGTCATGCAATATATAGCATTCTTAGGTGCTTGCAGCTGTTGGAAACTCAAAGGCCACCTCCTTGGGCCAGGAGCAGCCTTGGAGATTGAATCCCCCTCCACAATAAGGAAAAGCACATCCCTAAACTACCAAAGTGTTCAAATACGAGCAATAGGCTATGCCATGCAGTGGAATACATCCAGATGGAGGCGAAGGACCAAATAAAGAAAATAGAGCATAATTCCTTAGGGTGCAAGTGACTAGGAGAAAGGGTATGAAAAGCAGAAGAGACAAGCAGAAAAAGGCTCAAAGGAGAGAGGATCTGTTGGTCTTTGATGATCCTCCTCCTCTGGATGAGGACCCAGAACTAGTGATGCTTTGTAGGAGGTACCAAGAACAACAGGAAAATGGAAATATGTGCAGGTCACCTGTTATTAGTACAAAAGAATTCCCAAACATTAGGGAAATTCCAAGAGACTGACATATTAGGTGTTAGAAATTGGATTTCTGGTTGGCAGTGGCAATCACCTTGTCCAAGCAGGAACCACAATCCTAGTCAGGGTAGGTCAGATACACACCTTAAATTAACCTGCGCTCACCCTCTGGTACCTTGGCACAGAGCAGGTAGGCTTAACTTAGGAGGCACTGTGTAAAGTATTTGTTCAACACTTAAAACAGTAAAACAGTGAAAACACCACCCATAACTAATCCATACCAGATTAGAGACATATTAATAACAATTAATTAAACAAAACAAGACCAAAACTATAAAAATCAAATAAACAGATATTGAGACTTGAATTTTTAAAGAAAAAAGGAACAAGTAGCGCATAGAAGCAATGAGCGCCTATTGGGATATCTGGTCACACTGGACCAGGACAAAGTTGAGAGGACCCATGTAGTGCTCACTGAGCAACAGTACCTCGGTCCTTGTCGCAGCACTAGATGTGTTGATGATTCCCACACAGTTGGTGTGTTGCACCGTATTTTTCCATGTAACTGATGCGTCGGTTGCAAGTGCGATGCACCAATTCTGAGGGCAGCAATTCCCAGTGTGATGTACAAGATAAATCCATGCTGGGGGGCAATTCTTCGGTCTTCTCCACACAATGGCAGTGATGCACTGGTTCCGAAGCACTGGTTCTGGAGGTGATGTGATGGTTCTGAGAGCGACGTGCCAGTCCAGTCTATGCAGCAGCAGCAATACATTGATTTCGATCTTGCAGCATGCGATGCATCGGTTCAGATTGGAGCAATGGCATTAAGGCTCAGGTTCTGGCAAATGCAGCACTTTCTACTCACTTCCAATGGCCCTGGACTGGGTTGGCACCACTGGCAGAGCAAGACTTGCAGCAAGCAAAGTCCATGTGCTGGATTTGAATGGAAGGAAAGTCTTTGATGTCCCTGAGTCTTGAGAACAAGAGGCAAGCCAGCAAGCCGTTGGGAAACTTTGGTTTTGGGGATGTAGCGATGGAGATTCCAGTCCTTCTCCCTCCCAGGCAAGGAGGGCAGAGAGGCAGATGGGGAGGCACCACACAGCAGGAGTCCAGCAAAGTCCAGCAAGGTTTAGCAGGGTGCCAGTCCCTTTAGTAGCACAACAGTCCATCTTCCTGACAGAATGTCCACAGGTCCAGAAGTGTACTTATATGGTGGGGTCAGAAGTCCAGTTCTTATACCCAGTGGTGCCTTTGAAGTGGGGGAGACTTCAAAGAGAGGCTTTTGAAGTACACAGAGTCCCTTCCCTTCCTGCCCTGGCTCCAAACGCACCAAAGAGGTTTATGCAGCCCTTTGTGTTGGCTCAAGACACAGCCCATTAAGGTGTAAGTTTCAGATCCTCCCTCCTATCCTGCCCAGGATGGGCCATCAGGATGTAACTCCCTTTGTGTTTGGCTGTCTGAAGGGATTGCATAAGAGCCCAGCTGTCACCCACCCAGGTGTGTATTTAGAGACATGCAGATGGCACTAGATGATTTAAAGTCAGAAAATGACAACTTTCTCAAAGCTGCATTCTCAGAATTACAATTAAAAAATCTGACTTAACCATAAATTGTGTTTTTAAAATTGTGATTCCAGAAATACCAAACTTGGGAGTTCCATCCTTTCCCAAATGGACGTTACACAAAATGTAATGAGGTAATCCCAATATTAACCCATGGGTGAGTAAGGCCTTACAGTAGTGAAAAACTAATTTAGGAGGTTTTTACTACCTGGACTTGCAAAACTAAAAAGTACATGTTCAACATTTTAAATACACTGCACCCTACCCTTGAGAATGTTGAGGGCCTAACTTAGGGATGACTTATATGCATAAAAAGGAAGGTTTGGGACTCGCAAGAGGGTTAACATGCTAAGTTGGCATGGCAGTTTAAAACTGCGCACACAGGCTCTGCAGTGGAAGGCCTGAGTCATGTTTAAAGGGCTACTGCAGTGGGTGGCACAATCAGTGCTGCAGGCCCACCAGTAGCATTTAGTTTACAGGCCCTTGGCACAGCTAGTACCTCTTTACTAGGGACTTAGAAGTAAATTAAATGTGCCAATTGTGGATAAGCCAGTGTTACCATCTTTCAAGCAGAGATCACATGCACTTTAGCACTGGTTAGCAGTGGTAAAGTGCCCAGAATCCTATAGCCAGCTAAAATGACTCCAGAAAAACAGGAGGTCAGAAAGCAAAAAGTCAGGGGAAACTACGCCAAAGATGCCAGGTCTAACAATAGGATAAATCAGATCTTTTCCTTTGGGACTTAGGGGGTAATTCTGACCTCAGCGGTAAAAGGCGCTTACCGCCGGTCAGAAGACCGCCACAACACCGCCGCGGTAAACCGCCACGGTCATTCTGACCCGCAACTGGCAAACCGCCAAAAACCCGACATCAACAAAAGTCCGCCACACCAAAGGTCAGCGGGAAACTGGCGATGACCAAACCTCCACCGTCACGCCAACAGAAATACGCCCATACCATTCCGACCCACAAATCCCCGCAGCGGTCTTTCAACTGCGGTATTCCATTGGCGGTACACACCGCCGCGCTCAAAATACACACACCTTTACAAAACACATCCACATTGGATAATTCAAAATACACACACCTGAGACACATACACACACCACTCCCACACACCCAATTAAATATAAAACACACACCCACATCGCCCACAAACCCCTACGACCACAATTGCGACTGAAGGACAGAGAGAGACAGCACAGAATAGAGTGCACCATCACACAGAGGCAAATCACAACATCACCTACACAATATCCACGCACAAAACACCACACACCACCACACTCACCACACTCTACAACACATACACCACCCCTCACCTCATCCACACCACCCCATGGCACCCCAAAGACACCCCAGGTTCACTGACGCAGAACTCAGGGTCATGGTGGAGGAAATAGTTTGGGTAGAGCCCCAGCTCTTCGGGACACAGGTGCAGCACACCACCATTGCCAGGAAGATGGAGCTATGGCAAAGAATAGTGGACAGGGTCAACGCTGTGGGACAGCATCCACGAAATCGGGACGACATCAGGAAGCGGTGGAACGACCTACGGGGGAAGGTGCGTTCCATGGTATCAAGGCACAACATTGCGGTGCAGAAGACTGGCGGCGGACCCCCACCTACTCCCCCAGAATTCACAGCATGGGAGGAGGAAGTCTTGCACATCCTGCATCCTGAGGGCCTCGCAGGAGTAGGCGGAGGAATGGACTCTGGTAAGTAAAATCTTCACTACTTCATTCCCCCCACCCCACCTGCATGCCAAATCATACCCCCACCCTCACCCCCACCCCCATCACACCAACTCCTTGCTAATGGCTCACCATCACAACCCACCCATCCTAAAACCTAGCCCTGCATGCGTCCCCAAAGCATGGACACCCATCACCAAAGCATGCCCACTGCACACACCCATCACCCCCACAAGCCACTGTCAAAAAAGCCCCCACAAGGGAATGCCAGCACTGGGGGACACGGCCACCCACCCATCACACGAAATGGCACACACAGAAGCAATAACCATACTCTTATACCCCTGCAGGACCCGAACGCCACCACACCGCCACGGAGGGTCCAGAGATGTCCATCCCACCCCCAGAAGAGGCCCCCAGTGATGACAGCAGCTCTGTCTCCCTGGACCCAGATGACCAGCCCGGCCCATCGGGGACCTCGGGACAGTCGGTTCCCCACAGACAGCCACAGGCTACAGCAGACCTAACCCCCTCTGGGAACACCAGCACAGCTCCCACCCAGCGGGCCCATGCCTCTGTCTCCAGGACACGTCAATCAGCGGTGTGTCCACCACTACAGGGCACCCAGGTTGACCCACCACCCCAACAACAACAGGGACCTGGGGGCAGTGGTAGTGGGCACACGGTCCAGGGGACAGAGGCCCAGGGAAACAGGGGAACTGGGAGGGCTGCTGTGCGAAAGGGGGGGACTGGCCCAGGGAACCGACTCTCCAAAAGGCCCTCTCCTCCATCATGGGAGCATACCACCGCTCCCCGGAGACGATGGCTACGGTACTGGCCAGGTTCCAGGAGATCCAGGTACTGCAGGAGGAACAGTACATGGGGTTCAGAGAGGAACTGCAAAACATTAGTTCCGCAATGGGGACCATCGTCGTGGCCCTTAACCAGATAGTCACCACATTGCGGGACCATGTGGCACCACAAAGGGCCCCTGTCACTAGCATGGACCAGGAACAGCCTACCACCTCCGCCGGTGCTAGTGGACAGGAGGCCCCCACACAACGACAGGCCACCAGAACCCCACCTCCCGCAGAAGAAGAACCACCCCGCAAGCGGTCCCTGAGATCTCACAAGAAGACAGAGTGGGATGCCAAGACCCCCGCCAGCAAAGGATACCCCCTGATGTCATCCCACTGTCCCACATTGTCACCCTGTCCAAACTTAAACTGCCCCTGCTCCATCCTTCCACAGGCATATGGACAATGCACCTGTGAGACTGAAAACTGGACTCTGCCATGGACATTACTCCACCATCACCCATCACCGTTTTACAATCATGTTCCTAAATTTAGCACTTTAATAAAATCACTTACTGCACTTAAAAAATCTGGAGTCTGCTTGTATTTTGAACAAATGTATTAGACATAACGGTGCCAAAATGTTCAGTTACATTGTGATGACAACATACCACTGTCACACAGCTGTAGTCCATGGGCAAACAAAGCAGAGGTCACACAGTGGGGCCCACAGCTCTGAAAAAGGAAGGGAAAGTCACAACTCAGTGAACAGGAACTGGGGGGAAACACAGACAGTAGAGAGGCAGGAGACTTTAAGTAAATGTAAAATGGCGTGGTTGATTCGTACCTGTGTGCTACTGAAAATACTGTTGTATCACTGTGTCCCTGTTGTCTGTGTCGTCTCCGTCGTCTTCCTCCTCTTCACTCTCCACAGGCTCCACAGCTGCTACAACACCACCATCTGGACCATCCTCCTGCAGGAAAGGCACCTGGCGTCGCAAAGCCAGGTTGTGAAGCATACAGCAGGCCACGATGATATGGCACACCTTCTTTGGTGAGTACATTAGGGATCCACCTGTCATATGCATGCACCTAAACCTGGCCTTCAGGAGGCCGAAGGTTCTTTCTATAATCCTCCTAGTTCGCCCATGGGCCTCATTGTAGCGTTCCTCTGCCCTTGTCCTGGGATTCCTCACTGGCGTAAGTAGCCACGACAGGTTGGGGTAACCATAGTCACCTATTAGCCACACACGGTGTCTCAGTAGCTGTTCCATCACATAAGGGATGCTGCTATTTCGCATGATGTACGCGTCATGCACTGACCCAGGGAACTTGCCATTTACATGGGAGATGTACTGGTCAGCCAAACAGACCACCTGGACATTCATTGAATGATAACTTTTTCTGTTCCTGTACACCTGCTCACTTTCACTGGGGGGAACCAAAGCCACATGAGTCCCATCAATGGCACCAATGATGTTGGGGATATTGCCAAGGGCATAGAAATCACCCTTCACTGTAGCGAAATCGCCCACCTCAGGGAAAACAATGTAGCTCTGCATGTATTTCATCAGGGCAGACAACACTCTGGACAAAACCTTAGAAAACATAGGCTGAGACATCCCTGATGATATGGCCACTGTTGTTTGGAATGATCCACTTGCCAAAAAATTGAGTACTGACAGAACCTGCACCAGAGGGGGAATCCCTGTGGGTTGGCGAATGGGGGAGATGAGGTCTGGCTCCAGCTGGGCACACAGTTCCTGTATAGTGGCTCGGTCAAGTCTGTATGTCAGTATGACATGTCTTTCTTCCATTGTCGACAGGTCCACCAGCGGTCTGTACACGGGAGGATTCCTCCATTTCCTCGCAAGTCCCAGCGGACGGTGCCTAGGAAGGACAACATGGAGCACAGAGTCAAGCAACCCACAGGTACGTAACCACAGCTTGCACAGTACACGATTCGCTATGTATTGAATGGCTTGTATGATTGGCAATGCAAGGCCTGGGCCTGTGTGACGCAGTAGAAATTAAGCCATGTGGGCCCTTGAAATGGCGGCTGCCTGACCTGTGAAGTGTGACAATGGGATGTGAGGTCAATGCTCTGGCGTGGCACACCGTGGCGGTAGGCGGTCGAAGACCGCAGTGCAAAGCAGCATTGGTTAACATTGAACCCTATGGGTCTCATGAGCCAATGACGATGTGCGCCGGTGGTCGCGGTACGCACCGCCGCAGCCGTGACCGCCATTTTCCATCTGCTTAATCACTCGAGACCTGATCATCCACAGGAGAGGACCTATACTGCAAGTGCTGCTGTGACCTCGGTCTGGAAGAGACAATGGCTGCTGCGACTGGGGAAAGGGCCCCTGCCTTCACATCTGAGGAATTGGAGAAACTTGTTGATGGGGTCCTCCCCCAGTATGCGCTGCTCTACGGTCCTCCAGCCCAATAGGTAAGTACACAGGGAGCACGTTGTATGGGCTATGCCTGTGTTGAGTGGGGTGGATGTAAGATGGTTGGGAGGGGAGCGAATGAGGAATGCAACGCACGACAGATGAGAGCATGTGCCACATGGCAAGGTTGGGGAGGGGGGGCCACTCACATCGACCATGCAGAAAAGTGATGATATTTCTTTTCCCACCCTGTACATGTCACACAGGTCAGCGCCCATCAGAAGATCGACATTTGGCGTGCCATCGCCAAGGACGTCCGGGCCCTGGGGGTCCACAACAGACGGGGTACCCACTGCCGCAAGAGGTGGGAGGACATCCGCCGCGGGAGCAGAAAGACCGCTGAGGCTCTGCTGGGGATGGCCTCCCAACCTAGGAGGGGTGCCACACGGCAATTGACCCCCCTGATGTCCCGGATCCTGGCGGTGGCCTACCCCGATTTGGATGGGCGCGTGAGGACATCACAGCAGACACAAGGGGGTGAGTATCAGCACATTCTGCTATATTAGCGCACAGTGGAGGTGTCTGGGTGGGGGAGGAGGGCTGTGGCTATCTCTAGGCCAGGGCGGTTTCTGTAGGCTAGGCCCCTCTGTAAGGCATGGCCCTGTGCCCCCGCCCCCCACCTCTGTAGGGTGCTAAGTACAGCTATCCATGGCCCGGGCTCACCTATGTGTGCATTTGTCGTCCATAGACTTGTAGGCGAAGTCACAATAATGAGTAGTGTACCCCGAGTGCGCGGCGTAGTGCAGGGGGCTTCTGTGTCTGTCCTCTCCGCCAACGGTGTCACCAATGCATGCACTCAACATGTCTTTCTTTCTTCTCCCCCCCCTTTTTTTTGGTTTTCCTGTTCATGTGTGCATTAGCATCATCAGGCGGAGGAGAAGTGGCATCGGCGCACGAGGGAGCTGCATCTCACATGGCCCCAGAGGGCCATGCAACCGACTCCTAGTACACCAGTGAGACGGAGGGCGAGGGGAGCTCCACAACGGGGACCCGTGGAGACGTCAGCGACACCGACACGTCCTCGGAAGGGAGCTCCCTTGTGGTGGCGGCAACATCCGTGCCCACCGCAACAACAGGTACAGCCGCCACCCAGCGCACCAGCTGCGCCCTCCCAGCAGCCCCTCAGCGTTCGCCCCGTGCCCGCTCAGCCAGGAAGCCGGGCATCTCCTTCGCCCCAGGCACCTCAGGCCCTGCCCCAGTGACCCCTGCTGCCCTCAGTGCGGAGATCATTGACCTCCTCCAGACGCTCATTGTTGGGCAGTCTACCCTTTTGAATGCCATCCAGGGGGTAGAAAGGGAGGTGCATCGGAGCAATGCATACCTGGAGGGCATTCATTCGGGTCAGGCTGCCCATCAGCGATCGTTCAACGCTCTGGCCTCAGCACTGACGGCAGCCATTGTCCCTGTCTCCAGCCTCCCTCCTCCAACTCCCTCCACCCAGCCCCACTCCCCTGTTCCTCTGCCTATCCCAGACACACCTACAGACCAGCCTGCACACACATCAACACCCAAGGGCAGCTCATCCAGACATAAGCACCACAGATCACACAAGCATTCACCCAAGCAACATCCACATGCAGACATGCCAACAGCCACTGCCTCCTCTGTGTCCCCCTCCTCCTCGTCTCCCTCCTCCCTCCCTGTGACGTCTCCACTCACACCTGCATGCACACCACCATCAGCCAGTACGTCCATCACCAGCACACCCACCAGAACACTCCGCACACGTGCAGTCACCACCCCCACTGCCATTTACACGTCCCCTGTGTCCTCTCCCAGTGTGTCTGTCACCCCCTCTTCCAAACCACACAAACGCAGGCAGCCACCCACCCAACAGCCATCCACCTCACGACAGCCTCCAGCACAAGCACCTGCACCCAAAGACAGCAAACTTGACTCTCCTACAACCACATCCTCTTCCTCCACTCCCATTCCCACTGCACCTACCCTTCCCATTGCTCCTAAAAAGTTTTTCCTCTCCAAAATTAACCTCTTTGCATCACCTGACCCACCCCCTCCATCTAGTAAGAGTCCAAACAGCACCTCAGCCACCACATGCCCTGCACCTACTAGGACCATAGTTCAGGGCTATTGGAGTCCACCAGCTCCTAGGGCAGGAACATCTGCCAGCAGTAAGGGGACAGCCAGCCCACCCCCTGGGAAAATAACTAAAAAAGGGAAGGGCCGGCGCGAGAGGCCAGAGACGGCAGCCCCCAAGGACACTACCCTTGCACCATCACCTGGCACATCCACAAAGGGAGGCAAGGGCCCAAGAGATTCGGCGAAGGAGGGCAAGGGCAGCAGGGCGGACAAGTCCGGCAGCAGGCGAGCTGCCCAGGAGTGCCCCACCAGCCCCATTTCGGGTGTGACGGAGGACACCCAAGGGCCCAGGACACCAGCACAGGAGGGCCCCGCAAGCGAAAGGTCGGATGGCGACTGAGCAGGAACTATTGGCCAGATCTGGTTCCCTAGGAACACAAGACAAGCACCGCTGAACAGGGCCCCGCTGTGAGAAGCACCGCTGAACAGGGCCCCGCCAAGACAAGCACCGCTGAACAGGGCCCCGCCGTGACAAGCACCGCTGAACAGGGCCCGGCCGTGAGAAGCACTGCTGAACAGGGCCCCGCCGTGAGAAGCACTGCTGAACAGGGCGCCGCAAAGACAAGCACCGCTGAACAGGGCCCCGCTGTGACAAGCACCGCTGAACAGGGCCCTTCCTGTCAAGCACCTCTCCGCTGGGCCCTTCATCTCAAGCCCCGCTCCGCTGGGCCCTTCATCTCAAGCACCGCTCCGCTGGGCCCTTCATCTCAAGCACCGCTCCGCTGGGCACCGCCGTCTCTGAACTGCTCCGCTGGGCCCTTCCTGTCAAGCACCACTCCGCTGGGCCCTTCATCTCAAGCACCGCTCCGCTGGGCACCGCCGTCTCTGAACTGCTCCGCTGGGCCCTTCATCTCAAGCCCCGCTCCGCTGGGCCCTTCATCTCAAGCCCCGCTCCGCTGGGCCCTTCATCTCAAGCCCCGCTCCGCTGGGCCTTTCATCTCAAGCACCGCTCCGTTGGGCCCTTCATCTCAAGCACCGCTCCGCTGGGCCCTTCATCTCAAGCACCGCTCCGCTGGGCACCGCCGTCTCTGAACTGCTCCGCTGGGCCCTTCCTGTCAAGCACCGCTCCGCTGGGCCCTTCATCTCAAGCACCGCTCCGCTGGGCACCGCCGTCTCTGAACTGCTCCGCTGGGCCCTTCATCTCAAGCCCCGCTCCGCTGGGCCCTTCATCTCAAGCACCGCTCCGCTGGGCCCTTCATCTCAAGCACCGCTCCGCTGGGCCCTTCATCTCAAGCACCGCTCCGCTGGGCCCTTCATCTCAAGTACCGCTCCGCTGGGCACCACCGTCTCTGAACTGCTCCGCTGGGCCCTTCCTGTCAAGCACCGCTCCGCTGGGCCCTTCATCTCAAGCACCGCTCCGCTGGGCACCGCCGTCTCTGAACTGCTCCGCTGGGCCCTTCCTGTCAAGCACCCCTCCGCTGGGCCCTTCATCTCAAGCACCGCTCCGCTGGGCCCTTCATCTCAAGCACCGCTGGCCCATTGGCAGGGCCGGATCTGTGTCGGGCAGGGCTTCACGAAGCACTCTGGCCAACATGCCTCCTCCATAACCAGTGGAGTCTGTAATCCACCTGATGGACTGTGGCTTTGCACTCCCCAGGATGGTACAGTGGGCAATCCACCCACTGTAGAGACTTGAGAGACTGTGGCTTTGCACTCCCCAGGATGGTACAGTGGGCATGGTAGGCACCTCGTGGATCTGGCGTCGTGGACTCATGTGCCTTTGGTGCCCCCCCTTCCCTTCCCCCTGAGGTGCCTGTGGTTTTATTATCTGATGCCCCAGCAGTGTTCTCTCCAATGGAATCGGGTCTCGTGTGTGGGCTTTGCCCATGTGTTTATGCACATTGGCCCACGAACAATGGAAGGTAGCCAATATGTGCCGGACTTTTGGGCTATGCATATATTGTTCATGTTGTAATATATTTTTTTTATATATTTCATATTTCACTTAACTTCAAATATGCTATAATATACTTCGATTTTAATGATCATTTTATTTTGTCTTTGCATTATTCCGGGGGGTTTGAGGGGTGTCACTCTGACTTGTTGCTCTGCATTGGTGTGTAGGGATTTGGAGGGGGTGGGTGTGTCGCGTATGTGTGTGCCCGTAACCTTTTCTCCTCCCCCCTCCCCTGTGTCGTAGGTGCAGTACTCACCGTTGTCGTCTGCGCCGCCTGGTAGAGGAGCAGGTAGACAATAGCTGGTAGGATGTTTAATTCGGGTTCCATGCTGTCCAGATTCCTCGTGGAGTGTATAGAGGTGAGCGTTTTCCCGTTCGTAGTCTGTTTCCGCCGTGTTTTTATAGGCGGGGCTCCCGCCCCGGAAAAGGTGGCAGATTGGTGGGTCGTGATAGTGTGGGCGGTACATTGTCTGCCACCTGTCTGTTGGCGGTGACCGCCGCGCTGTTTGTTTGTCCCGCCGTGGCGGTCGGAGTGTTAAAGTGGCGGGCTGTGTTGGCGGTTCCCGCCAGGGTCAGAATTCCATTTTTTTTACGGCCTGCCTGTTGGCGGGTTGGCCGCCGCTTTAACACCGACCGCCAGGGTTGGAATGACCCCCTTAATGTGGACAGATTTGAATACTGTGTTTTCCATAACAAATTCCCCAGGAAGTCTGGAAAAATGTAAAGGGCTCTATGGATTGGCCACAGGAAATCCACAAAGGTACATATGGGGAGTACCACTGAAAGAAATTTGAGGGCATATTTACATCCCTGTGGCACAGGGCAGTGCAGCAAGTGGCTTTGCTGCACTGTCCTGCACCACAGGGAAAGGGCATAAATGCACTACATTTACAAGATATTGCGCATTTCGGTCCTTTCCCCCTGCTATGGTGCACAAGTTGCTGCCTAGCTCCAATGCAGGCACCCTTGCACCATGGTGCAAGGGTGTCTGCTTTGTCAGCAGGATTGTTTTTGCACAGGAATGGACACCTTCCCTGCACAAAAGCAATCCAGGGAGTCATTTTCCTTTTTCTATGTGTGCTGCAGAATGAAACAGAAGGAAACAATGAGGATAAAGATAGTTCTCCTTGTTGCAGCTGCACAGAGGGGGTGTACAGTTTGACACATTTCCACGTTTACAGATTCCTGAAAATCTGGGAATGTGTCAAAACCCATAGGCGTTGCGTGGCGACACCCACTGCAATGCCCATGGTACGCCTCCCAGGCGCAGTGTAAGCCAATGCATCAACCTGCGTTGTTTTGCCTTACACCATATCTACAAGGCCATGAAAAGCCAAGTGGCTTTGCATGACCTAGTATATATGGGTCTGCACTATGCACCGCTGATGCATCACAAAAACTCACTGTTAGACCTTACAGTCTTAGGGTGGTCTTCTCCCAACTTTGTGCCTGCCTCCTTCCATTTTTCGCATCTGTTTTTTCTGGTTTTAGGACTCTGCACACTTTACGACTGCTGACCAGTGCTAAAGTGCTTGTGCCCTCTCCCGTGAACATGATAATACTGACTCATACCCAATTGGCCTCTTTAATTTACCTATAAGTCCCTATTTGCAAAGTGCACTAGCTGTGCCCAGGGCCTGCAAATTCAATGCTACTAGTGGACCTGAAGCACTGATTGTGCTCCCCCACGTAAGTAGCCTTCTAACCATTGCTCAGGTCTTCCATTGCTAGGCCTGTGTGTGCAGTTTCACTGCTACTTTGACTTGGCATTTAAAACTACTTGCCAAGCCTTAAACTCCCCTTTTCTTCTATATAGGTCATATAGGGAGGCCCTAGGTAACTCATAGGACAGGGTGCTATGTAAGTAAAAGGCAGGACTTGCGCTTATAGGTTTTACATGTCCTAATAGTTAAAAGTTCCCAAAGTTGTTCTTCACTACTGTGACGCCACCTCCTCTCATGGGCCAGCATTAGAGATCCCCTTATATGCTTTTAAGTGGTAATTTCTGACCTGAGAGGAATAGACTTGTCATATTTGATATGGTTGGAATGGTAGTAAGAAAGCCTACTTACTGGTGACGTTAGATTTTATATTATTATTCTAGAAATGCCACTTTTGGAAAGTAGGCATTTCTGTGCCCTCACTGCCATACTTGCCTTACAGCCTGTCTCCAAACCATGTCTGGTCTGTGCTGGTTGACAGATCCCCTTGTACATTCCACCCAGACAGCCATAAACACAGGACACTCAGCTGCATCTGCATTAATCTGCATACAGATGGGTTTCCCTGAGCAGGAAGGGTAAAGGGGCTTTCACTTACACTTCAAAGGTCAATGGCCTGCCCTCACACAAAGGACTGATAACCCCCTACAGGGCTCCTTGCAGACAGGGCTGGGTTGAAAGGGGAACTTGTGCACTTCAAAACCACTCTTTGAAGTTTCATCCACTTCAAAGGCACTTTTGGGTATATATACTGGGTCTGTGACCCCACCAAATCAGACACTTCTGGATCTACAACTGGACTCTGTCAGAAGGACTGCTGAGCTGCCCAAAGGACTCATCTGGACTGCTTTTCTAGAAGGACTGCTATCCTGCTTGTTGGCAGGCTGCCTGTGACTCCCTGACTCTGCTGGAAGGACTTTGTCTTCCTCCACAAGTGCTCTGCAAGGGTTTGGATTAAGCCTGCCTCCTGTTCTGAATTCTCAGGGCCAACAAAGACTTCATCTACTAGCTGCTAGCTAGTTTACTGACTTCAGTGACTCCAGAAGCGGCGCTGCTGTCTGACACCATACAGCTGCCTACTCCGGCTTTGTGGTCCTCGTTGAATGGAACAACCATAGCCTGTAATGTAAGTCTGATGTCACCACAACACCGATGAAGTCCTGCGGTGTGATCGCATCACTGCAAAGTCGATAGATCATTTCTTGACCTGCTGGACTCATTGACCTAGCCGGGTAACAAGGAACTGATGCCTCCCTACTGATGCCACATCACCTCCCCTGCAACCGGACCGAACCAATGCCTCACCTCCCCTCTGCAGCAGTAATGAACCAACACCTCACCTCCCAGGCCACAGTAAGGAACTGACATCACACCAGCTCCAGAGACGCCTCATCTCATCTCACAATTAGGTTGTGTAGGGACTTACCCTAACTAGGACTGTGGTCCCTATTTCGTAAAGGGTGTATACCTCTGCCACCTAGATACCCAATTTATAACACTGACGCACCAGGGGCACACAGGACTTGTAAATATGCCCCTAGGAATTTTCCTTCAAAATGGTTTACAGGCATTAGAAAAACAGATACCTCCTCTAAGGACAGACTGGACAAAGATTACACAAATCCAGCAGGACTGAGTCAGTACACACCAACTATGAAAGGATGCTAAAGAATTTCAGGACTATAGTTGAATGGATATGAGACAGGGTAGAGTGACACCCCTGCTTTCAAATATGTTTGTGAAGGGGCTTAGGCCTGGAATAAGCACACATTTATAAGTCGATGTGACCTGTTGGGCAACAGAACCACTAGACAAAATACTGTCAGTGGTTCAGCACTGGGCTTTCTTCTAAGAGAAAGAATGGGAAGAGAAGGTACAAAGGAAAAAAAAACACTAAAACCTGACTGATGTTGCAACAAATATATGCCCAGAAATGAGGCCGTAGTCGAGGTAAGATAGGTCCCCTGGGGAAAGGAGCCCATCAGATGTTTGGAGGAAACGTGATATCAAATGTCATTAGTTGTTTCTTCTGTGGCCAACAAGGACACATGAGAAACAATTGTTCAAATGTAGTGAATAATCCCAATTGCTTTGCCTGTGGCCAGAGTGCAATTACAAGAACATTTGCCCAAATGTGGGACAGAAATGAAGTGCAGTTGAGCAGGCTATGAGGTGCCACAAGCACAATACCCCTATCACACAACCACAGACCAGAATGTGTTTGACCAATATGTAAGAGGGAAAGAAGGAGCACAAGGAAATTACAAGGGATGCCCTGGGGAAGGGAAGAAGCTAGCTGCACCATTACTGGAGATAGATCAAAAGGATACATTTGTTCAGAGAACCGTGGAAGAAGAGGAAATAACATTTCTAGTATAGAGTGGTTTGGTGTGCTCTTCCTTTTTAAACAAACAATTGCTTCTCTTGTGGGAAAATGGTGATCACTGAGAGAATTTACAAATGTAACTGCTTTGCTTACAATAAGTAAACCCATGTCATGTACTTTCGTCCCTGTTACCAACCAGCATTCATTTTTGATAACTGATAAGTGAAACGTTAACCTGTGAGGTGTGATTTGTTATGCAAAATCAATTGTATAGCGCAATGCACCCCAAATGGAGTATTTATTGAATGTAATGAAACGTATCCTTTGTTAATTTGCTGGTAATTGTGTCAGATAATTCTGCACTGTCGAATTATCCACCTCAAGAAGTACTAGATACTGTCAGTTCTGAGGTTTGGGTGACAGGTAAGAACACAATGGGATGAATATTGAATTTGCAACCTGTACTAATAACCTTGAAACCAAATGTATCCCTTCCCAGGGACCTCAGCACAAGATTTCAAAGGAAGTGGAGGATGGATTGAAACAAGCAATAACAAATTTAGTAAAGGAGCCAGTACTGAAAGAAATAGGGGAAGTATATGTAACACTCTCACACTTTCAGTCACAGAAAGGGCTCAGGGGCTGAGACAGGCTGATCATTGGAGAACAGTACAGGACCTGAGAGAAACAAATAAAAAATTGCAACCACAGTTTCTGGTGGTCCTAAACCCATTACCATATTAAGATACATCCTACCCACAGCCAAATATTTCTCTACAATTGATCTGTCAAATGCATGTTTCTCTATTGCCCTCCATGAGGACAGTCAATACCTGTTTTCAGTTGTATTCCACAGAAAAAGTTACTCCTGGACACAGCTTCCACAAGACTATAAGGATTCCCTATCCATTTATTCTGAGGCACTGAAAAAACACTTGGATGGAATCTAAATTGAACTTATTAGTGTATTGATATAATATGTGGATGAATTATTGATAGCCTTCCAGACTGGAGACCAATGTAAGGGGGCTACAATAAACTTGCTGAATTTCTTGGGTGAGCCTGGGCTAGGAGCTTCGGCTAAGAAACTGAAGGTTTGTCAGAAAGAAGTAAGATATTTAGGATATTTCATATCCGAATTGGCAGATTGCTGACACCGGAAAGAGTCAGACCTATATTACAATATTTACATCCGTAACTCAGAAAGATGCGTGATCATTTTAGGGAATGGCAGGCTACTGTAGGCAATAGTATCACACATTTTTCTCTCATTGACAAACATTTACAGCAGTTGACACATGAGGTTATAAGGGACCCCGTCCCCTGGACAGGGGAATACCAAGATAGTTTTAAACTAGTAAAGAAGAGTCTGTGCGAAGACTTCTTTTTGTTTTCATGAAAAAGGTAGTGTGTTCTAGCTGTATTGAAATGGATGCATGGAATGAAGTAGAGGACATGTACCTACCTCTCGGCCATTCAAGACCCAGTAGTGGCAACTTTGGGACCAAGGGGCATATTTATAAGCCCCTAGCGCCACCTTGCACTACATTAGCATCATTTTTATTTACACTAATGTGGCCCAAAGAGGCCAAAATCTTTGTACCATATATACAAAAAAAGGGGGGTTCGATTGTTTATTATGGACCCTATGTACTCTGCAGGAATAGTGCCAATATTTTGGCCCTACTCCTGAAGAGTACATCAATTGCGTCAATAAAAATGATGCTATTGCCCTCTACCCTGCACCATCTGCACACACAGACACTGCACACATGGTGGCCGTAGGGGACGCTAAGGGGCACAAGGAAAGTGGTGCTGCACTGGCTGCAGCGCCACTTTCCTTATATATATATATGCCTCCAAGTGTCTGAGAGCAATGAAAGCAGCATCAGTTTCTGTAGACCAATGTGCTTGTCTTGTATCAGCAAGCACCTTGCATGTCTTTGTGCCACATTCAATTGAAACATTATTAGTTAAAACAAGAGCGCAACACCTCACTAATGCAAGACAAACTAGATGTGGGTTTGTGCTTTTGTACACTCCCAACATCATTATAAAAAAGATTCAATACTTTGAACCCTGCTACATTGCTACCCCTGTCCAAAGAAAATGTGAATGGGTTGGATTTTCATGATTGTGCATTATCAACACAACAGCTGACAAAGGCCAAGTAGATCTGCAAGACACACTATTTGAGGAGAAGGATGGTGCTTATCATGCAGACATGTCTTGCTCAGGAGTTCAGATGGGAAACTGAATGCTGCTTATGCTGCCTGTACACTGTAGGATGAAGTTGCTGCAAATTTAATTCCTCAATTTTCTGCCTTCTCAAAGGCCTGTGAGATAGTGAAGGGGAAGAAATTAAACATTTACACTGATAGCGAGTATGCCTTTGGCATGGCACATCATTTTGGGTGATTGGAGGAAGAGAGGCTACATGATAGCAAATGTAGAAAAGATGAAACATGGCCATGTGTAGATGCCTTGTTGATAGCTTTAACCTTTCCCAAAAAAAGTAGTGATTATAAAATGCACAACTTACCTAGCAATAGATGATCATGTAATGCAGAACAATAACTTTTTAGACAGGACAGCAAAAGAAACAGCATTGTAAAATGAGGTACCAAATGGAGGAACATATGTTACAGGGAGGGAGATAGATGACCTGACACCACAAGACATACAAAGATCCTGTCTAGGAGAAGCAAAGCTTAATTGGAATAGAAAAGGGTCTTGCGATGAGAGTGGGATATGGCTGGGCCTGAATGGTAAGGCCTGATTGCCAGTTTGCTTATTGAATCAAATAAAACAGGTATTTTATGGTCCATCATATCTAGGGCTTGATGCTATGATCATATCTTTATCACAGTACTGGTAGCAATATAAGGTTAGAGCTCAAGCTGATAAATCTTGTAAAAACTGTGTAACCTGTAGACTGTACAACAATGATAAAAGTGTACCAACCAAACAATGAGATTTTCTGTTGCATCATTTGAACACTTACAGATGGACTTTATCGAAATGCCACCAACAAATAAGTATGAGTGGTGAAACCACTGGTGGTGGTTTCTATGTTCTCTTGCTTGGTAGAAGCCTACTCTATGAAGACAAACAATGAAATCACAGTGGCAAAGTGTTTGTTAAAAAACCGATGCTTGGATTCAGGACACTGCATTAGCCATCTTCAGACAAGGGATCTCAATTCACAGGCAGTATGATGACTTGGATTCCAAAGGCACCAGGAGAAAAACAGAGATTGCACTGTGTGTATCACCTCACTTGGGTAGATGCCTTGCCTTTAGCCCTAATGAGTCTGAGAATTACCCCTAATTGGAGCACAAAACTGTGTCCTTTTACATTTTGACAGGACGACCCTTGAGGTAATGGAAAGCCCCAACAAAACAGCTTTAATTCACATAACAGATGATTTGATGAAAGACTATTGTATTGAGCTCACAAAGAAACTGCATGCTTTGCATGGCCAAATCTAAGATGTGTTGCTACAATCCTTGACGGAACCTAGCCTCGACTTACAGTAGGCAGACTAGGTCGACATCAATAATTTCACCTGGAGACATTGTCTGCAGCCATGATGGAAAAGCATTTTTCAAATACTTCTAACTACAAGCACTGCAGTCAAGTGCACATTGCACGGTAGCAGAACTCACACCAGCCACTCACTAAGGACTGCAACGCCAGTGGAGGCAATGAGTGTCGACTACAACCAGAGCATATTGAAGCACATAGTTCTCCACAAGCAGTGAATACTGAAAGACTAAAGTATTATCTGTGATCAAGAATTCCTCCTTTGACCCAATCAATGGTCTTGTCAAGCCGAGTATGGGTCCAGGGTGCCAACATGCTAGTCACCTCTGAGGCACTATAAGATACGGAAAATACAGAAGACAATGACTAAAAACCAGCAACAAGGATCACCCTTCTCAGACTGTAGAAGAAAAACATTATTGACGCAATTGATGTACTCTTCACACTGTAAGAAGTTTATGTATTATTGTACTTATGGAAAGGAAGCAGTCATGGGAGCAGTCATAAGTTTTATGTCCAAGACAGAAATTAGAGAAGAGTCAAAGAGTATAATAAATAAATAATTACATGTGGGGTAATTGTTGAATATTCATGAATGAAATTTCAATAGGGACCAGTATTGGTCCCATATTAAGATATGGAATAGGATGACTATGCATCACCTAGATAATACATGGTGGCAGTTGTTGATTGTTTCTTTGAACTCATTCACTTCATTAAGCCCACAATCATTAACAAAAGAAGAAAGGTGTTGAGCATTGCTATCATTACATTATACCAGCAAAGTGGGAGCAAGAAAGGATAGTTATAAACTTTGCACAGAAATCATGCTACAATCTGGTAAAGCCAAAGGGCCTGGGAAATACAGATAGGGGGTTAGTAACAGTAGCCTAGGAAACAGTACATTTCATAACGGAAGAGTAACAACCTGTACATGTTGTAGGGATGCATTCATGGCCTTTTGTTCATTCCCCAGAGCAGCAAATGATAAAACACAAATGGCACTTTTTCCCTAGGTGGTCAAAAGGACAAATAATAAAGTGCCTTGTGGCATCTGTGTACCCCATTCAAACACTTCCATATGAAGAGGATACACCACATGAATGGAGTGTTTTGCATACCCCAAGTATAAACAGTTGCCAATTTTGATGTTACTTTATAATATCACTAGTCTTACAAATAGCAGGTCAAAACATCTAGCCGTTACATCTTCCATATATGTTCCAGGAAAGAAGGAGTTTAGGGCAATAAAAGGCCATTATTGGATTTATAGTGCCAATGCATTTTATCCTATAGATGGTCTGGTGTTACTTGGCATACTTGACAAACCCTTTTATTGTAAAATGTGTTCTCCTTATACCACCTTAAGAGGGAGGAAAAGGTATGTAGGTACCACTACCAACCATACCAGAACCCCCACATTAAAGAAAGATAGCGGACGTTTCCCCTGGGATGGTGTATTAAACAATGCATACTAAACTATAAATTCTCCAGAAACAGAGAATTTTGCAACTCTCATCATATAAGGATTCTCTCTCCTTACAAGAAAAGTCCAGGCAATAAGGTTAGAAGCACTACAAAACAGAGTCACCCTGGATTATGTACTGACTCAAGAAGGATGAGTATGTCCCCTTATTGGAGACCACCCATAACTGATGTCATAAACCATTGTTCCGATCTTAGAGATGAAACAGAGACAGCCAATAGTCACACAATCCCAAAGGGATGGGATCTATGGGGGCAGATAGAGGATAGTAAAGGATTCTTTGCTTGGATGATAGTAAGGAAGATTTTGATAATCATGGGATTATTGATTGCTTTATATGTGCTATGCCAGTGCTTCATTTCAAGCACTAGAAATGTATATAAATCAAGTCGCTGTCCCTCATTGCAACATAATACTATCATGACTATAAATGGGCGACAAGAGATACAAAGAGATACAAAATTTAACCACTATTAATAAATCAAATGTTGAAAGCATTGAAGGGGTGACTGAAAGAGTGAAAATTGTTATGTTATGAAAGAAATCTGTGTGTGCCAACTACAAGGGCTTGCATGCAAAGGATACTGATAAGCGTACATAGTCTTATAAGAACATGTTTAAACAATACAAATGTTCTAACCTATTTCCCAGTGTTGGACTTGGCATCCTCGGCATGGTCTCCCCTAACTTTTATCCTCTGTTCTCAGGTTGTTGATGTGTGCGGGACTCTGTGTTTGCTGTTTGTGTTACTCTGGGAACTTTACCACTGCTAACCAGTGCTAAAGTGCAAGTGCTCCTATATAAAATGTGTATGTAATTGGATCTCCATGATTGGCATATTTGATTTACTGGTAAGTCCCTAGTACTGTGCACTAGAGGTGCCCAGGGCCTGTAAATCAAATGCTACTAGTGGGCCTGCAGCACTGGTTGTGCCACCCACAATAGTGGCTCTGTAAACATGGCTGAAACCTGCCACTGCAGTGTCTGTGTGTGCAGCTTTCAACTGCCAATTCGACTTGGCAAGTGTACGCACTTGTCAGGCCTAAACCTTCCAATTTCCTACATTTAAGACACCACTAAGGTAGGCCCTAGGTAGCCTCATGGGCAGGGTACAGTGTATGTTTAAGGTAGGACATATATTAATGTGTTTTAAATGTCCTAACAGTGAAATACTGCTAAATTTGTTTTTCACTGTTACAAGGCCTGTTCCCTCTCATAGGTTAACACGGGGGCTTCCTTTAAATATGCTTAAACCGTAGATTCCCTTTGGGAGCAGATAGACATGTGGAGTTTGGGGTCTCTGCGCTCACAATTTAAAGATACATCTTTCAGTAAAGTCGTTTTAAGATTGTGTATTAGAAAATGCCACTTTTAGAAAGTGGGCATTTTCTTGCTTAAATCATTGACTCTGCTGCTTGTGGATTCCCTGTCTGGGTCAGTTTAACAGTTGGGATGTTTGCACCTCTCTCTAGACAGTGACACAAAGGGAGTTGGGGTGTAGACTGCTTATCCTGATGAGGCATCCGTGCTAGGAGGGAGGAGAGGAGTGGTCACTTACACCTGAAAGGGCTGTGCCTGCCCTCACACAATGCAGTCTCCAACTCCCTGGTGTGTGTCCGGGGCCTGGCCTGGGCAAGGCAGGATTTCACAAACAAGAGAGACTTTCCTTTGAAGTAAGCCTACTTCAAAGGCCAAAATGGGTATAAGAAGGGCACCCAAAACCACAGACTTTAGATCACTTCTGAAAATCAAGAAGAACCTCTGCATGGAGAAGAGCTGAAGTGCTGTCCTGCCTGTGATTGTGCTTTGTGGAGCTATCCTGCAGTTGCCGCTTCTGCCTGGTGAAAGGGGACAAATACTGGACTTTGTTGTGCATTCCTGCTTGTGACGAAATCTCCAAGGGCTTGTCCTGAGCTTTCCTCCTGTTGTTGAATTCTAAGGCCATAAAAGACTTCCCCTGCCAGCACCTGGACTCTCTGCTAAGACTCCTGACCTGCCTAGTGGTGCCCTATCCAGTTCCTGGGGCCTTGTCAGGTGAAGCCGGCAGACTACGATTGAAATTCCATGCACATACCGCTGTGCAGGGAAATTCCTGACGCAACCTCCGAGACGCGGCTGAAGAAACGACACGCCGCTGGCTTCCCGGCTGAAATCAATGCTCCGCCTGTAGCGCGGCTGGAACATCGACGCACGTGGCTAGAGAAACGACATGGAACACCGCTACCGGGGATTGGTAACATCGCAATCCACACAGCGCGGTTTTGCTGATACCGTGCAGCAGGATTTTCGCAAACCTTGCTGGGTGTGGAGAAACGATGCAACACCTGCCCGGACCCGAGTGTTTGCCCGGATCCACACATCGCTCTCCTGCGGAGAGGAAAAACGACGCACGCCGACCCAACCGGAGAAGAAGAAACGACGCACGGTCTCACTTGCGGGTGAGAAATAGACGCATTGCTAACCGTTTTCGACGAACACTTGCCCGTGAGTGTTATTTTGACGCTGCCCAGGTACTATTTAATGCTAATAGTGTTTTACTGTTTACAAAAGGATTTAAGACTCTTTTTGCTTTTAAAATGTATAACTTGACTGATATATGTTGGATTTTTGTCGGTTTGCTCTTGTTTTGTTTAGATAAATATTTCCTTTTTTTCTAAACCTGTGTTGTGTCATTTTGCAGTGTTTTCACTGAGGAACTGTGTGTGTTGGTACACATACTTTACACCTAAACTCTGAAGTTAAGCCTGCATGCTTGTGCCAAGCTACTAAGGGGATGAGCGGGGGTTATCCTGACTACAGTGAGGGTCCTTGCTTTGACAGGGGGTAACCTGACTGCCAACCAAATACTAAATTTCTAACACTGGTGATCAGCAGTTGGGATTGGACTTGTATTTGTACTTGACATACAGTGATTAAGGGTACATTACTGTTTTCAGTGCAGACCACTACATGACCACATACTTCTTGTCTTGGGATTTTTGCTTTTTTTCTGTGGGACTCTTTTTCTTCTACTTCCATATTTTTGCTGATTCCTTAATTGACTTTTCTTGAACTTCATTGGGTACTTCTTTCTGCCTATGGAACTTTGCACTTTTGTTGACTTTTCATCACGTCCCAATCTGGAGATGCATCAGCTGGAGCTGCTTTTGACCTAGGGAAACTAGAGAGCTATACAGTGGCTCATTTGAAGCAGTTAGGTAAAGATTTTGCCTGTCCCATTAAGGGCTCCGCCAAGAAGGAGGAGCTGCAAAAGGCGCTGAGGGCTTGGGTGACAGCCAAATAAGCTGAGGAGCACACAGAGGAGGAGGATGAGGAGGATGAGGTGCAATCCATTCACAATGGTATAGTGGGTGGGCCTGTTGCGTCCAAGGAGAGAGTTTCCAGGGCAGGTAGCAGTGTGTTCTCCAAGGGTCTGACACCTGAAGAGTTACAGGACAGACAGGCAAAGAGAGAATACCAATTGAAGCTGGAGAGGCAAGAGGGAAGAGAGAAAGATGGCCATTGAGGAAAAGAAGATACTGCTGGCTCATGAGCTTATCTTGAGAGAGATGGATCATAGGAGCCAGTCTAGTAGAGATGGTGGCAGCAACAGCACAGTGCAGCCTGAGAGAAGGGTATACATCCCTAAAGACCTAGTGAAGGATTACAAAAGGGAGAATGACATATTCTTGTGGTTCAAGGGGTATGAGTCTGCCCTCCATATGAATCTGGTCCCTGAAGCTCATTGGGGGGTCTGTGGAAGCACTTTGAGGTAGAGAGGTGGGATACTCTGACATCCTTAGGGGATTCTCAGGGGCTCACCTACTCTTTCATGAAGGATGCCCTGCTCACAAGATATGGTCTCACCTCTGAGCAGTATAAGGAAAAGTGCAGGTCCTATAAGAGGAAGGAATCCCAAACATGGTTGGAATGTGTTGAATATTTTTGCAGGTCACTGGATGGTTGGGTGAAGGGCAGTACGGTAACAACGTATGAAGGGCTTTACAATTTGATTGCTTAGGAGCAATTGTAAAGTTTATGTTTTCCAGAGCTGCGCCAGCACCTAATTGACAGCAAGATGACTGACCCTAGGAAGCTTGCGCAGGAAGCAGACCGCTGGGAGAGCACCAGGGTCCAAAAGAGGTATGGGGGAGACCACTCAAAGGGTGGGCAGGGTCCCTCTCAGAAGAAAGGGGGTAAGGGTAAACACTGGAATCTCTCTAAAGAGTCCAAATCTGATTCCAGGGGAAGGATTCCCAGTGAGAAGAAGCCATGGTTCGCCAAAGGGAAACAAGTGGCAGTGGGCCCCCCATGTAAGTGTTATGCATGTGACCAAGTGGGTCATGTGAGTGGGAAACCCAAATGTCCCAAGAGTACACCAGCACCCACTGGTGCGCAGTCCCAGGCTTTGGCTAGTGTAGCGCTGGGAGAGGAGTTGGTTCCAGGTGGGTGGGAGGCAGCTGAGATTACCCTTGTCTCACTAGGGTACAGTGAGATGGTCCAGAGAACCATAGTGCCTGAGAACACTAAGAAGTACAGGCAGGGGGTGACCACCAATGGACAGAGGTTGGAGGCTCTGAGAGACACAGGAGCCAGTGTGACTACAATGCAGAGTCACCTGGTATCTGAAGAGCAGATTGATCCCCGTGTACTTCACTAAGTAGTTGCAGTAGACAACTCAGAGTGCCTCTGTAGAGTGGCGCAGGTTCCCTTTGAATAGCAGGGATCGCAGGTTCCTTGAAAGTAGCTGTGAGTCCAACCATGCCTGTAGATTGTTTGCTTGGCAATGACCTGGAGGATTCCCCTTGGAAGGAGGTGGATCCTGATGAGTCATCTGTGCTAGGAGGGAGGAGAGGAGTGGTCACTTACACCTAAAAAGGGCTGTTCCTGCCCTCAGAGAATGCAGTCTCCAACTCCCTGGTGTGTGTCTGGGGCCTGGCCGAGGCAAGGCAGGATTTCACAAACAAGAGAGAATTTCCTTTGAAGTAAGCCTACTTCAAAGGCCAAAATGGGTATAAGAAGGGCACCCAAAACTACAGACTTTAGATCACTTCTGGAATGGAGAAGAGCTGAGCAGTGCTGCCCTGCCTGTGACTGTCCTTTGTGGAGCTATCGTGCAGTTGCTGCTTCTGCCTAGTGAAAGGGGACAAATACTGGGCTTTGTTGTGCATTCCTGCTTCTGAAGAAATCTCCAAGGGCTTGTCCGAAGCCTTCCTCCTGTTGTTTGAAGTCTCAGGACGATGAAACACTTCCCCTGCCAGCACCTGGACTCTCGGCTCAGACTCCTGCCCTGCCAAGTTGGGCCCTATCCAGTTCCTGGGGCCTTGACAGGTGAAGCTGGCAGACCACAATTGAAAAACCACGCACATACCGCCGTGTAGGGAAATTTCCAACGCAACCTCTGAGATGCGGCTGAAGAATCGACGATACGCTGGCTTTGCTACAGAAATTGACGCGCCGCCTGGAGCGCGGCTGGATGATTGATGCATGCAGCTGGATAAACTACGTGCAACACCGCTAACGGAGGCTGGTAACATCACAAACCACCCACGTGGTTTTGCTGATACCGTGTGGCAGGATTTTTGACGCAAAGCTTGCTAGGTGCGGAAAAACAACGCAACACCTGCCCAGACCCAAGTGCTTGCCCGGATTGAGGCATCGCTCTCCTGCAGAGAGGAAAAACGACGCACGCTGACCCGACCGGAGAAGGAGAAACGACGCACGGTCTCACTTACGGGTGAGAAATCGACGCATCACTAACCTTTTTCGACCCACACTCATCTGAGTGTGTTATTTTGACGCTACCCAGGTGCTTTTCAACGCTAACAGTGTTTTTACTGTTTACAAAAAGATTTGAGACTCTTTTTGCTTTTAAAATTAATAACTTGACTTGTGTACGTTGGATGTTTGTCGTTTTGGTCTTGTTTTGTTTGGATAACTTTTTTTTTTTTTTTCTAAACCTGTGTTGTGACATTTTGTAGTGTTTTCACTGAGGTACTGTGTGTGTTGGTACAAATACTTTACATCTAGACTCTGAAGTTAAGCATGTCTGCTTGTGCCAAGCTACCAAGGGGGTAGGCGGGGGTTAACTGACTTGCTTGGACAGGGGGTAACATGACTGCCAACCATAGACCTAATTTCTAACACCCAGAAACCGACCTAAAGAAATGTTCTGATTCATTTCTAAGAGCTGAGCATATGAACTAAAGTTTAAAATATCAATTGGACTGATAAGCTGCGCTACAGGAGTTGCTTGCACTCGATTTGGGTGTGTTTGAAATTGCAAATCAAGTTCTGTTCTGTATCTTTCCACTCTGTGTGATGACTATAAAAGTTGTGTGTTGTCGACATTGTCTCTCAATAACATTAAGATTGAATACTATCCAAACTGGTTATTCTAAGTTTTGTCGGTCTTGTACAGTTTTCACCTGTAACATTGTGCAACACATTTTTTGAAAGACTGTCAAACAGTACTTTCTGTTCTTGTGGGACACCAATATACACAAACCTTTTAAGGCAATTCTCTCTTTGTTGTATATGGATAACCATAATTAGAACAACTGTATTACAAAGCATGGTTTAAAAGTGAAGTATTTCCCGAAGTCAGTCCTTCATTTTCTAATTGATTTAAAATATCCATGATGATTTTAAAATGTCCCCTGGATATCTTATTTTCCCTGCTGTTCATATTGTTCTTAGTTGCAGGCTCTTGCTACAGCTTTGTTTATTCTTGTAGAAGAGTGTATACGTATTTTGTTAACTGTTACTGTCAGTCATCGTTTTACTTAGTTCTGAAGTTAGTAGTCCTTTCTCATTTTCAAGCAGCGAGTTACTCAGTTTTCTACACATAAATATATATTATAACAGCTAACTCTACTCGTGTTCGAGAAGCATACACCAACATTTGCTTGGTGACTGCTGGAAATGGCCCTTCTGCAGGGTTATCCCCAGACTTTTTGCCTTCCTTCTTCTCTTTTTCTGACCTAATTTTTTGCTGGTTTTTAGACTCTGCGCACTTTATCACTGCTAACCAGTGCTAAAGTGCATATGCTCTCTCCCTTTAAACATGGTAATATTGGATCATACCCAATTGGACTATTTAATTTACTTCAAAGTCCCTAGTAAAAGGCACTATGGCGGTCATTCTGACCCTGGCGGTAAAAACCGCCAGGGCCGTGGTCCGCGGGAGCACCGCCAACAGGCTGGCGGTGCTCCTTTGGGCATTCTGACTGCGGCGGTACAGCCGCGGCCAGAAACGGAAAGTCGGCGGTCTCCCGCCGGCTTTCCGCTGCCCAGGGGAATCCTCATGGCGGCGCAGCTTGCTGCGCCGCCATGGGGATTCCGACCCCCATACCGCCATCCTGTTCCTGGCGGTTTCGGCCGCCAGGAACAGGATGGCGGTATGGTGTGTCGTGGGCCCCTGGGGGCCCCTGCAGTGCCCATGCCAATGGCATGGGCACTGCAGGTGCCCCCGTAAGAGGGCCCCACTTAGAATTTCAGTGTCTGCTTAGCAGACACTGAAATTCGCGACGGGTGCTACTGCACCCGTCGCAACCCTTCCACTCCGCTGGCTCCATTCGGAGCCGGCTTCCTTGTGGAAGGGTGTTTCCCGCTGGGCTGGCGGGCGGCCTTTTGGCGGTCGCCCACCAGCCCAGTGGGAAACCCAGAATGACCGCCGCGGTCTTTTGACCGCGGTACGGTCTTCTGGCGGTTCCCGCTTGGCGGGCGGCTCCCGCCGCCCGCCAAGCTCAGAATCACCCCCTATTTGTGCCCAGGGCCTGTAGATTAAATGCTACTAGTGGGCCTGCAGCACTGATTGTGCCACCCACTTAGTAAGCTCCTTAACCTTTTCTCAGGCCTGCCATTGCAAGGCCTGTGTGTGCAGTTTCACTGCCAATTCGACTTGGCATTTAAAAGTACTTGCCAAGCCTAAAACCCCCCTTTTTCTACATATAAGTCACCCCTAAGGTGTGCCCTAGGTAACCCCTAGGGCAGGGTGCTGTGTGGGTAAAAGGCAGGGCATGTACCTGTGTAGTTTACATGCCCTGGTAGTGTAAAACTCCTAAATTCATTTTTACACTACTGTAAGGCCTGCTCCCTCCATAGGCTAATATTGGGGCTGCCCTCATACGTTGTTGGAGTGGTAGCTGCTGATCTGAAAGGAGTAGGAAGGTCATATTTAGTATGGCCAGAATGGTAATACAAAATCCTGCTGACTAGTGAAGTTGGATTTAATATTACTATTTTAGAAATGCCACTTTTAGAAAGTGAGCATTTTTCTGCACTTAAATCTTTCCACGTCTGGCTGGGTTTAGTTGACAGCTCCTTGTGCATTCACTCAGACACACCACAAACACAGGATACTCAGCCTCACTTGCATACATCTGCATTTTGAATGGGTCTTCCTGGGCTGGGAGGGTGGAGGGCCTGCTCTCACACAAAGGACTGCCACCCCCCCTACTGGGACCCTGGCAGACAGGATTGAACTGAAAGGGGACCTGGTGCACTTCTAAGCTACTCTTTGAAGTCTCCCCCACTTCAAAGGCACATTTGGGTTTAAAAACAGGGCCTCTGCCCTACCACCTCAGACACTTCCTGAAGAAGAAACTTGTAACCAGAACCTGCATCCAGACAAGAAGAACTGCCTGGCTGTCCAAAGGACTCACCTGACTGCTTTCTGTGAAGGACTGCTGCCTTGCTGTTTCCCTGCTGCCTGGCTGTGGTGAAGAAGTGCTCTCCAAGGGCTTGGATAGAGCTTGCCTTCTGTTCCCTGAAGTCTCAGGACCAAAATAACTTCTCTCTTGCAACTGGACTCCTTCGGTGAAATATCGAAGCACAGCTCGCTAAAACTGACGCACAGCCTGTCCCGCGGTGAGAAATTCACAAAACGCCGAACAGGAACGACGCAGTTCGACTTTGCAAGGAAAAGATTGACGCGGCGCCTGCGTTGCGACCAGAACTTCGACGCACGGCCCACCGGATCGACGCACAGCCGACCTGGGACGCCGCCGCCTCTCTTCCATAGGGGAAATCTCTACATTTACTTATTTCATCTTTGATTGTTTTGACCTGCAAATATCCAGATAAATATTATATATTTTTCTAAACACTGTGTGGTGTATTCTTGTGGTACTATATGGTGTTATTGTATGATTTATTGCACAAATACTTTACACATTGCCTTCTAAGTTAAGCCTGACTGCTCAGTGCCAAGCTACCAGAGGGTGGGCCAGGATAATTTGGATTGTGTGTGACTTACCCTGACTAGAGTGAGGGTCCTTGCTTGGACAGGGGGTAACCTGACTGCCAACCAAAGACCCCATTTCTAACAGTGACGTTTGTCCCTTTTCTTTTAGGTGTTTCTTTTAGTTTTAGCCTCACTCTTCTTTCCCTTTTTCTCTTTGTTCTTCTCTTGTCTTTTCTTCACATAACATTTTTCATGCATTTCATTTTGGTCAGGATGGGGAGTGCACAAACTTCTGAGCCTGTTATACTCTCTCAGGCAATTGAACGCTACAATTAATTTACTTTCATCATAGTCCTGTGCGTATAATCCTGAGAGTGTTGTGAGTCATATAAAGCAACACATGCCATATGTTCCTTACAAAACGTTTGCTACAATATATACTACTGCCACATCTAAGCTAAGGCCGTGCAATTCATGATTTGTCACAGCATAGGTTAGACACAAAGGAAAGTAGTTCTGACTCCCATATAGATCTTTGAGTAACAGATTGGGATTTAATCAATGTGATCCCTGTTTGGATTAATAGTGAATTTCACTACATATGAATTACCCTGTTTACTACACATTCAGGTTTCTGTGCAGCATCTCCCTACAGCAAGACGTGATATCAGAAATCAACTATGTATCTTAAACAAGGCTGATGATGGACTAATAGCACTGATGAATTATAGATTGTGGATTACAGTATGTTTTTAAAGGTTGTATGTAGGAAATGGAGAACACAAATGTTACTTGCTTATACGAAAATGTCTTGTATATAAAATAACATTTAGAAAGCCATTTCTGTACATGTGAGTCTGAGCATAAGTCTACAACTAAGTATGTGTATGAGTTATGATGGTCTGGCAGTGAATAACCCTGAGAATGTCTCTGTATTATGATGGGATCATCCCCTGGATGGCATATTTGCTTGTTCTCCTGCCCTGAGTGCCCAGGTGCATGTTTCTCTAGTATCCTTACTTTTAATTTTGGCCCTGGTGTCATGCTTATTTCAAGCATGTGCAAACAGGCCTATGCGTCTCCCTGACTAAGAGAGGATCCTGTGACCTAACAAGGCGCACCAGGCATGATTTCAGTACTGGCTACTGTTCCGGTTATGGGTATAGTGTAGAGGGAGGTGGTGGCAGAATACAATGGATAGGAAACATCTATAATGGCCAGACCTCTTAATCTAGGTCACCCAGATTACAGCCTACTACCCAACATTTGTAAAGTTCAACTCCTATGTGTGTACGAAGACCTTATGGTGATATTGTGTGCTTGTGTCTGTATGTGTAGTGAGTGTAGCATATGCATCATGGGTGTGTGTGTGTAAACTAGAGCAATGGAAGTTACTGAAATCCATTTTGGATTCCCATGACCTGGCCAAGCACAGAATGTTGGGTGAGAACTGTGTCCCCGGACACCTGAAGTGTATTACTTGCATACTTGTTGCTGGAGGGACAAGACTCAGGCCCTGAAGGGAGGAAAGAGAGAGACAGGGTTGCCTTTAGAAATTCTGGGAGCTTGTGGGTTAAAAAAGAGCAACTGATTAATTCTCCTGAGCACTGCTATTTAGGGCATGGTAGGGGTGAGGGATGGAACTGCCGACTCTGTTGTATAAAATTAGGAAGTCACTAGGTGAGATCTGAACTTTTGTATTTTCTGGATAATTCCTTCAGTTTGGCTCATGACAACCAGGCGCAGAAAGCTTACACCTCTCTGTGTCTCTTTTGTAGCTGCACCAAGATGGAACATCTACAACTAACAACTGTGAGAAGCATCACCCTACAAAAGCTATGTCTGGAAAACATCCTAGAGAAGCCACCTGAAAGAAGAAGCACCCCAAACCAATTCTAAAAACGTATGGTAGTGGATCTATATCCCCTGTTTATCAGCTGTTTATCAAAGTGGGACCTAAACCACCCCACTTTGTTCCACATGCAATTCCTTTATTACTAAGGAAGGGATTGATTTGGAGTGCTCAGAGGACAGCTGTGCAAACACAACTAGTGTCTGCCCGACAGTCAGACTGCCAGAGGCTAGGGAACATCACTTGAAGTCTTGCCTTTCTTCAACAGATGCTGTGGGCCTGTCCTGAATTGCCTTGAATCCTGTCTGACCACTGAGGTAGGGATGTAAACTCTGTGGCCCCACAGGAGGAGAGATTTTCCAAGATGTGTGAGGCCCAGCATGTTCCCAGTGGCTGTGGGTCATCCAGAAGTAAGCAGACTACTTTAGAGAGATCTTTGGAGGACCATGTCACAGTGGATGCACTATTCTCTCAATAGGTTCCTGTTGGGGACTGCGACACTAGACTTGTCAGACTGCTCGGAGCTGAATCAGCCTGTGTGCCAAAGGCCCAAACAGGGGCTTCATCTGCTAGAGTACCAAAGGCCTGGACAATGGCTACATATATCAGATTGCCATAGGCCTAGTTGTGTCATGGGTCTGGATGTGGGCTAAAACTGCCTGACTGCTGTGGGTGCAAATAGGAGGTGCATGTGTTCACCTTCCGTGGCCCAGGTCTTGGGGTACATCTGCCTAACTGCCATGGACCCTCAACGGATTACACTAGCTTTTGGTCTGTTCTGAAAGCATCTTACCCAGGCTGTTGTCCTTCCAATTGATGGACTGTACCTGTTCAAAGGCAGCTACATCACTAAAAGGACTGCTGCAGCTGGTGCCTGTGCCAACCTGACTTAGGCCTCATACAGAAGCCTCTGCTGGAACAGCTGGGCTGGTGCATTGCCAGATGCAACCTGCACTTTGCTCCATTACACATAATAAGATCTTGTTTGCTCTCAGTGGATCTCACAAATTGGTGCAGGAAAGCTACATGGGTAGTGAGCAGTATCTTAGGGTTTTGAAGTATATTTCATCCCTCATAAGGGATAAGACGTTTCAAAACACTGAGCACAATTGTACTGTGGCAATTTACTGACTGCCCCTCAGACTAAATCACACCACTCTCTTTACCAGAGAGATGATAAATCTAGAGTTACAGGGAGTACTTGGGTCAAAGCAGAGAGGGATTTTGCATCTGTGAGAAATTGGGTTGTTGGTTGACTGGGGTGTGAGACCTGGTCAAGCAACTGTCACAGTCCCTTGCAGGTTAAACCACAAAAGTCACTAAATTAACCTGTGGTTAACCTTGGGTAGCTTGGCACAGAAAACAGTCAGGCTTAATTTAGAGGCAATGTGTAAAATATCTATGCAGTACACTAACATTAATAAAGTGAAACATAACACAAGAAAAATCCCAAGCCAATTTAGAACAATAGGTCACATTTTCATATTTTCTTTGACATCAAAAAGACAAAAATCCAATCAGTAGAGCCAGAGTTATGATTTTATAAAGTTTAAAGTTCAAAACAGCACATAAATGATGAAAGCACCAACCACTGACCTCTGGTCACCTTTAGCACTACAACCAAGGGTCCAGGAGTGAATGGAGACCTCTTAGGTGTTCAGGACTCACTCAGGCTGGGCCCAGGCGTGGGTCCAAGATGGTGGTAGCCTGTTATGTCCCTGTGGCTCTGAACAGGAGACCAGCAAACTAGCCCTTGGAGTCACTCCTGGTAGTCCTGGGTGCAGTGGCAGAGGCAGAGCTCAACAGCAGGGCTGGCCTCTGAGGGTACAAGGCAGGCCCCAGGCAGCAACGTAGTCCTTCCAGGTACAGCAACAGTCTGGTAGAGTGCACAGTAGGTCACGGCAGCAGGTAGTCCTCTGAGAGACCTTCCACAGGCCCAGTAGTGAACTAAAGACTGGGTATGAGAGCCTTAATTCCATGCTCTGGTGCCCTGCCTGCACCTGGACTCTCAGCTCAGACTCCTGCCCTGCCAAGTTGGGCCCTATCCAGTTCCTGGGGCCTTGACAGGTGAAGCTGGCAGACCACAATTGAAAAACCACGCACATACCGCCGTGTAGGGAAATTTCCAACGCAACCTCTGAGATGCGGCTGAAGAATCGACGATACGCTGGCTTTGCTATAGAAATTGACGCGCCGCCTGGAGCGCGGCTGGATGATTGATGCATGCAGCTGGATAAACTACGTGCAACACCGCTAACGGAGGCTGGTAACATCACAAACCACCCACGTGGTTTTGCTGATACCGTGTGGCAGGATTTTTGACGCAAAGCTTGCTAGGTGCGGAAAAACAACGCAACACCTGCCCAGACCCAAGTGCTTGCCCGGATTGAGGCATCGCTCTCCTGCAGAGAGGAAAAACGACGCACGCTGACCCGACCGGAGAAGGAGAAACGACGCACGGTCTCACTTACGGGTGAGAAATCGACGCATCACTAACCTTTTTCGACCCACACTCATCTGTGTGTGTTATTTTGACGCTACCCAGGTGCTTTTCAACGCTAACAGTGTTTTTACTGTTTACAAAAAGATTTGAGACTCTTTTTGCTTTTAAAATTAATAACTTGACTTGTGTATGTTGGATGTTTGTCGTTTTGGTCTTGTTTTGTTTGGATAACTATTTTTTTTTTTTTTCTAAACCTGTGTTGTGTCATTTTGTAGTGTTTTCACTGAGGTACTGTGTGTGTTGGTACAAATACTTTACATCTAGACTCTGAAGTTAAGCATGACTGCTTGTGCCAAGCTACCAAGGGGGTAGGCGGGGGTTAACTGACTTGCTTGGACAGGGGGTAACATGACTGCCAACCATAGACCTCATTTCTAACACCCAGAAACCGACCTAAAGAAATGTTCTGATTCATTTCTAAGAGCTGAGCATATGAACTAAAGTTTAAAATATCAATTGGACTGATAAGCTGCGCTACAGGAGTTGCTTGCACTCGATTTGGGTGTGTTTGAAATTGCGACTCAAGTTCTGTTCTGTATCTTTCCACTCTGTGTGATGACTATAAAAGTTGTGTGTTGTCGACATTGTCTCTCAATAACATTAAGATTGAATACTATCCAAACTGGTTATTCTAAGTTTTGTCGGTCTTGTACAGTTTTCACCTGTAACATTGTGCAACACATTTTTTGAAAGACTGTCAAACAGTACTTTCTGTTCTTGTGGGACACCAATATACACAAACCTTTTAAGGCAATTCTCTCTTTGTTGTATATGGATAACCATAATTAGAACAACTGTATTACAAAGCATGGTTTCAAAGTGAAGTATTTCCCGAAGTCAGTCCTTCATTTTCTAATTGATTTAAAATATCCATGATGATTTTAAAATGTCCCCTGGATATCTTATTTTCCCTGCTGTTCATATTGTTCTTAGTTGCAGGCTCTTGCTACAGCTTTGTTTATTCTTGTAGAAGAGTGTATACGTATTTTGTTAACTGTTACTGTCAGTCATCGTTTTACTTAGTTCTGAAGTTAGTAGTCCTTTCTCATTTTCAAGCAGCGAGTTACTCAGTTTTCTACACATAAATATATATTATAACAGCTAACTCTACTCGTGTTCGAGAAGCATACACCAACATTTGCTTGGTGACTGCTGGAAATGGCCCTTCTGCAGGGTTATCCCCAGACTTTTTGCCTTCCTTCTTCTCTTTTTCTGACCTAATTTTTTGCTGGTTTTTAGACTCTGCACACTTTATCACTGCTAACCAGTGCTAAAGTGCATATGCTCTCTCCCTTTAAACATGGTAATATTGGATCATACCCAATTGGACTATTTAATTTACTTCAAAGTCCCTAGTAAAAGACACTATGGCGGTCATTCTGACCCTGGCGGTAAAAACCGCCAGGGCCGTGGTCCGCGGGAGCACCGCCAACAGGCTGGCGGTGCTCCTTTGGGCATTCTGACCGCGGCGGTACAGCCGCGGCCAGAAACGGAAAGTCGGCGGTCTCCCGCCGGCTTTCCGCTGCCCAGGGGAATCCTCCATGGCGGCGCAGCTTGCTGCGCCGCCATGGGGATTCCGACCCCCATACCGCCATCCTGTTCCTGGTGGTTTCGGCCGCCAGGAACAGGATGGCGGTATGGTGTGTCATGGGGCCCCTGGGGGCCCCTGCAGTGCCCATGCCAATGGCATGGGCACTGCAGGTGCCCCCGTAAGAGGGCCCCACTTAGAATTTCGGTGTCTGCTTAGCAGACACTGAAATTTGCGACGGGTGCTACTGCACCCGTTGCAACCCTTCCACTCCGCTGGCTCCATTCGGAGCCGGCTTCCTTGTGGAATGGTGTTTCCCGCTGGGCTGGCGGGCGGCCTTTTGGCGGTCGCCCACCAGCCCAGTGGGAAACCCAGACTGACCGCCGCGGTCTTTTGACCGCAGTACGGTCTTCTGGCGGTTCCCGCTTGGCGGGCGGCGGGAGCCGCCCGCCAAGCTCAGAATCACCCCCTATTTGTGCCCAGGGCCTGTAGATTAAATGCTACTAGTGGGCCTGCAGCACTGATTGTGCCACCCACTTAGTAAGCTCCTTAACCTTTTCTCAGGCCTGCCATTGCAAGGCCTGTGTGTGCAGTTTCACTGCCAATTCGACTTGGCATTTAAAAGTACTTGCCAAGCCTAAAACCCCCCTTTTTCTACATATAAGTCACCCCTAAGGTGTGCCCTAGGTAACCCCTAGGGCAGGGTGCTGTGTGGGTAAAAGGCAGGGCATGTACCTGTGTAGTTTACATGCCCTGGTAGTGTAAAACTCCTAAATTCATTTTTACACTACTGTAAGGCCTGCTCCCTCCATAGGCTAATATTGGGGCTGCCCTCATACGTTGTTGGAGTGGTAGCTGCTGATCTGAAAGGAGTAGGAAGGTCATATTTAGTATGGCCAGAATGGTAATACAAAATCCTGCTGACTAGTGAAGTTGGATTTAATATTACTATTTTAGAAATGCCACTTTTAGAAAGTGAGCATTTTTCTGCACTTAAATCTTTCCACGTCTGGCTGGGTTTAGTTGACAGCTCCTTGTGCATTCACTCAGACACACCACAAACACAGGATACTCAGCCTCACTTGCATACATCTGCATTTTGAATGGGTCTTCCTGGGCTGGGAGGGTGGAGGGCCTGCTCTCACACAAAGGACTGCCACCCCCCCTACTGGGACCCTGGCAGACAGGATTGAACTGAAAGGGGACCTGGTGCACTTCTAAGCTACTCTTTGAAGTCTCCCCCACTTCAAAGGCACATTTGGGTTTAAAAACAGGGCCTCTGCCCTACCACCTCAGACACTTCCTGAAGAAGAAACTTGTAACCAGAACCTGCATCCAGACAAGAAGAACTGCCTGGCTGTCCAAAGGACTCACCTGACTGCTTTCTGTGAAGGACTGCTGCCTTGCTGTTTCCCTGCTGCCTGGCTGTGGTGAAGAAGTGCTCTCCAAGGGCTTGGATAGAGCTTGCCTTCTGTTCCCTGAAGTCTCAGGACCAAAATAACTTCTCTCTTGCAACTGGACTCCTTCGGTGAAATATCGAAGCACAGCTCGCTAAAACTGACGCACAGCCTGTCCCGCGGTGAGAAATTCACCGCACGCCGAACAGGAACGACGCAGTTCGACTTTGCAAGGAAAAGATTGACGCGGCGCCTGCGTTGCGACCAGAACTTCGACGCACGGCCCACCGGATCGACGCACAGCCGACCTGGGACGCCGCCGCCTCTCTTCCATAGGGGAAATCTCTACATTTACTTATTTCATCTTTGATTGTTTTGACCTGCAAATATCCAGATAAATATTATATATTTTTCTAAACACTGTGTGGTGTATTCTTGTGGTACTATATGGTGTTATTGTATGATTTATTGCACAAATACTTTACACATTGCCTTCTAAGTTAAGCCTGACTGCTCAGTGCCAAGCTACCAGAGGGTGGGCCAGGATAATTTGGATTGTGTGTGACTTACCCTGACTAGAGTGAGGGTCCTTGCTTGGACAGGGGGTAACCTGACTGCCAACCAAAGACCCCATTTCTACCAGTGACGTTTGTCCCTTTTCTTTTAGGTGTTTCTTTTAGTTTTAGCCTCACTCTTCTTTACCTTTTTCTCTTTGTTCTTCTTTTGTCTTTTCTTCACATAACATTTTTCATGCATTTCATTTTGGTCAGGATGGGGAGTGCACAAACTTCTGAGCCTGTTATACTCTCTCAGGCAATTGAACGCTGCAATTAATTTGCTTTCATCATAGTCCTGTGCGTATAATCCTGAGAGTGTTGTGAGTCATAATAAAGCAACACATGCCATATGTTCCTTACAAAACGTTTGCTACAATATATACTACTTCCACATCTAAGCTAAGGCCGTGCAATTCATGATTTGTCACAGCATAGGTTAGACACAAAGGAAAGTAGTTCTGACTCCCATATAGATCTTTGAGTAACAGATTGGGATTTAATCAATGTGATCCCTGTTTGGATTAATAGTGAATTTCACTACATATGAATTACCCTGTTTACTACACATTCAGGTTTCTGTGCAGCATCTCCCTACAGCAAGACGTGATATCAGAAATCAACTATGTATCTTAAACAAGGCTGATGATGGACTAATAGCACTGATGAATTATAGATTGTGGATTACAGTATGTTTTTAAAGGTTGTATGTAGGAAATGGAGAACACAAATGTTACTTGCTTATACGAAAATGTCTTGTATATAAAATAACATTTAGAAAGCCATTTCTGTACATGTGAGTCTGAGCATGAGTCTACAACTAAGTATGTGTATGAGTTATGATGGTCTGGCAGTGAATAACCCTGAGAATGTCTCTGTATTATGATGGGATCATCCCCTGGATGGCATATTTGCTTGTTCTCCTGCCCTGAGTGCCCAGGTGCATGTTTCTCTAGTATCCTTACTTTTAATTTTGGCCCTGGTGTCATGCTTATTTCAAGCATGTGCAAACAGGCCTATGCTTCTCCCTGACTAGGAGAGGATCCTGTGACCTAACAAGGCGCACCAGGCATGATTTCAGTACTGACTACTGTTCCGGTTATGGGTATAGTGTAGAGGGAGGTGGTGGCAGAATACAATGGATAGGAAACATCTATAATGGCCAGACCTCTTAATCTAGGTCACCCAGATTACAGCCTACTACCCAACCTTTGTAAAGTTCAACTCCTATGTGTGTACGAAGACCTTATGGTGATATTGTGTGCTTGTGTCTGTATGTGTAGTGAGTGTAGCATATGCATCATGGGTGTGTGTGTGTAAACTAGAGCAATGGAAGTTACTGAAATCCATTTTGGATTCCCATGACCTGGCCAAGCACAGAATGTTGGGTGAGAACTGTGTCCCCGGACACCTGAAGTGTATTACTTGCATACTTGTTGCTGGAGGGACAAGACTCAGGCCCTGAAGGGAGGAAAGAGAGAGACAGGGTTGCCTTTAGAAATTCTGGGAGCTTGTGGGTTAAAAAAGAGCAACTGATTAATTCTCCTGAGCACTGCCATTTAGGGCATGGTAGGGGTGAGGGATGGAACTGCCGACTCTGTTGTATAAAATTAGGAAGTCACTAGGTGAGATCTGAACTTTTGTATTTTCTGGATAATTCCTTCAGTTTGGCTCATGACAACCAGGCGCAGAAAGCTTACACCTCTCTGTGTCTCTTTTGTAGCTGCACCAAGATGGAACATCTACAACTAACAACTGTGAGAAGCATCACCCTACAAAAGCTATGTCTGGAAAACATCCTAGAGAAGCCACCTGAAAGAAGAAGCACCCCAAACCAATTCTAAAAACGTATGGTAGTGGATCTATATCCCCTGTTTATCAGCTGTTTATCAAAGTGGGACCTAAACCACCCCACTTTGTTCCACATGCAATTCCTTTATTACTAAGGAAGGGATTGATTTGGAGTGCTCAGAGGACAGCTGTGCAAACACAACTAGTGTCTGCCCGACAGTCAGACTGCCAGAGGCTAGGGAACATCACTTGAAGTCTTGCCTTTCTTCAACAGATGCTGTGGGCCTGTCCTGAATTGCCTTGAATCCTGTCTGACCACTGAGGTAGGGATGTAAACTCTGTGGCCCCACAGGAGGAGAGATTTTCCAAGATGTGTGAGGTCCAGCATGTTCCCAGTGGCTGTGGGTCATCCAGAAGTAAGCAGACTACTTTAGAGAGATCTTTGGAGGACCATGTCACAGTGGATGCACTATTCTCTCAATAGGTTCCTGTTGGGGACTGCGACACTAGACTTGTCAGACTGCTCGGAGCTGAATCAGCCTGTGTGCCAAAGGCCCAAACAGGGGCTTCATCTGCTAGAGTACCAAAGGCCTGGACAATGGCTACATATATCAGATTGCCATAGGCCTAGTTGTGTCATGGGTCTGGATGTGGGCTAAAACTGCCTGACTGCTGTGGGTGCAAATAGGAGGTGCATGTGTTCACCTTCCGTGGCCCAGGTCTTGGGGTACATCTGCCTAACTGCCATGGACCCTCAACGGATTACACTAGCTTTTGGTCTGTTCTGAAAGCATCTTACCCAGGCTGCTGTCCTTCCAATTGATGGACTGTACCTGTTCAAAGGCAGCTACATCACTAAAAGGACTGCTGCAGCTGGTGCCTGTGCCAACCTGACTTAGGCCTCATACAGAAGCCTCTGCTGGAACAGCTGGGCTGGTGCATTGCCAGATGCAACCTGCACTTTGCTCCATTACACATAATAAGATCTTGTTTGCTCTCAGTGGATCTCACAAATTGGTGCAGGAAAGCTACATGGGTAGTGGGCAGTATCTTAGGGTTTTGAAGTATATTTCATCCCTCATAAGGGATAAGACGTTTCAAAACACTGAGCACAATTGTACTGTGGCAATTTACTGACTGCCCCTCAGACTAAATCACACCACTCTCTTTACCAGAGAGATGATAAATCTAGAGTTACAGGGAGTACTTGGGTCAAAGCAGAGAGGGATTTTGCATCTGTGAGAAATTGGGTTGTTGGTTGACTGGGGTGTGAGACCTGGTCAAGCAACTGTCACAGTCCCTTGCAGGTTAAACCACAAAAGTCACTAAATTAACCTGTGGTTAACCTTGGGTAGCTTGGCACAGAAAACAGTCAGGCTTAATTTAGAGGCAATGTGTAAAATATCTATGCAGTACACTAACATTAATAAAGTGAAACATAACACAAGAAAAATCCCAAGCCAATTTAGAACAATAGGTCACATTTTCATATTTTCTTTGACATCAAAAAGACAAAAATCCAATCAGTAGAGCCAGAGTTATGATTTTATAAAGTTTAAAGTTCAAAACAGCACATAAATGATGAAAGCACCAACCACTGACCTCTGGTCACCTTTAGCACTACAACCAAGGGTCCAGGAGTGAATGGAGACCTCTTAGGTGTTCAGGG
This sequence comes from Pleurodeles waltl, assembly GCF_031143425.1. Lineage (NCBI taxonomy): Eukaryota > Metazoa > Chordata > Amphibia > Caudata > Salamandridae > Pleurodeles > Pleurodeles waltl. The sequence continues at coordinate 754,807,167 of NC_090436.1, forward strand.
CTCACTCAGGCTGGGCCCAGGCGTGGGTCCAAGATGGTGGTAGCCTGTTATGTCACTGTGGCTCTGAACAGGAGACCAGCAAACTAGCCCTTGGAGTCACTCCTGGTAGTCCTGGGTGCAGAGGCAGAGCTCAACAGCAGGGCTGGCCTCTGAGGGTACAAGGCAGGCCCCAGGCAGCAACGTAGTCCTTCCAGGTACAGCAACAGTCTGGTAGAGTGCACAGTAGGTCACAGCAGCAGGTAGTCCTCTGAGAGACCTTCCACAGGCCCAGTAGTGAACTAAAGACTGGGTATGAGAGCCTTAATTCCATGCTCTGGTGTCCTGCTCCTAGAAGGCAGGAGAAGATTCTAGAAATGTTAATTGAGGTTTTAGTAGTTTCCTGCCTCCCCTCCCATGGGTCCAAGCAGGCTGAACTGACAATACAGGGCTGTTAAGCCTATTGTTAGGAGACAGGACACAGCTTATTCAGGTGAAAGTGGGTCTGTGCTTAGCTCTGCCCCCATCAGGCCAGTTATTGGTCCATTGAGGCTCAGCTAACTCCACTGTTAAATGACTGTCTGAGGGGATTCACAAAGTCTAACTGTCAGCTACACATAGTCATGTGACCCAATACAGGCTGGAGGCACAAAGGGCTAAAGGCAGGAAAATGGCAACTTTCTAAAAGTAGCATGTTCAAACTTGTAATGATAAATTTGACTTTGCCATTAAAGAGAATTTATTATTATAAGTTCAAAGGTACCAAACATGACATATATATACCTCCTCTTGTGTAGGAATTAAAGCTCATTAAATGTAATAATGAATCCCCCAATGTTACCCCATGGGAGGGTTAGGCCTCAGAGAAGTAAAAGATTAATTTGGGAGTTGTTCACTACCAGGACATGTAAAAGTTAAAAGCACATGTCCTACATCAACCTGCCCTATGGATTACCTTGGCCTATCTTAGGGGTGACATATATGTAATAAAAGCAGAGTTTAAGGCTTGGCAAGGAGTTTAAATGCCAAGTGAACAAGGTAGTCTGGCACTGCATTCAGGCTGCAATGGCTCTTTCCAGGGATACTTAAGTGGGTGGCACAATCTGTGTTGCAGGCCAACTAGTGACATTTAATTTACAGGGACTTATAAGTCTGTTAAATATGCCTAGTAGGTATATGCCAGATGTACCACTTTTTAAGAAGAGAGCACAAGCACATTAGCTCTGGTTAGAAAAGGTAAAGTGCACAGAGCCCTAAGGGCAACCAAACCAAATTCAGCAAAACGTAGAAGGAGTAAGGCAATGAGTTTGGGGATGACTTTGCAAAGAGGGCCATTTCCAAAATCATCTCTGAGTGTTTTTGTCTGATTTGGTGGTTGTGTACAAATGTATGTCTCTGTCTGTGAATCTGTGTGTGTGTTTGCATCTGAGTACATGAGTTTGTATCTGAGTCAGTGACAGTGTGCAAATTATTTTTCTGTTTGTGCCCCTGAACATGTGCTGGCATCTTTGAGTGTATGAGTGTGTGCTTAAGTCAGTGATGATGTGTCAACGTGAGTCCTTGTGTGTTCATCTGAATGTGAGTCTTCACCTATGTGCACATCTGGGTGTGCCCATGTGTGTGCTTATGGGCCTGATTCTCCAACTATGAGTTTGAGGGTGCTTGTCAGAAGCAATGTGCATAAACATGTCCCTCTGTATGCCTTAAAGTATGTCTGTGTACCTATGAGTACATAGGTGTCTCTGAGTATGAGTCTGCACTTATGACTACATCTCTGTATGTCCTTGTATGTGACTGTGAGTGTGTGTGTGCCTCTGAGTATGATTATGCAACTAAGCCTATACTTTTCCTATTCCCTGTCTTTCCCTCTGACTGTGACTCTCCAAATAGGAGACTGCAAGTTCTTATCTGAGCGAACTGAACCTTCCGAAAATGTGTTACTGAGTGTGCCTGCCACTATCTCTCTGCCCCTATGAGTATGCAAATATGAGGCTGACTTATTGGTGGTGTGCACAGCATATTCCTTCATGTCCCTTTGAGTATGAGACCGCACTTAATGAGTATGTCAGTGTATGTTCTGGTGTGTGCCTCTGAGTTTTCAACTATAGGTTTAAGAGTTCATGTCTCAGTCAGTGTTGTGTGAATGCTTGTCCCTGTGTGCATCTGAGCATGTCTCTGTGCCTATTAGTATGTGACTGTGTTTCTGAGTCAATTATGGTGTGCAAATGTATGTTCCTATGTGTGCCTCTATGTCTAAATCTCTTTGAATGGTGGTGTGAGTTAACCCTCCATGAAAGTCGAGATTCACAATGTCAGCAAACAGAGGTTAGTTTGTGCTCTCTAAAATAATTGTTTTCTGATTCACAAACTCACATTGAGTTGTAAGTCACATGTACTTTCCTAACGGCAATCCTTTCCATATCTCTAGGACCTCCCTAGTTTCACTGTGGGCTCAGTGAGATGTTGCTGTGCCTCATTTTTTCCGTAGAACTTTTTTTTCCACTTCATATATAAGACATTCTTACCAGTCAATCACATTTTTCAAAAAATTCAAATTGACTGACAAAAGTTGCGAATCACTAATTTGTGATATTAAAATTCAGAGGTATACAAAAGTGTTAACTAATTCAAGCTCACTCAGCTTCTTTTCAAAACTCTTATGTCGGGGTGCGGAGGCTGGGTGCCAAAGAGGATGGCCATTTGATGCTGCAACTTCATAGCCTTTGAAGTCTAAGGGTGCCACCAGTAGCTCACGGCAGGCTTAGCATTGACTGTGGAGGGGGATAAATATCTACTTGCCTCTGCCAACAGCTAGGACCCAATGGGACTCACGACCGTACCACACCGATGCGCAGAGTCAGGGCATGGGAAATGGCTGCAACCACGGCCTCCATTAGGTGAGTGCAGCATTGCACTCCTGCACCCCTTCTGTGCCAATAGAGACAAAAGGCACACCATTTTCCTGGGCATGAACAACACAGTGAGATGATCAGTGCAACCCCCCACCAGTAGACCTTATACAGTTATCAGTTTTCCACCCCAACCACAGGGGATAGACTATATTTAATGCGTGCCACCTAATTACAGCTCCATTTGGAGGCACTAACCGGCTGCCCGAGGGCAGGCTCCCACCTCAGGGACACAATAAGCACAGAAGGAGACAAGAAATCCTACTGTATCAACACTGGTCTACTATGGGACATGCCTGAGAGAACTTTGGATGGCAGAGGGTGACACTCAATACTGATGTAGCTTTCCTTCTTGTTCTTTCACCAGCCAGCACAGACTGACATCTCCACTTCTTACCATAATTTTCCCCAGGTGTCACAAGCATGGTAACGCTGTGTCAACCGAGTACCACCTTATATACAGGGCACATGTTGTAGACTGTTGCTGCCTTAATGGATGTAGTCTCCCAAGGCAAGCCTGCCCCCACTGCCCTGTCCGTCCAGCTGGAACACACCATGTACATAATCCTGAAAGAAATGTCTGCAGTGGGTCACAGGCTGGAGGACATGGATGCAAAAATGACAGACCTCATAATGAAAAATGAAGTCCATCAGCAGATTTAATTGCCTTTCATGACAAGACTGATGGCCTGGATCAATGTCTGATGACACTAAAGATGAATGTTGCTCACACTCCCTCTCAACAAAGTTACTGACCTCAAAGACAGAAAATGTAGAGATGATGTGCTCCCTGCATCCATGGAAAATGGTAGAAGGGGCTCACATACACAACTTCCTCTGCAATTTGCTTCCTCGCCTATTTGAGCTCGCCTTCACCCATCCTTTGGAGATTCAAAGAGCCCAAAAGATCCACTCACCTAGGATGAACAACAGAAAGGCGAGGCACGTCATAGCTTGTTTCCTATGTTAGGAACAGGTGTGTATCATTCTAACAGCAGCTCACATCCATGGACCATACCACTATAAAGGCCACAAAATCCACATCTCAGTTGTCTTTTTCAGGGAACTGAATGAAAAAAGGAAGGCATTCTGGCCCTTAGACACCTTCTGTGGCAATGGGATGTTGAATATGGACTTTCTGAAGCAGCACACTTGTGGCTTGTGTTTGATTAGAAAAAAAAAAGACTTCTATGACCTGGAGAAGCTGCATTCTTTGCTCAAAAGTATCAAAGAAAAAAACATGAGCACATCTGATACTTCTTTGACCATCCCTCCATTGCACACAGACTTTACAACACCGTGGACTGAGAACCAGCTTCACAGGGGCTAGACACCAAGACAGGTTGGCCAGATCACAAAGTGGCAAGGAAAAAGTGAACTGGGTGATGGTGGACCTCACCCAATGGAGGCGCCACGTCAAATTCATCTTCCCCTTGAAAACTGGACTGGAAAAAGAGTGACTCACTGCTTTGCTGATTCCGCTGTGATGCCCCCCTGTTGCCGGCAGATGAGTATCACCTGCTTGTTTCACCATAGCTTTAATATGCTCCTAGATGTATGCCACTGATAAAAATGTTTGCTGCATTTCCGTGTTGAATGCCTATTGTATGTTATGAAAAATGCATATCATAGAAGAGGCAGTTTGTTAACATATTTGTTGAAATTCTCCTGTTATTATCCTGCTAATTGTTCTAATAATATTATCCTGGCCATGGGGCACCCCAAACAGCACCTTTGGTGTTTCACTGGCCCACGTACTGGGCCCGTGCCTCCTCCACCGCTTACCACCCCTACATGGGGTGTGCCTCATTCTTGTTATGGAGCTTGGACGGCTTAGATCCCACCACCCATTCCCATGAAGGGGAATTACCCTGCTCTGTTGTAAGTAGCTTAGCTCACGTATATATCCTGGTCACACCCAATAGCCTCACATGTGTGGCGGATGTCACAGGTTGGGACTGGCTGAATGAAGGTTTTGATTGTTTTTTCGTGCAGGACTTGACAGACAAAGTTAATTCCCTCCCATCACACCTAGGGCACATGAACCGGAACTTCTTTTTCTCTATGCTTCATCCCTCAGACCTCTCCACCATTTATTTGCCTCACATCTGTGCATACAACTATCTACTTCTTTTGCCAAGTGCAAGATTTCCCTCTTCCAACTCGCTCCCCTGGAACTGCAGGCTCACCCTACACTAAAAGGGCTCTTGCTCATTGAGGCTCACACACCATACTGCCAACACTATTGTGAATCCCCCCCCTTTGTGAGACACAGTGCTGATATTATAGCAGTTGATTATCACCGCTTAGTATGATTACATCATTGAGTCAACTGACTGTCATTTCTTGGAATGTGAATGGCCTCAGGTATTCATTAAATTTAAAAAAGTGCTAATTTAGCTCAACTCTAAGCACATGGACATGGCTTGTCTCCAGGACACGCATCTCTCAAGTACAGAGGCAGAGAAACTCAAAGAAGAATGGGTACACAGGGTCATTCACCAACGTTCATCATTGGAGGCGGGCCGGAGACACCTCGGAAATGCAGAGTGGCCATCCTTTTACATAGATTGCTTGCATACACAGTTCTTAAGACGTAGACCAGCACAGAGGGATGGTACACATTCCTCAAGTTGCACATCGGTGACAGTGTACTATGCGTAGGCGCCATCTACACACCACCGGCCCAAAACAGCCATTTCTCCTGCAATTGAACCATGTGTCTACAGAGATAGGAACCAAGCATCTTCTTTTGGGGGGCATCCTTGTGGACTAAAGCCTGCTCAACATTTGGCACCTCCTCCATCTCAACAACAGGGAACATATGTATGTCTCCCTGGTACATGGCACCCAATCAATGTTGGAGTATTGTCTCATCTCCCTGCACATGACTGTACTGAATCATGACTCCCTGATATAGGAGGAGCCATTATGAGACCATTTGCTTATTCCCCTCACAGAGGACCTGTGATTAGTAGCACCCACCCGCATGCCATAGTGTCTTAACCTCTCACAATCTAGTCTGCCCAATGTCAAAGCCCAATGTCAAGGCCCAATGCCAAGGCCCTGCTCAAATCTCATGTCACTACCTAAAACAAAGGATAGGTTACTTCAGTGCAAACTATGCGGGCAGCAATTAAAGCAACAATCCAATGGTAGCTAATAAGAGATGACACCCTATACAACCAGCAGAGAGTGAAAGGACAGTACTCCCTAGAAAAGGAAATAGTAGATCTGACACACCAATAAATCTCCTGCCTGTCTATGTGTACCAGAAGGTGAGTGGAAAAAGTGCCAATGGCCCTAAACACGCTTTTAACCTCTAAGGCAGAAATCGTGTTCCAGAAACTGAAGGACCATCATTATAAACAGAGTCAGAAGGCAGGAAGGTTTCTAGTGGCATCACTAAGACAAATGGAGGCAGAAATGGCTATCCCAAGTGCCAAGACTGACTTTGGCCTAATAAGTAGACACCCGCAGGGGATAACCTCCATATTTGCGGCCTACTTCTGGACTCTCTATACACCTGAAGTGGTCACAGACCAGGCCCAGAAAGATTATTTTTTAAAGTAAAATAAGTTTCTAGCCTCAATGATATAGGCAGGGAACTCCTGACTGGTGAACTCGCAAAATAGGAGATACTCCAAGCCATTTCCAACTTCTCATGTCACAAGGCCCCTTGGGAAGACAGCTTGCCCATGGAGTTCTATAACCAGATGAAAACCAAAACTGTTGAGTCCCTTCTGACACATTTAAAGAGGGTGAACAAATGGTTATTTGAGGCTCTCACCACTATCCTCCCTTCACCAGGGGAAAGATCCCACCTCTGCCTCAGCTACCGGCCCATCTCCCTCCTCAACAGGGACACAAGGATCCCAACTGGGATTCTGGCCGCCCACCTCAAAAGGGTCATCCCCACATTAATACATATTATGCAGATGGTGTTTAATATCAGGAGATTGTCTCAGAACCACTTCTGCAAACTGGCCCACTCCCTGTGGATAGCTAAATAACTTTCGAAGATGTGTTAGCCATCTCACTCAATGCCTAGAAGGCATCTGACTGAATAGAATGGGGCTACCTTTTTTTAATGCTGCATAAATTCGGACTCAGCACTGATTTCATTGCCAAGGTTAATTGGCTTTACAACTCCCCCCTCGGAGCAGGTAAACCATGGTGGTTTAACAATCAATATGGGACATGACAGGGATGCCCACTGTCCCATCTTCTTTTTCTCCTGGCCCTAGAATCCTTGTCAGTGGCACTGTGACAAGAAGAAAAGATTGTGACTGTCCCCACCATGGGCAGCCCCTCCACCATTTACCTATTTTTGAACTCAATTCTCTTTACACTCATTACTCTTCCTAGATCCCTTTTGGCCTTGCTAGGTCTCATTTCTGACTATGCTGAAATAGCCAGCTGCAAGGTTAACTGGGGAAAGAGAGAAACCCTCCCAATATCGCAGATTTCAATTAAGGCTGTCATTGACGGCTATCAATTCCAGCGGATGCCAACACAACTCAAATATCTGGAAATCTGCATCAATAGAGGGTTAGAAAGCATGATGCTGGACAGCCTTGTGTGACTTATTGAACTGGACTATGCCAAATGGACCTGCTTTAACTTAGGGCTGTGGGGTAGGACACAGGAAGCAAAGATGGTGGTGCTCCCAAAATTCACCTATGTGCTAAGCAAGTTACAGCTGCTGACACCCTTAAAGCTGCTGAAGTTGATTGATAAAAGCATTAAAGATTGAAGGGATGAATGGATGCCCAAGGCTAGCCATAGCTAAATGTATTGCTCATAGGATCTGTGGACATTTAACTCTCCCCTCTGTGGAACAATACTATAAAGACGTCTATTTGGTACATGTGGCCTCTATGTAGCCTCATGCCAGGACCCCGCAGAATGAGTCATAATCAAGAGTGCTCTTTTGGAAAGGGTGTCAGGCGCTCTTTACATATGGTACACCCTCAGTGGAATAGTGAATTCCTCTATTCAGACCATGATCCAAAATTGGACACAAGCCCAGACTCCCATCAGTGAATATTAATTTCCATGACAAAGCATTCAATATTGCACAAATACACATAAGAGGCAATAAATACAACTGGGACGTATGGTGAAAGGCGTGGAGGTCATGGTCATGTCACAAGGGGCTCCCAAATCCTTTGAGGCACTCTGCGAGAAGTTCCATTTACCGCTGACTCATCATCATTGGAGATAAATGTAATTGTATCACTGTCTCTCCAGCAGCGTTCAGGATGACACCTTAGGCTCTTCCAACATCCCCAGTGATAACCTACCTCGAAGTGATGTTGGTCTTCTATAATTTCCTGACATCTTTATTTCTAGCCACAGGTTCAGGGGCTGCAGGCCAGATAGCAGATTGTATTCTAGGTGGACTATCAGAGAGGGGACTGGGTGAAGATACTGGATAATCTGGACCATAGAGCACGAGAACCCAACAAGAAATTCTGCCTTTTCCAATGCTCTAAGAGTGACACTAAACGCTTGTGAGGCACAAGACAGCAAGACTCTGGCATCAGTCTAACTTTTGGTGCTGCGATCATGAACACTGTGGCATTGTGCAGGTGCTCCATGACTGCCCTGATGTGTGCACGTTCTGGGACATGGTGGGACACATGTTAAGAGTACAGTGGCAATCTTCACTCTGCTGCCACAACACCTGATAATGCTTCATGATACAGTAGACCACCCCTCATTGACCAACCATGAATGTCAACTGCTGCATCCCTCAAGGTGGACGAGCTTGCATCTTACTTTTCTGGTGATCCCATCACCCATCCACAATTAGGGAATAGCTCATAGAAAAGACAGCCAATTGAGAATATGGAAGTTGCAAAATAAGATGGACTTTTATCAGAATTCTAAAAAATGTTTGTATTTGTTTTATTATTAGGTAGTTGCCGAAATAAATAAAAGTATCTTTGTCATAGTCTGTTATTTTTTTCCCTTTTAGACAGGCTGTCTTTGACCCTATACAGTTTCGACTCCACCAAGAATTAATCTCTAGAAAAAAAAAACACCAGTAAATATTCATAAGAACATAAAAATAATAGTAACAAAAACCATAGAGATGTCTTTTCTTTCTTTCCTTGGTTCTGGTGTTTTCTAAAAATGTTATTTTATTTTCCGTCTATTATTATGTTCTCTTATGCTTAATTTGTCTTTCTTCTTTTCCTAGCTTTAGTTTCTTGTGAAGTGAGAACTAATGCCTACAATTCCTGGCCACATATTCTCTAAAACAATTTCTGGACCTGTGTTGGAAAATGGGTTATTGGTAAGGGCAGGTAGGTACCTACACTTAGCAATAGGCCACCAACCTCCACTAAGGTCCAGTTAGGTCTCAGCAAATTAAACCCAGCTCAACCCTTGGTAGCTTGGCAACGAGCGTCAAGGCTTAACTTAGGAGACAGAGTGTAAAGCATTCAAATATCACAAAACAGTAATTAAATAAAACACAGGAAACAGTTTAAAAATCCAAAACCAATTAATAAAAATAGATTATATTTGTATCTTTAAAATGACACCAAAACGAATAAAATCGGATAAGGGGAACCGGAGATATGAATTTTTAAAGAATTATTATTTTTTAGCGCCTAGAAACAAAAAGCGCCAATCAGGTCATCTGGTTGCACCTCGACCGGGGCAAAGTCAAAGTTTCAGGCCGACCGCGATGGAGCCCTGCTCGGCTACAGGCCGCGGGAGGCCTCGGTTAAAAGTTTACGTTCACACTTAGGCCCTCATTACGACCCTGGCGGTGTAACACCGCCAGGGCCGCTGTAGGCGGGAGCACCGCCGACAGCCTGGCGGTGCCCCGCGGGGCATTCTGACCGCGGCGCTTTGGCCGCGGTCAGAAAGGGAAAACCGGCGGTCTCCCGCCGGTTTTCCACTGCCCCTTAGAATCCTCCAAGGCGGCGCAGCGAGCTGCGCCGCCGAGGGGATTCTGACAATCCCTACCGCCATCCTGTTCCTGGCGGCTCGCCCGCCAGGAACAGGATGGCGGTAGGGATTGTCGTGGGGCCCCTGGGGGCCCCTGCAGTGCCCATGCCAATGGCATGGGCACTGCAGGGGCCCCCGTAAGAGGGCCCCTAAAAGTATTTCACTGTCTGCTTGGCAGACAGTGAAATACGCGACGGGTGCAGTAGCACCCGTCGCACCTTCCCACTCCGCCGGCTCGATTACGAGCCGGCATCCTCGTGGGAAGGGAGTTTTTCCCTGGGCTGGCGGGCGGTCTTTTGGAGACCGCCCGCCAGCCAAGGGAAAAACTCATAATACCCTCCGCGGTCTTCTGACCGCGGAGCGGTATTATGGAGGGCGGCATCCTGGCGGGCGGCCTCCGCCGCCCGCCAGGGTCGTAATGAGGCCCTTAGTCTTTTTTTCGAAGATTTTCTTCAGCGGGACGAACCTGCCAGTCCAATCCGACCTCCTGGAGCCCTTCTCCGGATACGCAATGCTGGAATCCTCATTGGAGATTTTTACCTTCGGACTTAGTCGTTTTTTCGAGGTGAAAATCCTTCGACCGGGGTAAACCTGGATCTTGATCCGACGTCCATGAAGCCCTCCTCGGATACGCTGGCTAGGAGGTCCCGGTCAACTTTTTACCTTTGGACTTAGTCTCTTTTTCTGAGATTTTCTTTACCGGGACGAATCAGCAAATCAGGCCGGGTCGCGGTTGAGGCAAGCCGGCTAGAGTTGCCGCGGCGGGTCGGTCCCTCTATGGAGCTTTTTTACAAAAGTTGTCCAAACTTCTCCAAACTTCTGGAGCTTCTCCCAGATGTCCTTTTAAGGTTCTTTTGGGGTCCACAGCTCACCCCAAGGGTCCATAAGTTCTGAGATGGTCCTTGGGGGGTGCGGACTACAACTCCCAGAATGCACCTGGCGCAAACTCCTTTTTGGCCACTGGACAGTGGTCAGCTGGTCGCTTTCTTCAGGAGTTGGTGCAGGGGTCTCTGGTTAGCAATTTTTCACCTGTAGCAAACAGGGAGTCCCTCCTTGAACAAGTTGAAGCCAGGCAAAGTCCTTCTTGTGGTGAAGCCCAAGTGTGCAGCTGGTGCAGTCATTCTGAGTGCAGGTTCCAGGTGCAGGCCAGGGGTCCAGCAGGGCAGTCCTTCTTCTTCTGTTGTTCTTCCTTGTTGGATGTGGTAGGGAACTGAGGTGTGGGTGCAGGTCTGCCAGTTTTATCCTTGCTCCTGGGTGAAAAGCAGGGGGGTCCTGGTTCTCCAATCAGGTGCAGGGTCCTTCCCCCTGTGATGACCACTTCCTGGGAAGTGTGGCAAAAATCAATCCCAGGAGGCAACATTCTATAAAAATCCATCATGGCTGAATCTGATTTTTGGAGGTTACATCTGGCTGAGCCCACCCACTGGTGTGGCTAAAAATCATAAACACACCCCTCTCCAGCCCTCTCCTAATCTAATCAAGGGGGCACCTAGTTGTCTGGGGTTGCAGGATGTGGGGGTGTTGCTGGTTGCTCCAAATGTCCTTCTCTGCCTTTGAACACCAGTTTGGCAGCCCTCCCCCTTCCTGCCTCACCATCTGCTGAGGGGAGATTCTTTCCCACAGGCACATTCCTTTGTGTGAAGCCAGGCCACTTCACACCTCATCAAGGCAGCTTGGCCAAGCTGCTCAAGGCTGGCCAATCAGAGCACAGCAGCAAAAACAATGCAGGGCTGAAATTGGCAACTTTTCAGGTAAAGTTTAAAACTTTTTACCTGAACAAGTTATATTAAATCCCACAACTGGAAGTTGTGGGATTTATTACAACAATTAATTTGATACCAAACTCTTGGTATGCATCATTTAAGGAGACTTTAAAAATTAAAATAAAGTCTCCCCATTCTAGCCTATGAAGGCCATTTACTACAATGAGGGAAAAACGAATTTGGCTGTTTTTACCTCACCAGGGCTTATAAAACTATTTTTATAAAGTCCCTGCTTATAGTTACATGGCACCCAGCCCTAGGGACACATAGGGCACACCTTAGGGGTGACTTATATGTAAAAATAAGGTAGTTTAAGACTTTGGAACTACTTTTAATTCCAAAGTCGAATTTGCATATAACTTTAATTTAAAAGCAGCCAGCAAGGCAGGCCTGTCTTTAAAATGACACTGGGCACCTCAGCAGTGCACCTATGGGTGCACCACCTATGCTGTGGTCCCTAAACCTACATGCCCTACCATATACTAGGGACTTATAGGTAGGTTAACTTAGCCAATTATAATTAGCCTAATTTGCATATCCATTTTACACAGAGCACAGGCCCTGGGACTGGTTAGCAGTACCCAGGGCAGCATCAGAGTCAGGAAAATACCAGCAAAAAGTGGAAAATTGGGGCAAAAAGTTAGGGGGCCTCTGCAATCAGCCCTTTTCTCACAACCTGAAAATAAAGTGTAGGACTTTTCATTCTCGATTGTTTGCGTTTCTATCTCTTCATTCCCTTCTTTTAATAGAATTTTCTCCCCAAATCGAGGTGTATATCTCTATATTTCCGCCTCCTAAATGATGCTTAAGGAATCATTCTGAAACTGCTGAAATGCCGCATTTCTGAGGTTCGAGCGTATGCTTCGTGGAAGACGTTGAAGACTCGAGGCAATATTGAAGGGAAAGGTATGTGGAAAACAAACCATTATGGAATGGACCTCCTCTTCAGAACTTGCATCAACCCCAGAGTTAGTAATGGGTTTAGAGGGAGTCACAAGGGTATTCAGGGCAATCAGTTTATTATGACCCTGTTCACAAATACGGTGGAGCAGAATTCCTAGGTGCCATTTCCCTTTGCCTGATCACGACTTAAAACTCATGAGGTGAGGGTCAACCACACTGGATTTTACTGGCCAGAAATTCCAGCAGACCCTTCCCAACCATTTTCTTCGGGAAAGAAGGGGCATGAAATGCTTTTTTGTCCACCAGAACTATTGTTTCACTTCTCTCTCCTACAGGCCCTAATCATCTTCCTCCACTCCCACCCCACACAGACTCCCCCACACACATTTACCATCAGCTTAAAGCAGGTAGTAAATCTGTGTTAAACCTCCTAAAAGAAGTATTATGATGTAGAATACAGTACAGTAATTCTTGGAGTAGACAGTTATTCAGTATTCTCATGGGCTTAACCCTGAATCGTACACTACTGGCAGAGTGTTTCAACGGGGTAACAGTAATACCATCTTTCAAACTGAAAAATGTGCCTAATAAGAAAGCAAATCCCAATAATAGAATGTATGCATTAAAGGTGGTCAAGAATAGGGCAAATTTAAACCTAGCAACCAATCAAGAATGGCAATGCACATTGGCGTTTGGATAACAAATTGTGAAAGTTTCTGTTTATTATGTTGTAGAATTACTTAGAGAACGTCTTGGATGATGTTGGACTGTTTTGCTTATGCAGGGTCATCCCCAATCTTTTTGTCTCCTGCCTCCTATTTTTTCTGATCTGTTGCTGCTGGCTGTTGAACTCTCAGCACCTTACCACTGCTAACCAGTGCTAAAGTGCATATGCTCTCTGTGTAAATTGTATGTAATTGGTTTATCCATGATTGACATATTTGATTTACTAGTGAGTCCCTAGTAAAGTGCACTAGAGGTGCCAGGGCCTGTAAATCAAATGCTACTAATGGGCCTGCAGCACTGGTTGTGCCACCCACATAAGTAGCTCTATAATCATGTCTCAGACCTGCCACTGCAGTGTCTGTGTGTGCAGTTTTAACTGTAAATTCGACTTGGCAAGTATACCCACTTGCCAGGCCTAAACCTGCCTTTTTCTTACATGTAATACACCCCTAAGGTAGGCCCTAGGTAGCCCCAAGGGCATGGTGCAGTGTATGGTTAGGGTAGGACATATAGGGGTCATTTCGACCTCAGGGTTCTTTTCACAAGACCGCTGAGGTACCGCCGTGCTGAAGACCGCCAGTGGTGGCGGTTTTCCGCTCAGCGTATAATGACTGCTGGCAGCCCTCCATCCTTTTCCGGACGGAGAGCCGCCAGCAGCCATACTGGCGGGCGGCAGGGAAGTGGAGGTTGCTCCACCTCCACCGACACGTCAACAGAACACCGCCCACCGAATCACGTTCTGTGATTCGGCGTGGCGGTGTTCTGTTGATGGTGTGCTGGCGGCAGAGCAGTCCCCATGGATCCTGTCCCCTCCCGGAAGATCAACGGACAAGGTAAGTTGATCGTCCGTTAGGGGAGGGGGGTGGGTGGGTGTTGTGTGATGTGTGAGTGCATGGGGTGTGCGTGTGAGTATGTAGAGGGGGTGTGTGGTGTGAGTGCGTGTATGCATGCAGGGTGTAGTTTGAATGGAAATGTGTGCGTGTCTGTCTGTATGTATGTCTGTATGGATGTGTGCGTGTATGTCTGAATGAGGGTGTGCGTGTATGACTGTGTGTGTGTCTGTTGGCATGTTTGTTCTTGTGTGTGCGGGAATGTGTGTTGGTGGTGTCTGCATGCGTGTCGGGTGTGTGTCTGTGTTGTGATGTCGGGGGTAGGGGTGGGGAGGGGGGTCCTGCCACCTTTGGGGGGTGGCAGGGGGGTGGAGGGTGTTGGGGACGGACACGGGGGAGGGGGTGGGGGGGTGGCGGAGACCCCTATCAGTGCCAGGGAAGGAATTTCCTGGCACTGATAGTGCTTACCGCCATGGATTTCATGGCGGTTCTAAACCCCATGAAATCCATGGCGGTAAGCTGGGTCATGATACCGCCGGCGGTCTTGTGACGGCCGTCGGGCTGGAGACCCAAGTCTCCAGCTCCAGCGGTCATCTCCGCCATGGCGGTCTGATCGGAGAAGTGGCGGATGACCATGGCGGTAACCGCCATGGTCATTATTCCAATTTTTTTACCGCCAGCCTGTTGGCGGTAAAACCGCCACTTCTCGATCAACCGCCAGGGTCGTAATGACCCACATAGTAATGTGTTTTATATGTCCTGACAGTGAAATATTGCTAAATTCGTTTTTCACTGTTGCAAGGCCTGTCCCTCTCATAGGTTAACATGGGGCCTACCTTTAAATCTGATTAAAGTGTAGATTCCCTTTGGAAGCGGATGGACATGGGGAGTTTGGGGTCTCTGAGCTCACAACTTAAAAATACATCTTTTAGTAAAGTTGATTTTAGGATTGTGTGTTTGAAAATGACACTTTTAGAAAGTGAGCATTTTCTTGCTTATACAATTTCTGTGACTCTGCCTGTTTGTGGATTCCCTGTCTGGGTCAGTTTGACAGTTGGGCTGGTTGCACCTCACACTAGACAGTGACACAAAAGGAGCTGGGGTGTAGTCTGCATTTCCTGATGAGCCATCTGTGCTAGGAGGGAGGGGAGGAGTTGTCACTTACAATTGAAAGGGCTGTGCCTGTCCTCACACAATGCAGTCTCCGACCCCCTGGTGAGTGTCTGGGGCCTGGCCTGGGCAAGGCAGGATTTCACATTCAAAATAGACTTTACTTTGGTCTACTTCAAAGGAGAAATTGGGTATACGAAGGGCACCCAAAACCACAGACTTTAGATCACTTCTGGACATCAAGAGGAACTTCTGCCTGAAGAAGAGCTGAAGAGCTGAGAAGTGCTGCCCTGCCTGTGACTGTGCTTTGTGGAGCTATCCTGCAGTTGCTGCTTCTGCCAGAGTGAGAGGACAAAGACTGGACTTTGTGTGCCTTCCATCTTGTGAAGAAATCTCCAAGGGCTTGATTTAGAGCTTGCCTCCTGTTGTTTGAAGTCTCAGGGACAGCAAAGACTTCTCTCTACCAGCACCTGGAGTCTCTGGAGAGACCCCTGCTCTGACAAGTGGTGCCCTATCTAGTCCCTGGGCCCTTGAATGGAAAGCTGGTGGAAATCCAAGGAAATTGACTTTGGACGACTTCGGACCGATGCCGCTGCTGAATCCGGTGACGCCGCCTGCAACCGACTCCGTGATCATTGCTGGAACGCGACAACCTTTGCAGGCCCGATGCCGCTGCAGCCCCGCTGAAGTCCGCGACTCTTTGGAAGTCACCGCACCACGTTGTGACTGACGCCGCTCGAAGTGCACGGATTCAACGTTTCGCACCGACGCTGCGATCCCCGACTTCGCGCATCGACTTGTTTTCACTCTTCACCAAAGGTACTGTACTTAGGGGTCTACGCGACTCCGGGTTCCAGCGCCACTGGTGTCGGCTTGTTGGTAACGACTCCGTCACGACACCGGTGTTAACACCTCATTGAAGCATTTCGTGTTTCTAATCGCTGCTTTTGATTTTTAATCTGTAAAAATTCATAACTTGACTTGTGGATGTCGGATTTTGTCGTTTTGGTTTTGTTTTGTTTAGATAAATATTTCCTATTTTTCTAAACTGGTGTTGGGTAATTTTGTAGTGTTTTCATTAAGTTACTGTGTGTGTTGGTACAAATACTTTACACCTAGCACTCTGAAGTCAAGCCTACTGCTCTGCCAAGCTACAGGGAGTGCAGAATTATTAGGCAAGTTGTATTTTTGAGGATTAATTTTATTATTGAACAACAACCATGTTCTCAATGAACCCAAAAAACTCATTAATATCAAAGCTGAATATTTTTGGAAGTAGTTTTTAGTTTGTTTTTAGTTTTAGCTATGTTAGGGGGATATCTGTGTGTGCAGATGACTATTACTGTGCATAATTATTAGGCAACTTAACAAAAAAAAATATATACCCATTTCAATTATTTATTATTACCAGTGAAACCAATATAACATCTCAACATTCACAAATATACATTTCTGACATTCAAAAACAAAACAAAAACAAATCAGTGACCAATATAGCCACCTTTCTTTGCAAGGACACTCAAAAGCCTGCCATCCATGGATTCTGTCAGTGTTTTGATCTCTTCACCATCAACATTGCGTGCAGCAGCAACCACAGCCTCCCAGACACTGTTCAGAGAGGTGTACTGTTTTCCCTCCTTGTAAATCTCACATTTGATGATGGACCACAGGTTCTCAATGGGGTTCAGATCAGGTGAACAAGGAGGCCATGTCATTAGATTTCCTTCTTTTATACCCTTTCTTGCCAGCCACGCTGTGGAGTACTTGGACGCGTGTGATGGAGCATTGTCCTGCATGAAAATCATGTTTTTCTTGAAGGATGCAGACTTCTTCCTGTACCACTGCTTGAAGAAGGTGTCTTCCAGGAACTGGCAGTAGGACTGGGAGTTGAGCTTGACTCCATCCTCAACCCGAAAAGGCCCCACAAGCTCATCTTTGATGATACCAGCCCAAACCAGTACTCCACCTCCACCTTGCTGGCGTCTGAGTCGGACTGGAGCTCTCTGCCCTTTACCAATCCAGCCACAGGCCCATCCATCTGGCCCATCAAGACTCACTCTCATTTCATCAGTCCATAAAACCTTAGAAAAATCAGTCTTGAGATATTTCTTGGCCCAGTCTTGACGTTTCAGCTTGTGTGTCTTGTTCAGTGGTGGTCGTCTTTCAGCCTTTCTTACCTTGGCCATGTCTCTGAGTATTGCACACCTTGTGCTTTTGGGCACTCCAGTGATGTTGCAGCTCTGAAATATGGCCAAACTGGTGGCAAGTGGCATCGTGGCAGCTGCACGCTTGACTTTTCTCAGTTCATGGGCAGTTATTTTGCGCCTTGGTTTTTCCACACGCTTCTTGCGACCCTGTTGACTATTTTGAATGAAACGCTTGATTGTTCGATGATCACGCTTCAGAAGCTTTGCAATTTTAAGAGTGCTGCATCCCTCTGCAAGATATCTCGCTATTTTTGACTTTTCTGAGCCTGTCAAGTCCTTCTTTTGACCCATTTTGCCAAAGGAAAGGAAGTTGCCTAATAATTATGCACACCTGATATAGGGTGTTGATGTCATTAGACCACACCCCTTCTCCTTACAGAGATGCACATCACCTAATATGCTTAATTGGTAGTAGGCTTTCGAGCCTATACAGCTTGGAGTAAGACGACATGCATAAAGAGGATAATGTGGTCAAAATACTCATTTGCCTAATAATTCTGCACTCCCTGTACAAAGGGGGTGAGCAGGGGTTAGCTGAGGGTGATTCTCTTTCACCCTGTCTAGAGTAAGGGTCCTTGCTTTAACTGGGGGTAACCTGACTGTCAACCAAAGACCCCATTTCTAACAGATAACATTAAAATGTTTTGCTCTTCATGGAAACACTCCGAAATTATGTGTTGCCCTCCAGTCTACAGAAAGGTGATCCAAGACAAGGTTCAGAGACCATTCATGTAGATGTAAGCCTCAGCACAGGAAAGTGAGGTGACCTGGCGCTGCAACAGAGGCAGCGATACATGACTGGGAGAATGTCACAAGAATACGGCTGAAGTGAGTGAGCAACATAAGCAAATTGGATTGGGATACTGAGTGCCCCCAAACGATCACGGTCCGTCACATTGCTGTGGGAAATTCAGATGCCCTTAATTTATCAGCGACCTCTGTATTAACCCGCCTCAAATTTGCACTTCGGAGAATGCAGTTTAGAAAATAAATTGCAGTTGTTGCCCATGACAGTTTGTTATATGGTGCAAGATCATAATTGTGTTTCAATATATATCAAATCAAAATACTATGCGCTAATACACAAGTCATTATGTAACCATCCGCACATCAACGGATTGCGAAGAGAATTCATTTTCAGCCTAGTCAAATTCATAACATGTAAATTCAGAAGCACACAATGCTCAGTATCAACTTAAAAGGAATTGTGATCACACAAATTGGCTAACCACTAATCGTGCACTTGGGGCTGTAGCATGATGCCGTTTCCTGCTTTGCACTGTGCCAGAGCAGAAATAATTTGTTCACTTCTTTCTTGGCTTCTTCAGCCCACGCACTAACTTGAACATATCTGACTTAATGCATGTTTTGCTGAAAACAGAGCTCGGAATCTAAAAGAGGCAATTCATGCCCTGTCTTTCCGAACTCTTTCACAGGGTTTACAAAAAATACTGCATCTGAAATTTCCACATTTATTGTATGTTGCAACAGCTTTCGCTTTCCTTTAAATTTATCCTATGTTTATATTCAGTAGTAATATTTCGGTATGCAATGTATTCATTTCCATTTGTCACCTAGTTGAATGTTATTGGATATGCCAGAGCAGGAATTTTGTATCTCAATGTGAAATATACCATTGGTCGCATGGGCCTTTGTTAAGCGACAAAGAGAGACAATAAGGAACAATTATTTACATCAAACATCATGAACAATGAATTCAAATTGGGGCTGTACAAGAATTAATCAAGAACGTTCCTGTGAGTTAAGGGAGTTTTATTAACAAATTAATTCAAATCAATGCAGTCATTTAGCAAGCATTTCATTTGGTTATCATTGTTACAAATTCAAATAATCCATTAATCGATTTGACAAAACAAGATTAAAAAGCACATTACTAAGAATTACAGATAAAAAAGAGGAAATACTGCAAGTGTGTTCCATAAAGGAAACCCCTAATTTAAAATCAAAGTGTTTTAGCATAAACATGCAATTTCCTGAACAAGGAAGGTAAGGTGTCAGTTTCAAAACTCAAATGATGGGTTCTGATGAAAAAAGAAAATGCATAGACATAAATCCTAATCACTTAAGCAGTGTAAATTAGTACCAGTTGGAAAGTATTCACAGCTATAAGTCAGGAGGCGTACCTAGTTGCTGAGTGAGAAAGGGAAAGGCACTGATATGCTGTCTCCTGACGGATCTCAGGAACACACACTAATATAATTCAAAACATTATTGGCAACAAATCTTGCATTTCCCCATTCCCATTAACCAATCTGTTTCTAGCACACTCTGGAAGCAGGTAAACTCCTAAGTTTCTCACATTTTCGAAATGCACTAAGAAATAATGTCCTTGAGTTGTTACATTCGATCAAATCTTGTGGCCCAGACATTCTTCTCATGAATTGCGTCCTGCCATCTCTTTTCTTCCTGGTGAGAACCTCACTATCAGTTGTCGAATACATAAGAAATGCTTTTTCACTCATGTTAGACCTGGCATCCTTGGTATGATTTCCCCTGGCTTTTTTGCCCTCTGAACTCCTGTTTTCTTAGCTTCATTTTTGTTGACTTTAGGATTCTGGGAATTTTACCACTGCTGACCCACAATACAGTGCTCTTTTCCTAAAACATGTTACCATTGGCTTATCCACAACTGGCATATTTAATTTACTTATAAGTCCCTGGTATAATGCACTACCTGTGCCTAGAGCCTGAACATTAAATGCTATCAGTGGGACTGCAGCACTGATTGTGCCACCCACTTCAGTAGCCCTTCAAATATGGTTCAGGCCTGCCATTGCAGAGCCTGTGCATGCAGTTTTAAACCACCATGTTGACGTGGCAAGTTAACCCTCTTGCCAGGCACAAACCTTCTTTTTTAATGCATATCAGACACCCCTAAGATAGGCCCTAGACACCTTCTTAGGCAGGATGCATTGTATTTAGAACTTAGAACATGTACTTTTAAGGTTTAGATGTCCAGCTAATGAAAAACCTTTAAATTTGTTTTTCACTCCTGCGAGGCCCATCTCTCTCATAGGTTTACATTGGAAATGCCTTATTACATGTTGTAAGTGTCATTTCCAATTGGGACCAGATAGATATTTTGTGTTCAGTGTCTCTGGACCAACAATTTAAAATCACAACTTATGGTGAAGTTTGATTTAAAGTTGCAAGTCTAAAAATGCCACTTTTAGAAAGTGGTCATTTTCTTACTTTAAACATACTGTTCCACTGCCTGTCTCTGAATACACATCTGGATAGGAGACAACTGGGTGCTTGTGCATTCCTTCTAGACAGCCACACACAAATGTAGAATAGATGTGCCTGATGTGCCATCAGCATAACAGTTTTATGGGTCATCCTGGGCAGGATGGGAGAGAGGAGCTAACACAGCTGAATAGGCTGGGTCCTTAGACCTCACAAAGGGCAGCACCACCCCCTATACTGTATCTGAAGCCAGGGAAGGAAGAACAGAGACTTTGCGCACTTCAAAGGCCTCTCTCTGAAGACTCCCCCACTTCAAAGGCACAAATGGGTATAACTACTAGACCTCAAGCCCCACCAAATCTGTACACTTCTGGACCTGAGGAAGAAGGACTGTTGTGCTGCTAAAGGGACTGTCACTCTGCTAGAACTCTGCAAGACTTTGCTTGATTCCTGCTTTGATGTGCCTGCCCTGCTGCCCCCCTCTTGCCTGGGAGTGAGAAGGACTGCACCGGAATCTCTACATCCCTAGAACCAAAGTGACTCCAAGGGTTTGCTGGTTTACCTCCAGTTCTGAAGTCTCAGCGACATCAAAGACGTCTCTCACTCATCTTTGCTACAGCTTCTGGACTTCACCAACTTTGAGTCCTACCTTGCCATGTGGTGCCATTCCAGTCCTGGGGCCTTGGGAGTGGGTCCTGCACTGTAATCTGAGAAAAACCACGCATCTCTGTCACTGCACCAATCATAACCACTGAATCTCTCCTCAACGCCTTGCAATGCTGCTGAGGTCTTCATATTGCTGCTTGCTTGGCTCAGGTTTGCCACACCACCATCAACCCTGGCGCAGCACCTTCACATTGCCGGCTGCTCAGCTGGACAACAATGCATTGCCTTCATTGCAAAGGGTTTGACGCAGCACCTCGCGGACATAGCATCAGTGGCTGAGTGACTTGACAATGAGGCATCCCTGACTGCACGGATTGTAACCAATACAATACCTTTGCATCGGCCTTCCCTACCCTTTGCATCAGAGCCTCAACATCATTGCAACCCTCCACACAAGGTACTGTTTCAGCAGGGAAAGGTTGGTCCCTGTAGCTGGCCAGCGCAGTCAGCCTGAAGCTTGGATTTACTCCAGTCTAATGTGACCAGATAGCCCCGGTTGAGCTTCTAAGCTTTTAAACACTACAACTGCAGATATTCTTTAAGAATTCATATATCAACTTCTACTTATTGGATTTTTTTTGTTTTGGTCTTATTTCATTCATTAAATCATGATCTATTTTTCTAACTCCAGTTGGATTATTTTTTGTGTTCTTTCACTGTTTTTGCTGTTTTAAGTGTGGCACAAATACTTTCCACATTGCCTACTAAGTTAAGCCTGCCTGCTCTGTGCCAAGCTATCAGAGGGTGAGCACAGGTTCATTTAAGGTGAGTATCTAAGGTACCCTGCCGAGGATTGTGGTCCCTACTTAGACAGGTGCACACCTCTTTCAATTAGAGATCAGGTTTCTAACAACTAGCTAACAGAAAGCTTCTGGAAAATTACAGCATCTGCAGTAGGAAAGAGAAAAACATATTCTGCAAAATAGCAGTTTAATGCAAAAACAGGCCTCTCATTCCTAACTAAAGTTGACATTTTAACAGAGCGTCAGTGCTTAAGCTAACTTAAGTTAATACATTGCATTAAATTCTTTTTTGCTTATGTTACTTAAAAATATGATTGCCTTCTACAATGTTGTTCATTATTTGTGTGTGTTATTCAACACTGAAATATGCACTTCCAGTTGCATGTGCTCAATTTCTAAATGAGGGAATTCACTTTATCACATGTGAAGTTTGAGATAATTTATCTGGGGCAAGGGTTCAATTCAGTAAAAAAAAGCACAATAACACAAAAATAGTAACAATCAGATCTTTAAAAGATTCCACAAGTGATTAGATCAGATGAGATGTTCCTTCAACGTTTGTGGTTGGTTAATAAAGAAGAAAATCAAACTAAAACCTTGCCTTTGAAGCACCTGCAAGTTTGTATGTTGTGAAAAGTCCTGGCTGGGCAATAGTATGGAAATCTGCTGAGATCCTAAAAAGCGCAGGACATCGTGTTTGTCCAATATGCAGTCAATATTGTCAAATGTTTATATTATAACTGTTTAATTGATGCAACCTTTACAAAATCCAAACAGAGTGCTAATTGATTATACTTATTAATAAATGTGGTAACTTGTTAGACCAACCGTTCAGCCAAACATCTTTCAGCACATTTACTCAATCATGTGAGGCTTGTGACAAATATTCAACTGGCTAGCTAAATAAGGTCCACCTTTGTTTCTTTTAGCAGGGGGATATTTTGACCTCTATAACTTGTGTTGTGGTAATGAATTAATTACTTTACACAATATCTTTTAAAAAAAGAAATTTTTATTATTTTGCCCAGAATTATACCAAATTTATAGCTGCTGGGCTTTACTGCTTTCATCACATTGGTTAGTTGCTGAAAAGGCCACTGTACTGCTTGTGTATAGCTCCGCAACACATTAGGTATTGTTCAGTTTGTAGTTTTGAGTTGAGTTGCGTAAATGAGAACTTTGCTTGCAAATACCCACCTTTGGTGATGTAGATGCTCTTTGCTGTCTTTATGAGCACAAGACTTCTTGGGAATTTATCGTCTCTGTTTCTTTTCTAAAACAGTGTTTCTCTTCTTCTCGTGTATCACCCATCTGAGCATCTACAATCTGATCTCTGACTACAGTCAAGGCCAATTGATTGAGGAAAAAACCTGGGGGGTATTTACAAACATTTTGCGCTGGGTTAGCATCACAAAAGTGACGTTAACCACCACAAAATGTTTCTTTCCTCATTTATTTTCCAGCACAAAACTTGTTTTGCGCTGGAAAGTACCCTAAAAGTACCGCAAAGCACTGCTTTGCTTTACTTAGTGCCGAGTGGGCATTACATTGGTGGTACATGGGTTTTCCCATGCATCACACATGCCTTTTGACACAAATATGTATTTACAAACAATAGTAGACAGGGTTGTGCGCCAAAATTCAATGCCATGTGAAAAAGTAGGCATTGAAAGGGGAAATGCTTTCATTTCTCCTACCTTTTCCAACCTTGCATGCATGCTGCACTGTGCAGCACGCATACAAAGTAGGAAAAGTTATAAAGTGTGTCTAAGCATAGAATTTTGTACTGGAAGTGTAGCCTTTCGATACAAAACCAATGCTGGACTCACGCACACACCCTTGCTCTATGATGCCAAGGTGTGTGTGTGGCGCACTGCAGTTGAAATCAGTGCCGGCAATAGGGAGAGGGGAGGAGAGTGCCATATCTTTGTAGATATGGTGCTGTCCTGATCCCTCCCTGTTATGCAACGCAGCACAGCCTTTTTTTGGCTGCTGCTCTGCTTTCAATGCAATGTCTATAAATCTGGACCCTGGTTTGTTACAAATGAGACCCCATTCCTCACAAAGCTATTCCATTAAACTATCAAATTCTAATTTAAAAATTCTAGCAAAAAGACAGGAGGAACATCTGTTTTTACCTCCCATGAGCATCGAAGACTTTTCAGCTGCAGACTGTGAACCATTGCTGATCCAATGTTCAAATACCCCTACTTCTCTTCATGATTCATACTTATTTACAGAGCCCTCTCCAAACAATGCAGCCTTTAAAGATGCATTCTTCAGCTCCACAGCCAATATTGTCATTGACTTCTTTAACCCACTCACATTGTGATGCTCAAACTTCAACGCTTGGTGCAGCAAACTAGAATGGCCTTCACCCAGATCACTCCATTCAATCCTAGAAGTACCTCCAATAACCAGTATCTATCTCACTCACCAGGCTTACTTTGATGAGCATTCAACAAATGCTTTGGAAGAATTACACCAACCTGCTCTCTGCTCTGTGCAATACAATTTTCTCTTACACAAATATTCTGACAATGCCAATCAACCCTATTATGACAGCTCAACAGCTCTGCTTCTGGCTCTTTGCCTAAAATCAAAAATACACCTTCTTTTGCACTGCCTAATCACAAGTATTCCTAAATGCTTTAGTAGACCACTTCATCTCCAAATCTTCACTCCACAAACCAAAACTTCTCTGCTTCATCTTCCTTTCTAAAAGCCAGGACTTTGAACTCTCTAGAGTCAACAGCATTGTTGTCTCTCCAGCAGAGTAATGTCCCCAACAGCATTTACGAACAATCCACTATAACCTTTAGCTATTGTGTTATCCAGATCGTTCATTATTCACTCCCTGAAGTTCAGCATGTTATTGTAATTTCTCTCTTATATGATATGCACCGTCAGATATGTGGGGTAATTTTTTTATTTGGAGAAATGTGGAAACCAGAATAGTTGGACTCTTGTTATTGGCAATTATCCCATAATCCAAAATGGGTATTGACTGTTTTTCCTTCAGACATTCTCCAACCATGTAGGTTTTCTGATAATGGATTCAGCCACTTTGGCAAAGGTGCCCTGGCAAAGAACTCAGAGGGGAACGTTTATCAACACAGTGCAGTGTTATCAAGTGGTGCAGTATTGATCAAGTATTTACTTTCCAGGGCACATTTTTTTTAATTGGAAAGCTGACCTTAAAGAAGGGATAATAGCGGGTTGCACTACCTTGTGCCACTTTTAGACATAGAGGTGTTCCATTGGTGGTACATGGGCATTCAAACACTGCCATATATTCTTTTTGAGGCAAAGCCTGACCTTCAATGATTGTCAGACCTGAGTTAGGGAAACATTTACATTTCTCTAAATGTTTAGCCACTGGATATACTGCACTGTACAGCCCCTGTTCACTGTGAGAAACATTAAAAAATGGTCTCAGCTTAGGATTTTATACTAGAAGTGTATCTTTGCAGTGCAAAACTTATGTTAGACAGCACACACGCACTTTTCCACTATGATGCAAAAGAGGTTTGTTTGGCACTAGGCAGGCTCTGCGTGCATTAGAGAATGGGAAGAAAGCAGCAGCAGCCCATATTAAGCATTTTGTTGTGCTCTATTTTAGCAAAGCTACTCCAAGATATGGTGAATTTACCCCTGCTGTTTGCAAAGGAAGAACATTTTCTACAATGTTTGATAAAATATTCATAGTCAAAACTCTAAATAGTGGCACACTTTTCAAATACATTATGAAAAAGATAAACTGAAGGGTAAAAAGTCATTAGTGACACTACGGCCCTCAATATGACATTGGAGGTAAGTACCGCACACCGCCATGCTGACTGCCACCAACATACCTCCGCCAGCGGATTACCACCACCCATATTATGACCCACACATAGCAATCCGTCACTGTACAGCCACACACAAGTCCGCCAGCTCAAAGGTCAGTGATAAACTGGCGGTAGCAAAACCCACACCATTACGCCAACAGAACTACGCCCACAGCATTATGACCCATGAATCACTGTGGCGGACATTCAATGGCACTAAACCATTGGTGGTACATACCGCTGTGCTCAAAATACACGCAACCTAACAAAACAACACCACATTGGACAATTTGAATAACATACACCTGACACACATACACACACCACACCCACACCACTATAAAACACACACCCACATTACCCACAACCCTTTATGACTACAAACAATTGCCAGAAGAGAGATAGCAAGACCACAGACAAGAACACAGCTGCACACCACCATCACCTATACACCGTCCACGCACCTTACATCACACACCCCAACACATCACCCCACACACCCTCACCTACACCACTCACACTAAACCCATGGCACCACAATGACACCCCAGGTTCTCAAAGGGGGAGCTAAGGGTCATGGTGCACTCACCATCATCCTGGGAGCATACCACCATTTCCAGGAGACGATGGGCCAGATACTGGACGAGTTGCAGGAGACCCAGTGGCTGCAGGAGGACAGTGCCTGGGGATCAGGGAGGACTTGAAGAACATCAACACCACCCTGGTCACTATTGCAGGGGTGCTGGCAGACATGGCCCAACACCATGAGGGAGACAGTGGCACACCAGCGGGCCCCTGACACTAGCCAAACCGATGAACAGCCTTCCACCTCAGCTGCCACTAGTGGACAGGAGGCCACGCCACAGGAACAACAGGCCACCAGCACCCCCTGCAGAAGGAAAACCACTCCTCAAACGGTCTCTGCGATCCAGGCAGAAGCCAGAGACTACTGACAAGACTCCCACCAGGAAATAAGACTCTCCTGATTGTCACCCTGTGTCCCACTCTGTCACTCTGTAAACCTTGAACTGCCATTGCTCCACTTCCTATGCCCCCTTGGACAATGCACCTGTGATAGAAATAGACTGGACTCTATCCTGGACATTCCTCCACCATCAACCCAGCCCACTGCACATCCCCCTCTACTTATTAGCACTTAAATATATACCATTTGAATAAATACAAGTATGAAGTATGTCAAATGATTGAACTATGTATTTGTTTAACAAGCTTTAAACACTGCAATACAACTGTCCAGTAATGTATACATAGGAGTGACCTGTAGTTGGCTGCAGTCAACACACCAGGTGCAATAGTGGGACACAAATATCTGAAAATAGGGATGCCAAAGGGTACAGTAAGTGACCATAGAAGTGAGAAAATCAGTCTGCCAGTGACAATATCAAACACAGAACTGTCAATGTAAAGTAAAATCACAGTGTCTTACCTGTGTGTCATTGGAAGTATTGTCATAATGCACTTCTGTAGTCCACATCCTCATCCTCTGCCTCCTCATCTTCACTGTCCACAGGGTCCACTGCTGCCACACGCCCATCTCCAGCCTCATCCTCCTGCAGAAAAGGCACCTGGAGACGTAAGGCAAGGTTGTGCAACATACAGCATGCCACGATAATCTGGCACACCTTCTTGGTTGAGTAGTACAGGGATCCACCTGTTAGATGGAGGCAACGAAACCTGTCCGTCAGGAGGGCGAATGTCCTTTCTATTATTATTCTTGTTCGCCCATGTGCATCATTGTAACGCTCCTTTGCCCTTGTTCTGGGATTCCTCACAGGGGTCAGTAGCCATGAGAGGTTGGGGTAACCAGAGTCACCTGCTGCAAATATCGAGGGACAACTGTTAGACGCATACTAACCCTTAGGACCCACACCATACCCATACACCAACACCTACTGGGTGGGAACCAGGGCTCACCTATTAGCCACACCTGGTGCCTCTGGAGTTGAGCCATCACATATGGGATGCTGCTATTCCTCAGGAGAAAGGCATCATGCACAGACCCTGGATACTTTACATTGACATGGGAGATGTACTGGTCCGCCAGGCACACTACATGCACATTCATGGAGTGAAAGCTCTTTCGATTTCTGAACACCTGTTCATTTCTCCGGTGGGGGGGCACAAATGCAATATATGTACCATCTATTGTCCCAATAATGTTGGGGATATGTCCCATTGCATAGAAATCTGCTTTCACTGTGGCCAAATCCTCCACCTGGGGGGAAATGATGTAGCTGCACATGTGTTTAATCAGGGCAGACAACACTCTGGTCAGCACTATTGAGAACATTGGCTGAGACATTCCTGCTGCCAATCCCACTGTCACTTGGAAGGAGCCATTCGCCAGCAAATGGAGCACTGACAGGACTCGTACAAGAGGGGGGATCCCTCTGGGCTGACAGATAGCAGATATCAGGTCAGGTTCCAATTGGGCACACAGCTCTGTGATTGTGGCCTTGTCCAGTCTAGAGGTGAGGATAATGAGTCTGTCCTCCATTGTTGCCAAGTCCCCAGGGACCTGTACACAGGGGGATGTCTCCATCTCCTATTCATCTGCAGCGGTTGCAATCTCAGAGGCAAACGGTGAGCAGCTGGTCAGTATTCCATATTTCCTAACACTACACTGCATTGCATGTTGTGATGGTAAAAGTATGTTGTTGGATAGGCCCAAATGGTGCTTATGTGTACTGTGACGCAGTTAGGTGCCATGGCCTGCCCTCCCCCTGAAATAGCATCTGCCTGTCCTGTATGGAGGGACAGGTGGAAATGAGGTAATTCCTCTGACGTTGTGTGCCGTTGCGGGAGGTGGTCGAGAACCGCCGTGCAACTCCTCATTGGATACCGTTGGGCTGCAAGTGCTGCTGTGACCTGTGTCTGGAACTGACCATGGAGTGCTGTGTGTGAGGACCTCGTGTAGGGGGGTTGGTGGAAGGGCCCTAGGCAGGGTGCTGCATGTATGGTGGGCAATGTCTCTGCGTAAGGGGATGTGAGGGCTATGTTGGGCCATGAGAATAACAGGTAGGATGGTCTGACTGATACCTTTTCCTGTGTGTATTTCTCTGCAGGTCAACGCCCTTCAAAAAAGTTCCTATGGCGTGCCATCTCCAAGGACGTGCGGAACCTGATGGACTATGGCAGGCGGAGCACCCACTGTCGCAAACGGTGGGAGGACCGGAGACGCTGGGCACGGAAGACGGTGGAGGCCCAGCTGGGGATGCCCTCCCAATGAGGAACGGGTGCTCGTCGAACCCTCACCCCCCTGATGGCCCGCATACTGGCAGTGGCCTATCCGGAGCTAGATGGGTGCTTGGGGGCATCACAGCAGCCACAAGGGTGTGAGTACAGTGTCCCAGTATACTACTTGCACATGGTGGGGTGGCATCTGGGTGGGGGATGTGGGCCTGTGGGTGCCCCTAGGCCAGGCCGGACATTGCAGGGTAGGGCCCATGTTGGGCAGGGTCTTATGTACACCTCCTCCAACCAAGCTAGTAGGCATCTATTACTGGGCAGGTGTCTGTGGGTCTCAGGTATGCTGTAATTGGCATTAGGTATCACTGTCCATGGGCTAGGGACTAGCAATGTGACTGTTAGTGCATTGCCTAGTGCGTAGGGCTGTTCCCTGTGTGTGTGTGTGTGTGTGTCATGTACACCAACGTGACCAAGGGTATCCTTTGTCTCCCCCCCTTTTTGTTTTGTCACCCTGTCCTTATGTGTATTAGCATCATCTGGCGGAGGAGCAGAGGCACTGGTTACGGGAAAAGCTGCATCCCACAGGGCCCAGGAGGCTGAATCCACCAACGGTGAGGGCACAAGTGGGACGGAGGGCGAGGGGAGCACCACAGTGGAGTCTGGAGGGGACAGTTCTGACAGTGATACCTCCTCCGATGGAAGCTCCCTTGTGGTGGTGGACACCTCTGTGCTCACCCCAACTACAGGTACAGCTGCCACCCCCGTACCAGGACCGCCCTCCCAGTGTGCTTCCCATGCCCGCTCACCCAGGAGGGTGGGCATCTCCTTCGCCCCAGGCACCTCAGGCCCTGCCCCAGTTAGCCCTGCTGCCCTGAGTGAGGAGGCTATTGACCTCCTGCGATCCATCTCTGTTGGACAGTCAACCATTGTGAATGCCATCCAGGGGCTGACAGCACATATGCAACAAACAAATGCATTCCTGGAGGGCATTGACTTTGGCATTGCGGCCCAACAGAGATCAATCCAGGCTCTGGCCTCCTCCCTGATGGCAGCCATTGTCCCTGTTTCTAGCCTCCCCCCTCCAACTTCCTCTGCCCAATCCCATTCCCCTCAACCCCAACCTATCCCAAACACACAGGCAGACCAGCATGCGCCAAAGTATAAATATGAAGCTAGCTTTGCACTGAATTAGAGTATAAAAAATGACGCTAATTCAGTGCAAACAGAGTATAAATATGCCCCTGAGTGTCAAAAAATGAAGCTAATCTGGTTAGAGTAATTTATTTTGACTCTAACCTGCCTAAAGTCATTGTTTTTGACGCTAGCCTACCCTTTGCCCCGACTTGCACCGTTCCATAAATATGGTGCCCAGCTGGTGCTAAAAAATGGTGCAAGCCGGTGCAAACCTTTTTGGTGCAAAACTGCGTTAGTGCAGTTTTGCACCAAAAAGTATAAATAAGGCCCTATGTTTTTAGGTATGCTTTCCAGCTAACTATTGCCTTAGCATTATTTTTTGCCTAAGCATAGAAGATAAGATTGAGGGTGGCACAGAATCAAAGAAGCTATGCTATATTCAAGTGCTAATAACACTAATATGTGATAGAGAGGACAGACGACAAATGAGGGATCAAAAACCTAGGCACTGATACTTTTTTTGCGCACATTTGCATCAGTGTTTGATACAAAAATGGCTTAAACTTACTAAATAAAATTGTATTTTGTAAGTTCACGCTGCTTTTGCGTCAAAAAATGACGCAATAAACATATAAATCAGGGTCTTAGTACATAGTCCAGTTATCAGACAAAGTAAGGCCCATATTTATATTCTGTTTGCGCCGAATGTGTGTCAAAAATCTTGACGCACATTCGGCGCAAACCGTGCACCATATTTATACTTTGATGCCCGAGCCTGCAAGCGCCAAAATTCCGCCATGTGCATCATTTTCTGGATGCGGGAAACCGCCTTGCGTTAATGACATGCAAGGTAGGCATTCCCGTCCAAAAAATGACGTAAACACCCGTGCGCCATTTTTATGCTACCGCACAAAAATCCCGCACGGCCGGGAGGCAGAGTCAGAAAACGACGCACAGCCCGATTTGCGTAAAAAAATAACGCCTGGGTCAGGGCAGGCGTTAAAGTGGGGCAAAAACACCAGTACTTAAGGAAAACACACACAAGCAACAGCAGAGCTCCAAAAGGAAGACATGGAGGTGATATTCATCCAGCATGCACGCCGACACAGAGCACAGGACCAACAACAGCAGCTTCTACAACACCAGCAGGGACTCCAAAGGCAACGCAGAAGGCAGGAGAGGATATTCTGCACAAGGACAACCCTTCTGGAACTCTGGCAACAAGCCATCATCCAGAGGTACAGGCTCAACTGGCAAGCCATTTAGCAGCTACTGCGCAACATTGAGCCTCAGTTGGCACCTAGCTTGCAGAAACCCCACACCATTCCACCAGAAACCAAGCTGCTAGCTGTACTCCACATGTTGGCAAGTGGCTCCTTTCAAACCACTGGTGCCCTGGTTGCCGGGATCTCACAGCCCTCATTCTCTGCCTTCCTACCTAAGGTACTTGATGCCATCATCTCCCTCACACCCCGCCACATCAGCTTCCCCAACACACAGCAGAAGCAGCAGGAGACCAAGCAGGGCTTCTAGCAAATCAACGGCTTCCCACACGTACTTGGTGCCATTGACTGCACACATGTATGCCTTGTGCCACCTGCTGCAACTGAACATCTATACCGCAACAGGAAGCACAAACACTCCATCAATGTGCAGGCCATTGTCGATCACCGGGGATTGATCACCAACATCGTGGCAAAGTATCCTGGGACTGTACATGATTCATTCATCTTCCGCCACTGCACCATCAATCAACACTTCCAGGATGGACGATATGGAAATGGCCTACTTGTTGGTAAGTACAGAAACCTACTTATATAAACACTGAACAAAAACCCTCTAGGACGAACAACACATAAACCACTACATTGACACATGGCCAGGAACACACTGAGGTTGTGACACTGCTAGGCATGTTTGATATCCTCACCGATTTGGATACACACCTATGGACAAATGACAGAACCAAATAACAACAGATGCCACTCCACAGACACAAGTGAACAATTTAAAACAACACAATGGCAATGACATGGTCTTAACTGGCATTCCAACTTGGAAGATTAATCTTTCAATATCACATCAAGAACAATCAATCAAACACCCTTCCAAGCAATAAGTACTGTGCAAGGGGTGTGTAATGTGTTTTTCTGCAGGTCAAACACCATGACACACATAGCATGATGATGACTACAATGAAGGTGACATGGAATCATTGAGGCTGTACCAATATCTCACATCACTCCCGCTCTGACATTGCTCACTACCAATAAGCAAGTGGACTGTGCTAAAAACACATACTGATGTGACAATGTTGAAAGTGCACATACCTACAGATACGGATTGTGACAATTTCACATAGACACAACAGATGTACAGGCATATGGGCCTAATGACACTCAAAATGACAACCTCACAACCAAGTTAGCCAGCTGAACTAGAAAATGTTCAGTAGATTAGGTACACGTTTGAGCCTGAGTCGACTCAGCAAGGGCAGAGAAATAGGTCTGCAGAGAATTTGTCACACATGGGATATTTGTGCATAGTCAATTGTCAGCATGTTAGTGCTGACAACGTATGGAGATGTGTTGTACATTGTCACCTTGCCAAATCTAAGGGCCCCACTGATGTTTAACTAATTCTATTACATATGTTAAATTGGATGGGATGTCCAGGCCATATAGATGCAACCATGTTACCACCACTGTGGAATTTAATCTGTGTATGGAAGTATCATTTCACCCCCAGTTAAGACACATGGACACCTCTTTCACATGACATAATGCAAGGAGTACACAATGTACTGCAACTCAACAAAAATACCGCTGACATCCGGTCAATCAGCCAAACACCAGTTCAGATAAGGAAACAACCCAATGCTGATGGTACATCCTAGAAGCCTAGGATTCCACACAATAACACAAACACCAATGAGTAACAGACAACACAAGAGAACAACTGCCACGCAAAGTGAGAATCATGGTGCAAGCAACATCAACATTTCTCACTCATTTTCTCTTTCAGCTGATCAGGGGTATGGGATCCAGCCATGGATCATGACCCCATTTGCAAACCCAAGCACAGCATCAGAGCGTGCCTATAATGAGGCACATCGGACGACACGCACCATAGTCGAGAGGACCTTTGGCATCCTGAAGTCAAGATTCAGGTGCCTCGACATCACCAGAGGCAGCCTCCTATACTCACCTGAAATGGTGTGCAAAATCATTTTGACCTATGCCATCCTGCACAACATATGTGTAAGGAGGAACATTCCCCTATATGAACCCGACCCACAAATGCCTGAAGAGGAGGAAGAGGAGGATGCTGTACATCAACATGAGGGTGACCATCCAAACACAGCTGCAGGATTGCATCGGCGACAACATATTGTCCAAAATTTCTTTTAACTCTACTCATCCATCACCATTGTCTTACCATATGTCAATAAACACCTATACTATTCACTATATCATGGTCTTGTTAACCTTTTTTGCATAACGTTGTCCCTAAGAATCATAATCAGAGTGTAGCCTCATGGAGCTTTGCAGAAATACAGATTAGGATACAGAAAAATCCACATCATATTTGATGGGTATGAATGTACCCCCAACTTCACACACACTGTAAATGACATATATCCTGTCCATTTCACATTTGAAGGGCAATATCAGAGAAGCACAGCTATTTCACACATACATGTTGGTAACATGGTTCATTGCAGCATATGGCACACAACTAAGACACCATCATTAAATATGGACATAAAATACCTCACACATGAGACAGTGGATGTGCCATTGCATTGGTAACAAGAAGGTATGACCAGACCCTTGACATCAGTAAGTGTTACATCAGCTATCTTTGCAAGGAGTATGTGTGACAAGAATTCCAGATAAGCAGCAAATGGATAGCACAAGTGCCCCAGGTATGACTAGTCATAAGTCCTGTCACTGCCATGTTCCCTGTGTCACCCCACCCTTCTTCAGAGTGCCCTGGAAATGGAATATTTGTACCCAGATAATCCCTCATCTACACACACCCAGACTCACATTCTGAATCCAGTGTGCTTCCCTCTTTAGTATGGTATGCCATAGTCATTGTTCTTCTGTCTGCATGGACTTCTGGTTGAATAATACACTGCCTTGTAGTCTATAGGGCCTGTAATCACCTGTACATTGCTTCCCATGTGAAAGGTACTGTTGGCCATTTCAATTTGATTCTCACCTACAGGACTTGTGAGAGACTGAAGCTGCATACACCTGTGAGCACCTCCATGCAGACCAGCCAGTTGAACATGCACAGCCCTTGCATCTGCCTGGAATGGCATAGAAACTGCCATTATATGTATAACACTGTTATGCATTGCCGTATACATCACTTGTGTAACACAGGCCTTGGGTTATTGTGTTACGTTCCAACACACAGGACAAATACAGTTTTCATTTTCCACAGTGTTGTTCCAGCTTTGACCAGTCTCAGTCTGCTCACTGTGTATTTGCCTATTTCATTTTTGTTCCGGATTGACCCTGCATCCTGTTAGCCTGACTGGTTCCTGTCTTAGCGTCACCATAAAGGTTCCTTGTGGCTACATTTGTCTCATAGTTGCTTTCCATGCCCTCACATTCCTCCTGGGGTATTGTGTCAAGTAGGTCTACAATGAATACTCAAATGCATTGTATAGCGTAATCAGTTTACTTATCGTATCATGGGGTGAAACTTGTCTTCAAATGGCCTAATCATGGCCCATCCCTTGTCTGGGTTTCATGTATGCATGAGTGACAAATAGTGACAGTGTACCATGGCTGTATGCATGGATTGGGTATGGTGCCTTCAGCACAACGTCAGATAATGTGCATGAAATGTCAACACATGTTAGTACCCTGACAGTCCACACGCTGATTCACATTGCCCCCAACATATTGATGGGGCTTGCGTGGTGAATGGCTGTGAGATTAATCAGCACAGAGGCACTGATGTTCCGGGCTGCAGTGGGAATTTTAGAGGCCACCCTGTGTACAAATGTTGTGCTGAAACCTGCCTGTTTAAAATTCCTGATCCATTAACTTTGTCAGCAGGCCGAGGTTGCCCTGTTGTCAGTCTCATAACACGTCTGCAGTGCCATAGCTGACTATCCCCATGTGTGTTCTCAATTCCTCTTCGACTTTCCTTCAATTCAGCTGTGAAGGATACTTTGTAAATGCAGGAAACGGCTTCACAGACTCATGACTAGACCTGCACATAACTGTGACAATATGGACCCCAATAATGACTCGGGCTACACATGGCCCCACACACTTGAACTGGACCCCTTTGTGCAATTAACCACTGGAAATATGTGCACACGTGCTGCTTGGTCTGCTGGTCCTCCACTGCCACAGGAGAAACATGGTTCCTTTATATGACTCAAACTGTGGCGTGACAAGACGTTTGTGGATTGTTTTTGAGACTCGGTGTCACAAACACCGTACCCACATAGCATTATCTAATTCCTGACTCATGGGTAGTATACGAACAAGTGCCTAGGAAGTGGTATCCAACATTCCAGGACATGTGATGGCTTAGTCTTGGAACATTGCCATGATCAACTGTCTTCTATCTATCCTGTGCATGGTTTGTCATTGGTGATGCTTATGTCCCAAAAAACCTTGGAAGTTCACACAGCATTTGTTGCTACGTGTATGACAAACACATTTCCTTTCTCATTTTCACACTGAATAGCATCTGATGGTTGGACACATTGACTACACATGCATACAAGCAGATTTGAGAAAACGCGTCTTGTGATGTTCACACAGTGGCACAACTACATTAGTAAGAGCCAATTCACACACATTGACACACAGGCATTGAGTTACTCTATTGAGTTGTGTAGCCTTGCTATCCTCTATTGATGCAAAACATGCCCAAACTGGGTAATACCTATTTGTATTTCACACGTTTGGCCTTCTATTGCGTCAGTGAAGTCTGCAACTCCAGTACAACAACTAGAGGATCATGCTCCGCAGTAGTATGATCTGTCACATGTGCCCATACACCAGAATGCACAATGTAGGTGAAAACAGCCTATCTCTGTATTGTCACACCTGTCATGTACTATTAAAAATGATAAACAGAGTAAAAGACATAAATTTTGATGCATATGCATAAAAAAGACGCACATATGTCAAAAAATTATGCAAATGCGTCGAAAATTTTTGCCCATTGCCATGATACATCCATTGGCCCTGAGCAGTAATTCCGACACTGTACCCCATGAAACTATCTAAGTATGAAAAATATTTGAAAATATGGATGCGGGGTACTTTCTAAGCATGTGCGTCAAAAAAAAATGATGCACAGACTGTAAGCATTATAATATTTTGACGTATAAGAATAAAAACGCACCACATTTGAGGCAGGAAGTGATGTAATAGGATAGCCTGTTTACAGAATTGGTACAGTGGGTGTACTTTCACTTTCCCTTTGCAGTCTGTGATATTTCCTGACTGTGTGGCTGAGTTTTGACTAGTCTCTCTGTGTATTTTGTGAATTTGTCTCCTGTATGGTCTTTAAATTGTCTTTTGGTGTTTTCTAAGTGTCTGTGGTATCCTGTGTAACTGTATGTTTGTCATTTCTGGTGTATAAATTTGTCTTTGTACTTTTGGGAGTCTGTTGTGGATAGTGTTAGTTTGTGGATAGTTGGGCTGTTTTGTGTTAATTTGTTTTCATTACCCTCTCCTACTTTCCCTTCATTATCCTCTGTACCCCTTTATCACATTTTTTTTTGCAAGCATGTTGGGTAGGCCTCGTCTTGGCAGGATGGGAGAGGAGGAGCTGGGGGGATTTATTTGGCTGGTGTGCCACTTCCTACCTTTAATGATAGAAGCAGGTGGGCGTGTGATACAGGGGTATCACACAGAGGCAAGGAGGCTCTGGTGGGCAAAGGTCCTGTACCATCTCCAAACAATCTACAACACACTGCGCAACAACCACCAGCTGAAACACCGTTGGGCTGACTTGGTTGCCAGGGAGCAGGACCTGCTGGACCACCTGGGGATTGTGATTGGTGGCCCTGTTGGTGAGTACAAATCAGAGTAATGTGCACATTTAAATGCTCTGTAGTGACAGTAGCAGATTTGTTCATATGCTGCAGGCAATGTTTTTGGACATGTGGGATGCAAGTTAAACATACATTTGTGAGTTATACAATAATTCCTACACATTACCGTCATTTGTTGACACAACAGCTGCACTAACTTACAAAACACAACAGGAGCCTGCAAATTAGTGCTGCCTTCACATCAATAGATGATGCAAATGTGGCTCTAACATATGTTTTAGGCATGGTCTGTGAGTGTCACAGGAAAGACTTGTTTTTAATCCAGATATTTTCAAGAAATAATGTGTCCCTCAATTATTTCTGATACATGTCTGAACTGGATTCTGACACATACGTAACAAGTTATAGCTGACCTCAGGTGACATCTTAGACTGATATTTGGACATTGTTGTGCCACAATTAAATTAGGGATGGATGCCAAAAGTAATGCACACGGGTTCATATCAAAATGTTTGGTGCAACTTACCATAGCTGTGGCACATTAAATGAAGCAAATTGTACAAATTGAGGGGTAACAACTATCCCTGGTCCTCTGTACATTGTACCTGTGTGTTTTACATTGGTCTTAGTCACAATAGCTGGGTGACTGGTATTGCATTCCTCCAGGAAAGTGGCTTTGCATGTCTTTCATGGATACACATGATGAGAGGAAAACACTCCATGAATGAGTCTGCAAACAAATGATGGAGCATGTTTGCCACCACATGATAGTTAGGGCCACTGCATGTGTGCAGATATGTGTGTATCACACACTGGAGTGCCCAGGTCTGTACATGTTTGCAGTGCTATGTCGGATGCAGTATCATCATGTCTGAGAGGCTTGACTTTGATTTAATCTTACACACAGTAATTATATTTGGAAGTGTTGTACAGTGTACAGACATTGAGCACATTTCTCCCTTCCATGCTTTACAGTTGGACCTGCCCCCTACACTATCGCAGAGGTGGCTCGATTTGCGGACCCAGAAATCTCCAGTGAGTGTTGATATTTATGTTCTGTGTTGTGTTTGCTTCTGTTGTGTTATTGACTCCAGTGTGTTGGACACATAGCAAGGTATGATGCGCGGGAAACGCCCTGAACGCCGACTCCTAAACAACGAAGTACGAAGTTCGCGGTGACGCATGCAGGAACAATGGATGTCTATTACTAATACCTTTACCAGGAATGCCTTTACAACGAAAAATCGTTGTTAAGGCATTCGTGGTAAAGGCATTGGTGGTAACAACGAGGTCGGTGTTCCGACCTCGTTGTTCAGGCACTCGTTGTTCCGGCAGGCGTCGTTCAGACATACATTCATGATGTGCTGGTCAATGATCAGATATGTTCCTTGAGTGGAGTATCATTTGTTTCCATCTTTCAGTTGGGCAATCATTAGCGTATAGTCATATTTTGGGATTGTACGGCAGCCCTGTAGGCACGGACATGTGAATAGGGTGACTTTTGTGGATAAAACTTAAATTAAGAAAATGTAGCAGAGGACCATATTTGTGATTTCTTCAGCAAGTCAGACCCTGGGATAGGGATGCGTAAGTCTTACCCACAGACTTGAGCGTCCCTATTCACTAATTAACATGTTTGACTGTATGTTTGACTTCCTATCAGCATGTAGCTCCACATGTTGTGCTACGTGTATGAGGCACTTGAGTACAATGGCCTAGGTGTGCATGCAGCTCATGGCCAGATGTGTGCTTGCATCTATCTTCTTGTTGTAAGTCATGTGTTACTGGTAGAAAATGATGTTGACAATTGTCTGCATTTCCAAACATAAATATGGATGGGCTTGTCCAAGGTTTGGGTGTATCCTAGTTGGACATCCTCCTTATCTGTGGTGGACTGCCCAAACCCATTTACAGTTGTCCAAAGCTTCCTGGGTGTCCTTGATGTTTGAAAGTATTTGTTGCTTATCCACCCCCTCACCTCCCCAGGCACAGGCGTGTACTTCCTCAGGGACAATCAGTGATCTATATGATGATGATGTGGCCTGTTTCTGGTACATTAGATGTATTGTCTGATTTACTTCTGGAGCCATATCACACAATGAAGTACCTAATGTTTGTTTTTATATTTGTTTCAACAGCTGCCAATTTGAATCCCATCCAGATTCGGGAGTTTCAGCGCAGGGCGATGCCTTACCACCACATTCTGGATGTGGAGTCTGGGTTCCGCTACATGGCAAGGCGTTATCGCCATGAAAGAGCCTCCGGAGTGTGGAGGGCATTTGCTCAAGGGGGCCCTTCGTGTCCACCACAGCCACCACCACCAGCATCACCACTACCATCCAGGTGGCAGCAACCTTAGCAGGCACCTTGCTGGACCGTCAACCTCCACTGCTCCAGGACCTGTCACAGCACTACCTGCACCTCCTCCTACAGGCATGGCACCGACAAGGGGACATACATCTTCAACTGGCACCCAGACCACCCCTGCTGCAGTCATTGACCAAGCAGATTTTCAGCGGATGCAACAAAACATTGACGGTATGTAAAGGAAAATGACTAGGCTGCAGCAGGAGGTGGCACAAGTTAATAGGAGGGTGCGTGCCATAAGGAAGAACCAACGGAGGGCGAATTTGTAAACATTTTACCCTCAGCCATGATTCCCTCCCCTCCCTCCTCTTTCTTGGTTCTTTTCATCAGTTGTTTAGGGGGCTTAGTGTTAGGTTAGAATAGGCTGTTAGCTTAGTTAGTAGTAGTGGGTGGGGGGCGGGGTATGATACTTTTAGTATTTGTTTTTTATTATGTGTGTGGGTGGGTGGATGGGGGATGATGTTGGGGTTTTGGTGTTTTAAAATATATATATATATATAAAATATAAAAATACAAAAAAATATATATTTGCTTAGCGTAAGATAGTATGTGTTTAGGTTAGCATATGTTGTCCTCCATGTGTCCCATCTTATAAGGGGGCTAGGGGTTGATGTTTAGAGTGTTTAGTTAAATGTGATAAGTAAGTTTAGCTTAAGTTAGTTAGGGCCACTTGTGGGTAATGTGTAGTTAAGATAGGTTAGGTTAGGCGAGGTGTTTCCCCTGGTTTTAGCTTCTGTTTTTACTGTTAAATAAATATTTAGGTAACCCTTTACAGTATTTGTCACATGCCTGGGGATCAGGGCCTTGGCATGGGTGAACAGTGTCTCTTTAGTATTAGCTTTTGTGTCCTATCCTGCAACCAAATCCCAATTGAGCTGTTACATTGGCAGCTACACCAAAGGTACTTTGCTAAGATTCTTACTATGGATCCCAAAGTGTTGTTAATTTTTGATGTATGTTTTCAATCTCACATACTTTGTGAACAGAATTGGTATTGAGGACACTGAGTTAATTCTGCCTGCAGCCTGATGTCCAAGCGAAGCCTTATAAGGTGAGTGGTATATGCTCTCATGTAGTATGGTATACTTAAACTCATACCTATCATTTGTTACAATGTTCAGCCAGTTTACATTTTTGTGCGTACACTCATACACATCCATTCATGCAGTATAGTGTGTGTTAGGTAAAATTTGGGTCAAATGTCACATACGCAAGCTTTGGCTTGAATAAAAAGTTGAAGGCAATAATTGTTGGCTTAGACATCCCTTGAGGAAGCGATATTCTGACCAACACAGCATTATGGTGTGTAGTTTCTATTTTCCTCAGAATTAACCCTCAGGAAGGGCAGATGATGGTACAATCCAGAACACAGTACATAGTTATCAGCCACCATTCTTTCAGGTCAGTTGTATTGACAATCTATAATCATTGACCTGACGTAAACATCACTGATGGCCATCACGGTTGATATGTTACATTACACAGAGACAAAGTTGTTGTGTAAGTGCTATTTATTTGAAAGTGCTGTAGTGCTATATGTACATTGTCCATGATCGTGAGTCCATTAGTGTGACACCTTCCATTGTGATCCTACACAAGTGCAAAAGGACATGTCATTGGACATGCTGGGGTAAAATGTCAGGCAGTGCAGAGGGACAGGATTTGCCAGTGAGTTAGTGAGAGGCAATCACAGGGCAGGGTGACAAGATAAACAGTGGGCTGAAGAACAGTGCTTGAGTGCAGTTGTTGCAAGACTGGCATGTTACAAAGCACAAGACCTTGGTTATAGGTGGCCATGTGGCAGGGACTAGTGCTACCGGGTACTCTTACGGGTGAAGGTGATCTATTCCATGTCTTCATCTTCTGATATGTGTGTAGTCTCCTCTGCCCTTGGTGGTGGTGGTTGTGAAGGGGCAACACACACCTTAATGTTTGAAGACGTGGAGTCAGACATCCCGGTAGCTGCCAACTGTGGGGCTATTAAGGGCAGTACTGTAGCAAGGGGGAGTTGCTGGTTCTTAAGTATAGCAGCCACATCACTGTGATAGGCAGCCAGGTTGGCCCTGAGGGGGCCAATATTGCATTTGTGCATGCGTTGACAGGATTGTTGTTGTAGGTGTTGCATCAACTCTCTTACAGCTATGCTGATTTCCTTCAACCTTTTGTCAAGATCCTGTAAGACTGATGTTCGCCCTTGCATGGCTGCTGCCTGTTCTGCAGTTGACATCATGCACAAACGCACACCCTCTAGGCTGGCTGCCATATTTTCCATCCCCACCCGCACCTCCTTGGCCATCTCCCACTGTACTCCAATTACAGTTCTCTCAAAGCTGGTGCCAGTGTCGTCAGAGTCCTCAGCTGGGTTGGAGTTGGCAGGTCGTACAATTGGGGTGGTGGGTAGGTCCTCTGTGATGGCTGCTACTTCTGTGCTCCTCTTTGTGACTGAAGGTGGGGTCTGGAGGGTCCCAAGGACATCTTGGAGGGTCTACTGACTGATGTTTGTCAGCTCGTCATCCATGTCATCAGGGAAGTCCAGGACAGGCATATCCGCAGGAGAGCCATCATCCTCTGCAATGAGATATGGTACAATTAGTGTGCTTTGTTGTGGGATTTGTATTGTGACGTGCCTGCCTTCCTATTAGCTGAACATTGTGATCTTCGTTCCTGTTCATTGTTCCTGTCTTTCATATTAGCATTCTACCAGGCCCATGCTCCACCTGCATGTCACATGTATTGTGGTCAGTTTGGGGACTTGTCAGCATCACATCCTCTAGGTGTTGTTTCTGGCCAATTTGTGAAGTGCCACTTTCTTGTCCTACTCCATTTTCATGGTGAGGCCTTTCACTGGCTGTGGGTGTTCTAATGGCACTTGCACCACACTTAACATTCTGGAACTGACTCAGTCTCTGACATTTCACATCCACCTATATGTTGCTGAGACCTAGCATATACTATGTATTGCATTGGCATGGCACGATACGGGTGTCAGCATTGGTAGTGTGTACTGCTGATGTTGGGAAATGTGTGCTACATTGGATTGCACTGATGGTCCTAGCAGTGTTCCAGTTCCTCCTCTGACTGTGCAGGTGTATTTCACTAGCCAGTTACGTATGTCCATTCTCAATGCTGTTGTCTGAGCAGTATGACATTTGGGAAGTTGCATGGTGTCATTGGAGCTATTGTGACCCAGGCACAGGGTGGACCCTGAC
Source organism: Pleurodeles waltl (assembly GCF_031143425.1). Classification (NCBI taxonomy): domain Eukaryota; kingdom Metazoa; phylum Chordata; class Amphibia; order Caudata; family Salamandridae; genus Pleurodeles; species Pleurodeles waltl. Next base: position 754,849,965 of record NC_090436.1, read on the forward strand.
ATATGCAGCATGGCTATGACATTAGTGCTGTGTACCTCATAATGTTTATGACAATTGCTGATGTTTGTATCAACTATGGACAATCACATTTGACAGGATTGGAACATTTGTACTGATTTCAGGGGATTGATAACTTTGTCATCCTGAACCCTCTAATTTGGGTGTGTTTGATCCATGGGGACATTACTGCCATTAGCTACTTGACCTGCACACACAGCAGATGTGGTAGTAGCAACTGTTGTCAATGTTAAATTCCACTTGCAGATATGGCCTGAGACTGTTAATTGAGCCCTAGTTCATGTAGGGAGAATACCAGCTGACGTGTGACAGCAGGCCAGTTTAATATTGTACCCTACCATCCTGGCCTGACTTTACCTTTCCAACATCCTTGGCATGGCAGCATACCCCCATTCAAAGGTTGTTGGTGTAGTGTAGTACTGTGCCCCAGGTTTCCTCTGAACGGGCCATGCCCCCATGCCGTGCCCCTTTACCCATGCCACTCCCTGAATATCATGACTAACAGGCATTGTGTAGTAGGTATGCCCCCCGCTTGCAGTTAACATTTGTGCATTTTAGTTTCCCATGCGACTTAGCCTGCATCTGTGTTGTCTCCTGGTAGTCCGCGCTGTCCTGTCCTTGAATCCCTGTGACTATGTCCTCAGGGATGACGGCTGCCACCACCTCCTCCATGTGGTCCACGGCCTCCTGCGGTGCTGGACTCCTACCTCCAGTCTGCAGTGCTGCCTTCCTGTTCCTGGCCATCTTTTCCTTGGTCCTGCACTTACAGTCATGCCAGCGTTTCTTGCACTCGATGACTGTTCTCTGTACTTCTGCCACACTGTTTATCTTGTCAAAAATTTGTTGCCATATTGCCTCTCTCCTACTGATTGGCAACTTTGAGATGACAAACAGTTGGTGCTGGTGTTCAGTCACCTCTTTCACCAGAACTTCCTGCTCCTCTGCACTGAAACAACACTTTATTTTCTTCTTCTCCCTGTCCTGGGTTTTATGTGGGTCCTCTTGGCTGGTCCCTGGTCTGTTGTCATCTTCCTGGTGTCTGTGCAAGCATCTGGGATCCATTTTGTCTCTCCTTAGCACATTTTGCTGTGTTTGCGCTGCTTTTTAACTCAATTGCAGCAAAAAACTGCACGTATCCAGTTTGCAACATCGTAAACTGTCTTTTGCCGAGTTAACGTAATTTTTCTTTACCACGTGACGCATTGGTTTGAGTAAAAAAAAAAAGACACACCAGTGGTTTGCGCCGCAGTGCGTCAAAGTATAAATTTGACGCCCGAGCAGCGCAAATAAATGGCAGTAACATTTTTGACGCAAAACTGCGGCGGCGCAGTTTTGCGTCAAAAAGTATAAATATGGCCCTAAGAGAGGACATGGATTCTAGGAGACGATCCAAGGAGATCAGAGATGGACATTATGGCAACATGTGTTCGGTATAGGAGAAGTGCATTGTGTTGTACCATGTGAGGTGAAATTATAAAATGGATTTAACCAATGATGAAATAAAGGAGCTGTGTTTAATGACTTTAAGAGTTCACATTTATGATTTAGATGAAAAGACATGGGAATGGAGGGACTTAAAGAAATACAGAGACAAATTGAAGAGAGGAGTTGCTAGTAAAAAGAAGCTTCAAGTTCAGGAATGAAAACAAAGGGGTCTACTAGTGATTAGGAAATAGGGACAGTTTTGAAATTCCCATTCAGACAAAAAACATGGAGGGAACTGTGTCCATGTGCCTTAGACAAGAGCTGATCTAGGGACCAGATATAGCAAATTCCGGCATTGCGAGTCGCAAATTGCGAGTCGCAATGCCGGATGCAGGATGATGCCAGCTGCGAGTCGCAAGGGGGTCGCAAAGGCCCATCTCATTAATATTAATGAGGTGGGTCGCAATTTGCGACCCCTTTGCGAGTCGCAGCACTCACAGGGATGGTGGCCTGCTGGAGACATGGAGACAGCAGACCACCATGTCTGTGACTGCTTTTAAATAAAGCATTTTTTTTTTCTTTTGGTAATGCAGCCCGTTTTCTTTAAAGGAAAACGAGTTGCATTACACATGAAAAAATGTTTTCAGGGCCATTCACAAAGGGCAAGGGGTCCCATGGGGACCCCATTCCTTTTGCGAATGGCTTACCACCAGTGTGACACTGGTGGTAACTGCGAATTGCTTTGCGACCACGTTCGCAGTCACAAAGCAATTCTGCATCGCAATGCGACTTGCAAATAGGAAGGGGAACACCCCTTCCTATTTGCGCTTCGCATTCCCATTTTGTGAGTCGGTAACCAGGATACCGACTCGCAAAATGGGAATGGGCATCGCGATGTGGCTTATGCGCCTTGCAAACAGCGATTTTTGCTGTTTGCGAGGCGCAAAAGCTTTGCTACATCTGGCCCTATGTGCTTTTATGGCAAACTTTCTAAAGTTGCGGGATGAACCTGAAAAGTGGTACAAGAAAGTTCATAGGTTGACTAGATGCTCTGAACTGAATTGAATTTGTTGTTTGAGACTGTAGTTTCTAGAGGTTTGTGGTCTGACTGTAAGGCTACTGTTGCTTAGCCAACAGAGGAACTGGCTAGGGTTGCACCTAATACTGCTCCCTCTAATGTAGTTGCTGACACACACAAGCAGGTGAAAGAATGTTAGACTCGGAGCATGTGTTTGGGCTCTTTCCTTTAAACATAATAGGACTAGTTTACATCTGTTTGACCTATTTAATTTACATACAAGTCTCTTGTAGAGTGGTATACCATATATCCAAGGCCTGCTAAATTAAGGGGCAGAATGAAGAGCCCCTTGTGCCATCTAACAACACATTAGAGTCATTTTTGTTTTTTTACATTAATGGGGAGTTAGATGGCCAAAAATGCCCTGCCAGATTTAAAAGTGGCGCAATGCTTGTAACCCTTTGCGCTACATCATGCATGTGCCATGCATAGTATGCCAAGGGGGTGTTCCCTGTTAGGGGGGCCAAAAAAATGGTTGCAAAGAAATCTAAGAGATTTCTTTGCGTAATTTTTTTGGTATTTTTAATGCCTGCTCAGATAAGTCATTGAAAGGAGGCATGCCATTATTCATATTGGGCATCAATGGTCTTTGCAGGATCAGCATCAAAATATTTGACTCCAATCCAGCAAGGCTCCGAACTAGCATCAAAAATGTTGATGCCAGTTTCTGAACTACCGCCATGGTGCACCGTATCTTAGATATGATGCACACATGGTGGAATTAGGGGCTCACTAAGAGGGGTGCAGTGCCACTTTTGTTAAATCTGGCCCCAAATGCTACTAGTAGACATTCAGCAGTTATTTTCTTACTAACTTAAGTAGCCCCTGAAAAAATACTGCAGCCTAAATGCAGTTTTAAACAGCCAATTCGACTTGGCAAGCCTTAAACTCTCCTTTTATTGGAAATAATTCACCCCTGATGTAGGAGCCTAGGCAGACCACAGGGCGGGGTGCCCACAGGGCAGGGAGCACTCTGATCAAAAGGTTGAACATAACATTTAAGCTTTACATGTTGTGGTAATGAAAAAGATGAGGCCTACATGTCTCGTAGGATACCATTGGATTGCCTTATTACATTTAATGCGTTCACTTTTGATTGGGGACTGAGCCCTTCAAGTTCAGTATCTATAAAATTGTAATTAAAAATCTTTAATAGTAAACCCTTCTTTTAAATACAATTTTGAACATGCTACTTTTTGAAAGTTAAAAACAACAGGGTGATGGAAGAAATGCTTGAATTAACCTCACTGGCAATTGCTCAGGCCGCATCCCAATCTATCCTTTTTCACCCACCATTCTGCTGCAGTTTGGACCCAGCCAAATGGAAATTAATCTTGACACTGTTCCTCATGGCAACAGTCTAGCCCAAACTACTCGGCTAGGTCCTCACTGAAGCTGAACACAAGGAACTGGTTTCACCCTTGTTATGGGCTCTTCAGCCGTGTCTAGCTTGGTTTTAGTGGCACACTGCGTCCAGGACCCACATCTGGTATACCCGGCACACTTTGGACATCTAATGGAAAAATAACAATGTGATAGATAGAATGCTTGAATTATTCTCAGCCACTCACAGTCTCTCAGGCCGTATCCTAATTCATCATTTTTCACCCCCAATGTCACTTCAATTTGGACTCAGTCATATGCAAATGAGTCTTGACCCATGAGGAATAGGCTCAAGACTGATTTGCATATGGCTGGATCAAACTGAGGTGGCATGGTGGGCCAAAAACAGTGGATTTGGGTGTGGCCCAAGCGATTGCCAGTGGATGATATTCATTTAAGGATTCCATTCATCAGCTTGTTGTTCGCTGCACTTTTAGGAAGTTGGCATTGTCCTGCCCTTAGCAATTTAGTGCCTGCAGTCTTCACTGCGTCACATACCTGGGTATAACTGACAGTTAAACTTTGTGAACTCCTCTCTGAGAGTCACACAATAGAGGGGTTAGGTGTGCCTGGACGGGCCATCTGCTGGTAGGATAGGGGGGTGGAGGCGGGCACAGCCCCACTTGCAGCTGAACAGCTTGTGCTAATCCTCCAAACAAAGGATCTCACAACCCCACATTGTCCCTGTGGCCAGTTTGGAGCCTACACAGGGGGAGGCAGGAAATTCCATGCACTTCAAAGCCACTGTCTAGAAGCTTCTACCACCTTCCAGAACCTGGTCACCAGGGTATAAAGAGGGGACCTCACACCAGCACTTCAGTACATTTCTGGACCTGTGGATGCTTTTCGAGAAAGAAGGACTGTTGTGCTTCTGAAAGGCCTGCCACTCTGTTGGACTGCTGCTTTGATGGGCTGATGCCCTGCTTTATTGCAGCCCTGTTGTCCTGCTGCTGCTGTGCTACCTTCTGCCTGGGTACAAGTGCTAGATCTTCAACTGTCCCAGGACCTCCAGAGTGACTTACAAGGGCTAGTTTGTTCGGATCCTGTTCAGCGTCACAAGAACATAAGGCTTGTTCCATCTGTAACCTGCAGCTGGACCCAGCCTGAGAGAGTCATGATCCTCCAAGTGGTGCCCCTCCAGTACTATGATATGATATGAAATACATTTATATAATATGAAATAAATTTATATAAGCGCACACATACCCAACGGCGTCAAGGCGCTAGGAGGCAAATTAACTCAATGCAAGGGGAAATATAACAAGATTAGAAATGGCAGACAAATTGCTTGGCAAATCTAAAGAGCCATGTTTTTAAGACTTTCCTGAAGGAGAGATGATTCTTCAAGGGTGCAAGTGGCGGGGAGGAAAGTTCCATAGCTTTACCTCCCCATCTTGTTTCTGGATATTTATGAACTACTACTAAATTTTGATTTGCTGAGCGGAGCTGCCTTGAGGACACACATCACTGAAATATGGATCTGAATTCTTCCCCCACTCTATGCAGGGCCTTATGTGCAACACATAGAGGGGGTCATTCTGACCCTGGCGGTAATTACCGCCATGGCGGAGGTCGGCGGTAGCACTGCCAACAGGCTGGCGGTGCACCGCTGGGCATTCTGATCGCGGCGGTTCAGCCGCGGCCAGAAACGGAAAGTCGGCGGTGTACCGCCGACTTCCCGCTGCCCTTGAGAATCCTCCATGGCGGCGGAGCACGTTCTGACACCCCCTACCGCCATCCGGTTCCTGGCGGTTCTCCCGCCAGGAACAGGATGGCGGTAGGGGGTGCCGCGGGGCCCCAGTAAGAGGGCCCCACGAAGAATTTCAGTGTCTGCTTTGCAGACACTGAAATTCGCGACGGGTGCAACTGCACCCGTCGCACCTTCCCACTCCGCCGGCTCCATTCTGAGCCGCCGTCCTCGTGGGAAGGGTGTTTCCCGCTGGGCTGGTGAGCGGACTTTCGGCGGTCGCCCGCCAGCCCAGTGGGAAAGCCAGAATGACCGCCGCGGTCTTTTGACCTCGGAGCGGTCTTTCGGCGGGAAACGCTTGGCGGGCGGCGACCGCCGTCCGCCGCGGTCAGAATCACCCCCAGAGTCTCAAAAGTAATGCGGTTTTTCACTGCAAGCCTGTGAAGTTTGTTCAGGCCTGTTGAAACAGAGTGATATTTGTGAATGTCAAAGGATCATTCTTGCTGCTCCATTTTCGACAATCTATAGCTTAGTTAAGGCCACTTTTTATGTCAAGATAAAGCACATTACAGTAGTCCAAATGGGAAGATATCAGGGCAGAACCACTTGTTTGCATTGAGCCAGTGGGATAAACGGAAACATTTTCCAAAGAATTTAAATACTACCAAAACTAGTTGAAGCAGTATGAGACACCTGTTTGTGAAACACCAGGTTAGTGTCTGTGATTACTACCAGATTTTTTGCCGAAACTGTGGCAGTGGGCAATGTTCCCAGCTCCTCTGGCCACCAGATATTATTCCATATACCTGATTCAATGCCAAAGACCCCGGACCCCGCATGGCAAGACAAAGGAGTCAGATTTAAAGTGGTTAACTGTCACTAATTGATATCTTTTGGTGAGGAAGGACAATTTAATATGGTACATTTTATTCCCAGTTCCAGAAGACAATTTGTCAGTAGGATTAGGGAGACTGTATCAAAGGCTGTGGACAGATTCAGCGGGATCAGTATCGCAACCTGCCTCGTATTTACCAACGATCTGGTACTGTCCACTGCAGTCACCCATGCAGTGTCAGTTCTGTAATGACTCCTGAAAACAAACTGTGACACATCCGGCAACACCTGTTTTTCTATATGGGACATAAGCTGTGTATTTAGTATTTTCTCTAAAATGTTTGCAGACATGGGGAGTAGTGAGATAGGATGGTCATTGTTTGGATCATTAGGATTTAAATTGGGCTTTTTTAATAATGACCCGACAGCAGCCTCTTACCAGAGTCATGGGTAATAGCCCATGCTAAAGAGTTTGATAACAATTTATGTCAACGGAGGGGCCAATAGCACTGGCTGCTTGATGAAATATTTAAGAGGGCACAGCTCAAGAGGAGATCCTGATTTTGTCCTCAACAGAAGAAATTCTATTTCTTCTACTGTTAGATGTCTGAAACATGCTAGTGTAGAAGCATGCTCTATAGTGCCCTCATCAAATTCGGGGGCGCTAATTGGTTGGTAAATCCAGTTGTAAGACATTTACTGACTCCCCACTAGGGGGATTAAATTCTCGATAGATGGAGAGAATTTTAGTTTGGAAATAATCTGCCAAATTATTGCATAGTTCTAATGAGGCCTCTGACGTGGTGGAATCTTTATGCTCAGACAGCAGATTAACTAAATAGTTCTCTTGTGAAGTTAGATGAGTTAATTTTATTATATGGTCCCTAATAAGAGCTTCATGCCCTGTTTTTTCATGAGACTCATAGACACAGATTTACAAGAAAGTGGTGCATCGGTTCCGAAGTGCAACTGTTCTTACATCACCCCTGGCCTACCTAACAACACCATGGTTGCGCCATATTTACAATATGGTGTACCATCACAGTCGTTAGGGCAATAGCCTCAAAATGTTTGATTCTATTCAGACGCTTTGCTGCAGGAGCGTCAAAAATGTTGACGCCAGTGCAGCAAAGCACAGGGCAGCCCCTTGATTAAAATGGGTGCGTACTTTTAACACCTGCTCTTAGCAGGAGTTAAAAATGACATAAAAAATGGTGCAGTGAAATGTTGTAAATTTCACATTGCCATGTTTTTGGGCCTCCCTGCGTCGGAATGCTCCCCTTGCATACATAATGCCTGGCGCAGCCATAATGTGGCTCAAGGATTGCACACTTTGTAGATACAATGCTAGAGAAAAGCCTCTTTAATGCCATCTTAGCATTAAAAAATGATGCTAGGGCAGCGCAAGGTGGCGCTAGGGGCTTGTATATATATATGTCCATTGTGTTCCAGTTCATGCTGCCAGCAAGACTGCCTGAACTGCTTAAGCCGCCCAGTGAACCATGAAAGAGATGGTAATTTTCTATAGTCAACTTCTTTAAGAGGAGCCATCAAATCTACTAGACCCTTGGAAGTGGTGCTAAAAGTGCCCAGATAGCCAAACTCCAAAACTGAGGACTTAGAATTTTTTTGCCTCAAAACTGCTCTGCAAACCAAGAGCAGACAGGGACCAACCACCCTTCCTTTCCACCCAAAGTGTATCTATATTTTTCTCCATAGCAGCAAATCCTTTTCAGCAGTCCTTTGCCAAATGGATACCCAGTCTTGTGTAACTGCCTTAGCTGGAGCCCTCTGTCTTGTCCTCCTGGAGATTTTTGACTACTACTTCAGAGACTAGGGGCCTGATTATGAGTTGGTCATTTGAAACACCACAACTCTAATATGGCGGTGGTGAGGCGGCTGTCAAGGCTGAGGCCTCAACACCATCGTATTACGATGTTTCCACAGGGCTGACCAGCGTAAACGTCATATTACGACATTTCCACCGGTCAGCTCATTTCAAACATTGCAGTGGCATGGGCCTCAGCTTCCTCAAGAAGCTGAGGCCAATGCTGTTGCAAACAGAACCCTCAAAATGTGCACATGTCTGCCATAGTAGACAGTGCACATTCCAAGGGTGATGGCGGGGGGAGGGCTAGCTCTGCCTTTCAGCCAGCCTTTTCATGGCAGGAACCCTGCCATAGAAAGGATGGTTGAAAGAAAAGTTGTGATCAGCACAGCAGTGTCAAACTCAGCTAACCACAACTGTGACCACTGCCGACCAATCGGATCCCGGTGGAGGCGGCGGTCTCCCTACAGTCCAATCACCAGGATCTTAATCTGGTGGTCGGTCTGCCAGGACTGTGGCAGACCAACCACCACCACGAGTATGACTGTCCGAGGACTGCAAACTCATAATGAAGCCCTAAAACTGAATATAGTAATCTTCACCATGGCTGCGGCCCAAGGCTATCCATCAACTATGCCGCCTCCTCGCACACCTTCTGCAACCTTACCCCACTGAACTTTACCTCTCAGAACATCTTACTCAGAAATAGGTAAACGTTGACCAAGCCCAATCTACTTCTTGCGTCTGAAACACACGTCATCAAGGTCAGCCTTATTTATTGACTTAGATCCAGTCTTGCCTGAGTAGATGTCCAAAGTTGGCACTTTGATCTTTTGGGCACTAGTTTTTACTAAAAACATAAAAAATGCGTAACTCTCATTCTACTGATTGGATTTTTTCCATTTTGAGTTCAAATAATTTATTAAACTTTTTCTAAATAGTTTTTCGGAGTTGTCTTATGATGTTTTTTCACTTTATCACTGTTTGTGTGTTGCATAAATACTTTACACATGGCCTCTGACTTAAGATCGACTACTTTTTGTACCAAGCTACCCAGGGTTAAGCACAGGTTAATTTAGTGATATTTTGTGCTTCCCCCGGCAAGGGATTGTGGCTGTTGCTTGGGCAGGGCTCAGGCCCCAGTCAACCAACAAGCCAATTTCTTAAAGGAAACACTTACACAACAGTTTTCATAGTTAGAACTTATGATGTTTCATCTCCAGAGAGCCTGGACATGGTGTCAAGCTTAGTTGTAATAGTTTTGTATTTATATAGTGCCTCCTACCCATTCTGAGATTTCAAGGCACTTTTTGGTGAGTAGCTCGCTGCTCTGGAACCCAAAAGGATTACTGTCATCTGCACATTTGTGGCCTGTGAGTTGACATTCATTGATCATTGCTGGTAATTAGCTCATGTATATGTTGAAAGCCTTGATGGATCGCTGTTTTTGTGAAGTACTGTTTGGGCAAGAAAGGGGGAGTATGGATGATATTTGTTCTGTTTTGAAGGTAGGATGCAAAACAGTCAAGAGCAGTCTCCTCTATGCCGGCTTCGTAGAGTCTTTGTATTAGGGAGTCACGGTCAACTGTGTCAAAAGCAACTGAGAGGTCCAAGAGAAGAAGTGCAGCAACGTCACTGCAGTCTACTGTGTTTTTAAGGTAATCCCAGATGGCAATGAGAGAATATTCTGTGCCTTTTCCTGGGCAGAATCCAGTTTGAGAGTCTGAAAGTATAGAGTTATCTGCAATGAAATATGACATCTGGGCACATGCTGCTCTTACTATCAGTTTGCCCAAGAAAGGTCTATTTGAAATTAGTCTGTAGTTGTTGGGGTCATGAGGGTCTAGGTTTGTTTTCTTTAGTAATGGGTGGATGTATGCCTTTTTCAGGTCTTCTGGAAAGACTCCTGTAGTGAGAGAATTGTTGATGATTCTTCTGACTGGTATGGCAGCAGTGGTAGATAAAAGAATGTTCCTGAAAATGTTTGGTGGACAAGGGCCAGAAGGGCAGCTAAGAGGCCTGGTTGCTTTGACCAGTCCTTGAATTCACTTTGTGATTTTTTGCTCGAAGGAATGCAGAGGCTGGGTTGGTCTACTGTTGGAGGGAATATTTGGAAATTAGTTGGTGCTGGTGGTTTTCTTTTGTTTTAAATAGCAGTCCAATGTATCTGCTTTGGGTGTGTAAAGATTGGCCAGTTTGTCTGTGAATTCTTGACTAATGGGAAGAGTACCTTCCGTGCATTTAGGTTTACGAAATTCTGTGAGATTTGTATGAAATTCTTTGGTTGCATATTTATCATTTTGAATTCTGTCTGAATAGTACCTTTTTTTAGCTTTATTTAATTGTTTATGTGTACATTCTGTTAAGTTTCTGTAGGTGAAGTTTGTCTTGACTGCTGTTTGTTTTGAGTCAGGTTCGCTGCAGGTTTTTGATTTGTTGTTTTATCATTTTTAGTTCTGTATTTCTCCAAGGTGCTTGTTTTCTTTTGTCCTGTTTTGTTGTTCTTAGTGGTAGTAGGGCATCAAGAGCTTCCTGTGGTTTTTTAACATAATTTATAGTGTCTAGATCTGTGTTGACTGTTACTTGTGTTTCTAAGTATTCACAATTGAATTTGTTCCGAGGTCGATAAGTGGATACATACAAGGTGGTCTTGGGAGTGTTGATTTGTGGTGTTTTATGTTGGAAAGATGTCAAATGGTGGTCTGACCATGTGACTGGAGTATCCCTTTGCAAGGTAACTAGTTCTGGGTTTTCAAAACTGACATTGAGGATGTGTCCAGCAATGTGTGTGGGATTGTGTATGACTTGATGTAGATTCAGTGTGACCAGACCAGTGATGATAGGTTTTGGATGGGGCATATTGGGTTTGTCAAACCAAGGCCCGATTTCAATGGGCCTAGCACCACCTTGCACCACATTAGCGTCAGTTTGTATGACCCTAATGTGGCCCAATGAGGCCAAATTTGCTGTGCCAAATGCATGCATTGTCCCACTTTGTAACCCCTTGCACCACATTATGCCTGTGCCAGGCATAATGTATGCAAGAAGGCATTCTCTCATTAGGGGCAATGCACAAATGGTGCAGTGGAATCTAAGAGATTCCACTACACCATTTTTAGTGGCTATTTTTAACACATGCACAGAGCAAGTTGTAAAAAGGGGCATACCATTGTTTTCCATGGGCTCCTATGTACTCTCCAGGATGAGCGCCCATCCTGCACAGTCCATCAATAGCATAAAAACTTTTGGCGCTGTTGCCCCTATCACGTGCCATGGTGCGCCATATGTTAAATATGATGCACACATGGTGGGGCTAAGGGGGTGCTAAGGGGCACAAGAAAAGTGGCACTGCTGTGGATTCTGAACCACTTTTCTTAAATTTGGGCCCAAATGTTTAGTTCCAGAAGAATGCATATTTTGGAGTATAGTGTTATAATGTTTGAGACTGTCTAGAAACATGGCTGGGAATGTTGAATTGCTAGGTGGTGGTCTGTGGAGGAGGAGGAAGTTTTGCGGAGATTTATTGCTGCTTTTAAATAACATTTAGTCCACCTCCTTGTTTCCTTATATTATTTTGCTTGACAGCCTGGAGGAATAGCTTTATTAGTGAGGCAGGTCCCTTGCAACCCATTTGGGATTCGAAAAAGAGTGTTAAACACACTGTTGTACATAGCAATTTGCAATTTCCTAATAGTGAATAGCAAAAATTTACTATTAGGAAATTGAAAACCTTAAGCTACATACATTTGGCCCATTGTATTTGGATGTTTGTGCTGGTAAAGGAAATATTGGGCAGCATCTCTTTCCCTAGTCCCAACCAGGCCCAAACAGGCAACTGCCCTTGTTCTCTCTGCCCCCAGCGTTGCTGCCCGGGCTGAGACTCCCTGAACCTGAGCCTTAAATAGCCCTATTGGCCAATGGCACCCTAGCCCTAACCCTAACCAATCAGAACCCTAACCCTAAACTATGGAACCAATGGGAGGAGTGTCCCTACTAACCTATTAACCCTAACCTTAACAGCCAATCAATACCAAAACCCTAAGCCCTAAATTCAGTAGGAACCCTAGCTCTTTTGACCAATCTGAATCCTAGCCCTAAACAGCCAATCGGAACTCAAATCCTAAACCTTTAGTCTGGTAGAAAATGCTAACCATAGTAACCAATAAGAACTCACGCCTTAACAGCCCATCTCAACTCAAACCCAAGTCCTTAGTTGAAAAGTCACAACCTCGCTGGCTACAGGTTTATTTGTACTGCACAGAGCTTTTGATTGCAACTTTCAGGGTTCATGCAACAAATTGACACAGAATTATCTTACTTGTAAAGCCCTGCTATTTTACCTCCAGTCTTGCTCTAATTATTTTGACTCTCCAGAAATTTTCTAAGAATAAAGGTAACAATTTTATGGGTACAGCCATCAACTCCTCCCTAGCTATACTGCATCGGCAGTTAGGAGCAAAGCCTGACTAGGAGAAGAACATCATAACTAGACTTTACCTGGTTGAACCAACTGCTGTTTAATTCTTCTCCCTTGCTGGTCGACCATGGATGTTGCCCACATTCACAACACCCAGAGCTTAAGTCTGATTTCTAGATACTATTGCTTCTTAGAATAACTTTGTTTTTACAATATCTTTTGATCCCTGCATCTGAATCTCTCCGTTTATGCGCTGGAGTGCTGCGACATTGTGGGTGCTCAGTCACACCTCACGTCAAGACTACAGCCTCTTTCCCACATACAGGTAGTCCATTTATAGTTCATTTAGGGCCAGATGTACGTAGTTATTTTCATGTCGCAAACAGCTCGATTCACAGAATCGGGCCATTTGCGACATGAAAAAAACATTTTGCCATGTACCAATGCTATTTTGTGATTCTGTAATCCATTTACTGAATCGCAAAATAGGTTTTCGAGTTGTTATTTGGTAGGGGCGTGCCAAGGGCGTCCCTTCCAAATAGTGAGTCACAGTGGTATGTAAGATTGTTTTGCCACCATGAATGTAGTCGCAAAACAATCACAGTTACCACCAACTTCAAGTAGATAGCAACTCATTGCCAAACTGGAAAGGGTCCTCATGGGACCCCTTCCCCTTTGTGAATGGAAGCGAAAATATTTTTTTAGAGCAGGTAGCTGTCCCACTTTTAATTTTTTTGTTACAAATGCATCACGTTTTCCTTTAAGGAAAACGGGCTGTATCTTAAAAAAATGCTTTATTTAAAAAGCAGTCACAGACATGGAGGTCTATGAGTACGGCCATTCCCAATGGAGTTGCAGATTGCGACCTTCCTCATGAATATTGATGAGGTAGGTCAATTGCCACCCCATTGGGAATCGCTAAATGTGTCTGAGACACATTAGTACATTTCATTGTGCGAGTCTCTAATTTTGAGTCACAAAAAATCACAATTAGAGACTCGCAAAATTAAATGGACATATGTCTGGCCCTTAATCACAACATGGAACAACATTGTTGTGCTATGGTGTGGCTAAAGAGATGTGTACTCAGCCACTAGCAGACAATCATGTCATAAAGATCTAGGGGCAACATTTTATTTTTTTGTTTGATGTATTTGATACATTTTTTTTTTATTAGATCGTTTTTTATTTTTTATTCTGATAATTTTTGATGTTTGTGGAGGTCATGGAGATTGAGTTGACTTCTTAGCTAGGCATGTTTACTGCAGTCATGAAGAAAGTGTGGGATGAAGAAATCTTGATCTTGACAGGATAGCCCAGGAACCTGAGATGAAGAATTCTGTTGGGGTACAGCAGGAAGTAAGTAAAGCCCGGATCACCAGAGAAGTGAAACAATAAGGCTCTGGTGATGAGAATAAAGAAGCTATTTTTCTCCTGTGCTATCCAGAGCACCACTCAGTATTTCTAGAAGCAATATGCCCTTTATTGAACTGCAAAATGCCTCAATACCAAGATGAAGGAAATGGAAGAAAAACATGTAAAGACAATTTAAATTGTAAATGCAATGGACAGTTCTGGGTTTAGAGCAAAAGAATGGAACTTTGACCTTAGGAGAGCAAAATTTGACACCAGCTCCTGAACCCGGCATTAGGAAGATGAACATTCAATAGCCAGCACTCACCGTTTTTTTTTCAGGTATTAATTAGTAACTGTTGCAGTCAGTCCCATACAATCATGTTCTCTGCAGTTGGAAACCACATATTTATTTAGGGCCAGATGTATCATTATTTTGAATAGCGATTACCTAATTGCGATTTTCTGAGAATCACAATTAGGTAATCGCTATTTGCATGTATAAAAAACTCCAGGAGTTTAATTTAGCTTTTATCAATGACTTGCAAATCGACCTATCTCATTAATATTTATGAGGTAGGTCCCAATTTGCCACCCATTAGGAAACGTTAAAATCACAGGGATGGTGGCCTGCTGGGCTCAGGAGACCACGATGTCTGTGACTGCTTTTAAACAAAGCAATCTTTTTTTTTTAAATGCAGCCCGTTCTCCTGAAAGGAAAATGGGATGCGTTTGAAAAAAGGCAAAGGTTTCTTTTCATTTTTTGAGTCCCTGGGACCACTTCCAGCTTTTAATAAACGTTATCACATGCATTCACAAAGGGAAGGGATCCCTTGGCAACACATTCCTGTTTGTGAATAGGTTACAACCTTCTTGAGTAGGTGGTAAAATGCTAATGTTTTGCAACCGATTCAGTATTAGGAAGGGACGCCCATGACACACCCCTTCCTAATACCGAATCGGTATGCACTTTGGCCCGTATTTATACTTTTTGACGCTAAACTGCGCTAACGCAGTTTAGCGTCAAAAAGTTTAGCGCCGGCTAACGCCATTCTGAAGCGCCATGCGGGCGCCGTATTTATTGAATGGCGTTAGCCGGCGCTAGCAGACCGGCGCTGCCTGGTGTGCGTGGAAAAAAACCACGTACACCAGGCAGCGCCGGCGTTGGGGAAAATGGCGTTAGGGCGTCTTAAAAATGGTGCAAGTCAGGTTGACGCTAAAAAATCGCCTCCACCCGATTTGCGCAATTTTTAACGACGCCCAGACGCCATTTACATGACTCCTGTCTTAGTAAAGACAGGAGTCATGCCCCCTTGCCCAATGGCCATGCCCAGGGGACTTATGTCCCCTGGGCATGGTCATTGGGCATTGAGGCATGTAGGGGGGCACAAATCAGGCCCCCCTATGCCAAAATAAAATATAAAAAAAATAAAAATGTATACTTACCTGAACTTACCTGAATGTCCCTGGGATGGGTCCCTCCATCCTTGGGTGTCCTCCTGGGGTGGGCAAGGGTGGCAGGGGGGGTCCCTGGGGGCATGGGAGGGCAGCTGTGGGCTCATTTTGAGCCCACAGGTCCCTTAACGCATGCCTTGACCGAGGCGTTAAAAAGAGGCGCAAATGCGGGGTTTTTTGCCCCGCCTACTCCCGGGCGTGATTTTTGCCCGGGAGTATAAATACGACGCATTTGTGTCGCAGTCATTTTTTTGGACGGGAACGCCTACCTTGCATCTCATTAACGCAAGGAAGGCGTTCATGCAAAAAAATGACGCTCTTTCCTCGTACTTTGGCGCTAGACGCGTCTAACGCCAAAGTATAAATATGGCGTTAGTTTTGCGTCGAAAAAAACAACGCTAATTCGGCGCAAACGGAGTATAAATATGCCCCTCAGGCCCGTATTTATACTTTTTGACGCTAAACTGCGCTAACGCAGTTTAGCGTCAAAAAGTTTAGCGCCGGCTAACGCCATTCTGAAGCGCCATGCGGGCGCCGTATTTATTGAATGGCGTTAGCCGGCGCTAGCAGACCGGCGCTGCATGGTGTGCGTGGAAAAAAAACACGTACACCAGGCAGCGCCGGCGTTGGGGAAAATGGCGTTAGGGCGTCTTAAAAATGGTGCAAGTCAGGTTGACGCTAAAAAATCGCCTCCACCCGATTTGCGCCATTTTTAACGACGCCCAGACGCCATTTACATGACTCCTGTCTTAGCAAAGACAGGAGTCATGCCCCCTTGCCCAATGGCCAGGCCCAGGGGACTTATGTCCCCTGGGCATGGTCATTGGGCATTGAGGCATGTAGGGGGGCACAAATCAGGCCCCCCTATGCCAAAATAAAATATAAAAAAAATACAAATTTATACTTACCTGAACTTACCTGAATGTCCCTGGGATGGGTCCCTCCATCCTTGGGTGTCCTCCTGGGGTGGGCAAGGGTGGCAGGGGGGGTCTCTGGGGGCATGGGAGGGCAGCTGTGGGCTCATTTTGAGCCCACAGGTCCCTTAACGCCTGCCCTGACCCAGGCGTTAAAAAGAGGCGCAAATGTGGGGTTTTTTGCCCCGCCTACTCCCGGTCGTGATTTTTGCCCGGGAGTATAAATACGACGCATTTGTGTCGCAGTCATTTTTTTGGACGGGAACGCCTACCTTGCATCTCATTAACGCAAGGAAGGCGTTCACGCAAAAAAATTACGCTCTTTCCTCATACTTTGGCGCTAGACGCGTCTAACGCCAAAGTATAAATATGGCGTTAGTTTTGCGCCGAATTTGCGTCGAAAAAAACGACGCTAATTCGGCGCAAACGGAGTATAAATATGCCCCTTAGTCACCACGCTTAAAACATGACAACTTTTTTTTACTGCACATTAGATAGAATCATCTAATTTAATCCTGAACATTGCATCATAATTCATCTGTCCAAGTATGCGTTCACTTATGGTATAAATATTTTTAGCATGTAAGAATATCGATGTACTATTTTAGACCACTTTCGTTTATTAATGCTTTACATTCATTTTAATAAAAAGACAATGGGTGGTGAAAAAGGTCTAAAACGGTGTAGGGAAATATTTAACATGCGCAGGCTTGGTAGCTGGACTTGCCTGGAATTGGTCTTATCCAGTTAAAGGCAGAGGTCAGCTGCTCGTCCAATGACATTCATTTCTCTGGAAAAATCTTTTTTGAGCTTTACTCCATGATATCAATACATGTTTTTTGATCACCTTGTCTATTATTGTCCAAGTAGAATTTAAGTGCCAACTGGAATTACCGTATCGCACGAGGTGATCCCCAGAGGTTTATAAGAGTGTTTTTTCCAGTTTCCTTCATGATTCCATGCTGGAGAGGTACACCGCACTGCACCCGCTCAAGTGTTTCGTAATCACTCTACATGCATTTAATCAATGGAGTGCTAACAGCAGAACCCTTACACCATTGTAAGTAATACGGACAGATGCATACAGGCCATTTTTCAGGCATGTCTATTGAAAGCAAATGTGATAATCCTAGTTTTTTGACAGAGGTTCTAAACAAGAGATTCTAGGTTGAGGCCAAAAAGAAGAGGGGAGATTAGAAAAGCATTTCAAATGAGTGGCTGATCTTAACACCCACGGGCACATTTTCTAGGAACTGGGTTAGGGTAGCACCGCAAGCCTTTCTGCTGCGCTGCTCTATGCCAATTTGAAAGGGCAGAAATACATAGCATTTACGTGTTAAGGTGCAGGTCTGTCCTTTCCCCCTCTTCTGGTGCACAAATTGCTGCCTAGCGCCAGTGCAGGCACCCTTGCTGGTGCAAGGGTGTCTGCATTGTTGGCAGCACTGTTTTTGTGCAGGAAGGGGTACCTTCCTGAACAAAAACAATCTAGAAAGGCTTTTTCCTCTTTCTATGTGTGCTGCAGGGTGCATCACACACAGAAAGAGGAAACAATGAGGAGAACTTGCTCTTTCAAAACTTTGGGTACGTCGGCACTGTAGACTGCCAGTGTGATGAAGTGCATATATCCAAATTGACAGACAGAATTATGTGACAGGACTTTAAGATGTCTTGAAGGTATGAAGAATCCCTGACCACTTAATATTAGGACCCAAATGACGTGTTTCAAACTATGCACTGGAATTCTCAAAACAAACTTAGAGCTGCTGTTTAGCGATAAAATGGGACTGTAGCTATCACATTCACTTGAGTCTTTTCCTGAAGACAGAGTAAGCTTTACAGTGTCTTGTGCCTGAACACTGAAGCCCTTCTAGCTGAGAATATTTTATTTGTAAGTTCTAAGAACAGTGTAATAGTGGAGGATGTTGTAGCCCAGCGCTTTTCAACTGAGGTAGGTACCTTGAAGATATGTATATATAACTACTATGTACAGTGAAGAAATATATGTCTTTTCAGTATAAAGATATAGAGTGAAAAATTTAATATATACTTACCTACATATACTTTCTTGCATAATAGTGTGGTAGTCAATAATCTGGGCACAATGTTATGCAGTAAGATATTTATAACTCTATATTGTGGCAGAACATTTATTGAGCACAAGCATTTACCACTACTCTAAAATTCTATGTCAAAAGCAGGGCCATTTTTAGGATGTGGCAGCGAAGGACCAAATTATAAGGCAGGATTGAAAGAATTATTCAACAAGAAAAAAATAAATTATGTAGCATTATAAGCATTATTCTGTAAATATTTGTTCATATTAACAACTAGTAATACTGTATATGAAAAGTTGCAATTCCTTAATACCAGTTTACTACTTGATACAGCAATCAGTTACTGAAAGGTGGCAAAGCAGCTGAAGAGTGACCCATTTACTTTTGCAAAAAGTCTTTGGCTACACAGAACAATGTGTAGCACTTTTTGCTTAGTGGGTTTTGATCTGTTTGAGTTGGAAATAAAATGTCATCAATCCCACATGTGCATTAGATGAGCTTTACAGGGACACATATGTCTGATATAATGATTGAAGCCTACCAAATTGGATAGTACCACTGTAATGCAATGCAGGGGAAGTTCCTGCTTTAGGGCTTTGTGGCTATGGCCCTCTAAAATTCCTCCATATTTTTTGTAAAAACATAGTAAATACATTGATTTATTCAAAGATACGTATTTCTAAGTAAATCAATGTATTTAACAGTTGGTTGTTCGACCTACGCTGCCAGGCCCGCCTCGCCCTGAACAAGAACCCAAAAGTTAGGCAGTAAATGAACTTTATGTAATGTGAAGCCACAGCCCAGGACTTACTTTTCTAAAGAGCTTGGATGCCATGGGAGTTTTTGGTGATTTCACATTCTAAGCCAGTGATGGTGCCAGTTTCATGGTTTCGGACATTGTACCCTGCTTTCCTGCATGAGGTCAAAGGTCATTCACAGGCATAGATCCCACACTTACCTATTCATCACAGGGTAGGATTGGATGAAGCGCTCAGATTTGGTGCCTAGTCCTCTGTAATGGTTAAGTGTTAATGGACCTCCCCCACTGTGACACGCCAAGCCATGTCTGTAGGTCACTAGTCCCTTTAGAGGTGATTTCGCGTGTTTTTGTTTCCTGACAAAGTTGATCCAAAGCTTGTGCACAATTGTTTCTCTCTGAGAAAGTTGATTCAAGTATCCTTAGCTATTGAGGGAGTCAAGCGCAAAGGGAGAAATATGTGCATGTAGTGTCCTGATTAGTGGAATACCAGAAAAATGTCAAAAAACATTAAGGCCCATATTTATACTTTTGTAGCTCTGCATTTGCGTAATTTTTTGACGCAAAAGCGGCACAATCTTACAATCTTACAAAATACAACTGTATTTTGTGAGATTGCGCTGCTTTTGCGTCAAAAATAACGCAAATGCAGCACTAAAAAAGTATAAATATGGGCCTAAGTGCTATGAGTATGCACATCTAAAATATGACACACATTATTGCTGAAATGAAGGGGCTGATTTATTTGGATTGATCAGCACAATGGATCTAGAATGTTTCATCCCTGTTCTGGGCATTTTGATTTTAAAGACAGACGCAGTAGCATGCCAGGTGTTTGTGGCTGCATAATTCTGGGGATCTTGTTCAGTTATATGCATTAAAACAGGTATTAAAATGTGTCTCTGTCAGTTCCTAAGTTCATGCTCTTAACATTGATGCCATAAACACTTATTAATTTCTGAACAATGTATGTTGAAAAAGTTAGGAAAATACATGTCAGTGATTTAGTTACTGTTTCGATTTCACATTTTACATAATCTTGATTTCATAAAAGTGTTAGCTATTTCAACCAGGTTGTGTTTCCATTTTTTATGTGTATCTTATAACTCTTATATAGTGCATTATTTGATGTGAGTTGTGTCAGGTGTTTATGACAGGTCATGACTGAGAGCTTTGACACTGAGACTGCAGGCAGTATGAGTTTCTCACAGGACTTGTCAGTTGGTTGGCCGCTCTGAAGAGCACACAGATCAAAGGTCACATTTTCCAATTCCAATTAATTCTGTGTAAATGTGTGAAAAGGGGGTACACCTATTGATAAGCCAAAAGTAAAAAAAAAGTTAAGTGTTTACATGTGAGTGAGTGCAGTGTACGTTTGAGAATGGTGAAGTGAAGGAGAGACAAAGAAGTGCATTCAGCAGATAGTAAAATAATAGTGCTGAAGAGGAAAAAGATGAGGTTTAAGATATACAGATGGATGAGATGTGGAGAGAAAAAGTGTATACATGTCTAACGTAAAGTGCACATACCTGAAAATCAATGCTCCTTCCAAAGGACTCAATAATATTTAATTGATGGGCTTACAATTTCAGAATTGAAATATTTGTACTATTAATTATTTCCAGCAAAATAATTGTTATTGCTCATTTATCCCAAACACAGTGGCTGCCAGTAATTTTAGGAGGGAGGAGGACAGGTGGGACACACATATACAGTCACACTCACACTCACACTCATGCATTCACACACACGCACAAACGCACATCCATTTGCAAACACTCTTTATCAAACATTCAAACATACACCAACGCACCACTCATTTAAAAACAAACACACACACTTACCTTCAGCTCAGCCTCTAAGGTCCCAGGAGGGTTAGGACTGCTGGTTTCCCTCATTGGCCTGACCTTAGGGAAGGCAGCAGTCCCAACTTCATCACAGAGTGGGATGGGGTCCGTGAGAGTGCTGTCCCCACCCCACTCTGTGACAAGGTGTCACTGACTGACACTCGCCTTGGGCGCTTCAAGGCTTTAAGCTGAAGTGCCCAGGTCAGAGTCAGTGGGTGACTCTTCCCTCTTCACTGAGGGGGAGGTCCTCGAGGCACCTTTTCTGAGCTGAGGAGGTCACGCCCATAGGAGCTGTGACCTCTTCAGCCCCTCTAAGTTCAGCTCAGGCAGACAGGAGCCTGTGCAAATCGCGCATGTCTGGCTCCTGGCTGCCTGATCTGAAAATGAAGAGTGTCTGTCAAGCTGATCTTTGCTCAGACTAACAGGCACTCTTCATGACGGGCAAATGGTGAGGGGGCATGGCCCCTGAGCCCCAAAGGATGGGCAGCGGCTGCTTAAACAGTTCACAACCATTGACAAAGCTAATAGTCCTGGCACGTTTTAGGTATGTGTCCATTGTTGTGTTACATATGGGTGCTGAGAGAGTAACCCAAATACTGGTCAGGTGGCACACTATGGAATCAGAGAATTTTAGTATAGATTTTTAAGTCAAGCCCCTTTTAGAGATCCGTTCACTTTTTTCATCCTACTTAAAGCCCTGCCCACACATATTACTATATGATTGAATGCAGCTAGCAGCTGTCAGTGCTTCCCCAAGCCTTTTTAGAGCATTTCCATTGAAAGTTGCTGCTGCACACTGTGCAAGACACTGGGTAAGCACACACTTTAAAGCTTGAAGTTGCTGCACTGTACAGTTAACACACTAAAGTAAATGTTGTACATATTTTGTTTTATATAAGGCACACAACCAATATTAAGTCCATTATGAATAGATGTTCATATCTTCATTTTCCAAATTTAACAAATAAATATTCATGTCTTCAGTTCTTCAATTTTCCAGCTGTTTATTGTCAATAGCCATAAGAACTTCCCGTCAATAACCATAAGAGCTCGCCAACACGTGTTTCGTCAGGGGTGTACCACAAGACTTCATCAGGGCTGTAATGATATAAACATGGCATGTTGTCTAAACAGTATTTTTAGATTCAAAGATAATTTCATAACAAAAATAATTTTATACATTTCTCTCAAATAGTGGGATCATCAATTGGTTGTGTGCCTTACATAAAATAAAATTGTTATCAGTGACTTATCACTGAATGTAAGAAGTTTAGGATGACCTCCTTTTGAGTGCACCACCAAAACTAACTGATACACTTTTTGATCATCCCTTGTTATTATCAGTTTTAGTTGGAGTAGGCAGCTCTGTCATATATAGATAAGGAATTGCGACACTAGAAGATGGA
This sequence comes from Pleurodeles waltl, assembly GCF_031143425.1. Taxonomy (NCBI): domain Eukaryota; kingdom Metazoa; phylum Chordata; class Amphibia; order Caudata; family Salamandridae; genus Pleurodeles; species Pleurodeles waltl. The sequence continues at coordinate 754,872,421 of NC_090436.1, forward strand.
GAGGGATAAAATAGCGGAAGATCTGTTCAATAATCTAAACCGGGGTCATACTATTCAGCAGGCAGTAAAGAGTGGGACAGACTTGCGAAAAGAGGGTTTAAGGGATACATTTATAAGATTGGAGAAATTGAAAAAAAATGAAATGTCCAAATAGTGGGATGGAATTACCCTTAAACAGTATAAGAAACTAAATAGAATCCCTAGGGGTCTTAGATTACAAATTTTCCCCACATATGATGACTTGGATATGGATTTATTACAACGGTGGGATCAGGAATTAATAGCGAGCTCAATGAGATTAATTGATATACTGATTGTAAACTCAGAGCGAAAAGTAGCAAAGTTACAGATTGAAATAGATTCATTAGAAAAAGAAATTCGGGAACTAGGTCCGGAGGAGACAATTCAGAAAAACTATAGGATACTTAATGATGTTATCACTAGGCATCAAGAAGAGATCAAAGAAAGGAAAGCAAGAAAGCTCAAAAGGGACAAATGGGATTATCAAAATGGCAGAGTGTTCACATTTGTGAGGAAATATGATCATCTAATGAAGGGGTCTATGGCACATTCACCCTCAATATCATCAATAGATTCTACCTCATCACTGGCCAGTACAGGACTTACCAGTGAAAACGACAAAGAGTTCGCGGGAGCGACAAGACAGTCGGGAACTTCACAGAAAGAAAATGCTTTTTTACAGGAAATGAGAATAATGAAACAGGGGAACCGGGCGCCAAGAAAGGAAGTTGCAGGAAAACCCGGCGGGAGTAGAGAGGAAGAGGCTCATCACTCCAAGGGGGGGATAAGAACAAGATCGGACAGAAGGATCTGAATGTTCAAATTGATCAAGGTTTAAATGTGACAAATTTATCTAATAAGACACTATCGGCAGGTATGATATTAGTACTAAGTAAGGGACTAGGTTTCTGCCCTACAAGTACAGGAGACATATGTAGATTTAAAATAGACCTTTTAAGATTTACAAGAAGACTCAAATTAAAAAGATCCTTTAAATTGAGAGAGCAAGTTGGGCAACATGTGGTGACTACAGAAGAGAGATTTGAAAAAAGTAATCTTTCTATACAAGATATACAAGATACTGCAATATTACTATCCATTGCTGACTATGAGGATCTTCCGAATATGACAACAAGGGTACTTAGAGATCTGAGCATAGTACCAGATGTACATGAAACAAGCGGTCTGAAGACAAAATCCAAATGGATACTAAATATGAGTAGTGATGCCAACATAAAGATGTTTTATAGACTAGTATGCAAAGATTTAGATAGACACATGTATAAAAAGATCAATATTCAGTCAAGAAGTAATTTAACAAGTGGTGAATGGTAAGCTTTAAAAATATTACAGAAGGATGAAGATATTGTTGTTAAACAAGCAGATAAAGGTGGAAACATTGTGATATTGAATAAACAAGATTATGAAAATGAAGTGCTTAGACAACTTAACGATGGGGACTGCTATCAGGCCCTTACATGGAATCCCATTAAGGACCTGACGAATAAGATTAATAATCGTCTAAAAGAATGGTACTCACAGGGTCTATTAGATGAGGATGAGTATGTTTATCTTAAAGTTGATAGACCCAGGTTCCCAAGCATATACATGCTTCCGAAAATACATAAGAGCTTAGACTTTCCCCCAGGCAGACCAATTGTTTCTGGGATAGGAGGACCAACTGAAAAAGTATCATAATTTGTTGACACATTTTTACAACCTCTGGTAAATAACTTACCATCATTTATCAAGGATACGAAACACATATTGAGTCTCCTATCAGATATACAATGGGAACAAGGCATGATTCTGGTTACACTTGATGTGGTATCTTTATATACCAGCATTGAACATACTGTAGGCACGCAAGCTTTGAAACATATGCTGCATAGGAGATCAGCAAGTCTAATGAAACATACAGACATGGTTTTGGACATGATAGAATTGATTCTAAATAATATTTTTTTTCTATTTAAGAATAAATGGTATAGACAAAAGCAAGGAGTAGCCATAGGCTCCAGATTCTCTCCCTCGTAAGCAAATCTCTTTATGGGATGGTTCGAGGAGAGAGAGGAGCTACGGAGTGGCAGACCTACATTTTGTACTGGGGAAGGTACATAGACGATTGTCTTATGATATGGACGGGAACTCTGTTACAATTGCAGGCATTTTGCAACTACCTAAACAATAATGATGCCCATATAGAATTTACATATCATTATAGCATGGAGAAAATTGAGTTTTTGGATGTTGAACTTTTTATATCAGAGAACAAGATTCAGAGTAAACTATACAGAAAACCTACCTCATGTAATGCCATACTTCATGGTACGAGTGCACATCCCAAACATCAGATAGATGCCATCCCATATGGTGAAATGCTAAGGGCAAGACGCAATTGTAGTAGAACTGAGGATTCTGATACATGTTTAAAAGATATGAGACAAAGTTTTATTCAAAGAGGTTACCATGCAAAGGTGATTCAGAATGCCACACGTAAGGTTAGCAAAATTAATAGAGATATGACACTACAATCACAGAGAAATAAGGATAGACACCACAATAGGGTTGCTATAGTTATGGACTATTCGATATCCTCAAATATATTGAGGAAGTCTATGATTCGACATTGGTATATCCTAAGACAGGATGAGTTATTAGTGGATTTTATATCAGATAGATCAGACATCACATTCTGTAAAGGGAAATCATTGAAGAGTTTTGTATGTGCTAGTTATCCTCGACCAGTAAACATTGAGAATTGGCTGACAGGAAAGAGCAGGGGATTTTACAAATGTGGTCAATGTGGGGCATGCAATTGGGCTTGGCATGCCAAGAAAGAGTTTACGGACCATGATGGTCATCAGTTTAAAATTCTATCTAATATCACTTGCTTGACATCACATGTTATTTATATAATATTATGTAACTGTAATTGGATATATGTGGGAAGTACCATTCGTTCCTTAAAAGTAAGAATAGGAGAGCATCTGAGAGTCATCAGACAAGAGGACGTAAGATACCCTATAGTACAGCACTTACAGTTGTGTGACAACTTAAATGTGAAGAAAAAATTCAGATTTTTGGGAATTGAACATGTACCTGTAGACCCCAGGGGTGGAAACAGAGAATTACAATTGAGGAGAAGGGAAGCAATGTGGATTATGAAATTACGGGTGGTTGAGTATTTTTTGGGTTCCTAATTATGTTAGCGTTGACAAAGCAATCTAGGTTCTTTATTTATTCTTTAAATATTATTAACAGTTATTCATTGTATTATAATGTGTATGTGGATTTTAGCACCATTGTGCAAGTACACATGTTTATAAACCTCTGTTTTGTGTTCTTTTGGTTATATCTAGTTAACTCAGTAATAAAGAAACAACATAATTGAATTTCACTTTTATATAGTTATTTACCATTCAACATACTTTCCCAGTGAATTTAGTACCTCCAAAATGGCCGACATTATTTAGGTTGAACTGTTTAGTCTTAACTCCATTTCCACAGTAAGGAATGGAGATCTATATAAGGACAATAGAAAAAGGACTTGAAAAGAACAGGACGAGCGTACTCGAGTAAAGGATAGGAGAAGTTATATTAGAGGTGAGTCTGTTTGTGCTAGATAATTAAGCTTTGCAAATGAAGTTTTTGTTAGCTATGTAGCGTTCAGATAAGAGGAAAGTCTTCTAAGTTCTGAAAAATGTTGGACTTATTGAACCATATTTAAAGACGGAATGGTGTCTCGTAAAGACGTGTGCGGTGAAAGGCACAATGGTGAAATAATTGTTTGCGGCAGGAGGAGCATGCAAAGCAAATGGTTAACTAATTTGTCGGTTATGAACTTTTGTGGCAAAATACGAGTTAGCTATTATGTTTTTGATGCTGCTTACTGATATCGGGATTTAAAATTTACCGATGTGTGTATTTTTGAGAACATGAATATAAATAACTACGGACATCGGCTACACCGTTTTGGACAATATTTGCATGGTGGGACTTTACTTAAATGATGGCGGAATCTCGAATGAAATATTGTTGTGAAAAGTTGGGTCATTTAGTGACAGTGAAATTAGATATCTAACCTGTTTTTTCAATTGCTACATTGATTCTTCATAATACTTGTATGTCGTTGTCTCTGTGGGTCTCATCATAGGAGCTGTTACGAATTATAACTCATTTATGAGAAAACCTTCACTACTTAAATTGTGAGCAAACAGGTACCAGTTGCTAGGTGGCGGGTTTATTTCTACTCCTATTTGAAATTTTTTATTTATTGTAGTTGTTACTCTCATTGCTTCATATTAATTTCTTTCTAATTAATCAAGGGTATGGTGACAAACATGTGTGCTTGCACATTGGTGGCTATGATTTGAACGATTTGAACTGGCATTTCCGTAATGCAATATCTTTTGTGACACAATTGGATCACCATTAAAGAGTAATTCATAATAATGTTGGATGATTGTCCTTCTCCTATTTTGTTACACATGTGCATGGTCTCCAAATTATCGCAAATATTAATGGTATATAATAGTCGGAATGAAACAAAATTCACTTTATTTTACTTATTGTGATAATGGGCACTTAACACTTACAGAGGATGATCCCACTATTTGAGAGAAATGTATAAAATTATTTTTGTTATGAAATTATCTTTGAATCTAAAAATACTGTTTAGACAATATCATTACAGCCCTGATGAAGTCTTGGGGTACACCTCTGACGAAACACGTGTTGGCGAGCTCTTATGGTTATTGACGGCGAGTTCTTATGGCTATTGACAATAAACAGCTGGAAAATTGAACTGAAGACATGAATATTTATTTTTGAAATTTGGAGAATGAAGATATGAACATTTATTCATAATGGACTTAATATTGGTTGTGTGCCTTATATAAAACAAAATTGTTATCAGTGACTTATCACTGAAAGTAAGGAGTTTAGGATAACCTCCTTTTGAGTGCACCACCATAACTAACTGATACACAATGATTCCTGACAAGCAGTGCCATATACTCCCCTTTTTTTATCATCCCTTGTTATTATCAGTAAATGTTGTACATAGTATAAATACAGTAAAATATGGGGCATTTTTCAATGTGTTTAAATATTTTAAGATTACACACTCCAATTGCTTTAATTATTTCAAATTTTGAACCCCACCTTTGTGTATCAGGCTTGTTCCCTTTACTTGCTACATAAGTCATACCCAATGTTTACTCCCCACCAATGTTAAATGTCAGTGGTAAACACTGATGCAGTGAATGCAATTATTCGAGGTGTATTGGCACTGCAAATGAGTGTCACATGCAAAGTGTACCATTTAGCACTTCAGTCACCCATAAGTCTACAAGTCATGTATTGTGTAATTGGACGTTATTCAATATCACTTCATAACATGGTGGTTTGTGTCCTTCTTATCTCACTTACCACCATCAATTTCTGAATTAAATATGTTTATTACTTGCTCAATAATTAACTGGAACATAATGCCTAACAACACTGGTATTTTGCATTCTGGTTGAAGCCCTCACATGAGAAAGTGGTTTATTAGCTGGGGTGGACTGAGGTCCATCACAAGTGATAAGGGCATTTATTTTCTTAGGTCCAGTCAAAAGTTCTAGTAATTTAAACCTGTCCTCTACCCTTAGTAGTCATGGCACAGAGCAGGTAAGCTTAACTTAAGAAAATGTGTAAAGCCTTTAGAAGTACTAAATTGTTGAAAGTTAAAGACGCTGCACAATGAAAAACCCAATCCAATTTATAAGATAGAGAATAATTTACAAAACAAAATGACACCAAAAATCCAATAAGGGAAGCTGAAGATATGGACTTTAAAATACATTTTAAAAATAGTGTCAAAAAGAACTCAGGAACCAGGGCCAGATTTATAAGGCCCTTGAGCCCCTTAGAGCCACATTTGCAGCAAAATGTTTGCAGCAAATGTGATGCTAACAGGACACTACCATAGTGCCATATTTCCATATCATGCATAATATATGCATTATGTAGGCAAAGGGGACATTTCTTCATGAGAGGGTTGCTAAAAATGGCACAATGGAATCTGCAAGATTCCATTGCGCCATTTCCAGCATAATTTTTTATGCCTGCTTAAAGCAAGCGTTAAAATGAGGCTCCCATTGATTTCAATGGGCCTCTTGACACTATACTGGATTAGCATCATATTTTGTTATGCTAATCCAGTATAGTTTACAATAGCATCAAAGAAATGATGCTATTGCCCCTAACATGTGCCATGGTACACCGTATTGTAAATACTGTGTTGCAATGGTGGCATTAGGGGGCCGCAAGAAAAGTGGTGCATCACTTTCTTGTAAATATGTCTCCAGATGTGATTTCAGGCTGACCACAATGGAGTGCAGGTCATATACACCAATCAGGTTCAACCTGGTCAGAGATTTTATCTTAGAACTGAGGGCCTCATATACAAATCATTTCTGCCACAGCTGGTTATTTTCTTTTGACGCAGCAGTGGCACTAACAGTACACTACACTACTCTATATTTACAAACTGATGCATTGGGCTCAATGTGTCAGTATGTAAAGCCCTGCATCACATTTTACCTGCACCTGTATAATGTATGTAGGGTAGGTATTTCCTCAGAAAACGTCAGGTAGAGCTGATGCAGTGAAATTTTCAAGTTTCACTGCATCATCCTACAATTTTACTGCATCACAATTTTACCTCCTGCTCATAGCAGGTGGAAAATTAATGCAGGGCTATTTCCTATTGGACTCTTCCACCATTGATGGAGCTGCTCCAGTTTAACGATGCAACTCCAGCAATGCATCAGTTTAGCACTAACAGATGCGTCGGAAATTCTGATGCATCTGTGAAAATCTGTGCCATTGAGCTCTATATTGTAAATACAGCGCATCCATGGCATTATTATGGGATATGCACCAGGTGAAAGAAATCAGATGCATCAGATTCTTGTAAATGAAGCCCATAATTTCAAAAGTGAAAGTCAAAATCCTTGACTGGGGCAAGACAGTAAGCTATATCTGAGCAGTGATCCACAATATCAGATAGTGATTGAGTCAAGTGCTCATAAAGCCATTGGTTTTGGCAGAGAAAAGGTCAGAGTGGAAGAAATTTAAATTTCACTCCCAAGGAAATCCTCTCCAGCCAGATACTTTTGGTGCTTTCATTCTAGGGCAGATTTATGAAAAGTGCTGCTGCACCTAATGCAGCACCACTTTTCTTGCACCCGTTAGAGCCCCCCTAACACCACCCTGTGTGGCCCGTATTTTAAATGTGGCACACCATGATGGTAGCCAGGGGTACTAGCATCATAATTTTTTATGCTAGTCCAGTGCTTTGCAGGATTAACGTATAGAATTTTGATGCTAACCCTGCAAAACACCCAGAGTGCCATTGAAAAAAATGGGAGCCGCCCTTTAACGCCTGGTGTTAGCACACGTTAAAAATGCAGATAAAAATGATACAAAGAAATCTCAGCAGCCCACCCACTGCGGTCATTCCAAACAAGCCCCCCCAACCAGGCTTGGTGTCTGCTTGTGGCAGGGGTGGTCCTTTTAAAGTCAATTAAGCCCACAGCCCAACTAGTCTTCCTGCCAGGGAAGGAAACACTTTCCCACACAAAGGCCATTGTTTCTGTTTAGAAAGCAGAGCTAGTCACCAACTAAGTAATAATTACAAGGCATATTAGTCTCGAAGAGGTTCAGACAGGGAAAGATAATTTTTTTAAAGTCAATTTTCCTCAATATTTACCAGAAACCTGACTTAGCCGCTAAGGGCTTGATTTAGATTTCGGTGGACAAGATACTTTGTCACAAACATGATGGATATCCTGTGCTCCCTATAAGAAGTGCACTATGTTCAGTGGCACTGGTAATACAGTGTGCCAAAATGTAAACCAGGCCCTAGGTTTGGCTTTGTATAAGTATCAAAATAGTTGTTGAATACATTTTCTAGCTGGTCCTGTCATAGGACTCTTACCATGTGGGTGGTTTTTGGGCAGCAGAACTACCATGTGAGGATGACAGTGTTACTACCTCACTGGTTGGAAACTGTCAGCATAGCCATTTTGGTTAGCTCACAGCAGCTCACCCAAAGCTGGGAATTAAAAGTGATTTGGGTAGCCTAGAAAACATGACACCCTGACTCCTCTGGAAGTCGCCATGAGCAGACCTTGCCCCTTTCTCTCATTTGCACAAGTCTCACACAAGCAAAGGCAGACAAAGAGATGCAGGAAAGTTGTCAATGTGTTTACTGAAATGACTGCATTCTATGATGAAAGATAGGAGCTGCTATTATTAGGATGGTGAAACATATCACAGTGCTAGTTGTGACCATTAGTGAAAAACAAACAAACTGTTGCAGCATCCTGTAATAGACCTACCCAAGGATTCCTCATTACACTTCTAGCATCTAAATGAAAACATAGCAGTGATAACCCTTTCTGCCCGTACTAGTCCCTGAAAGGAACTCCTGCCCATACCTGAAAACAGGGGTCTGCCCGTCGTCACCTTGGTTGGCTGTTGAGATGGGGCTGAGGTCAGCAAAATTGCAATTAAATGACAGACGGCATAGAATGGCTCCTCTGGCTGGAATTACCTCTTTACCTTTCTTTGGCCTGCGTGATGTTTTTATAACCAAACGTGTGGTGTATTGAGAACAGGCCTGATGTGATAATGCGTCTAAGTGTCAAAGGCTAGCTCCACACTCCTGTGGTGACAATACTAGATAAACTATCAGATACAGCCCTGAGCAGAGGCACAGTGTGAAACGTTGAGCAAAAGAACTAACAATAACACTTTTGCAGAATAGCAGCTGATTAGAAAATTAAACATCCCTGCTAAAAGCAAGGCATATTGAAATTAATTAAACTGAATATATGAAATAAAAACGTGTAACTAGGTAAAAGGACAGAGACCACAGGCCTAAGCTAAAACTAGTGTGCCCAAGAAAGGTGCAAAAAATTAACCCACAACACCCACCTTTGTCCGAACAAGAGTTCCGGGTTCAATGACCTAAAATAAACTATATCAAAGACTATGACACTAAAACCCACTAAACTATACATAAATAAGATAGAAATGTTGAAATTGAGAACCAAATCAGGACGAAAGGTGGGCAAAATTCAAAGGCAATTTGGAATTTGTAAAACAATGCCAAACGTCATATTTAACAATCGTCGTGACCCTGCAGGAAATCTCTGACATCATCAACGGAGATGGAAGCCAGGAAGGATCCCACTTCGCAGGTGATAAGGTGACCAGCTCATAAGAGGTAAGATCTACAGACCACACATGTGCAGGTGCCTCAGCCACATGTCCACCTGAGGAGGCAGCATTCCGTATCCAAAAAAGGTACACACTGCACAGCAAGCAAACCCCTGATACACATTTGAAAAGCACCACAAGCAATGGAACATTGGCTGCACACAGTGAGAACTGGTCTGAATGACCAATTCAATTCAATTCCTGCAGTAGTGATTCTCTGAAATACTGCATCATCTGTTGACAACACAGTTCAGCTGATGGGAGCTTCATCACTCCTCTTTGTTTAGATGGCACAGACATTGCCAATCAAAAATACCAACAGCAGAATACTGCCAGTTAGTGACAAACTTATTGGGAATCCACCAAAGTCACTCAAACAAAGTGAGTGGATGGCTGAAGGTATAACTCTGAACATGGTCTGGAAAGTGCTTACAAACCCAGATCCAACAGCTTTAAAAAAAGTGCACAATCCCAGCAGTACTAGTTGTATTTAAACTTCTGCTTCCCCAATTCTCCGAAATGTTTGGGAAAGTTGGCATTTAATAAGGACTGTATCACTGCAGATGGCATTGCTACTTGAAGGTTATAGGTCTCTCAGGCTGTTGTAAGAGCCACATGTTTTTGAAACAAAAGAACCTTCAGTCTACTCAGCTAGTTAAAATTTCCATTTGAAGTACTGATGTAAGGTCACAATTCTGCTACTTTTATCTCATGCGTGGGGGGGTATAACACATTGACACAGCAAGTGACAATTTGAGAATCTAATTTCATGTAGACGATTCCATGTGTCATACCACAGTAGCCTTCGTCACTCAGCATTTAAAAACTTGCATTCAAAAGTATTTGAAACACTGGTCAAATCAAAGAAACAGGAATTTGCCATGACCATATTTCATGTGCCATCTAAGGATACTTGTTTACAAACCCTAGAATAACTTACACAAGTCTCACATTTGGTTCTACTGAGAAAGACCTCTGTCTCACGGTTGGGACATCTGCAATTGAAAGGTAACTCCAACACCTCGTGGATGTAACTGTCCCCTCAGCGCTCAAACCTGCCTACAGGAAAATGTCTTAAACACAAAGTGAATTGGAAAGATGAAATGTGCAGATTAATCACTCCATGTATTAACCATACTGATGATGGAACTTCCGCCACAGTAAAAGGCAACTTTTCTAACTGTACAATGTTAAGCATGATATAAGCAGTTTCTTTCTTAGCCATTATCTGTTGCTGTTGAGTCAAATTAAATGTGGCAAAGTTAGAGTTAATATGCTGCCAAGGCTCATGGCCACTTTTGAAAACTTTTAACATCCAACCCAACTGCATAATGGACCTAATATGATTCTGTCCATGGTGTAAAAGTGACATGTCATTTTGAATTATATCAATTGCAGACGGTGCAATGGTATTTAGTATATAAATGTGCTTAGACAATGTGCTTATACCATTTTCGACAACGGCTAGAGCCTGCTCCATGTTTTCTATATAAATTTGCCTTAACCAGTCTTTAGCTTCCATTTGTGAAAGCTCTGATATTTCATTATATATTGCCTAGAAGAAACATTGTGAAGCGTTCTGGGGCCTAACTAAAAATCTTGTAAGTCTACAATGGCTGAAGGAGACTAAGGTGTTCTTTTACCGCTGGTAATATAGAGAATAGTAACCATTGTTGACACAGTTTGCGCATGCTGTATGTTGTGATAATACCTGGGCATTGTGTGGTGGCAGAATGAGGGTCCATTCTGCTCACTCTAAAACTGTGTGGAGTTTACAAAATGTGCATGACAACCATTTGTTTCCACTAGTCATAACAACCACAGTACCGTGTACATGGTACCGTGTCCCATTCTGAGCCCAACTATTTAGCCATTCTTCAGTGACATTTAAAATATTGTGCCAATTGTCAAAGTTCGCGAAGGTGGGAATACTGGGCATGTTCAGTTCTTTTATTTTTGCTAGCCCAGGGCAAGTTGATTACTGGAAGGTGTCATTTAAAAAATATATTTTTAAAGAATAAGGCATGTTCTAAATAAAGCTTCCCCACCCTGTATTTGCCAATCTTGTATTCTCCACATGCTCTTTAAATTAATTGATTTCTTTCAAAACTCTAGCCCTCAATGGCCAACTCAGAAACAAAGGAATACGAATAACTCAATTTGGAGTTAGTTAACAATAATTTTCTTGCTTTAGAGGGAGATAGTTTGAAATAATAGGTCTCCGCATTCTTAGAATCCTGCCCAGTAAAATATGCAAATAAATTTATATATGTTTCAGAACTGCCCAATGGCAGAGCTGAACAATGTTCCCATTGTGTGTAATTATAAACTTCTCTTAGGGTACCAGTTTGGTGCGGAAAATGATGTCCATAATGGTGATAAAACATTTCCCCATAATTCGCAGTTGTTAGAAATGGGGTCTTTGTTTGGCAGTCAGGTTCCCCTCTGTCTAAGCAAGGACCCTCACTCTAGTCAGAGTAAAGGAGAATCACCCTCAGCTAACCCTCGCTCACCCCCTTGGTAGCTTGGCACAAGCAGGTATGCTTAACTTCAGAGTCTAGGTGTAAAGTATTTGTACCCACACACAGAGTAATTTGGTGAAAACAGTACAAAATGACACCACACAGATTTAGAAAAATAGTACATTTTCGATCTTGGTCTGCCAGCTTCACCTGTCAAGGCCCCAGGAACTGGATAGGGCACCACTTGGCAGGGCAGGAGTCTCAGCAGAGAGTCCAGGTGCTGGCAGGGGAAGTCTTTGATGGCCTTGAGACTTCAACAACAGGAGGCAAGCTCAGGACAAGCCCTTGGAAATTTCTTCACAAGCAGTAAGGCACAAAGTCTAGTCTTTGTCACCTTTCACCAGGCAGGAGCAGCAACTGCAGGATAGCTCAACAAAGCACAGTCACAGGCAGGGCAACACTTCTTCTCAGCTCTTCAGCTCTTCTCCAGGCAGAGGTTCCTCTTGATGTCCAGAAGTGATCTAAAGTCTGTGGTTTTGGGTGCTCTTCTTATACCCATTTTGGCCTTTGAAGTAAGCTTACTTCAAAGGAAAGTCTCTCTTGTTTGTGAAATCATGCCTTGCCTGTGCCAGGCCCGAGACACACACCATGGGGTAGGAGACTGCTGTATTATGTGAGGGAAGGCACAGCTCTTTCAGGTGTAAGTGACCACTCCTCCCCCCAACACAGGTGGCTCATCAGTATATGCAGGCTACACCCCAGCTCCCTTTGTGTCACTGTCTAGAGAAAGGTGCAAGCAGCCCAACTGTCAAAGTGACCCAGAGAGGGAATCCACAAACAGGCAGAGTCACAGAATGGTTTAAGCAATAAAATGCTCACTTTCTAAAAGTGGCATTTTCAAACACATAATCTTAAAATCAACTTTACTAAAAGATGTATTTTCATACTGTTATATTGAGTTCAGAGACCCTAAACTTCACATGTCTATCCACTCCCAAAGGGAATGTACGCTTTAATCATATTTAAAAGCAACCCCGATGTTAACCTATCAGAGAGATCGGCCATGTAAGAGTGAAAACCGAATTTAGCAGTATTTCACTGTTAGGACATATAAAACACATTAGTACATGTCCTACCTTAAACATACACTGCACCCTGCCCATGGGGCTACCTAGGGCTTGCCTTAAGGGTGTCCTACACTTAAGAAAAGCAAAGGTTTAGTCCTGGCAACTGGGTACACTTGCCAAGTCGAATTGGCAGTTTAAAACTGCACACACAGACACTGCAGTGACAGGTCTGAGCCATGTTTACAGAGCTACTAATGTGGGTGGCACAACCAGTGCTGCAGGCCCACCAGCAGCATTTGATTTACAGGCCCTGGGCACCTCTAGTGCACTTTACTAGGGACTTACTAGTAAATCAGATATACCAATCATGGATAAACCAATCAACAATACGATTTACATAGAGAGCATATGCACCTTAGCACTGGTTAGCAGTGGTAGAGTGCTCAGAGTTCTAAAGCCAACAAAAACAGGTCAGAGAAAATAGGAGGCAGGAGGCAAACAGATTGGGGATGGCCCTGCATAAGAAAAAAAAGTCCAACAGCAGTTGTCATATAAACATCTTCACTTTCAAATATAGGGGGTCATTCCGACCCTGGCGGTCCATGACCGCCAGGGCGGAGGGCAGCGGAAGCACCACCAACAGGCTGGCGGTGCTTCCTGGGCGATTCTGACCGCAGTGGTAAAGCCGCGGTCAGAAAAGGGGAGCTGCCGGTTTCCCGCCGGTTTCCCGCTGGCCCAGGGAATCCGCCATGGCGGCGCTGCTTGCAGCACCGCCATGGGGATTCCGACCCCCTTCCCGCCAGCCTGTTTCTGGCGGTGTCCACCGCCAGAACCAGGATGGCGGGAGCAGTGCAGGGGCCCCCTAACAAAGATTTTCACTGTCAGCTTTTCAGACAGTGAAAATCGCGACGGGTGCCACTGCACCCATCGCACACCTTCAACTCCGCCGGCTCCATTCGGAGCCGGCTTCATTGTTGAAGGGGCTTTCCCGCTGGGCCGGCCGGCGGTCTTATGGCGAATGACCGCCATAGTGTCATATGCAAGCTCAGAAAGCATAGAACCAACTATTTTGACATCTCAGTCATCTGAAACAACCCCTAGTGTAATAATATAATTAATGGATACTTTAAATACTTATGGAATTTTAATCAGTTTAGTAGGACAAAATACATTGTATGGTACTTTAACCCAAACAGTCCCATCAGGAACTAGAACAGCTGAAATAATAACAAGGGACAAATCTCTTCAGGCCTTCTGTGAGGAGATGGGTTGTATGATGGAACCATAAGTACAATTACCACGATTACCTTTATAACGTGGTAACTACAATGCATCCGTCATTACAACAACTGTGCTTTCTTTGAAAGTTTTTAACCAAAGGCCTTTACCACACATGCCTTTACCATGAAATTTCATAGTAAAGGCATGGTTTGGAAAGACATATGTGTGGCAGAAAATAAAATGGTGAGTATAACACATATATATTACTGTAGAGACAGTACGGATTTTATCACTAAAGCTGTGGAAATACCATGGCAGCCCACGTACCTTATGGTAACCATTGATCTCTCTGTACACATACATTGATCACAATTTGGGTATTGGAGCGTGTCGGCATTTCTTTCGGGATAAGGCTATCTATTTATATGACCACACTGTGATGCTCTTGGATATGTTGAAATTTGGTTTTTAAATTTTTCTGTTCTATGATGACAGACAGGTCACTGGTGAGGTGATGGGCAGTTGCTTTGCTCCATGTTTTGCTGGCATTTTCAGGGGTGGTGGGAGGAGCAACATGTCTGAACTGAAGAGAATGCTAGATGGATTAGGCACATAACATAACATTCTGGACCAGATACATTGATGATCTTTTTGTAATATGGGATGGTCCAAAGAGCCAGTTGCAAGAATTCCTGGAACACATCTCACATAATGAGCTGAATTCAACATTTACACACCAGGTACATAGTAATGAGATGGATTTTTTGGATGTGCATGTGGAGATAAAGGGTGATAAAGTATACACTTCCCTTTTTCCCAAAAAGACAGCAGGCAATATTTTATTGCATGCCAACAGTCATCATCCCATCAATCTGAAATGGAGTATCCCATATGGGGAACTCCTCAGAGCAAAACGCAACTGTAGTAGAACAGAAGCATGTGAGAAGAAAGAGAGAACTTCCACATCCCAACACGCCAGCTCCGCTCCGCCGCCCTCGCCCTCACAACAGTCCCTCGCATCCAACACACCACGTCCAGCGGCAGATCCTTCTCCCACCTCGCTGCCAAGACCTGGAACTCCCTCCCCGTCAACCTACGCAAGACCCGGGACCTCCTGTCCTTCAGAAAGCTCCTCAAAACATGGCTCTTCGAGCAGTAGCACCCCCCGTTCCTCAGCGACTTGAGACCCTACTGGGTGAGTACCGCGCTCAACCAATTTATTGATTGATTGATTGATATTGATTGATTGGTAGGAAGATTGAGAGTGAGAGGCTATCCTTGGCAAGTTTTAATGGCGACCAATCAGAGAGTATTTGAGATAGACAGAACCTCTTTATCCAAAAAGCCAAGGCTGCCAGTGATGAACAGGACATAAGGCTGATCACCACTTTCTATTCTGAATCAGCTAACATTAAGAAAATGATCACACAACATTGGCATTTGGTTAAATCTGATCATGTCACTGGGCGGAAAGTTTCAACATATCCCTTGATTACCTATCGCAAATCCAGGCCTTTGAGAGACCTGTTGCTTTTCAGTAATTTCAGCATGAGAACTAGATCGGAAGTTTGGTTATCAGAGCAAAAGGGTTTTGATGAATGTGGAAGATGTAAAACATGCAGAGGCAGTAAGAATGTAAAAACTTTTTTGCTACCTACTGGAAGAAGTGGGAGAATTGACAAATTGATCATGTGTAATAGTGATTTTTGTGTTTATGTTCTTACTTGCCAGTGTGGCCTGATGTATGTAGGGAGTACAATCTTTCCTATGAAGGAGCGAGTTCTTGAGCATTTGAGGGCAATTAAGAACTGTGATCAGAATTATCTAGTAGCGCGACACTGGAAAGAAATGCATTTCCAAAATCCTGATATGCTTTCATTTTTTTGGTATTGATAGGGTGCTGTTGACAGCAAGAGGAGGCAACAGGGAGAGGAGATTACGCATCATGGAATCAGGATACATTGTCAGTCTTCATAGCAAGGCCCTGATGGGGCTCAATGTGGATGAGTAACTTGTTGTTCATGTGGGTTGAGTCTTGGTTTTCCAGGATTTCTCCTAGGTCTAATTTTTGGATCTTTTTGAGATTTTCTTTGAGATGATATATGAATTTATTTTGTGGTCTGAATATGCTCTATGTGTATTTATATCTAGATGTGCATATATATATTTTCTTGAGATTACGGTATGAAATAATATGTTTTATCTTTGTTTCTAAAAACATTCTGGTTTGGCTGCTTAGAAATTATTATGGCCATTTGGCCTGATCATGCATCTGGATTTAAAATAGAGAAAGTATTATACGGTATGAAATATTTACAAGATTCATTATTATCTCTAATTATGTGGCGTAGGCTTAATTTAGATACCCCCTTTTCTTTCAATTTAAACATCTTTTTGCACAATTTATATTTTCTAAAGATGGCGGTTTAAGAATGAAATTTGTATAGAGAATTTTTTTTCCAGAAAGAAGTGGCAGGATCAGAGTATTTTCATTGTGTCTATGGGTTGGTGTTTCATGTTGTTTTTAAATACGATAGAGCACATCATGTGCTATGGGCTGTAGGGAAGATCTAAGGAAGATCTTTGTAAGATTAAAATGTGTTACCATTAAACTTCGAATTTCTCACTAAACTTTTTAGTGTGGTAGTGTGGTGCTTTGATGCCCATGTCGAGCTGCACCTCTTTCTGCACTAATTAACATCTCCCGGTGGCCATGACCTTCACCAACCCCTCCAGGGGTGGAAGACGCTGTTTAAATATATGCAGAAACATAGATATGTATGTGTATATATATATATATATATATATATATATATATATATATGCAGATATATATATATATAAATATAAATAAATATATATATATATGTTTCTGTATGTATTTAAACATATTTATTATATATTTTATGTATATGTTTGTGGATAGGTTTAAATATATATATTACATATATATTTATATATATATATGTATATATATATATATACACAAACAAATATATTTATAAATATTCACACACACACGTTGCTACCACAAACCATACACACTCTAAGTTCTTATAATTCCCTTACCACTCTAAATCCCATACCAATCTAAAACCTAAAAATGCCCTTACCACCCCAAAACCCATACCTATCCTAAACCCATAAAATGCCCATACAATCCTAAAACCCATACCCACCCAAAATCCTAAAAATGCCCCTACCACCGTAAATCCCACTTCCACCCTGAAATCTAAAATGCCCTTGCCTCCCCAAAACCCATATCCAACCTAAAAAACACACATATATATGTAAACCACTTAACACTTACCTGTACTTACCTGCAACACCTTTATCATGCATACACCTTTACCACTCATGCCATTACGAAATAAAAAAATATAATACTTACCTTTAAAACCATTACACACATATACATTTACCATTTATGCCTTTCAAACAAAATTTATTGTAAAGGCATGTGTGGTAAAGGTATATTCGTAGTGAAGGCATGTGTGGCATATTTGTGATAATGGTATTGTGGTAAATATATTATTGTCAACGATGTTCCTGAGAAGAAGTAAGGCTTTAAAACTTCATCCACCAATTCAACAGCAGAGCATTCAGGAAGATAGTGACCATTTATCAGTAGAAAGAAAACAATGACAAAACCAATCCAAAGCGGAAAGGCAAACAGTGTCAGTAGTATCCAAAGACAGTACCATGGATGGACCAAATAATCATTTTTAAGCCAGATGAAAAGCGTACATGCTCTTGATGCAGGTGCAGTACCTGATGCTGAGGAGTTTGCAGAAAAGTCACCAAGGATGGCAAAGTAACCAGAAGCAATCTTTGCAAAAATTGGAAATGGTGCTTAACTGAGAGATGTGTCAATATTGGTTCATAATAAACAAATCCATCCATTTGTGTTGCATTGGAATAGTATAGATCTACATCTTGGACATTTCTTGTCAATGAAGTGGTGACAGGAATCTATGAAAGTTCCTTCTCTGCCCTCCCCAAGCTCAGGGAGGCAATTGTAGCATTGTTGAGCATTGTAGTATTCTTGAGTGCTTGAAGAAGTATATCCCATGGGGTAGCGAGAGCGGCCAGGGAACAACCCAGGAGTCCTCTTGGTCTACTGTGCAGGATTGGTCACTTGGTGCAATTTGACTTATTCAGTTGAAATAAAGCAGTTTTCTTTAAAACCAGGCAGCATTCATAGAATAACATTTCTGGCAATGTGTATTCCCAAAACTGGAACTATGTCTCAATATGATACCTCAAACTCCATCTTCACAGGTATCTTTTCACAAACCAGATCCCCAAGTTTAGGAATCCAGCCTGTGGTTAGTGGCAAATCTCTCATTCCCAAGATCTGGAATGTGCAGATGAATTCTCATCATGGAACTGTTGAGTGTTCTACAAGACAATGACAAGTTTATTTATTTCAAAAGTTGATTCTGCTGCCACCACACCAGGGCCATCAAGATCTGGGGCATACATAGGTATCCCAAGCAAGACCTCATGAGGGATTCATCCTCCCGAAGACCTTCTGGGCAGATTGTTTAGTGCTCTCTGGACTCCATAAAGTTGAGGAAGCCAACTACAACTTTAATCTAATACCCTTGCTGTTAAGGATTGCTTTAAATCTCAATTCTTCCTCTCCACAACCGAATTTCCCTCTGGATCGTAAGGTGAGGAATAATGCACTCTAACACCCATTGTTGCCATGGTGTGCCTGAATGCCCTTGAGGCAGAGACAGGGCCCCGGGCCAAGTGGAATACTGCACTGCATGTGTCCTTATAAAGACTTGAAAATCTTTAATAACAGAATATATTTGTATGCACCTATCCAGTTGCAAGGGACAGCCGTGGTCCAGGTACACACACTTCAGTGGTTTCTTGGAAATTGAGAGGCGTGTCAGGTGTTGGATGGTGGACCATTCATTTTGTTGGCAAAAGTCACAACTAAGGACATATTGCTTGTCTGTCTGTAGTGACCAGGCCACCAATAACTTTTTTGTAATAGTGAAATAGTAGCCACTACACCAGCATGGGCAGAAGCAAAACCCTCATGTGCTGCTTTGATGAGATCTAGTCTCTGATCTTGGTGGGAGGTCACAGGATCTCCCACCCTGGTATTGTTTGAAAAGCAAAATTTCTGTTGTGGTGGAATATTTTGCAGCGTATGCTTTTAGTAAGGCTTGTCATTAGCCGAAGCTTTCACAGCAGCCAAAGTTTCATCATCCATTCTCATCTGAGAATGAGTAATCCCAGCAACAGAAGCCATAGCAACTGCATATTTGACAGCTTCATCAGCCAAAGTATTTCCTACAACGTGCTTGGTGAGCCAACGGCCTGTGGCAGCTTCTCTTTTAGATCAGCTACCTCACCCCACAAGAACTTACACTTAATGGTGTTACCCTTGGAATCTCTGAACCCATTAGGTGTCAGTAATGTAATCATTCAATGATGGACTGGACACAGTAGTATGAATTGCACACAATCAAACTTGAAAGTTCAGGATCCATGTGTTCCATTGCCAAAATTAGAGCCTTAAGCTCTGCAGGTTTTGCTGTGCAGTCTCCTAGGGTCTGAGTTGAGATATGTAGAGGGCGGAAATTGCCATTCCTCGCTCATAGAGTGTTGGTGTTTGGCACCTACCGCTGGTTATGCTGAACTAGCAGTGTGAATGATGATTTGGTATTGATCAAGAGGCAAGCTATAAGTGGACATGGGGTACTCAAGTTCTAAAAAAGGAATTCTTGGGTCTGTAGTTTTGGGTCAAAAACATAATCAACATCAGTTGCGGTCAAAGTGGGAGCCAATTTAATTCAACGCGGATGTAGATGTAATGCTTTTGCGTTTGGAATTCTTGTTTTTGTAACATCCTCTGGGGCTGGTATCGGGGTGACTACAGTGATGCATTTCCCCTGGGCAAGTGGCCTATCCTTGATGACAACCATCTGAACCGCAGTCAGTATTTTTTGTGCCTGGTCAAGTGGCCTCTCCTAATGACAGCAGTCAATATTTTTTTTTCTTAGTGCATAACGTTGTTCTGCATTGGAGTACAAATGTGATTGTATGCCACAGGTACAGTGTCATCCTCATTAAATGTGACAAAGGTGAACCCAATGGCACCAGGAATTACCATGATAACCAAGTTTTTTTTGTTGTCAAGTATCTGTAAGTGTTTTCCTTCTAGCGTGTTGTAGTAATCATGACTACAAGTGTAGGTAAGGTAAAGATCTTTTAATCAACATATAGACCGCTGCGATGTCGCAGCTACCAGCTCAACCGTCCTCTTGACTCCAAGTGTCTCGAGCTCCTCTCTATCACGAGCTCGAGACGTAGAACAGGAGTCACGAGGACGCTGCAACACTACATTATCCTCTTCCCTTACAAACGAGTAAATAACAATTTAACCATTACTCAATAAGATAACAGTCTACAGAAAAACAATAACAACAAAAGAAATAAAAATAAATTTAAAGATACAAATTATGAAGAAAGATGAAACCAAAATCATAACTCAAATACATGTCACGGAATTAACATTATCTCAAAGGTTTCACTCTTTGTCTGCCACTCCTGCGTACATAATGTTAAAAAACAACTTTATCAACATCCGTTGGATTCGTTTCATCAGTAACTGGTTCACTGTGAGATGGTTTGTTCAGACATTCCATAGAATGATCAGACTTCCACATTTTATTAGGAATTTCCTTGACTTTAACTACCCTGTCAACATTCCACCAATTCCGCAAATTAACCCTAACAGCATTACCACATACTTTGTCAATTATCAAGGGTTCTGAAAATCTCTTTTCTCCTTTCTTCCTGTGAACAGGAAGTTTGATTCTAATCTTGTCCCCTACTTCAAATTCATGGGAGTAGACCCTCTTTGATAAATCAAAGTATTCCTTCTGCTTTAATTGTGCCCTCCGGACATTATTTCTGACAGTATCATCAATTACACTCAAATCACTTTGTTTCACCCACTTAGACATCCAACCGGGACAGATCCTTGAAGATGGCTTCCTTCCACGCAACAGTTCAAATGAAGAAACACCTGTAGAAGAATGGGGGGTTGTGCGATAAAACCATAGCATAGTACGTACAGAAATTTGAACATTTGACTTGTTAGCAATAGCCCATTGTACACAATTTCCCAACACTCGATTCATGTGCTCTACAAGGCCATTGGTTTGAGGATGATATAGTGAACTCCTTATGTGTTTAACATCACCTTCTAGTAAAAATTCTTTAAATTCCTGACTAACAAATTGCACACCATTGTCAGAAACAATGGCCGAAGGGTACCCCTCCCGTAGAAATACATCTCTCAAGAATTCAATTACATTTTTTGATGAGGGTTCACCTATAAACTTGATTTCAGGCCACTTAGAGTAGTAGTCAATTAAGACTACAGCAAATCTACATGGACTTGGCAAAGCATAGAAAGGACCAATAAGATCAATTCCCAGCTTTTCCCACGGCCTAGTGGGTAGTTCAATAGGTTGTAACGGTGGAGTCCTCACCTTGAGCCCCTTTTCACAACTGTTGCAAATCACAGATTCATCCACACAGACATCAACACAATGGTCCATTCCAGGCCACCAAAACGTTTCACGTAATCTGCGCTTGGTAAGTGTCCTGCCCAAGTGTCCCTCATGCGCAGCAGCAACTATCCTTTTCCTCAGGCTCTCCGGGGGAACAAATCTCTCACCCCTCATCAGAACGCCATCCTCAACTGACATTTCACCTGACACCTTGACAAACGTTTGAAATTGAATAGGTACATTTCTTTCTCTGGGCCACCCTTCTTTTATAAATTTCACAATTTGAGCCAACACCAAGTCTTTCGCCAATTCCCTTTTCCACTCACATTCACTTATTGCGCACATATCTTCCAGATCAACAGCTGCTATAAAACAATTATCAACATCATCTTCATCTTCATCCTCACCAACACCCACATCCTCAACCAGAGGAAATCTGGATAGAAAATATGCTCTAACATTCTTGTTACCTGGAACATAATGGACTTCAAAATCATATTGCAATAATTTTGTGACCAATCTACAAATGCGAGGTGTTGATTCTCTGATTTTGTCTCCAGTCAGAATAGGAATAAGAGGACTATGATCTGTGCACAACACAAACTTGTTTCCCCAGACATACGGATGAAACTTCCTTATAGCCCACCAACATGCCAACAATTCTTTCTCAATAACAGAAAAGTTTAATTCAGACCCTCTCAAAACTCTTGATGCATATTCCAAAGTTTTTTCCGTACCTTCTTTCACCTGAGTCAACACAGCACCCACACCGAAACTGCTTGCATCAACAGTTATGATACACTGCACGTCTGGATCAAAAGGTTTCAGGATTTTAGGCCCAACTAGTTGTGACTTAATCCACTCAAACGCTTCCTGACAATCCTTACTCCAAACAAAAACAACATTTTTCTTTAACAAATTCGTTAAGGGTTTAGTTTTTGTAGCGTAATCACTCATGAACCGTGAATAAAATTCACAAACCAATAAAAGACTTCAATCCTGTTTTGTCTGATGGTGGAGAAGCATTCATAATCGCTTTGACCAACCCTGGTTTGGGTTCAATCCCTTTTTCAGAAACAACATGTCCTAAATATTCGACTCTATTACGCAAAAATTGGCATTTTTCACTTTTTAGAACCACTCCTTTCTCCTGCATGATTCTTAACACTTTCCTTACAATGTGATCATGTTCCTCTTTGGACGCTGCAAGGATCAACACATCATCTTGAAATACAGCTACCCCTTTTATGTCCTTTAACATCTGAGACATTACTCGCTGAAAAACAGCTGCTGCTGAGGCTAACCCAAAAGGCATCCTGCAATACTGAAATGTGCCTAAAGGTGAAACAAAAGCAGTAAAATGCCTTTAGGCCGGGTCTAGAACAATCTGATGATATGCTGTAGCTAGATCCAACTTGGAAAACCATCTTGATTCACCAATAGTTGCCAGCATTTCCGTAATATTAGGTAAAGGATGCGAGTCTACCCAAATATGTTTATTCAAACTGCGCAAATCCACACATACCCTCAAATCGCCATTTTTCTTCCTTGCAATAACCAAGGGAGACAACCACAAAGAGGAATCTATAGGTTCAATGATACCTTTCATACACAAGTCCTTCAACTCCTTTTCCAATTTGTCTCTCACACTGAATGGTACACTCCTAAATTTGTGTTTCACTGGAATGACTCCTTCTTTTACTTTTATCACATGAGCAAATCCTTCAATGGTGCCCAACGTTTCAGAAAACACCAAAGGAAAATCCTTTATCAGACTGGCTGCATAATCACCTGATTCTACAACAGATACCTGTTCCTTAGTGCCTGGCCTCAAAACCATTTGGAATAACCCTTGATGGAACCAACCTAAAATGTTTATTCCCTTTATCGCCACATAAACTTTGCCAAAAATTCTTCTTCCCTTGAACTCAAGTACATCTTCGAAATAACCAGCCAATTCAATCTTTCTCCCTTCATAGGAGACAGGTGCTCTGTCAGGTGCACAGAGAGTTCTCTCTCCCCAAACCTCCTTGCACAGCTCTTGAGTAATCATTATGATCCGAGCTCCAGAATCTACCAAAAGTTTGATCTCTTTGTCACCAACACCAATTTCAACATAAGGATCCACACACCTAGTAGGATCTCCAGTTACTATGTGATCCTCTGTGACAATCATCACCATGTCTCTGAATTCTTCTTGGATTCTATCTACATCATTATCATCTACTTCTGTAACATACGCCACCCCTGAACCATTTGGAAACCTCCCTGAACCCTGTTGATAACCAACACTCATTGTGCCACTCTGACACACTTTGGCAAAGTGTCCAACTTTGTTGCACTTCCTGCATGTGGCATTCTTAGCAGGACATCCTCTGCCACTCTTAATATGGTTCAGATTACCACACCAAAAACAAATGTTGCTTTGCTTAAAAAATGGTTTGGAAAAAGTCTTAGTTGACTTTAACATTTTTCCATCCTGAGAATTCACCAATCCTATATTTTCTGTCGTTCTGGTTTCCAGTTCCTTCACAGACACTTTAGACGTCTCAATGCTCTTTGCCAATCGTAATGTCTCATCCAGTGACGGATTGCTCAAAGAAAGAAGTTTTTGTTGGATAGTCTTGTCCGTGCATTTAGCAATAAATTGGTCTCTGACCAGCTGGTCACTAAACGCCTGAAATTGGCAATCAGCTGCAAGTTTTCTCAGTGCTGATACAACGGTATCCACGTCTTCACCAGGATTTTGTTCTCTTTTGAAAAACTTGTGTCTAATAACGACTAAACTGGGTTGTATGTCAAACCTCAGTTCCAATTTTTTTACTGTTTCGGCATACTCATCAATCTCTTCTCCTTCTTCCAATACCAAGGCAGGAAGATATTTAAAAACAGATCTCCCTTCAAATCCCAAGGAATGGAGTAAAATAATGTTTTTTCTTTCAGGACGGAAGCGTGCTGCACCAATTGCTCCTAAGTACATCTCAAATGCATCATACCAATTTTTCCATGGAATTGGAGGGTTACCCGGTGTTTCAAAAAAAAATGGAAGTGGATTCACAGACAGCATTCTTAAAACAGTACAAGTGCAGAAGGTAAGTAATATCACAGGGTGTGTGACGCAGAAGACAATGAAAGCTGAAGAAACCCAGCCACAATTTTTACTTAACCTTCTTTACTTTTACGCCAGTATCAACATAAGATCCACAGCAGATCACAGTTAAAAGAACACTGAAGTTTCCTTGTAATATAAGCAGCAAACCAAAAAAAACGAACTGTCAAAAATTATTTTCCTTCTTAAATTCAAAGTGCAGTACCTCTTAATTCCATGAGATGGCAGAGTTGGACCAAAAATTCAAAGTAACTGCTTCAGCTCTTCTTGAAAACAAAAATAAGTAACCAATCATGAGCTCAGATTGACGTTATTATTACTAGCTGTACTTCCTGCTTGGTTTTGACGAGGAAAATGGGTCCGATGCAGCGGTCTACTCGTCGCCAGAAATACTTGTAGTAATCATGACTACAAGTGTAGGTAAGGTAAAGATCTTTTAATCAACATATAGACCGCTGCGATGTCGCAGCTACCGGCTCAACCGTCCTCTTGACTCCAAGTGTCTCGAGCTCCTCTCTATCACGAGCACGAGACGTAGAACAGGAGTCACGAGGACGCGGCAACACTACACATGTCAATCTGTAATGCTCTAAGAATGCATGTGTGTTCGGGTGTCCAATGTTTGCTAGAGAAATCTGGACATATTAAGTCATATGGAGGTTTTGTATGCTGTAATGTAGGTTCTACCTAAATTGAAGAAACCAAGTAATTTCCTAATGGTATTTGGAGATTGTAGCTGTGCACATTTGTTTTAGAAATTGCAGGCCTATGATCTTGCCTTCATCTCATAATTTGTATCCTAGAAATAAGAAACTAAGAAAAGCAATCTTGGTTTTCTTGAAAGTGAATTTGTGGCCCTGGGCAGTGAATCCCAAAATGATGTGATCCGCCTTGTCTAGATGTGTGTTGAGGTTGTCATCTGTGAGATAGATGTCATCCGCATAGGACAACGTGTCTGAGTCAATGTCATGTAATATTGATGTCATACAGGTAGAAAACAATGCGGGACTGTTCTCACACCCCTGGGGCAAACTACAAAATTTTCTTTGAGAGCTGAGTGATTTAAAGGCACTTAAGTCCATGCTTTCAGGTGCTAGATTTTGGCAGAAGAAAACATTGGAAATATCCAAGGTTGCTTTATATTTTTTGCACACAGTGTTGTCCATTAGTGCTATGTGAATTTTGTATAGTAAATGTGTGTGTATGATTGTTTAAGTGTCTGTAATCTAACACTTTTCTATATGAATGGTCAGGTTTCTCTACGGGAAACTAAGAGTTATTCATTGTGGAGAAGGATTTGATTACTCCCTGGTACTCTAATTGTAAGAGAATTTCTCTCGCCGGTGCTTTGGCCTCATGTTTAATAGTATAATATGGTTGGATATGAGGTGAGGAGTTATTTTATCCCATCCCAAATGGTTGCCATACAGAGCTGGCACTTGTGCCAATGCCCAATCTGAAGCGTACGCTTCTTTCACTGTGTCTGGAAATAGGACTGAGAAAGAAGGCAAAATGAGATCTTCCCCTTTTGGGAGCATTCAGAGAAATTCAGGTGGCCCATCCTTTTCTTTCAATAATATATCATAATTTAGTGTTAATCTTCTCCAGAAGACTACATTATTAGTGCACTGTGTGTCTCTCTTAATTTGTTTACATAATTTAAAGACCCTGTTGGGTAGGGAGACCTGCCTGTCCCCTGTATCAATTTCAAGGAAATTGTTAGTCTGTGTTACATCCAGAAGTTCTATAAGAGTCTGGTGACATACTGTGACTTCTGCAGCACTGTCTAGCAGAGTCACTGCTCACATCCTGTTTTTTAGTAAGGTTCTCAACATTTTTGTCATGTTTAGCAAAAAAAGCCTCAACCTTTTTCCTTTTAAATTTGGGTTTTTGTTGTGGAAGTTTCCCCTCCTTTTTTGTGAAAGTTTCTGAAGAACATGGTGAGTCCTTTTTCAGCTTTCCGCAGTCACCTTGGTGTTCTGACCACTCTCCTCTCTTTAACTCTGTTTGTCCAGTGAGTCCTGGAATGAACGAGATGGGCGAGTGTCAGTATATTAATATCTGTCAAGGTTTTTTTTTATTTTCCATATTTCTGAGGCTGCATCTCTTTTCTGAGGTCTCTAAATGCAGAGATTCTCTTCCTTGTCTTCGTCTAGCTTCAGTAAGTTTTTGTTTATTACAGTGTTTCTTAAAGTTCTCTTGTGCCTGCTTAGTACTCTCTTTGCCGGAAGAACTCTGTAATTGTGGTTTAGTTGGTCTGGCCCCCAGACTATCCTGAGCTATACTATTATAAGTTTCAGAAATAATCTTTGGCAGCTCAAGTTCCTGTTGAGCAACCTCCCGGATCTGCTGGCAAATTGCCAAAGCTGCTGCTTCCCCTTCAATGTTACTTAAAATAATTGAGGTGATTGTTTCAAAAGTGTGCATCAGTTTCATCCCCAAGTCCAGGGCAGGGGCTGTCCTCTGTTCATTTTAAATTTGTGTTACCACTTCTAGAAGATTCACAAATGTTGGTGTACCATGTGCTGTGGTATATATTGCAGCAAAGACTGTGGCACAAGTGGCACAATCCTTGATAGAGGAAACCATTGCAAAAGGCAGGCACATTGTGAGAATTCAATGTTTATCTTGGAGTCCCATATGGGGAAACACTGCTTCCAGCTGGTTTGTTTTTGTGCAACCCAGAACAGAATATTCTCCCACTCAGTGGGTGCTTTTCTCATTATTGAATAGACAATCTGGGAACGTATTCCTGTGACAGTCAGTTAATTTATAGCTGGAGCAGCCCTTGCTGAGGCAGTGTTTAAGGTCCGCTGTATGATTTGTATTAAGTGTCTATATATATCAACTAAATTGTCATGATGCACTGCAGATACTTGCATAGCTTGTATATTAGAATGTGGTGTATGCATTGGTCCATCAATGAATAAGGTACCTAACCTAACTGGTTGCATTACATGTGGGAGAGTGCCATTAAGCCAATCATGGTATTCTTGATAAGTTAGAGTTGTTTCTAAGTATTGATACATGCTGTATTACTGTAGTGCATTTGCAATTTTGTATGTGTAAAATGTATTTTGAGTCCGCTTTGACTGGAGGAGAGGTGACCCATGAGTAGAATATTTTTGTTCTGTACGTGTCATGTGCCTCCACCATGATTATAAAATCCCCACCCTCATTTGTTAGCCCATTAGCTAAAGGAAACTGCATGACGGGTTGTCTACAGTTTCTGGGATATTTACTAGTTGTGCGTTAGCCGTATCTAAAAATAGGGATCAGAATTGGGAACACCTTCAGGGAATCATTTTACGTTTCATGCTTGAACAACCTATGGTACTACCTATTTAACTGAGGAGGACTTTCCCTAACAACATGGACATCTCTGTGTAAGGTAACTAGGTTACCTTAAGCATGTGCGAGAGAGGTACTCAAGAGACCTGTAAAACTAGTGCCTTACCAACGTTGATGGCACTATGTTGTAGCACTCTTGCCATTGGGTTAAGACTGCTAGTTCTCTGGCAGCAGCACCACCATGTGTTGGTGACTGAGTCATCCCAACACTGGTTGAAAACTGGCAGCCTAAGCATTTCGTTTAGCTAGCAGCACCTCACCCAAACCAGAAAGTAAAGGTGATTTGTGGGCAATGTAGAAAACATGATACTCTGACTCCTCAAGGAAGTCACAGTTGACAGGTCTAGTCCCTTTCTTTTATTTGCACAAGTCTCGCACAAAGGCAGACAAAGAGATACAGGAAACTTTTCAATGTGTTTACTGAAATGACTCCATTCTATGATAAAAGATCTGAGCTGTGATTATTAGGATGATGAAATATATCACAGTGCTAATTGTGACCATTAGTGAAAAACAAATAAACAGTTCCAGGATCCTGTAATAGACATGTACCTAAGGATTCCTACCTACACTTCTAGCATCTACGTGAGAGCATAACAGTGATAGCCCTTTCTGCTCATACTAGTCGCTGAAAGGAACTCCTGCCCCCATACATGAAAACAGGGGTCTGCCTGTCATCTCCTCAGTTGTCTGTAGAGACAGAGCTGAGGTCAGCAAAGTTGCAGTGAAGTGGAACACAGCATAGGATGGGTCCTCTGACTGGAATGACCACTCACAGTTCTTTAGCCTGTGTGATGTGTTTATACCCTAACGTGTAGTGCTCTGAGAAAAGGCCTGATGTGATAATGCACCTAAGTGTCAAAGGTTAGCTCCACACTCTTGTGGCAGCAATTCTAGATAAACTATCAGGTACAGCCTTGAGCAGAGGCACAGCATGGAATGTTGTGCAAAGGAACTAACAACAATCCTTTCACAGAATAGCAGCTGATTAGAAAAATTAAAAATCCTTACAAAAAAAGGCATGCTAAAATGAATTAAAATTGAGAAATGAAATAAAAACATGTAAATAGGTAAAAGGGTACAGGCCGCAGGCCTAAGCTAAAATAAGTGCACCCATGCAAGGAGCTAAAATGTATAAATGACAGTTCCAAGACTGAGGTAGCAGAATAATTACATAGAGCCAGAATATGAGTCTGGATGGTCAAGACCGCCAGACTTGCAGTGGCGGTAAGACACTTGTGGCTGTGGTGGTCCAAAAGCCACTATATACGTCTGGTGGCTGGACCGCCAAAAGACTGCTGTCTTCACCAGGATCTTGGATCCAGACAGGCTGAAGATGGTCTTGGTTGTGATCAGCTAGGGCAGTGCTGAAGTCAGAGCTTCCCTGCAGATTACAACAACCATGTTCTCTGCCAGCCTTTTCATGGCGGTTCAACTGCTGGGAGCCATAGGAGGGACCCTGCACTACTCAGGACATTGTCGTGGGCAGTGCTGGGGTCCCCCTCCTCATCCTCATTGGAATACGCACTGTCTGCTCAGCAGACAGCGCACATTCCAAAGGTGCCAGAAAAGCCCCCTGTGTGCTCAGCCAAGTCCAATGCCACTGCATGTTTTCCACTGGGCTGACCGGCGGAAACCTCAGTTTTGCCGGTCAGCCCAGTGGAAAACTCCTAATAGGGCAGGTGGGGAAACCGCCAGCTCGGCAGCGGTCTGCTCACTATGAGTCTGGCAGTCTGGTTTTTCAACCACCAAACTCGGAATCAGGCCTTTAAATTTGTTTTCCAGTGTTTCACTAGGGGCAAGACAACCTTCCTACAGTAAAAATAGCTTTTTGGTTTTAGTTACTGGATGGACGTTAACTTAAAATGTCAACATGTCCTTCTTGTAAATATCACGCACCTTGCCTTGGGGGCTACAATGCCTACATAGGGTTTACATGCTAATATTTAAAGGGAGGATTTCTTCTGTCATCAAGGGCCTTTTTGACTGGTCAGACTGCGGTTTTAATAATGCAGAAGCCATACCGTGGGTATTTTTAGGGGCACTATGGCCCAGATTTAAGAGGGCCTAGCGCCTCCTTGGGCCACATTGGCATCATTTTTTTTACAATAATGTGGCTGAATGAGACCAAAATCGCCAACAAAATGCACAGAGCAGGCATTAAAAAGAGGCACACCATTATTTACAATGGACCTCAATGTGCTTTGCAGGATTAACATCAACATTGTTTACGCTAATCCAGCAAAGCGCCAAACTAGCATGAAAAAAATTGAATGCTAGTTTCCTAACCACTTCCATGATGCTCCACATGGTGGCTTTAGGGGTGCGCTAAGGGGCACATGAAAAGTGGTGCTGCATTGGATGCAGTGCCACTTTTCTTAAATTCTTAAATTAAATTTCTTAAATTTCTTAAATCTGCCCCTATGTATTATTGCCTTATAAGGAAAACAAATAGGCCAGTTAGGAGTAAGCCACTTTTGGCATGTGTTAGGGGTCAGAGCACATGCACTGGGCCCTAGCTAGCAGTTTGTCAGTGCAGAGAGTCAAAAAAGCTAGCAGAATCCGGGTATAAAAATTTGGGGTGACCACACAGAAAGAGGAACTTTCTCACACCTCAGTAATTCTATTGCAGGATTTATTGACGTGACTATACCGGAGGTGAAGTGGAGATGTACTGGCTACGTCAGATGTCTTCCAGGACCAACTCTAAAGAGCATTTAGGAATGGTTTAAAAGCCTTTCAGATGCATATAATTTCAGGATGCTGGTGGGGTTAGCTGGGCAAGATGCTGACAGACTGCACTTCTACTATCCTATATCGTCACCAGCTTGCATGAGGATGATGGCATCCATTCATACTACAGTATTAATAACATTAGACTATACAAACGAGTTACACAAGACAGGCAGTAGAGGTTGACAAATATTGAAATCAGAGCAACATTCTCAAAGTTTTTTTTAGGTGCCAAGCTGGGCAGGAGCCCTTAAATTTTCGTATAGCATGTTTTCGTGTATGGCCTTTTATTCCCGAAAGAGAAGGCCCTAGAATATGTTTTTTTTTTTACATTTTAGTATTCGCTACATTCAGTTTTTCAGCTCCAATTCCTTGTGCTGCCTGCTTTCCAATCGGAGCTGAAGATTAAATACATTCAATTTGGATGTTAAATCATTTGGAAAGTCCACATCAGACAACCAATTTGGATCACCGCGTTGTTTGGGACTTTAACCCAAACACGGAAACATTCCTGGCAGATGAGAGCATGATCATTGCAACCCTCTTTCGTTGTAAGCAGATTATCCTCGTCGCAAGAGTAGGCTGAGGCAGTCAACATCCAGTTAACCAGGAGGCGATTTCAAAACTAAGTCAGGCAATGCAGCGCGCATGAATGAATTTCATAAATGTTCGATAAGCAGGCATAGCATGTGATAAGATAATCAATTACCTCAGCACACTGACTGATGGTCAGTTATTGAGCGGGAATTCAGAATGCAGAAGTTCGCGGGTATTTGGACAGAACCATTACACCACACTCACGCTCACCCTCCTTTTGGTTGTAAGAATTTTATTGGCTTACCAGTATGAACCACACTAAAGTACAAAATACTTTTCCGCATTTTTTTTAGCCACGGAAAAAGTCAACATATTAAGGAATAATGTGGCAACAAGTGCCGAGGGAATCAACCTACATGTGCAGTACTCTTCATACCAGCGACAAAACGTCAATGAGTCTTTCACACTCTACATGTTGCTTGATTCCCACACGGCAGGCTGACATGCTACAATTCGACATGCCAGTGCCGTTTGAAATCCTTATGCATTCTTGAGGGAATATAGCTAATTAACCTATGATTTAGCCTATTTTATAGAAATGTTTGCACCTGTGGCTGAACAGGGTTAATTGAAGAAACACATTCTGCTCCCCTACAGCCTTTTAGCTAAATAATACACAACTTAAGTACATACCCTGGATGTTCTTAAGAATGTGCCCCTACCTGGATGGGTTCAATCTGTGGCCCTGTTTTTAATTTTTTTGGTGGGGGGGGCTTTGGGGGTGAACCCTGATAGGAAGTTGATTGAGGCATGTATTGCATGTACACAATAGGAGGACGAAACGAAAACTGCAGTGATTTGAAGGTCATAAGTTTGTTTCCCCGCAAAATAGATCAAAATTACAGCCTCCCAAAGTTTGTCAACTGAGTAGCATCTCGTTGAGAAAAATAACATTTATTTGCAGCACTTAAAGGCGGAAGAATTGTACTATAAAGTTTCATGTATAATGTGTGCACTGTCAAAGCAAAGAGGGCTGCCGTCCCAAAAAACATAAGCCTTGCACCATACTTTCGGTCTGTGGTTGAGCAGGCCACATGACCACAGCACGTATTTTTGAATTGTTCACCAACCAGGACCTCCTGCAGCGAATAGCTATAACACGCATATGCATAGTGATGTGCAGAGGTCATTATATGCAATGGTCGAAGTGGGTAGGACAGGAGGCATACCCAAACTTTTTTGATTTATGAGAAACGGTTCCACTAGATTTTGTGAAAAGACAACCTCAGGCCGGTTAATGCCGATAATTTAAACGCGATTTATTCTTTTTGAGAGACATTGCAAGGGAGTTACCATCTGAGCTGTGACGTGTGTGCTTTTCGGGAGAGTTATATATAAAAAAGTGCACTACATAGTCTGGATATTATTAGAATCTATGGGGCATATTTATACTCCGTTTGCGCAAAATTTGCGTCGTTTTTTTCGACGCAAATTCGGCACAAAACTAACGCCATGTTTATACTTTGGCGTTAGACGCGTCTAGCGCCAAAGTATGAGGAAAGAGCGTCATTTTTTTGCGTGAACGCCTTCCTTGCGTTAATGAGATGCAAGGTAGGCGTTCCCGTCTAAAAAAATGACTGCGACGCAAATGCGTCGTATTTATACTCCCGGGCAAAAATCACACCCGGGAGTGGGCGGGGCCAAAAACCCCGCATTTGCGCCTCTTTTTAACGCCTGGGTCAAGGCAGGCGTTAAGGGACCTGTGGGCTCAAAATGAGCCCACAGCTGCCCTCCCATGCCCCCTGGCACCCCCCCTGCCACCCTTGCCCACCCCAGGAGGACACCCAAGGATGGAGGGACCCATCCCAGGGACATTCAGGTAAGTTCAGGTAAGTATAATTTTTATTTTTTTTTATATTTTTTTTTTGGCATAGGGGGGCCTGATTTGTGCCCCCCTACATGCCACAATGCCCAATGACCATGCCCAGGGGACATAAGTCCCCTGGGCATGGCCGTTGGGCAAGGGGGCATGACTCCTGTCTTTACTAAGACAGGAGTCATGTAAATGGCGTCTGGGCGTCGTTAAAAATGTCGCAAATCGGGTGGAGGCGATTTATTTGCCTCAACCTGACTTGCCCCATTTTAAGACGCCCTAACGCCATTTTTCCCTACGCCGGCGCTGCCTGGTGTACGTGGTTTTTTTCCACGCACACCAGGCAGCGCCGGTCTGCTAGCGCCGGCTAACGCCATTCAATAAATACGGCGCCCGCATGGCGCTTCAGAATGGCGTTAGCCGGCGCTAATCTTTTTGGCGCAAAACTGCGATAGCGCAGTTTTGCGTCAAAAAGTATAAATATGGCCCTATATTTTGGAAGCACCATTATCTAAAACATGTTTGTGCATTTTTATAACAATCTATCTTATATTGCATGTAATTCAAGTTTAAAATAATGACTTACAAATTCACAGTGCTTTGTCACAGGCTTCGACCTCGTAGCACTAAATATATACAAGTCTCTATTCTCCACTGCACCAACCAGGTTTCATTTCAGTGAGTATCTGGTTATACGCACAGACCTCTGCAGTGCATCAACTAATTGTGGTTTTAAAATGTGCATTAGTACGTTGCCCATTCATCAACCTAACGTGAATTTATTTTTCACTTAATCTGCGTGTTATTTTATTTTAGTTATCTGAAGGTGAAATATTAAACAACATTTGCAGAATATTTTGTTTTATCAGCCAACATTTGACCTTGCTCCCATTGTATGCAGCATCACAGTTCCCTTACTTTTTTAATGCACTTCCACCGCTGTTTATTTGTGCTCCTATTTTTCTTCCTATTAGTCGTACATATTGTGTGAGTTTGGCACTCCTCTTTCCCTGAAATAGGTGAACACTAGTGAAGATCTTATGTTGGAGAATTGAAGAAGTCTTTCTGGCCAGCTGTTTCCTCCTCACATAGCACTTTCATATATGCTCACCATGTGTCTACACTTAGGACAATGTAGCAGGACTAGTTCATTGTGCAATCTTATAACTGTATGCTAATTAAGATTATTTTGAGATTAGTGAGATAGGATTTTCAAATAGTGTTGTGAAGCTACAGGTGAAAATTATCTTGTCACAATTAGGAGTTGTGCGTAACTTTTTGTGAATGATAGCATGAGGGAAATGGTAAGAGTTCTGAGTTCTGATTTTGACAAATGATCATGTGCAATTCAAATTTTGCCATCTTGCTTCTATCACCTACCGTATGCCCAACCTTGTTTAAAAAAAAAAAGTTTTTTAGGTTCTTTCAATAATTATCAGTAGTTAATTTGTGCCAGTGGCTGCTGGTTAGCACTACTGGCACCTATTTCATCCAATCAGTACTCTTTGTCACAACCTTGCTCTGCCCCGATTCAATCGGCAGCTGATTTAATTAACAAAACAATGGGAGACAGGAGATTAATTCCACAAAGCTAAAAAAAATGGAAGTATGGTCAATACAGTAGTCCTTCAGCATTTAGGGCCATATGTACGAACACATTTTCCCATAGACACAGAATGGGCAAAACCCTTTGCTAAGTCTGGCCGTTAGAGTATTGGCATCCCTTCTACTATTTGCATAATTTACAAGGGAAATAAAGATAACTGTTATCCCTTACTTATGTAGGCAAGCTGCCTTTTGGCCAGACTGACTGTATAACAAACAGGTCGACCATCTGTCAGAGGTAGTCAGAAGCTCCAGCTGGTAAGGACATTTCAGTATTAGGAAGTAAGAAAGGTAATTGCTGCTCTCCAAAATAATTGTGGTACCAGTGCTTATTTTTAAATTTATTTTTTAAATTGAACAGTAATAATTATTCCGCAATATAATGTGAAGCCACTGGCAGGATTCCTTCCATTTCATGTCTTAGATTTACTTCTCAGACTCACAGGGACAGGAAAGGGTGTTCGATTTACTTCTCTTTTGGTGAATTTCATCAAATTTCCTGAATGTTTTCATTCCCAAACCCTGCAGATTTTACTGATTTATTTTCACCTTCTCACATGCAACATTGTTCTCCACAGCGAAATAATTTTCACTGCATTACTACGTATTTTTTATTCTAATCAAACTCAGTAACCGACAAAAAAAAATCATATTTATTTTGTACAAGATATCTTCTAGCGTAGTCTTCATACCAAAAATGACAAATGTATGTAGATTATTTTTTCGGCACTTAATCCTTTTGCAGAACCTTCCTATGCTTGATAGTTTAGTGCAATAGAAGAATACAAAGGAGACAATTCAGAACATATATTTATGAGCATGGAAAGTAGAAGTAATGAGTACTCTTTTACATACATTTCCATGCCTTTATCAATAGGTCCCGAAACGGTCAAGTCATTACTTGTGCAAAGAGGGCATAGTCCTTTCTTTTTTATATAATTGTATATAAATCTTCCTTGAATATTCAAAATTTATTGCATTTTACTTGTTTTGTGGCCAATTACAAGTATTCTACTTTATGTTCTCCAGAATGGCTTTATGAATAGATCTGTAACGGTTTTCTGAGGAGTATGCTTTATGTTAAGCCAACTTTAATGGCAAATAAAGATACATGCTGCATAACTTGTAGCAATATCGCAATTTTTACACAGACTTGGCAGATCCCCACTTTTCATACAGAAAACAGAGCATCTCTACATTTTGACTAGAGCATCTGAGTCCTGAACAGAAACTGGGACATCAAAAAGCATAAAACCAGTTAATTGCCACCAGTGCCATCATCTCAATTAATCATTGATTATCTGCACTTCATCAAGAAGCCTCTTCTAGTATCTCACCTGACTGCAAAAGTAATGCTTTCCATCTTTGTTGTTATTTTATTTTTTCTAAGATAAATTGCTATCAGGCACCTAAAGCTGTCTACTCAAAACGCAACTCCTGAAGCCTTATGCTCTGTCAAAGTATACTTACTTAAATAATAGGCTACTACCATATTATTGACCAGTTAGCAGTTTCTCAACAACAACAATACATGGGTCCTACGGTGTCCATATCACTATACTATCAGACTCTTAACCACTTAGAACACTAAGAACATAGGACCACACTTAGAATCAGAATGACAGAACACTCACAAATGTGATGGAGTAACCTGTCTGCCAAACGCTCAATCTGCTTGACTCATTTAGAGTCGAGCAGACTGTCAGCTTTCTCTTAGTGGAACCCCCATTATTCTGTTAACAGAATGCTTTGTTTGTGGTCCAAATGGTGTAAGAGCTGTTGGGTTGGAACAGCAACCACTATAATGGCTGTTCATAGCAATGTACGGAGATCTCCACTGACAAGCAGGGGCTCTGTAATTTTGGAGGATGGTAATCCATCAGGGTGGCATACGCAATGTCCTCATAAATCCTGGTAGACTGCAATCCGTTTGCCAAACGTAACATCTGGCTCATAATAAGTTATGAGCCTCCTTATCTACTTCTTTATTTATGTATTCATAAACATGACCCATGTGTGAAGTATATGCCTAATGATATGTAGATGCTTTCGGTCAGAATTGTAGACAATATGTAGGACACAACTTTTATGTCAGATGATATAATATATCAACAATAGTCTGGTACCACACCATATTGAAGATTGTGGAAGGTCAGGTCACTGCTCTCATTATTGTTGGCCTTTCCACGAATGTCTGACTGTTAACCCAGGAAAGATTTCTTCTTCAGGAAATCTCTAAAACAATGTGAACAAATGATAATGATTCATGCAAAAAATATGGAAGACTAGTAGATAGGTAGCCATATCAGAGGAACATACTGGTACAGTATTAATATGGCAAATTCCAAACAGCCAAAACTGTTACTGAGGTCAGACATTTGCTACCACTACACATACAGTGGCTCTGTTAAAATAATTTAGAACCATTAGTATGATCAAAGAACCAGAAGATATCATTAAATTCAAGCCACTTGACAGAATTATATTTTCAATGATAGGCAAATGATATTGGATAGATTTCGAGAATACATGGTATGTAGGTACATAAGATATACGTAGGACTGTTCTTATTGGGCATGTAGGAGTTTATTATGTAGGATAGAAACAGCTACTAAATTCCCAAGAAGAAACGTGACTCTACACTTCCAGAGTCACATATTATTATGTGAAGTTTTATAAAGTAACCAGTGCTATAAGAGGGAAATGGCTCCTAGCTGCAGGCGAACATCAAGAATGATGCTTTCAAGATCAGATGTCCATCAATTCTAATATGTCGTAATGAAGCATCCTCAATGTCTCTGACTTCTCTTTAGACAAGGAGCAGAAGACATAGAGGTTGGAGTCATGTACCACCAATGAATGAAAACTATTCAAAACAAAACAAAACACGTGGTACAGCCTTCTTAGCATCCTCAGTAAGACAACAGGCCCCAAGAAATCAAGCATAGCAGCACATGGAAGGAGGAAAGAACTTCAGAGAGATCGGGTGGAGCAACTGTTTCTCAGGGAGACCCAAATACAGTGCAAGAAACCAAAGACAGAGACACCACTCAGGAAGTAGAAGACAGGGATGTAGAATCATACCAGGATGCCAGGATTCCACAACTGCCACAGCTGAACGAGGAGACTGATGGCTCCCTTTAGCCATCACAAATGTAGAAGTATGCTTCCCCATCATGAACCGAGGATGGGTCCGAGGATGGGTCACAAATCAGGCAAGTACTCAAAAAAGAAAAATTAACTCCTTAAGGAATGGAATCTATCTTCCAAGAAATGCTTATAAAAGCTATATTATTCAATTT
Source organism: Pleurodeles waltl (assembly GCF_031143425.1). Taxonomy (NCBI): domain Eukaryota; kingdom Metazoa; phylum Chordata; class Amphibia; order Caudata; family Salamandridae; genus Pleurodeles; species Pleurodeles waltl. Next base: position 754,910,519 of record NC_090436.1, read on the forward strand.
GTATTAATTGTTCCACTATCTTCTGCACATTTTACACTGCACTGCCTGCAACTTTAATTCCTCCACCAGTATAATTAATTAACAACAATAACTTTTTCTTGTCTCTCACCCCGCCCTTATGCTTTCGCCATGATTTATATAAATACTGTTTGTTTTGAATGTACCTGTGTGTATTTTTACTGACACTTACCCCCGAACCTTTTTCATAAGGGAGTTCAGAGGGGATATTACAATATACTTCACATTTCCAATTTTAATTCCACCTGATATACTGGGTTGCCCTTGTTCTTTATGCTTTACTTTACAAGGCGTGCACAAAATTGACAGCAATATGGCTTCCCTTCGTCCTAGATAACTGCCTGCATCCCTTTGACCTTGGAAGAGCCAACCATCTATAGTTTATTAAACTATATGGTACTATAGTACATTGACAATGCATAGTGTTTTGTTGTCACATGAGTCTTTAGGACTTTGGCATCACAATGTACTAGGCTCTCCTGTTCTTTGGGAATGAATACAGGGCATAGTTTTCCCTATGAGGAATGGTGTGTGTGCACTTCATGGGCGCAAATCACCGATTTGGCATATACCAGAGTAGAACAGCACCAGCTGCTTGGATGCTACTGTCCCAGATATTATAGCTGGCGCAAGAACACAACAAAAAGATAATTCCAGGGTTTCTGTTTTAAGGACAAAATTTGATTACAACTGGCCAGAGATTAATGAAGTATTGAATAATGCGTGATCAAGTGGCAAAAGTTTTAACACTCTAAGCTAAAAATTAAATCACTGAGCACCGCTTCACATACACCAGGACCTGCCAACCTCCCCAAAACCTGCAGTTGAGGAGTGCTGTGGGCACAGAATACGGGGGAGCGTGTTGAATCAATGCGTGGGATGCCTCAGTAGTGCAATGGTAGTCCCAGCAGTGGCAGTGGGAGGCGCTCTCACAAAAAATGGGCGCTGGCGCTTATTATTTTCAGAATATTCACAGGGATAGCCCTAGGATCATCGAGCTTTACTGCTTCTTCTTTTAAATAAGTACTATTGTATAATTACACTCTTTGCATGTAGTAGGTTAACCAAATGATGATCAATAGGCAGGGAAGCTGAAACTTTCTCTCTTTTTCTAATTAGTGCAGTATGTATTTTAACATTGATATTTTTCTTTACTGCAGTGCAACAATGTACTTCTTTCTTCCCTATGCCTTTCGACGAATCATTACTTTTCAATTGTATCAAGGAAACAAAAAGTAAAGGTTATCCAAGTGGAATCAGATTTTACAAATGTGAACGTCTTTGTTTTTTTCCTAAATGTGGTGTTAACATTGAATTTCACCGAATTTCATTTAGTTTGAAAAGTAATTTTTGCACTATGGCATTTACCTTTCCAATTTCTTTCTGTTTCCGCCTGGCTGCTAAAACGTGTCCCTTCTGGCAGTCTACAGAGCGGTGATTCAATGCAAGGGGCACAGCTCATTTGGGTTTTCTTCCGCCGGAGGGAGGAAGAAAGGGTCGAGCATGAGACATGCAGTGTTGTCTACAGAGATAAATTTCATTCTGAATCCATCAGGAATACCATTAAAATGATTGAGTGACAGTAGAAAATTGATGCGGGATAACCAGAGCAGACAGACAACGCGCGCTGCCTTCAGTCTCGGTAACAGGAGGTACTACCTTTAAACATTTTAGAAACTCAGCTTCAGACATTTTATGTTATGAATCGGTGAATTTGCTTATTAGCTGTTACAAAATTAACTCCAAACTTAACTCTGTGTGTAAAAAATTAAAAAGGGCCTTAAAAAGTATTTAGCTCTCATTCCTTATCACAGGCACATACATCCCCACACCGCAGAAAGCGTCTTAGATGATAGCGCTGCTTTTAAAATCCATCGATAAATGACTTTAACCACAGCAGATTTAATAGTGGGGAACGAACATTTAATAAAATAAATGTATTGAACTACAGCCAGTTAACTAAACTGTTGTTAGTGGATTTTTGTCTGTGCTGTTCATTCTATAATTAATGAGGTATTAATACTCATAAATATGGTTACAAGGGTACCGCAGAACTAAAAAAACAGTCCTAAAAAATTCATGAACAACTTGAACAGTTAAAGTATTCTATTCGTGCTTCAGATAGTCAGTCCAGTAAATGTGCTGATGTAGCAACAGCCACAGCCAGGCTGTTTCCTCTCCTTTGTGACTTTTTCAAGGCTGTAAAGTATATAAAAATAAAACAAACAAGCAGACAGAATTTATAAAAAAAACCTTTGAGAAAAATGACAGAGAAACAAGCGTTATTAAACCTTATCCCTTTGAGCCATGTGGTAGTTGAGGAATATGTCTTCCTGCTCAAAAAACGTGCTCAAAAACCAGATTACCGAGTACCTTGTAAACAAAAAGGGGGAAAAAAATACCAGGTTGAGACAAGTGGCCACCAAAAGAATGTTAGTTTGCTAGGAGTGTGTATCACAATAGTGAAAAACAGCTGCTGCCCAAGGTGTGTGATACATTAAGTATCATAAAACAGGAGGGATAAGAAAGATGGCATACGTGTGCAGGACCATCCTGTCAGAAATGGGGTCTTTGGTTGGCAGTCAGGTTACCCCCTGTCCAAGCAAGGACCCTCACTCTAGTCATGGTAAGTCATACACAATCCAAATTATCCTGGTAGCTTGGCACTGAGCAGTCAGGTTTAACTTAGAAGGCAATGTGTAAAGTATTTGTGCAATAAACCATACAATACCACAATATAACACCACAATAATACACCACACAGTGTTTAGAAAAATATGTAATATTTATCTGGATAAATGCAGGTCAAAAACGATTAAAGATTAAATAAGAAAATGTAGGGATATTACCGAAAGTGATATCAAGTGTCTTTTGAATTAAAAGATTACTGTAAAAGCAATAAAAGGTGTCTTAATTTCTCCTAGAAACAACAAGTGTCTCTTACAGGGCAAAGTACCTGGTTTGTGCTGAAAAATCTTCCGAAGGGATCGCAGAGGAGGAGATGCTTGGAAAACAGTGAGTGTGCGTCGGTTTCACCCCTTCGCACACAGACTTACGTCATTATTTTCCACGCGGGGAAGACATTGCGTCGACTTCCAGCATGCAGACTTGGATCTTCTTTTGGTTGCAGGGTTTTCAGACGCTCCGGGGACAATGTGTGGAATCTTGGGCTTGCGGAGCGAAGTCACAATGGCTGCATTGATTCTGGTAGGCAATGCGTGGAATTTTCTTCCACACGGCAGGCGCTGCATCGATTCCTCTCTGGAAGTCAGGTATCATCGTTCTGAGTCGGCTTGCGTAATCTAGTAGGGCTGTGTATTGAAGTTCCGGTCGCGTCGCTGGCGCTGCGTCGATCTTCTTCTTGTCAGGATGCAGGCTCTGGTTCAGGGTTCTTCTCCAGGAAATGTCTGAAGTGGTAGGGCAGAGGCCCTATTTTTATACCCAAATGTGCCTTTGAAGTGGGGGAGACTTCAAAGAGTGGCTTAGAAGTGCACCAGGTCCCCTTTCAGTTTAATCCTGTATTCCAGGGTCCCAGTAAGGGGTGTGGCAGTCCTAAGTGTGAGAGCAGGCCCTCCACCCTTCCAGCCCAGGAAGACCCATTCAAACTGCAAATGTATGCAAGTGAGGCTGAGTATCCTTTGTTTGGGGTGTGTCTGAGTGAATGCAGAAGGAGCTGTCAACTAAACCCAGCCAGACGTGGATTGTAAGGCACAGAAAGATTTAAATGCAGAGAAATGCTCACTTTCTAAAAGTGGCATTTCTAAAATAGTAATATTAAATCCAACTTTACCAGTCAGCAGGATTTTGTATTACCATTCTGGCTATACTAAATATGACCTTCCCACTCCTTTCAGATCAGCAGCTACCACTCAAATAATGTATGAGGGGAGCCCCAATGTAACCCTATGAAGGGAACAGGCCTCACAGTAGTGTAAAAATGAATTTAGGAGTTTTACACTACCAGGTCATGTAAACTACACAGATACATGTCCTGCCTTTTGCCTACACAGCACCCTTCCCAAAGGGGAGTTTTAGGATTGGCAAGTACTTTTAAACTCCAAGTTGATTTGGAAACTGCATACACAAGCCTTGCAATGGCAGGCCTGAGACAAGGTTAAGGGGCTACTGAAGTGGGTGGCACCATCAGTGCTGCAGGCCCACTAGTAGCGTTTAATGTATAGGCACTGGGCACATATAGTGCACTCTACTAGGGACTTATAAGTAAATAAATAGCCCAATTGGATGTGATCCAATGTTACCATGTTTAAAAGGAGAGAGCAAATGCACTTTAGCACTGGTTAGCAGTGGCAAAGTGTGCAGAGTCTAAAAACCAGCGAAAACAGTATCTCAAAAGTGGAGGGAGGCAGGCAAAAAGTTAGGGGTGAGCACCCTAAGGCTGTCAGGTCTAATACATCCCAACACAGATTAAGTGTTATGGCTGCTGCAGGCCGCAGTCAACCAGCCTTGCTTTTGGTCCAGCTTGTAGCTTATCCTGCCTATGGCTAGTTGACAACTGTTTTTTTAATAAGTCAGAACGTAAGCATTGCACGAGGATGAAGCTGGTCTCTGTATATGACCGACAATATATAGTGGTCAATCCTAACTTTTGTCTTTGACCTGGTCTAGCACTACCAGATAACCCATTGTTGGCAATTTATTCTTTTTGGTGTTTTTTTTTTTATTTAAAACATTAAAAAATCATATTTCAGCTACATTTATTGTGTTTTTGTTGTTTTGGTGTCATTTTGTTTACTGAAGTATTTTCTATTTTTTCTAAATTAGTGTGTGATGTGTTTTCACTTTAATACTGCTCTATAAAAAATATACACATTGCCCCTAAGTTAAGCCCGACTGCTTTGTTCCATGCCACCAGAGGGCTAAGCAAAGGTTTATTTAGTGACTTCTCAGTTCACGCTGATATGGATTTTGATTATTATTTGGAGTGGATTCTCACTTGCCTCAACTAATACTCAATTTTTTATAAACTACTACCTGAAACTTAACACTAAAGAAGAGTTTTGGGGAAACAAAAGAAGAGGTTAGTGGTAAACGTTCCATGGTATGATTTGTTCCCCTTTGAATAACCAGTTTTACAATCATATTCTAATACACCTCGAGAACATTGCTGACAATCGAGAAAACCTTACCTGTACTATTGAAAACAAATTATTTTTATAAGTGACATACGCCAAAATAGTATCTGGAACAGTACTGCACAGCTAAAACCTAACTTAATTAAAGGGGCCACAACAAGGCAATGGAAACAGTAAGGTGTCCAACGTCTAGTTCATTGTAAGCCAATATTGCAAATAATAAGGCCTTGCATTCAGTTATTATATTATGCTGTGAACACAATTGCCAGGCAGTGCGATATACGTTTCATTATACTCAAAATATGTAATGAAAAAGAAGGCATGATGATCATAAGCAAATCTTTAGCAAACGGCAAAACATAATCTTGTGTTGTAGGATCTTTAGTCTGAGAAAACTTCGAGGATATAGTTGTCTTGCAAATGCAAATATCCCCAAGTTTAATTCAGTTAATAAAACATAGAAATAGGTATCTTGCTTTTCAATTAAAATGTAAAAATGTCATTATTTCAGACATTTCCATAAAACACTTTCGCCAGTTAATGTTTGCTGGACAATTATTTTACCAGCAAAACACTTACAGCATTTATTAAAGTAACAGAGTTTGACCGAAATTATGAAAAATAATGTTTTAAAAGTACCCAGTTAAATCAAGAAATAAATGTACCTGTAAAACAATTTAAAACATTTTTAGCATCATAACTAAACTAAACAAATTTTGCAGCAAAGTCCGCTGTAATTTTTTTCTGTAAGTTTAAGTATTATCTTCTATTTCTCAAATATCTTCATTACTAAATCTCATATTGTTACTGCTCTCTTCATTCAAGGGTACTAGAATGTTGCATCAGATGGCTATACTGTGAAAAAGTAAGTTTGCAGACCTTTGCAGATGAGAAGAGCAGGTCAGCCAAAATGACTTAAAGATAGCAGAACATGTTTTTTAAATACCCTTAAATTTTGTTTTATATCTTCACACGTGAACGGTTTTCGCTTTTTTTCTGTCTAAATTTTGGATGCAGAACAGGAGTGACCAATCATGGTGTCAAAGGAGCATCCTTGGCTCGTGCTAAAAGGACAGCAGTATTTTAAAGACATAGGTTACAGAATGCTAAAGCTTTGTAATCAGTGCAATCGTGTACTGAGCAGGAAAAGTAAGGTTGGCATTGGCAAAATGTGAAGGGGAAATCTGCATTGCATATCGCTTACATATTCTCTGAATATGTCTTTTGTCGTTTCTGTATATCTATTTCCTTCCTTTTGGAGGTTCGAGCCAACTATATTTCCAAATTAGGCTTGCTAAAATACGGCATTAATAGAATTAACTAAAGCACAATACTTTTGGAACCTAATTGTAATGAGCCATATCACACATGACAGTATTCAGAACCTGCCCTGGAATGAGACAGAAATTATGCTATGAAATACCTGTGGCAATGGCAATTGCTCCCTGTAACTAGCCAGATCTGATTTGATTTGATTTGCAATTAATAGAGCTCTTAATTACCCAATGGCCATTCTGATGCCAAGTGGCTGTAACTGAAGCCAAGAGAAATTTCCAACAGCTGTCACTTAATGGTGAGGACTTAATATTTTGTGAAAATGTTAGTGGTGTTTCTGGGGATATAGGGCCGGCAATTGTCAGTTCCAGTGTTTGGTTCCCAAAACAGCATGGCCTCGGGCACTGTCTCTATGGATGCGAACGTCAGTAGAGATGGAAATTCCTATGCATATATGCAAAACATAAAAGTGCCACAATCTAAACAGCTGCTCCCACACCAGTAAATAAACCAGGGCACAAAGATAAAACGAATTACCATAATTAAGAAGTGATTTTATGAGCTCTGAATGTCTCATTATTAGCTGTGCTAACTTGATAAATGGGACATGCTGGTGAGTCCAAGAAAAAAGAGCCACAGATATTTTTCTATTTGTTCATGAAAAAGTTAGACATGGTGTCACAGAGTGACAATGATGAGGGCGTCATGGGACTGCAACAATTGTGAGTGAAAAGCACCTCAACAATACTGAAAATCCCCTTAGCTGAGTTGATAGTTGTTGCTCAGATGAGACATGGAATAGTAAATCTGATATCTCCAGAGTCCAACACAATCTCTACTTCGCTTAGAACAGAGTGGGAATAGTACATTTGATCCCTACAATGTTGAACACTTTCCGTCCATTCTCAGTTTGACATAGCAACAGTAACACTGACTCATTTAAAGTTCAACACTTTCCATACTATTGCTTAGTAAAGACTGGTAATATCTGTTTGTTTTAATAGTTTTGAAAATATATTTTAATTTGAAATTTGTGAATTTATTATTTATTTTTTGGAATACACGATTTTATGTTTTATATAATTTGCTATATGTGTTTGCTATATGCACATTTTTATTTGTTCTTATTGTTATCATTATTATTACAATGTTAATGTAATTTAGGTTTAATGGTTGTCTAAATATTGTTTTATTTATTTTTAAGAATATACGTATACCGGTCATTTTGAAATGCTTTTTAATTGGTAGTTTTTATTACTTGTAGGTATGCTATTATTTTAAACTTCAAGTAATACATTAAATCAAATTCAATTTAATTCTGTAGCAAAACTCTCCTCATTTAATTTCCTGGGTGATTTTTACCTTACAAACTATCTAATTTGGGACTTTGGGCTGTAAGTGAGTGTCACAAATTGAGTTTCAGTCACGGTAAACTTTGTGAAAATGGACTGAAAGTGTTATTCGTCAGTGTCTGCCTTTTCAGATAAGGTCTTATGCTGCGCAGCTAGGCTAAGAGGCTCTGGGCTGATTTCATGTGAACACAGGAGCACTCTTGTATGCACATATGTGCAAGCTGATCGTGTGAGACTGCTGTGTAGCTCAGCCTGTACCTGCGAACAGTTAACCTGTTGCAGAGGGGACACTTTAAGGAAAGGTTCTGATTTGAGGTAAGCCTATAATGTGAGTGGATATTAATAGTGTACAGCTATAGTTCTTACTGAAAGTCTGCGTTATTTATTGAATAACACATTATGAGCCAAAGCTACACCAAAGTACATTTTTGTCCAAGTTAGGCCTAGAGTGTCTCATGAGGTATCAATCCTAGGATAAACAGACATCACAAGCACAGATCCACTGTCACTTTTGTAGTAGGTGTACTCCTCATGACATTTTGAGAATTAGTATGATATTGTCATGACTCAGCAATATCCACATTCCATGACTTTGTCTCTCTTACTGGGCCAATTTAATTACTCTGCTGGCCAGCAGAAGGATCAAAAGCCGTCTTTCACGAAAGACCCATTAACAGTGTTTGGCTCAGCTCCTGGGAATTGAGGGAGTGGGGATGAACTTTGCATCTGCACCTGACATGGGCAAGTACAATCCCAACGAAACAAAAGAGGAAGGCCAGACTGTAGAACGAAACACTGGAGGGACCCCTCTTCGAAGTTTTGGTGAAAAGGGATCATGCAGCTGTTTCAGTTGTAAGTGGGACTTAGGTTTACAGGGGAGGTCTTTCCATAAACCACTTGTAGTCATCATGTGGAAATCATGTGGAATGCTGTGCAGAGGGCTTTGGTCAGGGGTAGAGTTGTGATAGGTCACCCTGGGAGTGGGAAGACGAGCCTAACTTCTAGAATTTTTCACACCCATTTAAAAACCTCTCCACAAGTGTGAAACACTTGAAAACTCACTGAACCTGGGAAAAACAACTGTGAAAGAATGCCAAGCTAGAAGTAGATGACACCTGATGACACTGAGAAGATGGATTGAAGAACGTTGACTTTAACTGGCACCCAGGATTGGAATTGGCATCTCCAGGGACAAGGACTCTGACTGCTTGTCTCTTAGCAATACTAGAGGGAATGAACCTGCAGGGTTCCTCCTGAAACTTCTACAGCCTTGTCTTGTACAAGTGCACCCATTCCACAGAGGGAGGCCACTGACTTTACTGTTGAAACACAGATGCCCTGCAAAACGTTTAAAGCTGGGGCCTGGGAAGTGTGGAGTTCTGTTTGTTGGCTATGGAGGAACTGTGGGAGACTCCCCCAAAAAAGGAGAGAGCATCAAGAGCTCATGCAGGACTAGTGAAGAAAGCTTTCAAATCAAGTTTCATAATGAAAAGCAAATTTAAATGCTTTCAGGGCCTAGAAATGTCCCCATATGAACAATGGGAGAGAGAAAGCGGAATGGCTGGCTCCCACATTGGCCACTGGAATCGGACCGCATACGAGGGAACCTGCTGGGACACATGGTCACTAAGCTTCTTTTGGCTCACAACAAAAAAGGCATGTGTGTGCTCTGGGTGGGACTAGAGCACCTGTAAGGAATGTGAAGTAAAGCTTTAGGCTGCATGCTGAAAGGAAAAAAAGGCTTGAGTACACTGCAAAGGCTGTGATGAGATATTTACAAGTGGGTCTGAGGAATACCCCATAAACTCCTGAATGGGCTTCAGGATTACCTAATTTGTCTTTGGTGGTGCACACAAGGGGCAATACACCAGCAACATTGTTAAGGAGCGTATGGGGGCTGCCAGAGGAGCAGCATCCCCATCAGAAGACACCACAAAAGTTGCTTCAAGTCTCGCTATGGGTTGCATTGGTTAACTTGAGAGACGTTTGCTTGGTTTCATATATCTCCCTCATCCTGCAGTTTTGTACATGTGTTTTAGAGTGCCCTCTACTAGCTGTTCCCAAAGCTGCAGTGGCATCAGTTTAGCAGTAGAAATAAGACTCTGGGATGCATGTTATTCAATGTAATGCCTTATTGACAATGTTAATGATTGTCAATGCAAGGTTTTATATTACAATGAATAGGACTGAATGTTGATAGCATCCCCACTGATTTCAATGCTGCTGTAATTATAGATTATAATATAGCTCTGCTTTTACTAATGATACACTGACAAAGTCAGTAGGCCTGCCTCATTGATAATGGCAGCCTTGTATATTGGATATTTTATCTAAAGTAGGTGGGGTGTTTGCGATTATGGGTTCAGGGATTTCTAGGGCTCTAAAGGGTCAGGCCAAATGTATTTCCATCTACTTGATTTCATATATTTGTAATATGTTTGTAATAAGATACTTTTCTTTTTTATAAGACAAAACACTGCCTTCACAATAATTCTTTGAGTGTTGTTGTTTTGCACCAGTGACCTGGGGTGCTGGGCCATGCCACCTCCCATAAATAGGCCTCTGAATGCTTCACTTTTTCTACAACAATTGCTATAATGTGGTAGATGGTTCCCGGTTAAGAGACTTAGGGGGTCATTCCAAGCTTGGCGAGCGGCAGGAGCCGCCCGCCAAGCGGGAACCGCCAGAAGACCGTACCGCGGTCAAAAGACCGCGGCGGTCAAAAGACCGCGGCGGTCATTCTGGGTTTCCCACTGGGCTGGCGGGCGACCGCCAAAAGGCCGCCCGCCAGCCCAGCGGGAAACACCCTTCCACGAGGATGCCAGCTCCGAATGGAGCCGGCGGAGTAGAAGGGGTGCGACGGGTGCAGTAGCACCCGTCGCGAATTTCAGTGTCTGCTAAGCAGACACTGAAATTCTAAGTGGGGCCCTCTTACAGGGGCCCCTGCAGTGCCCATGCCATTGGCATGGGCACTGCAGGGGCCCCCAGGGGCCCCACGACACCCCATACCGCCATCCTGTTCCTGGCGGCCGAAACCACCAGGAACAGGATGGCGGTATGGGGGTCGGAATCCCCATGGCGGCGTGGCAAGCTGCACCGCCATGGAGGATTCCCCTGGGCAGCGGAAAGTCGGTGGTACACCGCCGACTTTCTGTTTCTGGCCGCGACTCTACCGCCGCAGTCAGAATGCCCAAAGGAGCACCGCCAGCCTGTTGGCGGTGCTCCCGCGGACCACGGCCCTGGCGGTTTTTACCGCCAGGGTCAGAATCAGGCCCTTATTACTTGAGTAGGACTCACTTCCATTACAGCTGATAACCCAAATTCTTGCAAATGCTAGGTGTGGTACATTCAGTGTATTTACCTTTTTGATGATATTATGGTCCACAATATTTTTGTCTCAGCATTTTTGAGGTTTATGCACAAAGTATATAAGCACAATATTTTGGTTCATGATATGTTTTTGTGATGTTTGTGTATCTTAATATTTTTGGTCTCAATATTATGTCATTTAACTGATTAAGAGGAAGTGGAGATGTACCATAGATAAGAACAGTTGGAGTATTATGAAGCACAATAATGAAAGTTATTGCACTAATGAAAGAGGCATCAATACACAGGGGTTGATATGACACAATATATATTGTATGCAATATTTGCTGGAGACATGTAACAGTTTACTTTTGCAATAGTACTGGTAGCAGAGCAACATCGGCAAAACATGAGTGAAATATATTATTAGTTGTATGGTTTCTGTTATGCTGTATCTCAATTTAACCAACATATGGCTGGGAGATTTTTTAATTATTATAGTAATAGCAGGCATGTTTACAAAATGCTGTGTAGTTTATTATTTTTTGCTTTCCTCACAAACAGCAATTGTTTATGCCACAGCCTTGACCACATTCTTTGATATGTCTTTAGTAGATTGTAGCCAAGATATTGATATGCCCATGAAAGTGGCAAATGGTTAACTGCACTTGAGCTGGAACACTCTTCAGAGAGACATTCTAGATTGTGGCATCTGCTCCTAAAATTGCAAGGCTTCTGAAAAATCTTGGTGTTGATAACCTGTGATTGTAGGAAAATTGCTGTTTTATGTGGCACAATCACTGCCCAAAGGTGTTGGAGCACTTTATATGAGCACATTTTACATTACATAAGATCAAATTCATTGTATTTTAATCATATGAGTTTAAGTGATGTGCCCAGGGCTGATGCCAGGACTTAAACCTGTTTCCCAGATCCACAGTCAGCAGCTTTGGCCATTAGCCCACATCAATAATCACAATTATGTTTGAAAATCACTCACAAATGGAATGATTGTGTATGATCTTAGACAGTGAGCATATTCTCTGTTGAAATGGCTTTTGTTAAGTAAACAACAGTGGCAGAAAATACTGGAAGATTCACCTGGAGTTCTGCTTGATAATACTTTCAAAGGTTTGTGCTAAAACTGGACTTTGGTGCACAGTTAAGCACATTTACATCAGTGGTGATGGAACAATTTTCAGAGTGGGGTGCTGCTATCACATTTAATAAGTGCTAAACCTTGAGTAGAAACAGATAAGCATTTATTGTTTGGTATGTATGTAATTGTAATTAAAATCCTCTTTAATGGTAAAGGCAGATTTTAAATTACAATTTCGAAAATGACACATTTAGAAAGTTGACATTTTCCTGCCTTAGCCATTTGGTGCCTGCAGTCTCCACTCGGTCACCTGACTGGGTGTAGTTGGCAGTTCACACTTTATGCATTTCTCCCAGACAGTCACAAAATAGAAGAATTATGTGTGCCTGAATGAGCCATCTGCTGGCAGGATGGGAGGGTGCAGCTTGGCACAGCCACACTTACAGATGAATAGGCTGTGCCCTACCTTCACACAAAGGGCTTGTCACCAATGCATTGTCTCTGCAAACAGCTTGCTTGGAACCAAGGTCGGGAAGTCAGGAAATTCCAAGCATTTCAAACTTCTAGAAACTTTTATGACTTTAAAGAAGGCACTAAGTATAAAATAGGACCCTCTGTCCCAATCTTCTTTCACATTCTGGACCAGCAGAAGGACTCTGAGAGGACCACCTGCTGCTGTGGCCTGCTGTGTACTCCACAAGACTCCCTTGCTGCACCTAGAACGACTGCTTTGTTGCCTGTATCCTACTTTGAACCCTCAGAGGCTGTGATGTTGCAGCTCTGCTTCTTCAGATGAATGCAGGACTATCAGAGTGACTCCAAGGGCTAGTTTGCTGGTATCCTGCTCAGAGTCACTGGGACATAACAGACTCTCACCTGAGTGAATCCCAATCCCCCAAGTTGTGCACCTCCAGCCCTGGATCCTTGGTGGTGGTGCTAAAGGTGCTCAAAAAGCCAAAATCCAAAACATGGGTCTAAAAGCTGCTCTTGGAACTGAGGCCAGATTGGGACCAACCTGCTCATTGATCTACTTACAGTGCATCACCGGTCAGCCTGATTTCACAGCTGCTCCTGCTACGTTCTTCTCTGCAGCAGAAAATCCTGTTCAGCGATCCTTCACCAAAGAGTTTTATGACTTCCTGGAACTGTATTTAGCCTTAACCGCCTGCTTCATTGTGCTGGAGATTTTCAACTTCCATAAAAGTGATTAATTTTGAATGTATAAATCATCATCACAGCTTCATCAAATGGCTCTCTGTTAATAATGCTCACTCCTCGCACACCGCCTGCAGCATTATCCCACTGAACTTTACATCCTCAGAACATTTTTATTGAAATATCTTCTAACACCTAATGAAAGTGCCAACCAAGCCCAAACCACTTCTTACATCTGACCCATGCTCCATCATGGTTGGCCATATTTTTCAACATTAACCTAATCTCACATGACTATGGGCCTCATTACAAGCCTGATGGTCTACTAACCGCCAGGTTGGGATCAGACCGCCACATTACGACTGGGGCAGTAGTGCAGTGGTCGGACAATCAGCACCACCAGTTTTCCTCCACAGGAGGGTCTGGCGGTGCTGGCAGTCCTAATCTGCCAGAGCAGCACTGCAAGCAGCACTTCCCTGAGGATTACAACTCTGTTCTCCGCCAGCAGTTTCATGGCAGTAACCCAGTCTTGAAAAGGCTGGCAGAGACAGGGTGCAAGAGGACCGAGTGGGGGCCCTCCACTGCCCATGCACTTGGCATGGGCAGCGCAGGGGTCCCCCTGGCCAGCCCCATCGCAAAGTTCACTGCCTGCTTTGGTGTACCCTACTCACTACAGTATTGCCGTCGGCTCTATTACAAGCCAGAGACAATGCTGTAGGCCGTTTCCCACTCATAATGGGGCTGACCGGGAGGTGGCTACACTGGCGGCAACTTCCCCGTAGGGACTTCAGCGCATTGGCTTTTTCATCCACTGAAGTCATAATGACCCTCTATATGTGTGCCATTGATACAAAACTTTAAAAATTCATACCTCTGATTTTACTGATTTTTTTGCCATTTGGGTGTCAAATAATTTAGTAAGAGGTGCTAGATTTTTCTGAGTTGTTGTGGGATTTTTCTTGTGTTGTGTTTTACATTATTACTGTTTGTGTGCTGCAGCAATGCTTTAAACAAATATTCTGAATTAACGTTGACTGCTTTTTATGACAGGCTACCCAGTGTTAAGCACAGGTTCATTTAGTGACTTTTTGTGGTTCACCCTGCCAGGGGTTTTGGCTGTTGATTGATAAGGGCTCACACCCTAGTCAACCAAGAACCCAATTTATAACAAAAGTAAACATCAGTCCTCTTGTTAAAAAAAGAAGCAGCGATCTGTTTTAAGACATAAGCTGATATTTTACCCCTGTCGTCATTGCTCAGTAAATGTGAAAAGATTAATACAAACTACAACTGCGTCTTTATTTTATTTTTTATTTATTGCTTTTTCGTGATCAATTATAAACTCACTGGTGACCCACCACAGGGTTTCAAAGAACAGTTTGGGAATCACTGACTTGAATATCAGATGGCCTTCCCATTCTTGCTTCTTCAAGGTCCTCTGGAAGTTGGTAGTTTATTTAGCCTAGTTTTGATATATAAAGTTTTATTTTTAAGAACTTGAAAAGATCAGAATTTGTAATCACAATTTTGGATTGCAGTTCTGCTAAGGAGAAAGGTTGGTCAAGAGTTTCAGCATTTACAATTGGAGAATTGTCTTTTTACCTAGCTGAGCTGAAAAAAAGGTGATCTTAATCCTTTACAGAGACAAGGATGACATATGGATTTGAGTGACATACATGGTCCACTAGATTTCTGTATAACAGTAGAAGGAATTGAGCTATGTTCATTTGAATGAGTCTAGGGTAAGCCTCAGTTTATGGTGCTTGGTAAAAGTGGAAAAGTAGGATAGCGGTACATTAGCTCTCCATCTCCAACCACATCTGGGAGGTAAGAGTGGGGTTTGAGAACCAAAGTGAGCCTTGATGTTGCAGATTACCTACAATTACCCCAGAATGAACTCAGATGCAGGATTGACATCATACCTCATACATGACTCACACTATATGCAGGTGGTAATGTCAGCAGTTACTTAACCACTACTAAACCTCTAGAAACCGTTATGGCGTGATTATCTGGCATATTCTATCCTATGCCCAATAATCCTTATGTAAAGCAACAGTAGTGCAAAGGTGCTTAGAAAATCTGCCTTTTCGGAGTGCCCCCATGATTTCTAAGCTTTGTCTGAACCCTGTCTTTGATGGGTTTATGCCTATATACACTTTTAAGTATCATAGTCCATGTGCTCTGGACCAAAAAAAATATTATTAAAATTGATTTACTTATCTTTCCTTTATGACTATGATAGATGCCACGGAAAAGAACCAATAGTATGGAAATTAAATGTCATATGGGGGCTGCAGTGGGTACTATACATCACTGATATAAGTGCTAAAAATATATGGATGCCAAGATCACCACTGTGCTTTGGCTGAACTGCAGTTCAACAGCACTGCTTGGGTGCTGTTTTTTGGCTTTATAATTGTTGGAACTGATTGAAATTAACATGTATTTCTCTGGGGAATTGCCTGCTTATTATGCCACAACAACCAGAAGTTGATTAGAGGTTCTCAATGAACTGTGTTTTACCCTAACCAGATTATGCATATTGGGTTGGGAGAGGTTCCCCCTCCAAAATTAACTCAGTTTCTGACAAGTGTATTAGGAACTGCAATTACCAGCAGCTATCAGTCAGATCCATTACAGGTGATACCAACCTGTCTGTTTGGTGAGCAGAATCTGATGAGAGAGACATGAGAACAGGAGAGGTTGTGATTTCAAGATAAGAGCTTACAACACAGGCAGAGGCTAGAGGATCCTTGCTAATAGGGGAGTATAGAGAAGGGCAACCCAATAACCCCTTGAGAACTTGGGCATATATAGCCAGACTAATGGCGCTTAAGAGCACCAAAGGACATTGCATTCACCAAATATGAAAAACAATAAATGCACAGGAAGACGACTGTCATATTACAACCACATTCTCGTTGCACCTGGGCAGTGATTGAGTGAATCATCACTGGAAGAGAGTGTACTGTATGAGGAGAGCAGTTACAGGAGCACCTTTCTAAAATTATCCTGTGTTGTATTGAGTAAATGGTGGAGGGTGTTGTGATGTTCATAGACAACACTCTTGTTACAAGATCATTGGTACAGCAGCCAGCATTTACTTTGACACATCAGAATCACATTCAGATTTGTGCCTGGTCTGAATCAAGCATTAAGATGATTTTTAGACACTAAGGCAATTCACACCTACAATCTCACCTATTCAGGGGCTCGCTTCAGTTCCATTTGTAGCTATCAAATGGGAGATGGTAGATCAGAGCTTACAGGTATCATCCGTTGATTTAGGTAGAAATATTTGTGTGTAATGATTGAGTCAAGTGTTGAGGTATTCCAGGGATTAATAGCCACATACAAGGTGGTATGATCTTTTCTGGATCCTGACAGTGATGCTACCTGAGGATTACTAATAAACAAATTGCCTGGGTGATAAAGATTGTTCCTATTTGGACTGCTCCACAAAATATGGATCCGCAGATGGCCAGAATGGGACAGTGGTATTACATTGGCACCATGTACATTTGGAACACAGGAAGAAATTAACTTAACAGTATTTCTGACCAGCCAAATAGATTCTGAAACAATGATGTGAAAGTGAATCAATAATACCAAATATAACTGGGTGATCTGGAGCATCTACACAATTATTAAAATCTCCCAACAAGAGGAGATTATAAAAAACACTAAGGGCCTCATTTAGAAGGAGGGATGCATCGCTGCATTGTGGCAGCATTGAGTCAATATCACTTGCACTGCGTGAAGATAGCTTATGATACTACTGATAAGCCACATTTACAATACGGCGCAACATGGCGTAGGGTCCCAAGGATGTGTCAGAAAGACTGACGCATTCAAGGGAAGGATGCTGCACCGCATTCTCCCAAAATGTGATGCATTGATGAAGTTAGTCTTAGAACTAGCGCAACTTCAGCAATGAGTCTAAAACACACGGGCGATGTGGCAGTTTTGACTGGCGCAAAAAGCCTTATGTGTGGGGACCAATGGGGCGTGGCCAAGGACCCGGAGATGGCGCACGCCTGAATTTCTCGCTCCGGAGGGGCCGGCGAGAAAACGTGCAAAAGCACACCCTCTCCGGGCCGATCGGGGTCCGTGCGGAGGGGTCGAGCCGACGGAAGCGACCGGGCGTGTTTGGGCCCCCGTGGCGACCCTGGAAAGTGCTGGGGGGCGGAAATGGCCCTTCGGCGAGCTTGAGGGCCAGAGGCCTTCCCGCGCGCCCGATGCCGCGACCTCGCGCTGGGCCGTGATCCGGCGCGGCGTGTGGGCGGATGGCCCAAAACAGCGGGGGACTCTGGACGAGTCTCCCCGCGGCTACGGAGGAGCCGGTTGGGGCCCGGGAGCCCAGGTGAGAACGTACCCAGTCGGGGCGAGGCGAGGCGGCGCTCCTGGATACGGGCGGCCCCCTGAAAATACAGGGGCCGGCCCACGATAGGGGTTGCGGCCTCGTGCTGGGCTGTGGACCGAGGCGGCGCTGGAGCGGTCGGCCCGTGGACGGCGGGGGACGCTGGTCGAGTCCCCCCGCTGCGGCGCAGATGCCGGTTGGGGTCCGGGGGCCCGGTTGAAGACTCGCCCCGTCGGGCGGCACTACTCCTGGGCGAGGGCGTTGCCCCAGAGGGGGTCGAGGCCGGCGCAAGACCGCGAAGAAGACGGAACAATGAGACGCGGAGGTGGCGGTGCGACTCGGGGGCATGCTACGGGGCCGGCGGACTGGAGAAGGGGCTCTTGGCCCTGACAAACACAGAAGAAGCGGAGAGAGAAGCGGACAGCGTTCCTTGGTGAGCCCCTGTGGACACTGATGAGACTGTGGTGGCACAGGTGGTCCGTTTGAGGTGGGTGCTGGAGTGGAGCGGCCCGCGCCGAGCCGGGACCCCCGTGAGCTGGCCCGGAGACAGGTGCAGGAGGATCCAACGGGCAAGATCAAGCCAGCGAAGCAAAAGGATAAATCGGTGGAGTTGGTGAGTGGCGGATTGCGCCCTGGGGGGGAGCGGTGGGTGGAATACCCAGCAGACGGAACTGCGGACTGCCCCGGGTGCCCTGGAGCGCCAAAGACCCCTAAGCGAGCAGGACAGCACACAAGAGGGGAATAGTCCCAGAGGAGTGACTGAGGGTGCACAGAAGTGACTTTGGCGCAACAAGGAGTGCAGGAGGGTGGCAACATTGGAGATAGGAGGAAGGGTGACAGACGCGAGCCTACGACGCACTACTGGGCCCGGAGCTGAAGAGATTAGTCGCTAAACTGAAAGTGTCAGCGCGGACCCCCTAGCGCCGCAGCCCGAAAACAACGGGTCCCGACGGGGTGCAGGGACCCAGCTGAGTACTAACCGGGAACAAAGGTGCGGCCTATGGAGAGTGGGGTGTGAAGACCCGGAGAAGAGTTATAGATACCGCTGGGGCTACTATCTGGGCCCCTGGGGTGCGGCCCTTCACCGGTCCGATGTCCCCCAAGAGTCGCCACAAGAACAGAATTATGGACACTGCGGCCCCGGCCGAGAGCGGTGAGCCGAGCCCACAGGACCACACGCAGGTCAAAGTCCAGGACACTCTAGATAAAATACTTGGGGCGATTGAGGACACAAAAACAACGTTGCAGCGGGAGATCAGCCAAGTCGCGGTAGAGGTGAGCCTACTTAGAGCGGATCACCACAAACTGGTAGACAGAGTCAAAGAGACAGAAACCGCACTAGCGGACATTGCGCCAAAACAGAAAGACCTGGCGGCTGAAGTGACTTCCCTTGTTGATAGAGTGACGCGCCTCGAAAAGAGAGCTGAAGACGCGGAGGGGAGGAACAGAAGGAACAATGTGCGCGTGGTGGGCCTCCCGGAGGGGGCCGAGGGGACGAACATTGTTGAATTTCTGGAGAAGTGGTTCAGCACGACAGTGGCGCCTGGGCGATTGACTCCTTTCTTCACACTGGAGCGGGCACACCGGGTACCGGCGAGACCCCTTGCTCCGGGTAGGCCCCCCCGGGCCGTGATAGCTAAACTGTTACACTACAGAGACAGGGACACTCTTGCAGAGGGCCAGAGAATCAGGCCCATTTAAAGTAGCAAACGGGGAGGTGATACTATTCCCGGACTTTACCCTGGAGGTACAAAACAAACGAGCCTCGTTTCTGACAGTCAAGAGAGCCCTTAGAGAAAAAGGAATCCAGTACTCGCTACTCTACCCAGCCAGGTTAAGAGTGATGCTGGAAGGGAAGAAGACGTTCCTCGAATCCCCTGAGGAGGCGTGGGAATGGCTGGAGTCACATAGCTCCCAGGCGAGGGGGTCCGCAGGAGAGGGCCCGACTGGGGGCAGGGTTCGCCGAGCTCTGAAGGGACGGAAGTCCAGAGACCGTCGACGACTGGCGCCTACGCAAACTCAGAAGGAGAAAGGCAGGAAGGAAGCACTGGAAGCAGCGGCATGCATGGGTGGTGAGGCGTCCCCCAGGAAGGTTCTGGGGAGGAATCGGACGACACACTGGTGTCCTCAGCGGGAGACCTGGAACTTTAGGCCCGAGCCCCGAAGGTGACCCCACAAACGGCTGACGAACTTGGCTAGTCTGGACCTGCAGAAGGCACTGGAGATAAGGCATGTCATGGGAACTAGCGGCCCCTCCGGACTTGGCCACCCGCCGGACCAGAACCTCGCCTATCTAACAGAATGGCGAGCACTGCTGATAAGTGGTTGAACAAGTTGCACTGTTGCACAGTTTGCTGGGCAACCTACAGGTTAAGAGGCGCCCTGGGGATCGGGAGTTGGGATACACAGTTACAAGTTGAAATGGCAAAGTGGGTGGCGGAACTAGATCACGGCAAGGACATGAACATGCGGAAAAACATCTACGAGGCCTGGGAGAGCCGGGGACATTGTCACCAGACTATTATTAGGAAATGGCAGATTACAATCTCTTGACCTGGAACGTTAGGGGGATGGGCACACCAGCTAAAAGATACAAAATACTCTCCTATTTAAAGAGAAGGGGTGTACAGGTGGCATTACTGCAGGAGACTCACTTGGCACCTGGGGAGGGAGAGAAGCTAAGACGCAGGTAGAGGGGGCAGGTGTTTGCATCGGAATATTCAGCCTACGCAAGAGGTGTATTAGTATGGATCAGAGCGGGGGTCCCTTTCACAATGATCTCGTCCAACATAGACCGGGAGGGAAGATTCGTGATATTAGAGGGGAGGCTACACGGTAGACCGATAATCTTGAGTTGCATCTACGCCCCCAATCAAGACCAGGTACCCTTCATGACGGGCCTGTCGAGACACCTCACACGTCAATGCACCGGAGAACTATTAGTGGGAGGGGATTTCAACGCAGTGCTAGACACAAATATGGACAGGTCTACCCCACTCCTACAGGGGGCAGCGACAATTAAAACAGCCAAAAGGTTAGGCGAATGGTTGGACACGTGGGGGTTGACGGATGTCTCGCGAGTGCATCATCCAACTGCTAGAGATTACTCTTATTACTCGGGTCTCCACCGGGTGCATACTAGAATTGACAGAGTAGAGTAGTAAATAATATGACACGCTCAGAATATTTAGCCTGCACCCTGTCTGACCATAATCCCTTGCTAATAACGATGAGGGTTTCGGAGGATAGACCCCCCATACCGTCATGGAGACTGTCCCCCTCAGCACTTGAAGACCAGGCGTATAGGGAGGCATGGGCAGTGCAGGGGCCCCCAGGGGCCCCAGGACACCCCTTACCGCCAGCCTCTTCCTGGCGGTGAAAACCGCCAGAAACAGGCTGGCGGTAAGGGGGTCAGAATCCCCAGGGCAGCGCTGCTTGCAGTGCTGCCCTGGCAGATTCTCCCAGCCGGGGCAAAAACGGCGGAAAAACGCCGGCCCCGGCGGGGGGCGACCGCGGCTTTACCGCCGCGGTCGGAATGGGTGAGAAAGCACCGCCAGCCTGTTGGCGGTGCTTTCACTCATTATGGCCCTGGCGGTCTCGGACCGCCAGGGTCAGAATGACCCCCTTAGTCTTTTTTTCGAAGATTTTCTTCAGCGGGACGAACCTGCCAGTCCAATCCGACCTCCTGGAGCCCTTCTCCGGATACGCGATGCTGGAATCCTCGGTGGAGATTTTTACCTTCTGACTTAGTCGTTTTTTCGAGGTGAAAATCCTTCGACCGGGGTAAACCTGGATCTTGATCCGACGTCCATGGAGCCCTCCACGGATACGCTGGCTGGGAGGTCCCGGTCAACTTTTTACCTTCGGACTTAGGGGGTCATTCTGACCTTGGCGGTCCATGACTGCCATGGCGGAAGGCGGCGGAAGCACCGCCAACAGGCTGGCAGTGCTTCCTGGGCGATTCTGACTGCGGCGGTAAAGCCGCGGTCAGAAAAGGGGAGCCGGCGATTTCCCCCCGGTTTCCCGCTGGCCCAGGGAATCCGCCATGGAGGCGCTGCTTGCAGCACCGCCATGGGGATTCCGAGTGCCTTCCCGCCAGCCTGTTTCTGGCGGTGTCCACCGCCGGAACCAGGATGGCGGGAACGGCTGCCATGGGCAGTGCAGGGGCCCCCTAACAGGGCCCCACAAAGATTTTCACTGTCTGCTGTGCAGACAGTGAAAATCGCGACGGGTGCCACTGCACCCGTCGCACCCCTTCAACTCCGCCGGCTCCATTCCGAGCCGGCTTCATTGTTGAAGGGGCTGTCCCGCTGGGCTGGCCGGCGGTCTTCTGGCGGTCGCCCGCAGGCCCAGCGGGAATGCCGGAATGGCCGCCGCGGTCTTTCGGTGGGAACCGCTTGGCGGGCGGCGACCGCCGACCGCCGCGGTCAGAATGACCGCCTTAGTCTCTTTTTCTGAGATTTTCTTTACTGGGACGAACCAGCAACTCAGGCCGGGTCGCGGTTGAGGCAAGCCGGCTAGAGTTGCCGCGGCGGGTCGGTCCCTCTATGGAGCTTTTTTTCAAAAGTTGTCCAAACTTCTCCAAACTTCTGGGCCTTCTCCCAGATGTCCTTTTAAGGTTCTTTTGGGGTCCACAGCTCACCCCAAGGGTCTAGAAGTTCTGAGATGGTCCTTGGGGGGTGCGGACTACAACTCCCAGAATGCACCTGGCGCAAACTCCTTTTTGGCCACTGGACAGTGGTCAGCTGGTCGCTTTCTTCAGGAGTTGGTGCAGGGGACTCTGGTTAGCAATTTTTCACCTGTAGCAAACAGGGAGTCCGTCCTTGAACCAGTTGAAGCCAGGCAAAGTCCTTCTTGTGGTGAAGCCCAAGTGTGCAGCTGGTGCAGTCCTTCTGAGTGCAGGTTCCAGGTGCAGGCCAGGGGTCCAGCAGGGCAGTCCTTCTTCTCCTTTGGTTCTTCCTTGTTGGAATCTGATGGGGATCTGAGGTGTGGGTGCAGGTCTGACAGTTTTATCCTTGCTCCTGGGTGAAAAGCAGGGGGGTCCTGGTTCTCCAATCAGGTGCAGGGTCCTTCCCCCTGTGATGACCACTTCCTGGGAAGTGTGGCAAAAATCAATCCCAGGAGGCAACATTCTATAAAAATCCATCATGGCTGAATCTGATTTTTGGAGGTTACATCTGGCTGAGCCCACCCACTGGTGTGGCTAAAAATCATAAACACACCCCTCTCCTGCCCTCTCCTAATCTAATCAAGGGGGCACCTAGTTGTCTGGGGTTGCAGGATGTGGGGGTGTTGCTGGTTGCTCCAAATGTCCTTCTCTGCCTTTGAAGACCAGTTTGGCAGCCCTCCCCCTTCCTGCCTCACCATCTGCAGAGGGGAGATTCCTTCCCACAGGCACATTCCTTTGTGTGCAGCCAGGCCACTTCACACCTCATCAAGGCAGCTTGGCTAAGCTGCTACAGGCTAGCCAATCAGTGCACTGCTGCAAAAACAATGCAGGGCTGAAATTGGCAACTTTTTAGGTAAAGTTTAGAACTCTTTACCTGAACAAGTTATATTAAATCCCACAACTGGAAGTTGTGGGATTTATTACAACAATTAATTTGATACCAAACTCTTGGTATGCATCATTTAAGGAGACTTTAAAAATTAAAATAAAGTCTCCCCATTCTAGCCTATGAAGGCCATTTACTACCATGAGGGAAAAACACATTTGGCTGTTTTTACCTCACTAGGGCTTATAAAACTATTTTTATAAAGTCCCTGCTTATAGTTACATGGCACCCAGCCCTAGGGGCACATAGGGCACACCTTATGGGTGACTTATATGTAAAAATAAGGTAGTTTAAGACTTTGGAACTACTTTTAATTCCAAAGTCGAATTTGCATATAACTTTAATTTAAAAGCAGCCAGCAAGGCAGGCCTGCCTTTAAAATGACACTGGGCACCTCAGCAGTGCACCTATGGGTGCACTACCTATGCTGTGGTCCCTAAACCTACATGCCCTACCATATACTAGGGACTTATAGGTAGGTTAACTTAGCCAATTATAATTAGCCTAATTTGCATATCCATTTTACACAGAGCACAGGCCCTGGGACTGGTTAGCAGGACCCAGGGCACCATCAGAGTCAGGAAAACACCAGCAAAACGTGGAAAATGGGGGCAAAAAGTTAGGGGGCCTCTGCAATCAGCTCTGTTTTCTCACAATACAGTAATATTGTGTCAGTTTGTATTTTTATAATTATATTTTGCCCTGGAAAACATTTCAAGCTATATATTTTAGTAGAAAACCGCCAAATTCAGATGGGCGAATAATAGAGCGTTCCTAAAATAATGGCAAGTCCTCCCCCATCCGAAGAGAGTATTGCACATGTAAATCTTTGTTATATCCATCACTATTCTCGACAAGAGGAGTCACGAGTATAAAATGCTGTAATAGATGTGCAAAAAATGTATGTCACACTGGCCATAATGTCACTAAGGATGAAACTGCATGCCTTTGTTTTTTTTGTCTTGCTCCAACTTTACGAATGACATGATGTTGTATGCACAAGACACATTTTTCATTTGAAGACTAAGGGTTCAATTAGGAGTTTGATGGATGGAATTGTCATATAGAATTGCTCTCAGCATCATTGGGGCGGGGTTGGCTGCAGTGAGGAGCTGTCCTTGCACCCCAATTTGCTTGATGTGAGAACACCAAACTTGATCTGATTTTATTGGCTGGAAAAATCACTGGTGAAAGGGTCCGAGCATTTTTCAAAACCCTTCCAAACCCTTGGTAATGGCACAAGGGGGGGCATGTTATACACCCCCTGCTAGAAAACAGTCTCCTTTTCCCTTCATCATTATTGCTAGGTGAGAAGATTAAGTCAGTGGGCACACTTGTGTACTGTGTTGAAGAGACCTAGAGATTCTGACTGGCAGAGTAACTACAGTGGAGCATTCACTGAACAGAGGGCAAAGTCGATGCATTAAAGATCTACAATTCAGTGAAGGAGCGGTAGGTCTGGAAATAAAATCAGTGCAGGTATTTCTTGGCCATAGTGACATTGCCTAATGAGTTTATATTAAATATGTAGTGATTTGAGTGGTATGAGCGTGGCACGAGTGACAGATGCCCACAGTGATGGGGCATGGAATTTATTTCTCTCGAGAGAGGAGCTGGGTAAGAAAACAATACCCTGTTTCTTCCAAATGTTTACCATACTTTTGTTATCTCTTCTCTCTCCGAGACACGTTTAGTAGCCAAAGGGTTCATTATGGAGGTTGTTTAGCAGAAAATAGATTCTTCAAATTTTTCAGTATTGTTTGGAGGTGGTGCTATGTTGCAGTTACGGAGAAAAAACACAGTTAGTTCTCCAGAAGTAAAGAAGTCAATGGCTAATTGTTGCCTAAGGAGAATGGCTTCGACCACTGACTTATATATACCAGTTTCACTTTAGTGTGCATCACATTTCTGGATGATGCTTTTGCAATTGAGCTCCCGTTCCTGATGTGTGGTGCTTACCTTAAACACATTATGACCTGATCAGTTTCTCAATAACCACTATTGTTGAAATATTTTATTACCAGCTGATGGAAAATGCCTACTGCCACATTATTGTTCACTTGTTCATTCCCATGTTTTTCTGGTACTTGCATTGTCATGCTTGGTGGCATGTCAGCATGTTGACCTATCAGGTTTTTAGCTCAAAGTCACTCCTTGCTCCCAGAGGTCCTTAGACTGAAGATTCTTTGTTTGCAGGGGAACAGGGTTGAGTTTTGGCCTGAATGAACATTGATTATTATTTGCGGTGGGTAGTCACCCACCTCAAGGAATATTATCACTAACTTGTCAGTGTCAACCCTAAGGTCATTAAATCAACCTAGGCTCAACCCCGGTAGCTATCGTATAGAGCAGACAGGCTTAACATGGGGCAATGTGTAAATTATTTATGCAGTACCCAAACCACAATATAAAAAACAAATATAAATCGCAAATTGAAATAGAAGAATAGAGTAAGTTTTAACAAACAAAATGACACAAGAATGACAAAAATACAATGAGGGGAACGGGATGTATGAGTTTAGATGTGAGAATATCACCAAAAAGTGCCAAGTGCCCATAATAGTCTAGAATTATAATAGACCAGGAACTAGACATGATTTAAGGCTAATCACAAGTCAAATACACCAACTGGTTCCATCACAGTCAAAGATTTAACATTCTGACTTAGGACCTGATTTAAATCACAGTGGGCGGCTCACCATTTCACCATGGGGATGGAGTAAATTATTCAGAGTTTATAAATGTATTCCAAGCAGGCAGACATTTATAAATGCTTTGCCAGGAACAATCGTAGCAGCAGGTCCTGGCAATGCATATTTCTGTGTGCCATAGGACTTTTCAAAAAGAAAAACCCCAAACTGGATTTTCTTTTTGATAGGAAAAACATAAGTATTTTTTTAGATGGTCCCAAACCTGAGGTAGCTATATTCATTTTTTAATCTGTACTCTGAATAGATTAGCCAGCCCTGCCACAGCAAAAATAGTTTTAGGGTATTGTCATTGTACTACCATGGTGATATTTCTTTTCCACATGTCCCACTTTCAAAATACCATGCACCTTACCTTAAGATAGGTTCGAAGGCCAATACATAAAACAAAGGTCTTTGTCTTTCAAAAAGGGTATTTTGACAAGTAGCACTGCAGGCTTTACACTGCAGCATACCATCTACAATGGTATGCATGAATCCAGGTTTTCTAGGTCCAGTCTGTGGATGGCACAATAGGTGCTGCAGTCCACAGGTATTATTTACCTTTCATGCTCTTGGTACATGTTCTACACCACATACTAGGGTCTTATGGCAGGATACATTTGTCATTTAGGAATTTGCCACTCTATCCATGTTTAAATGGGGAGACTACGAAATGTACTCATGTTTAGAAGGGGTACATTTAACAGAGTTCAACTAACCAGCAAGAATTGTCATCCAAGAAAAGGAGAAAAATCTGGGGTGATCATGCAGAAAATGTAGATTTCCTTCAAAAAGCATGGTAGAAGCTTAGGGAAAGGAGAGGGGTTCCATTACAGTTGCAAGACAATGCCTTGGCTCCACCAGCATGCACTATGCAGCTGGGAAGATATGAGAATAAGAAACCTGAGCAGGCCATCATGTCTGGGGTGTCATTTCATGTTTTAGTACATAGTAAATCTAAATCAAGTTTGTGTTGATTGTTTACTTGTATTTTTGTTATGTTTTTTTGCTTAGGTTGTCTTGGTATATAATACTGCCTGATGTGTATTGTCATAATTTTTACATTTTTACAAGGATGATGCAAGTAAATGTACTGTGGTGTTTTTGCAGATATCTGAACATTGCTGCCTATTCAATATTACATATCTAGTCCTGTACATTCTGCTGCTCCCAAATTCTCTTTGCCCTGCTTGGAAACAAAACTGCAGGGGAGTGAAGTAAAGTGGGTGACTGAAGATAGAGCAGCTGTCATCTCAGAGCTCCTCTCTGACTACCTAACAAGGACATCAGTAAGGTTAAAAGTCTCTGTTGTACTGTCAAGGTAGAGGAGTAGTAGACGATGGTGGATGATGGGCTACACACAAGGTGTAACTCCTGTTAACTTTCTTGGTCATTACCCCTATAAAAAGCTCATGATAGTTCTAACGATTGGTGATGGCTGAAATAATAGTGAGGTAACTGCCTTTTTACCTTCACCCCAATAAAGAGACTGCTTATCAACTTCAACTTTGTGAATAAGTGTATGTGTCAGGGATGCCACCCCTGAATGCCATTGATTATATGTGATATGCATGAGAGTGCTTGATTGTGTGAGAATTGGGTACCGATAACCGGGGCACCATATGTAAGTAGCCTCTAGAAATGTAACATGGTCCATATGCTTGATTGGTAGTCAATTTAGAGTCAAGTGCATAGTTTAATTCGAATGAACAATTCCTTAAATGAAGCCAAAAGGATCCTTTCTAGTAAATGGACTTGGAACATGCCAGGTCAATAACCCCACTGAGTCCTAAGAGAAGTAACCATTAAATAAAGACAGTGGCAAACAGCAAGGTCAGAGATCACGCACCTCACTTAAAGGAAGGAATGCCTGCATGTACCTTGCACCCAGTGTCCTGCTCTGCTTTAGGAACACGGGCTGAGGACCTGCACCTGATTTTCCAGACATCATCTTGGAATCCAATACACCTCTCAGATTAAAAGAGCTCCAGAAGCTGGTTGCCATGAATCAGTAGCATACCTGGAAGAAAACTAGAATTTGACATATGGCCTATTTTGAATTTGCACGGTCAGTTGGTCGGAGGTCAGCTGACCACATAAAGGATATAAAGAGGACACTGTGGCTTGTCCACTTTTCACATTTTACTAGAATAAGCCATGCATACTTGTGTTAGATGGGCGGCTATAACCAGGGACAGAAACCTTGTCTGCCTCCCTTTGTGAGAAGGGAAATATACAACAGGATTGCAGAAAAACTTTGCATCTGTTACATTAGCAGAAAAGAAGGTACATTGCAGACACAGACATGTCAATGAGATGCCTCTATTGAGATTGCTCTGCAATTCCCCAATGGAAATGATAGTGAGGGGGCAAAACATATGCATGTGGCAAAAGCCTGAAAAAGAAAGACAAAAGTGAGTGTTAAAAGGCAACAATGATGAGCCTCACTCCTATCCACTTTTTATCCCTAACACTGTTAAATAATTAATCAGTTAAATTCTGGAAATGACAGTGACAGGAAAATCATGGACTAGCTTGGTCTGAATACTGGCAATCACAATCTGCAGCATAATAGTTGATTTTCTGAAGCAGGATCCCCTAGCAGGAGTGGTTGAAATGTGAACATGGAGGCCGACACGAGAGATCTGCATAGGAGCCATAATGGGTGCTCTAATGAATTGTTTTGAAATCTATTTTGTTTCTTAAGAAATGAATCCAGCATGTAAAGTGTGTTAGAATGCCTCAGTTCTTGTCTAGCATTCCACAGCTAAGAGTTGGTTTGTTGATATACAGCTTTGCTGATATAGAGCTGGTTTCATTTATTTGATTAACCTTTTTGATGCGGGCGTCGGCCACTGGCCGACGCCCACACACCCTCCCTGGTGCGGGTCACAACCAGTGGCTGATACCAGAAAGGGTATTAATAAATCCTCGGGTGCGTCTCAACCGAGGATTTATTTATTTTTTTTTTACCTTCCCCCGGGAGACACGGAAGCTTCCGTGTCTCACCCCCGCCCCCCACCCGCCCCTTTGTGACGTCACAGCTGCGATCGGGGGCCAGGAAACAGTTTCAGAAAGCCTCGTAAGAAAGGGGAGAGTCACCCCTTTCTTACGAGGCCTTCTGAAAGTGTTTCCTGGCCCCCGATCGCAGCACAGCTTCGATCGAGGGCCAGGAAACACCACTAGATGCCAGGGATTTCACTTTGGGGGGGCCGCCCCCTCGGAAAATGGGCCGCCCCCCCCTGGGCATATGACAGGGGGTCGCCAGTGGGCAGGGTGACCCCCTGTGAGGGCAATATTTTTTTTTTAGATGTTGTAGGGTTTCCCTGGGGGCCATTTTGGCCCCCAAGGAAACCATACAACAACTAAAAAAAATAGATGTATATATAGATCTATATATATATATCTATGTAGATAGATATATCTATGTACATTGATATATATCTATAGATATATCTATGTAGATAGATATATATATATATATAGAGTTAGATCTATATATTTCAATCAAAGATTTATAAAGCGCGCTACTCACCCGTGAGGGTCTCAAGGCACTGGAGGGGGGGACGGGGGGAGGGAAAGGGGCTGGGAGGTTCACTGTTCGAAAACCCAGGTTTTGAGGCCCTTCCTGAAAAGAAGTAGGTTTTGGGTCTTGTGAAGGTGGGTTGTGAGGGCGTTCCAGGTTTTGGGTGCAAGGTAGGAGAAGGATCTGCCCCCGGTGGTGGTGTGTTTGATGCGGGGGACAGAGGCGAGAGAGAGGTCAGCTGAGTGGACGTTTCGTGTGGGGGTGTGGAAGGTGACTCTCGTTGAGGTAGGCAGGGCCTGTGTTGTGGAGTGATTTGTGTGCGAGGATGAGGATCATGAAGGTGATCCTTTTGTCAGTGGGGAGCCAGTGGAGGGATTTGAGGTGTGGAGAGATGTGTTCGTGTCGGGGGAGGTCGAGGATGAGTCGTGCTGCTGAGTTCTGGATGCGCATAGTTTGCGCTTGAGTTTTAGAGTGGTGCCGGCGTAGAGGGCGTTTCCGTAATCAAGCCTGCTGCTGATGAGTGCGTGAGTGACAGTTTTTCTGGTCTCTGTGGGGATCCATTTGAATGTTTTTCAGTATACGGAGTGTGTTAAAGCATTAGGAGGTGAGAGCGTTGATTTGTTGGGTCATCGAGAGGGAGGAGTCTAGGATGATGCTGAGGTTGCGTGCGTGGTTGGCGGGGGTGGGTGCAGGGCCTAGCATGGTGGGCCACCATGAGGGGTCCCAGGTGTTTTTGTGTGGGCCAAAGAGGATTATTTCGCTTTTGCTTGAGTTGAGTTTCAGGTGGTTGGCTGTCATATATATATCACTTTTGTCAATATGTGTGTGGTTTCCCTGGGGGGAAAAGGGTCCGACTTGTCTAGTGGCAGTTTTAGTGCCATAAAGAAGCGCAGAAGGTTTATATGCCTACTGCAAAGAGCAAATCTGTATTTTATGTAAATAGCTGAGTACATTAGTAAAGTCAGCCATTACCTGCGCTATAATACCAATGAAATGTATGTGCGGGGTGGAGGGCGGCTATGGAGAGATGAAGGGCACTTTTGCTGGGTGGTAATGAGGGAATCCGAGGAGGAGGGAGTGGGAGCACCAATAATGATTGTTGGACGGCGCAGGAGGTGCTAAAGACTGTGACGAATGGTATGTGACAAGGTGTTTTTTGAGTGTCTTGAAAATACGTGCTGATTGAGGGAAGAAGCGCAGGTAAGGTGGCCTCTACTGTTGCACGTATCTCACACACACCATCGATTTTGTGACTGTCTACGTAGGCTAGTGTTTTAGAGCAACAGTTTAGCCAATAGCAGAGATGTCATCTTGATGGATGACTGCTGCCTGCACTCGGGTTATGGAGGACCGCTCTGACATAGGATCAGAGACTGATACATCAGATACTGAGACAGCAGCTGTGGGATAGGACAATGGCGCAGACTCTGGGAGTGATTTTTCAGTCAGAGGAGTCCCATTCGATAACTCCTCTTCCAGTACATTATGAGGGAGGTGATGAGGACAGTCCTGCTGTCCCTTCACAAGCTGTTCGTGCAACTGGGTAATAGTGGGTTAGGCCAACCCAGAGAGCAGGTGAATGCGGCGGCAAGCAGAGAGAGAGAGAGAGAGAGAGAGAGAGTGCTCTCTTGGGAGCTCCCCAATTTAGTTCAGCCCCAAATTCCACCACCCAAATCATATTGTGGAGACATCAAAATTATCTATGGCAAAACAAACTGGTTTTGTAAGGCAGGCACCTGTGTTTTTGGTCCTGGATTCGGCGGCCATATAGAGAAACACACTAAACCCAAACATTTCTGGAAACTAGACATTCGGGGGAGTCCACAGAGGTGTGACTTGTTTGGATTCCCCAAAGTTTTCTTACCCAGAATACCCTGCAAAGCTGAAATGTTTGAAAAAGAACTCAATTTTTCTTGCATTTCTGTCACACAAACTACAGGAATATGCTGGGATCCACAACATTCCTACCACCCAGTGACTCCTCACCTGTCCTGATAAAAACACTACCCCACTTGAGTGCCTACACCTAGTGCCTGTGTCAGGAATGGATCACCCCAGGGTCAACAGCTGCCTCACGTATGGACCAACATTGACCATTGTGTGATCTATTCCTGTCGCGGGCACCAGGCCTAACCACACAAGTGAGGTATCATATTTATCGGGAGACTTGGGGGAACGCTGGGTGGAAGGAAATTTGTGGCTCCTCTCAGATTCCAGAAACTTTCTGTCACGAAATGTGAGGAAAACGTGTTATTTTAGCCACATTTCGAGGTTTGCAAAGGATTCTGGGTAACAGAACCTGGTCAGAGCCCCACAAGTCACCTCATCTTGGATTCCCCTGGGTTTCTAGTTTTCAAAAATGTGCTGGTTTGCTAGGTTTCCCCAGGTGCCGGCTGAGCTAGAGGCCAAAATCCACAGGTAGGCACTGTTTTCTATGAAAAAATATGATGTGTCCACGTTGTGTTTTGGGGCATTTCCTGTCGCGGGCACCAGGCCTACCCACACAAGTGAGGTATCATTTTTATCGGGAGACTTGGGGGAACACTGTGTGGAAGGAAATTTGTGGCTCCTCTCAGATTACAGAACTTTCTGTCACAGAAATGTGAGGAACATGTGTTTTTTTTAGCCAAATTTTGGGGTTTGCAAAGGATTCTGGGTAACAGAACCTGGTCAGAGCCCCACAAGTCACCCCATCTTGGATTACCCTATGTCTCTAGTTTTCAAAAATGCACAGGTTTGGTAGGTTTCCCTATGTGCCGGCTGAGCTAGAGGCCAAAATCTACAGGTAGGCACTTTGCAAAAAACAGCTCTGTATCTTGTCAAAAAATGGGATGTGTCCACGTTGTGTTTTGGGGCATTTCCTGTCGCGGGCGCTAGGCCTACCCACACAAGTGAGGTATCAATTTTATCGGGAGACTTGGGGGAACGCTGGGTGGAAGGAAATTCGTGGCTCCTCTCAGATTCCAGAACTTTCTGTCACCGAAATGTGAGGAAAACTTGTTTTTTTAGCCACTTTTTGAGGTTTGCAAAGGATTCTGGGTAACAGAACCTGGTCAGAGCCCCACAAGTCACCCCATCTTGGATTCCCCTAGGTCTCTAGTTTTCAAAAATGCACAGGTTTGGTAGGTTTCCCTATGTGCCGGCTGAGCTAGAGGCCAAAATCTACAGGTAGGCACTTTGCAAAAAACAGCTCTGTATTTTGTCAAAAAATGGGATGTGTCCACGTTGTGTTTTGGGGCATTTCCTGTCGCGGGCGCTAGGCCTACCCACACAAGTGAGGTATCATTTTTATCAGGAGACTTGGGGGAACGCTGGGTGGAAGGAAATTTGTGGCTCCTCTCAGATTCCAGAACTTTCTGTCACCGAAATGTGAGGAAAACTTGTTTTTTTAGCCACTTTTTGAGGTTTGCAAAAGATTCTGGGTAACAGAACCTGGTCAGAGCCCCACAAGTCACCCCATCTTGGATTCCCCTAGGTCTCTAGTTTTCAAAAATGCACAGGTTTGGTAGGTTTCCCTATGTGCCGGCTGAGCTAGAGGCCAAAATCTACAGGTAGGCACTTTGCAAAAACAGCTCTGTATTTTGTCAAAAAATGGGATGTGTCCACGTTGTGTTTTGGGGCATTTCCTGTGGCGGGCGCTAGGCCTACCCACACAAGTGAGGTATCATTTTTATCTGGAGACTTGCGGGAACGCTGGGTGGAAGGAAATTTGTGGCTCCTCTCAGATTCCACAACTTTCTGTCACCGAAATGTGAGGAAAACTAGTTTTTTTAGCCACTTTTTGAGGTTTGCAAAGGATTCTGGGTAACAGAACCTGGTGAGAGCCCCACGAGTCACCCCATCTTGGATTTCCCTAGGTCTCTAGTTTTAAAAAATGCACAGGTTTGGTAGGTTTCCCTATGTGCCGGCTGAGCTAGAGGCCAAAATCTACAGGTAGGCACTTTGCAAAAAACAGCTCTGTATTTTGTCAAAAAATGGGATGTGTCCACGTTGTGTTTTGGGGCATTTCCTGTCGCGGGCGCTAGGCCTACCCACACAAGTGAGGTATCATTTTTATCGGGAGACTTGGGGTAACATAGAATAGCAAAACAAGTGTAGTTTCCCCTTATCTTTCTCTACATTTTTTCCTTCCAAATATAAGAGAGTGTGTAAAAAAGACGTCTATTTGAGAAATGCCCTGCAATTCACATGCTAGTATGGGCACCTCGGAAT
The DNA here is from genome assembly GCF_031143425.1 of Pleurodeles waltl. NCBI lineage: Eukaryota > Metazoa > Chordata > Amphibia > Caudata > Salamandridae > Pleurodeles > Pleurodeles waltl. The sequence goes on from NC_090436.1 coordinate 754,944,166, forward strand.
TCAGAGATGTGCAAATAACCACTGCTCCTCAAAACCTTATCTTGATCCCATTTTGGAAATGCAAAGGTTTTCTTGATACCTCTTTTTCACTCTTCATATTTCAGCAAATGAATTGCTGTATACCCAGTATAGAATGAAAACCAACTGCAGGGTGCAGCTCATTTATTGGCTCTGGGTACCTAGGGTTCTTGATGAGCCCTTTATATCCCCGCAACCAGAAGAGTCCAGCAGACAAAACGGTATATTGCTTTCAGAAATCTGACATCGCAGGAAAAAGTTACAGAGTAAAACATAAAGAAAAATGGCTGTTGTTTTCAGCTCAATTTCAATATCTTTTTATTTCAGCTGTTATTTTCTGTAGGAAAACCTTGTAGGATCTACACAAATGACCCCTTGCTGAATTTAGAATTTTGTCTAGTTTTCAGAAATGTTTAGCTTTCCGGATCCAGCATTGGTTTCACACCCATTCCTGTCACTAACTGGAAGGAGGTTGAAAGCACCAAAAATAGTAAAAATGGGGTATGTCCCAGTAAAATGCCAAATTTGTGTTGGAAAATGTGGTTTTCTGATTCAAGTCTGCCCGTTCCTGAAAGGAGGGAAGATAGTGATTTCAGCACCAGAAACCCTTTGTTGATGGCATTTTCAGGGAAAAAACCACAAGCCTTCTTCGGCAGCCCTTTTTTCCCATTTTTTTTGAAAAAACGAAATTTTCACTGTATTTTGGCTATTTTCTTGGTCTCCTCCAGGGGAAACCACAAACTCTGGGTACCATTAGAATCCCTAGGATGTTGGAAAAAAAGGACGCAAATTTGGCGTGGTTAGCTTATATGGACAAAAAGTTATGAAGCCCTAAGCGCGAACTACCCCAAATAGCCAAAAAAGGGCTCAGCACTGGGGGGGGGAAAGGCCCAGCAGCTAAGGGGTTAAGCTCCACAATATAAGTGGCCTACCATTCCTCCCACAGTTAATAACAGGAATCACCACCTAAACAAAATGTAAATGAGGAACAGAAACATTGCATCACTAAGTTCCCCGTGGAAAGCAGCTTTAATCTCCCAAAATGAAAAGGCCAAATGCGAGGAATCACATTTCATCAACTTAACTATTTCTTCAAGTTCTGGTTTTACACAAAAGCCTACATTGGGATGGAAAATTCATTTACATGGTGATGAAAACGCATCCCTGTTCTGGATGCCCCAATTGTAATGATGTCTGGATCCCTTATGCTGATTTTTGTTGGCATAGGTGAACATGGATCATGTGTGTGCATCAAGATATAGGCTTATCTGACGGATTGTTGATTTTTTTGGATCAGGAAGAGTGCCAGTGAAGGAGTCATATAAAGTGCTTCCTTCACAGTGTTCTAGAGCTGGCCTTTGCCAGGAGTTATGCAGCATGGGTGCGGTGGTCGCATCATACTATGTAGTGATAAATAGAAGTGAACAGATCCTTTCTATCTGTGTCACTGAAGTGAGGCGTCCATTGGTCGAACAGCAGCCCTCATTACAACCCTGGCGGTCTGTGGAGAAGTGGCGGTAATACCGCAAACAGGCCAGCGGTAAAAAAAATGAAATTACAAGCATGGAGGTGACCACCATGCAAAACGGACACTTCTCCACTCCGACCGCCAGGGTAGTAATGACCGCTAAGCTGGAGACTTCGGTCTCCAGCCCGGCGTCCGTCACTACACCGCCGGTGGTATCACGACCCCGCATACTGCCATGGATTTCATGGGGTTCTGTACGACCATGAAATCCATGGCGGTAGGCACTGTCAGTGCCAGGGATTACGTTCTGTGGCACTGATATGGGTCTCCTCTGCCCCCTCCCCCTCCCCAGAGTCCTCCCCCCAAACCCACGACCCCCCTACCATCCCCCAAAGGTGGTAGGATCCCCTCCCCACACCCCCCCAACATTGACACACACACCCCTACACATACACTCACATAACAACTACACATACATGCACACATACACGCACACATACACACAGACATACACACACACATTTTCCATACACACAACACACCCCTGCATGCATACACACACTCACACACCCCCTCTACATATTCACACGTACATCCTCATTGCACCCACACAACACACAACACCCCCCCACCACCTCCCCTAACGGACGCTCACCTTACCTGGTCCGGTGATCCTCCGGGAGGGAACGGGATCGATGGGAGCTGCTCCGCCGCCAGCTCCCGTCACCAGAACATCACCACACCGAATCCTGGGTTGTGATTCGGTGGGCGGTGTTTGATGACGTGGTGGTGGAGGTGGAGCAGCCTCCACTTCACCGCCGACTGCCAGTATGGCTGCTGGCCGCTCTCCATCTGGAAAAGGGTGGTGGGCTGCCAGCAGTCATAATACGCTGTGCGGAAAACCACCTGCGCTGGCAGTCTTAAGCACGGCGGTACCTCGCCGGTCTTGCGAAAAGACCGCTGAGGTCCAAATGAGGCTCAGAATGTATATAGCACGGCTATTCTCCTGCGAGAGTATATAGGCAGGCACTGAGAACATAGCTGCTAAGGGGTTCAGTAGCAAGGGCGGCTCCTTCACAATGACGAAGTAGCATTCCCCCCCACCCCAGCTTAGAGCCAGGAGCTGTGAAATAAAATAATATTTAATTATTGTTTTACTTTAGAGCTGTTGGGTCAGCCAGTATCATGTGCAAGGATTGGAGGGGGCTGGGCCACGGGAGTGAGGAAAGGGGAGTGGGAGGAATAAAGGGTGCAACTAAGTGCACATGTTTGTCTGTCTTAGGTCAGCCAAACTCACATGTACACTTAGGTTTCTCCAACCTGGCTATGTTGAACAGCCAGGCAGGAGAAACTGCACAGACTCCAGGGTTGTGCCTGAGCAGCATTCCAAGCCACTCAGACCATTCCTGACACTGCTTTCATGCCATGTTTAGCATGAAAGCAACACTAGGATTGCTGGTGAGCCTGTGATGGTGTCCCAGTGAATGCAGATTCCACAAGAGAAGGGGAGGGCGAGACAGCCAGCGGCGTCTGTGAAGGAAAGTTTTTGTTTTAATATTATTTTTCCCCCCTCCCTATCCCCCTCGTCTGCCCTTCCCCTTGAGATTTGTGGTAGCCACCACTGTTCAGTTGAACAGCCAGGCCTTGAGTCCTTCCAGAAGAGAGGATGAGGTTTGTAAGTGAAGGTGGAGGTCATTCTGTAAGGTAGGTGAAGGAACATCTTCCACTATTGCTTTGGTGGTTATGAGTGTGAGTGCGAGGGATAGGGAAGTGGAGTGCAGGTGTCTGGAGGGTTGGTGAAAGTTCAGGCAGTGGTTGATGAACGCTGGTCCTTCATTGTGAAGAGCCTTGTAGGTGTGGACCAGCATCTTAAATTGACATCTCTCCTGAATGGGGAGCTAGTGGAGCTTTGTGAGGTGGGGAGTGGTGTGGGTCTGTTTGAGGAGGTCAAGGATGAGTCTGGCTGCTGAATTCTGTTTGGTCTGTAGTTTCTTCAGGAACTGCATGGTGATTGCTACGTAAAGTGTGCTGCCATAGTTCAGTCTGCTGGTGACTAGGACTTGAGTGATTGTTCACTTGATTTGCAGATCTTATGAAGCATGCGAAAGACGAGGAAGCAGGCAGCTCACTCATTTAAAGTTCTACTGCAGTGTGCTTAACTCACCTTTGGTCTAAAGCAATTTGGTGTGTAGGGCCAGACCTGCCAAATTGAATACAGATCTCACCATGTGAGGAGGGGTGTGGCCTTGGAGGAGACAGGGCTTAGTGCCAAGAAGTACCTAAGTGGCACTTTTGTCCCCACCCTGCCCATCCTTCAACAAGTCAAAATAAAAAGCTTGCTGAGGATGTTTTCAATGTCCTGGGGTGTTTTCCCACCCATTAGTAGACCTGCAGTAGAAAGCCACAGAAAGCAAGCTGAATACCACTGTTTACAGAAGTTTTCAAATCATTTTCCCTGCCACCGTGTGATTTCAGCTCCTCACCACTTAACCTTGTGATGGGAGTTGATATTGTGTGTCATGTGGTGGCACCGTGTGAGTGGCAGGTCTGTAGTGCATGTGTGGTATATATGTGGTGGGTGTATGTGCACCTGTGAATAGTACAATAGAGGGATAAATCAGTGTTGTACAGTGTGTGTATCATATGCCTGTACTGGGTGCATGTGTCCCTATGAAGGGCATAATATGGAAAACTCTAAGTTCCATTTAGGGAGACCCAGGGCTGACTGGATGAACATGAGGAAAGGAAACAGAGGAAACTCCTCAGACAGATTAGGGTCTTACTGGATTCCTGTAAGCTGAGCAGGCCCACGAAAGGAAGGGAGAGCCAGGCTTTTCAAACACTTGAAAAGGTGCTCTTTGACTCAAACCAAGGTAGCTGGGAAGGGGCCTGGGTACATTTCTTGAAGGCGTTGGGTTTTAAATGAGAATCATAAAGAGAAGGGCTACGGGACCTGGAGTAACCTTTTGATACCCATATCACTGTGGCTGACATCCAGGTCTGAGCATCTAGTCGCTCCCAAGGCCTGTGTTGTGCAGCTATCAGATTTGGAGTTGCTTCTGCTGTGACAGACTGCTTTCGAGAGGAAAGGAGAACTGAAGAGGAGACACTTCAAAAAGAAGCAGACCCCAAACATAAACCTCAAAGACTCAGGCTCTAAATCACTTTCGGTGTCTGGAAAATGAGTATAAGAAGGGGAGCTTGAGACCCCCAAAATTGTCAACTATCAAGCAGTCAGCCAAGCTATAAGAGAAAGGGGTGCTATGAAAGACATCTGCTTGTGACCAGGACTGGTGGGGGCCAAGGACTGCTAGTCTCCCAGTTGAGTGAGATGACATCACCCAGGGAATACTAAACCACCTGCTGTTGGAGCCAGGAGCACCAGCACCAGTCAGCTTACCGAGACCAGTGTGCCCTGTGAGGGAGAGGAGAGCGATGGAGGGAGTCAGATTCAGTGGCGGGATCCAGGTGAATGGATCCACATAGAGAGATGTGAGGAAACGGCTACCGCACAGATCGGGTCTTACCCTGTGTGCAGGGAAAAGTCGACCCACATATGCCAGAGGAAGGATGCTGTGAAGTGAGCTGTGACCATTTCTGCAGCTAACTGGTCATCACCAGTGTGCAGTACCAAGTCAGCAACGTAATATGCTAGGTGAGGTCACTGTCAAGATTGCTGCTGCGCTGATCAGATAGTAGACCATGAGCGTTATAAGTTCGTAACACTGTATGCCAGGTGGCATTTCTCTGAAGTTTGCTGCTGTGCTGTTTGTGCCATAACCCATGCACAGAGGAGGAACGGTGACCCTGTATGCCACTGGGGCATCGGGGCAAAGCAAAAAGCATGGGCTAGTCTAGACTGTCAATGGAGGAAGGAGGGTGCCGTGATGAACTGAGTGGGACCGAGCTGTGAATGAGGACGAGCACCACAATTATCACACTTCCCTATCCGTGGAATGGAACCCCAGGAAATTACCAAGCATCAGAGGAGCATCAAAATCTCCCCGGCCACTGCAGGATCATGTGAGAAGAACTCATAGAAAACCGACCACAGTTCTCCCGTGCCGTCTGTAACAAACTTACAGGAGACAGCCACTGCAGCTGCAGTGCCCATGAAAAAGTAACACTCAGAATCTCCAGTCCCTCAAATCCTTCTGGTGCAGGTAACACAACTTCAGGTTGAACAGTCCTGTGGGAACTTGCTTGACAGAGAGCCCAACAGCTCTGGAACACTTTTGACTTTAGTCAAGAGCCAGAGTGCTACTCCTGCCACTTGAACCACCAGTGGGGCTAAACTTGAATGTTCCTCATAGTTAATGAAGAATAACCTCTAGCTAAAGGGGCTCAGGAACCAGTATCTGGAACACTAAAGCCCGGAGCTCAAGGGACTGTGATATTGTTTTTGAATGTCATATTTTTCTTTGTGGTTCTATATAAATACTCTGTTTACTATACTGTAAAGACAAGTGTTTGACTGGACAATCTCGAAGCCAACTTTGGAAGTCAAGTGGTGAAGGGGTACTTGGCTCTTTGGGGAACTTTAGTGCACTTTGCACTCACTTTTCAGGGTCTTGGGGTGGGCTATTTTTCTAACCCTAACTGTTTTCTTACAGTCCCAGCGACCCTCTACAAGGTCACATAGGTTTGGGGTCATTCGTGGTTCGCATTCCACTTTTGGAGTATATGGTTTGTGTTGCCCCTATCCCTATGTGTCCCCATTGCATCCTATTGTAACTATACATTGTTTGCACTGTTTTCTAATACTATTACTGCATATTTTGGTATTGTGTACATATATCTTGTGTATATTTGCTATTCTCATACTGAGGGTACTCGCTGAGATACTTTTGGCATATTGTCATAAAAATAAAGTACCTTTATTTTTAGTATATCTGTGTATTGTGTTTTCTTATGATATTGTGCATATGACACTTGTGGTACTGTAGGAGCTTCACTCGTCTCCTAGTTCAGCCTAAGCTGCTCTGCTAAGCTACCATTATCTATCAGCCTAAGCTGCTAGACACCCTATACACTAATAAGGGATACCTGGGCCTGGTACAAGGTGTAAGTACCCCTTGGTACTCACTACAAGCCAGTCCAGCCTCCTACAGTTCCCTATTCTACTCACCCAAGAAGGTGTGCCACATCATCATTGCCTGCTCGATGCTTCACAATCTTGCTTTGCGATGTCAGGTGCCTTTTCTGCAGGAGGATGGTCCAGATGACGGTGTTGTGGCAGCTGTGGAGCCTGTGGACCCTGTGGACAGTGATGAGGAGGAAGCTGAGGAAGAAGACATAGACAACAGGGAGTCAGTCATACAGCAATATTTCCAGTGACACACAGGTGAGAACATTTTCATTTTTACCATTACATTCACTTTCACACGTCTTCCTCTATCCTGTGTGTCATTTCATACCAGTATTTGATCACTGAGTTGTACCTTTCCTTTACGGTTTCACAGGTGTGGTTACCAACGTGTGTCATCTGCTTGCATCCTTCAAGGACTTGTGATGTGTGACATAGGTATGTTGGCTTTACTATTGGAAACGCATTATGACACTGTCATTGATAATACATATTTACCAAATCACAGACTGACTCCAGATTGTTTTGTGGTTCCAGGGTGTTTATTGAAGTGCTAAAAAATGGAGGGGGGTTGTAATATGGTGATGGGGGACAGTGGAGGAATGTCCATGGCAGAGTCCAGTCCATTGGTCACACAGGTACACTGCCCATATGGGCATAGGAAGTGGAGCTGGGGCAGTTTAAGTATGGACAGGGTAACAAAGTGGGACAGTGGGAGTGTCGCGTGGGCTCTCATTATCCTAAATGAGACTGCTGAATTTCTAGGCAGCAGGATCGATAACGGTGTGGGGGACTGAGTCTGACCCACGTGTAAGGAACTCTGTCACCCTAAATCCGGTTTTTGCTCCGGCTAACTAGCAGTGCCTCATTTCTCCCACAGGGAAGAAATGATTAGGCAGCCGAGCGCATGACATCTTTGGAACTTCTCAGGGAAGTCGTGGTCACTCAGATCCAAACCAACTCTCTCATTTACAATATGGTCTCATATACAAATGACAAAGACAGTATAAGTTTTATATAATGTTTTAATAAAACAACTGTATTTTAGATAATAAGGCGTGAGCCGCAATAACAAGAACAATACAACACAGTAGGATTGAAATAGTCACCAGGAGAGTAAAACATAAAAATAAAGCTATCATAGTGCCTAACAGTTTCTACTCTCCCTCTGCTTGTTCTATTTAGAGCACAGCATGTTAAGCTTCTAGCTTGCCTTTCCGAATCACCGGGGAGACATAAGCCCTCATACCTGAGCAAAGGCCTGTGATCTGGTTCAGCATCTGCAACGAGGCAGTCAGCGTCTAGCTGTGGGTCTCTGGTCGGAATCTCCCTCTTGCATGTATTGGGACAAGGAAGTGATTTTATAACTAACATGTCATCGTGATCACAAAATGTCCCTACGCAGGAATGCCAAATCTAAACTCCTACCACGTCTATCGGCAATGTACCAGACTGTATCCTTGACTGAAGAACAGAGTGAATATGTTATGAAGAACTCCAGTGCTGAAGTAGGCAAAACAGTGTGATATGAATAAAAAACAACACCGTAGAACTGGCTATTTGAAAAATAACAGTACGAAGCCTAATAAAAAGCATTTAGAGCAAAGTGCACAGAGGCTCTAAGCTGTCAGCAAATGAATAAAATACATTCAGGGCAAAGTGCACAAAGGCCTAAAGCCTAAAGCTAAAGCGCAAAGTATACGTAAAACTAACCACACTACAGGAGGACAATCAGGGTTGTCTCATTTGCTGGCGGGGGTCTTGCCATCGTGCTCTGTCCTGTTCCTGGACTTCAGGGACTGCTTGCGTGGTGGTTGTCCGTCTGCAGGGGGTGGGGTGCTGGTGTGGTGGTCCTGTGGCGGGGCGTCCTGTCCACTAGCGCCGGCGGAGGTGGTGGGCAGTTCATTGTCCAGGCTAGTGTCAGGGGCCCCTTGGAGTGCCACGGTGTCCCTCAAGGTCTGCTGTATGTCCTTCAGCACCCCTACGATGGTGCCCAGGGCGGAGCTGATGGTCCTGAGCTCCTCCCTGAACCCCAAATACTGCTCCTCCTGCAGGCGCTGGGTCTCCTGAAACTTGTCCAGGACCGTCGGCATCGTCTCCTGGGAGTGGTGGTATGCTCCCATGATAGAGGAGAGGGCCTCGTGGAGAGTGGGTTCCCTTGGCCTGTCCGCCCCCTGTCGCACAGCAGCCCTCCCAGTTCCCCTGTGTTCCTGTACCTCCGTCCCCTGGACCGTGTGCCCACTACCACTGCCCCCAGGTCCCTGATTTTCTTGGGGTGGTGGGTTCTCCTGGGTTCCCTGTAGTGGTGGACACACCGCTGATTGACGTGTCCTGGGGACGGAGGTATGGGCCCGCTGGGTGGGTGCTGTGCTGGTGTTACCAGAGGGTGGAAGGTCAGTGTTGGGCTGTGCCTGTGCAAGGGGAACCGACTGTCCCAAGGCCCACGATAGTCCGGGCTGGTCATCTGGATCCAGAAGGGCAGAGCTGCTATCGTCACTGTGGGCCTCTTCTGTAGGTGGAGTGGAGTTGTCTGGACTCTCTGGTGTGGTGACGTTCCTTCGTGGTCCTGCAGGGACATAAGAGCATGATTATTGCATCTGTGTGTGTAATGGTGTGCAATGGGTGGATGTGCGTGTACCCCAGTGCAAGCATTCCTGTGTGTGGGTTGGTTTGATGATGGTTGGGGGGTGTTCTGGGTATGTGCAGTGAGCATGCTTTAGTGAGGGGTGACCATGCTTAGTTGTGTCATGCAGGGCTTGGTGTTGGGATGTGTGTTATTAGTACATTAGTGAGTAGTTGGAGTGATAGGGGAGGGGGTGAGGGTGGGGGTGTGTGATAGCATGCAGGTAGGGTGGGGGATATGATAGTGTAGATTTGACTTACCAGTGTCCATTCCTCCACTGACTCCTCCGAGGCCCTCTGGATGCATGATGGTCAATACTTGCTCCTCCCATGTTGTTAGTTGTGAGGGAGGAGGTGGGGGTCCGCCGCCAGTCCGCTGAACCGCAATGTTGTGCCTGGAGACCACTGAACGCACATTCCCCCGTAGGTCGTTCCACCTCTTCCTGATGTCCTCCCGATTTCTTGGATGCTTTCCCACTGCGTTGACCCTGTCCACTATTCTGCGCCATAGCTCCATCTTCCTGGCTATGGATGTGTGCTGCACCTGTGAGCCAAATAGCTGTGGCTCTACCTGTAGGATTTCCTCCACCATGACCCGGAGCTCCTCCTAAGCAAACCGGGGGTGTCTTTGGCGTGACATGGGGTGGTGTGGGTGATGTGTGGGGTGTTGTCAGTGTTGATGTGTGTGGTGATGTGTAGTGGTGTGTGGTGTATTGTGCCTGTAATGTTGTATGGGTGATGGTGTTGTGTGCCTCTGTGTGGTGGGGTTCTCAGTTGCTGTGCTCTCTGTCTCTCTGGCCTTCGGTCCTGACTTGTGGTCATAGGGGTTTGTGGGTGATGTGGGTGTGTGTTTTATATTGTGTTGGGTGTGTGGGAGTGGTGTGTGTGTATGTGTTTCAGGTGTGTGTATTTTGAATTGTCCAATGTGGCGGTGTTTTGGAGATGTGTGTGTATTTTGAGCGCGCCGGTGTATACCGCCAATGGAATACCGCGTTTGAAAGACCGCCGCATGGATTTGTGGGTCGTAATAGCATGGGCATGTTTCTGTTGGCGTGGAGGTGGAGGATTTGTTGTCGCCAGTTTTACACTGACCTTTGGTGTAGCGGAGTTGTGTGGGTGTCTGTATTTCGGCGGATTCAGAGATGTGTGTCATAATAGCTGTGGCGGAATTCCACGGCGGTGTATTGGCGGTCTTCTGCACGGCTGTAAGCAGCTTTTACCACCAATGTTGTAATGACCCCCAAAGTGTCATGCTACACTGAGTGGGAGGCCTCAGTCAAAATTTTACCTTCATACTTAATCACTTTTTTGGAGCTTTTTCTATCATTGTCAGACAAGACTCCTCTTGAATCTGGACTATGATGCAATGACGGTGGCTTGCTTCAGCTTAGGGCCCTGGTCAACTCCTAGAAGTGTCATAGATGGGAAAAAGCTCAGGAGCTTCTGCGGGATGTACCTGAAATTCAGGCAAGGTTGTGGTTCGGCTTGACTCTCGTCGACTGTCACTTTATAGAGCTTTTTTCCAAAGTTGCTCCAAACTTCTGGATCTTTTTCCAAAAGTACTTTTTGGGTCCTCAAAGTGTCCACAAACCTGCTTCAAGGTTCCAGGTGCTCTTAGTTGCTCCTTGGAAGCTGGGACTACAATTCCCAGTATGCACCTGGTCAGAATACTCAAATGGACACTGGATACTGGTCAGATGGGCTATTCTTGTAGGATTTGACAGAGGGGACTCTAGTTAGCTCCTTTGTACTTGTAGCTTACAGGGGGCCCACTACTGGAGTTGCAGAAGCAAGGCAAAGTCCTTTTGTTATTGAAGCCCAAAGTGTGCAGCTGGCACAGTCCTTGTGAGTGCAGTGTCCAGGTGCAGGCCAGGGAACCAGGAGGGTAGTCCTTCTTCTTCCAGTTTCTTCTTCCAGCAAAGATCTGAATTGTTGGGCAGCTCTGCCATATCTATCCTTGCTCCTGGGATAGGAAGCAGGGGCTACTCCTGTACAATGGGGTGCATGCAAACACCCTCTGTGGTGACCACCTCCTGTGAAGTGTGGCAAAAATCAACCCCAGGAAATTACATTCCTTAAAAATCCAACATGGAGGAAATCTCTCCTTGAAGGTTACATCTGACTGAGCCCACCCACTGATGTGGTCAGGTTCCCTAACCACAACTCCTCTAGCCCCTCTCCTAATCTAATCAGGGGGGAACCTAGCTGTCTGAGGGTGCAGGAAATGTGGGAGGTCCAGTATTTGTCCCGAGTGGTTTTCCCTCCTTTGGCTACACTTTCTCCATCCTTGCCTGCCATCTGCTGTAGCACTTCTTCCATTTAAAATAATACTTTATTATTTTAAAATAAAGTCTCCAATGTTAGCCTTTAGGGTCCATTGGCTACAATGGGGAAAGACGAATTTGGTTGTTTTCCCTCACCAGGGCTTATAAAACATATTTTATAAAGTCCCTGCTTATATGTAAAATGCATCCAGCCCTGGGAGGAAGCACTTAGGGCAGACTTAGGGATGATTTAGATGTAAAAATAATGTAGTTTACGACTTTAAAAGTACTTTTAATGCCAAAGTAGAATTTGGGTTTGACACTTAAGCATGCCTTTACAATGCTGCAAGTACAATGCATGGTCATTACCATGCACGCACTTACCACAAAATGTTTTTACTAGGCATATGCTTTTACCAGGCATGTCTTTACCATGAACATTTCATAGTGAAGGCATAGTTGGTAAAGACATATGCATGGTAAAAATGTTTGTGTGTGTATATATATATATATGTATATATATCAAAGCCAACTTCTCCTTCCGAAGAAAAGCACCGTACACCTGTTGTTTGCAGCAATGTAAGACATTTATTTCCAAATTCAAACTGCTGAGCCAAAATTATTTACTTTCCTGACCCGTTTCGGCTTTCAACAGAAGCCTTAATCATAGCTACATAATTGGTCCAGTTTGAAAGTGACCACGTGATAGAACTGACCACTCTTTTATCCTGTGGTCTGAAAGTCACAAGATCTCATCACAGTCTTTTGTTCACAGACGCATTTAAAAGTGCACTTCATTAAACTTTACTTATGTCGTGTGGTTTTCTTTTGTTTATCTCTTGTTACAAACATGCACTGTAAATATAAACATGTTCATGTCATTTGCTACTTATTAACTCCAAAATTACACCGCCGTCATTCCACAGAGTCTTATTCCAGAAATGCGTATGAGCATACCAATTAAACAAGTAGCCTTTAGCCGTCTCCATTTCAGTTGCTTTATAACGCATTGTTAGAAATGGGGTCTCTGGTTGACAGTCAGGTTACCCCCTGTTCAAGCAAGGACCCTCACTCTAGTTAGGATAAAAGAGAATCACCCTCAGCTAACCCCTGCTTACCCCCTTGGTAGCTTGGCAGAGCAGTAGGCTTAACCTCAGAGTGCTGGGCGTAAAGTATTTGTACCAACACACACAGTAACTTAATGAAAACACTACAAAATGACACAACACCAATTTAGAAAAATAGGAAATATTTATCTAGACAAAACAAGACCAAAACGACAAAAATCCAACATACACAAGTCAAGTTATGATTTTTTAAAGGTTTAAAATAAAAAGAGTCTTTAGGTAGTTGTAACAACACACTAGCGCTGCTAGCGTGTAAATGTACCTGGTTTGCGTCAAAAATAACCCCGCACGGGCGGTGTGCGTCGAAGGTAACCCTGCACGGCTGTGTGCGTCGAAAACAACTCGGCACGGCGGTGCGCGTTGAAAAAGCCAGCCACACGACGATCCGAAAGTCCCGCGGCGCAGGGTGCGATCTCTCAGCCTCCGTCAGCGATGCTGCGCGTCGTTTCTCCTGCTCCGGGCGTCGGTTTTTCGGTCGCGTTTCCTGCGGCGTCGTTTCTCAGCTGCGGAACCGGCGTCGCGTCGTTTTCTCAGCCGCGATCGGATTCGCGTCGATCTTTTCTCCGCACGGCGCTCGGTGCGTGTATTTTTGTCCTTAGGCTGCCAGCCTCTCCTTTCAGGGTCCCAGGAACTGGAAGGGCACCACAGAGCAGAGTAGGGGTCTCTCCAGAGACTCCAGGTGCTGGCAGGAAGAAGTCTTTGCTATCCCTGAGACTTCAATAACAGGAGGCAAGCTCTACATCAAGCCCTTGGAGATTTCTTCTTCAAGATGGAAGGCACACAAAGTCCAGTCTTTGCCCTCTTACTCTGGCAGAAGCAGCACTGCAGGAAAGCTCCACAAAGCACAGTCACAGGCAGGGCAGCACTTGTTCCTCAGCGATCAGCTCTTCTCCAGGCAGAGGTTCCCCTTGATTCCAGAAGTGTTTCTAAAGTTTGTAAGTTTGGGTGCCCTTCTTATACCCATTTTAGTCTTTGAAGTCACCTTTCTTCAAAGGGGACTCACACCTTCTTGTGAAATCCTGCCTTGCCCAGGCAAGGCCTCAGACACACACCAGGGGGCTGGAGACAGCATTGTCAGAGGCAGGCACAGTCCTTTCAGATGAGAGTGACCACTCCACCCCTCCCTCCTAGCAGAGATGGCTAATCAGAAAATGCAGATCACACCCCAGCTCCCTTTGTGTCACTGTCTGGTGTGAGGTGAAAAACAACCCAACTGTCAAACTGACCCAGACAGGGAATCCACAAACCAGGCAGAGTCACAGAATGGTTTAAGCAAGAAAATGCTCACTTTCTAAAAGTGGCATTTCCAAACGCACAATCTTAAAATCAACTTTACTAAAAGATGTATTTTTAAATTGTGAGTTCAGGGATCCCAAACTCCACATGTCCATCTACTCTCTAGGGGAATCTACACTTTAATCATATTTAAAGGTAGCCCCCATATTATCCTATGAGAGAGAGACAGACCTTGCAACAGTGAAAACGAAATTGGCAGTATTTCACTGTCAGGACATATAAACCACATTACTATATGTCCTACCTTATCCATACACTGCACCCTGCCCTTGGGGCTACCTAGGGCCTACCTTAGGGGTGCCTTACATGTAAGGAAAGGGAAGGTTTAGGCTTGGCAAGTGGGTACACTTGCCAAGTCGAAGTTACAGTGTAAAAATACACATACAGACACTGCAGTGGCAGGTCTGAGACATGATTACAGAGCTACTTATGTGGGTGGCACAACCAGTGCTGCAGGCCCACTAGTAGCATTTGATTTACAGGCCCTGGCACCTCTAGTGCACCTTACTAGGGACTTACTAGTAAATCAAATATGCCAATCATGGATAAACCACTTACATACAATTTAAACAGGAGAGCATATGCACTTTAGCACTGGTTAGCAGTGGTAAAGTGCTCAGAGTTGAAAAGCCAACAGCAACATGTCAGAAAAAAATAGGAGGCAGGAGGCGAAAAAAGACTGGGGATGACCCTGCATAAGCAAAAGTCCAACACGACCCCCTACCAGCCTAAAGCCAGGGGAGAACAATCAATACCTTGATGTACTTCCCTGATTGGGGCGATAGAACAGGGACCCAGGCCCACAACAGCAGGGGCATGTTCCAGTTCTACGCCTTCCTGACTCCAGTTGGATCCCTCTGTCCATACTCTCAGGGCCCACTAAGCTAACCCATGGGGAACCCTTCTCCACATCTACAGACACCATCTGTGCAACACCTAACTTTACTTTGCTCACAGATGTATTGCAATGGGCAGATAGTACCACCAGGGCCAACACAGTGGTGTTGCCCACTCCACCCCCGGGGTGTGACTCTCGTCCTCCCCCCCCCAGGGGCAACTCTGTCCACCAGGACAGCAAGCCACAGTGGCCCCAGACAACTGTCAGGGATGAGAGCCCGACCTCAGGCCTCTCTAACCACTGTGACTGTGGAGAGTGGGGGGTGGTAGCCCCAGGTGCCTGGCACCCTTTGACCACTCTCTCTTCCACCAGGTCAGGGATGACAACCTGACCCTGGTCCTCCCCTCTGGGGCTCTGTAACCTCCCTGCAGAAGCGGCACCCCCAGAGTCAAAAACTGTCAGGGTGCTTGTAGAAGCAGTCCTGCACAATTCTTCCACCAGTGCAGGGATGTTAACCTGCAACTGATCCTCCAACCTGGGGTCTGTACCTTCAGGTTGGACCAGGGCCAGGGGTGAGGCTTCCCTCCCCCTGCCCTCTCCTCTGGGGTCCTGAACCACCCAACTAGGAGTGGCCCCCCCAGAAGACAACATGGTAGGGGCACTGTTAGCAGTAGCCCCTTCCTCCAGGTCAGGGGGGACACCCTTAACCTGGCCTCCCAATCCAGGGTCTGTACCCACAGACTGGATCACTGCCTGGCAAACCAGGACTTCCTGGGGGGCATACCTACCCCCTACCAGGTCAGAGTTTACCCTCTGGACCTGGTCATCCAACCCAGGGTCACCACCCTGCGGTTGAACCACTGCCTGGCACACCAGGACTTCCTTGGGAGCACACTTACCCCCCATCAGGTCAGAGTTTACCCCCTGAACCTGATCATTCAACCCAGAGTCACCACCCTGCGGTTGAACCATTGCCTGGCACACCAGGACTTCCAGGGGGGCACACTTACCCCCCTCAAGGGACACACTGTCCCGAAGGGCCACACAAGAGTCTGGCTGGCGCAGGTCTCCTGACCTCTGCCCATCTGACAGAGTCTGGATTCCCCCCAACCCAGAAATGGTCTTACCAAGGTCATTCATGGGGGGCTCTGCTCTCAGAGCTGACCCCTGACCCTCCAGGTTCTCCACTGGGGTCCGCAACCCCCTCTCAACCCTCTGTCTGGACTTCTGCACCCCCTCACTAGGAGTGGTACTGCCAGACACCAGAACTGGTGGGACGCTGGCTACAGCCGCCCCCCCAAGTTCTCCTGACACTGTGGGGTCTCCCTCAACAGATGGCCCTATGGTACAGGCTAGGCTCCCCTCCTGGTGTTCCCGCAGGGAACCCTCCAGGACCTGGGACCGGATCTCGGGCACCTTGGGCCTCAACCCATCCCCATTCCCTCTCCTCTGAGACTGGACATGGGGTCCCTCACCCATCCCACTACACTGGGACCTACCTGGGACACTACAATCCTTCCCTACCTCACCTGGTTGGGAACTACCTAGACCACTCCTCTCAGGAGCACCCCCAAATGCCTCTTCAGACTCTCTGGTACTCACCCAGAAGTCTGCCTCCATTGTAAGCTCCCTGGGGTCAGAGAACTCACACTCCACCTGGTGTTGGCATAGCTCTGGAAAATAAGGACTAGACATATGCTCTCCAGCAATTACATCACTCAGCCCCTCACATGAATTAACCAAAGTACCCTTCACCCAACCATCCAGTGACTCTGCTTTGACAAAGCACCCCACATCACCCTCCTGAGACTGGTGAGACAGTACCTGACTGTCCCTGACACTCAACCCACACTCTTCTGGGATGTCTTCACACTCCATAACCAGGACTTCTACCTGGGGGGAACCCCTCTCCCTGTCACTCTCACCTAGAGTCAGTAGAGTGTCCCTCCCACCAGTAGGAATATGACTCCCCATGCCAGTTCCCCAATCCACCTCAGGGACCCTGTGCATCACTGGAGCTACCTCATACCCCTGAACCTCCTGGCGTGTGTTAACTCCCTCCTTCAAGTAGGGCACCACCTCTCTGGGCATGTGCACTTCTGCAGCATCACTGGATATACAATTGTTGCTGCCACCATTCCAGCTGGACTCAGCCCTCATGACTTCCAGCTCTTTCAATTTAAGCTCGTAAGCATAAATCATTTTTTTAATCTCTAAGTTCCTCCTCCTTTCTTCCAACTCTTCCCACTTGTCATGCTCCCTTTGCATCCTCAACTTTTCTGCCTCCAACCGGCGAACCCTTTCTGCCTGTCTGTCCTGTAACTCTTCAGGAGTCAGACCCTTGGGTGACACCCTGCTATCCCTCCTGGGGACCCTCCCCCCAGGCGTAACAGGTTCTTCCACTACACCACTGTGTATCCTCTGCACTTCCCCACCCACATTCTCCTCCTCTGTGTGCCCTCCAGCCTTCTTGATTGTCACCCCGGCCCTCTGTGCCTGTTGCAGCTCCCCCTCCCTGGTGGAGCTCTCAGTGGGACAGTCAAGATCTTTAAGGAACTGTTTCAATTGAGCAACTGAGTACTCCTTCAGTTTCTCCATTTCAAACACAGCTCCAGCTGTTGCATCTCCAGATTGAGACATGATGGTCACAAGTGCAAAGTTCCAAAGGCAGAAAATAAGTTCCCAATGAAGTAAAAAGAATCAGTCAAGGGATCAGCAAAATCATGGAAGTAGAATAAAAAGAGTCCTTAAGAGAAAAATCAAAAGATCACCAAACAAGTAGTATGTGGTCACGTAGTGGTCTGAGATCAAAACAGTAGTGTACACTTAATCACTGTATGTCAAGTACAAATACAAGTCCAATCCCGACCGCTGGTCACCAATGTTAGAAATGGGGTCTCTGGTTGACAGTCAGGTTACCCCCTGTTCAAGCAAGGACCCTCACTCTAGTTAGGATAAAAGAGAATCACCCTCAGCTAACCCCTGCTTACCCCCTTGGTAGCTTGGCAGAGCAGTAGGCTTAACCTCAGAGTGCTGGGCGTAAAGTATTTGTACCAACACACACAGTAACTTAATGAAAACACTACAAAATGACACAACACCAGTTTAGAAAAATAGGAAATATTTATCTAGACAAAACAAGACCAAAACGACAAAAATCCAACATACACAAGTCAAGTTATGATTTTTTAAAGGTTTAAAATAAAAAGAGTCTTTAGGTAGTTGTAACAACACACTAGCGCTGCTAGCGTGTAAATGTACCTGGTTTGCGTCAAAAATAACCCCGCACGGGCGGTGTGCGTCGAAGGTAACCCTGCACGGCTGTGTGCGTCGAAAACAACTCGGCACGGCGGTGCGCGTTGAAAAAGCCAGCCACACGACGATCCGAAAGTCCCGCGGCGCAGGGTGCGATCTCTCAGCCTCCGTCAGCGATGCTGCGCGTCGTTTCTCCTGCTCCGGGCGTCGGTTTTTCGGTCGCGTTTCCTGCGGCGTCGTTTCTCAGCTGCGGAACCGGCGTCGCGTCGTTTTCTCAGCCGCGATCGGGATTCGCGTCGATCTTTTCTCCGCACGGCGCTCGGTGCGTGTATTTTTGTCCTTAGGCTGCCAGCCTCTCCTTTCAGGGTCCCAGGAACTGGAAGGGCACCACAGAGCAGAGTAGGGGTCTCTCCAGAGACTCCAGGTGCTGGCAGGAAGAAGTCTTTGCTATCCCTGAGACTTCAATAGCAGGAGGCAAGCTCTACATCAAGCCCTTGGAGATTTCTTCTTCAAGATGGAAGGCACACAAAGTCCAGTCTTTGCCCTCTTACTCTGGCAGAAGCAGCACTGCAGGAAAGCTCCACAAAGCACAGTCACAGGCAGGGCAGCACTTGTTCCTCAGCGATCAGCTCTTCTCCAGGCAGAGGTTCCCCTTGATTCCAGAAGTGTTTCTAAAGTTTGTAAGTTTGGGTGCCCTTCTTATACCCATTTTAGTCTTTGAAGTCACCTTTCTTCAAAGGGGACTCACACCTTCTTGTGAAATCCTGCCTTGCCCAGGCAAGGCCTCAGACACACACCAGGGGGCTGGAGACAGCATTGTCAGAGGCAGGCACAGTCCTTTCAGATGAGAGTGACCACTCCACCCCTCCCTCCTAGCAGAGATGGCTAATCAGAAAATGCAGATCACACCCCAGCTCCCTTTGTGTCACTGTCTGGTGTGAGGTGAAAAACAACCCAACTGTCAAACTGACCCAGACAGGGAATCCACAAACCAGGCAGAGTCACAGAATGGTTTAAGCAAGAAAATGCTCACTTTCTAAAAGTGGCATTTCCAAACGCACAATCTTAAAATCAACTTTACTAAAAGATGTATTTTTAAATTGTGAGTTCAGGGATCCCAAACTCCACATGTCCATCTACTCTCTAGGGGAATCTACACTTTAATCATATTTAAAGGTAGCCCCCATATTATCCTATGAGAGAGAGACAGACCTTGCAACAGTGAAAACGAAATTGGCAGTATTTCACTGTCAGGACATATAAACCACATTACTATATGTCCTACCTTATCCATACACTGCACCCTGCCCTTGGGGCTACCTAGGGCCTACCTTAGGGGTGCCTTACATGTAAGGAAAGGGAAGGTTTAGGCTTGGCAAGTGGGTACACTTGCCAAGTCGAAGTTACAGTGTAAAAATACACATACAGACACTGCAGTGGCAGGTCTGAGACATGATTACAGAGCTACTTATGTGGGTGGCACAACCAGTGCTGCAGGCCCACTAGTAGCATTTGATTTACAGGCCCTGGCACCTCTAGTGCACCTTACTAGGGACTTACTAGTAAATCAAATATGCCAATCATGGATAAACCACTTACATACAATTTAAACAGGAGAGCATATGCACTTTAGCACTGGTTAGCAGTGGTAAAGTGCTCAGAGTTGAAAAGCCAACAGCAACATGTCAGAAAAAAATAGGAGGCAGGAGGCGAAAAAAGACTGGGGATGACCCTGCATAAGCAAAAGTCCAACACGCATTATATGTAATTAATCGACTTCAAAAACACTTCGCAATTTCACATATTCATATAATTCATAACAGTGTCTTTGTATTTTCATTTTAAAAGCACACTACAACTTTTCTTAATGTTCATGCTTAAACTGTGTTAGAACCAGATTGCAGATGAACTTCTTATCTTTAGTTAAATCTTCGTTTTAGTGCCTCACACTAGCTGACAAAACAGTGAATGGGATTTATTACCATGTCGCATTCACTGCCCTTGCCCGGTTCAACTTAATTCATAATTTTATCCTTTTCTTGGTTGGAAAAATTCCGTACCTTATTATACTTGCTTTCGCAGTGTGTGACAAGGGCGGATCCGGCTCTCACATACTTATTTCCAGCATACTTTCATTACTCCGCAGGAGCCTGATCACACACAGGGCGGCCTTCGGTGCTGCGCCGAAGGTCGCCCTGTGTGCGATCAGGCTACTGCGGAGTAATGAAAGTATGCTGGAAATATATATATATATATATGTTTATATATGTATGAACATATATATACATATATATAACATGAATATGTATATAAATACATATATATTTACAAACTCACTATTCCACCCAAAAACCCTACCTATCCTAAACCCTAAAAATGACCTTACCACCCCCAAGTCCCATACCCACCCTAAAGCCTAAACAATTTCCTCTTACCACCCAAAAATCATGCCCACACTAAAATCCAAAAATTCCCTTACCACCCTAACATCCATACTCACCCTAAGACCTGAAAAATACCCTTACCACCCCAAAACTCATGCCCACCCTAAAACCTAAAAATGCCCTTACCACCCCAAAACACATGCCAACCCTAAAACCTAAAAACTTCCTAACCGCCCAAAAACCCTTACCGACCCTAAAACACAAAAAATGCCCTTACCACCCCAAAACCCATAACGACCCTAGAACCTAAAAATGCCCTTACTACCTCAAAACCCATACCCACCCCCTAACACCTAAATATGCCCTTACCACCCTAATCCTATACCCACCCTAAAACTTAAAAATGCATTTACCACCAATAGCTGTTACCCACCCTAAACACTAAGGCGGTCATTCTGACCGCGGCGGGCGGCGGTCGCCGTCCGCCATGCGGTTACCGCCGAATGACCGCACCGCGGTCAAAAGACCGCGGCGGTCAAAAGACCGCGGCGGTCATTCCAACTTTCCCGCTGGGCCGGCGGGCGACCGCCAAAAGGCCGTCCGCCGGCCCAGCGGGAAAGCCCCTGCAACGAGGAAGCCAGCTCTGAATGGAGCCGGCGGAGTTGCAGGGGTGCGACGGGTGCAGTGGCACCCGTCGCGATTTTCACTGTCTGCAAAGCAGACAGTGAAAATCTTTGTGGGGCCCTGTTAGGGCCCCCAGGGGCCCCACGACACCCGTTCCCGCCATCCTGGTTCTGGCGGTGGACACCGCCAGAAACAGGCTGGCAGGAAGGGGGTCGGAATCCCCATGGCGGTGCTGCAAGCAGCGCCGCCATGGCGGATTACCTGGGCCAGGGGAAAACCGGCGGGAAACCGCCGGTTCCCCTTTTCTGACCGCGGCTTTACCGCCGCGGTCAGAATAGCCCAGGAAGCACCGCCAGCCTGTTGGCGGTGCTTCCGCCGCCCTCCGCCATGGCGTCATGGACCGCCAGGGTCAGAATGACCCCCTATATATATATATATAATATGGATAGATAGATAGATAGATAGATAGATAGATAGATAGATAGATAGATAGATAGATAGATAGATAGATAGATAGATAGTTAGATAGATAGATTTATATATGTATCACTCAACGCACTGAGGGGCATATTTATACTCCGTTTGCGCCGAATTTGCGTCGTTTTTTTTTACGCAAATTCGACGCAAAACTAACTCTATATTTATACTTTGGCGTTAGACGCGTCTAGCGCCAAAGTTCATGGAGTTAGCGTCATTTTTTGGCGTGAACACCTTCCTTGCGTTAATGAGATGCAAGGTAGGCGTTCCCGTCTTAAAAAATTACTCCCAGGCATGTGCGTGGTATTTATACTCCCGGGCAAAAATCACGCCCGGGAGTGGGCGGGGCAAAAAACCCCGCATTTGCGCCTCTTTTTAACGCCTGGGTCAGGGCAGGCGTTAAGGGACCTGTGGGCTCAGAATGAGCCCAGAGGTGCCCTCCCCTGCCCCCAGGGACACCCCCTGCCACCCTTGCTCACCCCAGGAGGACACCCAAGGATGGAGTGACCCATCCCAGGGAAGAAAAGGTAAGTTGTGGTAAGAATTCTTTTTTTTTTTTAAATTGTGGCATAGGGGGGCCTGATTTGTGCCCCCCTACATGCCACTATGCCCAATGACCATGCCCAGGGGACATAAGTCCCCTGGGCATGGCCATTGGGCAAGGGGGCAACTCCTGTCTTTGCTAAGACAGGAGTCATGTTAATGGCGTCTGGGCGCCAAAAAAAAATGGCGCAAATCGGGTTAAGACGATTTTTTTGCCTCAGCCTGACTTGCCCCATTTTGGGATGCCCAAACGCCATTTTTACCTACGCCGGCGCTGCCTAGTGTACGTGTTTTTTTTTCACGCACACCAGGCAGCACCGGTCGGCTAACGCCGGCTAACGCCATTCAATAAATACGGCGCCCGCATGGCGCTTCAGAATGGCGTTAGCCGGCGCTAATTTTTTTGGCGCAAAACTGCGTTGGCGCAGTTTTGCGTAAAAAAGTATAAATATGGCCCGGAATACTTACATATACTTACCTTTAAAACCTTTACCGTGCAAACACCTTTACCATTGATGCCTTTACAATGAAATTTATTGTAAAGGCAATCGTGGTAAAGGTATATTTGTGTAAAAGCATGTGTGGTAAAGCCATGCATGATAAATTCATATGCATTGTAAAGGCATCGTGATAAATGCATCTTGTTGCATTTACTGCATTGTAAGTGATGTTTCCCCCAGGGACCATGGCAGTGCACCCAGGGGTGCCCTATCTACCCCGGGATCCCTAAACCTACATGCCCTACCATATACTAGGGACGTATATGTAGGTTGTCAGGGCCAATTATATTTATGTTTTATTTCCTATTTCCTATTCCCTTTTACACGTAGCAGTGGCCCGGAGACTGGTTAGCAGTGCCCAGGGCACAGTCAGAGTCAGTAAACACCAGTATCAGCTAAAATGGGGACAAAAAGTGAGAGGGCTTCTGCAATCAGCCCATTTTTCCTACGACGGAGATTTGGGACAAGGACCCAGATGCTCTGAGGCATATTCATCCATGTGCAGGAAGTTAGTATCAGTAGGAGGAAAGTGCCTGCCCTATGGTATACTGGAGCCTTCCACACTATGGTTGGGAAGAAATACTTTAAGCCTGACGCGATATTCCCTGTGACTAAAGATACTGATGTGGTAGCTAGCGGAGAAAGCACAGAGTATTTGCTTGCCTGGTTTGAAATTCAGCTCAATGGCAAGGTGCCCATGATCACTGTCATTCGTGATTTGTAGAGAGGCAAGGTAGTTTACAGGAAAGGGCAGACTGTGGTAAGGCAATGACAGTAGAGATTGTCTCTTCTTCTCCAGAAGGAGGAAAGGATTAGGCTCCTGAAGCAAGTCAGGTTCTAGAGCCTGGATCTTTTCCAGAGCTGTAGGGTTTGCTAGCTGCTGGAGGACCTGCCATGGACGTTTTTTGCAAGACACAGAAGGAATGCCTATGCTTGTGGGACTTTTGAAGGAAGCACAGAAACAAATCAACAAATAAATGGTTGGGGAAATGCTGCACCTGCTGATGGAGGCTTGTGTGGAGACCTGAAGAACTGGACCTGCTTCTATTTGAACTTAAAACAAAGAAATGTTCTCTAATGGTCAGTTGGCTGACCTTTTGTGTGGCTACAGGGACACTACAAGCAGTAAGAGACCTTTTTCCTGAATACTCAGCTGACCAGTGCCAATTACCCCTAACCTTGGCCAAGCTGGTGCCTCTACTGCAGTGAGTCGCAATCTCAAAATGCAATTTGTGAGGTCCTTGCACCTTTGGCAGATTTGTACAAGACTTCTTCTTCCACCACTCTTGAAAAACTAGGGATTAAAACGTTTTTTGACATCAAGACCGCCAAACCTATCAAACCAAACTGCCCAAGATGCAACCTTGGAGGGCTGAAGAAACATGTTTCCCTTACTCTGAGCCTACCTGCATCAGCAAATCCATTTCAGTGGGACCACAGGATGAAGGATCTAGCTTAATGGAATCCTCATCAGACAAAGCATGTAACCGTTACCAGCAATCAGATTTAGAGCTCTGAAACAGACTAGGCCTAAAGGTAAACATTTTGACTGGGAGAAGGTGGGAAATGTATCTGTCTGGCAAGGTTTATTCCCTGGGAGTGAAATTTGAATTTCCCCTACTCTGGTCTTTTCCTGCCAAAACCAATGCCTTCACAGAGACCTCATTCAATGCCTATCTGACTTTGTGGAGCCTGCCTGGATGAAGGATATTGACTTCCATTTTTCACATGAATTCCTGACTGGGCCATCCTTGGTCAGTGTATGGGAACCTAGCTCTATTGTGTTTGGTCTGAAATTGGACCTACCTCCCAGTTAACCATAACAAAGGACTACCATTGACCCTTTGTGCTTTATGGGGCTATTTTGATTGAAAAATAAATCATATCTCTGCTTTCTATCACTGGGTGTTATTTTCATTTTGGTATAATTTTCACCTTTACAATATTCTCTATGTTTATACATTTAAGTGGATTTTCATTGTTTTGTATTTTTTACTTTTTAACTGTTTTGGTACTTATAAAAGGTTTGCACATCTTCTTTAAGTTGACCTTGTCTACTCTTTGCCTTAGCTACCAAGGCTTGAGATCAGGTTTAAATTACTGAAATTGTTTATGGGACCTTAGAGGATACTGCTTTTATTACCTGTGTGGACCTCTATCCATCCCTAACTAATTGATCACCTTCTCACATTGGGCATTAATGAATATTTTTTTAAGTTGGAATGATGATAAATGAGAAAAATACCTACATTTTCAATAACTAAGTATGTAAGAATTTTTTTGGGAAGTATTTATTGGTATATACTTCCTACAGTAACTTTCATTACTCTCTCATTAATAAAGTGTTGCATATCATAAAAAAACAAGAGAAATAAATCTCCCCTTCTATTTTCATCCCACCATTATAAATCTGATACAACCATTTTCTCTTGAGGAAAAAAAGGATGTTTAAGCAATACGGAAAATCAAATCTTGTTTCACATACATCTAAGTCTGATGTAATGCCATTTGCTAGACATAGATACAAAAAATGGTGATTCTTCCCAATCTAACTAAAGGCTACCATTCACATTAGAGAATTTTTTAGAACAAATTAAAACCCTGAAAACCTTTGTGGTATAGACTAATAGTGTACAGGGAATTGGTCCTTTCTAGAACAAAGCAATCTGATGTAAAGCAAAACGTTGGTGAGACCAAGGAAGTGATAAATAAGTTTAATGTTTTACACAAAGAGACTTTGAACCTTAAGAAATAAACAAAGCATTCAGAAAAGAGGAACAGAAGCAATAATATTTGGAAATATGATGTTCATGAAAGGGCAGAAGATTATGACATCCATGACATCCTTAAATTTAACATAGCAAATATTGTGGGCATAGCTGACACCTCAGACTTGAAAATTCAAAGAGCATATCAGATTGGTCATAAAACCACAAGAAAAGTCTCTAAAGTGAGGGAAATTATCATCTTTAATTGCCTCTGTGAGTTCTCAGCTACCTGGGTGCCCTGCCCGAGAACTGTTGTACCATGTGGCTTGTGGGAGGTCAGAATATGCCATATGAAGCCAGCAGTTGAGGACTGGAAGAATGTCTCTCCTGGACCTGTTTCCTCTTGTGTTCCTGGGCTCCTATATGCTGCTTCTTTTCTCTTCAACTCCAAAATGACAATCATCTACCTAAGGATCTGCAGCTCCTATTAAAGTGACTCCACCGTTAGATCACTTCAGGTTTTCATTCTCTTTCCTTTTTCTATTCCATCATGGCTTTTCCTCCTCTTATATTTCCTGTCATGTGGTGTTTGATGTAATTTCCTTTTCCCGTTCTTTTACTTTTTAGAAGACAGTCTAGTTGGAGGGTGCACAGCAATAATGCCATGTTCCTTCGCTTCGCTACCTCCACTTCCTGATTTATGAAAAACATTTGCAGTTCAATTGTAGGGAATCTCATTTTTTGTGATATACCTAAAATTGCGACTCCAGAGAGGGAATTGCAGTTAGCTTTTCACAAATAGGTAACTGCTAAATCTATGTCTGATACATTTACAAACTGCAAATATTCACAAAATGGAAATTTTGGATGTTCAATTTACACCAACTGAAATCAGGTGATAATAAGGTGCAACCTATATAAACAAGTCCAGAGTGCATAAGCATTTCCCACAATAGCTGCTCTCTATGTCATGACGAGGAGGATGAGGATCCTGGCAGGTTTGCAGAGAAGCCAGGAGCTCATTTTTAGAATTCACATCAATATGTTTGATCAGACAGAGGAGGACCTCTTTCAAGTACAGATTAAATTCTGTCATGATTTTAGATTTAATCTCTGACCTACAACTGTAGCAACACACTTGCAGGACCAATGCAGTTCCCACCCATGTGCAGGTGTCATGTTCCCTGCACCTCTTAGCCTCAGAAAGCTACCAGGGTGTGATAGATGCAGCAGGACGGGCTTCCCAAAGTGTGCTTTCATGCTTTTTTATGCAGATCTGGATGTAATGCTTATGGAAAGTCAATGATTATATCAGATTTCCAAACATAGTACAGGAACTGCAGCTTAGTAAATTACAATTTTACTTGTTAGCCCAATTCCCACTTCATCAGCTCCATTAAAGGGACACATGTTTCAATATGTCATGAATACATCTTCAGAAATTGTAAGAATACCGATTCATTGAACATTTAAGTGGTATGCAATGCCCAATATGTGATAACTGATAGAGTAGCAAAATTCCCTGGCAGTACACATATTTTGCCATATTGAAATATACCTACAGCTTCTTGGTGGTGAGTTTGGAGAAGGACATCCATTAAGTAATTTTCCTTATAACTGTGCAAAATATAGTAGAGTTGTATTACTATTTATCAGTACATAATTATTTGATCTTGTCATTTTAGGAGACAGTGTGTATGCTGTGCACTCGTTTATTTTAACAATGTATATGAACCCTGCTGCTGCAAGTGAACACAATTTAAATGCTGCTTGTTAGACCTGAGAGCCTTAGGGTGGTCACCACCAACGTTTTGCCTGCCTCCCTCCACTTTTTTGACACTTTGTTTGCTGTTTTGTGGACTCTGTGCACTTTACCACTGCTTACCAGTGCTAAAGTGCATATGCTTTCTCCCTTAAAACATGTTAACATTGGATCATACCCAATTGTCATATTTGATCTACTTGTAAGTTCCTAGTAAAGTGCACTACATGTGCCCAGGGCCTTTAGCTAGAATACTACTAGTGGGCCTGCAGCACTCATTGTGCCACCCACACAAGTAGCCCCTTAACCATGTCTCAGGCCTGCCATTGCAAGGCCTGTGTGTGCAGTTTCACTGTAACTTCGACTTGGCTTTTAAAAGTACTTGCCAAGCCTCCAACTCCACTTTTTCTACATATGTCATCGCCAAGGTAGGTCCTAGGTAACCCATAGGACAGGGTGCTATGTAGGTAAAAGCCAGGACATATACCTGTGTATTTCTTATGTCCTTGTAGTGGAAAACTCCTAAATTCATTTTCCACTGCTGTGAGGCCTACTCCTTTTATAGGCTAACATTAGGGCTACCCTCATATACTGTTTGAGTGGTAGATTCTGACCAAAAAGTGGTAGACAGGTCATATATAGTATGGTCAGAATGGTAATGCAAATCCTGCTGACTGGTGATGTTGGATTTTATATTGCTATTTTAGAAATGGCACTTTTAGAAAGTGAGCATTTCTCTGCACTTAAAATCCATCTGTATCTTACAGCCTGTCTTTAATCCACATCTGGCTGGGCTGGTTGACAGCTCCCTTGTGCATTTCACCCAGACAACCACAAACACAGGATGCTCAGTCACACCTGCACTCATCTGCATACTGAATGAGTATTCCTGGCCTGGAAAGGTGGAGGGCTTGACACTTACATTTCAAAGAACATTTGCCTGCCTTCACAATCTTGACTGCCAAACCCCCTATTGGGACCCTGGCAGACAGAATTGTATTGAAAGGGGACCTTGTACACTTCAAAACCACTCTTTGAAGTCTCCCCCACTTCAAAGACACTTTGGGGTATTTAAACTGGGTCCCTGACCCAACGAACTCAGACACTCCTGGGACAGACACTCTGAACCACATCCTGCAACCTGCTAAAAGGAGTTGCCTAGCTGCCTAAAGGACTCACCTGGACTGTTTTGTTTTGAAAAGCTGCTACCTTGCTGTTGTCCTGCTGCCTTGCTGGCCTCTTGCTTTGCTGAGAAGTGCTCTCCAAGGGCTTGGACTGAGCTTGCCTGAAGTTCCTGAAGTCTCAGGGACAAAAAGACTTCATCTCTGCAAAGGAACTCCTTGTGCAATGAAAATCGACGCACAGCCTGCCCAGCGGTGAAGGAATGACGGCATCGCAGACCCAGAACGACACAGCCCGGTTCCCAGAGTGGAGATCAATGCAGCACCAGCGTTGTAACTGGAACTTCCACACACAGCCCACAGGATCGATGCATCATCGAGCTGGAACGGCGCAGCCTCACTTCCTGCATGAGGAATCAATGCAGTGCCTGCTGTGCGACAGAAATTCTGCAGCACCTGGGACTTCGTCCTGCACGTCCAGGATTTCCACTCATCGTGCCTGGGTGTCAAAAGACCCAGCATCACAGTGAGGATTAAAGCCTGTGCCACGGAATTTGATGCAAAGACTCTGCCGCTTGAAAAAGAATCAACGCATCATTTATGCTCATCTGGAAATCCAACGCACGCCTTCCTTTTTCCACACATCTCCTCCTCTACGGTCTTCGTGCGTGTCATTTTGACACATACCAGGTACTTTAAGCACACAAGAGCTAGTTGTTGATTTTTAAAGACTTAAGACTCTTCTTACCATTGCAAACGTGATATTTCAACTTGTACTTATCAAATCGTGATCATTTTGACCTTAATTTTCACAGGTAAATACCTCATACTTTTTTAAACCTGTGTGGTGTTTTTTGGTGGTGTTTTCACTGTGTTATTGCATGATTTCTTGTACAAATACTTTACACATTGCATTCTAAGTTAAGCCTGATTGCTCAGAGCCAAGCTACCAGAGGGTGGTCAGAGTATAATTTGGATTGTGTGTGACTTACCCTGACTAGGATTGTGCTCCATACTTGGACAAGGGTGTACACCTCTGACAAATAGAGACCCCATTTCTAACACTGCACATAAAATGAAAAGAAATGTGGTAGAGAGGACTTTCGGTCTGCTACAGATTCACTTTAGATATCTCCACAACAACAGTAGAGCACTACAATGCAGGCCAGAAACCTGCTGCAAAATTGTGCCAACATTTGTCATACTAAACAACATTGCGACATCTAGGGGCATACCCCTCACCCTGTCAGATTTTGAGTTGGATGAATACAAAGAGCCATTTCCACGTCAACCTGCAGATGGATCAAGGGCAGCAGAAGGCAGAGAACGATGTACAGATATTACCCCCAATTATTTTTTAAGGTAAATAACGAGTAAAACTGCATTTTGGATTGTATTTGCCAATGTTCGTGTTTATTATCTTAACTTCAGGTAAATATAAAATTACATTTCAACTTAATATGAAATGCACATTTTGTGCACAACCTAAATTGTAATCTCAGACATTACAAATGTCAACAAATGCCCTTAAACAACAAACTTAAAACATACAACCATGTTCTGACTACTTTTTCCCCCCGCACAGTCCACTTGTCCATTCTGTGTGCTCTACACTTTGCCTTGGGGAGGCCTCTGTAGGAACTATGATGCCTGTTTATCATCTCAGTGGGCCTAATACTAATGAGGCTGGAGAACTCCTCACTTACCTCTCCAACTAGGTCACTGTTTCCTGTGATCTGGCCTTCTGCTGGTGTTCCATTCGCCAGTTGGTAACTTCCACTAAACCTCGTGCTACATCTTCACTAAAATGTGCTATCTCCACTTGCATGGTGACAGCACGGTGAGACAATAATGCAGCTGCATTTGTAAGGCAAAGGATAGATCTGGTAAAACCATCCAATCTGACCATTTGCTGGTGATGGCAATGAAAAGATCTGGTAAAACCATCCAATCTTCCCATTTGCTGGTGGTGACACCTACGTGTTTTACATAATCGTGCGCATGATTGTGCAAAGTTTCTTTATGGCATTTGTCAGCTCCTTGTAGTTCCCCACAGTTGATTTTTGCCCCGCTTCCACTGTTGTGTTCAGTTGCTTTATGCCGTTTTTTATGGCACACGTGTTTTTATTCAGTAACACCAACTGTGTTTGTAATTACTTCATATGCTTGCATTGCAGGTGCTGCACCTCTAATATTGATGCCTCCAGACCACCAGATACAGCTGTCCTGTCAACGTCCTCTGAAGCATGTCTTACAACAAATGTACGTCTTCTGAGGGCATTGCTTTGGTGCATAATAAGGTGTTCTTTAGAAGAATCACATGTCAGATGGAGGTGTATAAATGTCTGATGTGATGTTATCATCTTCATCCAAAACATTAGGGAGTGGAGACACTGTTGTTCTGCATCTCGGTGGTGCAAGTGCTGTGGGTGTTGGAGAAACAATGTTTTCTGCCTGCATCTGTGTCTGAGTGTCCTGATTTTCCACAAGTTAATTTTCTCCTGCAATTGTTCGAGGTACCTCTGTGGTATGTATGATCACTGGTTAAGTTCTATATATGTTGTTTTGTGTATCAGTTAACATAATTTGTTTCAAATAAATATCTAAAATTTAAACAGTGTTTAGTCATGTCATTTGGTATGTCACTTGACATTGGACTACAAAATGCAACATTATTGGACTTTAATTATTGAAATTCAAACTCCAAATCCCATAATGCATTGGTGAACTAATGATAAAAATGTGGCCTGGAGTGGATTTTGGTTGTTGATATCTGATGTTTCATAATCGGTTACTTTTATACTCAACACATTTTTATATGTGGCAAAATTAATATGTTACCTTTGCTGGTACTCGGTGTGACAGAGATGTCAATGTCAGTGGCCCCAACAATAACTTCGAGCTGCAATGTCGCATTAATCATATCCTCCAGATGGCTAGGTGGTGGCTGAGTGGATGGTCTTCTGCCGGTTCACTGTGCCCCAGCAAGCCTCTTTGCAGCCTTATCTTTGGTTTGTGTCAGAAGATAATACCATTCCTTCAAATGACCCTTCTGTAACACCAACCACACTGATCTTCAACTGAATGTCCTTCCAAAATTTGCCCTTCTCACTCTCTGGAATCTGAAGTGAACGTTTTCCAAACAGCTTGTCATGGTGTTGCAAGCACTCCTAAGTGAGCACCTCCAGTTCTTTCTAGCTAAATTGTAGCTTTCTCTTGTGCCCTCCTGCATCCTTGCCATTGCTATCAGTGGCCATGGTGGCCAAAATGCACAAAAATAACTCCACACAAGTGCACAGCTACTCTGCTGCCACAGTCTGCCTTCTCTTCTGGAATTACTCACCTCCTCACTGTGATGTCATCATGCTACTCCTGCAAGCGACATTCTCAGTTTTGTGATTACCTAATTGTGATTTGCAATTTAGGAAATCACTATTTGGTAATCACAACATTGAGACTGCAAATCCCAAGGGATCACAAAATTGATGTTTCTTCCTATGATACCATGGAAAACTGTGATTTCTAAATTGCAATTTAGTAAAAATCACTACTTGCTAATCGCAATTTCCATTCTTGATACATATGCCCCCAGATGTTATGGTCAGGGCATAATATCCTCTACTCTCATGATTTATCAAGAATGAATTATAATGGAAGGTAGCATACAGAGAAAAGACTATGGGGCTTAATATGACATTGGTGGTAAATACCTCCTACCACCGCGGTGACGGCCACCAACATACCGGCCAGGGTAGCTACCATCTGTCCGCCATATTATGAGCACTGCCTGACATCTGCCACAATAAGGACGGAAATCTGGCAGTGCTGATGGTGGTGGATGGTGGCAATCGGGCGTTGCTAACACCAGCACCCACCCGCCAGAAGGACTCCACCAGCCGTATTATGACCAGAAATATGGCCTGGCCGTGTCCTGCTGGCGGGGCACTTTTGGCGGTAGCAGTGCCCCTTCTTGTTCCCTGCAGGATGACCTCCTCACCGGACAAGGTAAGACTGGAGTCTGCAGTGGAGGGGGTTGTAGGGTAGGTGGTGTGTGTGTGAGAGAGTGGGTGCATGAATGTGGGAGTGTGTGTGTGAATGCATCTGTGAGTCTTGTGGTGTATGTGTGGTTGTATAACTGTGAGTCAATGCGTGTAAGAATGGTGAAGTGAGTGTGTGTCTGCATGTCAGTGTGATTGTGTGTAAAAATGTGTGTGAATATGTCTGGAAGAAGGGTTGTATGAATGAGTGTATGCCACTGTGTGTGTATGAATGTGTGTATGTCAGTTTGTGTATGAATGTGTGTATGCCAGTGTGTGAATGAATGTGTGTATGCCAGTGTAAGTAAATGGGTGTATTCATGGTGCGTGTGGGTTTCTGTGTACGTGTATGCTGGGAGGAGGGGTGTGGGGTGAGGGGCGATGTGACTGTAGTGGGGGTGGGAGGAGGGGTGGATGTGTGCATGTGTGTTGTGGGGGATGGATTCAGTTGTGTGGTGTGTGCATGTCTGCGGGTGTGTGCATGTATGGAGGTGGAGGTGTGTGTGAATGTATCTGAGGGGGTAGGGATGTGAATGTATTGGAGGGGGTGGGGGTGAATGTTTTGGAGGGGTGCGGGTGAGTGAGTGGATCGGAAGGGGGTGGTGGAGGTTAATTTGTGTATCAGGTGGATGGGGGTGAGTTTGGATGGAGGGGGGTGTGGGGCTTCAGGTAAGTGTTGGGAGGGGTGGGAGAGCCACCTACGGGTGACAGGAAGCAATTCCCTGTCACTGGTAGGGCCTACCACCATGATTTTCATGGCATTGCTAACGCCACAAAAACTATTGTGGTACGCCGACTCATAGGCCCTCATTACAACCTGGCGGTCGATGTTATAGCGGCGGTAATACCGCCAACAGGCCGGCGGTAAAAAAAATTGGATCACGACCATGGCAGAAACCGCCAACACAGACAGCCACTTTAACACTACGAACGCTACGGCGGTAGCAACAAATGCCGCGGCGGTCACCGCCAACAGCCAGGGGGAAGACAATGTACCGCCCACCCCATCACAACCCGCCAATCTGCCAGCTTTTCCGGGGCGGTACCAACGCCATCAAAAGCACAGAGGAAACAGTGTTTGGAAGGGAAGCCACTCACCTCTTGACACTCAACGAAGAACCAGGATGCCATGGAGCCCGAGATGCAGGTCCTGCCCATGCTGGTCTACCTCCTCATCTACCAGGAATACCAAAGTATGCTTCATCCTGCCAAGGATAGGGTAAGTGGATATCTTTCTCCACTGGTTCTGGGGGCGGGCTTGGTGCCCAGTGTGCTTCATCCTGCCAATGATAGGGTGAGTGGATGCCTTTCTCCACTGGTTCTGGAGGAGTCCTTGTCCCGAGTGATGCAGCACTTGGGGTGTGGCAGTTCAGATTCCCTCACCTGGGTGTCTGAAGCATGAGATTTTCAGGGACCAGGTTGCATGATAGTCCATGGAGGCAGGGCTAGACTCCATCCTGCAACACCTAAGGCTGCAAACTGGTGGTAGTGCCGGTGCTGGGGGGGTGCTGCCAGTGGTGGTGGGAGGCTCCAGCCCATCTCCTGCAGCCTCGGACGGCCACCCATTGGGGTTGCTGGTGCTGGTAGTGGTCCTACTGTCAGCTGTGAAGGTGGCGGTGCAGGTGGTGGTGCTTGCAGCGGTGGCTGCGGCAGGGCTACTGGTGGTGCTGCCCGTGGTGCAGGTGCCAGTGATGCCAGTGGTGGAGGTAGGCCCCAGCCCTTCTCCGGCTGCCTCGGACAGCTACCCACTGGGGATGCTGCTGCTGACAGTAGTGGTGGCAGTGGCGGTGCAGGTGGCAGTGCAAGTGGCTGTGCTTGCGGCGATGTCTGACGCGGGGCTGCTGGTGGTGCTTGCTGCGGTGCAGGTGTAGGGGCTGGCGGTTCTGCTGGTGGGCACCAGGCCTTCACCTGCAGCCTCCGACTGCTGAAGTGCCTTGCATTGGGTTTTCTGACCCTTCCTCACCTTGGCAGATGCTGTTGTGACCTTGGCTCTGGCAGCTGGAGTTTTGGTGGAGGCATTGCTGGGTGGGTCCTCCTCCTTGCCCTTGCCGCATGTTGTCCCCTTCTTAACCCTGGCAGGGGGTGGAATAGTTTGGTCATTTGCCAGGGTTGGTGGCACACTTGCTGGCCTGACTGGTTCCCCCTTTGAGCCTCTGGGTGTTGCAGGTACCACAGCGGATGCTGACTTGGTGGCTGAGGTGCTCGCCTGGGTTCTGGACACCCTGGCCTAAGGGGAAGGACGGTGGGGAGGGGTAGGGAACAGGTTAATGTTTACCAGGAAAAGCTTTTTAGACACACTGAGGCAGGAAGAGGGAGAGGGTTTGGGAGTGGAGGAAGAGGGAGTTGTGGTAAGAGGTGTCTGTCTGCTGAGTTTGGGTGAAGGTGCATGTGCTGGATGCTATTGTAAGGTGGATGGCTGTTGGGTGGGTGGGTGCTTGCATTTGTGTACTTTGGGAGGAGGGGGGTCACAGACACACTGGGAGAGGACACAGGGGACGTGTGTATGGGGTGGTGACTGCCAGTGAGGGTTGAGTAGTTATGGGCGTGATGGTAATGGAGGTAGTGGATGAGGATGTAGTGCATGCAGATGTGAACGGAGACGATACTGGGAGGGAGGTGGATGAGGAGGAGGAGGGGAACACAGTGGAGGCAGTGGATGTTGGTGTGTCTGCATGGGTATGGTGCGGGATGATGTGTGGTGCTTGTGTTTGCCTGAACCACTTCTGTGTGTTGATTTGGGTGAATGCTGGTCTGTAGATGTGCTTGGGATAGGCTGGGGTTGAGTGGATTGGGACTGGGTAGAGGAAGTTGGAGGGGGGAGGCTAGACACAGGGACAAGGGCTGCCATCAGGGAGTTGGCCAGAGCCTGAAATGCTCTCTGTTAGGCCGCCACACCAGAGTGAAAGCCCTCCAGGTATGCATTTGTTTGTTGCAAATGCCTCTAAACACCCTAGATGGCATTCAGGATGGTTGAATGCCCAACAGTGAGGGATCTCAGGAGGTCAATAGCCTTCTCACTGAGGGCAGCAGGGCTGACTGAGGCAGGGCCTGAGGTGCCTGGGGCAGGGGAGATGCCCACCCTCCTGTGTGAGCGGGCACTAGAAACACACTGAGGGGCTGCTAGGAGGACGGTGTTAGTAGGGGGGTGGTGGATGTACCTGTTGTTGGGGTGGACATAGAGGTGTCCGCCATCGCCATGGAGCTTCTATCGGAGGAGGGGTCGCTGTGGATTCAGCCTTCAGGCCCATGTGGAATGCAGCTTCCTTCTGCCACCGGTGCCTCTGCTCCTCCACCAGATGATGCTAATGCACATAAGGACTGGGTGACAAAACGAAAAGGGGGGGGGGGAGACAGAGGATACACTTGGTCAATACCAGCAACACCACTACCGTTGGGGTACACAAAACACAGGGAGAAGCTCTATGCTCTAGGCCATGCCCAAACAGTTACTAAGATAGTCACCAGCCCATGGGGTACAATGCCTAACGCCATCAGCCGCACACCAGAAACCCACTGGACCCTGCCCAGGAGTAGATGCCCATTAACACTATTGGGGTAGGAGTGCTTCAGAGCCTAACCAACAAGGGACCTACCTTGTCATCTTCGCCCTGGCCTAGGGGCACCCATAGCCCACATCCCCCACCCACGTACCTCTTAATGCGCGCAAAGTAAGGAGTCAGATTCTGTACTCACCCCCCTGCGGCTGCTGTAATGCCTTCAAGCACCCATCCAACTGCGGATAGGCCACCGCCAGGATGCGGAACATCAGGAGGGTCATGGTACGACAGGCACCCCTTCCTGGTTGGGAAACCAGCCCCAGCTGGGCCTCCACCATCTTTTTTGGCCAGCGGCGTAGGTCCTCCCACCTCTTGAGGCAGTGGGTGCTCCACCTGTCAAAGACCCCCACGGTCTGCTCCTCCTTGGCGATGGCATGCCAAATACCCTTTTTCTGGTGGGCACTGACGTGCAGGGAAAAGACAGCAGAAAAGGGAATTTGTCAACCGTCCAGACCGTCAGACTCAGGGCCCACCAGATCCTTCCCATCCCCTGACGCACATACATTGTCCACCTTACATGATGCCCTCTGGCCAGGATGCCTCTGCCCCCCCAGATGTAGCTTACATACACAGCACTCAATCCATGCATTGCCCACGGATCATGCCCACAGTATACTCACCTTTTTGTCTGGAGGACCGTAGAGTAACGTGTACTGGGGTAGGACCCCATCCGCCAGCTTCTCCAACTCCTCTGCAGTGAACGCAGGGGCTCTTTCCCCAGACACATGAGCCATGGTCAGATCTACTCCTGTTGAAGGTAAGGTAGCAAGTGAGTGGATAAATAGAAAATGCTGGTGACGTCTGCGGCGGTGCATACCGTCACCACCGGCGTACATCGCCATAGGCTCCTGGAACCCATAGGGCCCAATGATAACCAATGCGAAGTTGCGTTGCGGTCATCGACCGCCTACCACAACAGCACACAACCCCAGCGCAATTACCTAATTTCCACTTGTCCCTCCTCACAGGTCAGGCATCCGCCATTTCAGGTGGGCACATGGCATGGCACCTAACTGCGTCACAGCAGACATTGGCACGACAAATGATTGTCAGGTTCACATTTTGTTTCTGTAAAGTAAACAAATTATCATTAGTGCAATAGATGTGGGAATATGACCCTCTGCTCACCGTTCTCTTCCATAGGCTTCAACCGCTGAGGCTGAATATGAGATGGCAGCATTCTCCGGTGTACAGACCCTTGGTGGACCTTGCAATAATGGAGGACAGACACATTATCATTACATACAGACTTGATCGTGCCACAATCCAAGAACTGTGCCCAATTGGAGCCAGACCTGATGTCAGCTATCCGCCAGCCCACAGGTATCCCCCCTCTAGTGCAGATCCTGTCAGTGCTCCATTTCCTGGCAAGTGGTTCCTTCCAAACAACAGTGGCCATTGCATCAGGGATGTCTCAGCCAATGTTCTCCAACGTGTTGACCAGAGTGTTGTCTGCCCTGATGAAACACGTGGCAGCTACATCATGTTCCCCCAGGTGGAGGATTTGGCCACAGTGAAAGCTGACTTTTACGCCCTGGGTCATATCCCCAACATCATTGGTGCCAGTGCCCCTAAGGGTTAGTGTGTGTCTAACAGTTGTCCCTCAATATTTGCAGGTGACTCTGGTTACCCCAACCTCTCATGGCTATTGACCCCTGTGAGGAATGCCAGGACAAGGGCATGAGGAACGTTACAATGAGGCACATGGGTGTACAAGGAGGATTGTTGAAAGAACCTTCAGCCTCCTGAAGGCCAGGTTCCGGTGCCTCCATCTGACAGGTGGCTCCCTGTACTACTCATCCAAGAAGGTGTGCCAGATCATCGTTGCATGTTGCACAACCTGGCCTTGAGACACAAGGTGCCTTTTCTGCAGGATGAATGTGCCTGGAGACGGTCTTGTGGCAGTGGTGGAGCCTGTGGACAGTGAGGAAGAGGAGGCAGAGGAAGAAGATGTTGACAACAGAATCAAAATAATTTAGCAATACTTCCAGTGACACACAGGTAAGACACTGTAAGTTCACTTTACATTTCAGTTATCTGTTGGGCATTGTAAAAGGCAGCCTCTTACCTTATGTCTATGGCCACTGACTGTACCCTTTGGCATCTCTATTTTCCGATCTCTGTGCCCCATTCTGGCTCCTGCTATGTGTACGTTTGCCCACCAAAGGTCATTCCAAAGTATATTTCACTGTATATTTGATAATTTGCAATGCTTTGATAATGTTGTACTAATACATTTGTGAATCATTTGACAGACTCCAGATTAGTATTTGTTCCAAGGGTGTTTATTTAGGTACTCATAAGTAGAGTGCAATGGGCTGGGCTGATAGTGGAGGAAAGTCCAGGGTAGAGTCCAGTCTCTTGGTATCACAGGTGCATTGTCCAATGGGGCATAGGAAGGGGAGTGATGGCAGTTCAAGGTGGACAGAGTGACAGAGTGGGACAGAAGGTGACAATCAAGAGAGTCTTATTTCCAGGCGGGGGCCTTGGCAATGTTCTCTGGCTTCTGCCTGGTTTGCAGGGACCGTTTGCGGGGTGGTTCTCCTTCTGCAGGGGGTGGGGTGCTGGTGGCCTGTTGGTCCTGTGGCGGGGCCTCCTGTCCACTAGTTTCCGGTGGAGGTGGAAGGCTCTTCATCGGTTTGACTAGTATCAGGTGCCCATTGTTGTGCCACTGCCTCCCTCATGGTCTTGGCCCTGTCTGCCAGCACCCCTGCTATGGTGGCCAGGATGGTGTAGATATTTGTTAGGTCATACCTGATCACCAGGTACTGTCCCTCCTGCAGCCGCTGAATCTCCTGCAACTTGGCCAGTATCTGGCCCATCATCTCCTGGGAATGGTGGTATGCTCCCAGAATGTTGGAGAGTGCCTTGTGGAAAGTGGGTTCCCTGGGCCTGTCCTCCCCCTGTCGCAAAGCTGTCCTCCCAGCTTCCCTGTTGTCCAGTGCCTCTGTCCCCTGAACTGTGTGCCCACTGCCACTGACCCTAGGTCCCTGATTGTCCTGTGTTTGTGGGGTTGCCCGGGGTCCCTGTAGTGGTGGACACACTGCTGATTGACATGTCCTGGGGACAGTGGCATGGACCTGCTGGGTGGATGCTGTGCTGGTGTTTCCTGAGGGGGGAGGCTCTGTGGTGGGTTTGGACTGTGGCAGGGTACCCGACTGTCCAGAGGTCCCTGATGGGCCACGTTGGTCATCCTGATCCAGGCGTGCAGAGCTGCTGTCATCACTGTAGGCCTCTTCAGGAGGGGGACTGGATGTAGCTGGCACCTACTTTCCGGTGACGTTAAGTATGGGTCCTCTGAGGATGCAAATACTGTACAGTGCTAATGTATCTGCATGTGCCATCCATCTTGTGCATGGGTGTGTTTCCCTGTAAGGTTGTGATTTCCCTGTCAGCTTGGCCTTGTGTGAGTGGTGATTTTGTGGGCTGTGTGAGTCTCTCTTCTGGGCATGCTGTGGTGATTGGTATCCATGCAGGTCTGTGTAGGGTTCCATGCTTTGGTGTTGTATGCAGGGCTTGGTATTGGGATGGGTGGGTTGTGATAGTGGGGTATATGTGAGGTGTTGGAGTGATGGGTGTGAGGGTAGGGGTAGAGTCCATTCCTCCTGCTACTTCTGCGAGGTCCTCAGGATGCATAATTGCCAAAACCTGTTCCTCCCATGTTGTTTGTTGTGGGGGAGGAGATGGGGGGTCTAACGCCAGTCCGCCAGACTGCTACCTGGTGTCTTGCAACCATGGAATGCACCTTCCCCGTAGGTCGTTCCAACTCTTCCTGATGTTATTTCTGGTTCTTGGGTGCTGTTCCACGATGTTGACCCTGTCCACGATTCTCTGCCATAGCTCCATCTTCCTAGCGATGGATGTCTGCTGCACCTGTGATCCAAATAGCTGTGGCTCTACCCGGATGATTTCCTCCACCATGACCCTTAGCTCCTCATCTGAGGACCTGTGGTGTCTTTGTGGTGCCATGGGTGTGGTGTGAGTGGTGTGTGTGAGGGTGTGTGGGGTGATGTGTTGGGGTGTATGCTGTGAGGTGGGTGTATGGTGTATGGGTGATAGTGTTCTGTGGCTCTGGTTGTGTAGGTGCTCTTGCTGTATCTCTCTCTAGTTTCAATTTTTGTTAGTCGTAAAGGGATGTGGGTAATGTGTGTGTGTGTGTTTTATAGTGGTGTGAGTGTGGTATGTGCATGTGTGTCATGTGTGTGTAGTTTGAATTGTCCTATGTGGTGTTGTTTTGTTAGTGTGTGTATTTTGAGCGCAGCGGTATTTACCACCAATTGTTTACCGCTGTTGAATGTCCACCGCGGTAATTCATGGGCCATAATGTTGTGGGCGTAGTTCTGTTGGCATAACGGTGTGGGTTTTGGCACCGCCAGTTTATCACTGACCTTTGGGCTGGCGGACTTGTGTGTGTGTCTGTATAGTGACAGATTGCTTTGTGTGGGTCATAATATGAGTAGCGGTATACCAATGCGGTAGTAGTATGTTGGCAGCAGTAAGCATGGCAGTAAGCAAGACTTACCACCAATGTCATAATGAGGGCCTAAGATTCTGTGTAGACTACAGAGGTCTAAATGCAGCACTAAGATTGATGCTCACCCCTTACCTAGAGCTGATGAGCTCATTGATAGGTTGGGGGCTGACAAATCCCTGACCTCAGGATACTAGCCGATTTCCTTAAGTCCAGGAGCTAAGGAGAGGTCAGCATTTTCCACACCAGAGGGCCACTTTAAATTCAAAGTGATGCCCTTTGGCCAGAAAAATATTCCTGCCACCTTCCAGCGGTTGGTGAATAGAGTCCTGTCTGGGTTGCAATCTTTCAGTGTATCTGGATGATATAGCTGTATTCAGTTCCACCTGGGAGGACCACCTGGTCCACCTGAAGGAAGTGCTTCAGGCCCTGCTTCAAGCAGGCCTGACAGTCAAGGCAAGCAAGTACCAGATAGGGCACAGTTCAGTAATGTACCTGGGCCACCTTGTTGGTGGAGGCCATGTATAACATCTCCAGCCCAAGATCCAGACTATCCTGGATTTGGAGGCTCCTAAAACCCAGACTCAGGACTGATGGCCTGACTGGGTACTACAGGAGGTTTGAGCAGAATTATTGGACCATAGCGGCCCCTCTAACAGAACTTCCCACAAAGAAACAGCCCAAAAAAGTCATTTGGACACCAGAGTGTCAAAAGGCCTTTGACACTCTGATGCAGGCTATGTTTTCAGCACCAGTGTTACTCGCCCCTGACTATAGCAAAGAGTTTATAGTGCAAACAGATGCTTCAGAAGAAGGGACTGGGGCATTCTTAGCACAAGTTAATGAAGAGGGCCAAGATCATCCAGTTGCCTT
Organism: Pleurodeles waltl; assembly: GCF_031143425.1. Lineage (NCBI taxonomy): Eukaryota > Metazoa > Chordata > Amphibia > Caudata > Salamandridae > Pleurodeles > Pleurodeles waltl. Next base: position 754,985,197 of record NC_090436.1, read on the forward strand.
CATCAGCAGGCGACTACTCCACAAAGAGAAAAGATAGAGTGCCATTGAGAGGGAGGACTTTGCTGTGGTCTGGTCCCTGAAGAAGTTAAGGCCATACCTGTTTCACACACACTTCCGTATACAAACTGACTACAGACCTCTCAGATGGTTGATGCAAATAAGGGGGGAGAACCCAAAACTTTTAAGGTGGTACATTTCCCTACAGGGGATGGACTTCACAGTGGAACATAGACCTTGGACTGCCCATGCCAATGCAGATGGCCTTTCCAGGTTTTTCCACTTAGCTGATGATAACTTCCAGGGTGTAGATCAGTACAAATCACCTTTCATCTGGAGGGGCAGTGTAGGAAAGTCCTCCTTTTTGCCCTGGTCACCCCAAACCTTTTGGATAGATACTGATGGTTACTGACTATTGCCTGTGCCCTGGGTAATGCTTACCAGTCTCAGGGTCAGTGATCTGTGTGAAAGTGGATATGCAAATTAGGCTAATTATAACTGGCAATATTAACGTACCTATAAGTCCATAGTATGTGGTTGGGCATGTAGGTTTAGGAACCCCAGCATAGGTAGTGCACCCATCAGTGCACTGTTGAGGTGTCCGTTGCCATTTTTAGGGCAGGCCTGCCTTGCTGGCTGCTTTTAAACTAAAGTTACATGCAAATTAGATTTTGGAATTAAAAGAACTTCCAAAGTCTTAAAATACTTTATTTTTACATATAAGTCTCCCCTAAGGTGTTCCCTATGTGCCCCTGGGGTTGAGTGCCGTGTAACTATAAGCAGGAACCTTATACAAATAGTTTTATAAGCCTTGGTGAGGTAAAACAGCTAAATTTGTTTTTCCCTCATTGTAGGGGATGGCCTCAATAGGCTAGAATGGGGTGACTTATTAAAATTGATAAAATCCCCATAAGTGTCAGATACATCAAGTCTGGTATCGAATTAATGGTTACAATAAATTCCACAACTTACAATTGTTGGATTTAATATAACTTGTTCAGGTAAAGAGTTTTAAACTCTATCTAAAAAGTTGCCAACTTTAGCCCTGTAGTGCTCTGCTCTGATTGGACAACCGCTGGAAGCTTGGCCAGGCTCTCTTAATGAAGTGTGAAGTAGCCTGGGCTGAACACAAAGAGATGTGCCTGGGGGAGGAGAACTTCCCTCAGCAGATGGAGAAGCAGGAAGGAGAAGGGCTGCCAAACTGTTCTTCAAAGGCAGGGAATGATGTTTGGAGCAACCCAGCACCTCCCTCACATCCTGCAAACCCAGACAATTAGGTGTCCCTTTCATTAGATTGGGAGAGTGCAGGAGAGGGGTGTGTTTAGGATTTTTAGCCACACCAGTGGGTGAGCTCAGCCAGATGTAACCTCCAAAAATCTGTTTCAGCCATGATGGATTTTTGAGGAATGTTGCTCGCTGGGATTGATTTTTGCCACACTTTCCAGGAAGTGGTCATCACAGGGGGAAGGAGCCTGCACCTAATTGGAGAACCAGGATCTCCTTGTTTTTCACTCAGGAGCAGAGATAAAACTAGCAGACCTGCACCCACACTTCAGATCCCTACAAAGAAGAACTACAGGAGAAGAAGGACTGCCCTGCTGGACCCCTTACCTGCATCTGGACACTGCACTCTGGAGGACTGCACCAGCTGCACACTTGGGCTTCACCACAAGAATGACTTTGCCTGGTTTCAACTGGTTCAAGGAGGGACTCCCTGTTTGCTACAAATGAAAAATTGCTAACCAGAGTCCCCCAAAAAAACTCCTGAAGAAACTGACCAGCTGACTACTGTTCAGTGGCCAATTTGGAGTTTGCGCCAGGTGCATTCTGGGAGTTGTAATCCTCACCCTCAAGGAACAAATCAGGGCTTCTGGAACCTTGGTGTGAGCTATGGACCTCAAAAAAACCTTAAAAGAACATGTGGGAGAAGATCTAAAAGTTTGGAGAACTTTTGGAAAATAAGCTCCATAAAGCTCCATAAAGGGACTGACCCACCATGGCAACTCTAGCTGGCTTGCCTCAACCATGACCCAGTCTGACTTGCAGGTTCATCCCGGTGAAGAAAATCTCAGAAAAAGTGACTAAGTCCGAACATAGAATGTTGACCAGGCCCTTCCAGGCAGTGTATCCGAAGAGAGCTCCAGGGAGGTCGGATAAAGATTCAGGTTTGTCCTGGTCAAAGGATTTTCATCTTGAAAAATTCAAAGTCCAAAGGTAGAAATCTCCACTGGGGGCTCCTGTGACACGTATTCAAGGAAGGGCTCCAGGAGCTTGGACTGGACTGGCGAGTTGGCCCCAGAGAAGAAAACGACTAAGTCCAAAGGTAAACTTTAGACCGAGGCCTCCCGCTTGCTGAAGACGAGCAGGGCTCCATCGCAGTTGGCCTTAAACCTTAAACTTTCACTTTGCCCCATCGAGTGCAACCAGATGACCCGATTAGCGCTATTCATTTATGAGCGCCAAAATGCATTTATTTCTTTAAAAAGTCATAACTCCGGTTCCCATTATCCAATTTCATTTGTTTTGGTGTAATTTTAAAGCTAACAATATTTCCTATGTTTGGTTTTGGATTTTTGGATTTGGATTTTTAAACTGTGTTTTATTTAATTACTGTTTTGTGACACTTTAATGCTTTACACTTTGTATGCTAAGTTAAGCATTGTCGCTCGTTGCCAAGCTACCAACGATTGAGCTGGGGTTAATTTACTGAGACCTAACAAATCCTAGTGGGGGTTAGTGGCCTATTGGAAAGTGTAGGTACTTACCTGCCCTTACCAATAACCCATTTTCCAACACAGTTTAATAAAATGCATAATTTATGTGCAGTAAAATGAAATGTCAATTGTTTATGTAATACAGTGAAAAGACAGAGGGCCTGATTACAACTTTGGAGGAGGTGTTAATCCGTCCCAAATGTGACGGATATACCACCAGCCGTATTACGAGTTCCATAGGATTTGATGGACTCGTAATACGGCTGGTGGTATATCCGTCACTTTACCGTCACTTTTGGGACGGATTAACACCTCCTCCAAAGTTGTAATCAGGCCCAGAGAGTCTTAACTCAGTCAACCAGATTAAGGGGGTTATTCTAATTTTGGAGGAGGTGTTAATCCGTCCCAAAAGTGACGGAAAAGTGACGGATTTACCACGAGCCGTATTACGAGTCCATTATATCCTATGGAACTCGTAATACAACTGGTGGTATATCCGTCACTTTACCGTCACTTTTGGGACGGATTAACACTCCTCCAAAGTTAGAATAACCCCCTAAGTGTCAAATTGCAAGAAGCTTACTTAACAGATGGACTATTTAACAAATTAAAGAAAGCATGGGTTGGTGATATTCATCAAATCCCATTTGTGGGTCATCCAGAAAGTAATAGTACAGGTGGTTGTAGTTTTATGTCATAAATTTATGAAGTTGGAATTGTTCTCACAAGAAAATGAATCAGAAGGGAGATGAATCTTATTAGCCTTACAGCTACACAGGATCTCTCTTGTGATTCTTAATTTGTATGGGCCCTCTTAAAACAATGTTCACTTCTAGGTGATGATTTCTCCCACAATGAGTTGTTTGTGGGACTGTAATTAATTGATGGAGCCCCTCATTGATAGATACTCCAAAGTAATTGCAAATTGTAAATCAAAACCCTTCTAAAATGATACTCTAGCAAAGATGACTTGTTGATGCTATTAGGAATTGTAACCCAGGTGGGCGAGTGTACTGCATTTACTCTCACACTCCTCAGTCACAGTCAAGGATTGAAGATATGTTTCTAAGCAAAAAGCTCCCTCAATATTTGCTCAATGCAGAAATAGGAGGCATTTTGATTCCTAATTATGCTATGGCAAAGATTAATCTTCAGATTTACTCAAATACAGGTCATCCATGTAGGTGGCTTTTAATAATTGATTGCTAACTGAGAAATACTTTAAAGAATAATGTGAAAACTGTATGATCTTTTTCATTTAAATCCTCACAATATTATTTCAAGGCTGCAAACAGAGGATTTAATTAATTCAAAGTCTTACAAAAAAGCTGAAAGAGAATCTAACCACATTGTGACAAATATTAAAACAGAGCATATATTCTATATGATCAATGCTGACACAACTGTAGACCAATTAGTGAAAGCAAAAACAAAGCGTGAGTGTTTTTTTTTTTTAGTAAACATAAAAGCCAAGGTGATGGGGATCAAAGTTGCTCTGAAAAATGACTATTTAATTAGTTAAAACAACTAAAACAAAAATGTAAGAGTATTATGATAATGAGGGCAAACATACGTTTTAACATGAATAATATTTTAGCTTGCTTTGCCATAGATTATGAGTCATTACATTTTCCGGAACATGAAACCCCTAAAGGCCTTTTAGATACTTCGGGTCTGATTTAAGAAAAGGGGTAAAGCACCCAGTGCAATGCAACTTTTCTGGGCCCCTTTGTGCCCCCTAATGCAGCCATGTGTGCCGTATCTAAGATATGGCACACAGTGGCGGTAGTTAGGGAACTAGCGTCAGAAATTCTGACGCCAGTTCAGAGCTTTGTAGGATTAGTGTAAAAAATGTTTAGACTAATCCTGCAAAGCCCATTGAGACCCATTGTTTGATTTATTTTTAATGTGTGATCTAAGCATGCATTAAAAGTGCCAAAAAATGATGCAAAGAAATCTCTTTGATTTCTTTGTGCCATTTTTTCGGTCCCTTTAATGGGGGAACGCACCCTTTACGTACATTATGCCTGGCACAAGCATAATATAGCGCAAAGGGTTACAAAGTGGCGCAATGCATGCATTGCTCCGCTTTGTAAATTTGGCACAGTGATTTTGGCGTTGTTGGGCTACATTAGTGTAAACACATGACGCTAATGTGGTTCAAGGAGGCACTAGAGGCTATTAAATCTGCCCCTTACTTTCATAATAATCCATAACTTTTCCTAATTTTATTTTTTTCTCATTAGAAAATGATATACCCTCTCTAGAGCTTCCTGCTTCATTTAATGTACTTTTGAAGACAAAGCCCTGGCCCTGATAGATTTACCATTTAATTGTATCTATGCTTTTCTAATGCTTGGTGCCTAAAATTCATGTGACTTGATAATTACTTTTGCACAATTAGAACAGCAGTAAGATCTTTTTTGGCAGCTATGCAGTGTTTAATAACAAAAAACGTTGATCCCTTGGCAAATATACACTGTAAGATTTTAAAATGTAAATTGAAAATTATGTTCCTGATCAAGAGCAAGGCTATTAAAAGGGATGTATATTATAGATGACTGCAGAACATTTTTTAATAATATTCATGATTAACTTCTAGGAGTACAATTCCAATGGCCATGATCATATTACTAAATGCAAAGAAGGATTTTGATTGGCTACTGTGGAATTCTGTTTCATGCTTTGACTTGGCATGGCTTTGGTCCCCAAAAAATAGAAAATGTATTGCTGTACTTTATAATTCACCCAGATCATCAATATATAGCAGTGATGTTCATTCTCCATGTTTTTCACAAAGGAAAGGTACTAGGTAGGGATGCCGTCTTTCTTTTCTTCTGGTTATATTAGCATTAGAGACATTTTTCGAAAAAGTAACACAATCCACATTTAGTGGTGCAATTCTCCATGCATGCAGATAATATTTTATTGTATATACAAAACCAGAGATTACATACTAGCTTTCTTCAGTGAGTTGGAATGTGTTTGATTACTTATTAAATGTTGATAAGACTCAAGTTTTGCCACACATTTTTGTTGAAGGAGTCATTGGAAGATGGTGGCTTGATTTGGAAAATGACTAAAATATTATATGCTGACATCTAATATTCCAATTCTTTTAAGAGCCCCAAGAAATTAAATTCTTCAGCATATTAAAAAAACGGTTAGGGCCTTGAAAGAGAAGTTCTCTCCATAGCTTTTGCCTTTTGGGGTAGAATAGACTCAATCACAATTCTGATTCTCCTAGATCATTAATTGTATGTTATTCTTATTGTTTACCAAAGTACTTCAATGCTTTCTTTAAAACAGTGTGTAATTTTCTGTCCACAATTTTATTGAAATATAAAAGTGTTGGAATTTCATTCATCAGCTTGAAAAGACCTTGTGCTTACGGCGGAGTTAACTTTCTATATTTTATTTAGAATATAACATTTTTGTAATGAAAAAGACGAGAGCAAAGTTAGTAATGATAGCAAAGGTAGCATTAGGCATCAAAGAGAATTGTCAAGACTATGGGCTCAATTATGAGTATAGCAGCCTAGCTGCCAGACACCTATGTTGGCAGTCTGAAAAAGACTCCTTCTCCAGCAGTCTTTAGTACGCTGTATTACAATATATCCAGGTAGAACCACCACACGCCAAGCAAAAAGACAGACTGCCAGCAGCGCAGCAGTCTTTTATCTAGACAGTACGACCTCCAGTGCAGTCAATGCCACGGCCAACAGCAGAGCCTTTTACAAACACAGTCACTGCAATGGTCCACTTGAGGTGGCAAGGCAACGCAGGCCGAACTCCGCGGTACACGCTCAGCAATGCAACAGGCAGGTGGGTGCCCATTGGATGAATTAAAAAAACAAGATAGTTGACACACATTAGCCAAGTGGACACACCTGCAAATTACACTATAAAGCACACCCCTTCCCAGACCACAATCCTTTACATTTCCACTGGACTGCAAAGAAGACTGATCAGCATTTTCTCATTTAACCATAGATTAGGCACCCCTTTTTTCACGATCCCATTTAAGGCCCTCTACACACTTTTGTTCAACCTCTACGTATTTCACTTTCCCTGTTAATCAACTTCGTGTCTTCCACTTTAGGTGTCCACAATGTCACGTGTCAAAGATCCCTGTTTTTCTGGAGATGAGTTTAGAGTCAGAGTGGAGCCACAGTTGTTTGGAGCCCAAGTCCAGCATACTTCTCTAAGTAGGAAAATGGAACTGTGGCAAAGAATCATCGAAGGAGTGAATGGTGTAGGCACCACCCTGCACACAAAGGAGGACATTAGGGCATCTGTCACCATTGTGATGGAGTAACCCCTTGGCTAAATATCTAATCTATTTGTTCACATTTCAGCTATTCTTTTAAAGCCCGAGCATAGTTAAGGATCATTCAGGGTGTTCATAGAATACTGGTTAAAGTCCTCATACAGGAGGTGTCAATTTGATAGAACGCAACCTACTACATGTTTCAAAGTCGGTTGGAGCAGTACAGACCCACTACCGACGTTGTCCTTCAAAGAGGAGGGGGTGCAACTGGGAAAATCCTGACCATGAAGATGCACAAATGGAGTCTAGTCAAATGCCTGGCACAAATGCTACTTCTATTTTTAGGTTCTCACACTGGAAATTAGCAAGTAGAACAGTAAAATGAGCCAAGCAATCCCATTGTTGCATCTGCTATAGGACTAGTTAAACAGCACAGGAAGAGGATGATGGTGATTGGTGAGACTAAAGTGCGTTAGCTGACCGGCATCTGGGTGAACCCACTGAGTTTAAGATTGGACTCTACTTCCCTGACTGAGAAAGCCACAATAGAACTTTCACATTATTGTTGAAATGCTTTGCCCAAAAAAATAAAGCATAGAGAAACATTTATATATTTGGTGTCAAACTTATGCAGCCTTATCATTTATTCACATGTACGGACTGGATTGGATTTGAACCAGTGGGCACAGAAGAAGCCTCCTCATTCACTTGAAGGACAACAAGACAATGCCCTGCATATCTATCCTTTTTTCATTCCCTAGCTGGGCTGCCCAATTAAAGATTATTAATTTACAATACTGACATTGTTTGTTGCTTCCACAGGAAAAGAGGAGATACATTAGACAAATGTTAATCACCTTGCTTGGAACAGGTACCTATTGCACCAATGATTCATATATTGAGTGAGTGTGAGTGATGATGATTCATGTGGTGGCACACAGTGAGGGTTTTGTTCAATTAATTTGTAAACTTGATTTCAATTTGCAATGTTTGGGGCCCAATGAATGATTCTGCCTGAATGTGATTGGCCCTTTCACACTTCACTAGAATTACTTACATGGTCAACTCCTTGGTGTACTTCTTTTTTTCAGGTTCTTCGGACACCAGACCAGTCAGATTAGGTAATGAAACTAAAAAAAATGATCCAAATACTCTGCCCTTGTTGTTCATCAACAGCACTACAGGTCTATCTCTCGTCATCACATTTGGGTTGGGGCATGGAGTCAGGACTCAGGAAGGGACTACCTCAAAAGCCAGAACAAGGAAGTTATTAACACCGCCCAATTACTTCAAAGGGAAACCAACATGGCTCAAAGAGGCCTACTTAACCCTGTGGACTAGAGAGGGGTGTGTTGATTTGAGAAATGCCAAGTAGTGTGTTGGCTCAAATTTTAAACTCCTCTAAATAAGTGGTTGTGGTTGAGGGGGGCAATAACTGGAGACATGTCACATGACAGACACACTTGGCTACATGTTACGACAGTTGACAGTTGTGAGATTGATCAGCCAGCTACATGCAGCTACTTGTCTGGGTTGTGTTGTAAAATTGTTCTCACTTCTCTTCTCACTCTTTTCACTTCTCACTGTTCTACACATGACTGCACCAGCCTATGCTCTTCCTGTGCCCTGTTGGTCCTCGTCCACCATGAAGGTTGCCTCCTCCTTGACTCTACAATATTGATATTTACTGTTTTGCAATCAACAGGCCTTGTTTTCTTCTGTCCAAAAGCTCCAAAACATTCCTGCTTACAGGACCGGTTCAGCCATGCACCCAGAGCAGACATTCCAAGAAGAATACTGATATACTATAGCCCTCATTATGACATTGGCGGTAAATCCCACTTACCACCATGCTGACTGCCACCAACATACCGCTGCCGCCCATATTATGACCCAACCATAGCAATCCGTCACTATGCAGCCACACACACACAAGTCCGGCAGCCCAAAGGCCAGTGATAAACTGGCAGTACCAAAACCCACACCGTTACGGCAACAAAACTACGCCCACAGCATTATGACCCATGAATCACCGAGGTGGACATTCAATGGTGCTAAACCATTGGCGGTACATACCGCTGCGCTCAAAATACACACACACATACAAAACAACACCACATTGGACAATTCAAACTACACACACCTGACACACATACACATACCACACCCACACACCACTATAAAACACACACATACATTACCCACAACCCTTTACCATTATAAACAAGTGTGACAATGAAGAATCACCTTGCCCAAAAAATCACTACTCACACAAGGCAAAGCTGCCAGGGTAATAACAAACATACAGGGCAACACACTCATGCACAAGATGACACACACAGAAACAATAACAGTGCATTTACATCCCCACAGGTGCCCCCAACCAACGTCACCAGAGAGGAGGTGCCAGCAACTTCCAGTCCACCCCCAGAAGGGGCCCACAGTGATGACAGCAGCTCTGGACGCCTGGATCTGGATGACCAACCTGGCACATCAGGAATCTCCGGACAGTCAGTAACCCAGGCACAGTCCCATACCACCACAGAGCCTCCTCCTTCAGGAAACACCACCAAAGTAACCACCCAGAGGGCCCATACCTCTGTCCCCAGGACACGTCAATCAGCAGTGTGTCCACCACTACAGGGACACCAGGCCACCCCACAAACACAGGACGATCAGGGACAGGGGACAGGGAACAGAGGCACAGGACGACAGGGAAGCTGGGAGGACTGCTGTGTGACAGGGGGAGGACAGACACAGGGAATTGACTCTCCAGGCACTCACCAACATCCTTTGAGCATATCACTATTCCCAGGAGACGATGGGCCTGATACTTGACAAGTTGCAGGAGACCCAGCAGCTGCAGGAGGGACAGTACCTGGGGATCAGGGCAGACTTGAAGAACATTAACACCACCCTGGTCACCATTTCAGGGGTGCTGGCAGACATGCCCAACACCATGAGGGAGGCAGTGGCATACCACCAGGCCCGTGAGACTAGCCAAACCGATGAACAGCCTTCCACCTCCGCTACAGCTAGTACACAGGAGGCCCCGCCACAGGAACAACAGGCCACCAGCACCCCACCCCCTGCAGAAGGAGAACCAATACCCAAACAGTCCCTGCGATACAGGCTGAAGCCAGAGAACATTGCCAAGACCCCGGCCAGGAAATAAGACTCTCATGAATGTCACCCTTGTGTCTCACTCTGTCACCTTGTCCACCTTGAACTGCCATTGCTCCCCTTCCTAGGCCCCCTTGGACAATGCACCTGTGATACACATAGTCTGGACTCTATCCTGGACTTTCCCCATCATCACCCCAGCCCATCGCACATCCCCCTCCAATCATTAGCACTTAAATAAATATCATTTAAATAAATACAAATATGGAGTCTGTCAAATCATTTAACCATGTATTCATTTAACAAGCTTTAAACACTGCAATATAACTGTACAGTATTGTATACATAGGAATGACCTGTAGTTGCCTGCAGTCAACACACCAGGAGTGATAGTGGGACACAAATATCTGAAAATAGAGATGCCAAAGGGTACAGTAAGTGGCCACAGAAGTTGGAAAATCAGCCTGCCAGTGACAATATCAAATACAAAACTCTCAATGTAAAGTGTAATTACAGTTTCTTACCTGTGTGTCATTGGAAGTACTGTCTTATAATAGCACTTCTGTTGTCCTCATCCTCTGCCTTCTCATCTTCACTGTCTACAGGGTCCACTGATGCCACACCCCCATCTCCAGCCTCATCCTCCTGCAGAAAAGGCACCTGGTGACGTAAGGGAAAGTTGTGCAACATACAGCATGCCACGATGATCTGGCACACATTCTTTGGTGTGTAGTACAGGGATCCACCTGTTAGATGGAGGCAACAAAACCTGACCTTCAGGACACCGAATGTCCTTTCTATTATTCTTGCTCACCCATGTGCCTCATTGTAACGTTCCTCTGCTCTTGTCCTGGGATTCCTCACAGGGGTCAGTAGCCATGAGAGGTTGGGGTAACCAGAGTCACCTGCAAATATTGAGGGACAACTGCTAGACATACACTAAACCTTAGGGTCCACACCTTACCCATACACCAACAACCCCTGGGTGGGAACCAGGGCTCACCTATTAGCTGCACCTGGTGCCTCTGGAGTTGGCCCATCACATATGGGATGCTGCTATTCCTCAGGATAAAGACATCATGCACAGGACCCAGGATACTTTGCATTGACATGGGAGATGCACTGGTCCGCCAGGCACACTATCTGCACATTCATGGAGTGAAAGCTCTTTCGATTTCTGAACACCTGTTCATTTTTCCAGGGGGAGAAAATGCGATATGTGTACCACAAGTCGTCCCAATATTGTTGGGGATACGTCCCATTGCATAGCATAGAAATCAGCTTTCACTGTGACCAAATCCTCCACCTGGGGGAAAACAATGTAGCTGTGCATGTGTTTAATCAGGGCAGACAATACTATGGTCAGCACTATTGAGAACATTGGCTGAGACATTCCTGCTGCCAAGCCCACTGTCACTTGGAAGGAGCCACTTGCCAGGAAATGGAGCACAGATAGGACTTGCACAAGAGGGGGATCCCGGTGGGCTGACGGATAGCAGATATCAGGTCAGGTTCCAATTGGGCACACAGGTCTGTGATTGTGGCCCTGTCCAGTCTATAGGTGAGGATAATGTGCCTGTCCTCCATTGTTTGCCAACTCCACCAGGGGCCTGTACACAGGGGGATGTCTTAATCTCCTATTCATCCACAGCGGTTGCAATCTAGGGGGCAAATGGTGAGTAGCTGGTCAGTATTCCATATTTACAAACACTACACTGCATTGCATGTTGTGGCTGTAACACAATATTGTTGTATAGGCCCAAATGGTGCCTATGTGTACTGTGATGCAGTTATGTGCCATGGCCTGCCCCACCCCCGAAATGGCGTCTGCCTGTCCTGTATGGAGGGACATGTGGAAATTAGTTAATTCCACTGACATTGTGTGCCGTTGCAGGAGGCTGTTGAAGACTGCAGTGCAACTCCTCATTGGATACCATTGGGCCCTATGGGTTAAGGTGGCCAATGGTGATGTGCGCTGGTGGTGACGGTACACACCACCGCGGACGTGACCGCCATTTTCTAGCTGTTTACCCACTTGCTACCTGACCTTCTACAGGAGAGGACCCACACTGCAAGTGCTGCTGTAAACTGTGTCTGGAACCGACCATGGCTCATGTCACTGGGGAAAGGGCCTCTGGCTTCCCCACTACGGAGTTAAGGACACTGGTGGATGGAGTCCTACCCCAGTACCGAATGCTGTATGGGCCTTCAGACCAACAGATGTGTACACTGTGATGCGTGGGGCATGAATGCATGGAGTGCTGTGTATGAGGGCCTCGTGTATGAGGGGTTGGTGGAAGGACCCTGGGCTGGGTGCTGCATGTATGATGGGCAATGTCTGTGCGTAAGGGGATGGGAGGGCTATGGTGGGACATGAGTGTAATAGGCCAGACGGTCTTACTGATACCTTTTGCTATGTGTATATTTCTGCAGGTCAGCGCCCATCAGAAGAAGGGTATATGATGTGCCATCGCCAAGGACGTGCGGACCCTGGGGTCTATGGCCGGGGAGCACCCACTGTCGCAAACGGTGGGAGGACCTGAGATGCTGGGCAAGGAAGACGGCGGAGGCCCAGCTGGGGATGGCCTCCCAACGAGGAGGTGGTGCCCGTCGAACCCTGACCCCCCTGATGGCCCGCATACTGGCGGTGGCCTATCTGGAGCTGGATGGGTGCTTGAGGGCATCACAGCAGCCACAAGGGGGTAAGTACAGTTTCCCAATATACTACTTGCGCCTGGTGGGGTGGTCTCCAGGTGGGGATGTGGGCCTATGGGTGCCCCTAGGCCAGGCCAGACATTGCAGGGTAGGTCCTATGTTGGGCAGGGTCTGATGTGAACCACCTCCAACCAAGCTAGTATGCATTCACTACTGGGCAGGGGTCTGTGGGTCTCAGGTATGCTGTTATTGGCATTAGGTATGACTGTCAGTGGCCAGGTGACTAGCATTGTGACTGGTAGTGCGTTGCCTAATGCGTAGAGCTGTTCCCTCTGTGTGTGTTGTGCACGCCAACTGTGCTGTTGGGGTAGCCATTGACCAAGTGTATCCATTGTCTCTCCCCCCACCTTTTAGTTTTGTCACCCTTTCCTTCTGTGACAGAGGGAGCTGCATCCCACATGGCCCAGGAGGCCAAATCCACCGACGGTGAGGGCACCAGTTGGACGGAGGGCGAGGGGAGCACCACGGCAGAGACAGGAGGGGACAGTTCTGACAGTGATTCCTCCTCCAATGGAAGTTCCCTGGTCGTGGAAGACACCTCTGTGGTCACCCCAACTACAGGTACAGCCACCACCACCGTACCAGGACTGCCCTCCCAGCAGCCCCTCAGCGTGTTTCCCGTGCCCGCTCACCCAGGAGGATGGGCACCTCCTTCGCCCCAGGCACCTAGGGCCCTGCCCCAGTTAGCCCTGCTGCCCTGAGTGAGGAGGCTATTGACCTCCTGCGATCCATCTCTGTTGGGCAGTCAACCATTGTGAATGCCATCCAGGGGCTGGCAGCCCATTTGCAACAAACAAATGCATTCCTGGAGGGCATTCACTCTGGCATGGCGGCCCAACAGAGATCAATCCATGCTCTGGCCTCCTCTCTGATGGCAGCCATTGTCCCTGTTTCTAACCTCCCCCTCCAACTTCCTCTACCCAATCCCATCCCCATCAACCTCAACCTATCCCAAGCACAAAGGAAGACCAGCATGCACACTTGACAACACACATGAGTGGTTCAGGCAAACACAAGCACCACACATCATCCCACAGGCACTAACACAAACACCATCAAGATGCAGACATATCAACATCCACTGCCTCCACTGTGTCCCACTCCTCCTCGTCATCCACCTCCCTCCCAGTAGCGTCTCCACTCACACCTGCATGCACTACATCCTTATTCATTACCTCCATCACCAGCACGCCTATCACTAAACATTCCTCACTGGCAGTCACCACCCCCACATCCATGTACACATTCCCTGTGTCCTCTCCCACTGTGTCTGTGCCCCCTCTTCCCAAAGTACACAAACGCACTCAGACACCCAACAGCCATCCACCTCACAACAGCATCCAGCCCATGCACCTGCACCCAAACACAGTGGACAGACACTACCTACCTACAACCTACAACCACTTGCTCTTCATCCACTCCCAAACCTTCACCCTCTTCCCGCCCCAATGTCCCTAAGAAGCTTTCCCTCTCCACCGTTGACCTCTTCCCTACCCCTCCCCTCCGTCCTCCACGTCGGGCCAGAGTGGTCAGAACGCAGATGAGCACCTCAGCCACCCAGTCCATGGCCACAGTAGTGTCGACAGCTACTGCAGGTGGGAGAGGATCCCGGGAACCAGCCAGCAGCACTTAAAGTGTGCCTGCACCAGATGCACCAAGGAAAGGCAAGGAGGCACCACCAGCTGCAAAAGGGAAGGGCAAGGAGGCACCTCCAGCTGGGAAACGGAAGCACTAGGAGGCACCACCAGCTGTGAAAGGGAAGGGCAAGGAGGCACCACCAGCTAAAAAAAGGGAAGGGCAAGGGGCCTGCACCTTCAGGTAGGAAGGACAGGAGGCCTGGTGCTGTGACACATTGGGTGCCCCAACCACCAACCATGGAGGTACAGCTGTCTGAGGCTGCAGGGGAATGGCTGGAGCCTCCACCCACCACTGCTAGCACCGCCACCAGCACCGCTACCAGAACCGCCACTAGCACAACTGCCAGCAGCAACAGCCCCATTGGGCAGCCGTCCAAGGCTGCTGGGGAAGGGCTGGAGCCTCACCCCACCACTTCCAGCACCGCCACCAGCACCACCACAAGCACAACTGCCAGCAGCAGCAGCCCCAGTGGGCAGCCGTCCGAGGCTGCAGGGGATGGACTGGAGCCTCACCCACCACTGCCAGCCTGACACCAGCACCACCACTGCCATCACAGGGCACAAGGCCCCATCCAGAACCAGTGGGAGATGCCATCCACTCAACCCATCCTTCCCAGTATGAAGCACAGTGGGCACAAGCCCCCCTCCAGAACCAGTGGAAGAAGCCATCCACTCACCCCATCCTTCCCAGGATGAAGCACAGAGGGCACTATTACCCCTCCTGAACCAGTGGAAGTAGCCACCCACTAGAGAGACTGTGGCCTTGCACTCCCCAGGACCAAGCAGTGGGCATGTAGCACCCTCCTGGACCAGTGGTGTTGTACCATCTTCCGGCTGAGGTGCCACCCCACTCCCCAGCCCCCTGAGGTGCCTGTGAATTTTTGACCTGATGCCCCTGCAGTGTTCTCTCCGTGTTGTTGCAGGAGTGAGGCGGGGCCCTGCCCTATGTGTTGTGGCCCTGTGGCCCATGGACTTTGAGGACTGGGCACTGTCCCTGCATTTGTAAATATGTATATACGTTTGTATTTTGATGCACTTATTCATGTTATTACACTCACTTTCTTCCAATCATTTTGTCCTTGCATTATTCCGGAGGGGTACGGGATGTATATGTAATGTTACTGCATCTGGTTGTGTGTATTGTGTTGGGGGTGGGGGTGGAGGTGTTGCGTGTGTGTCATTCTCTTTTCCCTCCCCATCCTTTGTGTGCTAGGCGGCAGTACTCACTGTGGTCATCTTCGCCGGCGTTGCGGCTCATAATGCAGGAAAAAGTAGACAAGCATCGGAAAAATGTGCAACTCGTGCTCCATGACGTCATGGTTGTTCCCTAAGTCTCCAGAGGTGAGTCCTTTGACTTCTGTGTTCTGTTTCTGCCATGCTTTTGATGTTGTTGGTACTGCCCCGGAAAAGGTGGCGGATAGCCTGTCATAATACAGTGGGCGATACATTGTCTTCCGTGTGGCTGTTGGTGGTTACAGCTGTGGTGCTTGGTGCTACCGCCGTGGTGGTCAGTGTGTTAAAGTGGCTGTCTGTCAGAGTGGTTTCCACTGTGGTCATAATTCCTTTTTTTTCCCCGCCGGCTTGTTTGCGGTATTACCACTGCTTTATCACCGACCGCCAGGGTTGTAATGAGGTCCTATGTGTTTTGAGATTTATCTGAATTATCATTTATATTTTTTTAACAATCACAATAACAATTTTTAGAACTGTTTGGGTCCTCTCTAATAGTTATTTTTTAAACCTAGATGACAGAACAATTAGTTAATAACTTGGGATTCTGGGCTGAACACCTTATTGAATAATGAGAGGTAATTACACACAAAGGGCCTAGTTATGAGTTTGGTGGTCTCAGGACCGCTATGTTGGCAGTGGTGGTTAAACTGACAACAGATTGGCGGAGAAGACTGCCAAAATTTGAAATTGGCAGCATTCACAAAAGAATACAGCCAAAGCACAGCCTGCACATACTGGCTAAGCAACACATATAGCACAAGCACCACACACACACAAATACAGACACACAACCGATGTCAGCCACGATGACTCCATACTGGGGAAAGAAATGCATGACAAAGATTTAACCACTAAACGAACAACATGTTGTCTTAAATATATTAAAAGTAATTTGAAAAGTGCAAGTCAAAGACCAGTCATAATGTCTGTATGCACACAGTGCACAGATGTGTGCCCCAATCTTGACACCTGACTGCCATGTAACCTTCGCATCTATGAGGCAGGCAGGCACCTCACCGGTTATCTTGGGGTGTTGGTTGAGGGCGGGTTTGGGCTTAGGTTTTGGAAGGGGGCCTTTGGGATCTGACTTTTTTAGGCTTTGTATTAGGCTTAGGGGAGAGTTGTTTTTTTGGGGGAGGGGTAATCTTCTTGGCAGGGGTGAGGCATGGGTACTTGTAGGGGGCCAGGGGAGGACTTGGAGGTGGAAGAGACAGATTTGGGAATGGACACAAAACATCTAGGGGTATCATGGGGGAGAGGAGTAGGGAAAAGGGCAAACTCAGAAAGGAAAGCTTTTTTAGACACACGTGGACAGTTATAGCAAAAGTGTTTGGGTATGGAGGGAAAGGGAGTGTTTGTATGAGATGGTGCCTATGTCTTGGGTGCATGTATGTGCAAGGTATGCTTTTGTGTGGTGGGAGTCTATTGGGTGGGTGAGTGAGGGGGTTTATGTGTCCTGGGATGAGGGTGGTGGTGGTGCTGGGGGATGGCATGTTGGGTGGGTGGATGTCTGTTGGGGCGGTTACTGCAGATATGATGATGTGCTGCATGTAAGTGTGTCAGGGGTTGTGGTGTCTCTGGGTGTGGTGACTGGGGTGGATGTATGAGGGTCTGCAGTGGTGATGTCTGTGGGTACGATTGGTGTGCTGTCAGTGATGCTAGGGTGATGGCTATGTCAGGGCACGTTGTGACTGTTGCTGTGTGTGCATCTGAATGGTGCATGTGTGCATACAAGTAGAGAGTTTTGTGGTGCTTATGTTTGTCTGAGTTACCCAAAGTGGTTGAGGTGAATGCATGCCTCTCTGTATGTGTGGTTTGGCTGGGTCGGAGGGTTTTGGATTGGGAAGAGGAAGTTGGAGGGAGTCCGGGAGACAAAGGGTGACTTGCTGCCTTCAGTGTGGAGACCAAAGCCTGAAAGCATCTCTGTATGCCAGACTATGCACTGTAAATGCCCTCCAGGAATGCATTACTCTGTTGGATCTGAGTTGCCAGTCCCTGGATGACATTCACGATGGTCGACTGACTCACAGAGATGGATGACAGGAGGTCAATAGCCTCCTCACTGAGGGCAGCAGGGCTGGCAGGGGCAGAGGTATTGCGGCAAATGAGATGCCCACCCTTTTGGGTAAGCATGCACGGTCAACTAGGTGAGGAAATACAGGGCGGGTCGTGGTAGTAAGGGGAGTGGTGGAGAAAGATGGCACTGGGGTAGTCCTAGATGAATCCGCCACCACCAGGGAGTGTCCACTGGAGGAGGATTATTAAGATGTGGATCCTGTCTCCCCCCTGGCACCTCCCTTGCCCTATGGGCCACTAGGTCCCTTGGTGTTGGTGGTATCATGACTTCAGTCCCGTGGCCAGCAGCTTCCCCAATTGGCTCAGCCCCGTCTCCCTCGCCTGCTGACGCTGATGCTGAGAAACAGAGAGCGAGTTAGGGTCACCACATTCTTGACATACAGTAACATCACACTATACACAACAGTAATGTAACATCAATGTTTGAAACAATAAACCATCAATAGGAATTAGTGTTAACATTGGTTTCAACATCACACATACTCCAAATCTACAAATGCTCAGTCCATTGCCAGACGTCATCTTCCATGGAAATGACCTCGTCAAATTCCAATGACAACACAGCATGTTTCTTAGCAATCACATAAATCACGTCACTGTGTTTATAGCAGTCACAATGCCAAGTACCTCAGATGTACTTACTTGATTTAGCATATCTAAATTTGGAGTATAATAGACTCCACATCCATTTCAGCAACACGTATCAATTGTGTTGTTGCATACGTTGATACAGACTATGTGGACCTACTCATTTTAGTGATTCCCACATAGCAAAGACATGTCCTTAATAGGTGCCTACTTAGCACACATTATTTACCCACAGACAACCCGAGGGAGCATACCAACACCTTCAATACAATGGACACCTATCATGTACATGAAGGCCACATACAGTTCAACATATCATGATGAGTGTCAATATCAAAATAACATTATCTTAGTTCCAATATCACTATCCAAATGAGTAACCTTACATCTTTAGAGAAACGTTACACTGACATAAACCTCTTCTAAGGTAATCATGATTGCAGCATACACCTAGAGCCAACCCATTGACTGACAACATATACCATTCCACCACCATGTGATTGTCAACTACAACACCTGCAACACAATAAAGGCAGTGCAAAGTTAGGTTTGCCATACTTAACTCCTTCAAAACAGATACCAAGAATACCAAAAGTAAGCATGCAAAAGTTGATTCACAAATCTGAAAACTGAAAGGAATTACCTATGTACACATGATGGTGGCTAAAAACAGTGCATTTTGTACCTATTAGAAAACATCCTGCACTATGTAGCAAGCCCATAAAACATTGGCTAAGGGAATAGTAGTTTAGCCACTTACCTGCACAAAAATAGGTACATGGTACAACTAGTCTGATGTACCATATCAGTGATATGTCTTGCACTAGGAATCTAGCAATACCACCAGGCATTTCAGCATGTAGGATGTCCATCCTGATTAAACATCACAGGTGCCAATGTATAGTTCACACTTAACAATGGGACACCTCCTCATACCTCTGAGTAGGTGTAGCAAGTATGCTATGTGAAATCTCAGACAGATATCACAACCTCAAATGTGTGTGAAATTTATTTTACAACTCAGGAATATTTGGACTGTTTCTCACCTGTCAGACCCTATGTTGCACATAGAGCTAGATCCAGGGGCATTGGAAAGTGCAGAGGCCAAACACCTGGACAACTTACCAACAGGGTTTAAGAAGTGTGGATCAATGTGTGAGAAGGATGAACCAGCAAGGTGCATATAGAACAGTATTGTGGTACACATATGACACAATCACATGTGCATCACCACATGCTTGTATACAATGGGGTCAACATAGGTGAATTGTGTGTCCCTATACACAATAGAATGTTCACACCTTTATAAACTGTACACCTAGGTGTTCCTAGGGGACCCTTTACCTTTAGCACTTACCACATTGTTACAGCTTAAATACTTACATATCATACACTGAACTGGCAGATGGATGTACATGTGTCTAGTCAGTACTTGCCCCTTTGTGGCTGCTGTGCTGCTCTTAAATTCTCATCCAACGCAGGGTGGGCAACTACCAAAATGAAGGCCATTAGCAGGGTCATTGTTTGCTAGTTTCACAGGCAGGACATTGCTTGCTAATTTCACAGGCAGGACATCTCTCATTTAGGTCATGGGTCAAGGAATAGTGCCTTCTGGGAGTTGTTGTTCTGTCAGTTCTGAGTACTTCACATGCCATACCCAAGTACTGTTGATCCAGGTGAGTTTAGTAGACATGTGGCATGTTAGAGAGAGGTATTTGTACATTTGACACAGAGGGGCCATGGGTGGTTTTGTAATTGAGTGGGGCTAATGGTGGTGAGGGAGCATGCCTGACAAAACTTTTTGGTGACAAGTATGTTGTGGGGACTTACCTAACTCCACTCCCCCAGGTATTCCTGTCAGACCCTCATGATGCAGACCTTTTCCTCTCAAGATGTGAAAGTAGGGAGAGGAGGTGGGGGCCCACCACCAGTCTTAAGTACTGCCGGCTGATGCCTGGATGCCATCAACTGTACCTTCCCCCTGAGTTTGTTCTACCTCTTCCTGATGTCCTCCCTTGTGCGTTGATAGCTGCCTACAGCATTGACCCTGTCTACCATCCTGTGCCACAACTCCATTTTCCTGGCTATTGATGTTTCGTGGACCTGTGCTTCGAAAAGGTGTGGCTCTACCCTGACAATTTCATCCACCATGACCCTCAACTCATCATCAGTCAAACGTGGGTGTTTTTATGGGGACATGGTAGTAGTGGTAAAGACAGTGAGGTAGTGTAAAAATAAAAGTGATCTGAAAGGTTAGCGATGAGGTGTAGGTTCTGTGATGTGAGTGGATGACAATTATTGTGTACTATGTGCGATGGTAAATTGTGTGTTATATTAGTTGTACAGGTGTGGGATGTATACGTGGTGAAATGTGTATAGGTGCCAAAAGTTTTTATTTTGCAAAATCTTGTATTGATATTCCTTTTCTGTGGCTGTGAGTGGCATTCTGGTTGCAAAAGATTGTGGATTGTGTTAGGGTGTGTTATATAGTACAGTGTGTAGGTTGTGTGAATGTGTGTCAGGTGTGGGGTATTCAATCTATCCAATATGGTGTGGTGTTCTGTGTGATGTGAGTTCAAGCCACCGCGGTTCACAGCGCCAATGGCTTTCCACCTTGGATGAACTGCTGTTTTGATTTGTGGATCGTAATCTGATCGAAGGATATATGTCAGGCTTGGCATAGCTGATGGTAGAACTGCATCTTTCCTACCATCCAGTGTCCTGGTGGCAAACTCCACAATGTTACCCCTAATACAGAGGTTAGATTACCACCAACATGACATCATTTTGGCAGCGGCCACAGCAATTGTCTTCCCAAGAAACAACCAAACTCGTTATGACACCCAAAGTGTTCGTTTAGTTTTGCTATGAAATCCATTAAAAGAAAATCAATCTTTGATTATGGTGGTATTTTGGCTTACTTCGTTGCAGTCAGTGCTATTGCATTATGTGCTGCATGTTTGGGGAACACCTGGCCCTTTGACTAATCACATCAAAAATTCCAAACATTCTAGGAGACTAGCAGTATTCTGCGACTGTGCTACTTCACTATGCACAAGTATTTGCACTGAGCATTACAATTTGGGGACTGCGGGCCAAATTTATACTTTTTGATGCAAAACTGTGCCGACACAGTTTTGTGTCAATAAATTTATTGCCGGCTAACGCCATTTATTTGCGCCACTCAGGCATCAAATTTATACTTTGATGCACAGCAGCACAAACCACAGGTGTGAGTCATTTTTGTTTACTCAAACCAATGCGTCACGTCGTAAAGAAAAATGACATTAACACAGCGAAAATGACTGTGAGCCGGTTTACGATATCACAAACCGGATATGTGCCTTTTTTTGATGCAATAGCGTCAAAAAGTGGCGCAAGCACAGCAAAATGTGCTAAGGAGAGCCAAAATGGATCCCACATGGTTGGACAGACCCCAGAAAGATGACAACAGACCAGGAACCAGCCAGGAGGACCCACACAAGACCCAGGAGAGGGAGAATAAGAAAAGAAAGTGTTGCTTCAGTGCAGAGGAGCAGGAAATTCTGGTGAAAGAGGTGATGGAACACCAGCACCAACTTTTTGTCACCTCAAAGTTGCCAATAAGTAGGAGAGAGGCAATATGGCACCAAATTATTGACAAGATAAACAGTGTGGCAGAAGTACAGAGAACAGTTATCGAGTGCAAGAAACGCTGGCATGACTGCAAGCGCAGGACCAAGGAAAAGATGGCCAGGAACAGGAAGGCAGCACTGCACACTGGAGGTGGGAGTCCAGCACCGCAGGAGGGCCTGCACCACATGGAGGAGATGGTGGCAGCTATCATGCCTGAGGAGATCATCACAGGGATTCAAGGACAGGACAGCACAGACTACCAGGAGACAACACAGATGCAGGGTAAGTCGCATGGGGAATTAAAATGCACAAATGTTACCTGCAAGCGGGGGGACATACTTACTACACAATGCATGTAAGTCATGATATTCAGGGAGTGGCATGGGTAAAGGGGCACGGCACGGGGCATGGGCTGTTCAGAGGAAACCTGGGGTACAGTACTACACTACACTAACAACCTTTGAATGGCGGTATGCTGCCATGCCAAGGATGTTGGAAAGGTGAAGACAGTCCAGGAGGGTAGGGTACAACGTAAAACTGCCATGCTGTCACAGGACAGCTGGTATTCTCCCTACATGAACTAGGGCTCAATTAACAGTCTCTGCCCATATCTGCAAGTGGAATTTAACATTGGCAACAGTTGGCACTACCACCTCTGCTGTGTGTGCATGTCAAGTAGCTAATGGCAGTAGTGTTCCCATGGATCAAACACAGCCAAATTAGAGGGTTCAGGACGACAACGTAATCAATCCCCTGTAATAAAAATATTTTTTCTAATCCTGTCAAATGTGAATGTCCATAGTTGCTACAAACATTATCCATTGTAATAAACATTATGAGGTACACAGCACTAATGTCATATCCATGCTGCATATGTCAGGGTCCGCCCTGTGCCTGGGTCACAACAGCTCCAGTGACACCATGCAACATCCCAAATGTCATACTGCTCAGACAACAGCATTGAGGGGAAGGACATATGTCACCGGCTAGTGAAATTCACCCACACAGTCAGAAGAGGAAATGAAACACTGCTAGGACCATCAGTGCAATCCAATATAGCACACATTCCCCAACATCAACATTACACACTACCAATGCTGACATCTGCAGTGTGCAATGGCAATGCTATATATAATATATGCTAGGTCTCAGCAATATATAGCTGGATGTGAAATATCTGAGACTCACTCAGTTCCAGATTGTTAGGTGTGGGGCAAGTGCCATTAGAACAACCACAGCCAGTGCAAAGCATCACCATGAGAAGGGAAGTAGACGGAGGGTTGAGTAGGACAAAAAGGTGGCACTTCACAAATTGGCCAGAACCAACACCTAGAGGATGTGATGCTGACAAGTCCCCAAACTGACCACACTACATGTGACATGCAGGTGGGGCATAGGCCTGGGAGAATGCTAATGTTATAGACAGGAACAATGAACAGGAACCAAGATCACAATGTGCAACAAATTGGAAGGCAGGCACGTCACATTACAAATCCAACAACACAGACACACTAATTGTACAATATCTCATTGCAGAGGACGATGGGTCTCCTGAGGATATGCCTGTCCTGGACTTCCCTGATAACATGGATGACGAGCTGACAAACATCAGCCTGCAGACCCTCCAAGATGTCCTTGGAACTCTCCAGACCCCACCTTCAGTTGCAAGGAGGAGCACAGATACAGCAGTCTTCACAGAGGACCCACCCACCACCCCAATTGTATGACCTGCCAGCTCCAACCCAGCTGAGGACTCTAACAACACTGACACCAGCTTTGAGAGAACTGTAGTTGGAGTACAGCGGGAGCTGGCCAAGGAGGTGCAGGTGGGGATGGAAAATATGGCAGCCAGCATAGAAGCAGTGCTTTTGTGCATGATGTCAACTGCAGAACAGGCAGCAGCCATGCAAGGGCGAACATCAATCTTGCAAGAACTTGAAAAAAGTGTGAAGGAAATCAGGACAGCTGTAAGTGAGTTGACACAACACCTCCAACAACAAACTTTTCAATGCGTGTACGAATGCAATATTGACCCCTTCAGGGCCTACCTGGCTGCCTTCCACAGTGATGTAGCTGCTATTCTTAAGAACCAGCAGCTCCTCCTTGCTGCAGTACTGCCCTTAATAGCCCCACAGTTGACAGCTACCGGGATGTCTGACTCCACATCTTCAAACACTGAGGTGTGTGTTGCCCCTTCACAACCACCACCACCAAGGGCAGACGAGACAACACACACATCAGAAGATGAAGACGTGAAACAGATCATCTTCACCCGTAAGAGTACCCGGTAGCACTAGTCCCTGCCACATGGCCAATTATAACCAATGTCCTGTGCTTTGTAACATGCCGGTCTTGCAACAGCTGCTCTCAAGCACTGTTCTCCAGCCCACTGTTTATCTTGTCACTCTGCCCTGTAATTAAAAAATGATAGGTGTGAGTTATGTGTACCATACATAATGAGAACATACCACCACTCACCTTATAAGGCTTCACTTGAACAACAGGCTGCAGGCAGACTTAACACAGTGTCCTCAATACCAAATCTGACGCAAAGTATGTGAGATTGAAAACATACATCAAAAATTAACAACACTTTGGGATCCATAGTAACCTTGAGTGGTGGTTGCAAAGGATGGCAGATTCCCAGCAAAGTAGCTCTGGTGTAGCTGCCAATGTAATTGCTCAATTGGGATTTGGTTGCAGGATGGGACACAAATGCAAATACTAAAGAGACACTGTTCAGCCATGGCAAGGCCCTGGTACCCAAGCATTTGACACATACTGTAAAGGAGTACCTAAATATTTATTTAACAGTAAAAAAGGAAGATAAAACCTGGGGAAACACCTTAACTAACCTAACCTATCCTAACTACACATTACCCACAACAGGCCCTAACTAACCTAAGCTAAACTTACTTCTTACATTTAACTAAACACTATAAACATCAACCCCCAACCCCCTTGTAAGACGGGACACATAGAGAACAACATATACTAACCGAAAGACTTACTATCTTATACTAAACAAATATATATATTTTTTGTATTTTTTGTATTTTTTTTAAACACCAAAACCCCAACATCATCAGCCACCCACCCACCCTCACACATAATAAAACATATTTTAAATTATCATATCCCCCACCCCAACCCACTACTACTAACTAAACTAATATACTATTCTAACCTAACACTAAGCCCCCTAAACCCACTAATTAAAAGAACCAGGAAAGAGGAGGGAGGGGAGGGATTCATGGCAGAGGGTATCATTTTCACAAGTTCGCCCTCCTCAGGGTCTTCTTGATGGCACGCACCCTCTTATTAATTTGTGACACCTCCTGCTGCAGCCTGTTCATTCTCCTCAACATATGTTGAATGTCACATTGCATCCTTTGGAAATCTGCAGGATCAATGACTGCAGCAGGGGTAGTCTGGGTGCCAGTTGTAGATGTTTGTCTGGTTGTTGGTGCCATGCTTCTAGGGGGAGGTGCAGGTGGTGCTGCCATTTGTCCGGGAGCAGTGGAGGTCGATGGTCCCGCAGTGGTGCCTGATATGCTTGATGCCACCTGGTTGGTAGTGGTGGGGCTGGTGGTGGCGGCTATGGTGGACACCGAAGGGCCCCCTTGGGCAAATGCCCTCCACACTCCTGAGGCTCTTTCATGGTGATAATGCCATGCCATGTGGCCGAACCCAGACTCCACATCCAGAATGAGGCGGTAATGCCCGGTGCTGAAACTCCCGAATCTGGATGGCATTCATATTGGCTGCTGTTGAAAAAAGATAAAGCCAAACATTAAGTACTTCATTGTGTGAAATAGCTACTGAAGAAAATCAGACAATACACCTAATTTAGCTGAAGCAGGCCTTATCACCACACAGATCACAGATTTGCCCTGATGACGTACATGCCAACGCAGCGTACACATGCCCTATCTACCAGCACAGCAATGCTCTAAAAGATGTGTAACAACTTAAATGACCTATGCATCATTTTTCATGTAAAAAATGCTGTAAGTCCTCCACATGTGACAGGCCAACTAATGACTATCTTCTTGGTGACAATCAAGGGCCACAAGATTTGTAAATGGAATTGCCAGGATGGAATGAAGTTGCTAACCATTAGTGGGTATCCCAGGTTTGGACAAGTAATTTACAGATTTACGTGTCTGTGTACTAAACTTGGAGCATCACACCTAGGTACACATTTCATAACCCTAAGCCTGTGCCTAGGGGGGAATTACCGCTCAGGGCCAATGGATGCATCATGGCTGTGAGCGTCATTTTTCTACGCATATGCGGTGTTTTTTGACCCATGTGCGTCTTTTTTGACACGTATGCATCAAAATTTGTATCTTTTACTGGCTTTGGGTCATTTCTCAAATTTTATAGTACATGACAGCTGTAACTATACAGAGATAGGCTGTTTGCACCTACAGTGCGCATTCCAGTACATGGGCACATATGGCAGATCACTCTACTGCGGACCATGATCCTCTACTTGTTGTACCAGATTTGCACACTTCACTGACGCAATGGATCCCCAAACTTTTGGAATACAAATTGGTATTACCCAGTTTGAGCAGGTTGTGCGTCAATAGAGGATAGCAAGGCTACGCAACTTAATAGAGTAACTGATTGCCTGTCTGTCATTGTGTGTGAATTGGCTCTTACAATTTTAGTTGTCCCACTGTGTGAACATCACAAGACGTGTTTTCATAAATGTGCTTGTATGCTGTGTATGCTATGTCAATGTGGACAACCATCAGATGCTATTCAGTGTGGAAATGAGTAAGGAAATGTGTTTGTCATACATGTTGCAACAAACGCTGTGTGAACTTCCCAGATTTTTGGGACGGAAGCATCTCCCATGACAAACCAGGCACAGGATAGAAAGAGGACGGTGGATCATGGCAATGTTCCAAGACTAAGCCATCACATGTCCTGGAATGTTGGATACCACTTCCTGGTCACGTGTTTGTATACTATCCATGAGTCAGGCATTTGAAAATGCTATGTGGGTACGGTGTTTGTGACACCGAGTTCCAAAACCAATCCACAAATGTAATGTCACTCCACAGTTTGAGTCATATAAATGACCTATGTTTCACCTGTGGGAGTGGAGGACCAGCAGACCAAGCATCACGTGTTCACATGTTTCCAGTGGTTAATTGCACAAAGGTGTCCAGTTCAAGTCTGTGGGCCCATGTGTAGCCTGTGTTATTATTGGGGTCCATGTTGTCACAGTTACGTACAGGTCTAGTCATAAGTCTGTGGAGCCACTCCCTTCATTAACAAAGTATCCTTCACAGCCGAATTGAACGAAAGCCGACAAGGAATTGAGAACACACATGGGTATAGTCCAGCTATGGCACTGCAGAGGTTTTATGAGACTGACAACGGGGCAACCTTGGTGTGCTCACAAAGTTAATGGATCAGGAATTTTAAACCGGCAGGTTTCATCACAACATTTGTACACAGGGTGGCGTCTAAAATTGCCACTGCAGCTGGGAACATCAGTGCCTCTGTGCTGATTAATCTCACAGCTGTTCACCATGCAAGCCCCATCAATATGTTGTGGCCGATGTGAATCAGTGTGTGGACTATCAGGGTACAAACATGTTTTGACATTTCATGCACATTATCTAACGTTGTTTGTTGTGTTGAGGCACCATACCCAATCCATGCATACAGCCATGGTATACTGTCACTTTTTGGCACTAATGCCTACACAGAACCCAGACAAGGGATGGGCCGTGATTAGGCTATTTGAAGACAAGTTCCACCCCATGATACAATAAGTAAACTGATCACAGTATACAATGTATTTGAGTATTAATTGTAGACCTAACTGACACAATACCCCAGGAGGAAAGTGAGGGCATGGAAAGCAACTGTGAGACAAATGTAGCCACAGGGAACCTTTATGGTAACGCAAAGACAGGAACCAGTCAGGCTAACAGGATGCAGGGTCAATCAGGAACAAAAATGAACAAGACAAATACACAGTAAGCAGACGGTGACTGGTCAAAGCTGGAACAACACTGTGGAAAATGTGAACTGTTTGTGTCCTGTGTGTTGCAACGTTACACAATAATCCAAGGCCTGTGTTACACAAGTGATTTATTTGCCAATGCATAACAGTGATATACATATAATGGCAGTTTCTATGCCGTTCCAGGCAGCTGGAAGGGCAGTGCATGTTCAAATGGCTGGTCTGCATGGAGGTGCTCACAGGTGTGTGCAGCTTCAGTCTCTCACAAGTCCTGAAGGTGAGAATCAAGTTCAAAGGGCCAACAGTACCTTTCACATGGGAAGCAATAGACAGGTGATTACAGGCCCTACAGACTACAAGGCAGTGTATTATCCGACCAGAAGTCCATGCAGACAGATGAACAATGACTATGGAATACCATACTAAAGAGGGAAGCACACTGCAGCCAGAATGTGATTCTGGGTGTGTGTAGATGAGGGATTATATGGGTACAAATAGTCCATTTCCAGGTCCCCCTCGAGAAGTGTAGGGAGAGACAGAAAACTAGGCAGTTGCAGGACTTATGACCTGGGATGGCATGTGCAGGGGATGTCTTGTGAGCAATGGTAGTCATACCTGGGGCACTCGTGCTATCCCTTTGCTGCTTACATGGATTTCTTGTCACACATACTCCTTGAAAAGATAGCTGATGTCATACTTACTGCTGTCAAGAGTCTGGTCATACATTCATGTTACCAATGCAATAGCACATCCAGTGCCTCATGTATGAGGCCTTTTTTATCCTCATTGAATGATGATGTTTTTGTTGTGTGCCATATGCTGCAATAAACCATGTTGCCACATGAATATGTGAAATAGCTGTGGTCCTCTGCTATTGCCCTTCAAATGTGAAATGGACAGGATATATGTCATGTACAGTGTGTGTGAAGTTGGCTGTACTTTCATACCCATCAAATGTGATGTGGATTTTCACTATCCTAGTATGTATTTCTGCAAAGCTCCATGAGGCTACATTATAATTATGAATCTTAGGGATAATGTGATGCAAAATGATTACCCAGTCCATGATATAGTGATTAGAATAGGTGTTTAATGACATATGGTAAGACAGTGGTGATGGTGACTATAGTTAAAAGACATTTTGGACAATGTGTTGTCTCCGACGCAATCCTGTAGCTGTGTTTGGATGGTCCCACTCATGTTGATGGACAACATCCTCCTCTACAGCCATTTGTGGGTCTGGTTCATAGAGGGGAATGTTCCTCCTTATACAAGGATGGCACAGGTCAAAATGATCTTGCAGACCATTTCTGGTGAGTATAGGAGGCAGCCTTTGGTGATGTTGAGGCACCTGAATCTTGACTTTAGGATGCCAAAAGTCCTCTCCACTATGGTTCGTGTCCTCCTATGTGACTCATTATAGGCACACTCTGATGCTGTGCTTGGGTTTGCAAATGGGGTCATGATCCATGGCTGGATCCCATACCCCTGATCAGCTCAAAGAGAAAATGCGAATCAGAAAATGTTGATGTTGCTTGCACCATGATTATCACTTTGCATGGCAGTTGTTCTCTTGTGTTGTCTGTGACTCATCTGTGTTTGTGTTATTGTGTGGAATGCTAGGCTTCTAGGATATACAATCAGCATTGGGTTGTTTCATTATCTGAACTGGTGTTTGGCTGATTGAAAGGATGTACGCGGTATTTTTGTAGAGTTGCAATACATTGTGTACTCCCTTGCATTATGTCATGTGAAAGAGGTGTCCATGTGTCTTAACTGGGGGTGACATGAAACTTCCATACACAGAATCAATTCCACAGTGGTGGTAACACAGTTGCATCTATATGGCCTGGTCATCCCATCCATTTTAACATATGCAATAGAATTTGTTGAACATCAGTGAGGCCCTTTGATTTGGCTAGGTGACAATGTACAACACATCTCCATAAGTTGTCAGCACTGAATTGTTGACAACTGATAATGCACAAATATCCTATGTATGACAAGTTCTCTGCATACCTATTTCTCTGCCCTTGCCGAATTGACTCATTTTCAAATGTGTACCTATACTACTAAACCTGGTCCAGTTCAGCTGGCTAACATGGTTGTGAGGTTGACGTTTTGAGTGTCAGAAGGTCCATATGTCTGTTCATCTGTTGTGTTTATGTGTAATTGTCTCAAACCGTATGTGTAGCAATGTGCATTTTCAATATTGCCACATCAATATGTGTTCTTAGCACAGTCCACTTGCTTATTGGTAGTGGGCAATGTCAGAGCAGGAGTGATGTGAGATATTGGCACCGCCTCAATGATTCCATGTCACCTTCATTAGAGTCATCATCATGATTATATGTGTGTCATGGTGTTTGACCTGCAGCAAAACACAATGCGCACCCCTTACACAGTACTTCTTGCTTGGAAGGGTGTTTGATTGAGTGTTATTGATGTGATATTGAAATATTAATCTTCCAAGTTGTACTCCCAGTTAAGGGATGTCATTGTGTTGTTTTAAATTGTTCCCTTGTGTCTGTGGAGTGGCATCTGTTGTTATTTGGATCTGTCATTTGTCCCTAGCTGTGTATCCCATTGGGTCAGGAATTCAAACATGCCTAGCAGTGTCACAACCTCAGTGTCTTTCTTGCCACGTGCCAATGTAGTGATGATGTGTTGTGTGTCCTACAGGGTTGCTGTGCTGTGTGTATATAAGTAGGTTTCTGTACTTACCAACAAGTAGGCCATTTCCATTTCGTCCATCCTGGAATTGTTGATTGATGGTGCAGTGGCGGAAGATGAATGAATCATGTACACTCCCAGGATACTTTGCCACAATGGCAGTGATCAATCCCCGGTGATCGACAGTGGCCTGCAAATTGATGGAGTGTGTGTGCTTCCTGTTGCGGTACAGATGTTCAGTTGCAGCAGGTGGCACAATGCGTACATGTGTGCAGTCAATGGCACCAAGAACGTGTGGGAAGCCGTTGATTTGATAGAAGCCATGTTTGGTCTGCTGCTGCTTCAGCTGTGTGTTGGGGAAGCTGATGTGGCGGGGTGGGAAGGAGATGATGGCATCCAATACCTTGGGTAGAAAGGCAGAGAATGAGGGCTGTGAGATCCCAGCAACCAGGGCACCAGTGGTTTGAAAGGAGCCACTTGCCAACATGTGGAGGACAGATAGCAGCATGGTCTCTGGTGGAATGGTGCGGGGTGTCTGCAAGCTGGGTGCCAACTGTGGCTCAATGTTTTGCAGCAGCTGCTGAATGGCTTGCCAGTTGAGTCTGTGCCTCTGGATGATGTCTTGCTGCCGGAGTCCCAGAAGGGTTGTCCTGGTGTGGAATATCCTCTCCTGCCTTCTGCATTGCCTTTGGGGTCCCTGCTGGTGTTGTGGAAGCTGCTGTTGTTGGTCCTGTGCTCTGCGTTGTCGTGCATGCTGGATGAAAAGCAACTCTATGTCTTTCTTTTGGAGCTCTGCTGTTGCTTGTGTGTGTTTTCATTCAGTAGTCGTGTGTTTGCCCCATTTTAACACCTGCCCTGACACAGATGTTATTTTTTTATGCAAATCGGGCCTTGTGCCATTTTCCGCCTCCACCTCCCGGCCGTGCAGGATTATTTGCGCGGTAGCATAAATATGGCACACGGGTGTTTAAGTCATTTTTTGGACGGGAACACCTACCTTGCATGTCATTAACGCAAGGCGGTTTCCTGCATCCAGAAAATGACGCACACAGAGGAATTTTGGCGTTCGCTGGGTCGGGCGTCATTGTATAAATATGGTGCAAAGTTTGTGCCGAATGTGCATCAAAATGTTTGATGCACATTCGGTGTAGACAGAGTATAAATATGCCCCATAATTTTTTTCCTTACTTGATACAGTTGATCCTGCTGCTGGAGGTTACCATCCCAACAGAAGGTGGATCCCCAGCTGTGGCACCAGAGGATGGAGGCCATCATGACCAAATACAGCCAGCTATTGGCCTTGTAGAAGGAGCAAGCAAATGTCTCTAGTTCATTAGCCCTCCAGCTTGGCCTGCCTCCATGCCAACCACACCAAGACCAGAGCCTCCAGCAGTTGGGGTCCTCAAAAAGCCTGTCTTGCATGCAGCACAACTAATAATGTTCTTGATAGTATATGTGAAACATTAATAGAGGCATGCTGGTGCGTCTGCTGCTCTGCAGCATGGTTTGGGGCAGTTGTAATGGACAATTTGGTAACTAATTACAATTAATTCCAATGGCCCTGCACTTCTCTGATTCTCCCTTCAGTTCTACCCTGACTCAAAATTTAGAGGCAGATTGAATACTCCTTTATACATGTGATGTATAATGACTGCCCTGTCTGCCATAAGTACATAGTGCACAGTTTATAAGTGATGCATTGCAATACAGGGAACAGGATATATTTTATTTGTCACGTTTGTCACAGAGTACCACTCTAAATTAGGAACATAATACCACATTATACCATGACATTCACCACAGATAATTTTCAACAAATACCTTCACATGCCAGTAGGAAAAAGTACTCTACTGAAAGGTAAGTCAGAGGCATTATGCTTGGAAGAGATTTGGCTGTAGAATAGTGGGTTGTCAATGATCATGTGCTATGCTTTTGCTCAATCACATTAGTTGACGATTAATGACTTAATGGAAGAAAAGAAAATGGAACATGCATAAATCCTAGGCCTGTGTGGAGTTCACGGAGTCTGAATCTGCGGAATTCCACGGAGTTGAAAAGAACTGTGGAATTCCACAGAGGTGGAGTTCAGTGGCATGCGGAGTATTGAATGCGCCAGTTCTCAGAAGTGCTAGGCAGGGTCATGCCTGGCTGACTAGACCTGGCCCTGCTTAGAGCTTCTGAGATTGGATGCATTTAGGAAAAGGCCTTGGCATTGAAAACTGCTGTTTCAGGACTCTTGTGCACGACAGTTTCCAAGAGGCCTGCAACTGCAGCCTTCTTTTGCTGCCTACTGCCCTGGCCTGACTTCTTTCGCTGCCTACTGCCCCGGCCTGAATTCATGCCAGGGCCGTAGACAGTGAAAGCTGCTATGCCGATTGTGCACCAGCCTGCCTCATGTGCACTGCACACAGGACAAACCAGTGCACAAAAGGCCTCAAATGGCAGCTTTAATTCAGGCAAGGGCCGTAGGCAATGAAAGCTGTCAATTCAGTCCTTGTTTGTGCACTATTGTGCACAAACAATGACCAAAAAAAGAGAAGACCTGCTTCCTCGAGAAGAACCGCACCCTGGACCCTTCCCAATCCGGAATCCGCAGCAACCACAGCACCGAAACCACCCTCATCGCTGCCACTGACGACATGAGAATCATACTGGACAGTGGCAAAACCACAGCCCTCATCCTCCTGGACCGCTCAGCCGCGTTCGACACCATCTGCCACCACACCCTACGCTCACGCATCAGCAATGCCGGAATCCGCAACAGAGCCCTGGACTGGGTCACCTCCTTTCTCACCGGCAGAACCAAGAGAGTCCGCCTCCCCCCATTCTGCTTGGAGGCCACCAAAACCATCTTCATCCCTCAGCCCAACCCTCTTCAACGTCTACGTGGCCCTGCTCGCTAACATCGCATGATCCCACAACCTCAATATCATCTCATACGCCGACGACACCCAGCTGATCCTCTCCCTCACCAAGGACTCCACCAAGACCTACTTCCACGAAGGAATGAAGGCCATTGTCGAATGGATGAAGAGCAGCTGCCTCAAATTCAATTCTGACAAGACGGAAGTCCTCATCTTCGGCTCCACCCCCTCTGCATGGGATGACTCCTGGTGACCTGCCACTCTCTGAACCGCTCTGACTCCCACGACCACGCAGGCAACCTAGGATTAATCTTGGACCCCTCACTAGCCATGACCCAGCAAGTCAACACCATCTACTCCTCCTGCTTCAACACCCTCCACATGCTCCGAAAGATCTACAAATGGATGCCCACCGAAACCACAAGAACAGTCACCCAAACCCTTGTAAGCAGCAAGCTGGACTACGGCAAATCCTTCTCTGCAGGAACCACGGGCAAACTCCAGAGGGGGCTACAACGGATCCAGACACCTCCACACACCTCATCCTGGACACCCCCCCCCCACTGCCACATCACAGACAACCTGAAAAACCTGCACTGGCTCCCAGTCAACAAGAGAATCACCTTCAAACTCCTCACACATGCTCTCAAAGCACTGCACAACACCGGACAAGAATACCTCAACAGATGTCTCTCCTTCTACACCCCGACCCGGCACCTCCGCTCCACCGACCTTGCCCTCGCAACCGTCCCACGCGTCCACAGAACTACAAGCGGCAGTAGATCCTTCTCGCACCTCACTGCCAAAATGTGAAACAATCTTCCAACCCCCTGCGCCAGACCAAAGACCAAAGACCTCCTTACCTTCAGGAAACTTCTCAAGACCTGGCAGTTCGAGCAGTAGCAGCACCTCCCCCTCCCTTTTTCCCCCCCTCAGCGCCTTGAGACCCTAGAGTAGTGCGCTTTACAAATTTCTGATTGATTGATAGTGGCATAGAGGTAACATTTGACTATAAAATCAGTTTGTGAAATTTTACATGAACCTTTTTTTCAAATCTGTTATGGTTGAGAATTGCTATGGAAGCATGCTGCAATGTCCTTAAGTAACTAAGAAACATAGGCCCATATAAATGAAAAAGTGGCAAGTTAGCTCTGATACACTACTTTTTCTGCACTGCCTACTGCAATCTAACAACACCAAGGGTGTGCCGTGTTTAAAATATAGTGTACCATGACAGTAGTTAGAACAATAGGGTCAAAATTCTTGATGCTGTTGTGGCACCTTGACTAGCATCAGAACCTTTGACACTAGTGATGTAAAGTGGAAGGAGTAGTAGCAGCACCTCCAGCCTTTTCCCACGCCCCTCCTCAGTACCTTGCCTCCTCCTCTGCTCGGGGGCACGCTGTAGCCCAGTTATGCCATGGGTAGAGAAGTGATGAGTGTGATATCTGCCTTGATTAACAAATGTT
Organism: Pleurodeles waltl; assembly: GCF_031143425.1. NCBI lineage: Eukaryota > Metazoa > Chordata > Amphibia > Caudata > Salamandridae > Pleurodeles > Pleurodeles waltl. Next base: position 755,020,164 of record NC_090436.1, read on the forward strand.
GTATTGTCAATAAGCAAGCAAGGTGAATAACCACTTGCCCCTGCAACTGCTCGGGCTGATCCCCCTTCAACGGCCTGGGCCTCCTCCGTCCCACTCCCAGTCTGGCTCCTACTACTAGCTGAGGCACTGGTAGTTTGTGAGGATAGAAAAAAACATAAATTACCCATTTTAGATACCAGATATGCCACCTAAGGGATCAAGTCATAAAGGTGAAGATAGACTTTTGGTCTGAGTTTAGACCAAAAGTCTAACTCCAAGACCTTTTGGTATTCAGAAAGCTAACACATGAGTCGTATCTTTATGTCTGCCCTTGGGGTGGAGTATCAGATTTCAGGGCAAAATCATATATATAGGTATTTATAGTTAGGACCATGTTTCCATAGAAAAATCTTTTTTTGACTTGCCTATATCTTTAGCGCCGTTTGACGAATTGTGAGAAAACAGGGCTGATTGCAGAGGCCCCCCAACTTTTTGACCCCATTTTTCACTTTTTGCTGGTGTTTTCCTGACTCTGATGGTGCCCTGGGTACTGCTGACCAGTCCCAGGGCCTGTGCTCTGTGTAAAATCAGTATGCAAATTAGGTTAATTATAATTGGCTAAGTCAACCTACCTATAAGTCCCTAGTCTATGGTAGGGCATGCAGGTTTAAGGACACCAGCATAGGTAGTGCACACAGTGCCATTTTAAAGGCAGGTCTGCCTTCCTGGCTGCTTTTAAATGAAAGTTACATGCAAATTCGACTTTGGAATTAAAAGTAGTTCCAAAGGTTTAAACTACCTTATTTTTACATATAAGCCACCCCTAAGGTGTGCCCTTTGTGACCCTAGGGATGGGTGCCATGTAACTATAGGCAGGGACCTTATAAGAATAGTTTTATAAGCCCTGGTGAGGTCAAACAGCCAAATGTGTTTTCCCTCATTGTCGTGAATGGCCTCCATAGGCTAGAATGGGGAGACTTTATTTTAATTTTAAAAGTCCCCTTAAGTAACAGATACAACAAGTTTGGTATCAAATTAATTGTTATGATGAATCCCACAACTTCCAGTTATTGGATTTAATATGACTTGTTCAAGTAAAGAGTTTTAAACTTTACCTGAAAGGTTGCCTACTTCAGCTCTGCCGTGTTTTTGCTGATTTGCTCTGATTGGCCAGCCTCTGGCAGCCTGGCCTGGCCAGGCTGCCTTGATGAGGTGTGAAGTGGCCTGGCTCAACACAAAGAGAGGTGTCTGGGGGAGGAGATCTTCCCTCAGCAGATGGGGAAGCAGGAAGGGGGGAGGGCTGCCAAACTGGTCTTCAAAGGCAGGGAAGAACATTTGGAGGAACCCAGTAACACCCTCACATCCTGCAAACCCAGTCAATTAGCTGCAGCCTTTGATTAGATTAGGAGAAGGCAGGAGAGGGGTGTGTTTAGGATTTTTAGCCACACCAGAGGGTGGGCTCAGCCAGATGTAACCTCCAAAAATCACTTTCAGCCATGATGGATTTTTGAGGAATGTTGCTACCTGGGATTGATTTTTGCCACACTGCCCAGGAAGTGGTCATCACAGGGGGAAGGACCCTGTCTCTGACTGGTGAACCAGGACCCCCTTTTTTTCACCTAGGAGCAAGGATAAAACTGGCAGACCTGTACCCACACCTCAGTTCTCTACCAGATCCCTATCAGATTCCAACAAGGAAGAACTACAGAAGAAGAGGGACTTGCCTGCTGGACCCCTGGCCAGATGCTCACCACAAGAGGGACTTTGCCTGGCTTCAACTGGTTCAAGGAGGGACTCCCTGTTTGCTACAGGTGAAACCTTGCTAACCAGAGTCCCCTGCACCAACTCCTGAAGAAACCAACCAGCTGACCACTGTCCAGTGGCCAAAAAGGAGTTTGCGCAAAGTGTATTCTGTGAGTTGTAGTCCACATCCACAAGGAGTATCTCAGAGCTTCTGGAACCTTGGGGTGAACTGTGGACCTCAAAAGAACCTTAGAAGAACATCTGGAAGAAGATGGGGGCAAAAAGTTAGGGGGCCTCTGCAATCAGCCCTGTTTTCTCGCACGAATCTTCATGACATTTTTTGTTAAAAAAAGTGTTGCACTGATTCTTGTTATACATGGGAAGTATCAGGGTAATCCGTCAAGCAGGGACCGGGAAAAAGGGGGGTGAAAAAAGTTGTGTTTCCCACATTAATTCCCAGAGGGCCATTAGACAAGTCTACAGCCTGAACCACTGGATGGAATTACACCAAATTTGGCAGAAAGCTAGTTTTTGGTACTCAGATTGATCAGCCATGCACTGCTTATTAACCCATAAATTACAGTACTCATGACATGTTTGATAACATCATTGATAGTATCATTGTAATATTTGTAGTAACATTTTTAATGAAAAACTGTGCATGGCAGGGGCGCGGGTTATAGATAACTCCAACTGTAACAGGAGAATTTCTATGGTTTTGTGTGTTTAAAATATGAACCTAACTATAACGTCCCTGTAAACCTTTTTTTAAGTGAATATATATATATATATATATATATATATATATATATATATAGATATACTTATACATATATAACATATATTATACATTCAAACATAAACACAAGCAACACACGCATATTTACAATTATAATTAAGAAATTCACTATATATAGCAGAGGCAGATAGTGTGGAATCTGAAAAAATAAAAAGGAAGAGAAGGAGGGCAGAACAGGTCACAAAATTAAAACAAACAACTTAGAACAAAAAAGTCACAAAAAACATAGACAGAATTGTAAATACACACATGGAAAGAGAGACAGTGATGAAAATAATTAAGTAACAGGTGGGATTAAGATTGGGTTGATCAGATGGAGGAGGATTAGGTGGGACTCAGAATGTATGAACAAGTCTGGAGGAGAAGCAGAAGCAGGTAAAACAGAATGGAAGATCCCATGCTCACCAAGTGGTGCTATTCACACTGATTTTCAGCGTGAAATGTACTACAAGCATGAAGAACAACAGCATGAACAAAGGGAAGAGTGCTTTTTACATCTATCAGTGGAATTCCATGGAATCTCACAGAGTTTGTTTGGTAACTCTGTGGAGTTCAGTGGAGCGAAATTCTGTGGTTTTTGCCCAGGCCTAATGTTAAGTGCTCCTATAAAAAGGCATAAGCATAATTCAAGAAATGAAGATTCCTGAGTTAACTGTGCCTAGCTCTTATTAACTGCTACTGTTAGGTCACAAGTTAAAATTCTAGCAGGCTCAACACAGCTTTGATGTTCCTTGAATAAGCTACTGAAGTGGCTACCAGTTGCTATTTTTAATGGACTGCTATTTCCACCATCTTTGGTTGGTTGGCAGTCTAGTGTTGTTTCCAGCCATTAGGAATTGGCCACCTACTTAAACGTGATGTGAGCACAAAGGCTCACCAAAGACAAGCCTGTCACCAGGTGACAGGACCCCTTCATCTCCTTCAGTTGAGTTCAGATTTTACTATTCTACCAAGGAACTAAAAAAGATCATGGACATATTGGTGTCCTATGAGGCCGCGGCAATACCTTGTAAATTTCATTCCCTTAGTCTTTGGAGGTCCTTGCCTCCTACATTAAATGTGGCTTTTTGTGAATTGCAAGTACTCCGGTGGTGATGGCAAGCAGGGATGTAGGGCACAATCGAACCTCTAAGGGGTCACAAGGGGGAAAGAGTATTCTTCCAGACCCTATAGACCCTCATCCCGTACTCTCCTGCGAATCTATGCTAGGTCCATTATCAAACATGCAAGTAAATTCTGGGATGTTTTACCCTCTTATCAACCAGATATCTGATTTTATCACAGAATCATAGCTTCACCCCCTAGTCCTTACCTGTATTCCCTTTATTCATATGGAATGTCCTGTAGAATACATGGTGGTTAGAGGTGGGAGGAAAATCCAAAGTGGGAGAACAACGTTGCTATCACCTTCTTGGATTCCATGAAGGTTGTGATCATCAACACCTTTCTCTCTGACTGGGTGGATGGGAAACATCTTTTTTTACGACTTTTTTTTCCCGAAAGTCGTGGTTAACGAAAGCGCAACAACGCTTTTTTTAACCACGACTCCGGTTTTTTGTGTCTTAACTACATATGTTCTGAACAACGAACATGCGTGGTTAAGGTACAAAGAAGGGAGTTGGCGAAGGTAAGTGGTGGGTTTAGGTTTTGGGGATGGGGTGGGGGGTCAGGGGGTTTTAGGTTTTGGGGTGGGGTTGGGGGGTGGGGCATTTTTGGTTTTGGGGAGTGGGTGGCGGGTCAGGGGGTTTTAGGTTTTAGGGTGGGGTTTGGGGGGTGGGGCGTTTTTGGTTTTGGGGAGTGGGTGGGGGGTCAGGGGGTTTTAGGTTTTAGGGTGGGGTTGAGGGGGGTGGGGCGTTTTGGGTTTTGGGGAGTGGGTGGGGAGTCAGGGGGTTTTAGGTTTTGGGGTGGGGTTGGGGGGTGGGGCGTTTTTGGTTTTGGGGAGTGGTTGGGGGTTCAGGGGGTTTTAGGTTTTGGGGTGGGGTTGGGGGGTGGGGCGTTTTTGGTTTTGGGGAGTGAGTGGGGGGTCAGGGGGTTTTAGGTTTTGGGGTGGGGTTGGGGCGTTTTTGGTTTTGGGGAGTGGGTGGGGGGTCAGGGTGTTTTAGGTTTTGGGGTGGGGTTGGGGGGTGGGGCGTTTTTGGTTTTGGGGAGTGGGTGGGGGTCAGGGGGTTTTAGGTTTTGGGGTGGGGTTGGGGGGGTGGGGTGAGGGATGTAGGGTGAATGGTGCCTATTGCTAATGATTTTATCAGGAATGCCTTTACAACGAAATATCGTTGTTAAGGCATTCGTGGTAAAATCATTAGTAGTAGCAAACGAGTGTCGGAACAGTAGTTGTTTTTGAAGTCGTTGTTTCGTCGTACAATCCTGGGTGGATACAACCTTCGGCGATTTCTGAAAGGGCACTTTAGTCTACCATCCTCCAGGCTCTAATGAAACACTTCAGCCAAATACTGATGGAACATCTAGTACTGTATGCACTTGCCACAGACAACTTCCTTATGGTGGTTGATTTTAATTACCATGGGGATAATGCCTCAGACACTGATATAATTCAACTGACTACCATTCTCAGAACGTTCGGGTTACAGCAGAAGGTCATTGGTCCCACATACATAGCTGGCCACACACTGGATCTAGTGTTTACCAACTTTCAACACTTGGGCCTTGACTCTCCTCAACTTTTAGCCTGGACTGATCACTATTCTATTAGCTTTTAACATCAAAGTATGTTGGGTAATGTAAGCGTAAGAGGGTGGGTGAAATCATATTGAAGCCATGGAAATGAGTAACTCCTGACTAATTTAAAACAGCCTTTCAGGCTCTTGAGAAAAGGAATAGCAACAACATAAACACTGCCTTAATAGAGTACAAACACTCCATCTTACAAGCCTTAGATGTAGTTGTTCCCCTTAAACATGGTTCCTTCAAATCCATTAGACATTATGCCCCTTGGTATTCAGAGGAAATTGAGAAACAACCACTTGAAAGACATACTAACTAGCACTAGCTGTCTATTATAGGAAGATCAGAGAAAAGTGTTGACTTCATACTAGTAATAGGATTGAACAGGCTGGTGATTCTGCTAAAGAACTATTTTGGTTGCTAAATGAATTCACCAAGCCTTGTGCATGCAACTCAGCTATTCCCGCCCACACGTATTGTATACCTTTAAAGCACTGCTAAGTGGCGGCAATAAAGAGATTGATGCGTAATATTGGCTTCCGGGTCTTGACATGAATTCACTAAATAATATCAGAACATTCCCATTCCATTACTAGACTAGCTTTAAAGCTTTCCACATCACAGAAACCTCATTGATAGCAGTAGTAGATTCAGTCAGACCTTTATTAGATGCTTGCACTAAGGCTATGCTGGTTCTACTCGATATGTCAGCTGATTTTGATACTGTCTCCCATTCCATCCTGGTTCGAGGACTTTATGAGATAGGTATTTATTGTAAGACTTTGGAGTGAATCAAGGACACAGGCACAGGCCGTTTAGTCTGGTGGCCTTCTGAGTTATGCTCAGCTCCTTGACCTAGGAGGGCAGTCAAAAATCTTGTGCCCAAATTTAAGAGAGCCTAGCAAATCCTTGCTTCACATTAGCATCATTTTTTTCATGCTAATGTGGCTCAACGAGGCCAAATTTGCCACGTCAGATTTACAAAGTGGTGCAATGCATGCATTGTGCCACTTTGTAACTCCTTGTGCCACATTATGTCGTGCCAGGCATAATGTATGCAAGGAGGGTATTCCCCCATTAGGGAGTTTGCAAAAATAGCACAGTGGAATCTATGAGATTCCATTGTGTCATTTTTAGCAGCATTTTTAATGCCTACACAGGGAAAGCATTAAAAGGAGGCACATCATTATTTATAATGGGCCTCTGTGTACTAAACAGGATTAGCGCCAACATTTTTGGAGCTAATCCTGCAAAGTACAACAATAGAGTCAAAAATGTTGACACTATTGCCCTTACCCTGTGCCATGTGTGTGCTGTATATTAAATATGGCATACACATTGTGGCGGTGGGGGGGCACAATGGGCCGCAAGTAAAGTGGCATTACATGTAATGTAGCACCACATTTCTTAAATCTAGCCCTAGGTTTTATGGTCAATGAGAATATTTCCATGAAAGTAGAGGTTACGTCTGTCCGTGGACCCTGTTTTGGTACTATGCTCTTACTTAAAAAAGTGTTCCAGTGGCTTACATTTAGGTCTATGAGAACTCCTATTTTAATACCTCTCTATGACTCCTCTTGACTATGAGAACACCCTTCTGGTAGATGCTAATTTAACTCTTCTTTCCAAATTGTACTAAGTTCATGTAACATAACAAAACATAACTACAGTAACATCTGTCATTAAAAGTTTATAGAAGTGAAACAAACTAGTGTATTTCACTATAGAACACATTATTATATTTGCACTTCCTACTTCGCTCCTACCTAATTCAAACTATAATGCCATAGCGAAAACTGTTTATGAAATGATTTCACCTATATATGCTAATGTCATTAAATGGTTCTTTTTGTAATGGTAAAATGAAAGTAGACAGTGCACCGTGAGTTAACAACATGAAGAAATATGGCAGTCATAACAAAGATGCTTACCTGGCTTGCATAGTGGCGCTAATGGTAACATATGTTTCCGAAGATTATCCTCTGTCGCTTCTTTTGCCTCTGCTTCATGACACTTGCAAGATTAATAGCCCAGTGCTGCTCAAACGCAGAAGGAAAACAACAAAGCTCCCTGAGAAAGCAAATATTTTTTAAGTGCTATACAATACCACAATCATTCAGTGATCATTTCCCTTTAGTGCCTAGCATCAGAACACATTTGAGAACCTTACCATTTACGGTCACAAATTATAGATCGTGTTTTGTTGTAGTAGCTTTTCAAAATTCGTACGAGCTTTGGAAGAAGCTTTTCTTTGGCTCTGAATTATCAAGGTCTGACACAATCAATGGCTGATTTTGTGTTATAGGACGTGCTCAATGCCGAAGTTTGCATTCTTCTCTCACTCACTCAGTCTTAAGACACTTCAACAGAGCATATCCTATTCCTTTATTGTTAATATACTTGCATATACTAAACTAGTGTGCAAACACCATTCATTAGACCAACTCTAAAAACACAGTGCTGAGAGCCTGATTCGCAAACTACACTTTGAAGTGCATTTTGTAATACAGCAGTAGCACTAACAAACATACTTTGAAGTGATATCCACAAACTGTACTATGTAGTAACACTTTTCTGTACATTTTCTACTGTTCAGTATTCACTAACTGTACTTTTGTAGCAACTTACACATTTGTAGTAAGTCCAGACAACGCTATTTTTAATGGGCAGTGTTGCGGTATGAGTGGTTAGTCATATTCAGAGCTGGACTTACTCCAAAATTAAAAGGTACTACAAAGTGCAGTTTATGAATACCAAAAAGTAGTAAACTTACTCAAACGTTTGTTACCATTGTGAAACGGGGCCTGAATTCTGATGCTAGGCAGGGTCCAAAATACTGTGACATTTCCATGGACAGTTTTTTTGTCAAACATTTTAATGCCAATATTACATTGACATTATCAATGATGTTATAAAAAAAATTCTGAGTGGCATAATTTGTGGGGTCATTAGCAGGGCATGGCAAGGTTGCGAATTACAGTTACCTTAGGGCGCGAGTTATAGTTACTTGAGATAAATCTAATTTCTATGGTTTCGTACATTTAAAATGTGAGACTAATTATAACATCCCTGTAAGCTTTGTTTTTTTACGTGAATCTCTATGGCCTTTTAAATTTTATTTCCTAACTGTAACATCCCTGTAGCAGTTGTTTCTTTCAGTGAATTTCTATGTGTTTTTTAATGTATTGTAATTTTCATTTCTATGTGTTAATCCAGCAACGCCGCACACTGAACCCAGGCCAACCCCCTATAAGCATCCAACCTTGCACAGCCTTTGCCCGTGTGCAGCGGAGTTTGCCTGCAAGACTTGGCCTGCAGCGAGACCCTGCAGTCAACCCTCTAACCACCCAACCCCATGCTGTGAAAAGCCCTATAGCTGTGCATGGCAGAAGTTGGCCGAGGTCTCTCTGGGTGTCAGAATAGATGTGAGAGGATGTATCTGGGGATGAGAGTGGCTGTGAGAGTGTCTGTCTGGGTGTGAGAGTGCATACATCAATGTTTTAGCGGTTAAGTCAATGTGTACACGAGTCTGTGAGTGGGTGCATGAGGCTGTCAGTGGGTCTGTGAGTGGGTGTGTGAGAGTTTGAGTGGGTCGGTGAGTGGGTGCATAACTGTCTGAGTGGGACTGTGAGTGGGTGTCTGAGGGTCTGACTGGGGCTGCGTGTGGGTGTACAAGGCTCTGAGTGGGTCTTTAAGTGGGTGCATGAGTGTCTGAGTGGGTCTGTGGGTGGGTGTGTAAGACCCTGAGTGGTTGTTTGAGTAGGAGACAGAGATTGAAAGAGAGATATGATGTTATACTTAAAATGAGATACTTTGCACAATTTGAAAAATAAAATGTATTTATTATTTTAAAAATGTAAGATCACCTTTCAGTATGATCCTTAAACATTTTTACTTTCAAAAGGGAAACAAGACTGGCTGGACAGGAACCCTGAGTTATTGAATTTCTATTTTGTTTGTTTTTTAAGCCCTTTATGGGCTATCAGTGCATACAGGGGAACCTTCAAATGCTCTCTCCTGGTCCCTTCATTTGTGAATGTAATTTTATGAGAAGCCCTTTCATGGACTATCTGGTACCACAGAGGAAGCCTTAAGGCTTCCTCTGCGGTCCCTAGACATTTTTCAAATATATATTTTGCCCTTATGGGCTATCTTGGACCATGGGGGAAGCCTCCAGGCCTCCCCCAGTCCCATTGCTCCAGCTGCTTGCTGGAGCACACCTTTCATCTCTGTCCTGTCTCTCTCACAAATACCTATGTGCAAGGGACAGAGATGAAAGCTTTGTTTTTTGACTGGGACCTGTTTCACTGTCAAAAAACAAAGTGTTTGCTGTGTCCCGGGGGAGGGCATCCCGGGACATAGCAGGAGCCAGCCCTGGGGGGGTTTATATATGCCCTGGGGAAGTGGTGATCCCTGGGGCAGATGGTGGTCCCAAGTGGTCCCCCTGCATCCAATTTGTTAAATCCCTCAGGGGGTGGTGGTCACGGGACTGCAGGGGTCCTGAGCACCCCCCCCCCACACCCAGTATCTCAAATGCCCTGGGGGATAGTGGTCCCTGGGGTGTGGAGTTACACAGCCACGCCGCTCATATTTCAGTGTAACCCCGGGGAGGCGGTCGTCCCCGGGGCTGTGGGGGAGGCTAACGGGCCTCCTCCTCTTATTAAAAACATTTGTGTCCCAGGGGTGGGGCACGCTCATATTTTACAATCCACCCCAGGGTGGTAGTGGTCCCTGGGGCAGCATGACCGGGCCTAGGAGGCCCCCTGCATTTTTAAGCACAGGCCCCCGGGACTTGGCCCACCCGGGGGCTTATAATAATGAACCGCATTTCATTGTTTTTTATTTTACGTCAGATCTGCGGATCCACCGCGACTCTGGTCGTAAAACAAAAAAAAAAGCTATTTAACCCGGACGGGGGGCCCTTTGGGTCCACACTACCAGAGCTAAGGGGTTATATTTCTCTTAGTCTGGCCTTTTTTCTTTATTTTTAACTTTTTTTCTGGGACTCCAAGTTGGCTGACGAAACTTCAACAGTTTCTGTTGTTGAAGTGTTGTCAGCCAATCAGATCTCAGTATGAGATTGGGAGGGGTCGCAAATCCTTCCCGATGCAAATTTGTTTTCCCCTTAATTTCTCAAAAAATGTCTGAACAGAATTACACCAAACCACAAAAGGGTCACTTTCTGGACCAGGTCCTACCTTTCTGCCAAATTTGGTGTTATTCAGTCCAGTAATCTTGGCTCTATTGCTGTTCAAAATCCCGATGGAAAAATACATGGGGAAAAAGTGTTTTAAGACCCCCACTTTTTCTCGGTCCCTCCGGACTGATCACCCCAAAACTTTCAAGACAGTAGCTGACGTGAATGGCAATTCTTTTGGAAAGTTTTGTGAATATTCATCAAGCGGCACCAAAGATATAGGCAAGTAAAAAATGCATTTTATAAAGAAACTAGATCCTTATTATAACTACCTAGTGGAAACTGCCAGTAGGTCATATATATATATATATATATATATATATATATATACACACACAGAAACTAGGTCCTAATTATAACTACCTAGTGGCAAACGCCAGTAGATCATATATATATATATATATATACACACACACGCACACACACATTTATATTCACTGAAAAAAGGTTACAGGGACGTTATAGTTAGGTCGTTAGGTCACACTTCAAACCTACAAAACCAGTGAAGTTCAACATTTATATCTGAGGCCCTCATTACAACCTTGCTGGGTGGTGGAGGCCGCCTGCCAAGGTCGAACTGCCTAAAGGCCGCCTATGCGGCCGCAAACCCACCAGCCGCATTACAACATCCCCGCTGGGCTGGAGGCGGAAACACAGTTTCCGCCAGCTGGCCCACTGGGGATGGGGGCCGGGACATTGCGGCTGGCTCCTAATGGAGCGGGAGGCAATATGGCGGTGCGACAGGTGCAGCAGCACCCGTCGCGCTTTCCACTGTCTGAGAAGTAGACAGTGGAAATCGCAATGGGGCTTTGCCCGGGGGCCCCTACACTGCCCATGCACTTGGCATTGGCAGTGCAGGGGCCCCCAGGAGCCCCTTGAGTTATCTTACCACCAGCCTTTCCATGGCAGTGCCTAATGCCAAGGACAGGCTGGCGGTAAGGGGAGTCAAAATCCCCAGGGCAGTGCTGCAAGGTGCGCTGCCCTGGTGGATTCTGACCGCCGGGACATCCATGGCGGTAAACCGCCGGTCCTGGCGGTGTGACGGCGGCGGCTGTACCGCCGCGGTCATTATGTGGCATGTTGTACCACCAGCCTGTTGCCAGTACGAACGCCACTTTAACCCTGGCGGTCAGTGACCGCCAGGTTTGTAATGAGGCCCTGAGTGTTTAAAAAACAAACTGTTTCGATAGTGTCTCTCTGCAATATTAATGAGCTTCAATAAGTCTTATGTCATTCATTGCAATTATGAACTTGAACATGTGTTAGGAAAAAAACAAAAACAGATACATATTTTAGGATTTAATCATATGTTAGGATTGAAAATTTTATTTAATCTTTTTAGTTAAAAAACATAATAATAAATCATTTTTGTTACATGTAAATACAATGATTCGGTATATCAGTTTTTATATTTTTCACTGTTCTCACCTTTTATACTTCTTCACCGTATAATGATGGTTTCTATAAAGCTTCATCTTTGAACAGTGGGAAAAAAACAATCAATGGATTGCAAAAAAAAACAAATATGCAGAGTACATCACTGCAAATAAGTGAGACTATGCAATGCACTCAATACGCTTCTTATACTAAATGCTTGTTCTTTACTTACTATAGTAATGTAAGAAGTTTGATTTTAATGCTATTCTTGAGCAACAATATCTGGCCCAATATCCGCAATAAATAACAAATATTTTTCTAATTCAGAGTTCTTTACAAAAAGCATCATCCATTGGAGGTCAAATGATGTAGCAAGTGTTCATAATCCATATATATCATATTTGAATCTGTAGGCTTTTCTTGAATATGAATGTGTAATTTACGTTGCAGATACAAAAGTGGACTTGTTTCCAATGTTTAAGAAACATTGATGTTCCAACTTTGAGGTACTTTAATTTCAGTATATTTTTGTAGATTTACAGTAACGTTTATGGATTAACTTTCCTTTAGCATGTTAAAAGGACTTTTCAGCTCTGACAATGTATTTAAAACATATTACCGTTAATCTGCCGAAGAATATCTAAAAATGATATGTACAGACTTTGTTTTGTCCATAATATTTCCTAGAACTTTGATTGAAAAAAGAGAAGATATGAGTTTGATGGTTTGAATTGAAGCCTTTGCTTGTATGTTAGGTTGATATTGTTGCATTTTGACCATCCAGTTTTTCTTTTTCAACATACAGTGTAGTGCCCAGATGTGGTAGTAACTCCTTCATGAAAGATGATAGATAAGGTTGTAAAAGTTCTTCCTGAAAGAGATATCTGTCCTGCTGTAAAGTTTGCAATTTAAGTTTCCAATTTTGTACCATCCGCACTGTTGTAGCATTATATTATATATTTTCCTATTCATTGTAGAAATGGTGCAATTCTGATCTACAGTTTGGGCAGGTAATATCTTGGATAGCATTTTCGGACAGTTTTTTGAAAATCTACAGTTCAGCAAACAGGCAAAATTAGGTATAGAAATATCTCAGAGAGGATGCTAGTATTGGACGTAAAAAAGCAGTCATCAAAGTCATGATTCCATTTGTAACTCTCTCCAAAAAAGATTGTTCTTCCTCTAATACTCCAAGACTCCAAGACTCATAATGAATTCTTGGGCGTCTTGTTGAGTGTGCAGAGTGAACATCAAGGATCCAGTGCATAAATCTATAAAATGACCAATGCTAGTACAGTTGTGTCTCTTTTTAAACACTGCAGCAGATTATATAATGTAATATAATGTAATGTTATATTATTTTATGCGTCTTCTGTTCAATTTCATTTACTAAATGTGGTAAATGGAACAGTGCATTGAGAACGACATTGACATAGCAGGTGGCACCTGAACTGTTTTCCAATTGATAACCTACAACTCCACTGTTATTTGCAAGTTTCCTATCTCTATGTTGTCTTTCTGTTCTTTATCTTCTTCAAAATCTCTAGTTTCTTTAGTAATCATTTGTTTTTCATAAATTGGATAGTGCCCTAAGTGAGTAGCACATAGAGATATTAACCGATTATATTCTTTTACACAGACATCAGCAGTAGCTTTACTATTATCAAACTACATCAAGAACAATCCGGACAAAGTTCTAATTCATGACAGTGCTACATATGACATTCCTTCTTTAAATACAGAAGTACCAAAGATGAATCTACACTTAACCCTTGGGATTTAAGGATGGATATTGCATATGCTAAAGATAATGGAAACTGTTGCCTTTGGATGTATATGTCTTTTACAAGTAAAAACTGAGCAACACACCAGCCAGTCTTCTTTACATAAGATATGTGATAACATTTTATACCTAAGAATTCTACCTCATTTCTACTTGGAAAATTAATACATTGCACAACTTTACCCATTGCATCATTGACTAAGCCTTCTTCAACATTCAAACTGCAACATAAATTAATGCAACAGTTTTTGCAGAGGCACCCTTTTCTAATTCTGTTGTTTTTATACAGATTTCTCCAAAGAATCCAATTTCGCTTGAAGTTTGTCTGTGAGAAGTATAGTCACTCCTTGGTGTTCCATTTTATCCATAGCTGTAATTTCCAAAATGTCTCCTTTTTCCAGTCCACAAATTTTGGTAATAATCAAACCACAGATGTTTTTTTTTTTAAACAAAATTGAAAATTAACAGGGCTGCAGTTATACCAGATGGAAATAGATTCCTAATTAGGTGACTTTCTAAGCATATTTTCTCACATCTCTGAGAAATCCTACTCTAATGTTTTTCAATGTTTCTCCATATTGTATGTCACAGGCTTGCTGCATGCTTTGAACCAATTATTTGTATTCAAAATGTAATAAAATATTTCCATTCCAATGCTTCCAAGAGAATTCATTGTGTCATTATGCAGAAGTGTTTTTAAAATTGGTTGTCATTTTAAAGGCATGAGGTGGAGTAGGTCTCTAAACACAATTACATGTTTTCCTCCAAAGAGCACATTGTATTTTGTCCTTAATACTTGCTACACCCTTAAATGTATAAAAGCAAGCATTATGTTTGACACCATACTGACTTCATCAACAATATGAAGAGTCAACTTTTTTAATACTCTTGATTCCTCAGGACAGTCATCTCCAGATAATTTCTGATATTCAAGTTTAGTAATGTGTTCAACAGGAAACATAAGTAGTCAATGTGATGCAATGTATTTAATGTTTTGAGCAGCTAATCCTGTTGGAGCTGTTACAACACATGAGAAATTTGAATCAGTTGTCTTTTGAAGAAAAGTAGTAAGAACTTTGATTAGAAAGCTTTTTCCAGTACCAGCTTGTCAACTGATGTACAATAATATTGGTTCATATGTAGAACACTCACACAGTTTTTTGTTGTGAGGAAATCCATTTTCGATTTTAATTTTAACTTTGTTGTAAATTTCTCTTCGTTCATTATTCAATTGTAGTACTAACTGTTCTAAATCCACAGTTTCTTCTCTTGCCTGCTACCTGGCAATATCCACCGCATTCATTGCTATAGCTGCTTCATTTTGAATTGCTGGTTCTCCAAGAAGATCTTGACTTCCTAGTGTAGAGCTATGACTACTTTATGAATTGTCCTTAGTTACTTTAGCAGCAATAGTTTCTTCCTGTGCAAGATCATCTTTTAACATCTGCCAATTTGTAGGAAATATTGAACACTCAATGGTACCTTTGACAGCATTAAACAAATCTTCACAGCAGTTATACTGACCAAGCAGTTCTGATTAATTTTGCCAGGGTTTTAACAGTTATAAAAGGGCTAGGTGAAAATATTCCTTCTTGTCTGGAGTTTCACAACTAAGCTTCCTATGATTGATTAGATTTCCCTTGTTATGTAGTACCAAGCAACCATCACATCAGTACCTGCAAATCGTCCTTCTTCAATGTTCTCAGTGACATTGTTTCTGTATGTGTAATGCTGAAGTATTTCATATAGACACACATTTTCAAGATGGACACTTCTTCTAGGGTTTTATGTATCCAACATGTTACTCTTCGAAATAGCTGTACTGTCAAGATCAACTTGAGCAAGATACTGTATTTCTGGAAAAGTCTTTAATATTCTATTACGACTAGTAGCAAGACCTAAGCTTACCCACAGAACTCCTTGTGAATTTGAGAACAAACTTTCAGAGCTCAACCTGTCTGCATATTCATGAGATCCAATTTCCCTGTGTGACAACATTTTCAAACTGGAACTGTACAATTTCTTAGTGATACTCTTTTCTGCTGAAATGTTTTCCCACGTCTCTTTCATTTCGCTCTTCTTCGCTTCTGCTATGTAAGAAGTGATGTAACGAGCTACAGCAATAGAGTTATGTGCAACAAACAGGATGTTCGTATTTGCATTACACATTTTTAAAATGACAGGGTTGTAGTCATTGATATATTCTGAATCTTCAGTTCTTTTGAGTTTGTATGTATTATTTGGTGATTTTATTGTCAAGGTGTGTTTCAAGATGACAGATTGAGGGAATCCAAAGCAACATCAAGTATAAACTTTTGCCTTTGATCTGTATTTTCTTTGAGAGTACTTACCACACTTATGAGTTTGAAATCTGAGAATTTGCTGTCCAAATCCTTTAGCAGAATTTTCTTTTGGTGTTGAAAATGTGACATATTGTTCTATGAAAGTCAACAAAGACTTGTCAGTTTCTGTTCCAAATGTTGGAGCATCTTTTATCCACAACAGCATGTGAATATGTGGAGCACCTCTAGCTTGGTACTCTTTACACCAAAACAAATCAGTGGCTTTGCCAAGAGGTGGATTTATTTTGTTGCAGATAAAAGCCATCACTGCTTGAAATCGATGATTAGAGTATCTACAATTATTTGCAGGATCCAATGAACACAGTTCTCCTGGTGTTTTCATAATATCTCTTAAGTTTGAGTTTGCCTGTCTTAAAAAATTACTCTGCACAACTTAGTGTTACAAACCAAGTGGGTGACCCTAGATTTCACAACATGCACTTCAGATCACCATGGCGATGATGTCAATATTCATTAGTACCACCTTGACATGCTATCAAATTAATTGAGCTGTACCCCAGGTGTTCATCTTTTCCATTAACTTTATCATCAAATTCCCTTGCTGTCAGATTCTGGACTTGAACTCCTGTTTTTAGAATGTGATTTACTGCACAGGGTAATCCAGACAAAACACTCTCCAAAAATAGATGTAATACATAAGGAATTCCCTGACGAAATCTAAGGTCCTCTGAATATAGTATGGTTGATCTGTACTCAGATGCTGGTACTTGTAGATGATGTTCATCATACCTTCGTCCTACTTCTGTAGGAAACAGGTGTGGGAAACATTGAGATTTTAAACTTTTCTCCCACACACTTATTGATCTTCCTTGTGATTTGTTCATTTAAAACAGATGAATAGCATCTGCCGTACATTCTTTAGAATGTAGAGCAAGAATACTGTAGTGTTCATATATTCGTTCAGTTTTGACTGATCCACTTTTTATCTTTGACCTCTTGATTTTACCGTATTATCATCTATTTGTGAAATATCTTGTAGAGAGTCTAAATCTTTATAATAAATGTTATGTTTACCAGATTTAATGTTGCTTTCATAACTTTGCTAACATCTACTAATGCTTGATAAATATTGTTATTGTTAGTAGGTACACCATTCACTATAATTAAAAGTCCTTCTTCACAATCTCTTTCTATTCCAACAGTTTGAACATTGTGCTTAAAATCTTATGGCAAGTAAGCAACTCTATCTGTTAGACTCTTTTGAAGGTCAGTTGGAGGCAACTTTCTTATTTTTGGTTCCTTATGCACAATTGCTTGAAATAGATGTACACATTGTATAAGTATAGACTCACACACATTCAAGTCTTACAATTCAGGTGGAATACAAACTAATTCTAAATTATTATATACTGCTATAGCTGCCATTTTGTTATCCTGTAATTTATTATAACAATACTTACATATAACTTGTTGTGAAAAACAATCAAAGCGTTCAACAAATAAATAAGCTGCAAAACATTGCCACTCATCTCTATTCACTTCTTCAGTTTTTGAAGAAACTAGAACATGTTTGGTTTTTGTAGTGAGTGTGTCTGCAATATACACATATGCAGTCTGGTTTCTCTGAACAGACTGATTTAAACTTTCTAGTTTCTTTGTCAGTCATCTATAGAAACAATTAACTCTTCCTCTGCTGTATTCGCAGATTGTAACTCAACATTTTCTTTAGATTCCTCTTCACATCGAAAAAATCAAAACTTTACCTCATTACAATTTTTTTGTACTTCTGTTAGGGTTCCATTCTAAAGAGTTTTATTCTTTTCCCCCAAACATATTGCAAGAGTCTTTGCATGATAAAGTCTTTTATCTACAGTTTGAGTGGTACACTGCTATCATTCTAACATGATGAAAAGTATTTTGGCACACTTTCTTTGATGAACATGCTAATTAATATCCTTGTACATTTGTATATTTTCTAACTTTACATAGGTCTAATATTTGCAGAGTTTTTTTTTGTTTAAGA
This sequence comes from Pleurodeles waltl, assembly GCF_031143425.1. NCBI lineage: Eukaryota > Metazoa > Chordata > Amphibia > Caudata > Salamandridae > Pleurodeles > Pleurodeles waltl. The sequence continues at coordinate 755,038,047 of NC_090436.1, forward strand.
CTTCTGCATGGAAACATACCTAAGAAATGTATCACTATGCCAATTGATTGCTGTTGAATACTACAAATAATGCTACAATTCCAATTGCAAACAGGGGCCTGTCTATGCCTAGCCTGAACCTCTTTAACTATGACTTTCCCCACATTTCTAGGTACCATTACCTCTTTCTCAATAGTACATCCATCTTTAACTTCATACCAATGTCCATGTTGATCAACTGCATGTAGTATTCGGTTCTCTTGCAAGTAGCTTGCTTCGTTAAAAAAAGGGTCACTGCTAGAAAGGTGCTTTCATTCCCCACTAAAAACTTTGCAAATGTTAGTTCGGTTATAAAACTTTTTTTTTTTTACTTTTCTTCCTCATACACAACCCTATTTTATCTAGTGTTTTCATTTTGTTCAAAATTAAAATAAACAGTTTCCTTTTGAGAGCAAAAGCCTTTTCAACTATACCTTTCACATGTTCCTTTTGTTTCAAAGTTTTGTCCTTCTTTTGTATTATTTCACATTTCTCATAAGAGTCTAAACTACTCTGCTATGAAACATCCAAACTTATGTCCTCAAAACTGACACTGTCTTTTAGATAAAAACTCTCTTTCTTTGCAACATTTTTTTCTTGCATCATATCTTTTTACTTGCTTCTTACTTGATTTAGAAGTTTTTCTCTTATGTACCTCACTCTCCTGTTTCGCAAGATTACCACATAGTATAGAAAGAAATGTTCTTGTCCCCTTCCCAGCAGGTTCTTCTACTTTTGAAGCTCTTCCAGCATTCTGTTACTTTTGGTTCACAGTTCTATGACTATAATAATACTTTTGATGTTCTTTCTTTCTTTGTATTAAACTACAATATTCCACCAGAAAACTTATAAAAAAAATTTTGTTTAACTTTACATGCTTTACTTCTTTATTAAATATTTCACTTAGTTAAACACAATATAAACAATTACAATATTATAATTTGTAAACTGTATAAATATATACATATCACATAATATGATCTTAGACCTACAGTTACAGGCTATAACAGCCATTAAGGCCCACTGTAATGTTAAAGGCCCAATCTGACGATGAGGGCCTTTAACAAGGGAGTAGAACTTTAATTGTAGTCCTACAGGCCAGAATACTTCACAGTATACCTACAGCATATCACAGAACTGACGCATTTCCAGTAAAAGCTGAAGTTCAATCTTGACAGATCAGTTTTATAGGCCCATTTCAGTGGTTAGTGGAAGAACATACATATAGCCTACATTGCTACACCTTACTCTTCAAAAAAGAATATTTTTCTGAAGACATGAAAAAATATGATATAACTTGGCTATATATCTATGTAAATGTAGCTCTGTAGACATATTAGTGATAAAACATACTGTACTACACTTGCTAGTATTAGACTGCCAGTTTAAGAAATTGTATGATTCTTTAAATCTGTCAGTGTATTAGGCAGTGTCTCTACTTTTTTGTCAGTAGCTCAGACAAACCATTTCTATTCTACAAACAAATATGTGTTGCTTATTAAGTGCTGTACTAGAAGTAGTGCTTGCATTAGAGGATCTGAAAAGTTATGAGTAACTTTCTAAAACTGAGTTTTAAATTTCTAAAACACTTTAGGAGACTGGAGCATTGGTTATTACATATTCAAATGATATCACAAAGGTCACTCATTTGCACTAAAACGTGACTTCAAGATGTCTCAAATCAGTTTTATAGGCCTATTTCACTAACAGTAAAGGAGCAAAGATGCTGTGTGCAGCTAGACCTCACCTTTCAAAAACGCATTTTTGTCTGGATAGATGAAAATATTATGACATTAGTAGCCTACATATGTTATTGAATAGAGCTAAATGTTATAACACCACAAGGTGCTGTAATACACCTATTGGTATGTGAGTTCCTGTTTTAGAACCTGTATGACTCTAGTATTCTGCATATAAGTGAGTAAACATATCTCATTGGCTCTGTTAAAGAACATAGGGAAATGTCACTATGGGGGTCATTCTGACCCCGGCGGTCTTAGACTGCCGGGGCCAGGGTCGGCGGGAGCACCGCCGACAGGCCGGCGGTGCCCCGCAGGGCATTCTGACCGCGGCGGTAAAGCCGCGGTCAGACCGGCAACACTGGCGGTCTCCCGCCAGTGTACCGCCGCCCCTTTGAATCCTCCAAGGCAGCGCAGCTTGCTGCGCTGCCGAGGGGATTCCGACCCCCCCTACCGCCATCCAGTTCCCGGCGGTCCGCCCGCCGGGAACCAGATGGTGGTAGGGGGGGTCGCGGGGCCCCTGGGGGCCCCTGCAGTGCCCATGCCACTGGCATGGGCACTGCAGGGGCCCCCGCAAGAGGGCCCCTACGAGTATTTCACTGTCTGCTTGGCATACAGTGAAATACGCGACGGGTGCAACAGCACCCGTCGCACCTTCCCACTCCGCCGGCTCGATTACGAGCCGGCTTCCTCGTGGGAAGGACGGTTTCCCCTGGGCTGGCGGGTGGCTTTTTGGAGGCCGCCCGCCAACCCAGGGGAAACCTCAAAATACCCACCGCGGTCTTCCGACCGCGGTACGGTATTTTGGCGGCTCCCGCCGGGCGCACGGTGGCCGCGCCCGGCGGGAGTCAGAATGACCCCCTATATCTGCAATTCCCATTGTTATTGCTACAGATATAAGTTGTTCCTCGGTATCTCAGACACCACACAAGTGTCTGTGGTTTTCTATCACTGTCTAGTCTCTATAAACATCAAAATAAATTCCTTGATGAGCATTATAGTCTATCAACTGGGTAGCTTCAGGGCCCCAAACTGCAAAACTGTATCCCAGATTTAAGAAGGGCATACCACTACCGAGAATCATATTTGTGTCATTTGTTTTACTGAAATGTGGTGTTAAGCTGACATTTCCAAGTACTGCAATCCATGCATTGTGCCACTTTGTAACCTGTTGCACCACATTATGCCTGTGCCACGTATAATGTCTGAAAGTGGGGTATTCTGAGGCTAGGAGGCCAATAAAATGGTGCATTGAAATTTAACAGTTTTTTCCATCATTTGAAACACCAGCTCGAACACACAACAAAATCACACAGCCATTAAAATCAATGAACCTCCTTGCACTTCACTAGTGTCAAAGGTTCTGATGCTAGTCAAGGTGCCACAACAGCATCAAGAATGTTGACCCTATTGTTCTAACTACTGTCATGGTACACTATATTTTAAACACAGCACACCCTTGGTGTTGTTAGATGGCAGTAGGCAGTGCAGAAAAAGTAGTGCATCAGAGCTAACTTGCCACTTTTTCATTTATATGGGCCTATGTTTCTTAGTTACTTAAGCACATTGCAGCATGCTTCCTTGCATACCCATAGCAATTCTCAACCATAACAGATTTGAAAAAAAGGTTCATGTAAAATTTCATAAACTGATTTTATAGTCAAATGTCACCTCTATGCCACTATCAATCAATCAGAAATTTGTAAAGCGCACTACTCTAGGGTCTCAAGGCGCTGAGGGGGGGAGAAAGGGAGGGGGAGGTGCTGCTACTGCTCGAACTGCCAGATTTTGAGAAGTTTCCTGAAGGTAAGGAGGTCTTTGGTCTGGCGCAAGTGGGTGGGAAGAGTGTTCCACGTTTTGGTACGAGAATGATCTACCGCCACATTGTAGTTCTGCAGATGCGTGGCACGGTTGCAAGAGTGAGGTCGGCGGAACGGAGATGCCGGGTCGGGATGTAGAAGGAGAGATGTCTGTTGAGGTATTCTGGTCCGGTGTTGTGCAGTGTTTTGTGAGCATGGGTGAGGAGTCTGATGGTGATTCTCTTGTTGACTGGGCACCAGTGCAGATTTCTCAGGTGGTCTGTGATGTGGCAGTTGTGGGGGATGTCCATGATGAGGCATGTGGAGGCGTTCTGGATGTGTTGCAGCCTCTTCTAGAGTTTGGCCGTGGTTTCTGCATAGAGGGCATTTCCATAGTCAAGTTTGCTCCGAGCGGAATGGGGGGAGGCGGACTCTCTGGGTCCTGCCAGTGAGAAAGGAGGTGACCCAGGCCAGGGCTTTGTTGAGGGTTTCTGCATTGCTGAGGCATGAGCGCAGGGTGTGTTGGCAGACAGTGTTGAATCAGGCCGAGAGGTCCAGGAGGATGAGGGCCGCAGTTTTGCCATTGTCCAGTATGGTTCTAATGTCGTCGGTGGCGGTGATGAGGGCGGTTTCGGTACTGTTGTTGCTGCAGAATCAAACCCCCACCAAAACCCTGGTGGAAACAAACAAGATAAAGGGAACACCTACCTTCAGGTACACAGGCACATCCATAGGCGGCATTGCACGCAAAATGCAGCTCCTTCCAGTCCTCTACTTGGCCCTGCAACTCCCAGACCAGCGACGGCGAGCACAACACTAACCGTAAGTACACCAGCCTAGCACACACTGGAGGGAATGGCATTAGTTCACACACACATAACACACAAACGACATGCGAAGCCATGCCCACACACACGCAAATAAACACCCATACCAACACACACACACACACACCTCAATACCCACAACCACTACACATACATGGAGAATGAAAGGCAGGACTAGGTAGGTAACAACAACACCAATGGTGTAGTGCTGCATGATAACCATATATTATAAAATATGTGATAAAACATATGTACATAGAGGCCAAGGGCCAGTCCAAAAACCATAGTGCCCTGATGGCATAAGATAACGCCCCAACTTGACCCCTGACTGCAAAGTTCAGACCTCCATAGAGCAGGTGCATCAATTGGGAATGCAGTCTCAGGGATGAGGGGGTGGTCCTTGGCCTTGGAGGGGGGATCCTTCTGTCTGGGCCTGGAAGTGGGCCCCTTAAGGGTGTCCTTACATTGGCGGTCCCTGGGCTTGCCTTTGGATGGTGGGAGTTTAGCAAGGGGCTGCAGTTTGGGCTTGCCCTTGGATGGGGGGAGCTTAGCAAGGGGCTGCAGTTTGGGCTTGCCATTGGATGGGGAAGGTTTAGCAAGGGGGTGGGCATGGGCTTGGCCCTGGAGGTGGAAGGCGTGGGCATAGCCTGAGAAGAGGTGGGACTGGGCTTGTGAATGGCAGCAGTGACAGGGGCAAAAGTGGCAGGTGTGCGAGGGGCATGGGCAGGGGCAGTGGCAGACTGGGATCCAGAAGACTGGGCCAGAAGAAGGGTAGCAGGGTGCTTGGGAGGACAGGGACTGGGTCAGTGGTGGGGAACAGGGAAAAGTTTCACAGGAAATGTTTTTGGGAACACATGGGATGTCACTGGAAAGATGTTTTGGATTGGAGGGAGTAGGTATGGTTGTGAGGTGTGTACGTGGGTGCACCATGGATGCAGGTGCATGGGTGGATGAAATGTGTGTGCTGGGGAACTGTTGGGTCGGTGAGTGTGTGCGTTTAGATGTACTGGGAGGAGGTGGTGAGGGAATGCAGGGAGATGGCAGGTGGGAAATGTGAGTGAATGTTGGGGTGGTGTCTGCAGGTAGAGTGGATGTGCTGCATGTGGGTGTGTTGATAGTTGTGCTGTGTGCACCAGTGGAGTATGGGGTGCATGAATGGGGATCAGAAGAAGTGGTGATGGTGGTAGTGAGGGCGCATTTGGCTCGAACAGTGACTGATGTGATGCTGACTGCATGTGTGAGTGTAGTGTTGTCTATGAGGGGGAGGTGCTTGGGGATTCAGTGCAGGCTGTGGATGTTGTCATCTCTGCATTAGTGTATTGAGTGTGTGCATTGCCGTGGTGGCATCTGTGGTGCCTATGTTTGTCCTTGCGTACCATGCATGTTAATGTGGATGTATGTGGGTCAGTATGTGTGCTTTGGATGGGTGAGGGGAGAGGGATGTGGGACTGGGAACAGGTAGCTGGAGGGGAGATGGAAGAAGAAGGGACACTGGCTGCTGTCAACAAGGAGGCCAGAGCCTGAAACAATCTCTGTAGGCCTGACAAGGCACTGTGAATGCCTAGTCTGTTGCATCTGGGATGCCAGTCCCTGGATGGCATTCACAATAGTTGTCTGCCCCACAGAGATGGACCTCAGGAGGTCAATAGCCTCCTCATTGAGGGCAGTAGGGCTAACTGGGGTGGGGGCATAGGTGCCTGTGGCGAAGGACATGCCCACCCTCTTGGGTGAGCGAACACGGGCAACTGGGTGGGGAGCTACATGGAGGGCGGTGATGGTATGGGGGTGGCAGACAGTGATGGTGCTGTGGTCACCCCAGATGGTTTTACCACTGCCAGGGAACTGCCATCAGAGGAGGAATCAGAAGATGTAGTGATTGATTTGGTCTCCCCATGGCACACCCCTCGCCCTCTGTTCCACTGGTCCCCTCGGCTCCGCTGGTATCAGACTCCTGGGTCCCATGGGCTGCAGCTTCCCCATTCACAGGTGCCCCTTCTCCATCTCCAGATGATGCTGATGCACACAAAGATAAAGGAGGACCGGGAGGTCGAGAGAGAGAAACAGGGTGCTATCGGTCAGTGCCAGCACAACAGTCACACAGGGTAGCACATCTGCATTTGATGCTATGCCATGATACAGTTTGCCCAACTCTGAACATCCTACTACTTGGTGACGCCATGGGGGAAAGAGAAACAATGCATTTGTCAAGTGCTGATGGTCTAACTGAGGCATATCTCGACATTAGTAGTGTCCTACCCACCATACCTGTCCAGTACCTGCCCGCTAACCATGGCCTTTGTGACAAGCATGCAAAGGACTGGACACCCAAGAGGATCCTGCACGACTATTTGGATTGCTCCCTTGGCTAATGTCAAGAAGCACTGTCACCATTTGGTGCACCCACCCCACCATACATGCAATGCCTGCCAGCTGATTGACGTCATGGGTACAGACCTGGAACAGTTTTGGCCAGGACCAATCACAATGCCCTGCTCTGAAGATCCAGCTGCCATGTGCTGGCAGGCAGAGCTAGCAAGTAGGTGGCCACACAGTACTTTATTGAGGAGTCTGCCCTGCTACGACTGACTGCATGGCATTACTCACACCTGTAATGTCAATCCTGCCCAGAGGGACACAACCCATAGTGGAGATCAGTGTACCAAGCATCCACCATACATTTATCCAATGGTGCCCACCCCAAGCCGCCATGTCACCACATGTCACAAGTGGGAGTGAGTGCTCACCCCCATGTGGCTGCTGTGCTGCCTCAAGTGCTCATCTACCTCAGGGTAGGTCACAGCCAATATGCGGGCCATTAGGGGGGTCAGGATCCAACGGTCACCTCTCCCTCATTGGGAGGACTCCGCCAGCTGGGCCTCCAGGGTCTTCCGGGCCCAGTGTCTCAGGTCCTCCCACCACTTTCCGCAGGGGTGCTCTGCCGAGCATGGACACTAGGGTACGCACTTGCTTGGCGATGGCACGCCAAATCCCCTTCTTCTGATGGGTGCTGACCTGCATGGGTGACACAGACAGAAGAACACCGTCATGTAGGATGGCATACCTGGGACAGTAGTGGACAGCACATATCACACATCCACATGTCGTCAGCCAACCTAGCCCTCAGTCCCTCACCCATGTCCCTGCTCCATTCACACTGCCACCTGCCAAGACCCCCATACCCATGCGTGCAACTCACATACAGGACAATGACAAGCGGCTCACCAGCTGCTCTGGTGCCCCAGCAAGATGACATCCACAAGACGCACCAACTCTTCCTGAGTGAAGGCTGGGGCCCTGTCTCCTGCAGGACGCAGCATCTTGGCTACCAGAGTCAGTACACTCAGTGGAGGTCTTCATTGCATGAGGTTCAGGAGTCAAGTGAGCATGAGCACATGAAATGGCGGTCACGGCCGCCGCGGGCATCACCGTCACTACTGACGGAGATCACCATTGGCTCCTGCCACCCATTGGCAACAGTGTGAGCCAATGGTGTGTAGCACTCCGGTCATAACCGCCTACCGCCATGACGTATTATGCCGGTGGGGTGGTCTCACTTCCACCTGTCCCATACATGCAGATAGGCAGCAACCATTTTACATTTAGGATGTGTGTGAAATGTACTGTCTCATATGTATATGCTGCATGACATGTTACTGCCTCTCCCCTGTCAACAGGTACATTGCACTGTTGAGGATGAGGAATGTACCGGTGTACAGGCCCCTAGTCAACCTTGCCACCCTGCAGGAGCGTCACATCATCCAGACCTATTGCCTGAACCATGTGACCATAACGGAACTAGGGACCCATTTAGAGCCAAATCTGCTGCCTGCCAGATGCAATCCCAATGCCATCCCTCCCACAGTGCAGGTGTCCTCCACTACCTTGCTTCTGGCTCCTTCCAGGTCACAGCGGGCCTCATAAGTGAGATGTCACAGCCCATGTTCAGCAACGTCCTGAGGGATGTACTGTGTGCCCTGATAGAACATATGGCCATCTACATCCGTTTCCCCCATTTTGCAGATTTGCCCACTGTCAAGGCTGCATTCTACGCTATGGCACACATCCCACAAGTCATTGGTGCAGTTGATGGCACACACATTGCCCTGGTGCCACCCAGGAGGAATGAACAGGTGTACAGAAACTGCAAGAACTTTAATTTGGTCAATGTGCAGGTGGTTTGTCTCGTGGATCAGTACATCTCCCAGGTGATGGCCAAGTAACCAGGCTCTGTGCATGATTCCTACATCCTGCGGAACAGCTGCATCCCACACACATTATGGCACCAATCCAGAGGGATTGCTCATCTGTATGTACACCTGCATATGTGTGCCCCTCACCTAACTTCACCCTTGTGTCCCTGCCCCATTGCCCTCCCGTTCTTGACATGCCTCTTCCCTCTATGCACACAGGTGGTTCTGGCTATCCCAACCTGCCCTGGCTCCTGACACCCGTGAAGCATTCATCTGCAGCTGCAGAGGAGCGTTACAATGAGGCCCACGGTTGTACCAGATGGGTTATTGATAGATGCTTTGGTCTGCTGAAGGCAAGGTTCCGGTATTTGCATGTCTCCGGGGGTGCCCTGCTCTACAACCCACAGAAGGTATGCCAGATCATTATGGCCTGCTGCATGCTGTACAATCTGGCCCTGAGGTGGGGTTAGTTGTGCCAGTGGCTGATGAAGGGGACATGGAGAGTGATAAATAGGATGCAGCTGACTCCAGGGCGGAACAGATTCAACATTACTTCGGCTAAGATGCAGGCATGTGCAAACTGTGTGGTATGTGTCCTCTGCAACTGTTTGCCTTGCCCCTGCTGCCACCTTTTGTGTATGGCCACTGATGGCATTTTTGTAGCTCTGGCTCAGGGTGGGTTTTGGGGTGGTGTCACATGTGGCCTTGACTAAGGTAGTCACAGTGTACAGATCAGGCCTATAGTCAGGCAGGTGTTGTGCTGGTACACTTGTGCCATCAATGTGTATGTGGAATGTTCCTTGAGTTGCGAGTTCATATGCTATGTGCATGCCACACAGGGTTGTTGCATCTGTGCAGCATCTCTCCTGGGAGTCGACATTGGGTGACAGTGCAACATTGCTGTTGGTGGTCGTGGGTGTAGAGCCAGGTCTGATGCTGGGCGATGTGAGGGTGGGACCATTGGGTTTGTATGTGCTGTATAGGAGTGATGGGACGGCCCATATGGTTTTGGACCTGTCTTGCATATCTGCCTTGGATTCCTGTTCCTACGCTGCATTTGTGTGAAGTTGACATCTATGACTCCTACAGTGATTGTTGTCCCTGTCTTAGTCTCGCTTCAGGACAATGTAGTGGTGTTCTGTGCTCCCTGTCTGGGCTGTTGCCTCCATTGACACATATGTCCTGCCACTGCCGCCTCCACAGTCAACCTCACTGCATTTTGCTCCCCATGCTCTCACCCTCCCATGAATGTGGTCGGACATGGCTTGCCACTTCTACATGTATTGGCTGTTCCACACATACTCATAGGAGTTGAACACGTAGACATGGACTGTGCTCAGTTGTCATTTATTTGTGATGTGCAAGGGGTGATGAGTGGGGAGGTTATCAGAATGGAAAGGCCAGCAGAAGGTAGTCCAGTCTGCTGGCCATGGATAGACTGTGATATGGGAGTAGAAAGTCAACAGGGTGTCACACACAAGGAAGAATGTTAAGGAGAGGGTCACTTCCTGGTGGTGGTCTTGGTCTGGGCATTATGGGGGTCATTATGACCTTAGCGGTATAAGGCACTTACCACCGTGCAGAAGACCGCCAATACACCGCCGCGGCTGCGGTAGACCGCCACAGCTATTATGACATACATCTCGGAATCCGCCGAAATTCAGACACCCACACAACACCGCCACACCAAAGGTCAGCGATAAACATGCGGAAACAAATCCTCCACCTCCACGGCAACAGAAACACGCCCATGCTATTACGACCCACGAATCCACGCGCCGGTCTTTCAACCGCGGTATTCCATTGGCGGTACACACCGCCGCGCTCAAAATACACACACATCTCCAAAACACCGCCACATTGGACAATTCCAAATACACACACCTGATACACATACACACACCACTCCCACACACCCAACACAATATAAAACACCCACCCACATCACACACAAACCCCTACGACCACAATTTCTGAGAGAAGGCAAGAGAGAGACAGCATAGAATAGAGAACCCCATCACACAGAGGCACACTACACCATCACCCACACAACACCCATGCACAAAACACCACATACCACAACACTCACCACACTCATCAACACATGCACCACCCCACACATCACACACACCACCCCATGGCATGCCAAAGACACCCCCGCTTCTCCGAGGAGGAGCTCAGGGTCATGGTCGAGGAAATCCTACGGGTAGAGCCACAGCTATTTGGATCACAGGTACAGCACACATCAATAGCCAGGAAGATGGAGCTATGGCAAAGAATAGTGGACAGGGTCAACGCTGTGGGACAGCATCTAAGAAATAGGGAGGACATCAGGAAGAGGTGGAACGACCTACGGGGGAAGGTGCGTTCCACGGTATCCAGGCACCACATCGCGGTACAGCGGACTGGCGGCAGACCCCCACCTCCTCCCCCACAACTAACAACATGGCAGGAGCAAGTCTTGTCCATCTTGCATCCTGAGGGCCTCGCAGGAGTCGTTGGAGGAACGGACACTCGTAAGTAAAATTTTAACTATCATATCCCCCACCCTACCTACATGCTATCACACACACCCACCCTCACACCCTCCCCTATCACTCCAAATCCTCACCTATCTACCCATGACACCAACCACCCATCCCAACCCCAAGACCTGCATGACCTATCTAAGCATGGATACCCATCACTAAAGCATGCCCACTGCACAGACCCACAACACCCCCCAACTATCACCACACAAGCCCCCACACAGGAATGCCTGCACTGGGGTACACGCACACCCAAACATTGCACATCATGAAATACACACATGCAATAATCATGTACTCATACCCCGCAGGAACCCAAAGGAACGTCACCACACCAGAGGGTCCAGACAACACCACTCCACCCCCAGAAGAGGCCCACAGTGACGACAGCAGCTCTGCCCCAATGGATCTTGATGAGCAGCCCCGACCATCGTGGGCCTCAGGACAGTCGGTTCCCCTTGCCCAGCCACAGCCCAACACCGAACTTCCTCCCTCTGGGAACACTAGTACAGCACCCACCCAGCGGGCCCAAACCTCCTTTCCCAGGACAGGTCAATCAGTGGTGTGTCCACCACTACAGGGCACCCAGGGTAACCCAACACCCCAACAACAACAGGGACATGGGGCAGTGGTAGTGGGCACACGGTCCAGGGGACGGAGGCACAGGAACACAGGAGAACTGGGAGGGCTGCTGTGCGACAGAGGGAGGACAGGCCAAGGGAACCTACTCTCAACGAGGTCCTCTCCTCCATCATGGGAGCATACCACCACTCCCAGGAGACGATGGCAACGGTACTGGACAAGTTGCAGGAGACCCTGCGTCTGCAGGAGGAACAGTATTTGGGGTTCAGGGAGGAGCTCAGGACCATCGGCTCCACCCTGGGCACCACTGTAGGGGTGCTGACGGACATTCAAAAGACCTTGAGGGACACCGTGGCACTCCAAGGGGCCCCTGACACTAGCCACGACAATGAAATGCCCACCACCTCCGCTGGCGCTAGTGGACAGGAGGCACTGCCAAAGGACCAACACACCAGCACCCCATCCCCTGCAGACGGACAACCACCACGCAAGCGGGCCCTGAGATCCAGGAACAGGACAGAGCAAGATGGCAAGGAAATAAGACCAGCCTGATCGTCCTCCCACTGTCCCACTTTGTTACCCTGTCCAAATCGGAACTGCTTCAGCTCCACTTCCAATGGCCAGATGTGCAATGTACCTGTGAGACTAATAGACTGGACTCTGCCATGGACATTCCTCCACCATCACCCATCCCCATTTCACAACCCCCATTCATTGTTATGCACTTAAATAAACACCCTTGAAACACTAATAAAACTGGAGTCAGTCAATGATTGTGAACTTTGTATTGTCAATTACAGTGTTAAAATAGGTTACCCATTGGAAGGCCAACATACCAATGTCACACATCACAAGCCTTCCAAGGGTGCAAGCTGTTGACACGTAGGTTACCACATTAGTGAAACTGAAATGGAAGGGGACAACTCAGCTAACAAATAGGTAGTGAAATGTAGGTACAGGATAGAGGTAGACGTGTGAAAGTTAATATTATGTGAAACATGAAAATGTACTCACCTGTGTCTCACTGAAAATATTGCTGTATGACTGACTCCCTGTTGTTGTTTTCATCTTCATCAGCTTCATCCTCATCACTGTCCACAGGCTCCACAGGCTCCCCCGCTGCAACAACACCGTCATCTGGATCATCCTCCTGCAGAAAAGGCACCTGGCTTCGCAATGCCAAGTTATGGAGCATGGAGCAGGCGATGATGATGTCGCACACCTTCTTCGGTGAGTAGAATAGGGATCCACCAGTCAAATGGAGGCACCTGAACCTGGCCTTCAGGAGGCCGAAGGTCCGCTCGATCACCCTCCTAGTCCGCCCATGGGCCTCATTGTACCGTTCCTCTGCCCTGGTCCGGGGATTCCTCACTGGGGTCAGTAGCCATGACAGGTTGGGGTAACCAGAGTCCCCCATTAGCCATACACTGTGCCTCTGGAGTTCACCCATCATATCAGGGATGCTGCTATTCCGCAGGATGTGGGCGTCATGCACTGAGCCAGGGAACATAGCATTTACCTGCGAGATGTACTGGTCTGCCAAACAGACCATCTGGACATTCATAGAATGATAACTCTTCCTGTTCCTGTATACCTGTTCATTCCTGCGGGGGGGACCAGAGCTACATGGGTCCCATCAATGGCACCTATGACGTTGGGGATATGTCCAAGGGCATAGAAGTCACCTTTCACTGTAGGCAAATCCTCCACCTCAGGGAAAATGATGTATCTCCTTACGTGTTTCAGCAGGGCAGCCAACATTCTGGACAGCACGTTGGAAAACATAGGCTGGGACATCCCTGATGCACTGCCAATGTTGTCTGAAAAGACCCACTTGCAAGGAAATGGAGCACTGACAGCACCTGCACGTCAGGGGGGATTCCAGTCGGATGGCGGATTGGTGACATCAGGTCTGGCTCCAACTGGGTACATAGTTCCTGGATAGTGGCACGGTCAAACCGGTAGGTCACAATGACATGTCGCTCTTCCATTGTCAACAGGTCCACCAGCGGTCGGTACACCGGCGGATTCCGCCATCTTCCAATATGTCCCAACTGACGGTGCCTAAGAAGGACAACAGCGAAGAAACTGTCAGCATTCCACCAGGTATGTACCCACAGTCACACACAAGACTACAACAGACAATTAACCCATCCCGGAAATGTTTTGAGTGTAGGCCTCGGTATGTGTGACGCAGAAGTAAATGAAGCCATGTGGGCCCCTGAAATGGCGGCTGCCTGACCTCTAAACTGGGACAATGGAATTGTGGGGTAACTGCGCTGACGTTGCACACCGTCGCGGTAGGCGGTCGTAGAGCGCGGCGCAATGCTGCATTGGTTAACATTGGACCCTATGGGTCCCAGGCGCCAATGAACAGGTGCGCTGGCGGTGATGATGCGCCCCGCCGCGGACGTCACCGCCGCGGACGTCACTACCATTTTCTATCTCTTCAATCACTAGATACCTGACCTTCGACAGGAGAGGACCTACACTGCTAGTGCTGCTGTGACCTCGGTCTGGAAGCGACAATGGCTACTGCGTCTGGGGAAAGGGCCCCTGCCTTCACTGCACAGGAGTTGGAGAAACTTGCGGATGGGGTCCTCCCCCAGTACACGCTACTCTACGGTCCTCCAGACCAACAGGTTAGTACACAGGGAGCACGTTGTATGGGGTAGGCTTGGGTGGAGAGGGCTGGGTGGATGAGGGAAGGGGGCAGAGTACATAGAACAGTTATGCATGGGGATGAATGGGCCACAGGGACAGAGTTGGGAGGGGGCCAATCACAACGACGGTGCAGTAGGTAATGACTGTCCTCTTTCCTTGTGCATGTCATGTAGGCCAGCGCCCACCAGAAGAGGGACATTTGGCGTGCCATCGCCAAGGAAGTCCGGACCCTGGGGGCCCACCAGAGACGGGGCACCCACTGCCGTAAGAGATGGGAGGACATTCGCCGCTGCAGCAAGAAGAAGGCGGAGGCTCAGCTGGGGATGGCTTCCCAACGTGGGAGGGGTGCCCATCGCACCATGACCCCCCTGATGTTCAGGATCCTGGCGGTGGCCTACCCGGAGTTGGATGGGCGCTTAAGGACATCACAGCAGACACAAGGGGGTGAGTACTACCTCATCATATGGACTTTGCGGGCAGTGGAGGTGTCTGGGTGGGAGTGGTGGGCAGTGGGTGTCCCTAGGCCAGGGCTAGTTAGGTAGGCAAGGCCCCTCCGTTATGTAGGCCATGTGGCACTCTACCCCAGCTCAAAACAGAGGCAAGTTGATGTATAGTTGCCCCTTTGCCATCCATGTGGGCAGATTACTACCATTGCCATGTAGGCCATATCCCAGAAATAGCATGTGCAGAGGGCAGGAGCACAGCGTAATGCATGGGGCTGCTGCGTCTGTCTTGTCCGCCAACGGTAGCGGTATGCCATGCACTAAAACTCTCTTTCTTCTGTCTCCCACCTTTTCCTGCTCTCCCTGTCCTTTTGTACATCAGCATCAACAGGCGGAGGTACAGTGGCACCGGAGCATGAGGGAGCTGCATCCCACATGGCCATGGAGGGCCACACCACAGACTCTGAATTCACCAGTGGGACGGAGGGCGAGGGGAGCTTCACGTCGGCCACCAGATCACCAACCAGCGACACGGACTCGTCCGCCGATGGGAGCTCCCCTGTGGTGGCGGCACCATCTGTGCACCCCACTTCTACAGGTACAGCCGCCACCTCCCCTACCAGCACCGCCCTCCCAGCAGCCCCTCAGCGTGTGTCCCGTGCCCGCTCACCCAGGAGGGTGGGCATCACCTTCGCCCCAGGCACCTCAGGCCCTGCCCCAGTCACCCCTGCTGCCCTAAGTGAGAAGGCCATTGACCTCCTCAGGTCACTCACTGTTGGGCAGTCCACCATTGTGAATGCCATCCAGGGTGTAGAACGAGAGTTGAAACACGGTAATGCATTCCTGGAAGGCATTCATTCTGGTCAGGCTGTCCTTCAGCGAACCCTGCAATATCTGGATTCAGCACTGATGGCAGCCATTGTCCCTGTGTCCAGCCTCCCCCCTCCAACCTCCTCCACCCAGACTCAATCCCCTGTACCCCAGCCCATCCCAAGCACACCTACAGACCAGCAGGCACACAAGTCAACACCCATAAGTAGCTCAAGCAAACATAGGCACCACACAAGCATCACACCCATACAGACACAGCAACATCCAATGTCTCCACTGTGTCCCCCTCCTCCTCTTCTCCCTCCTCCCTCCCAGTCTCGTCTACACACACACCTGCATGCACCACATCTACAGGCACTAGGACTCGCACCAGAACACCCAGCACCACAAGCCGCTCACCTGCACTCACCACCTCCACTGCCATTTACACGTCCCCTGTGTCCTCTCCCAGTGTGTCTGTGACGCCCCCTCCCAAAGTACACAAACGCCGGCAATCACTCACCCAACATCCATCCACCTCACGACAGCCTCCAGTACCTGCACCTGCACCCAAAACACCTAAAGTGACACCTCCTACAACCACCTCCTTTACCTCCACTCCCAGACCCCCTCCAACTACCCATCCCAGTGTCCGTCAGAAACTGTCCCTCTGTCAAATTGACCTGTTTGCCCCCACTCCCCCCCTCCAGTTCATCAATCCCGTCGTAGCGCCTCAGCCAAAAAGCCTCCAGTACCAGTGGTGCGTGTTCCAGGTTTTTGGAGTGCACCGTCCACCAGGGCAGGCAGTAGGACATGGAGCCAAGGCACTGTCAGCCCACCCCCTGTAAAGGCACCGAAATTGGAGAGTGGACAACGGGACCGTGTCAAGACTCCTGGTGGGACAACAAGTGAAATGGGATCGAAGGCGATTGGTGAGTCAGCTGTAACTCCAAAGAAGGTGGGGAAGGTTCCGAGGAAGTCTGCCCAGCCTGTTGTGAGTGTCACGGCGGAGAAGTGCGCCATCATTTCCGGCGGTCCAGACACAACCGCCAGCACCGTCGTTACTGGTCCAGAGACCACCGCCAGAGTCAGTGCCCAGGAGGGCCCAAGTATCGTTACTGGTCAGGAGGCCACCGCCAGAGTCATTGCCCAGGAGGGCCCAAGTATCGTTACTGGTCAGGAGACCACCGCCAGAGTCATTGCCCAGGTGGGCCCGAGTATCGTCACTGGTCAGGAGACCACTGCCAGAGTCAGTGCCCAGGAGGGCCCAAGTATCGTTACTGGTCAGGAGACTACCGCCAAAGTCATTGCGCAGGAGGGCCAGAGTATCGTCACTGGTCAGGAGACCACCACCAGAGTCAGTGCCCAGGAGGGCCCAAGTATCGTTACTGGTCAGGAGACCACCGCCAGAGTCAGTGCCCAGGAGGGCCCAAGTATCGTTACTGGTCAGGAGACCACCGCCGGAGTCAGTGCCCAGGAGGGATCAGGATCCCACAGCCCCGCTGGACGATGATGGAACATCATGCCACACCCCAATGTCCAGTGTGGAGTTCGTCATGCCACACCCCAATGTCCAGTGTGGAGTTCGTCATGCCACGCCCCAATGTCCAGTGTGGAGTTCGTCATGCCACACCCCAATGTCCAGTGTGCAGTTAGTCATGCCACACACCAATGTCCAGTGTGGAGTTCGTTATGCCACACACCAATGTCAGTATCTGAACCGCCATCTCAGGCTACCGCTGAATAGTCCATAGCCAGCCATGGCAAAGCACCGCTGCACAAGGCCAAGACCGCCATGGCAAAGCACCGCTGAACAAGGCCAAGACCGCCATGGCAAAGCACAGCTGAACAGTCCATAGCCAGCCATGGCAAAGCACCGCTGAACAAGGCCAAGACCCCCATGGCAAAGCACCGCTGAACAGTCCATAGCCAGCCATGGCAAAGCACCGCTGAACAAGGCCAAGACCGCCATGGCAAAGCACCGCTGAACAAGGCCAAGACCGCCATGGCAAAGCACTGCTGAACAGTCCATAGCCAGCCATGGCAAAGCACCGCTGAACAAGGCCAAGACCGGCATGGCAAAGCACAGCTGAACAGTCCATAGCCAGCCATGGCAAAGCACCGCTGAACAAGGCCAAGACCCCCATGGCAAAGCACCGCCCAGGAGGGCCCAAGTATCGTTACTGGTCAGGAGACCACCGCCAGAGTCATTGCCCAGGAGGGCCCAAGTATCGTTACTGGTCAGGAGACCACCGCCAGAGTCATTGCCCAGGTGGGCCCGAGTATCGTCACTGGTCAGGAGACCACTGCCAGAGTCAGTGCCCAGGAGGGCCCAAGTATCGTTACTGGTCAGGAGACTACCGCCAAAGTCATTGCCCAGGAGGGCCAGAGTATCGTCACTGGTCAGGAGACCACCACCAGAGTCAGTGCCCAGGAGGGCCCAAGTATCGTTACTGGTCAGGAGACCACCGCCAGAGTCAGTGCCCAGGAGGGCCCAAGTATCGTTACTGGTCAGGAGACCACCACCGGAGTCAGTGCCCAGGAGGGATCAGGATCCCACAGCCCCGCTGGACGATGATGGAACATCATGCCACACCCCAATGTCCAGTGTGGAGTTCGTCATGCCACACCCCAATGTCCAGTGTGGAGTTCGTCATGCCACGCCCCAATGTCCAGTGTGGAGTTCGTCATGCCACACCCCAATGTCCAGTGTGGAGTTAGTCATGCCACACACCAATGTCCAGTGTGGAGTTCGTTATGCCACACACCAATGTCAGTATCTGAACCGCCATCTCAGGCTACCGCTGAATAGTCCATAGCCAGCCATGGCAAAGCACCGCTGCACAAGGCCAAGACCGCCATGGCAAAGCACCGCTGAACAAGGCCAAGACCGCCATGGCAAAGCACAGCTGAACAGTCCATAGCCAGCCATGGCAAAGCACCGCTGAACAAGGCCAAGACCCCCATGGCAAAGCACCGCTGAACAGTCCATAGCCAGCCATGGCAAAGCACCGCTGAACAAGGCCAAGACCGCCATGGCAAAGCACCGCTGAACAAGGCCAAGACCGCCATGGCAAAGCACTGCTGAACAGTCCATAGCCAGCCATGGCAAAGCACCGCTGAACAAGGCCAAGACCGGCATGGCAAAGCACCGCTGAACAGTCCATAGCCAGCCATGGCAAAGCACCGCTGAACAAGGCCAAGACCGCGATGGTGAAGACCGCTGATCAGGGCAAACACTGTGTGGGTATGAATAGGCCACCACATCAGGCATCCTTCTCCCATGTGCAGCTGGGACAGTGACAGGACAGGAACTGTCACGGGGAGACTCATCCAGTCTGGCCACCAGTCCCACCCAGTACCAGTTGAGAACTGCATCTACTTGCGTCAATGTGGCTTTGCACTCCCCAGGATGGTCCAGTGGGCAAGCCACCCACTGTAAAGACTTGAGAGACTGTGGCTTTGCACTCCCCAGGATGGTCCAGTGGGCAACCCACCCACTGTAAAGACTTGAGAGACTGTGGCTTTGCACTCCCCAGGATGGCACAGTGGGCAAGCCACCCACTGTAGAGACTTGAGATACTGTGGCTTTGCATTCCCCAGGATGGTCCAGTGGGCAACCCACCCACTGTAAAGACTTGAGAGACTGTGGCTTTGCACTCCCCAGGATGGCACAGTGGGCAAGCCACCCACTGTAGAGACTTGAGAGACTGTGGCTTTGCACTCCCCAGGATGGTCCAGTGGGCAACCCACCCACTGTAAAGACTTGAGAGACTGTGGCTTTGCACTCCCCAGGATGGCACAGTGGGCAAGCCACCCACTGTAGAGACTTGAGATACTGTGGCTTTGCACTCCCCAGGATGGTCCAGTGGGCAACCCACCCACCGCACATCCTGGGGACTGTGGCTTTGAACTCCCCAGGATGGCACAGTGGGCAAGCCACCCACTGTAGAGACTTGAGAGACTGTGGCTTTGCACTCCCCAGGATACATCAATGGGCATGGAGCCCCGTCGTGGATCTGGCTTTGCAGTCATGTGGCTGAGGTGCCCCCCCTTCCCTTCCCCCTGAGGTGCCTGTAGGTATCTATTGTGGGCCTCGCCCATGCATTTTTGGACTGTTGGTGCATGGACATTGTTGTGTACATATCTGCACTACTTCTTGTATTGTATATATAAATATGACAGATTTCGAGATATGATTCAGTATATTTTTATATGACATGTATATTGGCACATTACAATATTTGAACGCATCTCGCTTTGTCTTTGCATTCTTCTGGGGGGATTGTGGGTTGTTAATGTGATATTTTTGACTGCATTGGTGTGTATGTTGTAATATGCGAGGGTGGGGGTGTTTGGTGGGTGTCCCCCTAACTTTTGCCTCCCCCCTCCACTGTGTCGTAGATACAGTACTAACCGGTATGTTCTGCGCCTACGTTGCTGTTGTTCGTACAGGAGCAGAAAGACAAGGGCAGGTAGTATTTGGAGTTCCGGCTCCATGGAGTCGTCGTTCCTCATGGAGTGTGTTGAGGTGAGCGTTCTCCCATAGCAAAGGCTGTTTCCGCCGTGTTTTTATCCACTGTGAATCCGCCCCGGAAAAGGTGGCGGATTGGTGTGTTGTAATAGTGTGGGCGGTACTTTGTCTCCCGCCTGTCTGTTGGCGGTGACTGCCACGCTGTTTGTCTTTACCGCTGTGGCGGGAGAAGTGTTAAAGTGGCTGTCTTTGTTGGCGGTTACCGCCAGGGTCGTAATTACCTTTTTTTGTCCACCAGCCTGTTTGCGGTATTTCCGCAGCTTTAACACCGTCCGCCAGGGATGTAATGACCACCTATGTCTGGCTGGATTTCTACTTGGACATATGGGGGTTCAGCAGCTACAGGGGTAGGGGTGGTGGTGTCATGCGAGACCTGTGGCGGTGCCTCCATATCACTGGCTGCTGCTGATGTGGAGGGCTGTGATGGGACATGGCCAGTGCAAGGGGTCCTGCTGGTCGGTGGTGGACTCACCCATAACACTGGTCAGGTCCTTTAGCACCCCTAAAATGGAGGCCACAGTGGTATTTTGGGCCTGCCACTGTTGCATGACCTCCTGATGCTATTGTCCCTGCAGCTGCTGGGTCTCCTGCATGGTAGAGATGATCTGGGACACTGTGTCCTGGGAGTTCTGGTAAACACCCAGGACTTGGTTGAGGCCATCCTGGACAGTCAGTTGATGTGGCTGTCCTGACCCTTGGGTCACGATTCTCCTCCCACTACCCCTGGCCCCCTGGGCCTGTGCCTCTGGCACAGTGTGTCCACTCCCAGTATCAGCAGGGCTGTCATTGTCTTGGGTGGGTGCCCTTGACCCTGGCCGCTGTACTACAGTGTGCCCCTCTGATTGTTGAGTCCCTGGGGCACAGGCTTGGGGTTCAGGGTTTGGCTGTGGTGTTGTTGCCACATGGGTAGGGTCTTCTGGTTTGTCCAGGGTGGGTGTGCCGTTGGAGGACTGAAGATCCTCCAATTCTAATAGGGTCTTTATCCTGGGGAAGGCTCTCTGAGCCTGGCATACTCTGCAGGGTGTCAGTGGCAGTGGTACCTGTGGATGGATACAGTAGATGTTGGTTGTGTGACTGTTGTTGCTGTGTCCCTTTTGTGATGCATACAGCGGCTTGACTTGCTCCCAGTGATAGCAATGACAGATGCTGCACTGCCGATATTGGTTTGGATTGCATTGTCGGAGCTGTGGTTCTTCAACATTGTGCTTGACATCCATGCATTTGGGGTGTGTGAGTAAGGATGGTGGGAGTGGGGTGGTGTGGCATGCAGAGAAGCCTGGGGTGTTTGGCACGGGGTGAGTGGGGTGGGTTGCAGTGGTTTGGAGAGTGGTTGGAGGGCATGCTGGGCATGGGTGGTTGGTGCTTGGGGGGTATTGCTGACTTCCCAGTGTCGAGCACTCCGCGGATGCCAGTCAGGCCCTTGGGATATATCATGTCCAGGACCTTCTCCTCCCAGGTTGTCAGCTGGAGGGGAGGAGGTCGGGCCCACTGCCGGTCTTATTACTGGCTTTCCTCTACCTGGAAGGCATGGACCAGACCCTCCCCCTGAGGTGGCTCCACCTCTTTCGGATGTCCTCCTTTGTGCATGGGTCTGTGCCGACTGCGTTGACCCTGTTGACGATCCTCTGCCATACCTCTGTCCTTTTCGCTATTGATGTTTGTTGAACCTGGACTCCCATGAGCTGTGGCTCTACTCAAATGATCTTGTCCACCATGACCTGCAACTCATTGTCGGTGAACCGTAGGTGCTTCTGGCGTGACATGTTGTGGGTTGGGTATGTGTAGTGCCGGTTTGGTGCAGTTCGGGGTGGGTGGTGATGTGGGGGTAGCTGTGTGTGCTTGTGGGCTGCAGTGTTGATTTGTGCAATGTGTGCTGTGTGATGTTTGTTAGCTGTGTTTGGGGTATGCTTCTTCCCAAATTTGGCTGATCAGATCTGACTCGAGGGATTGTAGGTAGGGGGGAGTCATATGGTGGTGTGGTCAGATGTCCGTGGTGTGTGTATGGTTATCAGGTGTGGGTTATTTGAACTGGCAAATATGATGTGGATACTTTCCGTGGTGCATATTTGTTCCGCTGTGGTGAGAACCATCGTTTTCTGCTGTGCATGTTCTGCTGTGCTGGAGGTTGCCTCATAATATGATGGTTGGAATGGTATTGGCGTGGCGGGGCCCGCGGGCCATCAGTCACTCTTTCACCATATGTTGACCTGAAAGTGTTAGTTTTAGGGCTGTATTTGGGCGGTTTCAGTTTTGTGACTCGTAATACGACAGTCGCTTTACCGCCACCATTGCTGGTATCGTGGTGGCATTTCGCACGCCAGTCCTACACTGAGACCACCAGACTCGAAATGAGGGCCATTGTGTCAGTAGTTGTCTATATATTTTACTTAATGTAGATATCTACCTCTGAAACATTCATAATATATTTTATTAAATCTATTAGCAAGTGATAGCCTCTCACAACTTGTATAATTTTGCATATGTATACATAAGTGTTTCAAGATGTAGCTCAGTACCTCTGTTAGGAAATAAAAGGGTACCTGACTCTATCTGAAATTCCTTTTCTTATTGCTGTATATATATCTTCTCTCTTAGTGCAGAAGCACATATATGTTTTTCTGTTTTTCTTTCACTGGATAAAACACAGCATACATGCTCTGCCAACATGACTATCACTTCCTTGGTGATTGCTGTACTGTATAGAGTGTGTAACACTCTAATTTCAACAACATTAGCACTTCTATAAGGAATATGAGGGTTCAACAGTAAACAAAACTGAAAACTACATTTTCTAATCAGTTAAGCACATTGCAGCATGGTTCATAAAACACATAAACCATATCTGAAACCTCAGACATTCTGAGTTCCTGAAAAAAATACTGAGAAAAATATTCAGACAAATATGAGTATATCGCGATTGCCTTTCTCATTGCTGGTTATATAAGTGCTTTTGGACTGTGGAACATACTATAAAACTGTCTGTCTTTCTCTGTCAGTGGCTGGAGTACAGCATACATGCTCCAGAAACATGACTATCAGTTCCTTTCTGACTACTATGCCTTAAGTAGTACTTGGTTAAAAGATGTCATTGTACAACAGTAAATGTCCAAACGTGAGAAATACATTTCCAAATCACTTAACCACATTGCAGCACACTTCATGGAATACTTATGTCATATTAAACACTTGACAAACTTGCAGTAAAACATATGTTTCATTTTGGAAAGTGTTCTATAGAAATAATTCCCTGACCAGTAACACAAGAGAAACTGTGCCTGCATTACTAACTGTCACCATTCCCAAAAAAACAGAATTGCACTACATAAATAAAAACATATATACTCCACATTAAATTCAAATACTACACTTTATAATGTACCTACAGCATACCTCTGAGATCAGTAAAATGTAAAGAAACAAATGATTTGTAGTTTACAAATAGGCAGCAGTATTATACTAGGAACAGAGTCAGTACTAGAAAATCTAAGACTGATTCATACACTGTATATTATAGTATGTGTAGTACTATACTACTACACATGTAAATCATTACCATTTTAAAGAACACATCGGTACATGCTACTTTCTATATTTATTAATGTTAAAAATATATTTTTTTTTGGCACTTTCAAATACAATTAACATACCTGAAAAATAATTATATTCCAGATTTCATCTTCTTATCTCTTGTCTGATAGTTTCAATATTCTCAATAATTGAGAATACTAGGCATATAAAAAGGTCAATACTCTTACGCTTGTCAACCATGAATGTAAACGTATTGCAATTTGCATCATGTGATATTGCACATTACAGCAAATAAAAGCATACCTTTTATTGTTTTCTTTTGCAAGAAAAGTTCTGAATGGCTACTATCCATTAACCCTTTCATGTACTTTTCTAAAGTAGCTCAGTATCGTTGGCTTCTTTTTCGTAATCGCCGTTTAATCACTATCATCGCAAAAAAATGGGTGTCATAAAACGCATTGGGCCTGATTACAACCTTAGCGGATGGGATACTCCGTCACAAACATGACGGCTATCCCATATGATGTATTACATGTTCCATTATTTCCTATGGAACTTGTTAAATGGTGGGCGGGGTATCACATTTGTGAAGGAGTATCCCATGTGCCAAATCTTAATAAGTCCCATTATGTTTTATCACTTGAAGAGTATGTTTAACATTATCACCTCTCCCTTAGTAGGAAAAACAATCTTTATTCTAAAATAGTCCTTACAAAGAATTTCAGTTTTTAGCAAATACACAACTGTCTCTTTCAGGGCCTTCCCCCAATACAGTCTTAGCACAGTCTGTATAGCAGCCTACTAAACCCACAGGTTCACAAGTTAAGGGCACTTTCAAGAAGGGCCACACTTTTTACACAAAGAGCTGCAACTGGTGTGGTTTACTGTACAGATTCCAAAGCATATCAAACTACCACTGCTAATGAAACATCTACTTACTTTTAAATTCAAGATATAACCTAAATTCAGTGATATGCGTATTTACAGTACCCAATCAAAAGTTTGTTTTTTTAAACCAAAATCACACCTGCATTTTCATTGCATCCCATTTTGAAATCTGGTCAATCAGCTCCAGCCTTCTCCTTACTGCAACTTCTGCTTCACTTCACAATGGTTAAAGTGTGGACTGTTGGGCACAGCTATGTGTTTTAAGCTAGACTTACACCACTCTCAACCACTATCTTAATTTTTAAAACCACTTTCCAGCCACGGGGACCATGTCCTGGTATATAAAATGGTGGCAGCAACTTTCTGATCAGGTTGAGGCCAGTCAATCAGAGAACTCCCTTTGTCGCACATATTTGCGAATACTTCACAGTCTCCACAAAATAAGTGCGAAGTCACCACGGCTAGAGTTATACAAATCTAGTTTTCTTTAAATATCTCAATACCTACTGGACAGATTCACACCAAATAACCAAAAGCGTGATCTGCGTACTGACAGCTAGCTATCTGCCAAATTTGGTGTAATTCCGTGCAGTGGTTCGGCCTGTAGTTGTGTCTAAAGAATCCTATGGGAATTAACATGGGAAAAGCAAAAATATTTACCCCATTTTTTCTAAGCCCCGCTTGATGGATCATCCCGGAACTTTCCATCACTGCAACTTTTTTTTGAAACTTTTGTGAAAATTTGTCAGACGGTGCTAAAGGTGTAGGCAAGTTAAAAAACACTTTTCCTATGGAAACATGGTCCTAACTATAACTACCTACTGATGACTATATATATTTATATAGTAATTCTTAGGGTTTGGGGTGGGTACGGTTTTTTGCGTGGTAAGTGTGTTTTTTAGGTTTTAGGGTGGGTATAGATTTTTTGGTGGCAAGTGTAGTTTTAGGGTTTAGGGTAGGTATAGATTTTTGGGTGGCAAGGACAGTTTTAGGTTCTAGCATAGTTATGGGTTTTTGAGTGTCAAGTGTAATATAAGAGTTTAGTGTAGGTTTGGATTTTGGGGTGGCAAGGGGTATGTTAGGGTTTAGGGTGGGTATGGGTTTTGGTGGTTAAGACAAATTTAAGTTGTAGGGTGGATATGGGTGTAGGAGGCTGGCTCTCTATGTAGTGTGCAAAACCAGGCATACTGTGCAGAGAGTCCAGGTAACCACATGTTGGTTTATGGAGGTAAAAACAAAACCACCTAATGCTCTAAAACCAATAGCTTGGTTGAGCAGTTAGGTGAATCCTGGAGAAGTGCAAAACATTTGTTGTACTAACGGTGTCAATAAAGCAACACACACACTCAAATAAATAATTCAATACCAATATGCAAAAATATTTTTGACTTTTATAAAATGTGTAAGATCAAGATCATCAAAATTAGGTATGTACTTTTAAGTTATGATTTTTCCAAATTTAGCAAAAATAGTCTTTTTGTGCGTAATTACGCACTATAGGAATCAATAGGAGAAAACTTTAAAAATGCATATAAAATCAGGCAATGCATTTACCAATGTCTCCTTCGGTTCATAGGTTGAGGTCATCAAGAAGTCCTGGGGGACAGCTGGAGTTCAGGCAGTTCCTGGTTTTGGTGGGAAGAGCTGCTGAAAAGTCCTTGGAGCTGGTGCAGGACCACTGCGGGGGACCGCTTGGAAAAGCAATGCACTGATGGACTTCAAGGTGAGTCCGGTGGGTCACCTTGGGGTGCAGAGGTCACAGGTCACAAGGGGTGGGGGACCCTTAAAGTACAGCTTATTCTCCGGTGCACAGCTCAGGGAGGCTGGGTGCAGAGCAGATAGATGTGCCAAGAGATGTGTGCAAAGGTGACCTTGGAAGCCGGAGGGAGGTCACTTTGAGGATCACTTGCAGGTCAGCAGGGCCTCTCTGGTGGGTTGATTTCTGAAGTCCCTTTGTTGGACTTGTTGGACTTGGCCCTTTTTGTAGGGTCATTCCCAAACTTTTTGCCTTCCTCCTCCTATTTTGTCTGACCTCTTGTTGTCGGGTCTAGGACTCAGAGCACTTTATCACTGCTGATCAGTGCTAAAGTGCATGTGCTCTCCCTTTTAAAGTTGGAATGATTGGCTTACACCTAATTGGCACATTTAATTTGCCAGTAAGCCCCTTGCACAGTGGTATCCCTATACCCAGGGCCTGTAAATTAAATGGTACTAGTGGGCCTGCAGCGCAGCTTGCGACACCCACAGAAGCAGCCTTTAAAACCTGCCTCAAGTCTGCTAGCACAGGTACTGCATGCACAGTTTACTGCCACAAGGACCTGGCATCTAAATTTACTTGCCAGGCCTGGAACACCCCTTTTACTACATTTATGTTGCCCCTAAGAAGATAGGACCTAGGTAGCCCTATGGGCAGGGTGCTATGTATGTAGAAGGCAGGACATGTGCCTGGTTGTATGGCCTGTCATTGTAGTGACAAACAACCTATTTGGTTTCTCACTGCTGTGACTGCTGCCTTGCTTATAGGATTGCATTGGAAATGCCCTACTTTATGTCTAGGTGGTATTGTCTGCTCTATGAAGGGTAGCGTAGGCATGTTTGGTATGGTTATAATGGTAGTGAGAAATGCTGCTTATTGGTGTAAGTGCATTTTTATTACCATTATAGAAATGGTGCATTCAGAAAGTGGCCATTTCTCTGTGCTTATGACTCTGGTGTTTTGCAGCTTGACTCCAATCCACATCTGGGGCAGAGTGACAGCTGGCTTTGTGCATACTTTTCAGACAGTCTGTACACAAGGAGGGTGGAGGTGTCACAGAGGTGCATCAACATATAGAATGGTCATCCTGGACTGAGAAGGAGAGGTGGGGCACACTTGCATTTGTAAAGGGTGTGCCGTGGCCTCACACAAAGAGCTTGTTTACCCCCTACTGATGTCTGGAGCCTGTGCTGGAGGAGAGAAGGGACACTCCTGGAACCATATAGGACTGGTTGGAACCTCTTCTCCCCCCTTTTGTAAAAGTGAGAAAAACTGAGTATAAGTACAGGGGTTTTTCCCCATGTTGAAGCGACACTAATGAACTACTGAACTGTACACAGAATGCTGCTGGAGGGACTCACCAGGAACTGCCTTGGACTGCTGGTGTTGTGCTGACCTATGACCTGCTGGGACACTAGGAGGAACTGCCACTGACTGCAACCCCTTGTGCTGGCCTGTTTCCTTGGACTCTGCCAGCCTGTGCCCCATTTTTGCTGTCTCCAGGCATGGGGTGCTATGGCCCATGTTCACCTATGATTTCATTACTTAAAGTGCTGTAAGGAGCACCTTGTGTAGTGCCCCAGAGTCACCAGGCAGACACCTGTCTCAATGCTTTCACCACCGTGACCCGGGCAACACAGAAAAACCAAATAGGGAATGTTATCGCTTGCGGGCCAGAGCAGACACACTGCTGGTTGGAAGGCAGCGGCCCTAGAAGGCAGAGCGGAGCAATTTGGGAGGCCTTGGAGAGCTCTGGGAGTGCACCCCAAGCATGAGTGGCAGGAGAAATTCCACCGGCCAGGTAGGAAGGTAAGGAGTCCTAACGGCTCGACAGGAGCACGGGGCTTTGTGCCCCCAGAGCCAGGAGGCTCAACAGAAATCCAAAGTTCTCCTAGCTAGGGAGCTGGAAGGCCGCAGGCATACCGCACGGACGTGGGTGGCAGCCCCTGACTTGGCTGCTGTTCAGCCCAGCACGGGAGACCCAGGGAAGCCCCTGGGCGGACTAGGGGGATCACGTGTGCCCCTCCCTTGTATGCTTAGTGAAGCGCTGAGGTGCTATCACCCTTGCGCAGGAAAGGGGATGAATGAATCATAGCCTCTTCTGTCTGTCATACGCCTACCTGGCAGGGTGGAGTTGTCATATGTGCATTACGCTACAATGCTACTGGGGACTTTGTCTCATGAGGAGGTTGTGACCTCAATGTTTTCTGCAAGGGGCGTTCTTTGGTGTTATAAACAATCCTAATAACGTTACAGTAATGATGATGCCATAAGTTTTCTGATGTTTTATATTTAATGGGCATTCATGATAATGTTTGGCAGTTATGCTCATGTGTATTACTATGACATGTGCCTTTTGATAATGATGGCAACTTGACTACTGCTTATGTTGCAGAATAACCAGTAACCTATGTGTTTTTTGTGTCTACTGCTGGCTTTTGCAGAGTAATAGTACTGAGTAATGTACTGACAACGGCTTGTGTGGCAAGGTACTCTGACATGTTGTGTTTGGTCTAATGGTGTGTACAATACAGTCTATTTTTATATAACTTGGTGTTGTGTTTCCTTTGTGGTGTACATATTTTGTCACATGTATTGTGTCTGTTTTGCAATCGCTTTATACATTGCATGTGGGATAAGCCTGACTGCTCGTGCCAAGCAACCAAAGGGGTGAGCAGGGGTTATTTTGGGTGTGTAACTCACTCACCCTGACTAGAGTGGGTGGGTTCTGCCTCGCTTTGGTGCATACCCTAGCCAACCAAAACCCCCATTTCTAACATTAGTGATCAGCGGTGAGGATAGGACTTGCGCTTGCAAAATACCATTGTGACTCTTTGTTGCACGACAATTGCATTTAGACCATCACATGTTTTGTTTCCCCTGATTCTCTCTCATTGGTCATTTTTCCTGTTTTCAGCTCTTATGCCTGGGTATTTGTTGTTGCACTTGTATTTGGTGTACCTTCTCAAAATGGGGCTAACCTTTAACCTAGAGGACCTGCCGCATTATACGCAGGAAGAATGAAAGGGGTTCTATCGAGAGAGGGTGAGGACTGCCAGACAATGGGGACCTTGTGAGATCTCTGAATTTCTTTGAAATGTTTGTGACACATGCCCAGAGGGAGAGTGTGCTTAGGGAGTACTCAGAGGATCCTGACTGTTGTAAGGGCTCCCAATGGGAGGGCATAGGAGGTTGGCCCTCTATGTAGTGTGCAAAGCTAGGCACACTGTGCAGGGGGTCCAGCAAACCACACGTTGGTTTACAGAGGTAAAAACTAGATCAACTAATGCTCTATTTTTATGGTAGTTTGGTGAGCAATTAGGCCAATCTTGGAGAAGTGCAAAGCAATTGTCATACTCACAGTATCAATCACGCAACTCACACGTTCGAAGGAATAACTTGAGACCAATTTATAAAAATATGTCAGATTGTTATATAAAGTTTAAGACTAAGATTATGAAAATTGGTTATGTACTTTTGGAGACATACATTTTTTTAAGAAAATCGTCTTTTGTGCACAAATACACACTGTAGGAATCAATGGAAAGTCACCTTTTAAAATACATTATACAGTTGAGTTTGCAACTTCTCCTTTTGCAGGTCGGTTGAGGTTGGTGGTGGGCACATTGTGTCATCTGGAGAAGTTCAGGTGGCTCCTAGTTCTGGTGAGAGGAGCTCAGAAAAGTCTCTGGAGCTGGTGCAGGGCCACAGGGGGGGCACTTGGAAACACACTACACAGGTATGTTTAGAGGTAGTTCCTTGGGGTCCCCTTGGAGTGTCAAGGTCACAAGGGGTCAGGGACCCTTGTGGCACAGCAGATTCTTTGTTGCAGGGCACAGGGCGGCCAGGTGCAGAGCACATTTGTGATCTAGGGGCTATGCGCAAAGATGCCCTTTAGTTCTGGAGGTAAGTCTCTTTCAGGGTTGCATGCATGATAACTGGGGCACTCTGGTGGAAGGTCCAGGGTGTTCTTAAAGTCCCTCAACTGGGGCTTCCTCCTGGTTCTTTCTCAACTCTGGGTAAGCTGGTTTTAATGGTGTCTGATGTCAGCTGACCAGCCCCAATGGTATTGGTATGGTACGGCCATTGGAGGGCACAGTGCCACCAAACTTGGCACACCTGCAGGGTGTGTCATTATGGTTGTTGGTGTGTTGTCAGATCTGGCTGCAGCTTCTGGTTCAGGAGCTAGCCGCCAGTCAGTGAGGTGACCCTCTTTGGGTTGCTGGTTCCTTGGTTGTTGCAGAGTGGTACCTTAACTCTGGAGGGAATTCTTAGGTGATTGGTCTAGCCTGGCATATCTAGGAGACATGCAAAGCTCATGCAATACCACTGTAGTCACACAGTACTCACACATATGAAAGAAAGTACTCAGTGTTGCAAAAATAAAGGTACTTTATTTTGGTAACACAAATACCAAAAATACCATTGAGACCATACTCCCTTAGGAGGTAAGTAATACACAGATTATATACACTACAATGCAGAAGTCACAATAGTTAGAAATTGGCCTAGGGGAGCACAAACCATATACTAACAAAGTGGAATGCGTAGGTCAGTCCTCCACCTGGGAGTACTAGAAAAGCACAAAGGTAAATACTACAACCCACCGCAGTGACCAGGGAAATTGAGTAAATCACAGTAAGTTTCCCAGATCACACATAGAAACGAGAAGAAGAATTATGCAAAACCCAGAAGAGACTGCAAGACACCAACAGTGGATTCCTGGACATGAAGACCCATGGAAGAAGGGGACCAAGTCCAAGAAGGGCAGAAGAGTCCAGGAAGAGAAGAACCCTCTGTTAACCCCTATGCATGTGCAAAAGAAGAACTACTGGTGAAGAAGAAAAGTCAGCACTGCACCCAAGAACAGGAAGTTGGGTTCCTGGAGGATGCAAGTGATGTCCCACGCTGGATGGAGGATTGCAGTTGGGTTTGTGTCGTCAGAGTCCACCAACTAGCCTTGGCACACGCACAGCTCGTAGTTAGCAGAAAATGGTGCTGCTTGGGACTAGGAAGCACCAGGTGGACTCTACCCAGGCTGGGAGCCAGAGGGGGTCCTCAGCAACTCAGAGAGCCCACAGAAGATGAGGCAGCACACACAGAAGTCCCACAGGAGGGGGACAAGAAAGTTGCAGAAGAGGTCCAAGCAGCTCTACGACAAAGGATCCCACGCTGCTGGAGAACCACTCAGGAAGCTGTGTGTTACAGGATAGAGTGCAGGGGACCGGAGCTTCAACATGCACAAAGGACTTGGAGGAAGGATGCCAACAAGCCTTGGCAGTTGCAAAAAACGCGATCCATGGGGGTACTGTCCTGCATGGGGAGGCAAGGTCTTACTTCCACCAAAATGGGACATCTGGTAGAGAGGACCATCAGGACCACTTCAGTCTACCACCTGTGATGCAGGATTCATGCTTCTCAGCAGGAGAGGGGATCCACACAGCCGGTCGTCGTCAAAGTTTGTGCCTGCAGAAGTAGGGGAGTGAGTCCTTTACCCCAAGGGAGACTCCTTCTTTCTTCTCATGCAGGCTGAAGACAGGCTTTCCTCAGAGGATGCACGACTAGGAAACTGTTGCAGTTGCTGCCAGGAGCCAGAGATACAATGTTGCAGGAGGCATCTTGCTTTTTTTGTTGCAGCTTGTAGGCTCCTGGAAGGTCCAGATGCAGTTTCTTCAGTGATAAGTCAAAGTAAAGGATGCAGAGGAGTCCTGCTGGAGTCTTGCAATCCGAATCTGAGGAACCACCCAAAAGAGAGACCCTTAATAGCCGTAAAAGGGGGATTGGTCACCTAACCACTTAACACCTATCAGGGAAGGGCTCTGACGTCACCTGCTGGCACTGGGCACTCTGATGCTCCCAGTGTTCCCTGCCAACCGTGAATCCAAGAGGGCAAAACCTAGGGACCACATGGAGGATCTCTGAGCACCACCCCTTTGGTGGTGATGGACAGAGGAGTGGTCACTCCCCTTTCCTCTGTCCAATTTTGCACCAGAGCAGGTACTGGGGGTGTAGACTGGTTTATGCAAGGAGGGCACCAAATGTGCCTTTCGAAGCATTTCCATTGGCTGGGGAGGCTACACCTACCTAGTCTGAAACACCTATTTCTGAAGGTAAAGGGTGTAATACCCCTCTCCCAAAGGAAATCCTTACTTCTGCCTTCCTGGGCTTGAGCTTCTTAAGCAACTGGAGGGCAGAAACCTGCCTGTGAGGTGGCAGCAGCTGGGGCTGCCTGCAAAACTTCAGAAGGCTGAAATGGCAATACTGGGGGTCCTCTAAGGAACCCCGAGAGGGCATGGAATCATACAACCAATGCTTTCAAAAGCCTTGTGGTATGATTCCAACATGTTTGATACTAAACATGCCTATGTTCGGCATTACCATTATATAGCTGGACCTAGGTAGTGACCTATGTCCATTACACACGTAAAATGGTGTCCCTGCACTCACGAAGTCCAGGAATATGGGCCTGGAGTTTGTGCTGGCACCGCTGCTAGTGTAGAGGTCTCCTCACATACATGTACTTTGCACCCTGCCTTCATGGCTAGAAGGCCTGCTATAGGGTTGACTTATAAGTGACCTGGTGCAGTGAAAATGGCAGTGAAAGGGTGCTTGCACCTTTTCACGCAGGCTGAAATGGCAGTCCTGCAAAAGCCTTTGCATGGGCTTCCTATGGGTCCAAAATATATGCTGCAGCCCATAGGGATCCCCTTGAACCCCAATGCCCTGGGTATCTAGGTACCATATATTACGGAGTCATAAAGGGGCACCAGTATGTCAATTGTGAGTGAAATACAGACTTTTGTGAGAGAGAGCATAATTACTGGGGTCCTGGTTTGCAGGATCCCAGTGAACACAGTCAAACACACTGACATCAGGCAGAAATTGGTGGTAACCATGCCAAGAAAGAGGGTACTTTCCTATAGCTCGTCATGTCCATCATAGTATTTCTGGGAAGCACCGCTCCTATCCCCATTTTTAGAAGCATCTGTTTGGACTATGAATTGCCTTGATTAGTCTGGTGCTTGTAAGACTGGAGCAGAGCACATATCTTCCTTCAGAGTGTCAAAGGTCTTTTGACAACTCACTGTCTATTTAACCTTTTTGGGCATTTTCTTGAAGGTTAATTCTGAGAGGGGGACAACTATAGTGCCACAATGCTTCACAAATCTCCTATAGTACCCAGTCAAACCAATGAATTCTCTGACTTGTGTCTGGGTTGTGGGTGCTTCCCAAGGCAGAATAGTCTGAATCTTGGGTTGGAGGGGCTGTACTTTACCTCCACCAACCAGGTAGCCCAAGTAAACAACTTTCCTGTGTCCTGTCTGGTACTTACTGACTGGCCTTGATAGTGATGCCAGCCTTTTGCAGAGTCTATAGGATCTTCCATAGGTAAATCAGGTGATTCTGCCAGGTAGAACTCTAGACAGCTATGTCATCAGATGAACTGCACTAAAAGTTTCCAGTCCTACAAGGACTTGGTTCACCAACCTCTGGAACCGATAGTGCCCACTAGGAGTAGAAAATGCTGATCTCTCTTTTGCTCCTGGGGTCAGGCCAATTCCCAGATGTTAAATCAAATGTACTCAGACATTTGGCTGCCCCTAATCTGTCTATGAGCTCACCATCTCTTGGAATTGGGTGTGCATCAGCTTTTGTCACGAAGGTGAGGCCCCTGTAGTCCACACAGAATCTCATTTCCTTTTTTTCTCCTTTAGAGTGAGGTTTGGGGACTAAAACTACTTGGTTAGCCTATGGACTCTCAGAAGGTTCAATGACACCTAGATCCGGCATCTTTTTACCTTCTACCTGTATACTCTCTCTGACATGGTCTCACTGTCTATAAATCTTGTTCTTGACAGGCAAGCTGTCACCAGTGTTTACGTTATGGGTACACCAGTTTGTCTTTCCGAGTGTCAACAAGAACAGTCCAGCATACTGATTAAGGACTTCATGTGCAATCAGTTTGCTGTTGTTCTGTGAGGGTATATGATAAGACCACTCCATCCAAAGAACCAACTTGTGGGTTGCTGGAGAGGAGATCAGGGAGAGGCTCACTCTTATCTTCCTGTCTCTCATCTGTAACCATGAGAATGGTCACATCAGCTCTGTCATAAAAGGGTTTTAGGCGATTGACATAGATTATTCTATTTTGTTTTTTGCAACAGCCCAGGTCAACTAAATAAGTGTGGGATGGGGTCCAAACCATTTGTCCTGGAGGACCCTTAGAGCAACATGCTCCGACACCCAAACTTTCTGCCCTGGTTCGAACTCTACCATAGCAGCTTTCTTATCATGCCAGAGCTTTTGAAGCTACTGACTGGTCTGAAGATTTGTGCTGGCTTTCTCTATGTACTCAGCCATTCTTGAACGTAGGCCAAGCACATAGTCCACAATATCTTTCTTGGGTTCTTTGATAGGTTTCTCCCAGCCTACCCCAACAAGACCTTGTGGTCCCCTAGCAGGGTGCCCCAAAAAATGTTAAAATGGAGAAAAACCTACTCCCTTTTGTGGCACTTCCCTGTGGGCAAACAACAGGCAAGGATGCAGCACATCCCATCTCCTTCTGAGCTTTTCAGAGAGTCCTCCAATCATGCCTTTCAGGGGCTGATTAAATCTTTCAACCAGATCATTGGTTTGTGGATGGTATGGGGTGGTGAACTTATGGGTCACACCACATTCCTGTCACATGTGTTTTAAGTATGCAGACAGTAGGAACCTCTGTCTGATGCTACCTCCTTAGGGAACCCTACCCTGGTGAAGATAACCAGGAGTTCATTGGCAACTGGAAGTATATTAATAGACCTAAGGGCCATGACCTCATGATACCTAGTGGCATGATCCACTATCACTAGTATGTATCTGTGTCCTGATGCTGTCTGAGAGTCAAGGGGGCCAACAATGTCGACCCCCACCCTTTCAAAGGGTACCCCAACCACTGGAAGTGACATTAAGGGAGCCTTTAAGTGCCCACCTGCTTTGCCACTGGCCTGGCAGGTGGGGCAGGATTGACAAAAGCCCCCACTTTTTGGGAAATTCCTGGCCAAGAAAAGTGGTTAACTAACCTACTCCAAGTCTTGTTTTGTCCCAGATGCTCTGCTGTGGGGGATGTCATGGGCTAGAGTGAGGAGGAATTCTCTGAACTTCTGGGGCACTACCATCTTCCTCGTTTCACCAGGCTTGAGGTCTCTGGCCTCATTGTACAAGAGCCCTTCCTCCCAATATACCCTGCAGGTACCACTAACAGTTCCTAGCTATTCCTGTGCAGATTTCTACCTCAGGCCTTCATAAGTGGAGCAGCTCCTCTGCCCCTGGCACAGATCTTCCATGGAGAGCCTCCCTGGGCACAGGATCTCTGGGTGGTAAGGTCCAAGCTCCTCAGGCTCAGTTCCCTCCAATGTTGGTGACTCCTTCTCCTGAAAAGAGGAGTCCTGTCTTGGGATCTGTTTTTAAGCTGGCCCCCCCAATTCTTCTTGCTTTTTCTCTTGGGAGGCTGGTCCACTATTTCAGGATCCAGCTCTTCTTTTTCGTTCTGAAGTTTGCTTTGTGCCCTTTGTAGGAAGGCAACTTTCTTCTAGCATGGTTACCGCAATTTTTTATTGGTTTGTCAGTGTTTGTCAGTGTGTTTCTACTGTCTTACTGGGATCCTGCTAATCAAGACTCCAGTGCTCATAGTTTGCGGCCTATATGTGTTGTCAGTATGCTTGACTGTGTCACTGGAGTTCTGCTAACGATAGTTTAGTGACTCCATATCCCAATTCAGATTGGCATACTGGAACCCCCTTATAAGTCCCTAGTATATGGTTCCTACACTTCTTCAGGACTGCCATTGCAGCCTCAGTGAAATAGTGCACACAGTATTTCACAGCTATTTTTACTGCACCAGGTAACTTATAAGCCACCTATAGGTCTAACCTTCAGTTACTGAAGGCTAGGTGCAAAGTTACTGTGTGTGAGGGCACACTTGCACTAGCAAAGGTGCCCCCATGTTGTCCAGGACCAATTTCCCAGACTTCGTGAGTGCAGGGACACCATTATAAGCGTGCATCACATATGTGTCAATACATATATGTAGCTTCACAATAGTATCTTGAATATGGCCATGTGAGGTGTCTGAGATTGTGAAATTGAACCCCCAATCCAAATCTGGTATTGGGGGGCCAGTTCCATGCACCCTGGGGGCTCTGCCATAGGCCCCATGTACTGCCAAACCAACTCTCTGAGGTTTCCACTTCAGCCCCAGCTGCTGCCACCTTACAGACAGGTTTCTGCCCTCCTGGGGATTGAGCAACTCAATACCAGGAAGGCAGACCAATTCATTTCCTTTAGGAGAGGGGTGGTACACCCTCTCCCATTGGAAATAGGTGTTACAGGCATGGAGGGGTATCCTCCCAGAGCATCTGGAAATGCTTTGAAGGGCACAAACTGTGCCCTCCTTGCATAATCCAGTCTACACCAGTTCAGGGACCCCCAGTACCTGCTCTGGTTTGAAACTGGACAAAGGAAAGAGGAGTGACCACTCCTGTGTCCATCACCACCCCAGGGGTGGTGCCCAGAGCTACTTCAGAGTGTCCCTGACGTTAGCCATCTTGGATTCCAAGGTGTATGGACCCTCTGGGAGCATCAGGGGCCAGTACCAGCAGGTGACATCATAGACCCCTCCTGATAGATGCATACCTGGGTAGGTAACCAGTCCCACTCTCAGGGCTATTTAAGGACTCTCCTCTGGGTGTTTCCTCAGATTTGGTTTGCAAGACTCCACCTGGACTCCTCTGCATCCTCTGCTTCAGCTTCTGACCGTCGGATCAACCACAGACTGCTCCAGGTACCGATGTAACTGCAACAAAGCATCCAGAAAGGCTACTGTTGTTGCATAGGCTCTCATTATCCTAATGAGACTACTGGATTTGAGCAGCAGAATCACCTGAGGTGTGGGAGACTGAGGCCCTCATTACAACCCTGGTGGTCGGTGTTAAAGAGACGGTAATACTGGCACCAGGCCGGCGGTTAAAAAAATTGAATCACGACCATGACGGAAACCGTCAACATAGACAGCCACTTTAACACTCCGACCACCAATGCGGTAGAAACAAACACCATGGCGGTAACCGCTAACAGCCAGGCGGAACACAATGTACTGCCCACTGTATTAGAACAAGCCTATCCGCCACCTTTTCTGGGGCGGTACCAACGCCATCAAAAGCACGGTGGAAACAGGACTTGGAACGGAAACCACACACCTCTTGACACCCAACGAGGAACCAGGACGCGATGGAGCCCAAGTTACAGGTCCTGCCCATGTTGGTTTACCTCCTATTCTACCAGGAGCAGCAAAGGCGTCAGCGATGACCACGATGAGTACTGCACCTAGCACACTGGGGAGGAGGGAGGAAAGAGAGAGTGACACACACACACGCAACACGCAACACCCCCACCCTCACCCACAACACCATACACGCAAACACATGCAGCAACATGACATTTATAACCCGTCATCCCCTGGAAGAATGCAAGGACAAAAGGAAATGTTTGTAACAAGTGTAATCATCGAAAAATCAGATAGGCCAAGATAAATTTAAATCAAATATGTACAGTAACTACACAAGTCTGGATAGTATTGCAATCATTGTACGTGGACCAGTGGTCTCAAAATGCATGGGCGAAGCCCACACATGATACCTGACTCAAAACGGAGAGAACACTGCTGGGGCATCAATGAAAAATAAACAGGCACCTCAGGGAGAAGGGGGGGCATCTCAGCCGGATGAACTGACGACGCCACTGCTCCACGAGGGGGCTCTATGCCCACAGTTTGGTCCTGGGGAGTGCAAAGCCAGTCTCTCAAGTCTCTCAAGTGGGTGGGTTGCCCACTGCTTTATCCTGGGGAGTGCAAATCAACAGTCTCTCAAGTGGGTGGTTTGCCCACTACTTTATTCTGGGGATTGCAAAGCCACAGTCTCTCTAGTGGATGTTTTTCTCCACTGGTTCTGGAGAGGGCATTGTGCCCAGAGTGCTTCATCCTGCCAAGGATTGGGGTTGTGGATGCTTTTCTCCACTGGTTCTGGAGGTGGTATTGTGCCCAGAGTGCTTCATCCTGCCAAGGACTGTGTGAGTGGATGCTTTTCTCCACTGGTTCTGGAGGGGGGATCGTCCCCAGAGTGCATCATCCTGCCAAGGATTGGGGTTTTGGATGCTTTTCTCCACTGGTTCTGGAGGGGGCATTGTGCCCAGAGTGCTTCATCCTGCCAAGGACTGTGTGAGTGGATGCTTTTCTCCACTGGTTCTGGAGGGGGCATTGTGCCCAGTGTGCTTCACATGCAGTGTGGCATGTCCCATTCCCTCATCTGGGTCCATGTGCCACGAAATTTCCTGGGAACAGGTAGCATGATACTCCATGGAGGCAGAGACACACTCCACCCTGCTGCGACTTTGCCTGGCACCTGCTGGTACAAACAGTGCTGGGTGTCGTGCCTCATGCACGCTGTGCAGGGTCCAGGACATCTCCTGCAGCCTCGGACGGCTGTCCACTGGGGATGTTAGCCATGTCGGCTGTGGTGGCACTGTCTGAGCACGTCGCAGGGCTGGTGGCAGTGGTTGTGGCGGTGTCTTTGGCGGAGATGCTGCCGGTAGTGAATGTGTCAGCACCAGTGGAGGGAGACAGCAGGACGTCTCCTGCAGCCTTGGATGGCTGCCCACTGGGGATGATGCTGGGGATTGTTGCAGAGGCAGCTGACGTGCAGGTGGCGGTGCAGGTGGCGGCGCAGGTGGCGGTGCAGGTGGTGATGTCCACCGCCGTACAGGTTGCTGTTCTGGTTGCCAGAGGGGTGACTCTAGTCCCTCAGCCGGAGGCTCCGTGCTCTGTCCTGACTTCCCCTTCACCTTGTGTCCCTTCCTCACCTTGGATGTCACTGCTGGTCCCTTGGTAGTGTTCCCTTTTGGCTTGGAGGAGCCCTTGCTGGGTGGTTGGTGCGGCTTTTCCCTATGGCATGTGGGCACCTTCTTCACCTTGGTAGGTGGCGGAATGGGCTGATCCTTTGCCTCGCTAGGTGGCACACTGGCAGCCCTGATGGGTGCCGCCCGCGATGTGACCGAACTTGCTGAGACCACAGTGCTGGAGGATTTGGTGGCTAAGGTGCTGGGCTGGTACCTGGACATCCTGGCCCTAGGGGAAGGACGGGGGGAGGTGTAGGGAAGAGGTCAATGCTAGCCAGGAAGAGTTTCTTAGACAAACTGGGACAGGAAGATGGAGGGGGTTTGGGAGTGGAGGAGGAGGTAGTGGTTGTAGGAGGTATACGTCTGCTGAATTTAGGTGAAGGTGCATGGGCCGGAGGCTGTGGTGAGGTGGATGGCTGTTGGGTGGGTGTGTGCCTGCGTTTGTGTAGTTTGGGAGGAGGGCTCACAGACACACTGGGAGAGGACACAGGGGACGTGTGCATGGTATTGGGGGTGGTGATTGCACATGAGCGGTGTGTGGTGATGGGCGTGCTGGTGATGGAGGTAGTGGCTGAGGATGTAGTGCATGCAGGTGTGAGTGGAGACGAGACTGGAAGGGAGAAGGAGGACATGGGGGAGGGGGACATAGTGGAGGCAGTGGATGTTGGTGTGTCTGCATGGGTCTGGTGGTTGCACGAGTGCCTATGGGATGTGTGGTGCTTAGGTTTGCCATGTCCACTCTTGTGTGTTGATGAGTGTGCATGCTGGTCTGATGGTGTACTTGGGATAGGCTGAGGTAGAGGGGATTGGGTCTGGGTAGAGGAAGTTGGAGGGGGGAGGCTGGACACAGGGACAATGGCTGCCATCAGTGCTGAGGCCAGAGCCTGAAATGCTCTCTGTTGGCCCACGACGCCAGAATGAATGCCCTCCAAGTATGCATTTGTTTGCTGCAAATGCCTCTTGACACCCTGGATGCCATTCAAAATACTTGATTGCCCAAGAGTGAGGGATATCAGGAGGTCAATAGCCTCCTCACTGAGGGCAGTAGGGCTGACTGGGGCAGGGCCTGAGGTGCCTGGGTCGAAGGAGATGCCCACCCTCCTGGGTGAGCGGGCACGGGAAACATACTGGGGGGCTGCTGGGAGGGCGGTGCTGGTGGGGGGGTGGCGGCTGTACCTGTTGTTGGGCTGGGCATAGAGGTGCCCGCCACCACAAGGGAGCTCCCATCATAGGAGGAGTCACTGTCGCTGGTGTCTGCTCCTGTCCCAGTCGTGGAGCTCAACTCATCCTCCGTCCCACTGGTGCCTTCAGACTCAGTAAATTCACCCTCAGGGCCAGGTGGGTTACAGCTCCCTCCTGCTCCGGTGCCAATGCTCCTCCGCCAGATGATGCTAATGCACACAAGGACAGGGTGACAAAACGAAAAGGAGGGGAAAGACACAAGAGACACGTGGTCAATGCAAGCAACACCCCTACTGTTGGAGGACACAACACACAGGGAGCAGCCCTATGCACTAGCGTGTGCACTAACAGTGCAGGGGAAAACCACATGCCCATGGGGAACTCTGTCTAGACCCATTTCATGCACAGCTGGAACCCATAGGAGCCTGACTAGGTGTAGAGGGCAACTACCACCTTTGGGGTTGCAGTGGCACTGAGCCTGCAAAACAATGGATGTATCTTAGTGTGTCTGCCCTGGCCCAGGGGAACCCACAGCCCACCTCACCCACCCAGACACCTTGTCAAGCGCGCAGAGTCAGCTAAGTGAAATTGTACTCACCGCGAGGATCCGGTACATCAGGGGGGGTCATGATGCGACGGGCACCCCTTCCACGTTGGGAGGCCAACCCCAGCTGGGCCTCCGCCGTCTTCTTGCTCCAGCGGCGCAGGTCCTCCCATCTTTTACAGCAGTGGGTGCTCCATCTATGGTGACCCCCAGGGTCCGCACTTCCTTGGAGATGCACGCCAAATACCCGTCTTCTGGTGGGCGCTGACCTAGAGGAATAGTGAAGTAAAAATGGATGTTACTCCCCCGTATAGTTCTTCTCACTCATTGGCCACAAACCTCCCACCCTGGCCCAGAAACACATACACTCACCATCCTCACATGCTGGCCTGTGCCACAACCATATCTCTTCCATCCACGACACTCCATACAATCATGTGCCATCCACCATGCACACAGTTTACTCACCTGTTTGTCTTGAGGACCGTAGAGTAGCATGTACTGGGGGAGGACCCCATCCACCAGTTTGTCCAACTCGTCCGCAGTGAAGGCAGGGGCCCTTTCCCCAGACACTGTGGCCATTGTCGCTTCTAGACGCAGGTCACAGCAGCACTTGCAGTGTAGGTCCTCTCCTGTTGAAGGTCAGGTATCAAGTGAGGGAACTGATAGAAAATGGCGGTCACATCCGCGGCGGTGCGTACCGTCACCGCTGGCGTACATCATCATTGGCTCCTGGAACCCATAGGGCCCAATGATAACCAATGCTGAATTGCGCAGCGGTCTTCTACCGCCTACCGCGACGCTGCACAATGCCAGCGCAGTTACCTCATTTCCACTTGTCCCTCCTTACAGGTCAGGCAGCCGCCATTTCAGGTGGCCGCATGGCAGGCCAACTAACTGCGTCACAGCAACCTTTTTTTGCCAGGAATACGGACAGACGAAGGCACACAAAGATTATTTCATGATTGAGCTAAACAGCCTTGTGAAACCTATGTGGTGTATGACCCTCTACTCATGCTTCTCCTCCATAGGGCACGTCCACTGGGGCAGGTGATGAGATGGCGGCATCTTCCAGTGCACAGACCCCTGGTGGACCTGTCGACAATGGAAGACAGAAACATCATTATCACTTACAGACTTGATTGTGCCACAATCCAGGAACTATGTGCCCAGTTGGAGCCAGACCTGATGTCAGCTATCCGCCATCCCACAGGAATACCCTCTCTAGTGCAGGTCCTGTCAGTGCTCCATTTCCTGGCAAGTGGCACCTTTCAAATAACAGTGGCCATGGCATCAGGGATTTATCAGCCAATGTTCTCTAACGTGTTGTCCAGAGTGTTATCTGCCCTGCTGAAACACATGCGCAGCTACATCGTGCTCCCTCAAGTGGAAGATTTGCCCACAGTGAAAGCTGACTTCTATGCCCTAGGACATATCCCCAGCATGATTGGTGCCACTGATGGTACACATGTGGCATTTGTCCCCCCCCGCAGGAATGAACAGGTGTACAGAAACCTTTAAAAGCTGCCATTCAATGAATGTACAGATGTGTGTTTGGCAGACCAGTACATCTCTCATGTGAATGCCAAGTATTCTGGCTCAGTGCATGACACTTACATTTTGAGGAATAGCAGCATCCCTTATGTGATGGGGCAACTCCAGAGGCACTGTGTGTGGCAAATAGGTGAGCCCTAGGCCCCCACACAGTTTAAATAGGTGTCTGGGTATGGGAGAGTCCCTAATGGTTGGAGGATGTCTAACAGTTGTCCATTGATATTTTCAGGTGGCTCTGGTTACCCCAACCTGTCATGGCGACTGACCACAGTGAGGAATCCCAGGACAAGGGCAGAGGAACACTACAATGAGGCACATGGGCGAACTAGGAGGATAATAGAGCGCACCTTCGGCTTCCTGAAGGCCAGATTCCGGTGCCTCCATCTGACAAGTGGCTCCATATACTACTCACAGAAGAAGGTGTGCCAGATCATTGTGGCATGCTGTATGTTGCACAACCTGGCTTTGCGATGCCAGGTGCCTTTTCTGCAGGAGGATGGGCCTGATGCTGGTCTTGTGGCAGCTGTGGAGCCTGTGGACAGTGAAGAAGAGGAGGCAGAAGAAGAAGATATAGACAACCGAAACAACATCATCATGCAATACTTCCAGTGAGACACAGGTAAGAGGATGGCACTGCTTCTCACATCTCATAATACTGTAGGACATAGCATACATCTGCCTTTTTACCTCTGTGTATGGACCCTGAAATGTCACTTTGGCTCTCCATTTCACAGATCTGGGTCCCACTCTGTGCCCTCTGCTATGTTTATTGCTGCCCAACAAATGTGTAACCATGGTATGTGAACATGAACATTGACATTGCTAGATTTCCGAAAGGTTGCAATTACACATTGTAAAAGTACAGACTGACTCCAGATTGATTTGAGATTCAAGGGTGTTTATTTCCGTGCTAATAAGTGGAGGGGGTGTGCAATGGGCTGGGGTGATGGTGGAGGAATGTCCATGGTAGAGTTCAGTTTCCTGGTCTCACAGGTGCATTGTCCAAGGGGGCATAGGAAGGGCAGCAATGGCAGTTGAAGGTGGACAGGTTGACAAAGTGGGACAGAAGGGTGACAATCAGGAGAGTGTTATTTCCTGGCGGGGGTCTTGGCAATGTTCTCTGTCTTGTTTCTGGATCACAGGGACCATTTGCGTGGTGGTTCTCCTTCTGCAGGGGATGGGGTGCTTCTGGCCTGTTGTTCCTGTGGCGGGGCCTCCTGTCCACTAGCGCCGTCGGAGGTGGAGGGCTGTTCATTGTCCAGGCTAGTGTCAGGGGCCCGTTTGTGTGCCACTGTGTCCCTCATGGTGTTGACCAGGTCTGCCAGCACCCCTGCAATGGTGACCAGGGTGGTGTTGATGGACTTCAAGTCCTCCCTGATCCCCAGGTACTGTTCCTACTGCAGCAGTTGGGTCTCCCAAAACTTGGCCAATACTGTGCCCATGGTCTCCTGGGAATGGTGGTATGCTCCCATGATGTTGGGGAGTGCCTCATGGAGAGTGGGTTCCCTGGGCCTGTCCTCCCCCTGTCGCACAGCAGTCCTCCCAGTTTCCCTGTTATCCTGCGCCTCTGTCCCCTGAACCGTGTGCCCACTGCCACTGACCCTAGGTCCCTGATTGTCTTGGGTTGCTGGGTTTGCCTGGGGTGCCTGTAGTGGTGGACACACTGCTGATTGACGTGTCCTGGGGACAGAGGGATGGGCCCGCTGTGTGGGTGCTGTGGTGGTGTTTCCTGGGGGGGAGGCTCAGTGGTAGCTTGTCACTGTGGCAGGGGAACCGACTGCATAGAGGTCCCTGATGGGCCGGGCTGGTCATCTTGATCCAGGCGTGCAGAGCTGCTGTCATCACTGTGGGCCTCTTCTGTGGGGGGACTGGATATGTCTGGCACCTCCTGTCCGGTGATGTTGGGCATGGGTCCTGTTAGTGTGTAAATGCATAGTTTTAGTATCTGTGTGTGCCATCTTGTGCATTGGGTGAGTTGCCCTCTACTCCTGTGCTTGCCTTGTTGTGTTTGCCATTGTGTGATTAGTGTTTTGGGGTCTGTGTGGGTGTCTGTATTGGACATGCTTTGGCAATGGGTGTCCATGCTTTGGTGTTGCATGCAGGGCTTGGTATTGGGATGTGTGGGTTGTGATAGTGGAGCATATGTGAGGTGTTGGAGTGATGAGGGTGAGGTGGAGGGTGGGGGTATGTGATTGCATGAGGTGGGGTGGGGGGATATGGTAATTAAGATTTGACTTACCAGAGTTAAGTCTTCCTGCTACTCCTGCAAGGCTCTCAGGATGCAGTATTGCCAAGACTTGCTCCTCCCATGTTGTTAGTTGTGGGGGAGGAGGTGGGGGTCCACAGCCAGTCCTCTGTACAGCAATCTGGTATCTGGATACCACGGAACACACCTTC
Source organism: Pleurodeles waltl (assembly GCF_031143425.1). Classification (NCBI taxonomy): domain Eukaryota; kingdom Metazoa; phylum Chordata; class Amphibia; order Caudata; family Salamandridae; genus Pleurodeles; species Pleurodeles waltl. The sequence goes on from NC_090436.1 coordinate 755,082,960, forward strand.
CCCGTATGTCGTTTCACCTCTTCCTGATGTCATCCCGTGTTCTTGGATGGTGTCCCACTGTGTTGACCCTGTCGACGATTCTATGCCATAGCTCCATCTTCCTAGCAACGGAGGTGTGCTGCACCTGTGATCCAAAAAGCTGTAGCTCTACCCAGATGATTTCCTCCACCATGACCCTGAGCTCCTCCTCAGAAAACCTGAGGTGTCTTTCAGGTGCCATGATGTGGTGTGGGTGATGTGTGAGGTGATCTTTGTTGTGCTGTGTGAAATGTTGTGTTGGTGTGTGTTCTTTGAGGTGCGTGGATGTTGTATGAGTGATGGTGTGGTGTGCTTGTGGATGCTGATGTAGTGTTGGCTATTCTCTCTCTGTGCTTCTTTACAAAAATGTTGTTATAAGGGGTTGTGGGTAATGTGGGTGTGTGCTTTATAGTGGTGTGGGTGTGGTGTGTGAATGTGTATCAGGTGTTTGTATTTCGAATTGTCCAATGTGGTAGTGTTTTGTAAATGTGTGTTTATTTTGAGCGCAGCGCTGTGTACCACCAATAGTTTACCGCAGTTGAAAGACCGCCACATTAATTCATGGGTCGTGATTGTGTGGTCGTAGTTCTGTTGGCATGACAGTTTGGGTTTTGGTATCGCCAGTTTATCACTGACCTTTGGTGTGGCGGACTTGTGTGGGTGTCTGTATTGTGACAGATTCCAGGATGTGGGTTGTAATACTTGTTGCGGATTTCTGCCGCGGCCACAGTATGTTGGTGGCATTCAGCACGGCAGTAAGCGGGATTTACCGCCAGGGTTGTAATGAGGGCCTGAGACTTAACCCACTACAGGTGACACCTGTCGCACTAATCCAGGTTTTGCTCCGGCTAACTAGCAGTGCCTCATCTCTACTCAAGAGCAGAGATGATTGGGCAGTTGAGTGCATGACAAAATTGACTTCTCAAGGAAATCGTGGTGACCCAGGACTCATCCGTTTTCTCTCAGTTACATTAGTCACACATACACAATGACAGAGGCAGTGTATGTTTCAATAAGGTTTTAATGAAGCGACTGCATCTTAGATAACAAAGCATGTACTGCAATAACCAGGATGACACAGCATGACAGAATTAGAATTGTGACAAGGAGAGTGAAACATAGAAATAACACTATCATATTGTCAGTAGAGTCAATAGACTAATTCCTACATAGGCTATAGTACAGCACAACATGTTAAGCTCTAATTCTTCCCTTTAGGTTCCCCTGGGAAGACATCATCCCCCATACTTGAGCAAAGGCCTGAAGTCTGCATATGCAGCTGTAGCAAAGCATTCAGCACTCGGCATACAGTCGTGGTCCTCAGGCTGGAATCTCCTTCTAACGTATACGTGACAGGAATGTGTTTACATAATAAAACAGCTGATGTCTGGGAAAAGGTCCCTACATAAGGATGTGTGTTTTTCTATGAATACCAGAGATAAAACTTTTACCACGTTCACCGGCAATGTATCTTACTGCAGCCTTGAAAGATGCACAAAGTGAACAAGAATGTCTTGTTTGAGAACTTAGTGCTAGCCTAAGCAAGAACAGCTAGATAGAAAGAAATAAAACAAGACCGTAAAAGTGGCTACTGTAAACACAATAAATCCAGCTGAATAAAATATATCTAGGTTAAAGTGCACAGTGGCAGGCCTAGTATGCTAGAATAATGTGCAAGGAGCTATAACTAGAATGGCTACACAACACTGTGATCATGCAATGTCAGCTACAGCCAGCAACTGCAACAGTTTCCAGGTTGTGCACACTCTGAGGACTACCTGTCTTCATTCTGCACCAGAAGAACCAAAGGAATCTCCTGTGGTGTGACGGAGTCACTTCCCTGCTTCAGCAAGCACCTCTCTGCAATGACAACTGGTACTCTGGGACTTCTCTCCTGTCGATGAGCCTGATCCCTGAAACACAGGTGGTGATCCAAAGTGATCCTGACTGTCCAAAGGTCCAGCTGTACAAATCTGGTAGAGGTAAGAGCTTGCCTTCCTGTGCTGCATCAATACCCCTTTGCACTGTGTCTTCTGCAGCTCCTTGGGCGCCTGTGCACTAATTCCAAAAGTTCTTCATGCACGGCGTAGGTCAGGTCCCCAGTATTATATCCTGTTACTCACAGCTCCCTGAGTTGTTCTCCGGCGGTGTGGGATCCCTTTGTGTAGTGCTGTGATGATTGAACTTTGCAACTCCTTTCTCCCCGTGTCCTGGGGCTCCTGTGGAAGCTGCCTGGTCTTCTGAGGGCTCTCTGAAGTGCTGAGAGCCCCGTCTGTCTCCTCAGTCTGAGTGGAGATCCGCAGGTCCCTCCTGGCTCTGGGCCCGGGCAGCACCTCTTTGATGTAAAACGTGTTTTTGCAAGAACCAAGGCTTGTTGGCAGTATACAGTGCTGAAAACAGCCTGCATCCAACAATTCGACGTGCAACATCTCTTGCACCAAGCAGGAACCCGCAAGTGTCTTCGGTGTAAATCTGTACTTTTCTTCCAACCAGAGAATTCACTCTTGCCCCTTCATCCAGGTTGGCAGGTGCTTCTGTTCTTCCTGGACTCTTCATCGACTTCTGGACTTGGTCTCCTCTCTCCACAGGTCTTTAGGTCCAGGAATCCATTGCTGGTTTCTTGCAGTCTTGCTTGTTTTTTTCATAATCCTTTACCACGACTTCTAGTGTGTTCTGAGGAAACTTGCTGTACTTTACTCCTGTTTTCCTGGGCTCTGGGATGGGGTATTTTACTTACTTTTGGTGTTTTCTTACACTCCCAGCGCCCCTCTACACACTGCACTTGCCTAGGGGGGAAGCCGACTTTCGCATTCTACTATTTTAGTATATGGTTTGGCCCCTTGCAATCTATTGTGTTTTTCACTGTTTGCACTATTCTATGACTGTTTACTTACCTGATTTTTGTTACTAGTGTATATATTATGTATAATACTTACCCCCAGAAGGAATATTGCCTCTAAGATATTTTTGGCTTTGTGTCACTAAAATAAAGTACCTTTCTTTTTGATAACACTGAGTATTGTCTTTTAGTGTGTGTACGTACTGTGTGACTATAGTGGTATTGCAAGAGCTTTGCATGTCTCCTAGTTCAGCCTTGGCTGCTCTGCTACTGCTACCCCTAGACAGCTGCTAGACACTGCCTACATTTCACTAAGGTGAATCACTGGACCTGGTAAAAGGTGTAAGTTTCTCTGGTACCCACTACAAATCAGACCAGCTTCTCACACCATTGTCTTGACACACGCCCACTCAGGGATCACTAGCATTGCTGCATGGGTCTTCAGTTCTACTTCAGCCCTGGTGGAATGCTCCGGGTCATTTCCAAGCAGGCAATCTACAGGGATGGATGAGGACACACCCTCTTCTTTTTGCCCTACTATTCCCCCCAATCAAAGGTTACCATAGCCATGGGATGGAATATTGTCTCATTGTCAGCATTGCTGAAAGGATAAGACTACACTACCAGGTACTGATTAGAGTGGACCAAGTGCTGAGTTACCATGGTAACACCAGCTTCAGTGTCCCTCAATGCTTCTACTTTCTCCTCAATAATCAAAGGGTGCTCCCGATATTTTTGCTTATTACTTGACCAGGCAGCACAGGATAATTCTAACCCACCCTCAGTCCCTAAAGTTGCCACTGTGGGTTCACTGACATGGTCAGACCACATCTCTGACCCCATCTGGAGATTGGCAACTGCAGTTACTGCAGATTGACTAGAGGCATTTAAAAAAAAATAATTACAGGCTGAGTCTCCAGTTTGGCACCTTTTAGTTTTGCAGTCATGACTCCAAACCTTGCTAGGATCAAAGTGTCTCCCTTTGTACCCACCCCTGGACTGTGAGGAGTCTCTGGGCCCGCCCTTCTGTGCAGTTTTTTGGGGGGTTTGAGAAGACTCTTTGTTATTTTTGTTGTGGCTCCCGTCTTTCCCTTGGGGGGCTTTTAGGCTTCTTTCTTTTGGTCTCCCCCACCAGTGGTAGTCTTGGTCACCCTTGGTCTTGGTAACTCCCACAACAGTGTGCCCCAACGTTTCTTTTCAATTGCCCACCAAATGCAGGCTCTTTCAAAAGCAGAATACCATTTTACTATAGCATCTCATCAATGAAGGGAGGGACCACTCCTTTTCAAAGTTTAATGTGAAAGATTTCTCCCTCCGCTCTTGTATGCTCCCACCAGAGATGAGTCCTAAGTCCAACTCTTTTCTTTGTTTTTCCATTTTCAGGAGCTGACTCTGTAAGGGGAGTCTCTTCATCAGCCTTGCAATGTCCAGGTATGTTTCTGTGGGTGCTCTAGAGTTTCTGGTGGAGGAAGAGCTACGCCCATCCTCATTCTCCACAGGTTCTTCCTCAACCACCACAGATGCACCATCTTCTCCATCATCTGGGGGATTATCATTTTCATACCAGTCCACCAGAAACGTAAGTTTCTTAGCAGTGGGGCTTTTACAGTACAAATTTGATACAGTCGGCAGAGTCTCCTTAATTTGTTATAACTATATGCCTTATAAGGAACCAGGTCGAATTCCTGGGTCTTGGTCTCTACAGCTGTCATTTTTATTTTACTAAACTTGAGAACTTTTTAGAAATGTAGAACCCACTTTTTGGATAGTCCAACTAAAATAAGGATTTTTAAAAATGTTTTGCTTGAGTTGTAGAGACCAAACCAGGGCTCTAACAATTATTAAAAAAATGTGCAAAAAATATTTAGTCAATTAAAAATCTAAAATTAATTAAATGAAGGCAATTTGGAGAGCTAGCCTCGTGCTCACAAAATTGACAAAGTGGTATCAGCAAACACAAAGGGGGTGATTCTCACCCTGGCGGGCGGCGGAGGCCGCCCGCCAGAGTTCCCCCGTCCAAAATACCGCTCCGCGGTCGCAAGACCGCTGAGGGTATTTTGGGTTTTGCACTGGGCTGGCAGGCGACTGCCAAAAGGCTGCCCACCAGCCCAGTGCAAAACGGCCTTCCCACTAGGACGCCGGCTCAGAATTGAGCCGGCGGAGTGGGAAGGTGCGACGGGTGCAGTGGCACCCGTCGCGTATTTCAGTTCTGCAAAGCAGACACTGAAATACAAAGTGGGGCCCTCTTACGGGGGCCCCTGCAGTGCCCATGCCGCTGGCATGGGCACTGCAGGGGCCCCCAGGGGCCCCATGACACCCCATACCGCCATCCTGTTCCTGGGGGCAGAGCCGCCAGGAACAGGATGGCGGTATGGGGTGTCAGAATCCCCATGGCGGCGCTGAACGGCTGAACCGCTGCGGTCAGAATGCCCTGCGGGGCACCGCCAGCTTGTTGGCGGTGCTCCCGCCAACCCTGGCCCCGGCGGTCCATGACCGCCGGGGTCAGAATGACCCCCAAAGTCTTTATCCAACTGCTGATCCACCAAATGTAGGAGGCTGGCCCTCTATGTAGTGTGGAAAGCTAGGCACACTGTGCAGGGAGTCCAGGCAGCAACACACTGGTTTACAGAGATAAAAACTAGATCAACTAATGCCCTAATTTTTATGGTAGCTTGGTCGAGCAGTTAGGCCAATCTTGGAGAAGTGCAAAGAATTTGTTGTAATCACAGTATCAATTATGCAACTCACTCATTCGAATCAATAACTTCCAATTTATAAAACTACTTTAGATTTTTATATACATTTTAAGACCAAGATTATCAAAATTGGTTAAGTACTTTTGAAGATATGAATTTTTGAAGTATAAAGAAAATAGTCTTTCTGTGCATAATTAAGCACCATAGAAATCAATGGAAAGTCACTTTTAAAAATACATATAAAATCGAATAGTTGAGTTACCAAGTTCTCCTCTTGCGTATTGGTCGAGGTAGGCGGTGGGCACACTGTGTCAGCTCCAGGCAAGCTACTTTTTTTGGTGTCCGATGTCAGCTGACCAATACCCAGGATATTAGTATGGTCTAGCAACTGGAGGGTGCAGTGCCACCAAACTTGGAGCCCATGCAAGGTTTCTCCTTCTGGTCATTGTTATGTGTGTGTCATTGAGTGTTGCTGCGACTTTTGGTTCAGAAGTTAGTAGGCAGTCAGGGAAGTGACCCTCACTGGGTTGCTGATTCCTTGGTTGTTGCAGAGTGGTACCTCCACTCTGGAGGGAGTTATTGGGTGATTTATGAAGCCTAGAGGTCCTCTGTGTTTCCTGAGGTCAGTCCAGTTGTCCAGCAGCTCCTCAGTGGCGATTGCTGTGACATTTACCTTTGGGTGGCTACACCCACTATAGTGACCACTTTCTTTGGGAAGGGTCACTTCTCTAAACCTGATTTGCTATTTTCCTTCCTTCTAAAATGGAGGAAAATGAAATAGAGTATCCACCTCTCAGGAAACATCTTAGGGGTGGTGCATGGCAGGTGGGGCCACTCCTCCTATCCTTTGTGTGGTTTCCCTCCTTTGCTCCCACCAAAAGTGGGGGTTTGCAAGGGGGCTGACCATCTGCTGCTGGCAGCAGGCCTGGGGGTCAAATTACAAAGGCGGTAAGCCCTTTGAAGCTCACCACCAGGGCAGTGCACATTCCTGAGGGAGGTGGTGTTAGCTCCTCCACCCAGGAAGGGCATTGTTTTACAAACCAGAAAGACAGGGCTCTCCCTCAGGGTTTGTATATTGACTGTGTGGAGGTGGCATGCCGGATAGAATGTGTCAGCAACCATGCGAGGGTAGTAAGCTTTTGCAGGGAGCAACTCTAAGGTAACCCCTGGGGACATTTAGGGATAAATCCAATATTGGCACCAGTTTAGATTAATCATTTTGAGTTGTTGGATACCAAACAAACAGGGTTCAGAGTGGCCATTATGTAGCTGAGAAACTCGTGTTGACCTATGTCCCAGGTTTGGCAAGGACACATTAGGAGCATATTGCTCATGCAGCTATGTATGCCCTCACATTTAATATGGAACACCCTGCCTTAGGGCTGTAAGGCCTGCCTGCGGGGTGTCCTCTCCGTAGTAAATGCAGTGTATGCTGGACACGGCACACAGGTAGTGTGCCATGTCAAGTTTGTATATCAGGTTTGCACCAGAACACTCAGCGTGCAATGGCAGTGTTGGGTACATCTGGATGCATGGCCCTAGAGGGTGGCCCAATCAGTGCTGCTGCCCTCAGGTGCCTACTCATAGTACCCAATGCCCTGGGTACTTAGGTACCCATCTACTAGGAACTTATAGTGGTAGTTAAGAGTGTATCCAATTGTGTCAATCCATCACAACAGTTTTAGGGAAAGAGCTCTGGCCCAGGGAACTTGGTTAACAGGGGTCGTGGGCACTACAATTCTAGGGCACATCAAACATTAGGAAAAAAGTGGGGGCTAACCATGTCAAAAAGAGGCCTTCTCTCACAGAGGTCTCCCAGACCTCATCCCTAGTGAGCGGTGAAGAGACTTAGGAAGGTGAGACTGACCGGGCAGGGATGCCAGTTGATAGGGAAGGCCCTACTGATAGGGAGTCCCTTGCTGGGTCCAGTGTTAGGAGCAGAGTCACCTCCCATTCCTTGTCGCCTGATGAGCTCAGAGATAGGCTGGAAGAGAGGGACCTGAGGTTACAGCTGGTGTGACTGGCTGTGGAGAGAAGGAGGGCTGATGTAGAGATGACCTTAGTCTAGGACAGAGGCAAAGAGGGCCTTTACCAGAGAGAGACTAGCTGTTGAGCACAGTCTGAAGGGTCTGGACTCACCAGCGCTTTAGGTGGAGTCCAGTGGTAGCAGGAATGTTAGTTGCAGTGGCAGAGACCATCCCCACATGCCCATAGACCTGGCACCTAGGTTCCGGAAGAGGAAAGACATAAGTCAATGGTTGAGGGAATATGAGATGGCTCTGGTAGCGCATAGGGTTCCTGAGTAGGATTGGGGGACTGTACTGGGGAGCTATATTCATGAGGAGGGGAGGGATGCTCTACTGCCTCTGGAAGGGAGTCATAAGAAGGCGTATCCCCCTATGAATGATGCACTGATGAAGAAATATGGTTTCACCCCTGAAGAAAATAGAAGGAAATTCAGGGGCCATAAAAAACTGTCCAACCAGTCTTGGGGGGATTTGTGGAGGATTGCTGCATGGCACTGGATGTATGGGTGAAGGGTAGCACAGAAGAGAATTTTGAAGTGCTGTTCAATCTGAGTGTCAGAGAGCGCCTGCTTTGTTGCTGTTTTCAGTGACACCAACACCTGTCAGAGTATCAGCTCTCTGACCCCAGGGAGCTTGCAAATGAGGCAGAGCTCTGGGTGAGTACCAGAGAGTCTGGTAAGGCATTTGGGGGGGGGGGGTGCCTGAATGAGTGGTCTAGGTATTTTCCAGCCAAGTGAAGTGGGAAAGGCTTCAAGTATCCCAGGTATGTCCCAGAGTAGTAGGATGGGAAAGGGATCCCATGTCTGATCTCAGAGGAGAGGGAATGGGGGTGGGCTGAGTCCCAGGATGCCTGAGATCCAGTCCCAGAGCCTAGAGGAATCCATGAGTGAACAGCAGGGGGGAGGCTAGTCTGTACCTTAGGGCCATCTGCTGAGAGGGACCCCTTAATGTCAGGAGGACATGGGCAGGTGGCTGATGTCAGCGTTTCGCCAGCCCTGGTGTCCGGTCATCCAATCCAGAGTGGAGGAGGCAGGAAACAAGACAAAGGCTTGAAATGGGGTTTTCGGCCCCAGTGGAGAACCGGGAGGGTTAGGGTTCAGCTCTGAAGTTAGAACCCCCAGGAATGACCTTGGTGATACCATTTCTGGGCTGGGGTGATCCATGCTCTGCAAGATGGGCAGAGGTCAGGAGACCAGTGCCAGCCAGACTCTAGTGCAGCCCTTAGGGAAGGTGTTTCACTGGTGGGGGTAGGTGTGCTCCCAGGAAGTACTGGCTTGCCAGGCAATGGTCCAGTCTGAGGGCGGTGACCCTAGGCTGGGTGCTCAGGTTCAGGGGTTAGCTCTGGCTTGATGGGGTGGTTGGCCCTATCACCCCCCTTGTGAGACTTCTAGAGGTACTTTCCATGGTGGGGGTGGAGGACTCTGGAAGTGGGGGTTGGGGAGGGAGAAACTCACCCCGGACCCTGGTTCGATCTGAGGGTGCTGACCCTGGGTTGGGAGGCCATTTGCAAGGGGGTGACCCTGGGCTGGTGGGAGAATTGTGAAGTACATCTGTTCCCAGTGCCCTAACAGTTCTAGATTCTGGTGTTACCACTCCTAGGAGAAGGTGGTGCGACCCTAGAAGGAGGGGTAGGAGGAGGAGAGCCTACCCTGTAGCCCATGTTCAGCCTATGGTTGCAGATCCTAGGATGGTGGATCAGTGGCAGGGTACACCCCCTGAACTGCTGTGAAGTGAATTGGAGAGAGGTTGCTGCACCTGAGGCTACCACCCCCTACTCAGTGAGGTTTCAGAGGCCAGAGGCCCTGGCTGGCCTGGGGTCTGGCTCTAGCCACAGGCAGCTAAGGAGCCCCTGTGGGTTTACCTTGGTTGCCTGGGAAGAATTGACAGAGGGATCCAACTGGGACTAGATTGGCGTAGAACTGGAGCATGCCCCTGCCATTGCGGGCCAGGGACCATGTTCTATCGCCCCAACCAGGGAAGCCCTTTGGTCTCCCCTGGCTTTAGGCTGGTGCGGGCTTGTGCTGGACCTGGCCCTTTTTGCAGGGTCATCCCCAAACTTTGTATTTCTTAAAGCGCTGAAAGGGTGCTTGACTTGTCATTCTCCAAGCACATGAGGAGCACTGGAGTTTGTGTGGAGGTGCCTGGAAAGCACTACATTCCCTTGTTCTTGCTGTTTTCAGCGTGGGGGAAACTCTGCCTGTTGCTTATTTACCTGAGCGTGGGGAAAATGAAGGATGGAGCAATCGTGCTCTGTGTGGTGCACCTGATGTGAGGAGCACCATGTGTAGTGCCCCCAGGGCACTGGAAGGCACCTGTTTAAGTGTGTTCACTGGCACAACTCTGCCAACCCAGAGAAACCAAAGAGGGAAACTTGCCACTTGTGGGCCATAGCCGCCAAGCTGCTGGTTGGAAGGCAGCAGCCCTGGATGACAGAGCAGAGAGACCCAGGAGGCCCTGGAGGTCTCCGGGCCTGCACCCCAAGTGCAAGCGACTGGAGAAATTCCGCAGGCCATATAGGAAGGTAAGGAGTCCCACCGGCCGGGCAGGAGCGCAGAGTTTTGTGCCCTCAGAACCAGAAGGCTCAACAGAAATCCATAGCTCCCCTGTCTAGGGAGCTGGAAGACCACAGCCGCACAGCAAGGATATAGGCGGCTGCCCTTGACCTGGCTGGTGTTTGGCCCAGTACGGGAGACCCAGGGAGGCCTCCCGGCAGGCTGGGGGAGATCAGATGTGCCACTTCCTTGTGTGTTTAGGCAAGTGCTGAGGCGCTACCGCATTTGCGCAGGAAAGGGGATACATGAATCATAGCTCCTTCTGCCTGCAATTCACCTACCTGATAGGGTGGAATTGTGATATGTGTATTATACTACAGTTGCTTACAAATGCCTTTGGGGACTGTGTATCATGAGGAGGTCATGACCTCCATGTTTTCTGCAAAGAGCATTCTTTGGTGTTATGTCCAATCATAATAACGTGTTACAGTAATGATGATGCCATGAGTTTTCTGATGTTTCATTTTCATGGTTATTCATGATAATGTTTGAGCAGTTATGCTCATGTGTTTTACTATGACATGTGCCTTTTGATAATGATGACAACCTGACTACTGCTTATGTTGCAGGATAACCAGTAACCTATGTGTTTTATATGACTTCTACTGGCTTTTGCAGAGTAATAGTACTGAGTAATGTTGTGACAACTGCTTGTGTAGCAGGGAATTATGACATGTTGTGTTTGGTCTAATGATGTGTACATACAGTTTATTTTTATGTAACTTGGTGATGTTTTTCCACTGTGGTGTACATAATGTGTCACGTGTGTTGTGTGTATTGTGCAATCGCTTTACACATTGCCTCTGGGATAGGCCTGATTGCTCGTGCCAAGCTACCAAGGGGGTGAGCAGGGTTATCTTCGGTGTGTAACTCACTCACCCTGACTAGGGTGGTTGGGTTCTGATTGTCTTTGGTGCATACCCTAGCCAACCAGAAACTCCATGTCTTCTTCCTGGTCCTTTTGGAGTCCTGTGTGGACTTTTCTTCTTGGTGTCCAATGTTGAGTGACCAGTACCCTGGGCGTACCCTGGGCTATTGCATGGTTCAGCTACTGAGGGGCACAGTGCCACAAAACGTAGCACACTTACAGGGAGTGTCCTTGGGTCTGTAAGGTGAAATGTAGTCCAGCTGTGGTGTCTGGTTCCTTGGCCAGCAGCCGTTCAGCAAAGAGGACTTCACTGGTCTTTGGGTCTTTGCTGTAAAAGAGTGATGCTTTCAATCTGGAGGGAGATCTTTGGTGATGTTTAGAAGAGTGGAGGTCCTCTGGGGATTTGTAGACTCTGATGTCTGAGAAACCCCTCAGCTGTGATTGTCGAGGCCCGGGTGCAGAAGGCAAGATTTGGCTCCTTTTTCTTTCGGAAGAAGGAATGCAGTTCTTGAGCCTTCAGTCTTCTTTGTTGCTGGTCTTCTTGTGTCCTTAGAATCAGATCTGCAGGTCTAGGTGTTCCCACTAAATACTGCATTTAATAGGTATTTAGGGGAGTATCTAGTAGTGACCAATGGGTGATTTACCTTAGAGTGGCTATATCCATTAAGTGACCACTCCCTGTGGGCAGAGGTCACTTCCCTATTCCTGTTAGACTATTTTCCTACCATGCAAGTGGGAGGAAAATTAAATGGAGGGGTCATCTTGCATGCAACACTTTAGGGTTGGTGCAAGCTGGGGGTGATCACTTATCCTGTCCTTTCTGCATTTTCCCATCATTGCTCCTGCCAAAAGTGCAGATTTACAATGGAGTGGCCATTTGCTGCTAACAGCAGGGCTGAGGGTCGAGTTTCAAAGGAGGTAAGCCCTTTGAAGTTCATAGGCAGGACTGTGTACATTCCTGGGGGAGAAGGTGTAACATCTCTGCCCAGGAAGGGCTTTGCTCTCTGGACATGGGGAACACCGGCTCTTGCCACAGGGTTCCAGAATCTTGTCTGGTGGTGGCAGACTGGTTGTGACTGGCCAGCAACCATGCCATGGTAGATAGATTTTTTTATCAGGGGCACCTGGGTACATTTTGCAATAAATCCAGTACTAGTACCAGTTTGGATTTATCTTTCTAAGTTGTCTGATACCAAACAACCCAGGGTGCAGAGTGGCCATCATGTAGCTGTGGAACTCGTAGTGACCAGTGTGCAGCACATGCATGTAAAATGGCTGCTCTGTTCACTTACTATGTTCCAGGTTTGGTAGGGACATAGTAGAGGCATATTGTTCATGCATCCATGCCCATACATGCAGTATAGTGCATCTTGCATTAGGGCTGAAAGGGCTGCCAGGGGGGGACTCACCTATATAGCATGCAGTGTGTATTTGACAGGGTACACAGGCTGTGTGCCATGTCAGTTTGGCGTTTTAGGATTGCACCCGAACACTCACCCTGCAATGGCAGTGCTGGGTGTACTTGGATGCCTGGTACCTGAGGGTGGCACAATCTGTACTGCTGCCCTCAGGGGCTTACCCTTAGTATCTCCTGCTCTGGGTACCTTAGTACCATTTACTGGTTACTTATACTGGCACTTAAAAGTGTTTACTATTGTGCCATTGCTTCACAACAGTTTTGGAAACAAGATTTAGCACAAGGAACCTGGTTAGCATGGGCCCTGGGCACCAGGAACAAAGTGGGGGCTAGACATGTCTAAAGAGGCCCTTTTTCACAATGGGTTTTTGGTTGGCAAGGGAATTTTTATAGTATAGGTTGGGTGTGGGTTTTTGGGATGTAAGGTCAATTGTAGGGTTTGGGTGGTTATGTGCTCTTGGACGGCAAATTAATTTTTAGGGTTTAGGATGGGAATGAGTTTTTGTGTGCCAAGGGAATTTTTAGGGTTTAGAGTCGGTATAGGTTTTTGCGTGGCAAGGGAATTTTTGCGGTATAGAGTGGGTATGGGTTTTTGGGTGGTGAGGTGTTCTTAGGTCTTAGGTTGGATATGAGAGGCTTTTGGATTAACATATAGGCCCTCATTATGACATTGGCGGTAAATCCCACTTACCGCCACAGTGACGGCTGCCAACATACCGCCGCGGTGGCGAATATCTATTCCCCATATTATGAGACACACACACCAATCCAACAAAATACTACCACATACAGAAATCCACCAGCCCAAAGGTCAGTGCTAAAGTGGTGGTACCAACACCCATACCGTTATGCCAACAAAACAACACCCACCACATTATGACCCACGGAGCACCACACCAGACATTCAATGGCGGTAAACCATTGGCGGTACATACTTCCGCACTGAGAATGGATAACGACATACAAAACAACACTACAGTGACCAATAGTAAAAACAAACACCTGACACTCATACACACACCACACACACCCACCCACAGCACAATAAATCACACACCCACATTACCCACAACACTTTACGAACAACAATTACTGCCAGGAGATTGATATGAACAGCACAGAGACAACTAGACACACAAACCACATACACCCATACATCCTTCATGCACCCCACATCACACACCCCACCACATTACTCAACACAATCTCAAAACACACATCACACAACACATGTGTTCCCACTAAGGCACCCCCATTTTACTGATGAGGAGTTAAGGGTCATGGTGGAGGAAATAGTCAAAGTAGAGCCACAGCTGTTGTGAGAACAGTTACAGCAGATATCAATTGTCAGGAAGATGGAGCTGTGGTGGAGAATCGTGGACAGGGTGAACGCCGTGGGACAGCATCCAAGAACAAGGGATGACATCAGGAAGAGGTGGAACGACCTACAGGGGAAGGTACGTTCCGTGGCAAGAAGGCCCCAGCTCGCCATACAGAGGACTGGCAGTGGACCCCCACTTTCTCCCCCACAGCTCACAGTATGGAAGGAGCAAGTCTTGGTATTACTGCATCCTGAGGGACTTATTGGAGTAGCCGGAGGACTGCACACTGGTAAGTCAATATTTACCACTCATCACCCCCATACCTGCATACCATCACACCCCCTCACCCTAACTCACATCACTCCACTCCATCCCACACACTGCACCTTCACATATGATTAACCTCAATGCCAAATCCTGCATGCCATACCAATGCATGAACAGCTCTCCCGGCCCTGCATGAACACCAATCACTAAAGCATACACAGCATAGGGAAACTAACAATCCCACAATACAGCACCATACACAAACAAAGGTGGCAGGGCAACAGCAGTGATAGACAGGAAGCCATGGATGTAAAATTTATCACAGACATGAAGCATAATATATCACTTACATCCCCACAGGTGCCCCAGCCAATGTCAGTGGAGAGGTGGTGCCACGACTATCCAGTCCCCCAAAAGAAGATGACCCCAGTGATGACAGTAACTCTCCCACCCCACCGTCCCTAAGAAGCATTTCCTTGCCCAAATTGACCTCTTCCCTCCCCCCAAACCTGCCCATAAGAGCAGGGTCCCAACGACCCAGCCCAGCACCTCAGCCAAACAGTCCACGTGGACAGTGGTGGACAGTGGTGGCACCTAGTCGTGGTGGCAAGTCAGTGAAGAATCCCACTCCACCAGCCAGGAAGGTTAAGGATCCCACACCCCCTGCCATGAAGGGGAAGAAGCCCTCGAGTCCTGCCAGGAAGGCTAAGGAGCCCACACATCCTGCCATGAAGGGGAAGAAGCCCTCAACCCCTGCCAGGAAGGGTAAGGATCCATCACCTCTTGCCATGAAGGAGAAGAAGCCCTTGCCTCCAGCAGATGCTGTCAGGGAAACACCACCACCACCACCACCAGTGGTCATTGGGTCCCTTCACCGCCAGGTGAGTAAGTGCAGCCTACTCCTCCTGCAGAGTCTGCCCAGGAGGCACCTTCACCTGCTGAGACAGTGCAGCCCTCACCTCCAGCAGAGGCTGCCCAGGAGGCACCTTCACCTGCTGACACAGTGCAGCACTCACCTCCAGCAGAGGCTGTCATGGTGACACCACCACCACCAGTGGTCACTGGGCCCTCACCGCCAGCTGAGGAAGTAAAGCCTACTCTTCCTACGGAGGATACCCAGGAGGCACCTTCACCTGCTGAGACAGTGCAGCCCTCACCTCCAGTAGAGGCTGCCCACGAGGCACCTTCACCTGGTGACACAGTGCAGCCCTCACCTCCAGATGACACAGTGCAGCCCTCACCACCAGCAGAAGCCATGTAGGCCACCCTCCAGGGACTGCTGTACAAGGGGCCCCAACCAGAAGCCGTGGGCATGTTCCCCACCTGAGAGACTGTGGCCTTGCACTCCCCAGCTCAGAGAAATGGGCATGGAGCCCCCTCCAGAACCAATGGGAAAGTCCCCCACTCCAGAGACTGTGGCCTTACACTCTCCAGCTCATAGCACTGGGCATGGAGCCCCATCCAGAACCAATGGGAAAGTCCCCCACTCCAGAGACTGTGCCCTTGCACTCCCCAGCACATAGAACTGGGCATGGAGCCCCCTGCAGAACCAGTGGGAAAGTCACCCACTCCAGAGACTGTGCCCTTGCACTCCCCAGCACAGAGAAATGGGCATGGACCCCCCTCAAGAACCAGTGGGTTTATTCCCATATTCTGCTGAGGTGCCCCCCCACCCACATCCCCCTAAGGTGCCTGCCCACTTGGAAATTGATGCCCCTGCAGAGTTCTATGTGGATAAAGTCAGGATTTGATTTGGGCCTTGGACTGTTTCCGGTGTCCATGTGGGCTTTTAGTGCTTTGGACTGGGCATTGGCTCTTTCTGTACATTTGTGCATATCTGTTTTTCATACAATTGGTTCTTTGGGTAGCTGTTCACAATCAATACTTTCTCATTACTGCATTATTGTGGTTCTTGCATTATTCTCCCATGTGTTGTGTGCCATTGTGTTTCACCAGTCATCTGTGTGTGTGTCACCCTCTTTTTCCTCTCGCCCTTGTGTGCTAGGGGGCTGTACTCACCATTGTCGTCTTCGTCGGTGTTGGTGTTCCAAGTAGAGCATGGCGTAGATGAGCATCAAGAGGACTTGCAGTACTGGTTCCATGGCGGCGTTGTTCTTCCCTGTGTCTCCGATGGTGAGTCTTTGGTCTTCTGTGTTCTGTTTCCGCCAGGCTTTTGATGGTGTCGGTACTGCACCAGAAATCGTGGCAGTTTCCTGGGTCATGATATGGTGGGCGGTACTTTGTCTTCCGCATGGCTGTTGATGGCTACCGCAGTAATCAGTGGTTTTAATGCGCTGGCGGTTGGTGTGGTAAATTGGCTGTCAATGGGAGTTATCACTTCATGGTCATAATTTGGGGGTAATTAATGCCAGCCTGTTGGCGGTAATACCTCCACTTTATCACTCACCGCCAATGTCATAGTGAGGACTATAGTAATTAAAATGACTTCACATTGAAAAAAAAACATGGGACCTCACTGGAAAAAACAAAGGTTAGAGGGTCAATAAAGTTAGGCTCCTATTTTATACGTACAAAACCATAGATATTCAGGTATTATAGTCAGAGCCATTTCAAGTAACTTTAACTCGGGCCCTAATGTAACTATAACTTGTGACCTTGCCATGCACTGCTAATTACCCTAAATATTACAGCACTCATGACAACTCATCTTTTAGAACACCATGGATAATGTTACTGTAACATTTGCAGTAAAAATATTGATGAGATAACTGTGCATGGCAGTGACAAAGACCAGAAGTTTGAAACACATATCTATAAGTTACTGGCGGTCGCAACTAGGTAGTTATAGTTAGAAACTAGTTTAAATAGTAAAAGTATTTTTGACTTGCCCTTGCCTTTGGCAGTGCCCTGGTGATTCTTGTTGTACACAGAAAGTTTTGGGGTGGTTCGTCAAGCGGGGTTGAGAAAAAGGAGCGGGTAAAAAAAATTGCATTTCCTGTGTTAATTTCCACAGGACCTTTAGACACGACTACAGGTCGAACTACTTCAAGGAATTACATGAAATTTGGCAGAAATCTAGCTTTCAAAACAAAGATTACACTTTCTCTTATTTGGTGAAAATCCATCCAGTAATAATGAGATATTAAAAGGAAAGCAAATATGAATATCTGTGTTTGTGAATACTTTGCGAATATCTGCTAATTTTCATGAATACCTGTGTGAAAAGAAGCATTGTAATTGGCTGACCGAAACCTAACTAGAAATTTGCACCTGCCACTTTATTTCAGGGGACATGGTCCCCAGGGGTGAAAATCCTAATTGAAAGTGGCATAAGGGGACAAGGTAGAGGTGCCCTGACCCCAGGGTGTGATATAGGGGCAAATTATGAGTTTAAAATAATCTAGCTTCACTGTATGTGATGTTTGCGAAAAAAACATTAATTTTCATGAATTTACGCGAATTATTTACTAAATATTCTTGAATACGAAAAAATTGGTAAGAGAACCCACAGACTCATTCATACACTAATTAATTCACTTATACACACACTCAAAGACTCATGCACCGACTCATACACCCATTCAGACACTGACACACCCATTGATAGACCCACTCAAACCCTCATGCACCCACTCACTTACCCACTCAGACCCTCATGCTCCCACTCACAGACCCACTCAGACAGCGACACACACGCTCACTGCCTGACTCAGACAGTGAAACATTCACTCACTGACCCACTCAGACACTGACACACCCACTTAGTGACCCACTCAGACCCTCATGCACCCATTCTCAGAGCCACACTGACACTGACAGAAACCACTGTCAAACCCACTCAGCCACTGATGCACCCACTCACAGACCCACTCAAACACTGATGCACCCACTCATAGACCAACGTAGTCCCTCATGCACCCACTCACAGACCCACTGAGATCCTCACACACCCACTCAGGAATCCACTCAGACTCTCATGCACTTGTCACGTAGGCTAACATTATCCTAATGAGACCACTGGATTTGGGCGGCAGAATCGCCTGTACTGTGGGGGACTGATTTTGAACCCACACCAGGTCACACCTGTCAGCCTAGTCGGGGTTTTGATCTGGCTAACTAGCAACCGAGCACATTACACAAATGACTCCTCAGGGAAATCGAGGCCACTCCGATCTTATCCGCTTCTCTCAGTTATGTTAGTCTCACATACGCAATGACAATCAGAGGCAGAGTATAGCTCAATAAGGTTTTATTGAAGCAACTGCATCTTAGATAGTAAAGCATGTATTGCAATAACTAGGGCGATGAAGCATGACAGGATTAAAATTGTGACAAAGAGAGTAAATCCCAAAAGTAACTTTACCTTGTTGTCACTATGTTTTTTTAAAATAGTCCCTACCTAGACTACGTAAAGAGCACAGCATGTTAAGCTCTAATTCTGCCCTTCAGCTTCCCCTGGCAAGACATCATCCCTCATACCTGAGCAAGGGGCCTGTAGTCTGCATAAGCAGCTGCAGAGAAGCACTCAGCAATCAGCATACAGTTGTGGTCATCTGGCAGGAATCTCCTTCTAATGTTTATGGGTCAAAGTAGTGTTTTTATGATAAAACAGCTGATGTTTCAAGAAATGACCCGCACGTAGGAGTGTGTATGTTTTTGTGAACATTAGAGACAAAGGGGGTCATTACGACCGCCAGGGGTAATGTGGCGTCCGTACCGCCAACAGGCTGGCGGTACAGAGACCCGTATTACGACCGCGGCGGTATCGCTGCCCTGGGGATTATGACTCCCCTACCGCCAGCCTGTTTCTGGCGGTTTGCACCGCCAGGAAGAGGCTGGCGGTAAGGGGAGTCCTAGAGCCCCTGGGGGCCCCTGACTGCCCATGCCACTGGCATAACAGGGCCCTGTCTGCATAGCAGACAGTGAAAAGCGCGACGGGTGCTACTGCACCCGTCGCACGGCCGCAACACCGCCGGCTCCTATGTTGCGGCCGCATCCCCGCTGGGCCGGCGGGCGTAAACTAGGTTTGCGCCCGCCGGCCCAGCGGGGATGTTGTAATGGGGTCTGCGGGAGTGCAGCCGCACGGTAATGACCCCCAAAGTGTACCACGTTTGCCAGAAACCTATCTTACTTCAGCCTTGAAAAAAGCACAGAGTGAAAGCAATGTCTTGTTTAAGAACGCAGTGCTGGCCTAGGCAAAGAACAGATAGAGAAAACAAAACAAGACCGCAAATGTGGCTATTGTTAAAATAATAAAAACAAAGGTGAATAAAGTATATCTAGGTTAAAGTGCACAGCAGCAGGCCTATTTTGATAAAATGTGTATAAAACTATAGCTAAAATGGCTACACAACACACCCAGTCACAGACCCACACAGACACTGACTTATCCTATCACAGACCCATGCAGAACCTCATGCACCCACTCAAAGACCCATTCAGACCCACATGCACCCACTCACAGACGCACTCAGACACTTACGCACCCACTCACAGACCCAGTGAGACACTGATACACCCACACACAAACCCACTGAAACACTGATACACTCCCTCACATACAACTCAGAGCCTCATGCACCCACTCACAGACCCACTCAGATACTGACACACCCACTAAGGCACTGAAGCATGCACTTGTACATCCAGGCAGAGACTCTTATAGCTGCTCCCATGCCAGATATACCCTCTTACAGCTAGTCTCACACCCAGAGAGATGGGCTGCAGCTAACTCACTTTGATCATGTGTGGTGTTTGGATTAATGTATAGTAATGAAAATTCACTGAAAAAGACAATGGTTACAGGAATGGTATATTTAGGAAATAGAATTGAAAAGACATAGAAATTCACTGAAAAAAACAAATGTTACAGGGATGTTATAGTTAGGAAACAGAATTAAAAAACCTCAGAAATTCACTGAAAAAAACTAAGGTTACAGGGACATTATAAAGTTAGGTCCTGAATTTACTTCCACCAAACCAGGGAAACTCAGCAAGAATAATTACCTGAGCAAACTGTAACTTGTGCCCCTGTAGAGCACTGCTTATGACATCACACATTACATCGCTTATTACATTGTCAGTGACTATCAATCAAAGGTTGATTTGTGACTTCTGAAAATTACTTTTATACTGGCAAAGGCTTGGCAGGTCCCAAAACAATAAAGTTTTGTATAAGCCATGACAAGTTTTGTCTCTTTTTTAGTACCTTTAGTGAACCTGCAGATTCAGGGAACAAGAGACGTAAGTTGTGTTTATTTACTGTTGAATACATCTCACCCATGCATGCACACACACACAGACTGATTTATAACAATACTACCTTCTATATAAGACAGTGTTTTTGAAGGAAGGTTTTAGCCAGGAAGAAGAGAAGGTGTTCCAGTAGTTGACTGCTGCCCAGGACACAACTCGGTTTATGGTGGACATCACTGAGGGAGGACAATTTAGGGAGACAGCAGACAATGAGATAGCATCTGAGGGAGAGGAAAATGGAACAGAATCTAAAAGTGATTTTTTACTTGGCAGAGTTTCATCCGATGACGTTTCTTCCTGCAATTCTGAGGGACATGATGATGGCATTCATGCTGTCCTTTAACAAGAATTGTCTGTGCAGCAGAGCAACTGTAGCAGGGTAGACCAACTCAGAAACCAGGAATGTGTGGTGGCAAACACAGACAGCGTGCTCTCTTGGCAGCCTCTGAATTTAATTAATTCACTGAATGTAAAGCCAAAACCGAAAATTTGTTGTAATTGACTATGTCCATCTCTCTTTGGATGTTGACCATCTTAAGTAAGCTGTGCAGCAAACACATTTGTGTGCTGAACATGGAGACACTCTAGGGCCTCAGTCTAGGGCACACCAATGGACTCCTACTTCACTTGAGGAGTTGAAGATGTTTTGGGGGCTTACTCTGAAAAAGGGGTTTGCAGTCCTACAGGCCTACTCGCAGAGTTTGGATAGTGCCCATCTTCGTAACATACATGACCAGAGTTTGGTTTTGCTATTGCAGCATATGCTGCATTTAAATGACACTTCTGCTGCATTGCCTCAGGATCATCCAGAGCATGAGAGGTTGCTCAAAATTTTACCTGTCATGGAACATTTGTCTGTCAGGTTTCCAGCGATTTATTATCCTGGAAAGAATATAGTGATTGATGAATCCTTGATCCTGTACAAATGGTGGCTGCTCTTCAGGCAGTACGTTTCCAGCAAAAGAGCTAGCTAGTTGTTCATGCTGTATGAAAGCTCCACTGGCTATGTGTACAGCTTGAGAGTGTATACAGAGAGGGACTCCCCTGTAAACCCTGTTTGTTGTCCTCGGGTGCTAGAAGTCACAAGAAAGATCACATGGGAGCTTGTCCATCCACTCCTTCACAAAGGTTATAACCTTTATTTAGAAAACGTTTATATGAGAATAGAGCTGTTTAGTGAACTGCACAAAGCTGCCACTGTGGTATGTGGTACATTTTATTGTCAAAGCAAAGGATTCCACAGGAACCTGTTTGCAAGAAGCTCCAAAAATCCTAGATCACTGGGTTGCAGTCCAATGAACTTCTCGCTTTCAAGTTCTCCGATAGGCGTGAAGTGTATCAATTCATGATGAGAGCACTTTCCCCATCGGGGTTTGTGGTCAGATGGCCAAAGTTCACAAGCCCACCTGTATACTTGATTACAACAAGTACATGGATGGAGTGGATAAGAATGACAAGATTCTTCAGCCACGCAATGCAAATCATAAACTTGCACTGGTATAAGAAGCTGTTTACCCACCTGATCCAGACGGCAACATAAAATGCATATATTGTAAATCATCAGACCACCACAGGAAGTCTGATGTTGATAGTCATTGAATGTTTTATTGCTACAGAAGCAGCAGCCTCCACTTCATATGCTCTAGAAGACATGACAAGACTGTAGGATCGACACTTTGCCAATCACATTCCTGAAACAGCTAAAAAGACTCAACCATGTTGTTGTTGTAGAGTCTGCTCAAAGCAAGGAAAGAGGCAAGAGAGTCATGTTTACAGATCCAGGGCCCATCTCACCCAGCCCTGTGTTTTCCTACTTCCTTTATGTTGTACAATACAAACGTGAAGTATTAGGAAATTCACTGAGAGGTGAAGCTGCAGTAAAGGAAATCTTTTTAACCTCGTGCATGGATACCTCTCTTCAATGGGCCACTTCATTAGGAAAGCAGCCAGGGAATTTTTGCTCCGCTACTTGAGAAAATCATGGACTTGTTTGTGGCCTGTTTGACACCTTTATCCACTGTCAGAACATGGTTGATGTTCTGTTTGCCGATTGGCAAGTGCGTTATGGTCCCCGCACTGCTCATTATGGTGGCCGGAATATGAGCCATGTTGTCACGGAGTACACTGTGTGGCAAAAACATAAAGGCTTGACTATTTTTAAGTGTTTTTTTAGGGAACTAATGTATATAACACAAGAGCCACTCTGATTGCTCACAAGAAACAAGATAATGGGTAGAAAGTCTAACAATTGTTGCATGCACTCCGTCACAAACACTTCTACTTTTAAACACAATTAGTAACGTATATTATAATCAATGTTATTGAAAAAAGGACGCAGAACACAATATCTTGTATGATGATTATTTTCGCATTTTTAGTAAAATGATAATATACATTTCAGTATGTGGCAAATGTAGTGCAGACTATGCAGTGCTTGGACAGACAGTAAGCTTATATACATAAACAGCAAGGAATAAGACACATAACTGATTCCAAGATTGTACATGATTTTTTATCAAACCAACATAAGCAGAGATCCTGTCTGTTCATATACTGTATTGCCTAATGAATCATAACATGTTTTGAAAGCAAAGTGGTATTACACAATACAAAGGTGTGCTTTACCTGAGTAATCTATTTAACTCTAAAGGACTCTCTAAGGCACAGAGAAGCCCTTTTTCATTGTGGCTTTGTCTCGGATTACTCTGGCATGTGCATGTGTGACCACTTTTCCCCATATAATAAAAAGCTGTACTTCTCCCAAATACCTGGTTTACCCCACTGGAAATGTCCGCCTAAGGAAAAGCCCCAGCATACTTTGTAGACTCTGTTTTGAAGTATTCTTGCATACTGCTTAGAGGATGCCTTAACGAAGGTCTCAAGATTTGATGGTTCTTAGGGAACTTTAGTCAGGTGAAGTTTGTCCTGATGAGATCCGAATACAAACTAAGGCCCTCATTACGAACAAAGCATTTTGGGCCGCCATGTTGGCGGTGGCGGGAAATCCCGCCATCCGGCATGGCGGCCCAGACCACCACATAATGATGACAGGGCGGCCCTCCTCCACTGCCAGGCTGCCTCCGACAGGAAGCCTGGCGGTGGATGGCATCATTATCCGACAGGGCAGCGCTGCTGCCCCTCGGATAATAATCCCATTTCCACCAGCCTTTCCCAGGCGGGTTTCCCTGCCAAGAAAAGGCTGGTAGAAGGAGTGCTCCGGGGCCTCCCTGGGGGCCCCTTCACAGCCAATGCACTTGGCATGGGCAGTGCAGGGGCCCTTGTGCAGTGCCCCATCACGCAGGTCACTGCCCGATTTACAGGCAGTGATCTGCACGATGGGTGCAGCTGCACCCGCCGCACAGAGGCATTGACAGCGGCTCCATGTGGATCTGCCGGCAATATCCCGGCCAGGCATTCTGCTGGGCCGGAGGGCGGAAACATTGTTTCCACCTGCCGGCCCAGCAGAATGTTTATTATACAGCCGGCAGGGTTCCAGGGGGGCTAGTGGTCATTGGAAAGACCACCAGCAAGAACACGGCGGTGAAAGACGCTGTGTTCATAATGACCCCCTGTAGGAGGCTGGCCTGGCTTATAGTGTGTACCTAGTGGTACTTACACCTTGTGCCAGGGCCAGTTATCCCTTATTAGTAGATTAGTAGTGTTCTAGCAGCTTAGGCTGATAGAGGTAGCTATAGCAGAGCAGCTTCGGCTGAACTAGGAGACATGCAAAGCTCCTACCATACCACTTATATCACTTAGCACTATATCACAAGAAAACACAATACTCAGAGTTACTAAAAATAAAGGTACTTTATTTTAGTGACAATATGCCAAAAGTATCTCAGAGGATATACTCCCTTAGGAGGTAAGTAAAATACACACAATATACACACAAACCAAAATCAGGTAAGTAAACAGTTAGAAAAGTAGTGCAAATACTGTAGAACACAATAAAATGCAATAGGAGACAATAGGCCTAGGGGCAACACAAACCATATACTCCAAAAGTGGAATGTGAACCACGAATGGACCCCAGACCTAGTGTAGTGTGTAGAGGGTCGCTGGGAGTGTAAGAAAACACAATGGGTGTCCAAGATACCCCTCCCCAAGACCCTGAAAAGTAGGAGTAAATTTACCCTACTACCCCAGAAAGACAGTAAAGCCGAGATAGGGGATTCTACAAACTGACTGCAAAGCACTGAAGATGGATTTCTGGACCTGAGGACCTGCAAAGGAAGGGGACCAAGTCCAAGAGTCATGCAAGTGTCTGGAGGGGCAGGAGCCCACTAAACCCCGGATGAAGGTGCAAAAGGGCTGCCTCCGGGTAGAAGAAGCCGAAGATTCTGCAACAACGGAAGGTGCCAGGAACAACTTCTTTGGTCAGATGATGTCCCACGGTGTACTGGAGGATGCAGAGTTGTTTCCATGCAGACAGACCACAAACAAGCCTTGCTAGCTGCAAGAGTCACAGTTGAAGGTTTTGGACGCTGCCAGGGCCCAGAAAGGACCAGGAGGTCGGCCCTTGGAGGAGAAGACAGAGGGAGTGTACAGCAACATGGAGAGCCCACACAAAAGGAGGCAGCACCCGCAGAAGTACCTGAGCAGGCATTCAGAAGATCTGAGCATGACGGTTGACGCAGCACAACAAATGAGGGTCCCACGAAGTCGGAGTCCAACTCAGTGAGTTGGGCAATGCAGGACAGAGTGCTGGGGACCTGGGCTAGGCTGTGCAGAAAGGAAGTCTTGCAGAAGTGCACAGAAGTCTTAGCAGCTGCAGTTCACGCAGTACACAGGATTACTGTCTGGCGTGGGGAGGCAAGGACTTACCTCCACCAAATTTGGACAGAAGGGCCACTGGACTGTCGGGACACTTGGATCCAGCTCCTGTGTTCCAGGGACCATGCTTGTCAAGACGAGAGGGGACCCAGAGGACCGGTGATGCAGAAGTTTGGTGCCTGCGTTAGCAGGAGGAAGATTCCGTCGACCCACAGGAGATTTCTTCTTGGCTTCCAGTGCAGGATGAAGGCAGACAGCCCTCAGAGCATGCACCACCAGGAAACAGTTGAAAAAGCCGGCAGGATGAGGCGCTACAATGTTGCTGGTAGTCTTCTTGCTACTTTGTTGCAGTTTTGCAGGCGTCCTACAGCAGTCAGCGGTCGAACCTTGTCAGAAGCCAAAGAGGGAAGTGCAGAGGAACTCTGTTGAGCTATTGCATTTGTTATCTAGTGAGAAACCCACAGCAGAGACCCTAAATAGCCCTCAGAGGAGGATTGGCTACAGAGAAAGGTAAGCACCTATCAGGAGGGGTCTTTGACGTCACCTGCTGGCACTGGCCACTCCGAGGTGTCTATTGTGCCCTCAAACCTCTGCATCCAAGATGGCAGAGGTCTGGGACACACTGGAGGAGCTCTGGGCACTTCCCCTTTCCTTTGTCCAGTTTCATGCCAGAGCAGAGCTGGGGGGATCCCTGAACCGATGTAGACTGGCTTGTGCAAGGAGGGCACCATCTGTGCCCTTCAAAGCATTTCCAGAGGCCAGGAGAGGCTACTCCTCTCAGGTCCTTCACACCTATTTCCAAAGGGAGAGGGTGTGACACCCTCTCTCCGAGGAAATCCTTTGTTCTGGCATCCTGGCACTGGGCTGCCCAGGCCCCAGGGGGGCAGAAACCTGTCTGAGGATTGGCAGCAGCAGTAACTGCAGAGAAAACCCCGGAGAGTTAGTTTGGCAGAACCCGGACTCTATGCTGGAGCCCCGGGGATGCATGGAATTGTCCCCCCAATACCAGAATGGTATTGGGGTGACAATTCCATGGTCCTAGACAAGTTACATGGCCATGTTCGGAGTTATCATGGTGACGCTACATATAGGTATTGACCTATATGTAGTACACGCGTGTAATGGTGTCCCCGCACCACAAAGTCCGGGGAATTGACCCTGAACAATGTGGCGGCACCTTGGCTAGTGCCAGGGTGCCCTCACACTAAGTAACTTTGCACCTAACCTTCCCTAAGTGAGGGTTAGACATATAGGTGACTTATAAGTTACTTAAGTGCAGTGTAAAATGGCTGTGAAATAACGTGGATGTTATTTCACTCAGGCTGCAGTGGCAGTCCTGTGTAAGAATTGTCTGAGCTCCCTCTTGGCTATGGGTGGCAAACAAAATGCTGCAGCCCATAGCAATCTCCTGGAACCCCAATACCCTGGGTACCTAGGTACTTATACTAGGGAATTATAAGGGTGTTCCAGTGTGCCAATCAGAATTGGTAAAATTTGTCACTAGCCTGCAGTGACAATTTTAAAAGCAGAGAGAGCATAAACACTGAGGTTCTGGTTAGCAGATCCTCAGTGATACAGTTAGGCACCCCACATGGAACACATACAGGGCATACTTTATGAGCAGTGGGGTCCTGGCTAGCAGGATCCCAGTGACATAGGCAAAAACAAAGAAACATACGAGTAAAAATGGGGGTAACATGCCAGGCAAGATGGTACTTCCTACACCCCCTAAGTTTCCACAAAACATGTTATGACTCACCAAGAGATACCTTATAGGAACAGACAAGAGCTCTGCTTATGTTTGTTTGATAAAAAATACTATGCAACCTTGGATCAGATCAGTGGCTTGTTCTATGTTGTTGTATATAAATAATTGTTCACTGTCTGAGAACTCCATTGTCTGTAGTAATGTTGATACACAATGAAATGTATTTTGTCCTTATACTATAATATGAAAATCATCATCATAGAAGATATTGTGTCCTGTACCCTTTTTCAATACATTGATTATGATACAAGTTACTCATTGAGGTTTCACACTTCCAATGCAAAAGTAGAAGTGTTGGTGAATGAGTGCCACAGGACATTTGTTTGGCTTATTACTATAGGGAACTTAGACAATATTCCACAGCATGCTTCCCTAGCTTCAAAGCTAGATATGCTACCTCAGTTTGAGGAATGTAGGCCTCAACAGGCATTTTCAGACACCCTCAACTTGCATCCACAAACTGGAATGAGTTGGATTTAGCAGAAAGCACCTGAAAGTCATGTTTTCATAAGCTTCAAGTTTGCTAGCGATGGAAGACTTTAGTATAGGATCACTTGGCAAGTACTCAAGTCTAGTCAAGACTTTGATGAGGACAGAGACAAGAAAGTGTGATTTCCCAGGGATATTGCATAGGTTAAAAGCAGATAGTCAGGTTAGTGCAGATTCACATGCCATCTCTTCATCTTTACCCATGGACTCAAACTCATCAGCACCACCTTCACCCTGATACTGAATTAGGGGCCACATGTAGCAAACACTTTGCGACTCACAAACGGCGAAAATCGCCGTTTGCGAGACGCAAATGCTTGTTTGCTATGTAGAAATGCATTTTGCGAGTCAGAACCGACTCGCAAAATGCATTTCCGAGTCGCAAATAGGAAGGGGTGTTCCCTTCCTATATGCGAGTCGCAGTGGTATGCAATTCCATTTGCGACCGCGGTCGCAAATGGAGTCGCAGTTACCATCCACTTGAAGTGGATGGCAACCCACTCGCAAACGGGAAGGGGTCCCCATGGGACACCTTCCCCTTTGTGACTGGACCCAAAATTATTTTTTCAGAGCAGGCAGTGGTCCAAGGGACCACTACCTGCCCTGAAAAAATCAGAAACAAAACGTTTCGTTTTTTTTTCTTCTAAGTGTAGCTCGTTTTCCTTTAAGGAAAACGGGCTACACTTGGAAAAAAAAAAACTACTTTATTTAAAAGCAGTCACGGACATGGAGGTCTGCTGACTACAGCAGGCCTCCATCCCCGTGAGTGCCCTGAGTCGCTATGGGGTCGCAAATTGCGACCCACCTCATTAATATTAATGAGGTGGGTCTTTGCAACCCCATAGCGACTCGCAGAAGGTGTCTGAGACACCTTTCTGCATAGCAAATTGCGACTTGCAATTTGCGAGTCGCACAGACTCGCAAATTGCAAGTCGCAATTTGCTTCTTTCCTACATCTGGCCCCTAGTCTCACTCAACTAATCAGATGACTCCAAGCCATGCAGAACACAGCAGGCAGCCTCCTCCGTCAACATCCCAAGATACACACCCTACACCTCAAACAACTTCAGTGACTCACCATCCAGAGCTCTTTTCACATACCAATTCAAAGCCGTAAACATCACTTGCCCAGCATACCTCAAAATCGCCTCAGATTTCAGAAATCTTCCAGGCACTGCGCCAAAAGGGCAGAATGACCTTGCCTCACGCATATGCACTCTTCCTAAAATGACTGCATTCCAAATGTAGCTGAACACAATCATTACATTACAGAGAATTTTGCAGTTGATGCTACACGTATGAGTAAAACGTTTGTCCTACTTTCCATGTTCATCCTCCATCAGAACTTAGTAGATGTTCAATTTGCTGTATGACAAGTGTACTACAGTCACAGGCCTGCACATAAGAGTGGATGGGACATATGCTACATTCTCACCGACTACCCTATGTCAAAAACTAATGTTCTTCATAGTTCATGTTTTCTCCTTTGGAACCGAGGCAGTATTCTCCAGCGTGTCTGCCTTAGTTTCAAGGTAGATATGCTTACTCATTTCAAGGAATGTAGGCCCTCAGAAACCATTCTCGCACACCTCTGACTTGCATACACAAACCGGAAGCAGTTGAATCTACCAAAGTTAGGCCCAGATTTATACTCTGTTTGTGCTGCATTTGCGTAATTTGTTTTGCCCAAATTTGGCGCAAACCTAACTCCATATTTATACTTTGGAGCTAGACCCCTATAGCGCCAAAGTTTTGGAGTTAGCGTCATTTTTTGCGTGCAGGAAACTACCTTGCGTCAATGAGATGCAAGGTAGGCGTTCCTGTGCAAAAAATGGCGATATGGCCTTAGCGCCATATTTATCCCCCAGTGCTAAAATCAAGCATGGGGGAAGAGGGCCTTAAATAATGGCACTAAGCTTGCTTAGCACCATTATTTAACACCAGGGTCAGGGCAGGTGTTAGGGGACCTATGGGCATATTTCCATGGTCTGAGACCCACCCACACCAGAGGGACACCAGAGGATGGGGTACCCCATCCCAGGTAAGTAAGGTAAGTACAGGTAAGTATTTTCAATTTGTTTTTTAAGTGCCATGGGGGGGCTAACTTGAGATATGTTCAGATGCAATTTGGTTGATGACTGGTTGAGAGGTTGTCTTGAATGGGGATTCCATCCTGGGGCATATGAATGCGATGGGCCTTTGAATGGCGGTGGCATGTTAATGTGAGGGCACTGATCTGCTGGACTGGGCACTTCACAGGTGGTATGAAAGTCTTGTGTGTGGCGCGTAAATGACATTTGAAAGGATCATAAAGCATTGGTACCTTGACATTGCTTTATGGCTCACCTTCAGTAGTCTTGGTTTCAATGTTCAGATACTGTGATAAGTATGTGTGCTTTGAAGCTAGCATTTCTGATGGTGCTAAAATCAACCAGTGTAAGTGGTGGATTAACTTGAAAAAAATAGTATCAGAGTTATATCTGTGGTGCTATGGATACTGTGTTGCAATGGTGATAGTATCCTTACTGTATAGAAAATTTTCTACCTGCCCAATATACATGTTTACAGACCACTGCTATAACAATGGGGAAGACTATTCAATCCGTAGCTTGGTTTCACCTCCCCAGCATCTAGCTGACCTCCAAGTCCCCCCACCTAGTTTAGATCTCCAGACATACAGATGAGTTTTCATTGTTCATCACCACCTGGAAAACCATAGTGGTATGGGGCAATTAAACCTGTCAAATGCCCCCCCTTTGCTAATGGACATAACTTCACTTCTGAGGGGGGCATTTTTTTCAAAAAGAAAATCCAGCTTTGGGATTTTGTTTTTTAAATTAAAAAAATATACAATGGACGGCTCTGTAATGTTAAAGAAGAATTGCAACAAACATAAAAATGCATTGACAGAACCTGCAGGGATGGTGGCTTCTGCCAATGTGTTTGGATTGATCAGCAGATTGGCTGTCTTTAGGGGTAACTGCTGTATTTGGGGCAAGGCTATAGCGCCACCCATGCAAACCTCACTAGGGAGCGCCCATTGACCTTTTTTTGGTCCATTCCTGTTGTGGGCACTGGGCTCAGTCACACAAGCTATCCCTATTGCTTATCCCTCAATATAGTGCTTTAGGATCTTTTGTGATGTGGTCTCTTGGCCTCCCCACACAAGTGGGTTACGTGTCTTATTGACAGACCTATTGGAACTCAGGGCGGTAGGAAATCTGTGGCTTCTCACAAAATTCAGATGTTTTCCACATAGAAATGTGTGGGAAATGTGTGTTTTATTGGAATTTTGAGGTTTGAAAAGGCTTCTGGGTAAAATGTCCTAGTAAGAGCCAAACATGGCACACACCTCTATAGTCTGCTAGTTGTCTAGTTTGTAAAAATGTGCAGGTACGCCTCAGTGCTGGATGAGCTGGGCCCAAGATCCACAGCTACATACATTGCAAATAGAGATCCATTTTCAGTGTAAAAATATGACATGTTTATATTGTGCTTTGGGCCTTTCCTGTCACACGCACAAAGCTTATCGACACAATTAAGCAACATTTTTATCAGGAGACTTAGGGGAATGCTGGGAAGAAGGAGGTTTGTGGCTCCCTACAAATTCCAGAACTTCCCATCACAGAAATTGAAATTATTTTTTCAAGGAATTTTTTTTTTTTAGTCAACATTTGAGGTGTGTAAGGAATTCTTGGTACAAATTTCTGGTGTGCAAGTCACCCCACCATGGATTTCTCCAGTTGTCTAGTTCTCCAAAATGTGCAAGTTTGCTAGGTTTCTCTGGGTACCAGCTGGCTGAGCTAGGGACCAATATCCAAGCTCCCCCCTTTAAAAAAAGGATGAGTTTTGAGTGGAAAACTGTGATGTATCCATATTGTGTTTTGGGCCATTTCCTGTGACTGACACTAGGCCTACCTATATAAGTGATGTACCATTTTTGTTGGGAAACTTGGGGCAATGCTGGGTGTAAGGAGGTTTATGACTCCATGCAGACTCCAGAACATTCCGTCAGAGAATTATGGGGAAAATTTTATTTTCTTAGTCAAAATGTGAGGTTTGCATTGGATTGTGGGTAAATAAACCTGGTGAGACCCACACAAGTCATCCCACTTTGGATTCCACCTAGTGTCTAACTTTAAAAAATATGCTAGTTTTGTCTAGGTGGAGGTTGAGCTAGAACCCAAAGTCTACAGCTACCGACTTTCCAAAAAAGGATCAGTGGTGAGTGGGAAAATATGATGTATCTACGGTGTGTTTTGGCTTTTTCCCTGTCCTGGGCACTAGACCTACCCACAGTAGTGAGGTAATATTCTTATCGAAAGACCGGGAGGGAATGCTCAGTAAAAAGATGTTTGTGGCTCTCTGCAGACTCTGTAAATTTCCATCACAGAAATGTGAAGAAAATGTGCTTTGTTAGTCAAAGTTTGAGGTTTGCAAGGGATTCTGGGTATGAAAATGGTCAGTTTTGAGTGGGTAAATGTGACATATCCATTTAGTGTTTTGGGCTCT
The DNA here is from genome assembly GCF_031143425.1 of Pleurodeles waltl. Classification (NCBI taxonomy): domain Eukaryota; kingdom Metazoa; phylum Chordata; class Amphibia; order Caudata; family Salamandridae; genus Pleurodeles; species Pleurodeles waltl. The sequence continues at coordinate 755,114,727 of NC_090436.1, forward strand.
TTACTATTACAAGCACTACGCCTATCCATACAAGTGAGGTGTCATTTTTATCAAGAGACTTCGGAGAATGATGGGTAGAAAAAGTTTGTGGCTTCCCACAGATTCCAAAACTCCATCACAGAAATATGCGGACAACGTGATTTATAGTCAAAGTTTGAGGTTTGATTCTGGATTCAGGGTAAATAAAAACCAGGGAGAACCACACAAGTCACCCTTCCCTGGATTCCCACTGGTGTCTAGTTTTTGAAAATGTGCAGGTTTGCTAAGTTTTCTCTTAAATCTTTCAATAAAGATGAGGTGGTATGATAGTATGACAGAAGACATTTATTCTTCTCACTGATGGTAGCCGACAATAATAGAACTGATAACAATGTCTCACTTAGAATCCTCAGAAAGGATGTTCTAGAAGGAACCAAGACATCCAAAGGAAACAGAGGAACACTGGGGATAATCATGGAAATAATCACTGATATCGAATTTATAAAATCACATATCATATTTATTTCAGTTGCCAGGGACAAAGGGTTGAAGAAAGGCATCTTTCCTTCAGTTACCTAACCAAAATGGAGACAGTCCAGAAACCAAATGTGGTGAAACTCTGTATGACCATAATCTCTTGCGAATGGACAGAATATAGGATTCCCTACCAATATGGGCTTGGAGACCGCTTTCCTTACCGTATTTATTGAAGTGTTCCACCTGCCCATTCCACTGGGGGTCACATAAAGCCATGCAGGTGTGTCTTATGTGATCGTATTGTAGGAATTCAGTGATCTCCCTGGAACATAGTTGAACCCCACTGTCTGTGACCAATGATTCAGGGAATCCCTCCCTACAAAATACTTCCATTAAGAATTCTAGTAGCACAGATGTGGTAACCCTGTCTGTGAATTTGACTTTTAGCCATTTGTAGTGGTAGTCAATTGGTACAGGTGCTACTGCATATTGGATGGTAAGCTTTTGAATGACCCTGAAATATCTAAATCCAATTTCCTCTATGTCACCATAGGCCAAGACCCGATCTTCATGGGTGGTATATGCGTTTTACAAGTTTTGTCTGAGACAGAACAGACCTTGCAAGTTCTAACTCTGCGTTTAGCCTCAATATCCATGCCAGCCCAACAATAATATTCTCTCAGTAAGTTCTTCAGCACAGACATTCTCATGTGCCCTTGATGGTCTGTTCTCACCAAACATTCTCAAACGCCCTTGGGTGGGATGCACTTTTTGGCCCATATTTAACAAAAATGACGCACAACTGCGGTAGCGCAGTTGTGCGTCAAAAATATTAAAGCGAGCTAATGCCATTCCCTAGTGCCATTTGTGCACCATATTTACAAAATGACGCATGATGGTACTAAGGAATGGTTAGCATAAAAAAAAGACACTAACCACTGTGATATGCTGTAAGAAAAAATTACGCTAATACTGCAAAGTGGTGTTATAATGTTTTGTGGCATGTGTTTTGATGCAAAACGGGTTAGCGCCATATTTAACAGCATTTGCGTAAAAAAACTAAAACGTGCAAGCAAGAAAAAAACATTTGGGAAGAAAGGATAGAGAATGCAGGCTAGGAGAGACCCCAGGGAAATCACAATCAGCCAAGTAACAGCACAGAGGGTCCAGCAAAGTCCCAGAAGTAGAAGAGGAATCAGAAGTGTCACTTTTGTGAGGAGGAGCATGACATCTTGGTCAGAGAGGTGACGGAGCACCTACACCAGCTCTTTGTCACCTCCAAATTGCCAATAGGTAGGAGATAGGCTATATGGCAGGCAATAGTAGATAAAGTCAACAGTGTGGCAGAGGTGAAGAGGACTGTCACTGATTGCAAGAAGAGCTGGCACGATTGCAAGCACAGAACGAGGAAGAAACTGTCCAGGAACCCGAAAGGCAGTACTGCAGACTGGAGGTGGAAGTCCCACACCCCAGGAGGACCTAGATGAGCTGGAGGAGATGGTGGCAGCAGTCATCTCCGAGGAGCTGGTCACTGGAATTGCAGGATAGGACAGCGCAGACTACCAAGAACTACTACAAATGCATGGTACTTTGCATGGAGACTATCTGGAATTTCACAAATGGAGGCACATAGGACACACTCAATGCATGCTAAAGGGTCGCATCGGGACACATAGGGCCTGAATAAAACGGCCCCATCGCCAACTAAGCCTCACTTTTAGTTACGCTTTGGTGGTGCAATGCACTCTGATATATACACAATGTGGTCTTAAGGCAATGACTGTGGCTTTACACCACCTTGTAAATAAGCAGCACATTGCCTGGAGGGGACGTGAAATTAGTATGGCTGTGGCATGGCCACCACAACACCCATTACATATTGTTGTTGCCCCAGATCCAAGACAACATGTTGACCAGAGACTGTGTTTTAAGTCAACACCACCCCAGGGGTAGTGTCAGGATGGCACAACAAGGTAAAATGCTTTCCTCCTGTCATTGCCCTTCTCATGTGTGCTGCATCCTGCAGACAGCACACATAGAAATGCCACCTTGCCATAATGGATTGTTTATGTGCAGGAAGGGACACCTTAGTTCTATGGTTGAAAGATGTCTGCGTTTGTGCAAGGAGAACAAATCTGCACAGGTGCGGGGGGAAACGCAGGGGTGTGCTGTATTCTAGTAAACATGGTGCATTCCTGCATTTCAAAAGTGGCGCAGCGCCGTGCAACTAATATTGCTGCTGCACCGAGCTGTGCCACTTGAGAAAAAATCAGGGCCTAAGTGGGCAACCTGTGGAACACAACCTGCACAGGGAGGCCCAACAACAGCTCTCACACACCTCCATGCACCATTTGTGATTGGGTACAAAAGTGATCTCATACAACACATAGGACATGTTTGTGATGATCATTTGTGCTGCTATACAAATAGCTTCAATGTCACCTTGTAACAAGGTTGTCTGTGTGGTGTGAATGGTTTGTGTTCTGCATAAAGGGACATCTACATGCATAGGAACTGGCACAAGTGGCATCAATGTTGCACTATGGGCACAATGTCACTAGCTCGTAATGCAACTGTACCCTCATACAAATAGTTGCCTTAGCTTAGACCTAAGCTGGCCATTTCCCTTGGGCCACATCAACAAAGTCTCTAAATGCATCATTGATCCACATTGTACATCCTCACACTAACATATGCCTGTGTGTAAGGAGGGACAAACTAATGGGCAAGACAATCCATAATGATTGCACTGCCCCATCCAATTGGCACATATGTGGGGCCTGCTAAAGGCAGATTTCAAAGTAGCACAAGCTTTGCTGCACTAGTGCCATCATTCATGGTGCCAATGCAGTAAGGCACCAAAAGAGTGACGACACACATTACACTACTGCGGTAATGTCTACCATAGTTAATAGGAAGGTAAATGTCATCCTATCATGATGTCAGTAGCAGGGGCAAGGGGCCTGAAAGGAGGATTGTGGTGTGGGATCAATGCTCAAAATACCTTGAAAAGTTGATCCATGTTTGATGCGCAATGCAACACATAATTTAAAACTGCAACCTGGGGTCTGTAACATGTCACAAAGCCCGAGTAGAAAGTAAATGATGAGCCATGCCTACAGTCACTACAGTCAAAGATTGACACTTCACTATCTCATTGCAGAGGATGATGCCTTACCTGCTGCCTACCTGCCTGTCCTATATTTTACAGATGAGATGGATGACCAGCTGCCGACCATCAATGAAGAGACTCTCCAGGACGTCCTAAGTTCCCTCCAGACACCACCTCCAGTCACATGGAGGATACAAAGTGTTGCAGGGTCGCCACATGAACCACCCAGCTACCAACACACAGCACCAACCAGTCCTGCCACTGCCCTGGACTCTGAAGACCCAAACATCACATTTCAGAGAACAGTGGTAGAGTCTAGTGGGAGCTGGCCAAGCAGGTGCTGGTGGGGATGGAGACCATGGCAGGTAGCCTAGAGGGAGTGCAGAGGTGCCTCAGTCCAAATGAGGACAACTAAGCTGCCATTAGAGGCACCCACTCGCCCCTACATGGACTCCAGCAGTCCCAGGCTGACATAGCTGATGTCATGAGGCAGAGACATCAACAATTGCCCTCCCAGAGTGGCAGCAGCATGATGGGCAACAGGATGAGGGCTGTACAAAATATACTGAAGTCCATAGAGCTGGAAGTGGCCACCTCAGAGAAAACATGGCTGCCTACCACCGAAATGTTGCTGCAGTGTTGAAAAATTTGCAGTTCCTCCTTGCTGTAGTGCTGCCTTATGTGTTCCCACAAATGGCAGCTGCCGGGACCTTTGACTCCACATTTCTATCCCCTAATGTGTGTATGCATCACCCATGGCACAGGAGGCACCACACACATCAGAGGATGAAGATGTAGAAGGAACAACATTCACACAGAAAACAACCTGGTACCATCAGTCTGTGCGACATGGACAGTAGCTCCTTAGTTCTGTGCTTAAGAAGATGCCAGTGTTGTGACAGCTGGCTATGTGCCCTCTTCAATCAACCTATGTTGACTTATTTGGTATAGACTGTTATCTCTATTCCTGTGACAAATGCTAGAACTGACATGCTGCACATGATCCTTGCAGATGACTCGGTCCCTGCTGCTGCAGGATCAGAAAAAGTGGGTCACACAGAAACACAGCCACAGCCAGACTCAAATACAAGTGATTCCTACAGTATTGTTCCGACTAGACGCAGGGCAAGGGTGTTACCACTGCCAGAGTACAACCTGGACTCAGATGAGATGCCAGAACATGAACCCACACCACCTCCAGAGCCGAGTCCCACAGGAAGACAGCAGTCCCTGCACCAGTGCCAGTCAACTCCCCTCAGGAGGTGCCACAATGCAGGCAGACAGGGCACAGAAGAAGGAGTGGGCCCATCAATCTTTGGAGGCCTGGAAGCTTCCATGCTGAAGGTGCAGTGCCTGGAATGCACACCTTTGAAGTCATTGCACAGACAGTTTGTGTCTCACAATAGCAATTTGGGATTACAAAACAAGCACTTGGGGACCCTGATTGAGGGACAGCAAAGAGTTGCTGAGAACACCAAGGAGTTGACACAGGCCATTGGGGAACTATGCACAGAGATACGGCAGGAGCGCGTCAGCCAGCGCAGGCGCCATCACCAATATTTGGCTAAGTTTGACAGCTTCTGTAGATCAGTCAATCGGCTTGCAAGTTCAACAGCCCAGATATCACGGCGTGCCGTTGCCACACAGATAGAGATGGCACATTGAAGTAGGGACACTGCACAGGGACTGGTGCAAATTACCAACGTAGTGGATGCCATGCAAACAGCGCGCAGTGCCACAACCAGTGAACTGGGTGTTGGTGACTGTGAGGAGTCCTCTAGCCTCAGCAGTCTGACTGTCCCTGTGATTGATCCGAGGCGTCGCAGTGCGAGACACAGTACTGCAGGTGAACCTGCTACTAGAGGTGCCAGCGAGGGCACTGAGCACTCAAGTGGAGTGCGTGGACGGAAGAAGTGATGTTTAGGGCTACATGGGACCACCTCAACATGTGTAATAAAGTCATGCTATGATGCTAATAGTGTGACACTGTTAATAGATCATGTCTGCCCATTGTGAATAGCTATGTCCTATTGACACAATGTTCACCTGAAGTCAAGGTAATAAAGATGCTAACTGCTGAAAAACATAATATTGAAGTGGATATGTCATTATTACATCAAAAATGGTTGTGCGTGATGACAGCACGTCTTTGCCTGCCTTCTGCTGCACTGGTCCTGTCTGCTGGTAGAAGGGGTGGTAAGGGATCATCATCTGAGTCTGAGTCTGACTTGGTGAGTTCCACTGATATGCCCCTGGTGATTGCTATGTTTTGCAGGATAGCACATTTGGCCACAATTTTGCATGTTGTCTCTGGGCTGTACTGCAGTGCACCTCCACTCCTATCGATGCACCTGAAACGGCTCTTCAGCAGCCCAAAAGTGCGCTCCACCACATTGCGGGTAGCCCTATGTGCAGCATTGTACCTCCTCTCTGCTGGGGTGGCAGGGCTTAGGTAGGGCGTTAGCATATAGGTGCACACTGCGTAGGCACTGTCTCCTGAATGCAGAGAGAGTACAATGAGTACATTTGCTGTCTGACGTCATGCTTACATCAATGCATTATTGTGAACTATCAAATTACCTAGTAGATATCCTTCCCCAAACTCCCCCAGCTAGGAGTCTTGTGTGCTCCCTGGGTATCTGGCCACGAGATCGGTAATGATGTAGGAGGCATTGCATATCACCTGTATGTTCATTGAATGATGGTTTTTACGGTTGCGATACACATACTCGGTAGCCAATGGTGGACAGATTGCTACATGTGTCTCATCAATGGCACCTAGCACATGTGGAAACTGTGCTATCTGGTAGAAATTAACTTTGGTTTGTTATACTGCCTGTGGGGTGTTGGGGAATCTGGTGTACAGTTGTATTCTGATCACCATGGCATTGAGAAATGCGTTGAAAAATTGAGAGAGGGCACTCTGTGAGACCCCTCCAGTTGTTGCTATGACCCCTTGATAGCTCCCTGAGGCTAGTAGGTGCAGGGAGCATAATACCTGCACATGTGTGGGTATGCTATTAATCCTGTGTGTTGTGCGCTGCAGCATGGGTTGTAGCTCAGCTATCAGGTCAAGTATCATGGCTGAGCTTTACCTGTACTTATCATAAATTTCCTCCTCAGTCTGGTCAAAAAGGGTTATGCGCACTCTGAAAATGTGCTCCTGTCTCATCCTCTCTCTACTCAAACCTGCCTAGATCCTCATTCTCCTCGCCATGAAGTAGAGTGCAGCCATTGTGGAAGAGGAGCTGAGGCATTCTGGGGCTCTTTATATAGGTTACACCTGGTTACCACCTGGTTTCAGTTCGTGGTAAATTGCATGTGCAAACGGCCATTCTGCAAATAATCGTAAATTGCGATTTCTTTTGCTACATCGCATGGCGAATCCATTTTGCGTGTCGCAATCTGCATCTCGCAAATTGTGGCACAATTTAGGAAATCGCTATCTGCGAATAGCTATTCTGTTTCGCAATTAGCGTTTCGCTAACACCGATTTGGTAAATACACTGCTTGTGACACACAAATTCGTCTCTCATTCGCAAAAATTCACAATTTTTGTGATTTCTTATTTTCCCACTGCGAATGAGTTTCATACATCGTGAAACACATTTTTGCATTTGCAAACGGACATTCACACCGTTTCTGAATGCAAAAAGGCTTGATACATCTGGCCTCTGTCTGGAATGTTCCCTGATGAGAGCACCAGCACTACTAATATGTATGAAACAGAAAAGGACATTTTAATCAGTGACTGGCAGCTGTCAGTATGCCATGATAAATACCCCAAATGAGTTTTAGAAATATGTGCCATACTTTATAAGATGTCTTCTGACATACCTCACCGATGACAGATGAAGCTCCATACTTACAGGCCTGTATACATACACAATGTGAATGTCAGGAACTGGGGATGAAAAATGTTTTGAGTAGCGGATATCATATTCCAGCCAATCTGACAGCTCTTTGGTCATAGGAGATACGCATTGTCATACATGTAAATCAATACAGAAAGCATACCCTAAGGCATTCCTCTAACTTGGCCAGTGCACACATGTGAACACCCAGACAATTAATCAACACGGAGACCTAATTGTCTAAAACTAACTGGATTTATTGTAAGATTAAAACAACACTGTGACACTATCATAAAAACCTTCCTACACTACACTAATGTATACTAACCTATCTAAACTTACCCCTACAGACATCTATCCTAATCTAAACTTATCTTAAACATGTAATGCCATACACTAAACAAACACCCTTAAGAGACAAGATGCTAATAGGACTACATATATACTAAATTAACCTATATCTTAAACAAATATATAATTTTTCTGTACATTTTGTGGGGCATTATTATAATTTTTTGTTTTTATAAAAATAGAACCACATTCATAACCCCGTGACCAACCCACACAAAACAAAAAACAATACTAAAACCCTCCCCAAACATACTTACTCTAGCACACAACTAATCTAATCTAGTTACCTAACCTATTACTACCCACCTAAAACCCACTAAAAATTATAGAAATACACAAAGGGAGAACGGAAGGAATTGGGAGGCTGTGCATCTACATGTTTAGAGCTTCTTCAGTCTTTTCTTCCAAAGTGTAAGCAACTTGTAGTTTCTGGCATTGTCCTTCTCAAGTTAGTCACAGTGGCAGTTAAAACATGAGGAGAACATGGCATCAAATACTGCATAGGGTAGAGGTAGAACAAACATCCAATGTACACAGCATCCTCAAATGACACATGCTGTCCACCAGACATTCCACAACAATGTCAATCTCCAAAGTTCCTACTAGCCATCTACGGTATCATGTACATGTCACTGGGTTAACAGTTATCCAATGTTGACCATTAGGGCCCAGAGATAAGGGGAATACTGCCTCCTTGTGCAACATTTGTTTCATCATACTAGTGAGGATCAATTGTCGCAACAAGTCCAAAATCCCCGTGCCATTGTCAAAAAGTGGCGCATTGCATGCATTCCACCACTTTGACACCCCCTGCGCTACATAAAGCCTTGCCCAGGCATAATGGATGCTATGTGGGGTTCACACGGTAAGGGGACAGAAATAAAGGCCCAGGGAATTCTAAGGAATGCCAATGCATCATTCATGTGTCCTTGGGTTAACACCTGCTCAGAGCACACATTACAAGGGAGCACACCATTGCTTACAATTGGCCCCTAGGTATAGTTCAGGGTTAGTTCCTATATAGTTTGCCCTAAGCCTGATCAGTACATCTATATTCTCTACAGATTTTATACCTATTGCCCCCTACCCTGTGGTATGGTGCGCATAATTTCTAATGCAATGCACACATGGTGGCTGTATGAGTGACCTAAGGGTCACAGGAAAAGTGGTACTGCACTGGGTGCAGCTACAGTTTTCCTTCTTGTTGAACTACCTGTGCAAATGCATGTCTGACATCTCCTAAGTACTAGTTAAACACTCAGCATTCACATTCTATACACATGTGATGTGACCAAGCTCACTCGTAATCATCATGATGGGTTGATCATGTTGTTAAATCTGCACACATAAAGTTTGCTACAATCCGTAGATATGTCCCACATGCATCTGGAGCACAGTTGCATTCTCATTGTGTACTCAATTGACTGTTGCCCAGCACAATAAGGATCCTTGCACGGCTGTTGCCTCACTTCTGAAGAGTAGCGAGGCTCCGGTGATGCAAGAGTCTCCTACATAAGCCCCCTAGAGACCTCAACACATGTACATCATTTGTACCATTTCCTGAGTAACTTAAAGCAACATATGGCACACAGTGCTGTAAAAGGTACTATGGCAATTATGTGGGCAACAGGCATGCAAATCAGATAAACAGGGCCTCTGACACATATCTTGTCTGACATCACTGTGTATGTGGGCATACTTTCCAGTTCGTAACATCCACAATTCCCTAGCAGCAAACTTTGGCAATTGTGCAGCAATCAACTTATTCCCCATCCTCAACATAGCATTAGACATGATGCCCATATCCTATCTCAGATGATGTCATCTCATTGGCCACACATTACATTTCAACATTGCATTGCACACATCATACCTTCTCACACAAAACCCTGAAATGACACATGTGATGAACAAGGTGACACCTACTGGCTGCACAGCGGTATTCAAACTGCAAATTGGGACACTTCTCCAATAGTGTAGGGTGGCGGCCTACCTGCAAGACATGACAGGAACACATTGCTTAGTGAATTTTGAACATTTATGTGAATGGACAACTGTTAAACATTCAACTTGTTAAGCTGAGTAAGTTTTGTGGCAGTACTGAACAATCTGCCAAACATTACAATTCTGTCTGTAAGACATAGGGCCAGATAACAGAGGCCCTGGCACCACCAAAGCGTCACTTTCCCTGATGCTCCTGTGGTGCATTTCACTGCACCATATATACAAGGATTTGTTATGCAGTTTTTTATTGCGTTACACCTCCATGTACATATGGGGCAACATGACAAAGTATTCTGCATCAGGGAGACATGCAATGGTTGTTGCAGTGGCCGTCTCATTGTAACATCCATTGCTTTTGACGCTGCCCCAGATGTTGAAGACACCTTACTAATTATCAGCTACAAAATACTAACAACATCCCAGGGGTGGTGTAAGCATAGCAAAGTGCTGAGGAATGCATTGATACTTCCTTGTTTCTTGCTTCTTAAATATGTGCACCATTTGAAGGCACACACAGTACAGCTACAATGCCATGGATGTCTCCTTATGTGCACGTAGGTGTCCCTTCCTACACATTAACAAAATAACATAACAAATGTCTTGGCACTACTATGTGGGCAGCCATTGTTGCCATTGTAGACTGTTTATGTCCAGGAAGGGATACCAACCTGCAAATAGAGACTCCATTAACACAGACACACTTGCACTGTGGTCCAATTATGGTTGTGTTAGCACAGGTAGCTGAGTTATGTGCCGGAGCAGGTGCGGACGTAGGCCTGCCATGTAGTCTTGGTAATATGGGGCAGGCCTGTGTTACAAAATCGGCACATGTGTGTCTGATATTTGATACTTAATGGTGTGTATGTGATACACAATGTACACAAAGAGGAAAGTGCAAGTAGTCTGTACCTGGTGCATAGTTAAGATCTCCTAAATGCTGTTTGCTTAAGTTACAAAACATCTTGTCCTGACCCTTGACAAAACACCTTGCCTCACTGCAGCTTCCATGCCTCTGTTGGGTAGCCCTGGATGGCCCAGCCACCCAAGTCAACATCATGAGGAGGTAATGTTTAACCAGCCAGATGAATCCTCCCAGTTCATCTCCACTCATCCTATGTGTTCTCCCTTTCCCAGACATTTTGCAGTTTCCCTTCACTGTAATTATAATAGCCCCAAAAGAAATACAAAACGACCCCACCTAACCCCTACTACCCCAACAGAATCCCTACCTCAAGACAAACACCCCACAATACAATAACAATGACAGGACAAAAACACAACACAAGACTCAGGAAAATGACAAAATGTACAGGACAGCAACAGGACACAGCAGAAAACTCTCAAAAACCACACTCATTGACCAGCAAGAGCTCCACACACCCTCTCACAATCACAAACAAAAAGACTTTAAAGCGAAAGTGAAATCATAGTACGATGTATGCAGCAAGGAAGTCTTGTTTCATCACTTTCCGAGCATGTGCGTCATGTTTTTTGATATGCGTCTTTTTTTATGCATGACGGTCATGCCCGTTTTTTTCTCCATTAGGGCTGACAAGGCCTGTCAACTTTTAATTGATGCACGAGGGCCAGGGGTAATTTTTTAGAATGGCGTAGTATGGAGTATTGCTGTTTGTGTAAAACATTTTGATGCATAACAGGAATACGTGGATTTTGTTGGAAAGCTGACAGTGCACCCAGATTCACATACCATGTCACAGGGGCTATGCATGCATGCAGTCAGTTTGGTATGGCTACCTTTGTGTACATGCACATTCATATTGTAGCTGTAACATCGGAATGTGTTACCATATGTTTGTATGTGTGTGTGATGCATGCAAAGACTGATTGTAGAGATATGCTTGTAAGAGAAGAATGGAATGTGAATGGAATGTACGTTCTTGTAAGGCTATTTGGAAGGTTGGTGGACAGAATGCTGGAGACTGGGGAATGAAGAGGAAGCTGGGAGTTATTGATGCTGTACAAAAAGAAACATTTCTGAAATAAAGGATTTCTCAACTCCTACCAGCTTGAGTAGTTACTATCAATCAATCAATCAAAAAAATGTATAGAGCGCAATACTCACCTGTGAGGGTCTCAAGGCGCTGGGAGGGGGGTAGTGGGGGGGGGCAGGGAGGATCACTGTTCAAACAACCATGTCTTGAGCTTCTTTCTGAACAGCGGGAGGTCTTTGGTTTTTTGAAGGTTGGTGGGGAGGGAGTTCCAGGTTTTGGGGGCAAGGGAGGAAAAGGACCTGCCTCCTGTGGTGGTGCGTTGGATGCAGGGGACTGTGGCTAGGGAGAGGTCTGCTGATCGGAGGTTGCGTGTGGGAGTGTGGAAGTTCACTCTTTCGTTGAGTTAGGTTGGGCCAGTGTTGTGGAGGGATTTGTGAGCGTGGATGAGGATCTTGAAAGTGATTCTCTTGTCTATGGGGAGCCAGTGAAGGGATTTGTGGTGTGGTGAGATTCGTTTGTGGGGTGGAGGCCAAGGACGAGGCGTGCGGCTGTGTTCTGGATTCTCTGGAGTTTGCGTTTGAGTTTGAGTGTGGTGCCGGCGTAGAGGGCGTTACCATAGTCTAGTCTGCTGCTGATGAATGCATGGGTGACTGTCTTCCTTGTCTCTGGGGGAATCCATTTGAAGGACTTTTTTTAGAGTGCGGAGTGTGTGGAAGCAGGAGGAGGTTAGGGCATTGATTTGCTGTGTCATGGAGAGGGAGGGGTCCGGGATGATGCCGAGGTTGTGTGCGTGGTTTGCGGGGGTGGGTGCGGGGCCTAGGACGGTGGGCCACCAGGAGTCATCGCATGTGGTTTTGTTGGGGCCGAAGATGATGATCTCGGTTTTGTTGGAGTTAAGCTTGAGGTGGTTAGTAGTCATCCAGTTGGTGGTGTCGAGGAGAGCAGCATGTAGGTTGGTTTTTGCAGTGGTGGGGTTGTGGGTGAGAGAGAGGATGAGTTGGGTGTCATCTGTGTAGGAGAGGATAGTGATTCCGTGTGCTCGGAGGATGTTGGCTAGAGGCATCATGTAGATGTTGAAGAGTGTGGGGCTGAGGGAAGACCCTTGGGGGACTCCGCAGATGATCTTGGAAGAGGTGGAGTGGAAAGGTGGAAGGCGGACTCTCTGGGTCGGGTCGGTTAGGAAGGAGGTGAGCCAGTCTAAGGCTTTGTGGCAAATTTCTATGTTGTGGAGGCGTGTGCGGAGTGTGTGGTGGCAGACGGTGTCAAAGGCTGCGGAGAGGTCTAGGAGGATGAGTGGGACGGTCTCGCCTTTGTCGACTTCGGTCCTGATGTCGTCAGTGCATGCGATGAGGGCAGTTTCCGTGCTGTTCTTGCGGAACCCGGATTGTGAGGGGTCAAGAGTGTTGTTTGCTTCGAGGAAGTGGGATAGGCGGGCATTGACTAGTTTCTCTGCAACCTTGGCGGGGAAAGGGAGGAGGGAGATGGGACGATAGTTGGGTCTCCGGTTCAACTTTGTTTTTTTTTAGGAGAGCAGTGACTTCCGCGTGCTTCCAGGGGTCTGGGTAGGGAGTCGAAAGGGGAATTGTTTATGTTGCGGAGTATGGGGGCGATGGTTGGGCTGGCTTTGTTGTAGATGCGATGTAGACAGGGGTCAGAGGGGGATCCGGAGGGGATGGAGTTCATGGTTTTTTCAGTTTCTTCGTGTGGTGGGGCCCAGGTGGTGAGTGTGGTGGAGGGGTCATGAATGGGGGTTGGGTTGGGTGAGTGAGGGGTGTGTGCGGTGGGTGTGTGTGGTATGGAGCTGTTGTGGATGTCCAGGATTTTGTGGTGGAAGTGGTTGGAGAGGGTGTCACATAGGGGCTGTGTGTGTGAGGGGTCTATGTTGCTGGCTTTGGGTTTATCAAGTTCATTAATGATGGTGAAGAGTTCTTTGCTGTATTGAGAGTTGTTGTCAAGGCGTGTCTTGTAGTGATCTCTTTTGGCGGTGCGTATGAGTTGGTGATGGGTGCAAATGGTGGTTTTGAGGGTGGAGAAGTTGTTTGCGGAGGGTTCTAGTCGCCATATTTTCTCCGCTTGGCGGCATTTGCGCTTGGAGTCTTGGAGTTCGGTGGTGAACCATGGGGCGTTCTTGATGTTGCGGGTGGCGATGTGTTTTCTGAGGGGGGCTAGTGTGTCTGCACAGGTGGTGATCCATTTGGAGAGGTTGTGTGCTCCTGTGTTGGGGTCATTGGCATTGGGGGGGGTTGTGAGCCAGTTGGGAGTTTAGTCGTTCTGTGGGGATCTTGTCCCACATGCAGTAGGGTGTGGTGTGTTGATGGTGGTGTGTGGGGGGTTTGGTGAAGGAGAAGCGGAAGCAGTGGTGGTCAGTCCAGAGGAGTTTGGTGGTGTGGGTGTAGTCTATGTGTTGGCTTGATGTGAAAATTGCATCAAGCGTGTGTCCTGCTGAGTGGGTGGGTGCGGTGACCAGTTGTTTGAGTCCGAGGTTGGTGAGGTTGTCTATGAGGGAGGTAGAGTTGTGGTCTTGTAGGTTTTCCAAGTGAAAGTTGAAATCACTGAGGAGGATTTAGTCTGTGGAGGTGAGGACATGCGAGCTGATGGTGTCGGCGATGGTGTCCCAGAAGGCGGGTGTGGTCCTGGTGGTCTGTAGATTAATGTACCACTGAGGGTGGAGTTGTTGCTAATGTAGATCAGGAAGTGCATGTGTTCTGTGTTGTCAATAGTGTCTTGGGAGCTGGTGGTGACTTTGATGGTGTCCCTGTGTAGGATGGCGATGCCACCACCTGGCCTGTTGAGGCGGTCTTTGCGTTGGAGTTTGTATCCCTTGGGGGTGGCGATGGCTATGTCGGGTTCTGAGGAGGGGTTTGTCCAGGTTTCCGTGAGGAAGGAGATGTGAGGTGAGTGTGATGTGATGAGGTCCCAGAGTTCTATGGCATGTTGAGGAGCAGGCAGTTGAGGTGGTTGTGGTGGGCGGTACTGGTGTGGTGCATGAGGGTGTTGTTGCAGTGTGTGTTCTGGTTGTGCGCTGGTGTGCGGTGGGGTTGGTTGGTGGGGGTGGGTGCAGAGCAGGTGAGTAATGCGTTGGAGGTGTTGTGTTTGTTGAAGGGGGGTCGCTATGGTTGGTGTGTTATATGAGGGATGTGGAGCAGGAGAAATGACAAGTGTGGCAGGTGAAGGGGCCAGGAGTGTGTGTGGGGCTGGAAGGGGTGCACGTGGGGCGGGGGCCTGGGTTGAGTGAGTGGAGGGTGAGGGTGGAGTAGGTTTGTCTGAGAGGGCCAGGGGGACTGGCGCTGGGCGCGGTCTTGGCGCAGACGAGCGCAGACCGGCTTGCCTTTGGCACACCTTCGGCGTGTCCGCTGCGCCGCCGCGCCACAGCTGCCATAAAAGGAGGGGAGGGTGGGAGTGGCAGCTGGGAGGAGGGAGGGCTGGTCGAATGGGAAGGCTGGGGGGGTGGGGCCGCAGGGGAAGGCAGCGGCAGGAAAAAGGCTCAAGGAAAATACAGTGAGGAGGAGGGGGAGGCAGGAGGGGCCGCAGGGGACGGCTGCGGCGGGGAAAAAGTCTCAAGGAAAAGACATTGAGGAGGAGGGAGAGGCGGGAGGGGCCGCAGGGGAAGGCAGCGGCTGGAAAAAGGCTCAAGGAAAAGACAGTGAGGAGGAGGGGGAGGCGGGAGGGACCGCAGGGGAAGGCAGCAGCGGGGAAAAAGGCTCAAGGAAAAGACGGTGAGGGGGTGGCGCAGGCAGCGGAGCGGGGAACAACCTGCCTGTAGAAGCAGGGTCAAGGGTTGCTCCTCGTTACCTCGCCGTGGTTGCCATAAAAGGAGGGGAGGGTGGGGGTGGGGGTGGGAGTGGCAGCTGGGAGGAGGGAGGGCTGGTCGAATGGGAAGGCGGGGGTGGGGCCGCAGGGGAAGGCAGCAGTGGGAAAAAGGCTCAAGGGAAAGACGGTGAGGAGGAGGGGGGAGGCAGGAGGGGCCGCAGGGGAAGGCAGCGGTGGGGAAAAAGGCTCAAGGAAAAGACGATGAGGAGGAAGGGGGAGGCAGGAGGGGCTGCAGGGGAAGGCAGCTGCGGGAAAAAGGCTCAAGGAAAAGACGGTGAAGAGGAGGGGAGGCGGGAGGGGCCGCAGGGGAAGACAGCGGCGGGGAAAAAGGCTCAAGGAAAAGATGGTGAGGAGGAGGGGGGCCGCAGGGGAAGGCAGCGCCAGGAAAAAGTCTCAAGGAAAAGACTGTGAGGAGGAGGGGGGAGGTGGGAGGGGCCGCAGGGGAAGGCAGCGGTGGGAAAAAGGCTCAAGGAAAAGACGGCGAGGAGGAGCGGGGAGGCGGGAGGGGCCGCAGGGGAAGGCAGCAGTGGGGAAAAAGGCTCAAGGAAAAGACGGTGAGGGGGTGGCGCGGGCGGCGGAGCGGGGAGCGACCTGCCTGCAGAAGCAGGGTCAAGGGTTACTACATAATTGGCGACTAGGGACTCTGTGCAGGGGGCACAGAAGACTTTATAACTCCAAACCCCTGGATGAATCATTAAATTGTGAAAAGAAAAAAAAGGAGAAAGAAGAAAAGAGAAGAGACGTGGGAACAGTGAGTTAATGAGCTTCTCTGTATTAATGGATTTAACAGGCACTCATTGTTAAACTTCTTAATGTGCAGGATCATATTTCTTTTAAAGAAAAAACAAATGTTTTCATTGTAACAAGCTCAATTGGGACATATTTGACTTCGAGTATTGAGTTTGCCTGGATTACGTGTTATTTCAGTGTTGCTACGTAATGAACTTAGTAGAATATTATATGATATGGCATAAGTGTTATTTATTTTAGAAAATCTCCAGCGCATGTTAACTGCTGCATTGCCGTGTCACACGCGCCGGCATATTGAAAAATAAAGAAAGAGAGTGTTCGGCAAACGCAGCACGTGCACACAGCACACGCACCGGCATATTGAGAAATACAGAAGAAGAACATTTGACATGCGCAGCACACGTACACAACACACGGCAGTGCGTGCAGCACACACGTGCCGGCAGAGAAAGTAAATTCACGTATCATTCAAAATTGAGAAATACCTCTGTGTGTGCTGATACAGGCCTCTCAACAAGCTGATTCTTCGTGTAGTGTTGCTTCCTTCCTTCCTTCCAGTGACTTCTCACCTAGATCTGCAACCATTGAAATCCGATCAAAACAAAAGAAGGACTAATGTTAAGCACTGACCAGAATAGAAAAAAAAAAGAGACTACTGCATAGTAGAAGAAGATTTTTTTTTCTCACGGAACATTAAAGAAGACTATAATTAGTTATTTTAGATTGTTATTTTAGATAGTTATTTGAGATTGTTATTTTAGCTTGTTATTTTAGATTGTTAATTTAAGTTGTTATTTCTGCACCACCTTGTTTCTTACATTTACCTGGTGACCCACTGATTATGTAGAAGAGGTGGAAAAACATATTTGCAACATATTTATTAGCTATAGGTGGAGACAAATATAGTCCTATCAGAAAACAAGCGATTTTGCTACATCATTTGGGAACATAGGGAAGAAGAATATCGAATGACTTACCTGAAATATCCTTGGGTATGGGAGAAGGACAGCCTACGAATGTGTATGAAATATCTTTACAAATGTTAGAGAAACATTTTACTCCAAAAATAAGTACAGTATTCGAACGACATACGTTTTTCTCTAGCATACAGGTCCAGGCTGAGGATGTATTGACTTATGTCACAGCTTTGAGAGAATTGGCAGTGACATGTGATTTTTGTGATCTGAATGACTCTTTAATACGTGATCAAATTGTATGTTGCACAAATAATAAGAAAGTGAAAGAGAAGTTATTATCCACTGACCCCACACTAGAAGAATCTATACAAATAGCAAGAAGTATGGAACATACTGACGCATGGATAAAAGAGACTGAGATAAATAAAAGTTATAAGAGAGATTTCAACAAGGAAACCACTGTTGAGGTGAAAGAACTTAGATCCAAAAAAGAAGAGAAGTTTGTTGAAAATGCTGGAGTAAAAGCCATGGAGAAGAAGAAAATAAATATTATATGCTATAGATGTGGGTCTCCAGGGCACATAGCTTCAAGTTCAATGTGTGCGGCACGAACCCTGATGTGTAGGTTGTGTGGAAGAAGAGGTAATTTGGCTAAAGTTTGTAGGTCAAAGAGAAAAATGCTAAGTAACAGGGTCAAATCTGTGGATGATTTAAAAGAAGACCACGAGGAAATAGTACTAACCATTATTGACACTGAGAAATAAAATCAGCAAAATGTGGTGGCTGTAAGTAATAGAAACTTGAAAAGAGAAAGTTCAGGTAAACTGGAGAAACCTCATTGTAATGTAACACTGAAGTCTACAATTGTAAAGGTATTTGTAGATTCCGGTAGTTTATTTACTCTGATATCCAAAGAAATATACGAAAATGTTTTGAAAGAAAAAATTGAAGATCTACAGAAAGCTGATGTGAAAGCAGTTGGATATGGAGGAAAAATAATTGACATATTAGGAGTGCGATGGATGGATATTTCGTTAAAAAATAATGGTGTACATGGGAAGGTATACATAACCAATGAAGGATCAAACCTTTTAGGGTGGCAGCATCAAAAAGATTTAAATATAGTACTTGATCCCAATGCAGCTGAACCAGTTATGATTGTGGAGCAAATTCATTATATGGAGAATCAAGGAACAGATATGGGATGGTGTGAAAAATTGATGGATAAATTTCCAAAGGGCTTCACTGATAAATTGGATAAACTAAAGGGATTTACACACCGCAGAATTTTAATGGAAAATGCAGTCCTGGTGGTACACAAAATGAGACCTGAACCATTTCTGATGAGAGAACCACTCCAACAGGAACTAAGCAGGTTGTTGGAAGAAAAGATAATTTAACCAATTGAGTCTTCTGAATGGTTGGAGCCTGTAGTCGTGGCACCTAAGAAAGGAAATAAAATGTGTTTATGTATTGACTTGAGAGACCTTAATAGAAACATTTGGGTGAATAGGCAACCTTTGCCTAATATTACAGAAATGTTGAGCATGATGGGTGGTGGCAGGATATTTAGTGTATTGGACATGTTTGCAGCCTACCATCAAGTTAATCTGCTTCTTGAATCACGTCCTTTGACTTCTTTTGTAATGCCCTTGGGTGCATACCGTTATTGTAGGATGCCTTTAGGACCAGCGTCAGGATCAGCGGTGTTTCAGCAGATAACGCAGAATATTTTTAGAGGGCTGGATAATGTGTTCTGTTTTCAAGATGATATAATAGTGGTGGGAAAGTAATTAAATGATCATGATGAGTTATTAGAGAGAGTATTAGAAAGAAATGAAAATCATGGATTGACTGTAAAGAAAGAGAAGTGTCAATTGAGGAAGGATCGAGTGAATTATTTGGGGCATGAGATATGTGCTGAAGGAATAAAACCCAAGAAAAGCATAGTGAGAACAATTAGCGAAGCTCCAAGCCCATGCAACAAAGACCAACTAAGATCATTTCTGGGGTTGGCAGAATACTGCTCAAAATTTGTACACAATTTTGCGGATGTTGTATAACCTATGAGAGTAATGTTAAAGAAAGGAGCAGTGTTTGAATGGGAAGCTGAATGTGAAATGGCATTTACTAAAACTAAGCATTCAATTGCCAGTGCCCCCACATTGGTGCATTTTGATGTTAGAAGAAAAACAATTGTGATGACTGATGCCTTCAGTGTGGGACTTGGTGTGGTATTGATTCAGATGGTGGATAATGAGGAGAGAATCATTGGATTTGCATCCCAATAGTTGCAGGGAGTTGAGTGATCATACTCTGCCATTGAGAAAGAAGCATTGGCTTGTTTTTGGGATGTAAATCACTAAAAGTATTATTTGTGGGGATTACTTTTTGTGCTTCGCACTGACCATAAACCATTATTGCAGGTTTCCAAATGTGGACGAGATTTAGAAGGAAGTATGACACCTCGTATTTCCAGATGGTTGGTAACTGTTATAGATTTCAATTTTGTTGAAAAATGTGTAAGAGGTAAGAGGAATATAGTGGCTGATTACTTATCGCACATGCCTATTGATGAAAATTTGGATGAGATGTGTGAAACGGAATTACAGACATTCTCAATAGACGGAGAACTGGCTTTAGGACAGGAGGAAAGAGAAGATGCTATGATAGAAGATAAGAAATATGGCGAATTGAAAAGATTCATAAGTAGTTCAGAACAAGAAACAGGTGCTTTGAATGAAAGTTTGAAACAGTATATACAAGTAAAGGATGAATTGATTGTTGGAGAGAAGGTGATAAGACATGATAGGATTGTTCCTCCTATGAAGTTGAGGAGAAGGTTGATAAAAATTGTGCCAAAAGACACCTAGGAAGAAGTCTGACTAAGAGGAGATTGCAACAGCTTTATTGATGGCCTGGGATGGATAAGGATGTAGAGAAAATTGTGAATGAATGTCAGGCATGTGCAAACAGTGGCAAAGCAAAAATGATCAGAAAACCACCTCTAGGATGCGTGTCATTTCCAGCAGGACCATGCGAAAAGCTAGCTTTAGACTTTTTGGGTCCAGTGGATAAACTACTTAGGAGGGATCCTTTTCTCATGGTCCTTGTGGATTATCATAGTAAATGGTTTGTGATTAAGACTGTGGAGCAGATTACAACTAACAATATCATAGAATTTCTTAGAGAAGTATTTTTGGAGAAGGGAATACCTATGGTCTTGGTTACAGATAATGGACTGCAGCTAATTTCTGTAGCTATGACAGACTTTCTTACTGGATTGAGAATTA
Organism: Pleurodeles waltl; assembly: GCF_031143425.1. Classification (NCBI taxonomy): domain Eukaryota; kingdom Metazoa; phylum Chordata; class Amphibia; order Caudata; family Salamandridae; genus Pleurodeles; species Pleurodeles waltl. Next base: position 755,135,226 of record NC_090436.1, read on the forward strand.
AACATGAGAGAGTGGCACTATTTTGACCACAAGCAAATGGTTTATTGGAGAGGATGAACCGAACTATTATGGAGAACAGTCAACTTTCTTTAGCCAATGGATTCAAGTGGAAGGAAGAGTTGAACAAGATGTTGTAGGCACATAGAGTAACTCATCATTCAGTGACAGGGGTGTCGCCTTTTATTGCTCTCAAGGGAAGGGAACCAGCAACAAAGGAATCTCCTTGGTGGTTGCATGAGAAGAAACAGGTGTGGGTTGATCATGAAAACATGAAAGTGAGAGTATTGGGTTTACAGCAGCAAAACAAATTGTGTTATGATAGCAGGAAGAGAGTGAAGAACATTGGTGTGAAAAGGGGTGATTGGGTGGCAGTGAAAAAATGTGGTATTGTAAAGAAAGGTGAGAGCAAGTTTTTTTAAACCACAGAAGGTAGTAAAAGTAATGAATTTGCTGATTAAATTGGGTGATGGTAAATAATAGAGTGTAGGAAATTTGTGTAAGGTTAAGTAATGTAGGAGTTTGTTTAATGTAGATAATTAATAGCTTCATCAAGGAAATTGTGTAATGTATGTAGTTTATACTCGTCTTGTGTTTATGTTGTTTTATGCTTAACTTTAATTGAGTTTGCAAGTAGGTAGAGTTATTAGAATATGTGAGGGGGAAGATGTGTAGAGATATGCTTGTAAGAGAAGAATGGAATGTGAATGGAATCTACATTCTTTAAGGCTATTTGGAAGGTTGGTGGACAGAATGCTGGAGACTGGGGAATGAAGATGAAGCTGGGAGTTATTGATGTTGTACAAGAAGAAACATTTCTGAGACAAAGGAATTCTCAACTCCTACCAGCTTGCATAGTTACTACACTGATACCATTGCTTATGTGCATGTGTTGGTAGACATTTTCCACATACATGTTACCAAATGTGCACTGGGAGTGTACATATTTGATCTAACACAAAATTGTGGGTCTACCACATTGTCATGTCTGATTTGCAAATGTACATTTAACAACAACACATTAGATATGATGGGCTATGTCCAATACATGTTCATGTATGTGATACCCATCACAAATCGTACTCAGGGGATGCAGTGGACTATGGCTGGGTCGATTTCACGTAACCCATGTCAATGCGAGAGCATGTGTGTCCACATTGTGGTGTGTTGTCTGGTTCAGAGTTCATGATGCTATGCTACAAGTGTAACATATGGTTCCCCATGTATCTATGATGCAGGAGATGGTGCACTCACATGTGTCAATGAAGATTGGTATGTGTGGAAGGCATGTGAAGTGTAATATGTGTAAAGAATGCTAACGCGGTGTATTAATGGGAAATTAGACCTCACAAATCTATCTTCCTGCATGGACACATGTTGGACATGTTTTAATGGCTGTGTAGTCATATTAGTGCCACCTATGTTTCTGTATATGGGAACACATCTAAAGGATGTACGATTGTGAGATACATTTTCATTAGTGGAAAGTAGACTTTTGTGTATTCTCCAATACATAATACCAGGCCTGTACCATTGAAGTGGTACGTGTGCTGAGAAATCAGACATATGTGTGCAAGGCTCAAACTAGGTACATACAATCAACCACAACATGTTTGTTATGACTGTTACATACAATGGCATACAACCGTGTAGCAGGGTTTCAGTCAGGCAATGATGGCACCCTAGTCATCATTGCTCCTGGGGGACTTTGTGTGCCCACACATACCCATGGTTGCATGTTTTGACACAGGTTTACAGTGCTCCACTCAGCTCAGTCCACTGTGCACATGCATCAGGCCTCTGACTGTGTCGAGAGTCAATGTAGTCTCAGCAGAGGAGTTAGGGGATGTTGGGGGGGATTTACCCTCATCATGATAGCTCTTCAGCAGCACAATGCGCAGTCCCCTGCAGACAGACACCTGCACAAATGTGATCCTATGTCCTAGGATTTTCCATTTCCTTTGGGGTACTTGATGTCAGGCTTGCCCTATCATATATGGGGGACTGGTTGCTTGTACGTGTAGGACATGTCTCATCATTTGGTATGGTCTGAAACAAATGGTTATTCATTGTTTGTATTTTTCATATACAGTTTGGGTAGGGCATGTATCTCTAGTGTAACTTGTTTATGATTTCCGACCCAGGGGATAGATGATGTCATCTGTGACTGTCTTCTGTCAGAATTGTATGCGGCGGGCGACTACATCTTTGTGTTGCAAACATGAATGGGTTATGTAGTGACCTAGACATTCTCTGTGAACATGTCGGGCGATCACATGGTAACATTGTTGTGTTGCACAGTCAGTATTGGCCTATGTATGTACCTTCTCCAACATTAACAGCATATCTTGTTTAGAACTGATTTGGTCCTACATTGCTGCCATTCATTAGGCTCCTTACACTTTGTACACACCTTCAACTGCAACTTTGTCCGGACATATATGGACAGGATGCTACGTGTGACTTGTGTGATTTGAAGATGTACACATCTTCTACTACTGGCTATGTTATAGTTTGCCTCCCATTTCCAGGCTTTACGAGATTACATGACTTCCATACACACATGACAGTACACCAGCCACATCACTTGTGTAGTATCCAAGTGAACTACCCATTTTGTATCTCTGAGTGTCAGAGGGAGTCTCTCAGCTGTTCTTTCACATTCTTTGGTGTACGTGGGCATGCACTCACATCTGCATTCCACAACCTATGTCACTGTCACCATGACTGTATCTTGTTAGTGTGTGAAATTATCTCAGCTATAAATTTATGATTTGTCACATCCAGCATATCTGTCTCCTTTTTCACCCATACAATTTAGGATGGGTGTGTGACATGTTTGCACATTGCTAGATTTATATACACTTTCCAAACCATATTGGCATGTGAGAGACCTAGACATTTTAGAGTATTGGTCCCAGTGGGTCACTTTCTCTTGGTCAGGCATGTGAGTGTCAATGACAGGTCTGTTTTCATATGTGGTGTGTGATGGTTTCATACAGACTATACTGGGTTACCTTGCTAACACATATCAACCATTGTAGGTAATTGCAAACCCTTTACTACCTAGGCCATACATCGGTACATCAGACTTCAGATGTATTTCCAAATTAGCTGCAGGCATAGGTCAAGACAGCACAGCTGCACAGCTGTGTGACGTGTGTTACAATGTACATAGGAAGTGCTACAGACTCTGCCTACATTTCACCCACACATTCATGTGGGGGTGCATTTTCCTATTTTATTGATCATTCCTGGCTATGGGGCATATGTGGAGAGTGGATCAGCACCCACTGCTACTTCACTTCACCCTTAGCATACTCCACAGCCAACATGTGTGTGCCATATTTGAGGTACAGCACACCATGTGGCAGGGTTAGGACCTATGGCGCTCACGGTATACAACGCCATTGATATACGGTTAGGCTCAATTTTATGTCCCTAACCCTGAATAGTCCATGAAGGTCCATTGATACCAATAGTGTTCCCCCTTGTGACATGTGGTCAGTGCTGGTGTTACAGCTACCTGCCTGAGATGTGACACCGTTTAGTTCCTTATTTTCAAATACACCATTTGTAAACAGCCCCTAACGTATGTGCGCCACACCCCTTGCATACAACTTGCCTGGTGTAGCCATGATGTGGTTAAAGGGATAGGATTTTACACTGTGCCTACTTAATGCAACTTTGTTTCTCTAGTGCTTGCATTTAGGCCTTTGAGAGCCACTTGACCGTGAGTTATATGACACTGATGTGTGGCATGGAGGCGCTAGACCCTCTTACATCACAACCTATGTTCCAACAGTCTTTGTAACTTTTGTGTTTTTTCCTGCTCTCTGAGGTATGAGCAACGTTTTTAAATGGTGTATGTGGTAGAGAATGAGTACACCATGGACAAGCTGGTGCAAAGTGATTTGATGGTGGTATATACAAGGTGATATTAGTTGTACAGTGTCTAGGTGTAGACGTTCTGTACAATTTTTTGCCTCCTGCGAACTCCAGCAGCAGTGTTTTATTGCTCTCCCTCCACCTATGCTGCACCATTGTCATCATCCTCCTCATTGGGGACACCTACCAGTTCATCCCAGGGAACATGAGTCCAAATACATATGTTATGAAAGACTGCTCTTCCACCGTTGTCAGATTGCCAAGAGGAGTCATCACCCATGACTGGATGCCGTAACCTTGGTCTGCTACAAAGGAACCAGAGAACATGTGTCGGTCATACATATTTGTGGTTTTGTATGTGCCAAGGCAAATGCTAGTTTAAGGTGGAGAGGTAACTCAGACTGGCATCTGGTATAATGTATGTTCCTGTTTTGTTGAATGGTTGCATCAGTGTGTGGTGGTGGACATTACTATCATGGGTTGTGGCTCAGGGACCTGGTGATTGTCAATTTTAATCTGGACTGACAGTTTGACCATGCAAAATATGTGTTGTGTTGCTCATATCTGAGGATGTGTCCTAATGTTAGTGGAACCTACCATGTCCTTGCACCACAATATTGTCATTTATATTAACACTATGGTAGCCCTAGAAAGCCAAACTCATGCCTCCATGTTACCATGTGGCACTACGCATGCAGTGTGACACTTAGTGACCCTCAGTGGCAGGTTATGCCTGTGCCACCCATCATGTGTACAAGGGTGAGATTCACACAATAGAAGGAGTATCACAATTGGTGCAGAGGAATCTACAAGGTTCCTAGACATGATTTCTCACAGACACTTTCAACACATGCACAGAGCAGGCGTTAGGAGGGGGCACACCATAGTTTTAAATGAGTCCTCATGTACCATGCATGAAAGGGTCAGGTATGTTCTCAATACTCCAAAAGAGTCCTACTATGGCATCCATTATCTTGACATTATTGAAACTACTCTGCACTATGGTGCGACAATTATTGTATACGGTGTACACATGGTGGCATTAGTGGGGTGCTAAGGGGTGCAAGAAAAGTGGCACTGGACTAGGTGCTGCACCACTTTACATAAATTTGCCCCATAGACTTTCATGGCTGGTGATTTTGTATTCCTATGTGTGAGGCACAATGCACCAAACAGTTGAAGGTGAACGCAGTGGCTACGTCTGGTATGTTTAGGTGATATGTAGTTGGTGATGGCAACACTTGGATAGCATCTCATATTGGTGCTGTCAGAAGCTTCCACACCGTGACAAATGTGGCACTGTGCCTATATGTGACTTTCTTTACATTGACATGGCCAACGTCCTTCACATAGCTGAGCTATTTGTTGTTAGGTGTTATGTGTGTGGGATCTCTATTTAGTTGTCAAACAGTGGACACTTGCAGTTGTTTGGGCCCAGCTTCTGTATGCAAAGAGGACATAGCTCCACCTGTACTTCACATAGTGTGCCAGTCAGTCTGTGTTATGTACATATGGGTGTGTGTGTTTTTGTGTGATGCACAATGAATGAGGTGTAGTGTGGCATATGTGTTGTTGTCTGTACATCTGTGTTCCCTTGTCCATGTGTGCTTACTGTGGCGTATGTATTGTTTGTCCTACAAGATTGGTGTGTTGTCTGTGTAATGATTGGTATGGTGACTTACCTACAAGTAGCCAATTGCCATATTGCCCATCCAGGAAAAATGCTCGTTGATGGTGGTCTGCCGGAATATGTAGGCATCATGAACGCTCCCAGGATATTTGGCTAGGATGATTGTGAAGAGCCCACAGTGGTCCACAATGGCCTGCACGTTTATAGAATGGGTGTATTTGCGGTCCCTGTAGATGTGTTCCATTGCAGGAGGTGGCAATAGTTGGACATGGGTGCAACCCGTTGCACCCAGCACTTGCGGGAGCTCAGAAATTTGTTAGAAACCTTGCTTGGTCTCCTGCTGCGGTTGCTGGGGAATGCAGATGTGCTGGGAGATACCACCCACTTGTGCACCCTTTGTCTGAAATGAACCTGATGTCAGAATATGGAGGACAGCCAGGAGTTTGGTTATAGAGGAAATAGTTGTTGGAGTTCCCACCCTTGCTGTGATTTCTGGTGCAATTTAGTGCAGCAGGCACACAATGGAGTCCCGCTTCAGAGGGTAGATTCTGATAACATCTTGTCCACTGAGCGCAAGGATGGTTGTGCACTCTTTGAATATCGCCTCCTGCCTTCTGTGCTGGCTTTATGGCTGCTGTGGTGGTGAAAAGGCACCTGGCGTCGCAAAGCCAGGTTGTGCAACATACAGCATGCCACGATGATCTGGCACACCTTCTTTGGTGAGTAGTATAGGGAGCGACCTGTTAGATGGAGGCACCAGAATCTGGCCTTCAGGAGGCCGAAAGTCCGCTCAGTAATACGCCTAGTTCACCCATGTGTCTCATTGTAGCGCTGCCCTTGTCCTGGCATTCCTCACTGGGGTCAGAAGCCATGAGAGGCTGGGGTAACCAGAGTCACCTGCAAATGTCGATGGATATCTCTTAAACACACACCAACCCTTAGGGACTACCCCATACCCAGACACCTATTCATACTGTGTGGGGACCTTGGGCTCACCTATTAGCCACACCCGGTGCCTCTGGAGTTGGCCCATCACATAAGGGATGGTGCTATTCCTCAAAATGTAAGCGTCATGCACAGAGCCAGGATACTTGGCATTCACATGAGAGATGTACTGGTTTGCCAAACACACTATCTGCACATTCATTGAATGGTAGCTTTTTTGATTTCTGTACACCTGTTCATTCCTGCGGGGGGGCCAAATGCCACATGTGTACCATCAATGGCACCAATGATGTTGGGGATATATCCCAGGGCATAGAAGTCAGCTTTCACTGTGGCCAAATCCTCCACCTGGGGGAAAACGATGTAGCTGCACATGTGTTTCAGCAGGGCAGATAACACTCTGGGCAACACGTTAGAGAACATTGGCTGAGACATCCTTGATGCCATGGTCACTGTTGTTTGAAAGGAACCACTTGCCAGGAAATGAAACACTGCAAGGACCTGCACTAGAAGGGGGATACCTATGGGATGGCGGATAGCTGGTCTGGCTCCAATTGGGCACACAGTTCTTGGATTGTGTAACAATCAAGTCTGTAGGTGATAATGATGTGTCTGTCTTCCATTGTTGACAGGTCCACTGGAGGATGACGCCATCTCATCATCTGCCCCATCGGATGTGCCCTATGGAGGAGAATGGTGAGCAGAAGGTCATGAACCATATAGGTTGCACAAGTGTTTTTGCCACTAATGCGAGTAAATCCGTGCGTGGTGTTATCTGTCTGTATTTCTGCCCAAATGTGCTGTGACACAGTTAGGTTCCATGCCATGTGCCACCCTGAAATGGCAGCTGCCTGACCTGTAAGGAGGGACAAGGAGAAATTAGGTAACTGTGCTGGCGTTGTACAGCATCGCGGTAGGCGGTCAAAGGCTGCCGCGCAATTCAGCATGGGTTATCATTGAGCCCTATGAGTTCCAGGAGCCAATGACGATGTACGCCGGTGGTGACGGTACGCACCGCCATGGACGTGACTGCCATTTTCTATCTGCTCACTCACTTGATACCTGACCTTCAACAGGAGAGGACCTACGCTGCAAGTGCTGCTGTGACCTGTGTCTGGAAGCGACAATGGCTTAAGTGTCTGGGGAAAGGGCCCCTGCCTTCACTGCGGAGGAGTTGGAGAGACTAGTGGATGGGGTCCTCCCCCAGTACACACTACTCTACGGTCCTCCAGACAAACAGGTGAGTACACTGTGAGCATGATGCGTGGGACATGAATGTATGGAGTGGTGTGGATGGAAGATACATGTTGGGTTGGGGACTGAGGCCTGCATGAGAGGATGGTGAGTGTATGTGTGTCAGGGAATGGGTGGGAAGTGGTGGGCAATGAGTATGAAGAACCGGACAGGGGAGTAATTTCCTATCATCCAATACCTTTCCTCTAGGTCAGAGCCCACCAGAAGAAGGATATTTGGCGTGCCATCGCCAAGGAAGAGCGGACCCTGGGGGTCTATCATAGATGGAGCACCCACTGCCGCAAGAGATGGGAGGACCTGCACCGCTGGAGCGAGAAGACGGCTGAGGCCCAGCTGGGGATGGCCTCCCAACGTGGAAGGGTGCCCATCGCACCATGACCCCCTGATGTTCTGGATCCTGGCGGTGGTATATCCGGAGTTGGATGGGCACTTGAGGGCATCACAGCAGCCACAAGGGGTGAGTACAGTCTCATTCAGCTGACTCTGCGTGCTTTACGAGGTTTCTGGGTGGGGAATGTGGGCTGTGGGTTCCCCTAGGCCAGGGTGAACTTGGTAGGGTAGGTCCCTTGTTAGGCAGGCTATGTGGCACTCCAACCCCAATAGGGGTAGAGGCCATCTACAACTAGTCAGCCTCCTGTGGGTTCCAGGAGTGCAGCAAATGGGGTTAGTCATAGTCCCCCATGGGCAGGTGTTTTTCCTACTAACTGCTAGTGCATGGCCTAGTGCATAGGGCTGCTCCCTGTGTGCTGTTTCTGCCAACAGTAGTGGTTTTGCTGGCATTGACCATGTGTCTCCTCTGTCTTCGCCCCCCCATCTTGTTTTGTCACCCTGTCCTTGTGTGCATTAGCATCATCTGGCGGAGGAGCAGAGGTACCAGAGACGGAGGGAGCTGCATCACACATGGCCCTGGAGGGTCAATCAACAGAGTCTGAAGCCACCAGTGGGACGGAGGGCGAGGGGAGCTCCACGACGGGGACAGGAGGGGACACCAGTGACAGCGACTCCTCCTCTGATGGGAGCTCCCTTGCGGTGGTCGGCAACTCTGTGCCCACAGCAACAACAGGTATAGCTGCCAACCCCCTACCAGCACCGCCCTCCCAGCAGCCCCTCAGCATGATTCCCGTGCCCGCTCACCCAGGAGGGTGGCCATCTCCTTCACCCCAGGAACCTCAGGCCCTTCCCCTGCCAGCCCTGCTACCTTCAGTGAGGAGGCTATTGACCTCCTGAGATCCCTCACTGTTGGGCAGTCAACCATTTTGAATGCCATCCAGGGTGTAGAGAGGCATTTGCAATAGACAAATGCATACCTGGAGGGCATTCATTCTGGGGTGGCGGCCCAACAGAGAGCATTTCAGGCTCTGGCCTCAGCACTGATGGCAGCCGTTGTCCCTGTGTCCAGCCTCCCTCTCCAACTTCCACTACCCAAACCCAATCCCCTCTACCTCAGCCTATCCCAAGCACACAATCAGACTAGCATGCACACACATCAACACACAAAAGTGGCTCAGGCAAACATAAGCACCACACATCCCACAGGCACTCATACAAGCACCATACCCATGCAGACACACCAACATCCACTGCCTCCACTGTGTCCCCCTCCTCCACATCTTCCACCTCCCTCCCAGTCTCGTCTCCACTCACACCTGCATGCACTACATCCTGAGCCACTACCTCCATCACCAGCATGCCCATCACTACACACCGCTCATGTTCAATCACCACCCCCACTACCATTCACACGTCCCCTGTGTCCTCTCCCATTGTGTCTGTGAGCCCTCATCTCAAAGTACACAAACGCCGGCACACACCCATAAAATAGCCCCAGTGCATCAAGGTAAATGCAGTCATTTGATTTCAAGATAGAGACATTTTTCAAAAAGTCTTCCTTACATTGATGGTGACCATTAATTGATACCTGATCATCTCATCCGTTTTTTTGTACCAAAACTGCAGTATTTGGAGAGACTTTGCAGGGCTGCCAAAAACTCATAAAAGCTTTTGCTGTCTCTTTGTCTCCTGGTATAGAAGTGATAACTTTCTGGAGTCATACTTATGTTAGGTTTAAATCTAAGCTCCAATCTCAACATAGCTTCTTCAAGCTCATCAAAATCCTCATCTTCCTCCTGTGATTTCACCTTTGGTAGGGATCTGAAGATTTGTTGGCCTTCAGAGCCGAGCTAATGAAGTAAAATGCATGGCTATGGCTGTGAGGTAAGTAACAAACTCACCTTTGCACCCTTTTAATTTAACAGGCGGATCTCCCTATGCCTTTAGAAACATATGGGTGGGTCAAACTGCATATCAATCTGTAGTAACTTGAATAGTTCAAATAATGTATCTGCAGTAGCTGTGTAAGTGCACAAGTATGCAGAGTAACACTCCTTTCCAAATGTATATGGGCTACTAGTCCAAACAGTTTGTGGAAGGAATAATTGCCCAAAATCACCATCTAATGCACTCTGAGTAGTGGACTTTATGTTTCTTAAAGACCCCTTTGCATGCTATCATAATTTAAGTGGGAAACAAGGCAGGTGCAATTTTAGTGTAGTCACTTGCTTAAACAATCATCTTTCTGTGGAGAATAAATGCCAATTCTAGGATAGCCACTTCTGTGTTGGAATACGCAGTCTCACAGGGAAATGCAGGAAACAAAATTGCGGACCTCGCATGAAAATGAGACTCGAACTGCTGCTATAGTGAGGAGTAAGGTGTCCCCCAAAGAGCGAGGCCTGCCCAGTCAAAATTGGCTTCAGGCAAGGAAGAGTCTCCTACCTTGGGAACCACGGCTCCTCTTCTTGGCAAGGGTGGAGCCAAAGATGAAAAGCAGCTTCCACAATGCACTTTGCTGCTGTCTGGATCCCAATCGGATCTCGGCGGCTGTTCCAGACAAGCTGAGGATGACAGCGGCACTGCCATCAGCAGAGGTAGTTATAGGTTACTGAATCCCATCCATCTTCACCAAATTTTGTTGTAGTCTTCAATAAAGATGAAATGGTAGGCTTGTATGAGAGATGACGTATTTATTTTGCTCAGTGCTGGTCAGCATCAATAATACAACTGACAACAGAGCTTTACTGAGAATCCTCAGAATGAACATTCTATGAGGAACCAAGCCAGCACAAGTAGGGGGAGGAGGGTAGCAGAGTAACACTGGGGATAATCATGTAAATAATTATTTATTGAATTTATAAAATCACACATCACGTTTAATTCACTTGACATTATAACATTTACCAAGGTGCTAGCTAACTAGTGCCCAAAATCCACAGCTGCCCACTTTGCTAAAAAGTGTCAGTTTTGAGTGGGAAAATGTGATGTATACATGTTGTGTTTTGGCCTGCATCTTGACATAGGCACTAGGCCTAGCCACAGAAGCGATGTACCATTTTCATCAAACAACATGTGAGAGCATGGAATAGTAGAACATTTTATTATTACCAATTGGATTTCACTGCATTGGGGCCTTTCAAATGTAAGCCAGTGTGTAAGAAAGAAGACATTTTAAAAAGATACCTTCTAAATCATATGCTAGTAAGGGTACCCACAAATTCAGAGATTTCGAAATAAACACTGCTCCTAAACTCCATATCTTGCACCCATTTCAGAAATACATAGGTTTTCTTGATACACATTTTTCACTCTAAAGAAAAAGAGGTACACTGTTCCAATCAAGAAATAATAGGAGGGAGACCTAATTCAACAGGAGCGAGAACCCTCAGCATCACACTGGATGACTGGCTTCATCATTGGGAAAGCTCCTCGTTAGGCCGGTACTGCAATGCCTAACGGGCTCCCCAAGGGGGGCTCTTAACCGTATTGCTCTAATAGTAGCAGGTGGAATCAGATCATACAGATGGAGTACCTAAATTCAAGTACCCGAGCAACAATGGAGAGAGTGAAATACTAAAATTGGTTATCCATCAAATAATATTAATTATAAATGTAATCAGTGCTAATAAGATGGAGACCAAGATTAAAAACGGAGTGAGAGTCAAAAGGTGAGTGATAATGCTCACGTACTCTCAACATTTACACAAGAGGATTAAATCAATTATGGTGCCTCTAGTCATCAGGTCTACATGTTTCGCGTCTAGTGGTCCAGCTACTTTGTAGGAATCGCTACTAGGAAATCGGTATCTCTGTACATAGCACTTTGCATTTCTTAAATAGCGATTTCTATGAAGTCGCTATTTAAGTAATGCAAAATTGCATTTTAGTACATCTGGCACTAAGTCTATACTTGGTACAGAATGAAAAAACATTGTCCTTTGAAGCACAGCTTTTGGCTCTAGGTACCTTGGGTTCTTGGAGAACCTACAGACCATACATAGTCCTATGCTGAGGGGACGTAATGGTGAATTGCTTATGTAAATCAGCCATTGTGACAAAAAGTAACAGAATAAAATGTTATCACCAATGGCAGCGTTTCCCTACTCATTTTCAATATTTCTTTCACTCAATTGTTAGTTTTTTAGGGAAAACCTTGAAGGGTCTACATATATGACTCCTTGCTGAATTTGGATTTTTTTTTTACTTTTCAGAAATCTATAGCTTTCCTGGCACAGCCCTGAGTTCCACACTGGTTTCTATCACAAACTGGAAGTAGGTTGAAAGAACACAAAATAGGATAAAGGGGCTAGCTCTTTGAAAAATACCAAAACTGTGGTTAAAGTTTGTTTTTTATTTATTCAGCTCTGCACAATCCTAAAATGTGGGAAATGGTGACTTTAGCAGAGCAAACTGGTAAAAAAAATACAGCTTAAACCAGACCACCTTTTTTCTATTTTTTCTAGACACACAAAAAAAATATAGCATTCTATTTTTCCTAAAAACTCAAAATGTAGCATCATTTTGCCTATTTCTCAGTCCCCTCCAAGAGAATCCACGAACCATGGGTACCTTTAGCGTGCATAGCATGTTGGAAAAAAAATATGCAAATTTGGCATGGGTATCTTGTGTGAAAATAACTTTATGGAGCCCTAAGCGCACACTACCCCAAATAGCCAAAAAAGGACTCAGCACTGGACGGGAAAAAGACCAGCTCATAAGGGGCTAAAATGGCCTACATAACTCGCTTTGGACCACATATATAAAGGCCAACAGAGATCGCAAAATGCAATTTCCACCCCGTAGAAATCGCATTTTGAGTTTCCCCAATGGGAAATCGCAAATAGGGATTTCCTATTTGCAATTGCGTAAGTACATTTGCAAATAATTTCCTAAATGTGAAAAGGGGATTTTGGAAATGTTATTACCATTGACTGCAAATCAATGGTAACCACGTGCAAGTTTAAAAAAATGCACTTGTGCATTTTACATGTGCACCAGTTTTTCTTGGGGTGCATCAAGGGGTACTGCAGGCCCCTAGGCATCCTTGCTTTTGAATTTCCAAATGTGGAATTTCCTATTAGGAAATCGCAAATCTAGAAATGCAAATCCATTCACACCTTTGGCCGTAGGAACTAATGGCGTAGCATTTCTTAAATGGAGATTTCCTTATAGCGATTCCTGGTCTGTAGGAATTGCCATTTGGAATTTCTGTACGTTCCATTTTGCAGTTCATAAATAACGATATAATAGTCTCGCTATTTATGAATGCAAAATAGGATTTTCGTACATCTGGCTCAAAGTGATTAATCTCTGCCTTTACAGCAACCTAAAATAAACGAATTACGCACCTTAGTTAAAGAAAGAGGCAAAAAATGTAAATCTGCCCTCTTTCTAAAAGTCATAAAAACACAGACAAACGAAAAAGAGTCAGTCTCACTTGCGCTGTATTTGGAGTGCCATTGACATAAATGCACTCGTAAAACAGACGGGGCATCAGCACTTTTTGACAGATGCACCTCTATTATAATACAATGCCTTAGATTAGAAGTGAAATCTGTTAAAATTTTGAATGGACCTAAAAATCCTTTTTCGTAATAGTCTATTCTGCTGCACTTTATATTCTGTGAAGCCCTCAGGTGTTCATGTGATTAGGTCCACCTGTACAAAACCCTTAATAAAGGAAAATACAAAAAAATAACGTGCCTGATTTATTCGACACAATATTTTCCTTTTATCTTATTTAATTTACAATCTCAAATTCTCAAATGTAAGTCATGGTGAAAACGTTGCTACCTCTATCTTTAAAAAGCTACTTCTAAAGTAAATATAACCTCCTATGTGGGGAAGCATCGCGTCAACTGTGTCTTTGTTATTGTTTTCTTTTCAGTGATGCTGTTCACATCTTAAGGATGCTCCCAGCGTTTTAAGGTCATCCCTTTGGAATCAGAATCCTCACTGGCACGAGAGATTCAGTTGGCATCATCATCCGATCTATTGGCCGTGCTGGGCATTAGCCTACCCTTGTCATCAGTGCTTCCTTCTTAATCTGACAGCTGATTTATTTGCGCCTCAGAGGGAAAATTCCCCTTACAACTGCAAAAAACAAATAAATGATTAGACACTTCTCCATGGCTGAAGTTCCTGTTCATTCATCTGTTTTTGACATCCTTGCTGATACAGCAAAGAGCGTGCAAAGAAACAGGAATTCCTAATGTGTTTATTGACTGTTGTTGTGAACAAAAATAACGCCATTCTCATAGATCATTGGCCCAGATATCAGAAAAGTGGCACTTCAAATCGTGAAGCGCCACTTTTCTGGCAACCCCTTGCTCTCCCCTAATGCTACCATGTGTGCGCCGTATTTCAGATACAGTGCACCATGGCAGTATTAGGAACAATAGCGTCAACACTTTTGACGCTATTGTGGTGCTTTGCACTACTAGCGTCATAAATTCTGACGCTAGTGGAGCAAAGTGCAAGGAGGCCCATTGATTCCAAAGGGTGCATCTTTTTAATGCCAAATCTTGTACATTTCATTGCGCCATTTTTGTGGGCCTCCTTCAGTAAGAATGCCCCCTTTGCATACATTATGCATGGCCCATGCATAATGGGGTGCAAAGGGTCGAAAAATTATGCAATGCATGCATTGCGCCACTTTGTAGATATGGTGCAGTTTTTTTGGCAATTTAACATCACATTAGCTTCAGAAAAATGATGCTAATGTGGGGTTAGATGGCACAAGGCCATCCTTAAATTTGGGCATAATTTATTGACTACTGTAAACAGAGGAGTAACTTCCATTGCTGCAGCAGGTGCAGTGGCACCAGAACCCAAAGGCTTCATGGGTCCACTGAACCATGATTTTTACTTTTTTTTTTATTACTTTGCAAAAAATAGCTCTGTTTTCTTTGGAAAGATGTGATGTGTCCATGTTGTGTTTTGGGCATTTCCTGTCGTGGGTACAAGGCCTACCTTGTCGGGAGACTTGGGGGCACGCTGGGTGGAAGAAAATTTGTGGATCCTTTCAGATTCCAGAACTTTCTGTCACTGAAATGTGAGAAAAGGTGTTTTTAAGCCAAATTTTGAGGTTTGCAAAGGATTGTGGCTAACAGAACCTGGTGGAGAGCCCCACAAGCCAGCCCATCTTAGATTCTCCTAGGTGTCTAGATTTTGCAAATGCAGAGGTTTGGTAGGTTTCCCTATGTGCGGGCTGAGCTAGAGGCCAAAATTCACAGATAGGCACTTTGCAAAAAACAGCTCTGTTTCCTTTGGGAAAATGAGATGTGTCCACTTTGGGTTTTGGGGCATTTCCTGTTGCGGGCAATAGGCCTACCCACACAAGTGAGGTACTATTGTTATCCGGAGACTTGGGGGAATGCTGGGCGGAAGGAAATTTGTGGCTCCTCGCAGAATCCAGAACTTTCTGTCACCAAAATGTGAGGAAAATGTGTTTTTTAACCAGATTTTGAGGTTTGCAAAGGATTCTGGGTAACAGAACCTGGTGAGAGCCCCACAAGTCACCCCATCTTAGATTCCCCTAGGTGTCTAGTTTTTAAAAATGCACAGGTTTGGTTGGTTTCTCTAGCTGCCGGCTGAGCTTGAGGCCAAAATCCACAGCTAGCTACTTTCCAAAAAACAGCTCTGTTTTCTTTGGGAAAATATGATGTGTCCACGTTGTGTTTTGGGGCATTTCCTGTCACAGGCACTAGGCCTACCAACACAAGTGAGGTACCATTTTTATCGAGGGACTTGGGGGAATGCTGGGTGGAAAGAAATTAGTGGCTCCTCTCAGATTCCAGAACTTTCTGTCACCAAAATGTGAAGAAAAAATGTTTTTTTAGCCAAATTTTGAGGTTTGCAAGGGATTCTGGGTAACAGAATCTGGTGAGAGATCTACAAGGCATCATATCTTGGATTCCCACAGGTATCTAGTTTTCAAAAATGCGCAGGTCTGGTAGGTTTCCCTTGCTGCCAGCTGAGCTAGAGGTCAAAATCCACAGCTAGGCACTTTGCAAAAAACAGCTCTGTTTTCTTTAGGAAAATGTGATGTGTCCAATTATTATTTTGGAGCATTCCCTATCGTGGGCACTAGGCCTACCCACACAAGTGAGGTTCCATTTTTATTGGGAGACTTGGGGGAACGATGGGTGGAAGGAAATGTGTGGCTCCTCTCAGATTCCAGAACTTTCTGTCACCGAAGTGTGAGGGAAAAGTGTTTTTCTTAGCCAAATTTTGAAGTTTGCAAAGGATTCTGGTAACAGAACCTGGTGAGAGCCCCACAAGTCACACCATCTTAGATTCCTCTAAGTGTTTAGTTTTAAAAAATGCACAGGTTTGGTAGGTTTTCCTATGTGTCGGCTGAGCTAGAGGCCAAAATCCACAGCTAGACACTTGCAAAAAACTGCTCTGTTTTCTCTGGGAAAATGTGATGTGTCCACGTTGTGTTTTGGGGCATTTCCTGTTGCAGGCACTAGGCCTACCCACACAAGTGTGATGCCATTTTTATCAGGAGACTTGGGGGAACACAGAATAGTAGAACAAGTCTTATTGCCCCTTTTCTTTCTCTACATTTTTTCTTTCCAAATGTGAGACAATGTGTAAAAAATACGACTATTTGAGAAATGCCCTGTAATTCCCATGCTAGTATGGGCACCCCGGAATTCAGAGATGTGCAAATAACCACTACTTCCCAACACCTTAGCTTGTGCCCCTTTTGGAAATAGAAAGTTTTTTTGATACCTAGTTTTCAAATGAATTGCTGTATACCCAATATAGAATGAAAACCCATTGCAGGGTGCAGTTCCTTTATTTGATCTGGGTATCTAGAGTTCTTGATGAACCTACAAGCCCTCTATATCTCCACAACCAGAAGAGTTCAGCAGACGTAAAAAGATATTGCATTCAAAAATCTGACATTGTAGGAAAAAGTTACAGAGTAAATCGTGTCGAAAAATTGCAGTTTTTTCACCTCAATTTAAATATTTTTTTATTTCATCTGTTATTTTCTGTAGGAAAACCTTGTAGGATCTACACAAATGACACCTTGCTGAATTCAGAATTTTACCTATTTTTAAGAAATGTTTATCTTTCCGGGATCCAGTATTGGTTTCAGACCCATTTCTGTCACTAACTGAAAGGAGGCTGAAAGCAGAAAAAAATAGTAAAAATGGGGTATGTTCCAGTAAAATGCCGAAATTGTGTTGAAAAATTTGTTTTTCTGATTCAAATCTGCCTGTTCCTGAAAGCTAGGAAGATGGTGCATTTAGCACCACAAACCCTTTATTGATGCAATTTTCAGAGAAAAAGCCACAAGCTTTCTTCTGCAGCCCTTTTTCCCTCGTTTTCTTTTTTTCTTAAACAAAATATTCGCTGTATTTTGGCTAATTTCTTGGTCTCCTCCAGGGAAACCCACAAACTCTGCATACCTCTAGAATCCCTATGATGTTGGGAAAAAAGGATGCAAATTTCCAGTGGATAGCTCATGTGGACAACAAGTTATGAGGGCCCAAGTGCCAACTGTCCCCCAGTAGCCAAAAAAAGGCTTGGCACAGGAGGTGAAAAGGCCTGGCAGAGAAGGGGTTAAACATTAGTAAGAAAAGGCCTATGTTTTAGTATTTTTCCAGAAGCACAATGATGAAATGTTATGTTGAGCTTGCTGAAATGCTTTTTGCAAACATTGTTTATTAACTGTTCACTCTATACTTCCTTGTGATAATATTTGCGATTTGTGACAATGTGCATTCATTTCTGGTAGGAAGTAATGTTAGCTAAATGTCATGTTCTATGCTGTTTTTACAATGTTATTTTTTTGGGGAAACTACCAACTGGAGAGGAGCCTCAACGGGAGCCTATTTTGTGGAAGAAATGAAGAAGACATAAACAGGAGAAGGAACTCAGTTCAATTTGTTGCTCACTATCACACCTCATAGTCTTGTACAGAAGAAGCTTAGCTAGTAACTTTTGGGACTTTCATTTAGCAAAGTTTTAGGTGATGTAAGTCAGTTTCCGTTCATTTTTTTCCAGTTCTTTTCAGCTGTTATGTCCAGTTACTTATGATTTTAACAGTTCAGATACATTAGGCTCAACATTACTGAACTATTGCCCATTTACTGTTCCTAGTCGCTGAAGACCTGCTGTTCCTGTGATCTACTAATTAAGACTCTGCTTGCTGCTGTCTCATTTAGGAGAGGTATAAACAATGTGCATTTGTTTTTCCTCTGTAGGTTTTTCCCCTTTAGAAATCCAACCACATATTTTTGTTAGCGCCATACTTAGATGCTTGTCCATATTATTTTTTCTCTTATTTTTAAGGTTTTGCATGTACAAAGCCCAGCCACACACATACTCCTCAAATTAGAACTTTGGTGGTCATTACAACCTCGGCGGTCTTTTAACAAGACCACGAGGGACCGCCGTGCGGAAGACCGCCAGTAGTGGCGGTTTGCCGTTCGGCGTATTATGACCGTTGGCTGCCCTCCGACGTTTTTCCGACGGAGAGCCGCCAACAGCCATACTTGCGGGCGGCGGGGAAGTTGAGGTTGCTCCACCTCCACCCCCACGCCAACAGAACACCGTCCAGCTGTTCTGCGCGGCAGTGTTCTGTTGGCAGTGTGGTGTCGGCGGAGCTGCCCCCATGGCTCCCGTCCCCTCCCGGCGGATCGACGGAACAGGTAAGTCGATCGTCCGTTAGGGGAGGGGGGTGTTGTGTGGGTGCATGAGGGTGTGCGTCTGTGTATATAGGGGGGTGTGAGTGTGTGTATGCTTGTGGGGGTGTTGCGTGTTTTGGGAATGAGTGCATGTATGTCTGTAGGTATGTCTGTGTGGATGTGTGCGTGAATGTGTGAATGTGGGTGTACGTGTCTGACTGTATGTGTGGATGTTGGCATGTATGTCGGTGTGTGTGCGTGTATGTGTGTTGGAGGTGCCTGCATGCCTGTCGGGTGTGTATGTGTAAGGTAATGTCAGGGTTCAGGGTGGGAAGGAGGGCCCTGCCACCTTTGGGGGGTGGCAGGGGTGGTGGGGGGTGTAGGGGAGGGTGTCGGGTGGGGGAGACCCCTATCAGTGCCAGGGAAGGAATTCCCTGGCACTGATAGTCTGACGGTTATTACCGCTGGAAATCCACGCCGGTCAGCCGGGTCAAAATACTGGCAGCGGTGTTGTCACGGACGCTGGGCTGGAGACCCAGGTCTCCAGCCCAGCGGTCGTCTCCGCCCTTGCGGGCGGAACGGGGAAGCAGCGGATGACCATGGCGGTAAACGCCATGGTCACAATACTAAAAAAAAGACCGCCAGCCTGTTGTCGGTCTTACCGCCGCTTTAACACCGTTCGCCAGGGTTGTAATGACCCCCTTTGTAGTTAGGATGTCAGATCCAATAATTGATTCAAATGTATATTATTTGATTATGATTGATTCAACTGCACAACTAATGAAATCGTTTTCTTTTTTCCAAATAATTCTATTGCTATTCTGTATAATTCTTTTGGAGTGCTTCATGGTAATTGCTCTTATTTGGTTTTGCGCATTATTTACGTGACCTTCGCATTGCTAATATAAGGGTAGTAAATGTTTAAACGTTAAGAAATTCGTATGGTGATTCATGACCACATAGGTCAGGGTGTGTATCAATTTCTGACTCCATATTGAGTATTGTTTTTGGTTATGGCTATTAATTCTCATTGTCTGATTTGATGGTCTTTTTACTCCTGTCCGAGTAAAAAGACTCGAGTTGACCTCTGAGGGTAGTAGATGTCACTGCCCTATTAAATGTCACCTTAGCCTAATATTAGGGGGTCACACACCCACAGGATTTGGTAGCAGAGGATGGTTTTTTTATCAATAGGAGAGAGCACATCCTGATTTTGGGCCATTTGGTTTTGCCATTGCTTGTTTAGATGAGATTTGGTATGTTTGCAGTGTTTCAAGTGTTGTTTGAGTTCTAAGTAGGGTTTGCGCTTGCAATGTTTTGGCAAATCGCAGGTGAATTGTGATGTATGAGAGAAGTAGGGAGTTTGCATACTCCAATGTAGTGGAGTAGAGAGTTTGGATACTTCGAAGGGTGAGAGAAGGGAAGTTGTTGAACTTCAAGTGAATGTGGCACTTTGTGCTAAAACATTGTGCCAACAGGGTTGCTGTTGTAATGGACCCTGCAAGGTCTATGAATCCAGAGTACCGTACAAGTGTATGATACACTTGGTTGTTGTTGTTTACTTGTCTGGACTTGCTGTAGTTGTATTCCTAGTTTGTATGTTAAGAGAGTGCTAGTTTGATAGATACTAGGTTATTTCTGAATGCACAACGAGGATCTGGTATGAGTCAAGGGTGAAATTTGCAGTTCAAATTTTACTTGTACAGGGGAGAAAGCCACAGACAGAAGTGTAGCTGTTTGTGGAAAAGGCCACAGTCAAAATTTCCGTACAGCTTCCTAAGTGAATGAGCCCTACCTGTAGTAAGCATTCAAGTTGAATTGTGTTGATTTTTTTAGTGTTTGCAATATTTTGCAGTTTGTTTTTCTGTGAATTGAGTTTGAAGGATGAGCCGCAAGGCTTTGTCAGCTGCTGTGTGAATGAATGTGACGTCACTAGGTCTGGGCTGGGATTGGTCGGTTGGTGAAAAGGAGCTGTGCACAGATTGGTGGACAAACGTGAACAGCTATTGATTAGGAGTAGCAAGTGAAAAGGATTTTGAGATTGAAATACTTCTTGTTTTGAATTTAATTGCAGTTTGATTCCTATTAAAGGTAAAAATAAAAAATGTCAAAGCGTTAAAAAGAGCGATAAGTGGAGATGCTTTCTTATGTTCTTTATGAGGCTTGACAACTCAGCAATTAACAGAATGGATGGAGAAAATGAGTGGGGCATCAGCAATGAAAAAAGTTGTTGAAGGTGGAAATAACTTTAAATCTGGAAAGATTAAGATTAGAATGAAATTAAATTATTGAGGAAACACTTGAATTCAATAGAATTGACTCATGTTTCATGTGTAAAGATGTCACAAACAGAGCAGGATTTACACATATTTTATCAGAACTTGCAGAAAAATATGAAGTGGATATTCAAAAATCCAAACCATTAAAGTGGAGTTATCAGAATTCGATTCAAAAGACATTGCAAACATGTGATCACCTGGAATGAAAATTCACATTAGAGAATTAATCTAAAGTATTCAAACATGGGAGCAATAGATAAATAGGAAGGCATATGGGTAAAGAAAAGAGAACAGAAAAAAGAGGGTCTGCAATTTTGAACTCTATTAACACTCAGCAGATTGATAGCCTATCAAAAATAGTAGTGATGAGAGAAATTCCAGGAGGGAATTATGTTCATGTTCCTTTGAGCAGGAGTGATATTTTGTCATTCACAAATAATTATCCAAGACTGAGATAGAAGCCAGTGGAATGGTATCAGCAGACAGACATATTTTTGAAACTTACAAAGTGTTTGTGGGAGGATTTGAATACTCTTTCAGAAATAGTTGTCCCAGATGATTTATGGATTGAATGACAAAGGAATGTTGACTGGCAAATAAGAGAGCCTCCACGAGATCCTGTTACAGGTGCACTGTCTTCTAAAGTAATGAAAAGCTATTACAAAGTGATTGAATTTTTTAAAATGAGAATTTCTCCTAAATAAATTGATTGGCAGAGAATTGATAGGACAGCTCAAGAAGAAAAAGAGTCAATACATGCTTCTTACGAAAGGTTGTTGCAGGCATTCAACCATTACAGTGATACAGAGATAATTGAGCCTAAAGACAAGATTTTGTTTCTTGTTCAGGTTTGTTCAGGGGTTGAGACCTGAAAAGAGTAATATGATTAAAAGTCATTCGATTTGCTGGCAAGTAAAACTGATTGATGAAGTATTAAAGTTAGCTAAATATTGCAGTGCTGAAATAGACATGAAGCAGAAAAGATTGTTAGAAAAGGCAATGGTGATGCAGTTCAGAGCAGCACAATCAGGAATTCCACAACAAGAGGGAAACATGCAAGTGATTCACAGTCAAGGACAGGCGAGAGGAAGAGAACGTGATGTTGTTGGAAATGGAAATCATGTTGATTAGAATACTAATGTTAATTAAGGTGATATATAGGCAATGAAGAAAATGTTACCTTGTCATGCATGCAGGGGTCTTGGACATTGGAAGCGGGAATGTTCTTTGATGGTGCAGGAAGGTGTTGTGCAGATGAATGAGCATGAACATTTTTCTAAATTTGAGAGGACTGAGAAATCAGAATCCTAATATGAATGTCCAAAATATGAATAATCCAATGCAGATTCTGAACAGCAGGTGACAAGATTTCAGGTAAGACAACATCAAATGCAACAGCAGATGCAAATGATGCCACAGCAGCAGCAAATGCAAATACCTCAAGCTCCAATGGCACAGCAGCGGGTAGTGGTTAGTCAGCAGGATATGGGTCAAAAGTTAAGCCAAAATAGTCAACCACTTAGTACACAGTATCCCTTTCACAGTGAGGAAGAATTGAGTGATGAAATTGTGAGTAAGAGCTCAGATGAAGAAGAATGTGTGTTAGAAGCTTCATTAGAGGTGGATCAAAGTGGTCCCTATGTAAATGGAACAATTATGGGTCATGAAGATTCATTCTTGATTACACGCTCTGCTCTCAAAACTGCAGAAGTTCCCAATGTACCACTTTCTGGGAGAACAGTATAGGCTGTAGGAGTAGCAAATCAACACCTGACAAATCTGATTACAGAGCAGATTCCTGTCAAAATTGGTACTTTTAAAGGCAGGCACAAAGTCATAGTCTGTGACTCAAGTCCAGTATGTCTTGGTGGGAAGTGATTTGCTGTACAAATTAAATTGTTTTATTACTTGCACAAATGATCAAATTGCCATCCAAACAAATAGTTATGATGAGGAATAATGCATACTAATTCACTGTAATCTAATTAATGAAGAGTTTCCATTGATTATTCTTTTTTCTGTATTTACAGTATTGGACTTGCCAAGTGACCTACAAGATACAGTTATTTAAAAAGTGTGGGATATTTCTATAAAATATATTGGTCTAAATAAAGGAGATGAACCAGTCAATGTCACAGTTAAACCTAATGTGGTTTTCTCAAAAACGCCCCAACATCACATGGCACTAGATGTAATTGAAGGAGTTACTCCTGTAATTACAGATGTCGTTGAGTAAGAAGTTTTGAAAGAAGTGCTGAGCAGCCCATGTAATTAACCTATTATAGGTTTGCGAAAACCTAGAAGGAAATTTCGCATAGTTCAGGATTAAAAAAAGAAATAATGACACAGTGGTCAAATGTTGCACAGAGGTACCCAATTTAACAGTGGTTTATTTCCAAATTCCATGTGATGCAGAATGGTTCACAGTAGCGGACTTGTCACAAGCATTTTTCTCAGTGCCTCTACATGAAGATAGCCAGTTTTTCTTATGTTGTAAATTCTGCCACTGTGTGAATTCCTGGTGCAGAATTCCACAAGGCTTTTCAAAATCCCCATCAATATTTAATGAAATGTAAAAAAAAAGTTTAGAATCATTGGAAATGCCTTTCCAATCTACACTGTTTCAGTACATTGATCACGTATTGGTTGCTTCAAAGATATGAAAAGTATGCAGGCAACATACTATTGCCTTACTGAATCGTTTGGGTGAAAATGGACATAAAGTTCTCTAGCAAAAATACAGTATTCTCAGAAAGAAGGGAAGTACTTAGGACATTAAATAGAGAAAGGTACAAGGAAAGTGTCCAGACAAAGGGTTACAGCCATAATGCAGACAAACCCTCCTGTTACCCCAAGAGATGTCAGAATGTTTTTGGAAATGGTCAGTTACTGTTGCCAATTAATTCCCAATGTTTCTATTATTTCTACGCCTTTGCAGAGATTGACCCACAAAGACATTACAGAATCCTGTGCCTTTTGATGAAGCTTATATGAAAGCTTTTATTGAGAAGATAGAGAGTTTGTTCAAGGCACCAGCTCTGGGAATGCCTGACAATTTTCACTGTCTTGTCATGTACTTGATATTTGTGCTCTTTCTGTCCTAGCACAGGTACATGGTGGTGTAAATCATCCTGTAGCATACTGTTCAGCTGTATTGGATCCAGTTGCTGCCGCTTTGCCAGGCTGCCTGAAACAGGTGGCTGCAGTTGGTACTAGTCTGGGCCTGTGTAAAAGCATTGTGATGGGACACCCTTCAACTGCTCTGGTCCCTCACTCAATTGAGGTCTTGCTTACCAGGACCAAAAGTCAATATCTGACAAATCCTCAGTTAACTTGCTATGAGTTACTGATTTTGGGGTCCCCGAATGTAACCCTGAGATGGTGCAGAGTATTTAATCCTGCTTCTCTGTTACCTATTACCACTGCTGAATCTGAAAATGTAAATGAAGTGTAACATGACTGCCTGGATGTTACTAAGCTGTGAACAAACCAAGACCTGATATTCAGGACATTTCCATATATTTTTTGTAAATGGTCCCTGTTTAAGACATAGGGGGTCATTCCGACCCTGGCGGTCTATGACCGCCATGGCGGAGGGCAGCAGAAGCACCGCCAACAGGCTGGCGGTGCTTCCTGGGCTATTCTGACCGCGCCGGTAAAGCCGAGGTCAGAAAAGGGGAACCGCCGGTTTCCCGCCGGTTTTCCCCTGGCCCAGGGAATCCTCCATGGCGGCGCTGCTTGCAGCGCCGCCACGGGGATTCCGACCCCCTTCCCGCCAGCCTGTTTCTGGCGGTCTTCACCGCCAGAACCAGGATGGCGGGAACGGGTGTCGTGGGGCCCCTGGGGGCCCCTGCCCTGCCCATGCCACTGGGCCCCATACAGATTTTCACTGTCTGCTTAGCAGACAGTGAAAATCGCGACGGGTGCCACTGCACCCGTCGCACCCCTGCAACTCCGCCGGCTCCATTCGGAGCCGGCTTCCTCGTTGCAGGGGCTTTCCCGCTGGTCCAGCGGACGGCCTTTTGGCGGTCGCCCGCCGGCCCAGCGGGAAAGTTGGAATGACCGCCGCGGTCATTCAGCCGCCCGCCGCGGTCAAAATGACCGCCATAATGCTTGAACATTACGATCTGGTTATGCTGTGTGCACTATTTCCGGTGTACTCAAAGCTTCATGGCTTTAAGAAGTGTTTTCTGTAGAAGTGGCTGAATTGGTTGCTCTTACTAGAATATTTCATCACAGCTTAAAATTATGTTTTCTACAGACAGCCAATATGGATTTGGTGTGGTACACGATTTTGGAAAGTTGTGGTTCCGGAGAGGTTTCATGACCTCTTCTGGCACTCCCATAAGGAATGATAACAAGATTCATGATTTATTAGAAGATTTGTAAATGCCTTCTTCCAAGTTCCAGTTGTGAAATGCATTGCACATCAAAAAGCAAATGACGTTATATGTGTGGGTAATGCATATGCTGATCAGATTTCCAGATACTGTGCACTTAATTTTGCCACTTTCAATGAAGTGTGGCAAAATGTGACAACCACTGATGATACAAGTCAAAGCTTTCTGTTGACAATGGTTGACACTTGGGAAGAAATTTAAAGACTGCAAGATGAGCTTCCAGAAGATGGGTAGGGAGTTTTGCCAAACTGTCTACTGATGGAAATGACCAGATGCGTTCATGGTCAAACTCCCATTGGCAGAGATGCAATGATTCGAACATTTAAGCAATCTTTGTTCAATCCAAAATTTAGAAAGGTTGCAGAAACAATTTGTCACTGATGCATTAGATGTCAGCAAATGAACGTGGAAAGGAGTACTGTCGTCACTTTGAGTCACATTGAAAGATCAAGTGGTCCATTTAACAAAATGCAGATGGATTTCATTGAGATGCCTGTGTGTGGTAGTTTGAGGTATGTGTTGGTTATTGTCTATATTTTTAGTCACTGGATTGAAGCCTACCCTGCATGCACAAATGATAGCTTTACAGTAGCAAAGCTGTTACTTAGGAAGTTGATACCAAGATTTGTTTTTCCATCCTCTTTAGAATCAGATAGAGGAAGTCACTTCAATAATGAGGTGATAAAAGTGCAATGTCCAGCCTTAAACATTGAGCAGAAGCTGCACTGTAGTTACCATCCTGAAGCTTCTAGATTAGTAGGTCAAATGAATGGCACTTTTAAAGCTCAATTGGCAAAAATGTTTGCATCTACTTCTCTGTAATGGCATGATGCTTTATTTTTGGTTCTGATGAGCATGTGAAGGACACTTGACAGAAAGACTGGTCTCTCGTCCCATGAGATATTGATGGGCAGAGCCATGAGATTTCCAGCTGTTCTTGCAAATGTACTTGTAAGATGACTTGGTGCTAGATTACTGCAAAGGTCTAGCTGATGTGGTCTGCTCTTGGTCTCACCAGGTAGAAGCTATAGCCATGCCACCATCCCAAGAGTAGTGTCACAGTCTTTGGACTGGTGCTTGGGTGGCGATCGAGAAGCACATGTGGAAGACTTGTTTGGAGCCTAGGTGGAAGGGACCATTCCAAGTTATACTAGTGAGGACGACTGCTGTGAAGCGTGCTGGAATTCCAAACCTGATTCATGCAAGCCACACTCGTAAAGTGCCGTATCTTTTGGTTGATGAAGATCCAGTGTTCCTGAGAGCACCAGCAGAAACTGTACAGTCTCAAGAAGGGCAAGTGACAAAGACAGAACAAGAGATTGCAGAGGTAAAGACAGTGCAAACTGGTGAAGATCCAGATGCAGGTACTCCTCTGAAAGATGAAATTGAGGATAATTCTGATGTTCCTCTATCAGCAGGGACAGAGGTGGATGTAGCAGGAGAGGCAAGTCTGAGCTGGAGGCCTCTCCCAGAAGAAAGAGATAAAGCAAATCTTGTTCTCTGAAGTAGCTGAAAGTGTAGATGAGTTGAATCAAAGTCATCATATTTGACTCAGCCTGAAGTGGCTAGTGGTGCAGGTGAAGCAAGTCAAAGTCAAAGAAGAACTTGTCAGATTCCTGCTAAGCCAATAAGAATTGGAAGTCCAGTTGTGCCATCACTGTCTAGAAAAACTATGAAAGGATATAAATGGCCTTTTTTGCATGCATCTGAAAAGATTTCTGATGTGTTGTTGAGCATAAATGCGGAAGCAGAAATAACAGAAGGAACAGCTCAAGTGAAGACAAAATAAGTGCAAGTCAAAAATCAAAGAAAAAGAGAATTACAAGCCGAAAATACTCAAGTCCTGAATACCTTGCAGCTGATGATTGAGAACACAAGTTTATTTACTTCTTTTTAGAATCCAGTTCAACATTTTGGAATTGAAATTTTAATTGAGCTGAGTTTTGAAATGACAAAGACATTATGTACTGGAGTACTAGTTAGTGATCAGCAGATTGTGATTGACTAAAACAGACATTCAAAACTGATTTAGACAAAGCTGCTAAACAAATTTTTGACGAATTCTGGAGAACCTGAAAGCTGATGTAGATTTTGATTTTTGATTCTGGCCGCATAGTTAATTCTATATTTATTCTTTCTTCCACTTTTTGATTCTTTACAGGCCATGAATACCAAGCACAATATAAGAAATGGGTGCAAGTATATGTGTGTTGGATTGACAG
Organism: Pleurodeles waltl; assembly: GCF_031143425.1. Taxonomy (NCBI): domain Eukaryota; kingdom Metazoa; phylum Chordata; class Amphibia; order Caudata; family Salamandridae; genus Pleurodeles; species Pleurodeles waltl. Next base: position 755,162,820 of record NC_090436.1, read on the forward strand.
CTGTATGTGTGCTGTTTAGCTTGTTATTGATCATAAGCATGAGTGTTTCTGACAAATCTGAAACTACATATAAACCTTCCCCAATACAAGAGACTGCTACACTTTCTGAGTTAGACAAGTTTTATAAAGATGAGATTTACTTACATTTAGAGAACTCACAAGGAGATCTTTCTTTTAGTGTTTAGTGTTGTTTGCTGTATGAATATGTAAAGGCTATGGATGTGAGAGGATGTTATATGTGTACACAAATCCCTTCCTTGGTGCAAGCAGGGATTACATATCATAGCTTACCACTAAGTTATGGGATTAGTTGTAATCAAGAATACATACCTTATTTTTACTCAAATGTTGACCTATTCTTTTCCTTTGTTCCAGTTAATCAACACGTGTATAGTAGTGCTAAAGCTGTAAACATAGACATTGTAGGAGGTTTCTTTGATCCTACTCTGACATTTGGTACTGCTTATGCTCATAGAAATAACCTGACATGTACACATTCACCAATTGAGTAACGTTTCCTGAATCAGGCTGATGATAAAAGAAGTACAATGAAGGAATTACATGGAAAAGGGCTTAGTAAAATGCAATTATGAGAATGACCATGCATATATTATAAATATTATACAAGGGAAGGCTGCTTTATATTTCCAACATGCAAGAAAGATTTGTATATAAAGGCCCCAATCCAGAACTGAAACTAAGTTTGTGGGAATAAGTGAATGCAGACATGTATTTATATTTAGGAATATATGGGAATTTATGCTAAATGGACAAGATCCTACGATTCCTGGTGTATATTATATTTGTAGTAAAAATGTCACTTATCCTCTCCCTAGGGGATCATATGGAACTTGTTACCTGGAAGAGGAGTTGGAGCAGTTATTACTTCTGTAGGAGTTTTTCTGAATGATATGAAAATAAGAAACTGTCAACCAGAACCAGTGTGGACAAAATGTTAACAGATTTTCCTGGATCAATACTTCTTATAAATACTGAAGTGGTTGTGGTATATTGATGGTTCTTCAAAACCGCCTTGCATTGGACATCTTTTTAGCAAAAGAGGGCAGAGTCTGCTGGACGCTTAAAATGCAACTTTGTTGTACTTTTATCCCAAACAACGGTAAAGAAATTAGAAGCTACATTAGAAATTTGACAAGGTTGAATTCTGACTTAAGGGACCTGAAACAACCAAGGCCCTGATTTATGCTTTTTTTGTGCTGCATTACCGTCATTTATTTACAGAATTGTATTTTGTAAGTTTGCGCCACTTTTGCATAAAAAAATGACGGTAATGCAGAAGGACACAAAGCTGTATTTTCCAGGGGCTATATGTGTGTGTAGCCATAGTAAATTATTTCTCATGCTCAAGGCGACATTCTTGCTGAATGCAACAGTGTAATTCATAACAGGTGCAAGGTTAACCGTACTAGGAGAAGACAATGAAAACACTGACTGGAGTGTAAAAGTGTAACATTTTCTACCTGACATTCCAAACGAGAAGACGTCAATAACATGGACCAATCCATCACATGGGAACAGCAAACGATGAAAATTCTAGTAAGGCGCTTACTGAATTATTAGACAGAGATAACGATGCACCATATTTTATCCAATGAGGAATTAGGGAACAATTAGACAGTTTTGATTTAACGGTGTGACCCAAGGGAAACAGTGGCCACTTATTCTTTTTCCACTTTGACGGGGACATTTGCCTTTTCCTTTGCCATAAGACTTATGTCACTTGTCATTTTTCCGGACACTTCAAACCCATACTTTAGAGTTAAATTGTCCTGTCACTTCAAACCATCCACTTCCCCATTCCAGCCTGATATTAACTTCTCCTCCATCTGAGGGAAGAAATTCGTTTTCTGATCTATGCTATCTTGAGATTTTACCCCGTCCTATCTTTGCTGATGGTGAATCGATTGATGTCCTGAGGACAAAGACTGATGCTGTTTGCTGATCTGTTGGATTGGTAACTATCCTATGCAAATTTGTGATTGTCTGTTTGCCTTTTCTTTCTAGGTACCAACTGCTATTTTGATAGAGGCCTTAGTTTAGATGTTTTCCAAATTTGTGTTTACTAAAATGTTTTGTATGAGGCCCAACATGCTAATGCTAATTTGTGGTTAGTTAAGGCGTTCACAATTATCCTATGCAAATAGACAAATGACTGAGTTCTTGCTTTGTTGAACCAAATGTACTAATGAGACTTTGCTAAGTTGCTTCATATTAATGATGCACATGAATATTGAATGAATATGTTGCACCACGGCCGCAAGCGCATTCTGCAGCAGCAGCAGCCCACGGGCGGGCCGCAGGGGAAGCCGCGGCTCAAGTCAAGGGTCGCGGCACTCGCCGCTTCCCTTTTCTGCGGCCGCGGATTCCGGGGAGGATGCGGCAGGAGCAGAAGACCCGAATCGGGTCTCGGTCCTCGCCGCACTTGCCGCGCTTGCTGCGCTTAGCGCGCTAGTGCTATTTTACTTACAGTAGGATTCCCATTACCCCTCCTTTTCACCACTTACCGGCCACACAAGCAAAAGCCGGATTTTTGCACATGATTCTCTTTTATGCCTGTCCTTCTCTTTCCCAGCATGCTTCTCACTTCCTCTCTTCCCAGCATGCATTGTTTCTCTTTGTTTAGACGCATGTTCTTTATTCATTGTTATAACCTCTTCCCCAATCCAAGATGGTGGTGTTTCTACTTCCTGTTTTCTACTTCCTGTCTAGGGGTATATAAGGGGAATTCAGCTTCTTGTTCATTGCATTGCAACACTCCTTTGGTGGTAGTCACGCTCCGGCTGGTTTCCTCTTGTGGATCCAGTTATTCTTGACCTGTCTTCGTCTCCAGTTTTCCTGTACTCTCGCATCTTCAGTTCTAAAGTCCTTGTGTCCTCCTTCTGTTTCAGGGAGTTCCTGTTGGAGGTTTTTTACCCTTTTGGGGTTTTTCCTCTGGGACTCCTTCTGGAGGGCACGGATTGTAGTGGCTTGCAATTGTCAAACAGCACCGTGGCTACCGGAAGGGGTATCCCCTACCTCGGCCAGAGTAGAACCTGCCGGAATCGGGGTCGTTCCCCAACTCTCATCAACTTCGACGGTAAGCCCAGTGTAAACCGTGACAGATTGTAACGCCCAAAAATCCAGTTGCAGTCCGGAACCATGGATAATCCAGTGGTGAATACAGAACCCACCAGCCAGACCCTGCTCATGACTATACAACAACAGGCTCAAGAACTCCAACAGCTACGAACTGAAAACACCGTCTATCGACAAGCCTTTGCATCCAGGACCACTGATGTTCCCTCAGTATCTGCCACTACACCTCGTTTCTCTGGAGATCCTAACAAATTGAGAGAATTCCTGGATGCCTTGACGGTCTATTTAGCTTTTCGCTCCTCACAATTTGTGCAAGACAAGACCAAGGTGGGGTATTTGATTAGTGGCCTATCTGGGCCAGCCTTGGCGTGGGCCACTCCTTTAGTGACAAGAAATGACCCTTGCCTGTCTAATTATTCCAACTTTGTCACTACCTTTAAACATATGTTTGAGCGCCCTGGACTTGAGTCTTCAGCAGAAGAAGCTCTCTGCGATATCCAACAAGGAAATCAAGATGTATTATAATGCATCACCCGTTTCAGACAATTGGCAGCAGAAACGTCCTGGGTGGAACGTACCTTGGTGACTCTGTTTCGCAGGGGTCTCAGAGAGGACATTAAGGATGAACTGGTGCACTCTGCCAGAATAGAGAACCTTAAAGGGTTGATGGATCAGACCCTGACGATAGAATATCGGTTGAATGAGCGAAGAATGGAGAAAAAGAAGAGTTGTTTGCCATCACATTCAGTGACATCTCGCACCTTCCTCCATTGTACCGAAGAAGTCCATCCTGAACCTAAGGGGGCTACCAAGGAAGAGCCGATGCAAATTGATACGGCTCAAGGACCTTTATCAGCTAGTGAACGAGAACACAGACAAAGGAAGGGACTTTGAGGGTCATTCTGACCCTGGCGGGAGCTGCCCGCCTGGCGGGAACCGCCAAATGGCCGCTCAGGATGCCATTCTGGCTTTCCCGCTGGGCCGGCAGGGGACCGCCAAAAGAGCGCCCGCCGGCCCAGCGGGAAAGGCCCTGCAACAAGGAAACCGGCTCCAAATGCAGCCGGCGGAGTTGCAGGGGTGCGACGGGTGCAGTTGCACCCGTCGCGATTTTCACTGTCTGCTAAGCAGACAGTGAAAATCTTTATGGGGCCCTGTTAGGGGGCCCCTGCACTGCCCATGCCAGTGGCATGGGCTGTGCAGGGGCCCCCAGGGGCCCCATGACACCCGTTCCCGCCATCCTGTTCCTGGCAGTAAAAACCGCCAGAAACAGGATGGCGGGAAAGGGATCGTAATCTCCATGGCGGCGCTGCTTGCAGCGCCGCCATGGAGATTCAGCCCATGCAGGGGAAATCCGGCGGAAAACCGCCAGATCCCCTTTTCTGACCGCGGCTTTACCGCCGCGGTCAGAATGGGCTGGGAAGCACCGCCAGCCTGTTGGCGGTGCTTCCGTGGTCTCCGGCCCTGGCGGTCTTGGACCACCAGGGTCGGAATGACCCCCTTTGTCTGTATTGTGGTGCAGGTGGTCACCTAATTCGCACCTGCCCCGTTCGTCCAGCCAAGCCTTTGGGAAACGCCAACTCCCGTCCTCAGTGAGAAGGGTGAGGACAGGATATCGTGAAATACCTTCCATTTGTTCTTCCAGGGAGGAAGGAACTGCTCTTTTCCTTTTACCAGTTATCCTTCACTTAACTGATGGCCGTGAAGAAAGAACTTTGGCCTTATTGGACTGCGGGCCAGTGGTATCTACTTAGATGAAGCATAGGCAAAGGAACGATAGATAGCACAAATACCTAAGGAAGTACCAGAACAAGTTCACACAGTGGATGGATCACTCTTGGCCTCAGGACCCGTACAGTACACCACCCCTACTTTCTGTCTCCAATTTGGAAAACACCAAGAAAATCTTTCGTTTGATTTTATTTCATCACCACATCACGTCATGATCCTGGGAATTCCATGGCTCACACGGCACAACCCTTACATCCACTGGGAAACAAGAACTATTTCTTTATCCTCTCACTTCTGCCAACACCACTGCTACTTAGCAGGAGATTATTGGTCCCCAAAAGGTCTATTAGCAGCACCCCCTAAGGTGGGATGTTCTATTAACGTCCTACAGGGAGTACCCAGTCATTATCAAGAATATGCCGATGTATTCCAGAAGCCAGAAAAACCTGAACTGCCACCCCATAGAGAATACGATTGCGCCATTCCTTTAGAACCAGATACAGTGGTTCCTTTTGGGCAAATGTATTCTCTAACAGAACCTGAGAAGCAGATTCTTAAGGAATACCTTGATGAGAACATACAGAGCGGATTGATTGCTCCCTCCTCTTCACCTGCAGGGGCTCCTCTCTTCTTTGTGCCTAAGAAGACGAAAGATTTGAGTCCCTGTATTGATTTCAGAGGATTAAACAAGATCACTATTAAGGATCGGTACCCGTTACCCCTTATTAAGGACATCCTGGAAGCGGTCAGAGGGGCAAAGAGATTCACCAAGTTGGATCTCAGAGGAGCATACCATCTTTTAAGGATCAAAGAAGGTGATGAGTGGAAGACCGCTTTTAGAAAACCTTTCGGTCACTACGAATATCGAGTAATGCCATTCGGACTCACCAATGCCCCTTCCATTTTTCAAAGGTTCATGGACTCTATTTTTTCCGATCTTCTACAACAAACAGTGGTTGTTTATCTCGACGACATTTTAATATTTTCTGTCCACCCAGAGCAACACTCTAAACATGTTCTCCAAGTTCTAGAGAGACTCAGACAACACCATTTATTTTGCAAACCCGAGAAGTGCGAGTTTGATCGAACAGAGGTAAAATACTTGGAATATTGCATTAACCAAACTGGGGTCGCCATGGATTCAGACAAGGTGCAAGCTATATTGGATTGGCCATCTCCCTCTTTCATCAAAGAGACTCAGTGTTTTTTGGGATTAGCCAATTTCTATTGACAATTTATAGCAGACTTTGCCCAGAGAACCAGCTACATTACTCAAATCCTTAAAAAAGACCATCTAAAGAAGGGCTTTTGTTGGACACAAGACGCAGAGTTAGCCTTTCAAGACTTAAAGAAAGCCTTTATTCAAGCTCCTATTCTACGACACCCAGACACCAGCAAACAATTCATTGTTGTCGCAGACGCCTCAGAAAGAGCCATTGGGGCTGCCTTACTGCAAAGACAAGACGATGATGATTTAGAGCACCCTGTATTCTACCTGTCACACATTTTATCCGATTCAGAGCAGAACTATTCCGTGCTAGAACGTGAATTACTTGCCTTAAAGACCGCGTGCACAGAATGGAGACACTTTCTGATGGGCTCGAAAGAACCCTTTGAAGCCCGGACGGACCACAGAAATCTACAATGCTTGAGAAACTTCCAGTGTCGGAATAGCTGGCAGGCTCGATGGGCTTTCTTTTTCAGCCAGTATGATTTTTATATCACATACATCCCTGGTTCTCAGAACATCCTGGCGGATGCCTTGTCTCGACGTTATCCTGAGTGTAGCGATTCTCCTGTACAGAACCTATTTGACAATAATAAGATCATTGGTTTAGTACAGACTTTTTTAGACCAAGTCAAGTCCGAATATTCCCGTCTAGAAGATACAGAGCTGAATAAGTTGCGTCCGCAACTTCATATAGATCAAGGGTATTATTACCATGATAAAGCCCTGTTCTTACCCACTAAGCTAGTACAGACTGAAGCCTTACGAATGTGTCATGATTCCCCCATCGCAGGTCATCGAGGAATAAAAGCTACTCAAGAACTTCTGCTTCGCTCCTTCTGGTGGCCAACTCTCAAGACAGATACTGAAGATTATGTATCATCCTGTCCTATATGTTCTCAAGCCAAGACACCCCGTACTAAACCAGTAGGATTACTTTGCCCATTACCGGTTCCCCCAGGTCCATGGCACACTATCTCCACGGATTTCATGTGCTCTTTACCCTCTTCAGTGGGGAATCAGGTAATTATGGTAACCGTGAACTCCTTCACTAAAATGGCTCATTTCACGGCCTTAAGAAAGTTACCAATGGCAAAAGAATTCAGTCAAATCTTTACACAAGAAATCTCTCAACTCCATGGATTACCTCAGGTCATTATATCGGATAGGGGTCCTCAATATATCTCCTGCTTCTGGAAACAATTCTGTAAGACCTTGGGAATCGAAGTGGCCTTATCACCAGGGTTCCATCCTCAAACTAACGGGCAGACGGAACGACTCACTCAAGGCTTCGAACAATATTTACGTAGCTTCTGCAATGCTACGCAGAGTAATTGGTCTACCTATTTGCCACTTGCAGAATTCTTCTACAACAACTCAATACACAGTGCCTTGAAAGTCTCCCCTTTCTATAGCTCTTACGGTTTCCATCCTAAGGCCTTCCCAACTCCCCTGAAAGATACGTCCAATCTTCCTGCCATCTCCTCCTATGTTCGACAACTACGGGGTGTCCAACGTGTTATCCATTCAAACCTTGTGGCCACTAAGTCACGCATGAAAAAGATGGCTGATAAAAGATGTTGTGAGGCTCCTCACTATCAGGTCCATGATAAAGTTTGGCTTTCCTCTAGATTTCTACCTCATTATTATGGTCCATTCCTGATTCTCCAGAAGATTAATCCAGTGTCTGTGCATCTTCGTCTGCCCCAGACTTGGAAGATACATCCCGTGTTCCATGTCTCTCAACTCAAACCTTACCTCCCTGATCCTTTTCACAGACAGTTCTCCTGTCCTCCCCCTCTGTTGATTGATAATGTGCCCGAATACGAGGTCCAGGAAATCTGTGACTCTCGGTTTTTCCATGGATGTCTCCAATATCTTATTCACTGGAAAGGCTACCCGATGAGTGAATGTTCTTTGGAAGATGCCCATTTAGTTCATGCCCCTCTTTTGGTCCGTCGCTTTTTTCGGCTTTTTCTTCACAGACCTGGGGCCTCGGGGTGGGAAACTACTGTTGCGCCACGGCCGCAAGAGCAGGCCACGGCGGCACAACATTCTGCAGCTGCAGCAGTCCGCGGGCGGGCCGCAGGGGAAGCCGCAGCTCAAGTCAAGGGTTGCAACACTCGCCGCTTCACTTTTCTGCGGCCACGGATTCCGGGGAGGACGCGGCAGGAGCAGAAGACCCGAATCTGGTCTCGGTCCTCGCCGCACTTGCCACACTTGCCGCGCTTAGCGCGCTAGTGCTATTTTTCTTACAGTAGGATTCCCATTACCCCTCCTTTTCACCACTTACTGGTCACACAAGCAAAAGCCGGATTTTTGCACATGATTCTCTTTTATGCCTGTCCTTCTCTTTCCCAGCATGCTGCTCACTTCCTCTCTTCCCAGCAGCATTGTTTCTCTTTGTTTAGACGCATGTTCTTTATTCATTGTTATAACCTCTTCCCCAATCCAAGATGGTGGTGTTTCTACTTCCTGTTTTCTACTTCCTGTCTAGGGGTATATAAGGGGAATTCAGCTTCTTGTTCATTGCGTTGCAACACTCCTTTGGTGGTAGTCACGCTCCGGCTGGTTTCCTCTTGTGGATCCAGTTATTCTTGACCTGTCTTCGTCTCCAGTTTTCCTGTACTCTCGGATCTTCAGTTCTAACGTCCTTGTGTCCTCCTTCTGTTTCAGGGAGTTCCTGTTGGAGGTTTTTTACCCTTTTGGGGTTTTTCCTCTGGGACTCCTTCTGGAGGGCACGGACTGTAGTGGCTTGCTATTGTCAAACAGCACCGTGGCTACCGGAAGGGGTCACCCCTACCTCAGCCAAAGCAGAACCTGCCGGAATCGGGGTCGTTCCCCAACTCTCATCAACTTCGACGGTAAGCCCAGTGTAAACCGTGACAGAATATAGCCGATGCATCGCTTAAGTTGTGCTAATTGGTAGTGTTTTGATGAGTTTATTGTTAATAAGATTAACAGACATGATGTTAGATTGTAACCAATAGGGAAATAAGTATCTTAACTTTTGACTAAACTGGTGTGGTTATTCATGAACTGAGGAGTTATGGTGAGTTCAATGATTACGTTTTGTTAAATGTTTATTTATTAGTGATTATTATCAATGATTGTTTATTGATTCATTGATTGGTGATGCCAAGAAAATATTTTGTGCTGGGAAGTCCCCAAACGTGGTCAAAAGGTTTGTCGACCTAAACGCGTCTCCTTGTAAGTTTACCTATTAAGGCTCTGACACGCTAACAGTTTTTGGTAACAGAGGATGGTTTGGCCCTTTGTGGCCCCATTACAAAGGATTATGGTTTGATACCGTTGATGGTGCAAATTACGGTTTGGTAGTAGAGGTGTTGGTTGGCTTTCGGCCGGGTGTGAAGGGAGTGTGGTTTGGAGGTTTGGCTGGTGTACCAAATAAATTGGGTTTTGTGTTTTTTTTTACTTCAAAGATGCAAATTGGAGAGATGATGTGTCCCTAAGTCCCAAATGACTTTCCCGGAATCTCAGAGCTTGCTGAAGGGAGTTTGAGTATGTCCTCGGCGTTCTAATGACAGTGTGAATGAAGTAGGGTTTTGCGCTTGCACAGCTAATGCATATCGCAGGTGAATTGTGATGTTTGTGAGGGTTTTAGGCCAGATGATGATGTTTTAGTAGGAGTGGGCGTACTCCGCAGTATGAGAGTAGGCAAGTCGGCGAACTTCATGTGAGTGTGGCGTTTTGTGCTAAAAAATTGTCCACGTGGTTGTTGATGACAAAAGGGCCCTGCGTGGTCTAAGACTCCGGAGTATATTGATAAGTGTATGAGACACTTGGATCATGTTGTAATTTGTGCGGTTTAGTAGGTCGATAGTGAAGTCGAAGAGTTGAGTTTGAGTCAAAGTGAGTGAATGAAAACTTCAATGAAGATTTGGTGAGTTCTAAAGTGCACTAGAACAGTAATCCATTGACAAGTCGAGAGTAGAATTTGAGGGTCAAATTTTCTTGCGAGTGCGGGATCTGAGAAGGCGAAAGTAGCGGCCGAGGCTAGGCAAAATCTCTGTAAAGTTCTGAAGCGATTGTGTTACCCTTTCCTGTTGTCAACCAGCAAATTTTGAGTTTCTTTTGGTTGGTGCTCGCAATATATTGCCTTAGTTTGTGTGAATCGAGAGTGGGAAGACAAGCCGCAAGACTTTGTCAGCCGCAGTGTGTGAGTGTGACATCATTTTGAGCTGTGCTGGGATAGGTTGGTTAGTGAGAAGCGTCACGCACGGATTGGCAGCTGTCCTTGAGAGGCATTGGTTGGGAAGGTAGGGGAAGAGAGATCTGGGAATTAAAGTCACTTCCTGATTTGATTGTAAACACAATTGAACACGCAAAGATGACATTTTTCAAGGCTTTAAGGAGCGCTTTGAGGGGAGACGTATATATCACCGCGAGTGTAGGGGAGGTTACACCGCCAGAGGGTATTGTAATGGAGGAAAAGGGTGTCGCACCATGTCTTTGGCTAAAGCAATGGTGCAAAGCCACCGAGAAAGAGGGGTGCTTAGCGTTTCCTGAAAACGGAACGTTCAATTTGAGGGTTTTAGAAAATTTGCGGAGGGTGCTAAATGATTTGAAGCTACCTCCAAGACCAACACAGTTTGAGGCACTAGCAATCTGGAAACTAATGGCAATATGGCAACAGCAACAGAAATTTGAGAGGAGAATGAGGAAAGCAGAAAAGACACTAGCGGAGGCTATGTGGGATAGTGCACAGAGAGTTTGGACGAGAGAAACAATAGAAGGAGTTAGGCTGTTTCCAGCGATAGCTCAAGAAGTTGAAGACAAAGGGTGGAAAGCTACTTGTAAGACTGACAAAAGTCCTTCCCAAGACATAGAGGTCAGGAAGCCCTGGTCAGAGGCAGATGACTCAGATGATGATGAGTTCCTTAATCAGTTACTGAATGATCGACCACCGCCATATGCGATAGACGAAAATAGACCGAGTGCCAGTGCCTGTCCTGCAGGTTCAACCCAAGAGAAGGTGACAGTAAATCTGACACAGGTTAGTTCTGCCTCGACACAAGTCCGGGTGCAGAGTAGTTTGGGCGTGTCCACTGCCCAGGTTATGCAACCTCAGCTGCAACCACCACAGGTTCAGAGACTTTACCCTGATGTACCCATTTTAGAGACTACCCTAATCTGATGGTGCCGACAGAGCCAGCATATGGAAGACCAAAGTTGATACAAACGGAGCTAACCCCACCTTTACTGCCCCAGGTGCAGCCGCAAATGATTCCGAGATATACTTCGGTCGCAAGACCGCAGTCAGACATGACACCAGTGATAAGGCAGAATATGGAAGCTAATCCTCCACAGGTTTTGGAGAACAGACAGATACCAGCTGCCATATCTTTGCCTATTATGGTTGGTCCAGAAGTGCCATTGTATGCACAGGCAAGGCCTAGTTTATGTGATCAAGGAGTAATGACACAAACTATGACAAGAGGAGGGTTCGTAGGAAGCTCCCATGGAACAACTTCAGTGGAACAGTGATTTGAAGGGTCTAGGTCTTTGTTAGATTTCAGTCCGATTGGGGCTCCTCCAGAGGCCATGAGACAGACAGGTTTGAGACTGCTGATACCGCAAATCTCGAGTGTGAATGTACCACAGACACCTTTAGTGCAGGCTGGGAATATCTCATTAGATGGGTTTAACAGCAGAACAGCTGACCGATTGGTTAGACAAGCTTAATACTCCACAGACTGCTCCTGTAGCCGCAGGGAGGGCGGAAGAAGAATACCTGAACCTTGTGAGGTTGGGTATGGAAGCCAATGAACTTGTTGAGGGGAGCATGGGTGTGAACAGGCTAGAGTCATACAAGGAAGCAGAATTGAGGTATTTGTCCAAAGATAACAAGAGAAGTGAGCAGGGTGCACCAGAGGTTGGCAAATTTGGCAGACAAATATGGCGTAGATTTAGAAAATACCAAACATTTGAAGAGGAGTTACAGGTTAGATTTTGAGCCCAAGGATTTTGAACACATGAGGTCTACTGGAATGAAGGCACACCTCAAGAAGATACTACAGAGTGCACAAGTTTGGGGAGCCTTAGAGAAGTGGGAAGGCAGATGGGCGAAGAAAAGAGACAAGAGGAAGAATGATTGCACAGAGCAGTCAGCTAAAGCATTACCGGACACAGGTACGGTAAAGATGTTACCCATGAGAGAGACTGCCGGAGGAGTTCTCGTCCAGGTACCTTGGACTAGAGGGGATATTCTGTGCTTTACAAATGACTTCCCCAGGCTGAGGGAGAAGCCAATAGAGTGGTATCAGCAGACGGACAGGTTTGTGAAACTTGCAAAGTGTCTTCGGGAAGACCTGAATACTCTCTTTGAGATCAAAGTTCCAGCTGATTTGTGGATTGAGTGCAAAAGGAGCATAGATTGGCCGACTGAGGAACCCTATTATTATAAGGTGATTGAGTTTCTGAAAATTAAAGTTTTGCCAAAGAATATTGATCGGCAAAGGATTGATCGAACGGCTCAGGAAGTTAAGGAGTCGATACATGCCTATTATGAGAGGTTGTTGAAGGCGTTTAAACATTACAGCTGTACAGAGGTTATTGAGGTGCAAGACATGAATCACCTTGTGTTCAGGTTCATGGAAGGGTTGAGACCTGAGATTGGCCAGATGATTAAGAGTCACTTGATTTGTTGGCAGACAAAGCCGATTGACGAGGTATTGCAGTATGCGAAGTACTGCAGCGATGAGATTGAGGAGAAGCAGAGAAAGTTGAAGGAGAAAGCGATGGTGATGCAAATTAAAGCAGCACAGACAGGGATACAAGGAAGTTGTCTACAGCAGATGGTGCAGCAGCCACAGGGAGATGGGATGTTTCAGGCGCAGGTGCGAGGTAGAGGTCGAGGAGGTTTTGTGAACCGCAGTCTAGATTTGAACACTGTGGTAGTTCAAAATGATGCACAGGGAATGAAAAGGATATTACCTTGTCATGCTTGCGGGGTCGTTGGACACTGGAAGCGGGAATGCCAAATTATGGTTCAGGATGGTATTAATCAACAAAGCAATGATGTCAGTGCATTCCAAAATGTGAAAGGACCAAGACTGAGGGGTCCAAATACAAATTTTCTGAATAATGTGAATCAGATGCAGGGTTTTCAATCCATGCAGCAGGTGCAGATGCCACGTATACAGCCAATACAGTTACAACAAGCGCAACAGCAAGTCCCCATGGTACCTAGACTGCAAATGCAAGTGCCCTTAGCGCCAATGGAACAGCAACAGGTGATGCTTCCTAACAGGTCACAGGTCAAAGAGTGAGTCAGAATCACACAGTGCAACAGTACCCAATGCGTGGTGAGAATGGAATAAACGATGAATGGTCGGATGAGAATTCAGACAGTAAGGAGAGTGTAGGCTTGCAGCATCCCTAGAGGTAGATCAGAGAGGACCCTATGTTCAGGGGAAGGTAATGGGTCACAAGGTTTTTTTCTTGGTTGATACGGGAGCTACATGCTCTACAGTAAGAAGTGCAGAGGTTCCGAAATTGCCCCTTTCAGGACGGACAGTTAAGGTAGTGGGAGTAGCAAACCAACTCCTGACTAACCCGATCACAGATCCGGTTCAAGTTGAACTTGGCACTTTCCAAGGATTGCACAGATTTGTGGTTTGTGATTCAAGTCCTGTATCCGTACTGGGAAGAGACTTATTGTGCAAGATGAGGTGTTCAATCACATGTTCTACTGAGGGAATTGAGGTACAGGCAAACAGCGATGATGAAGGGTAGGAACAGGGTTTAGAGCCTGAAACTGAGATAACAGATGAGGGATATCCTCTGATTAACTTCTTCCCGATGTTCACAGTAGCTGATCTCCCGGCAGACTTACAGGGAACAGCTCACGAAAGGGTGTGGGACCTGACAGAGAAAGAAGTAGGGTTGATAAAAGGAGTAGAACCAGTAAAGGTCAGTGTGAAGCCTAACGCTGTATTCCCCCAGATACCGCAGTATCATATGGCGCAAGATGTCCTTATAAAGGTTGCGCAAATCATTGCAGATTTTGTGACACAGGGAGTTCTGAAAGAGATGTTGAGTAGTCCGTGCAATTCACCAATAATGGGACTGAGAACGCCTTGTGGGAAGGTTCGGATTGTCCAAGATTTAAGGAAGATCAATGACAGAGTAGTGAAGTGTTGCCCAGTAGTACCAAATCCTGCTGTGAATATGTTTCAGATCCCATGCAATGCAGAATGGTTCACAGTAATTGATCTGTCCCAAGCGTTCTTTTCTGTGCCTCTTCATGAGGACAGCCAATTTCTCTTCAGTTTTACCTTTTTTGACAAGGTCTACTGTTGGTGTCAAATTCCTCAAGGGTTTTCGGAATCACCTTCCATATTTAATCAGATATTGAAGAAGAATTTGGAGTCATTGGAGCTGCCTTTCCAATCGACTCTAGTGCAATACATTGATGATTTATTGATGGCATCTAAAACAAGGGATGAGTGCAAGTACGATTTGATTGCTTTGCTAAATCACTTGGGAAAGAATAGGCACAACGTGTCCCCGAAGAAATTGCAACATTGTCAGAAAGAGGTGAAGTATTTGGGTCATGAGATCGAGAAAGGGTCCAGGAAATTGTCCAGAGAGAAAATAACGGCAGTGTTACAGATGAATCCCCCAACGACACGGAGAGATGTTTGGATGTTTCTAGGAATGGTGGGTTACTTCGTTAGTGGATCCCACACTTTTCAGTCATTTCTAAGCCATTGCAGAGGCTAACGGTCAAAGAGAACCAGGATGCCATAGTTTTGGGCGAGAAGGAAATGAGGGCATTCATGAGTGAAGGGAGAGCATGTGTAGGGCTCCAGCATTAGGTATGCCTGATTACACGAAGTCCTTTGTTCGGTTTTGTCATGAACGTGATGCATGTTCTTTGTCCGTCTTGACACAAGTTCATGGAGGTGTGAACCGACCAGTAGCATATTTTTCAGCTAATTTGGACCCAGTTGCAGCAGCCTTACCGGGTTGTCTGCGTGCAGTAGCAGCAGTTGGACAAAGCCTCACAGAGTGTGAAGACATAGTGATGGGACATCCTTTTACAGTCATGGTCCCTCACTCAGTTGAGATCCTCCTAACACGAACGAAAACGCAGCATGTGACAAATGCGAGATTGACCAAATATGAAACGATTATATTGGGGTCACCAAATGTAACATTAAAAAGATGTACAGTGTTTAACCCGGCAACCTTGCTTCCAAGTGAAAATACAGAGGTTGGAAATTTGGAAGATGTAGAACATGATTGTCTTGAGGTAACAGAAATATACACCAAACCAAGTTCTGATATTAAAGACACCCAAATGGAGGAAAATGACCAAATTATCTTTGTAGATGGTTAATGTTTGAGAGACTCAGTAGGAGTGCTGAGAGCCAGATATGCTGTATACATTATTTCTAGTATCCTGGAAGCATCCTGGCTTCAAGGAGTGTATTCCGCTCAGGAAGCTGAACTGGTAGCTCTTACCAGAGCTTGTCATGTCTTTGCTCAGATGAGAGTGACTATCCATACTGATAGCAGATATGGATTTGGAATTGTCCATGATTTTGGCCAACTATTGTCACAGAGGGCTTATTTGACCTCCTCTGGTTCGCCAGTGAAAAATGGTGAAAGAATGAAGGAATTGTTGCACGCAATTCAATTACCTCATGAAATTGCTGTGGTGAAATGCAGTGCACACCTGAAGTCACAAGACTTTGTTTCAATGGGAAATGGATATGCGGATCAAGTCACAAGGTTTTGCGCATTGAACTGTATATTGTTTAAGGATCAATGGGAATTGTTGCCTGAAGAAGAAAATGAGACATGTACATGGTATGCATTGAGGGTGATAGACACATTAGAAGAGCTGAAATTTTTGCAGGGTCGTGCCAGCAAAGATGAGAAGCATTCTTGGGTCAGGATGCAATGCGTACGAAGACCAGATGATTTGTGGGTTTCAGACGAGGGGAAAATGGTCTTGCTGAACAGTCTCTTGTCACAATTTACAAGGTTTTACCATAGCCAAGCACACATTGGGAGGGATGCCATGATCAGGGTGTTCAAAATTGACTGGTTTAATCCATAATTTAGACAAGCTGCAAGGGTGATATGCCATTGTTGTATCATCTGTCAACAAATGAACGCGGGATAAGGGAAAGTGATGAATTTTAGCCACATTCAGAGAGCTGGAGGTCCATTTAGCTGAATGTAATTGGATTTCATTGAGATGCCTTTGTGTGGAGGTTTGAGATATGTATTGGTGATTGTGTGTATCTTTAGTCACTGGATTGAAGCTTATCCTACATGCAGGAATGACAGCCTCACAGTAGCGAAGCTGCTGCTTAGGGAACTGATACCTCATTTTGGTTTTCCGATCTCTTTAGAATCAGATAGGGGAAGTCACTTCAACAATGAGGTGGTTAGGTTACTGTGTGCAGCACTGAACATTGAGCAGAAGTTGCATTGTAGCTACCGCCCTGAGGCATCTGTACTAGTGGAACAGATGAATGGTACCCTGAAATCGAGAATGGCGAAAATGTGCGCGGCCACGAATTTGAAATGGCCCGACAAATTACCTTTAGTGTTAATGTCAATGAGAAATAACCCTAACAAGAAGACGGGACTGTCTCCACATGAGATTCTCATGGGTCGAGTTATGAGACTGCCCGCAGTACCTGCAAATGCTCTTGTGAATATCGCAGATGATATGGTTTTGGACTACAGCAAGGGTCTGGCTGATGTGGTCTGCTCTTTTTCTCACAAGGTGGAAGCTACCACCCTGACGCTGATTCCTGATCCAGGATACAACCTGAAAGCTGGTGACTGGGTTGTCATCAAGAAACACGTAAGGAAGACGTGCTTGGAGCCGCGTTAGAAGGGACCCTACCAAGTGATACTAACGACTACCACTGCTGTGAAGTTTGCAGGAGTTCCGAACTGGATCCATGCCAGTCACACGAAAAAGGTGACGTGTCCGACTGATGAGGAAGTTGAGTTGTTGAAAGTACCAACAACAAAAAAGGAAGTCTCAGGGCTGGAGAGTAATCGAAGGGGAACTGAGACAGAAGCAGAGCCTGTTGAGGACGGCTTGGTCACCCCAGTAAGAGACAAAGGAGAAGAGATCCAGAGAGGTGATGGTGAGCCTATCTCAACTGAGGCAACAGGGGAACCTAGTCAAAGAGAGCTTCTCTCAGAAGTAGACGATTATGAGAATGAGCTAGAGCGTTTGACAGACCCACAAGGTGAAGGAGTTGAGAGGGAAGAGAGTCAGAGTGTCCAAACTCCTCCTGAGCAGATTGCAGGTCCATCAAGCGAAAACACCATAGAGTCAAGAGAGAAAGAAGGGTTGCCACAAGAAGGATCAAATACCAGAGAGATACTGAAAGGAGACAAGTGGCCAGAGGTGCAAGTGAAAAAGGGGAAAGTGGTTGTCGGAGATGCTATAGAAGAAGAAATTGACACAACAAGGAGAGAAGATCTAAGCGAAGGAGAGTTGCAAGGTGATCGCAAGTTAAAAAGGAAGAGAGTAGCAATTAGGAGGTACGCAGGTCCTGAATGGGCGTATGCAACGACAGCTGAATGGCAACAGGAGTTCCTGGCGTTCTGTTTTGATCGAGAGATACCAGGTCAATATTTTGGCACCTGAGTCTGGCTGAAGGATCTGAAAGGGTGTAAAGACTTGAGCTAAGATTGAACTTGATAAAGAGACTGAGACATTACTGGATGAGACTTTGAAAACCTGAGTTGACTTTTCAAAACTGATTTAGCCAAGCTGCTAACCTGAATTGACAAAGGATCCTGGGAGAAAGACTGAAAGCTGTGAATAATCGCTGAAAGAAGATTTTCTTGTTCTGACTTTGCTGCGGGAGAGAATTATTAGAGAGAGAATTATTAACCATCCTCTGTTTGTGTTGTTTTGAATTAGCTATCCTTCACTTTCTGATTCTTTACAGATCATGGCTAACATTAGGCAGGAGAATGAAGGGAGTAAGCGTTGTAAATACTTGAGTGTTGGTTTAGGTAGTGTGTGTATGACATTGATTGTGGTTGTGATTGTGGGTATGACACTGATGGATAAGAGTGGGACTAACAATGCTACAGTTCCTGAGACTACCACTGCACTAACAGCTTGGGAGAGGTTTGAGCTGGAAGAGAGATATTTGCATGAGGGAACTAATGCAAAAGGGGAACTTTCCACTAACGTTTTCTAGCGCTATCTGAGTGAGTATGTCGAGACAATGGAAGCAAAGGATTGCTTTGTGTGCACACAGATTCCTGTTTCGGTACAAGAGGGGGTTACCTATCATAGCTTGCCGTTAACATATGGTATCAGCTGTAGTCTGCTAATAACAATATTTTATAATCAGGAGGAGGTCCAATACTTCTATTCCAATAATGATTTGGTGTTTTCTTATGTACCTATAATTGAGGATTTGAGTAGTGTAGCTGGATACTGAAGGATAAAGTTAGTGAAAGGATTCTTTGAGCCGACATTGACAATTAGTACGTCTTATGCACACGGCAATAATCTGACATGCTTGCTTACACCTGTAGAGAAAAGCTTTTTAGATCACACCGAGGATAGAAGGAGGGCATTAAAGGGTAAATTGGAAAAAGCATTGCAGCAGCGAGCTTTTGCTAGTAGTGAAAGTTATGGTGCAATTAGAGAGCAAGGGAAACTAGCTTTAGATGCATTACACGTATGGAAGCTTTGCATATCTAGACTGAAAACATATTATGATGATGTGTTTGTGGGAATGAGTGAATGTAAGCATGTGTTTTTGTTTCAGAGTAAATGGACGTTCATGTTAAATGGGCAGGATCCAGCGATCCCCGGGATCTATTACATCGGTAGGCTTAATGCTTATTTCCATCTTCCAAAGGGATGGTATGGGACATGTTACTTGGGGATAGTTTTCCCAAAGATATATCAACTTGATGATTTGAAAAGGTTTCCGAAATTGTCTGAATTACATCGTACTAGACAGAAGAGAGAGACCGCTGCTGGTATAGTGGGAGACATATTTGGAGTGATAATTCCTTCAGTGGGAGTTATCTTAAATTCAATGAAGATTTGAAAGTTGTCTACTATTGTGGAAAATATGCTGACAAATTTTTTGGGAGCTATACTCCTAATTGATACTGAACTTGCTGCGGAGAGGGCGATGACTCTCCAGAACAGGCTTCCCTTAGACATTCTTTTAGTGAAAAATGACAGAGTTTGTAGGATGCTTAATGAGCGTCATTGTTGTGCATATACACCAGATAATAGTAATGAGATTAGAAATATGCTTACTAACTTGACTAGGGATAGTACAGACTTGAAGGATTTGAAAGAACCTGGTGTTTGGGAAAAGGTTGGAAGAGGTTTTGCTTCAGTGGGGAATTGGCTTAGCAGCATTTGGCATGGGATATTGTCTAAAATAATACAGGGGATATTGAATGTTGTAGCTTGCCTATTTGGATTATGGGTGGCATGTAAAATTAGCAAAAAGATAAAATTGAATAAGGCGAAAAATAATAGGAGGAGAGAAGAAAAAGAAAGGGAAAAATTGTTTAGGGAAAAATCAAGGGAAAAGCCAATAAGTGAAGAGATTGAAATGACTAAATTCTGATTGATATAAAAGTCGTGGGGAAAGTTTTGTGTGATGACAAGTGTCATCAGAGGAGGCATTGTTGGAGTGTGTCTTCTAAAATTAATGTTAATTACGTAATCTTGCGGGTAGATTGTGTGATGAAGCTGCATATAAAATGTGTTAACATAGAAAATAATGCACGCATTTGAAATGTGCCCACAGGGAGTGGCTACCCATGTAAACAAAGACTAATGAAAAGCTTATTAATTCAGAATTTATTGTGCAATAATGTTTTGAATTTGTATTAGTACATCATAATTAGAGTTATATGTTAAGAGTTTTGCTTTATTAAATTAGAGGGCCTTAGCTTAGCAAGGGTTTTGGGCCTAGCAGCCTGGCCTCATATTGAAATTGTATTTTTCTAATGTGTAAATGTGCTGTTTTCCTGAAGGACACAAAGCTGTATTTTCCAGGAGCTATATGCACGTAGCCGTAGTAAATTCTTTCTCATGAGAACCTGCTTGCTCAAGGCGACATTCTTGCTGGATGCAACAGTGTAATTCGTAACAGGTGCAAGGTCAACTGTACTAGGAGAAGACAATGAAGACATTGACTGGAGCGTAAAAGTGTAACATTTTCTACCTGACATTCCAACCGTGAAGATGTCAATAACATGGACCAATCTGCGACATGGGAACTGCAAACGAGGAAAATTCTAGTAAGGCGCTTACTGAATTATTGGACAGAGATAACAATGCATCAAATTTTATCCAATGAGGAATTAGGGAACAATTAGACGGTTTTGATTTAACGGTGTAACCCAAGGGAAACAGGGGCCACTTATTCTTTTTCCACTTTGATGGGGATATTTGCCTTTTCCTTTGCCAGAAGACTTATGTCACTTGTCATTTTTCCAGACTCTTCAAACCCAAACTTTAGAGTTAAATTGTCCTGTCACTTCAAACCATCCTCTACCCCATTCCTGCCTGATATTAACTTCTCCTCCATCTGAGGGAAAAAAAATGTTTTCTGATCTATGCTATCTTGAGATTTTACCCCATACTATCTTTGCTGATGGTGAATCGACTGATGTCCTGAGGACGAAGACTGACGCTGCTTGCTGATCTGTTGGATTGGTAACTATCCTATGCAAATTTGTGTTTGTCTGTTTGCCTTTTCTTTCTAGGTACCAACTGCTAATTTGATAGAGGCCTTAGTTTTAGATGTTTTCCAAATTTGTGTTTACTAAAATCTTTTGCATGAGGCCCAACATGCTAATGCTAATTCGTGGTTAGTTAAGGCGTTCACAATTATCCTATGCAAATAGACAAATGACTGAGTTCTTGCTTTGTTGAATCAAATGTACTAATGAGACTCTGCTAAGTTGCTTCATATTAATGATGCCCATAAATATTGAATGAATATAGCCGATGCATTGATTAAGTTGTGCTCTGATTGCTAATTGGTAGTGTTTTGATGAGTTTATTGTTAATAAGATTAACAGACATGATGTTAGATTGTAACCGATAAGGAAATAAATATGTTAACTTTTGACTAAACTGGTGGTTATTCATGAACTGAGGAGTTATGGTGAGTTTAATGATTAAGTTTTATTAAATGTTTATTAATTAGTGATTATTATCATTGATTGTTTATTGATTCATTAATTGGTGATGCCAAGAAAATATTTGTGCTTGGAAGTCCCCAAACGTGGTCAAAAGGTTTGTCGACCTAAATGCGTCTCCTTGTAAGCTTACTTATTAAGGCGCTGACGTGCTAACAAAGGCCATACATTGTCATAGCCACTGAAACTCCTAAGGTTGCCATAAGGGGAGGTAGCATCTATCTGTATGAACGTGCACACAGAAATGCTAAATGGAGTAGCTGAAATAAAATGGAGGACTGGTGTGCACACAGTTTAAAAGAAACAAGCACTTCCTACAGATCTCAAATACTAGTCAAAAGTCAAATTACTGCCTGAAGAGATTTGTGTGCAAAATATTGAAGATAGCTTTTTTGATAAGTGACCATCGGCTGAAACATAAAATATCAAAAAGCTATCCCTGCTCGTCCCTTGCAGAGGGCTCTCCGTAAGCCCTCCCTTGGGCACAGTTAACCAAAATACTTGGGTCCTCATTTTTGGCTGCAGATAATCAGCAGCTCTGAAGAGGGACAGAAATGTGGGAAACAGCATTGCTTCCAAACATTGGATTGCACATCATTCTAAAACAAGGGCAATTATATATGGCTCTCCGGAGTTCAGTGCTTTTATTGGCAACATATGAAATCAATTTATACAAGAGGAATAACTACTGTACGCGTTCCTCAAGGTGTTTTGTACTGTTATGCAGTGTGATGGGCACTCTCTTTTTATTTGCGAATGCAGGTGTAGAGAACCTCACCTTACCGCCCTACCCACCCGCTTCTATAGTTCATATCAACAATGCTCACTTGAGTTTCCAAAAAGCTAACATGCTCTTATTTATCTATTTATACAGGTGTTTTCAGGGTGCAGGTTTTCATACTATGATTACGTTGGGGTACTGAAAAGTTCAAAGAGTTACAGTCCTTCGGGATAGGTTGAACTCTATGACGTGAGAAGATGTGCAGTGATTCATTTGGCTCACAGTTTTCAATAGGTTTTTTTCTACTTCATTTGTATGTATTTATTTTTAGTATTTATACAACGCAGACCTTGCCACAGGGATAAGAGCCTTTTACATGAAGCCAGAAATGCATGCAAGAGGGGGGATATGAAAAGGGTGGACATAGTAGGTAATCATAAGTACAATGAAGACAAGGGACATTAGGACGGTGAGTGATAGGGTATATTTCCATTAAATGGTAACTCTGAGTTGACTGTATTCTTACAGGAAGGTTCAGAATGGGGAAGCTTTTAGGTGCCTCTTAAAACAACGTATGTTTTCATTCACCTTGAGGGCCAGATATATCCATATTAAATTCTTCTAGACTAGGAGTATAGTAATAAATAGATAGATCCATGAGTACGTAGAGAGGTTATACATGTATAAGGAAGATAATATATCAAATTTAAAGCTATATTTTATAAAGTCAGGCTTTCAAGTGTTGCTGTAGGTTAAGTTAACTTGTGTATGTTTCTACTAATGTTTTATTCATTTCTATTATTTTTTTCCTCAATATTTCAGTAGTGAAGCACTTGTAGATAAAAAACGTTTATGGTAATATTTACATATTGTGATAGATAAACCAGAAATCCATAAGCATCTAATCAAATAACATGAAAACTATGCAGTGACCTATATACATATTAAGTATAGATTGATGTATATAAAATCCATAATTGTTCTGCATATTTGTACAAAGGAATACACACAACTAGATGCATACATCTAATCAAATTATACATGCTTACATACACAGGTATATGCTGTTTACTAGTGTTTGAGTGTGGTGGTTATGTAGGAAAGAGCCAACCCATGAGTAGTCTTCTGAAGGCAAGATAGTTAACCATTGATCTTATGGCTGGAGGTCATGAAGTTCATAGTTGGGCTGCATGAACAGAGAAAGATGTACCACCTATGTTTTTTTCCTTGTATGCTGGGATTATGTATTTCTAGCTTTTGTGAAGACATAAAGCAGTTGACAGAATGAGGCATAATTTCCATGTTGGCTACATAGAATGTGCTGGTATTTCAAGCTCTATTGTAGACTGTTAGAATGGCAGTTTGTGAAATGCGAGCAGACAGTGAAGACAAGTTCCAGACTGGCAAGTAACAGAGAATGTTCCACTCTTAAGAGTGTGTGTAGTGTATACGACAAAAGAGGACATTTCAGGAAATGTTGCAACGCTGGAGTTAATTATTGTGCAAAAGTCAGTGAAGTTAGGGAAAAAGAGGAACAATTTTTCCTTCCAATGACAGCTACCGTAAACAGCATTAATAACAACTTAGAACATCCCTCTGATACTGTTTCTATTAATGGCAATGAAGTGGAGATAATTTAAATTAAGGAGCACAGTTTACTACGATCTAGTGGCAGTCCCAGGTAATACAGCTACCTTATTTTGTCATGAGGAAGCAGGGCTTTTATATCTGGAAGATCTGATTAGCCTGGCGCCACAATTGCTCTGGATAAACAATTAGGGTACACCTGAAACTGCAATGACCAGAACCTGCATAACTGACTGTCATTGGATGAAGCCACTCAGATCCTATGGTTATAACATGTAAAAAAACACCTTTAACACTGTGGGCCTTATAGATCTGTATGATAACCCTTTTATGATCAAGCAAGAACATTATTACCAGTCAAAGAGTGTCTTCTGGACTACTGTTGAAACAAACACTTTCAATTGGCCAAGACCAAAGTTTCCATCCTTAGATATTACTCCATTTCAGCAACAAGTGGGATGGAGCCATACTTGGGGTAGATTGAAAACCCCACCCAACAGCATTGGCTAATAATTCTTAGGATGGAAGCGCTGAACTGTACATTTTCTTTTCCAGTATAAGGGGTGTGAAGTAGAGAGCTCCCACCTTGCGGGTGCAATGGCTTTTCGACACAGAGCACTACTCACTGTAGTTTTTTTTGCACCATGTTCTTCGAGCCAAGACACTTCTTTTTAGTCCCACTCTTACTGTCTTAGGAGATTGTGATGTTTTAACCTTGCAGTTGCTTTTATCTCTGTGTTATACTTTTATGGCCTCTGGCCGAATTAAGTTTAATTTCAGTGACTGACTGACTGACTATGATCTCAGATGTGATTTGCAGAAGCTCTTCAAAGGAAGAGTATGTTTGACTAAACCAGAAGCCATTTACACATGGTTTCAAAATAATAGAAATTGCGGGTTATTTTGTAGGGCAATTTAGTTTTAGAGGGAATATGGCAGAAGGCAAGGTATATGTACCCGTACCAGGAGATACTGTTTAAAGTTGGCCTACTAAAAACCCTCTTTAAATCCAATGCTATCCCACAGGTTCGAGCCAACCTTATCAATAAGTTCCTGAAAAGCTAATGTCTGATTTTCTTGGTCTCTTTTCTTGTAAGGTAGACTGCAAGAAAAAACTACTTCCACGGCATCAAACTTAAGGAAGGAATTGTGCCTTTTTCTTGTTGTGCTTGAAACATTCCTTAGATTCCAAGGGATTCTGTTAAGTTGGAGCCTGAAAAACTGTGTACTGAAGGCATTATCAAACAGGTGGAAGTCACAAAGTGGTTGGCTCCAGTGGTGGTGGTGCATAATGAAAGTGGAGAAATTAAATTCCTCAAAGACCTTAGGGAACTGAAAATGTGTGACTGATTTTAAGTTCCCTCTTCCCAACACAGAAATAGTAAGTGCTGTATCTAGGGCGAAACATTTTACCACACTAAACCTTACATTTGCATATCACCAGGTCAGGCTTACCGAATGCTCAAAAGAACTTACCTTGCTCATACCTTCTTTGGTAGTTTCACATTCAACAGTATGCTATTTAGTTTGTCTTCAGTAGTGCGAGGAAGACCTGGTCTCCAACTGGGTAGTCCCTGCAGCCCGTCAAGGCGATGCCCGGTAGCAAACTGAACCATAAACCCGCTAGCAAACCGGCGCAGCAACTACTATTCTCGTAAGCGCTCCATCATAAACGCCCAACTCCTACAACGACAGGCTCTCACGCATCACCACCCCCGAACCGAGCCCATCACGATGTCTGACAAGGAACAATCCATGACCATGGAATGGATATTATAGGAGATCACCGCTGTGAGCCGCCTCTATCACCTCACTAACGCTGGAGACCAAATCCATGCGATCAGACATTGCAGGCTTTCAATCCAGGGTGACAGGACTGGAACAACGCATGGGATCACTGGAAACACTGGCAGCCGCCTCCCAGGACAGAGGGACAGAGACCAAGATCTCCTCTACCTCAGGAGTAAACTAACAGATATGGAGGACAGAAGTCGAAGAGACAACATCCGCCTACTTGGGATTCCGGAAAAAGAAGAAGGCACAGATATGCAGGCCTTTATGGGCTCTACCCTTCCTAAACTGACCTCACTGGATTTCGATCCGCCGCTGGAATTCCAACGGACGCACAGAGTAGGCCCGAAATGCTCTGACAAACCCTCAAGGCCTCAACCAATTATTGCATGCCTACTACGCCACATTCAAACCCAGCAAATTATCCAAGCGGTGCGTAGCACGGACCTTTCCGGATAGACCAGCATGACATCCGAATAACTGCGACCATTCCAAAGAGACCAATGAACGTAGAAAGGCCTTTCTAGCCCTAAGACCCCGGCTTCGCCAACTGGAGATGAAATATGGCCTTTTTGACCCCGCAAGAATGTGGGTCACCAAAAACTGAGTATCCAAGGATTTTTACAACCCCGAAGAATTGAGACTTTTTCTTGACTCTTTTCAACACCAGCCTATGGATTCTACCAGCACAAGCCATCCGCAAGATACTCCAGGGGATGATGAAGGTAACGGAACCTCCCCCCCAGGAATGGAGAAAGCAATACGGCCCTATATGACGCTGACACCTGTCAAAGGGGCAGGGACTTGGAGAGACTAGCTAGATCACACGATTTCAGGGGCCAGGTCTTACACGCCATGGCAGTCCACACTCAGCTATCGGAAAGAGACAAATCCCACTCTCCTTTAAAACCAACAACTGTACCCCCCTGAGATGGCGACTCGATACAGTGCATATGTGAGACAATCGCAAGAACACTGAAACGCACCCGCCGACAATTCCATGGACGGATGAGTACATATTCGGATCTTATATCTGTATCTTTTTCAAAGTTGTTTATAGTCGTTGGTGTCACTAAATATGATATATTATGTTATCAGAATTAACAGGTTAAAGTAATGTTGTGTTATGTGATACAGTGACACTATAGATATATTGAAGTATTCAGGATTTTCTATGCCTGTACCTCTCTGAATCTTTACTCGAACCAACACTATATTGCCCCAATCCCCCCTCCTAAACTCCCCTCACCCCCTCACTTCACCTCCCACACCCTACCCCTCCACCCCCATAATCTACTCTCCACCCCCTGCATTAACCCCTTCCCTCCCCCTCACTATCAAATCACCCCCACAACGTAGGATTCTACACAACAGCACTACCCAAGTATGGCGGCTGCCCCCTATCCCAAAACTGTAAACACATGAGTCGCACAAGACATCATACTAACTACTATTCATCGCCGAGTAGACCCTTTCCCATACACAATTACAAACCTCCCCCCCTCTATCACCATCATACTAATTCGACGTTACCCCTCCAGTAAATCAACGATGCTTTGTGGACCAAGTCCCTCCCTACTGTCCAAATGTAACCACCTCTCCATCCAATCCCATCATCATCCAGGATGATAAACCTTGACCATCGCCATCATCATTATCACGGTCACTAACACCTCCCCTCCCCCAGGTTTTTCCCTTTATAATACACTCGTGACCCTCCCCCCCGAAACCCACGCAATTTCTTGTCATGAATCAACATCGGCTGCCTTCTACTCCCCCTCGCCTCCCCAGCAGAGATCACCCCGACGGCACAGGAGTTCAGAGAGGAATTGGACCCGCCGTTTACAAATCTAACCTCAAGGGCTGGACACCTATCCTCCCCAGCCCTCTCTCTAATATTTTTCCCCTCTCAGCAACCCTTTTGTTATTTTATTTTCCTTTATCCCACATATCGACCTTAATACCCCTTCTTTTCTCTTTTCTCCTCTGTATTATCTCTCGCCCCCATCTCTGCCTCTATCTCCTTTTCTCTTTTTTCTTATCTTCCTCTCTTTCTTTTTTCTCCTTCTCTTTCCTGCCCCCACCCTCCCCCTCCTTTTCTAGAGAGAACACCCGGTCCCCGCCAGCTTCCCCCCTCCCTTCTCCAAGCCATTACACTATAACAAGCATAACCCCTACTCCAACAGCTGAAGTAGCCCCCCCTCCATCATCACCGTCCTCTGAACCGTCGAGACCCTACTCTACCGCCTAGAATGTCAGGGGACTCCCCCACACGACACATCCATTACAAATCCTCTCATGGAATGTACACAGCATGATGAGCTATATTAAATGGAAAAAGATACTGTCCTATCTTCACTCTAAAAGAGCGGACATCGTCCTGATTCAAGAAACACACCTCGATAACCTTGAATCCAGTAAACTTAAACGGGACTGGGTATGAAAGGTTGCCTTTAGCTGGTGCCCAACAGACCAGGAGACCGGGAATGGCACGCCTCGCAAATGCGGAGTAGCGATACTAATGCGCAAGTTCCTCCCAATTACAATCATTAAAACATGGAACGATGCAGAGGGACAATATATATTCGCTAAATTAAACCTAGGAAGCACCTTCCTATGCGTGGGCTCCGTTTATGCACCAACCGGCACAAAGCGCCCCTTCTTCCTACAACTAAATCGTCTCCTGACCGAAATCGGAACCACCCTTTACATAATCGGGGGAGACTGGAACCTTGCCCGAGATGCCATATTGGACAGGACAGGCCCCATTGACGAAGACAATAATCATGACAGGGCACTACTGACCGACCTAACCACGTATGCAGGCTTAGTTGATTGCTGGAGAATAACACACCCAAAAGATAAGGAATATACTTTTCTATCTTCGGTCCATGGTACCCAATCACGCCTGGATTATTTCTTTGTATCACATACTATAATCCCCCAAATGCTAGACACCAGTATCCTAGATAGCGGTCTCTCAGACCATTCCCCGATACTACTCCTGATCCAAGTAGGTTTAACCTCCCCCGGTCGAAACGATGGTGCTTTCCTAAACATAGGTACCGCTCCCCCCAAGGGAAGGAGCAACTTAAGGTCCATATAGCCAATTTATGGCCGAAAATATGGGTACTGTGACTTCCAAAAGGGTTCTATGGGCAGCGGCAAAGACGACTCTGAGAAGTAACATGATGCTTGACATAGCATTATCCAACAGAGACAGAGTAGCCCGCCAAAGCACCTTAGAAACCACAATCGAGAATCTCACTAAACAATACACTGCCCAGCCGTCCCCCACGCTGCGCCGCTCACTAGAACAGGCCCGAATGGCACATAATGAACTCTATACATCACAGGCGGAATATGCGTTGCAAAGATTACGTGGTGGCAACTATGAACAAGGCAAGAAGGCAGGATGCCTCCTAGCAGCACAGCTTCGTCAGAGAGAGGCTGCCTCTGCTATCCCGGCCATAACATCCTCCTCAGGAGCGGTATTGACCCGCCCGCAAGAAATTGTGAACAAATTTGCCACGTACTACCGACATCTCTATACCCCTGAAATAGCAACCGACCATGTACAGACGGAGGCATTCCTTAACGCGGCCAACCTACCTTGTCTGTCGGAGGCAGGCCGAGCCCTCCTAGAAGGCGATATAAGCAGGGAAGAAATAACGCAAGTTATCACAAACCTCCCCTATCATAAATCTCTGGGAGAAGACGGATTCCCTGCAGAATTTTATAGATGGGCTGGGGAAGAGGCAATCACTGCAGTGCATGAGGCACTTATGGAAGCATGTCTGGAAGGCTCCTTGGGTGCTCTGTCCAACAGAGCCACGATTGTCGTCCTACCTAAGCCAGGGAGGGACCCCCTACTTTGTGGTAGCTATCGCCCTATCTCCCTCCTGAACGGAGATGTTAAACTCCTAGCCAGCGTCTTAGCAGCACTTCTATGCAAAGTGATACCATCCTCGATTCATAATACCCAGGTGGGGTTTGTACCGGGTCGCACCTCCAGAAATCATATGCGTACCCTCTGTCATACCTTACTGGAATCACTACAACTACCAGAGGAAGCCCTAGCTCTATCTTTAGATGTGGAGAAAGCATTTACTCCTAGCCAGCGTCTTAGCATCACGTCTACGCAAAATGATAACGTCCTTGATTCATATACCCAGGTGGGGTTTGTACTGGGTCGCACCTCCAGAAATCATATGCGTACTCTCTGTCATACCTTACTGGAATCACTACAACTACCAGAGGAAGCCCTAGCTCTATCTTTAGATGTGGAGAAAGCATTTGACCGTATCGAATGGCCCTATCTGTTTACTACCATGAAGCACTTTGGCCTAGGAGAACAATTCATCTCCAAAGTCCGACTACTGTATGACCATCCCACGGCACAAGTTAGTTGTGGGGGCTTTCTATCAGACCCATTCCCCATTGGAAGAGGCACCCGCTAAGGTTGCCCCCTGTCCCCGCTCCTATTTCTGCTGGCAATGGAACCTCTGGCAGCTACTATATGGAACTCCCAACAAATAAAAGGTATCCCCTTAGCAGGGGGCTCATCCAAAATCTATCTCTACGCAGATGACATCCTATTAACCTTGTCCGACCTCGAAAGCTCCCTGCCATCACTACTCTCTATCATAGAGGACTTTGCGCCCTTATCCGGATATCAGGTAAACTGGGATAAGAGCGAAGCGCTACCACTATCCTGCGTAACGACGAGAGCTGCAATCCATGGCCTCCCATTTAAACGGACCCCGACCCGCCTTAAATATTTAGGAAAGTTTATTAATCAAGGCCTGCAACACATGGTCAAGGACAACCTCGGCCCTCTTATATCCCGAATGAAACAGGACTGCGCTAAGTGGTCACTACTGGGCCTATCCATGTGGGGCAGGCTGTTAGGATGGTCACCCTCCCGCGCTTCACATACATATTAGGCCTGCTCCCTCTACAGATACCTCTCTCCTCGCTCCGCATGATTGACGCATCAATAAGGACCTTTGTCTGGGGCTCCATACGCCCAAGGCTGAAACCTGCAACAATATTGGCACGATGACCCTATGGAGGCTTAGGCCTACCCTCAGTAGAACAATACTCATTAGCCTTACAATTATCACAGCTAGCGTACACAATCCCGGATATCCCAGACCCCCCGTAATGGATAACCACAGAGAAATTCCTAAGAGGTCAGCATACGGAGATAGGAGGGATATACACTGATCACCCCCACTTGCCTAACCCCATCCTTATGGCCACAAACACAGCCTGGCGCAGAGCCCACCGCTTACTCGGCACACACCCTTTCTTGCATGCCCAGGTCCCTATAGCAGGGAATAAAAGCATAAAAATGGGAGGAAGCCTCCTCAGATGGCCCCAATGGAGCAACGCTGGTATCCACAACATATCTCAAATCATAGAAGGTGATAGCTTCCGAACCTTCGCCTCCCTTAAGGAAGAATTCGGCATACACAATAACCAAGAGTGGCTATACATACAGCTTAAGCATTCATGCGCAGAGCCCTAGGAACCCCCCGTGGACGCTCAAAGCCTCACCCATTGTCACTTATCTCCAGAAGTGGGGCCGACACAGAAGCGTTATCGCTGGTCTATACGCAGAGCTAACAAACCATCTTTACTCGCAGCCCCTTCTCGAACAACTGTGCTTAAAATGGCAGGACCGACTTGAGATCACTTATACTGAAGAAGAATGGTCGGACATAATAGAAGCCCTTGACAGGGGAGTCCACAAAGCCCGCCTGAAATTTTGTCTATTTAAAATCATCCAAGAATGGTATTGGACCCCCATAAAACTCTTTAGCGCAGGCTTGATGCCACATGCGAAATGCTGGTGATGTGCAGACCCCCATTGTGACTTACTCCACATTCTATGTCATTGCCCGATGATACAACCCTTATGGGAAGCTGTGCGCCACACTCTGATAGACTCTATACAGATACCAAACCCGACCCCACCATCACTCATTCTTTTACATGACATGTGCCCGTACCCCTCCCTATCACAAGCCCATAAATGATTACTCCATACGACAATTGACACAGCCAAAATTTGCATACTCCGACACTGGAGGTCCAGTATTGCCCCCACACCAACAGAATGGATGACAGCCATGTTTCAAACTGCCACCCACGAGCGAGTAATGTACAACCTGCAGGATCAAGCAGCGATATTCACAGAAGTTTGGAGCCCCTTCTTGACAAGATCATTTGGCAGCTGTTGGACGGTCGGCGGACGGCAGTCGTCATATCAAAACCCTCCACCCTCCCCCGTTCCCTACTCTCCCCCTTCTATTACCCTCTCCCTTCGTCTCTTTCCTCTTTTCCCCACCCCCTAGACCATCCGCCCTGGCAAATGTCCTAGACCCCGGGCCGATTAAACATATATTCCTCCTTCTCTCCCCACCCGATCAGTACCTGATCATTTAATCCACATAAGAAGGACCCGTCCCCCAAAAAGAAAACATTCTAACCTATATACTTCCACAGATATCCCCCTGATCGCTCCTTTCCTGGCGCTATCCTTCCCCAAGTATTGGAACCTCAACCTCATACCATAATCATTTAGGCACACATACCGTACTATTTAATCCTACACGACAGCCCACATCAGACAGGGAATAATCGGACTACTCACTCACCAGCCTTGACATTCTGGCTCCAAGGCTTCCTGCCCATCCATTTATTTATTTCTCCCAACCTCCCTTTCCCCCTTTTAGTTCATATGATATCCCTCTCTCCCCCCTCCTCATGACCAACCTTTTTCTTCGTTCTCTATTCTCTCCTTCAACCCCTCCCCTAATTATTTACCCATAACCCTTTCAACTATTGTTCCGACTCTGAACACCAAGTACGGTTTCTTATCTTTTATATTGCTGCGACAGAGACCTTGCATGCCTTATGCTTGTACGATTTAATCTGATTTAACACTTTACTTCGCCTGTGGTGATTCTTTACTTATATTATGTGTTTCTGAGACTTGAAGTTCCGCCTCCTAGATTTTGGGCCTAATTATAACCCTGGCAGTCAAAGACCGCCATGGCTGTTCTAGCGATTGTACAGGCTGGTGGTACAATCTTGCTAATTACGACCGCGGTTTACTGCCATGGTTGACCCGGCGGTTTTAATCCTCCCCAGGGGATTACGAGTCCCCTTCCCGCCAGCCTGTCTATGGCAGTAGAGACCGCCATGGAAAGGCTGGCGGGCGGGCAGGGGAGTCGCGGGGCCCCTGGGGGCCCCTGCACTGCCCATGCACTTTGCATGGGCAGTGCAGGGGCCCCCAGGCACAACCCCACCCTGCTTTTCATTGGCTCCCATGTTGCGGACGATATCCCCACTGGGCCGACGGGCAGAAACTCTGTTTCTGCCCGTCGGCCCAGCAGGGATGTCAAAAGGGGTACAGTGGGAGTGCGGCTGCATTGGCGGCCGCTCGGCGGTACAACCTTGGCAGGGTTGAAATGAGGGCCTTAATGTGTGACAAAATCAGTTACACTGTGAATTGATTTGAAAGTGTTGATTTGTTTCTCCTTACTTATTCGAACTCCTAAAAAGATTCCTCAGGAACAGAGAAATTAGAAAAGAGGCCAAGAGTATCATCCCTAATCAGCTAGACTAGCTTGAATGTAGTCGTACAGTGAGCCCGGGGCCCTCATCTGGGCATACCCTGTGCACTAAGGGCAGAAAATGCAAAAACAACAAGGTCATGGATGGACTGCTTGAATTAATCTCAGCCAATAGCGATCGCTCAGGCCACATCCCAAACCCATGCCGCCCCAGTTTGGGCCCAGTCAAAAATATTGGTTTTAGGCCCAGATCTGTGACTGGGATTGCATTTTTTACATTGTTCACCATTCCATCCATCAGCACTCTGTTCCATTTGTCAAAAATCCACACACATCAATTTCTACTTATCTGTCTCTGGAGAGAACCTCAATCAATAGAAGAAGATTACAGCCTCAGGTGGGCTGCTGCCCTCCCACGGAATACCACAGGTGGATTGCAGGATGGCAGTCAAAACAGTCTGAGAAGTGCTTGGATGGAGTACTGCAGTGTATGGAAACTGCTTTGTGTGTGAAGCAGGAATTGTTTTCTTGGTAAGTGGGTGGAATCACAGCAAGGTCAAACTTGAGAGCTGTTGAGCGACACCAGTTCCCCCGTTAACCTGAGACGGTAAACAATGTTTTTTTCCCAAAACTACAGGACATAAATACATTGCAAAGTTCCCACATTTTGCAAGCAGATATTTGCCAACCCCTGACTGTTAGCCTATTTCCGCTTGCGGCATGAAGTTTTTTTTCCTAGTATTATTATGACCTATAAGAAAGTTGGTAATGAATGAAGACTAGAACGTGGATTTACAGTTTGGTTTACAACTGGATGCAATGTAGTTGTGTATGCAGTTTGAAGAGTACTGCTCAGAGTTGTTGAAGACTTAGGGGCATATTTAAGAGCTCCTAGCGCCTCTTTGCGCCACATTTGCATTATTTCTTTTTACACAAATGAGGCCCAACAAGGCCAAAAATGCTGCGCCATATTTATAAAGTGGCAAAATGCTTGCATTGCGCCACTTTGTAACCTCTTGCGCCACACTATGCCTGTGCCAGGCATAATGTATGCAAGGGGGCGTTCTGGCGCTAGGGAGGCCCTAAAAATGGCACAATGAATCTATGAGAATCCTTTACACCATTTTTATTGGCAGTTTTAACATCTGCTAAGTGCAGGTGTTAAAAAGAGGCTCCCACTTATTACAACGGGTCTCTGGGTGATTTGCAGGATTAGCATCATAATTTTTTACACTAATCCTTCAAAGCACTGGACTAGTGTAAAAAATAATGACGCTAGTCACCCTAGCTACCTCCATGATGTGCCGTATTTTAAATACAGCCCTACCATGGTGGTGTTAGGGGGGGCACTAAAGGGTGCAGGAAAAGTGGTGCTGCACTCGGTGCAGCACCACTTTTCATAAATCTGCCCCTTAGTTTCAAGGTATGAGGCTGAGACAGCAATTGATAGTGGCCTAAACCTGTATCATTTGTTTGAAGAAAATGTGTAAGAGCAAGTTGAGCTATCAGAAAAAAACAGAGGTGTCTCCTATTTTAACTTATGATCTGATGTTAGTGGGTTTCTTGCATAGAACTGAGTTTCCAGGATTGTAACAAAGGACCCTGCTGGGGGATCCCTGGGTTTCCTGTTGTTGGAGGCCGTTTAGCCGCCTGCCACTTGACTGGCTTGTCTAATGTATAAAAAAGCTTACTGCTTATTAGAAGCATGTAGAAACAACATGATGTGCTAGTGTCAGAGCTGCTGTGCTAAACTGAGAGAAACAAAACTAGTTGAATGTAACAGGTCAATGATATTTATCTCAGATGGTCAGGCCAGGGTGAATGAGGCTTGACATGCTAACTTCATTATGGGAAGCCAATCACCGCACCCCACTGGAAGTGGGATGTGCAGGACGATTTGGATTTAGGGTCTGGACACTTCTATTAAGCCTTACAAAGCGACAGAGGTGCATTTGGTATTTTAGAATTTGTGCCATGGTCAAGGGTGTTGCTATCTATAGTGCAGCACTGTACCACTTGGGTCCACCTGTGTGAGAGGTTTTTGGGCTCCAATTATGGGTGTTTCTACAATTCAGGTCACAGAGGGGCCAAAGCAGGTGCATTGACACTAGGGTACAGTGGATCAAGTTGCCATTTGGATCCTACGTATGGTTGCCTTTTCCCTTTCAGGCCCCAGAATGTCTGAATGAGGACTGATACTAGTATTGGTTTTACTATCGATAGTGTAGCGTAGCAGGTGGAGTGGTATTGGGGCCCTGAGGAGTGAGGGTCCCTTTGGATCCCAAATATATTGGTTGTTTTCAAGTCAGAAAACAGACAGACCTAATATTTTTTTTAACAGGGGCATAGCTATCAAGAGTGCAATAGATGCAGGGGCATTCGGGCCCAAAGGTGCCAGGGGCCCCGTGTATCATAATTATGGTGGCCCTTTTCAGTTCAGGCACAAAGAGACCAACTGAAGACTCTGTTATTAGAAGAGTCGTACCTATCAATAGTGTCACAGCTGCAAAGGCACCTGGTTCCAGGGGTGTGAAGGGTACTTTGGGCTCCTTTCATGGTTTTCTTTGACTACCATACTCTGAGTACTCACTACCTGTCATGGTCTGTGTCTAGCTGGTGAACCCAGCCCTGTCGACTTTTTTCAAGGTGATGATGGCAAGCCCCAGCAACATTGCACTATCACAAATGCTGAGTGATGTATTACATACAAACCATGAGAAAAGAGGAGTAGGTACATGGTGGTTTACATAGTTCCTTAGATAACAAGCACTGTCAAAGCCAATAGTTCTGGCTGGTATTTTGAGTATTGACTAAATATATAAACAAGCATTTGCAATGCAATGGGTCTCACAGTTGCTTGAGTTAGAGCTGATAATGTTGTAAATTCCTAACTTGATTTTTCTTGCCACATAAATTGAAAATGAAAAGTAAAACAGTTGACATAAGCAAGCTGAGTTAAAGAGCCACGGCCGCCATGAGCGCAAAGGAGAGTCACAAAAGGAAAAAAGAAGTTTGCTCGCAGTCAGTGGTATCTGCAAAAGTGCAATTATCCATGTAACAGGGTTGGTGTCCAAGGCAGTAACCAAACTGCCCCAAGGAGGGACAAATGTAAAGCATTTACCAATGACAACAAAGGATTTTTTAAAGGAAAGCCCATGAATGAGTGATAGTGATGGGCATGCAGTGGACGTTATTAAAAGCCCACAGATAGATTACAGTAGGTCAGAGTGCTTGCGCTCGACCTAAAAATGGAGTAGTAACATGCAAAATAGGAGAAATGTTTCTCATGTTGAATAAAAAAGTTCCCATCCGCGTGTTTCATCCTTTAATTGTGAACAGTCTGTGCACTGTGAGCAAACATCCAAACTGTGGTGTGAGTGCTGAACAAACTATGTGACCTATATACCTATCCACAATGTCAAATGAAAACAGATTTTGCCTCATGAGCATAAATATGAAAAAAATAAACCAATAAATCTGCATACTTTCATTGTATAATCAGGACTATACATCCAAGGAACAGTGTTCACAAAACGCTTTGCACATCTGTGTGAAACTACATGTCCCAGCATGAATACCACAAAGAAATTGATACAGGTTTACTCACTAATGATAATGATTCACAACTGTTGATGCCATAAACGGTAACCTTTAAGATTGCCAATGAAATTTGGCAACGTGCCTCAAGGCTCGTAAGTATGCTGTAAAATCAATGTAGACACTGGTCACAAGGACATACAGTCGACCCTAATCCCGTCATGTGTTTGTAAAAATGAATCTGTACCTTGCTGTGCTTTATCGTTCTGGTGTCGCAAAAAGGTGGCGCGGCCAAAATGTGGGTCCAACAATAAGGAACCATACCCTTTTGCTCCTTCAACTGTAAAGAAAAATGTAAAGATCCTTTAAAAAATGAAGAAAGCCACCATCAGAAACAACTCCCCCTTGTAAATGTATGCAAAATTACCTCATCCCTTTAAGATAAAACTCAATAGCAGTAAGCCCTGAAAAATCCTGACAAATTTCCAAACATATGGGTTGAAAGAAAAAACATTGTTCAAATCATTAAAGTCAAAAACTTTAAGAGGGGAATTTTCCTCATTTAAGATTAGGTCAGACTTATCTAGAACTGCTGTAAATAAGCAATGGGAGCTAGGGAGACGTTTGGATGAATTTAAAAAGCTAGGTGTTTCTGCACAATTGAAGCTCCCTGCTGCCCTTCGAGTTATGCATAACAATAAGATGTATAACATAGAGATGTTACTGGAGCAGATGAGCTGCTGGCATTAATTAAGAGTGGGAATGTTGAGCAAAATTAAGAGACCATATAGTGTAAGGTTGACCGCCCGGGAACCCTGGGACACTCTAAAAGGGGGCTAACATCAACTGTATTGGGTGGTTCTCCAAGGGTCGGAGGGTGGGAAGTCATGGTGGGGCCAATATGGGGGTGAGGGGGCGGGGAGGGGCACTGAGTGGGGAGCATGTTGGAGAAAACAGAAAAAAAAACTTGTTCACCTCACCTAGTGTTCACATCATACCAAATTGTCAGATAACACCGGAGGTTGCCAGGGGCAGAACCATTCAAATTCTATGATGGAATACTAATGGCCTGAGAATAAAAGGAAGAACAGATAAGGTCCTACAGTACTTGAGGGATTCTCCATCACAACTATTAATTTTGGAAGAACCCCACTTACCTAGAGCTGAATGTGTGAAGCTTTTTAAAACACAAAGATGGGTCCAATACTGTGCCTGTACTAAACCCAATTTTAACACTAAGGGAGTGGCAATTCTGTTTAAACATCAGATCAATGCAGTGATATTGGAAGTGAAATTGGACACAGTAGGATGGTGGATTATAGTTAAGGCACAGATCAGTGGTAGAAAGATTACATTGGTAGGATTCTATGGCCCGAATAACGATGACATAGAACCCCTCAGAGGGATGTTCTCTCGGCTGTCTGACTTTCCAGACCAAATTTTAATGGTGGAGGACTTCAACGTAGTTTTGAACAACAAGTTAGATAGGTCATACAAATACAGATCTTTAGGAACGTCAAAATATCTGCGATATTTGAGGGGGATGATGAAGGAATTTGGGCTGTGTAACCTCTGGAGGCAGAGAGTCAGTGTTAAACAGTTTTTTCGTTTATCAATAAAAAGTATAGTCATGCCTCACGTATAGACTACTTCTTGATAGATTTGAGGTTGTGTGACTCAGTGGATGATTTGTCATATTTGCCTGCTCACCTATCGGACCACGCAGCTTTTATGATAGAAATTAGTCTCACTCAAGAATCAGGACATAGGAGATGGACGCTAGATCGTTTGTTACTGTTAGATAATGAGGTTGTCTCCCAATTACGTTTAGAGACACAGGAGCTTTTCAAGGTCAACTTGGGGTCTGGCCTAATAGTTGTAGTATGGGACACTTTTAAAGTGGTTATAAGAGGGAAAAATAGGAGTTTAGCTAACTATAAAAATAAACAATTTAGGAATGAAGTAAGTCTCTTAGAATAGGAAATGTTAAGGTACAGGAATCAGCTAGTAATGAACTTGGAAGGGGAGGAGATCAAGATTACGGCCAATAAGCTGAGTCGTTTGATACAGCAGCTTGAGGATGTGTTACAAGCCAGAATTGCAAAAAGATGGGAAGCAAGTAAATTGGCTCACTTTGAATATGAGGAGAATATAGGGAAACTGCTCACTTGGAAGAGAAAATGTGACCAGGTACTGAATCACATTAAGGAGATTGAGTTAGACCAGCCAGGGGAAAGATCAATGAATAGCAAGGCCATTGAGCTTTCTTTTCAATTTGTTTTTATCCAAATCTTTACAGAAGAGTCAGAGGTTAGAGAGGAAGAGGTAGAAGGTTGGTTGGGGCAGGACACACTTCTGAGTATTAAACAAGAGGAGCAGTCTCACCTGAACAAATCAATTACTCCAGGGGAAATAAGAAGCACTCTAGAAGGGTGCAAGGGAGGGAATGCTGTATTTCCAGGTGACATTCTGGCAGAATTATATAAGGCCTTGGGTGAGGCAATAATACCAGCCCTGTCAGAGTTGTTCAGAGGGATTCTCTAGAATGGAGCCCCTATTCCGATTTCACGGAATGAGGCGATCATTACTTTGATTCTGAAACCAGACAAGAGTCAGGCGAAATGCGAATAGTATAGGCCGATATCATTGCTGAACATCGATTATCGATTTTTTGCTAAAATACTGGTGAATAGACTAAACGGTGTGGTGAATGGTCTGAATCACCCTGACCAAAAAGGTTGCATTAAAGAAAGATTCCTACATGAATTGACTTTTAATTTGATTGGGGCAATAGATATGGCCACTACTTTTGAAACCCCTCAGGCGATTATGACCGTAGTTGTAATGAAGGCTTTTGACAGAGTCAATTGAAGGTACTTAAAAAACGTTCTGAGATGCTGTAATTTGGGTGAAAAATATTGTAGGGCCATTGGTTCGATGTACAATGCACCCTTGGCAAGGGTATTAATAAATGGGATTCTTACTGAGTCGTTCAAGATAACCTGAGGTTCTAGGCAGAGCTGCCCCCAGTCTCCCTTATTATTTCATCTATGTATAGATCCGTTTGCTAGGAAAATAAGGCAGAACTACATAACATCCCCCTTTAGCTGTAAGGGCTGGGAGAAAAAGGTAGCTTTATATGCGGACGATCTCTTAGTGTATATTGACGATTTATCAACAGGTCTTCATGCACTATTAGGTATAGCAGAGAACTTTGGCAGAGTGTCTGGATACCCTGTGAACGCCAAGAAGACAGAAATAATGTCCTGGAATCTGAAGGAGAATTGAACTCAAGGCAAGAAGGAAATGAGATATTTAGGCATAATGATCACACAGGATATCGAGCAACTGGCAGAGAAGAGTAAAAAAAAAAGAAAAAAACTGCTGGGGGATTGCAGTAAGATTATACAAAGATGGGCACACCTCCCCCTGACAATATTGGGAAGACTTAACCTGATTAAGATGGTCATCTTACCTAAGTTGTATTTCCTGTTCAGTACCATCTCACTTTCTATGCATAAAGAATTCCAAGATAAAGTTCAGCAAGCTATTAACTCCTTTGTATGGACCTCTAGGGGCCCAAGGATCTCCTGGAAAAAGCTGCAAAGAAGGAAGGAGAAGGGTGGGGTGGCACTGCCAGACTTAAACATTATGGCCCTCATTACAACCCTGGCGGTTGGTGTTAAAGCGGCGATAAGGCCGCCAACAGGACAGCGGAAAAAAAATGGAATCACGACCAGGGTGGAAACCGCCAACATAGACAGCCACTTTAACACTCCGACCGCCACGGCGGTACAAACAAACAGCGCGGCGGTCACCGCCAACAGACAGGCGGAAGACAATGTACCGCCCACACTATCAAAACACGGCAATCCGCCACCTTTTCCGGGGCTGTACCAACGCGATCAAAAACACAGCGGAAACAGGACTTGGAAGGGAAAACACTCACCTCACCACACCCCATGAGGAACCAGGATGCCATGGACCCAGAACTCCAGATACTCCCTGCGATAGTCTTCCGGCTCCTCTATCAGGAGCACTAAAGACAGCGGCGACGACCACGGTGAGTACTGCACCTACAACACAGGGGAGGGGGGAGGAAAAAGAGAATGACACACACACACAATACGCAACACCCCCGCCCCCACCCTCACCCACAACACCATACAAACAAATACATGCTGCAACATTACATATACACCCCCCCCCAGAAGAAAGCAAGGACAAAAGGAAATGATTTGAAAGATTGTAATCAATAAAAATCCATTACTCAAAACTCTAAATACAGTATATACAATTATGTACAACAAATAAACAAGTCTGGGTAGTGCACCAATTATTGTCCGTGGACCACTGGGCCCAAAATGCATGGGCGAGGCCCACACATGACACCAGACTTCAAACAGAGAGAACACTGCAGGGCCATTAGATCGAATTGAAACAGGCCTCTCAGGGGGAGGGGGAGGGGGGCACCTCAGCCAGATGAATGCACAATGCTACTGCTCCATGAGGGGGCTCCATGCCCATTGATGTATCCTGAGGAGTGCAAAGCCACAGCCTCTCAA
Source organism: Pleurodeles waltl (assembly GCF_031143425.1). Lineage (NCBI taxonomy): Eukaryota > Metazoa > Chordata > Amphibia > Caudata > Salamandridae > Pleurodeles > Pleurodeles waltl. The sequence continues at coordinate 755,203,866 of NC_090436.1, forward strand.
GTCTCTCCAGTGGGTGGTTTGCCCACTGCTTTATCTTGGGGAGTGCAAAGCCACAGTCTCTCAAGTCACACCAGTGGGTGGTTTGCCCACTGTTTTATCCTGGGGAGTGCAAAGCCACAGTCTCTAAAGTCTCTCCAGTGGGTGGGTTGCCCACTGCTTTATCCTGGGGAGTGCAAAGCCACAGTCTCTCAAGTGGATGCCTTTCTCCACTGGGTCTGGAGGGGGCTTTGTGCCCAGAGTGCTTTATCCTGCCAAGGACAGAGGTAGTGGATGCCTTTCTCCACTGGTTCTGGAGGGGGCTTTGTGCCCAGAGTGTTTCATCCTGCCAAGGACAGAGGTAGTGGATGCCTTTCTCCACTGGTTCTGGAGGGGGCTTTGTGCCCAAAGTGCTTCATCCTGCCAAGGACAGAGGTAGTGGATGTGATATTCCACTGGTTCAGGAGGGGGCTTTGTGTCCAGAGTGCTTCATCCTGCCAAGGACAGAGGTAGTGGATGCCTTTTTCCACAGAAATTCATGCATCATGGAAGCTGCCCAGGTTCCTGGAACTGACCACCAGCCTCGGATGACTGACCACTTGGTATGGCAGCCATGTCTGCGGTGGTGCCACTGGCTCAGGACGTCACGGGGCCGCTCGCGGTGCTTGCGGCTGGGTCATTTGCGGCGGTGCTGGTGGCGGCCTCTGTGGCATCGGTGCTGGCTGCGGGCTCTGTGGCGGCGGTGCTGCCGGCGGCCTATAGATATGAGGAAATTAATAAGCTGTGAAGCAAGCCGATTCAAAGCGCACCCGTCACCGTGAGAGTTACTGCCTCTCTGCCTGAATGGGTAGAAAGGATCGCAGCTGGGATGAAAGGCAAATCGAAACCGGAGGAGGGGCCATCACATGCTGTAACAGGAGAAAGCTTGATATAGTGTGATGGCCAACAAAAATGCTCACTTAGTTAAATCCCCTGGGAGGGAACTCAGCACACAAAGGAGGGACATTTCACCAATAAAACTGAAGCATTGAAGACAAGCACAACAAAAAATGAGTAGCAACAGTTGGCGTGGTTAAAAGCCCACAGAGAGATTACAACAGACCAGAGCGCTTCCGCGCTCAACCCTAAAAAAGGCATGCTGCACTGAAAAAAGAACAAAACAGAAAACACGTGTTTTCTGCTTACAATGTACATATGGGCAAAGAACTTAGGGTTTGATTTAGATCCTAGCAGAGGAGAATACTCTATCACAAACATGACAGATATCCTGTCTGCTGTATTACGATAACATTATTTGCTATGGGGATCGCAATACAGTGTACGGAATATCCGTCACGTCAATGACGGAGTATGCCTTCTCCAGGATCTAAATCATGCCCGTTGTGTGTTTTGATTCACTGTACTTTTGAAATATAAAATGGACCTTTATGAATTGTAACTTAAGCTTTCCTTAGGAGACGGAATGTTACACCAAGTATCCAAAGAAAGATATACTTCACTGGTAGCAGCCAAGGCTTACTCTATGCATATTTCAGAGAACTGATAAAAATAGATTACATCATAGAAAATCATTTCATGACCCAAACGTTCCTCTAACTTCAATACGAGACAGGATCTATTTTGCAGTTTTTAACAGTGTAATACCACTGAAACTGTACATCTAATAAAGATCAACATTACATGCTTCTTTCAATAAAGCCCAGTGGGGTAAGCATGTGTTGCTGAGCTCTATGTGTGTCTCTCCGGTCACAGGTTCAGGTTCTAGCCCGTCATCGTATATTTCATAATAAAGAGGAATGAGTTAGGATGAGAAGAACTAATTATATACTGTAGTGCTTTCCTCTTATCTAGTTTCTAAGCACTAACATAACACAACAGAAATGCACTTCTGAGGTCAAAGAAGACTTTTATTGTTGTTAATTCTTCCCCAACCACAATATTTATGAATGACAAATTAGTAGCTTTCAAGTCCGCGTTAATCAAACAAAATATATCAGTTTGCAATATACACAGCAGGTTATATTTATAAGATATTGAATGCAAAGCAAAACAAATACTTCACCGTGTGGGAATTATTTACAGCTTCATCTTTCTAAGGTCTGCAAGCTGATGACCCCTGTCAGCCGCGGGAAAGAGATTCATCTACCCACACGGGATTGCTGGCAGCCGGCGCCAAGCTCCAGCACGAGGTCCGGCAGATTCGAATCTGACCCTCTGCAGCCTGTTACATTAGTTACAAAGGTGTGCCCCCTCCTCTCAGACCTGGGAAACTGAGCAAGCCTTTTGGAGACTGGCCAGGTCTCCAAGACTACTCCTGTTCCCAAGCTCAAGCGAAGAAAAAACAACACCCATGTACTCTCTCTTATCATGTCTAGTCTACTGTGAGAAAAACATCTTGGTTCTCTGGTGCAAAAACACAGCTTGGAAAAATACAGCTTGGATTCTCAACTGCAGTGTCTAACTCCACGTTAAAGGCAATAGGCAGCTAACCTAAATATCAAATGCAATGTCATGTTAAAGGCAATAGGCAGCTAACCTAAATATCAAATGCAATGTCTAGTGTCATGTCAAAGCCAATAGGCAGCTGAGCTGAATACAAAATGCAATGTATAATATCATGTCAAAGCCCATAGGCAGCTGAGCTGAATATAAAATGCAATGTATAATATCATGTCAAAGCCAATAGGCAGCGGAGCTGATCATGTCAAAGCCAATAGGCAGCGGAGCTGAATACAAAATGTAATATCATGTCAAAGCCAATAGGCAGTTAAGCTGAATACAAAATACAATGTATAATATCATGTCAAAGCCAATAGGCAGCTGAGCTGAATATAAAATGCAATATATGATATCATGTCAAAGCCAATAGGCAGCTGAGCTGAATACAAAATGTAATATATGATATCATATCAAAGCCAATAGGCAGAATATCTAATAGCATGTCAAAGTCAATAGGCAGCTAAATTGAATACATCATGTCAAAGTCAATAGGCATGCAATGTCAAAGCCAATAGGCGGCTAGACTGGATACAGCATGTCAAAGCCAATAGGCAGAATACAAAATGTAATGACTAATGCAATGTCAAAGCCCATAGGCGGATAAACTGAATACAGAAAGTAATGGCTAATGCCATGTCAAAGCCAATAGGCGGCTCAACTGAACAAAACATACCATGTGCTACTGGTGAACATTGAGCAACTAATATGCGCAGTGGTGAAAAACAAAGTCACTGGTCAAAACAAAACTTATCAAATGGCAGTACATTCCGCCCTTTGACCAATGAATTTTTGTTTCACATATCTCTTGTTTCAAACAAAAACAAAAAAACATCAGCACAGAAAAAAAAACATTATCAGTAAGTCAGATTTGAATGATCAAAGCAATCCCTGTAAAGCAATAGAAGTGAATTAACACATTGATCTCATAACCTTTCACATCAGATACATCTACATAGAAAAGACTGGGCAATTTTTATACTCTGAGTGAGTCTCTAATTCAACAGTGTTAGCAATTTGATGTGGCATGAGTTCTACTCATGTAAAAGATGCACGGTCCACCTGAAAGGTTTTCTGGAAGGTAAGCAAAAGTCAGAGTTCCATACGAGAGGGAAAGAAAAAAAAAAAACACAGCTTAGTTCCAGTGGAAGAATGCAATCAAACAAGTTGAACTTGAACTGAAGGCGCAGTTTGCGCAAAATGGATCCATGGTGCTGGCACTTTACTCAGCCAGGTTCAGGTTGGGGATTCGGTCCCTTCCCCGACCCCACACGCACACACCGGAAGGGGGACCACACAGCACACTCAGGGACAGTGGCGAAACGTGGTAGGATCTGCAAAAGAAACAAGTATGACTTTTCTTGCAAATAACATTTTTCATTTAAACTGCACCCTTCCTCTTTCTTTCCCTGTTTTATAATCAGCAGGACGTTTTTGAGGCTCTTTGTTATATTTTCTGCAGGTTCTGGAGGATCACTTGGGGCTTCAGCCCACACATCAGCACTGAGGTTTTTATCTGCTGCGCCACAGCTTCCCTTTTCTTGCACTGTCAGAAGGGCTGGGGCAGACTCATTCTTTACCAAACCTCCATTCACTGCATTTTTGCCAAGTTGGGCCATTCTGTCTCCAATTTGTTTGAATGAATTAGATTCTTTTCTAGGTATCAGCATAATTTCGATTTTTCCTTGGTAATTTGCAGCAATCACTCTCCCTAAAACCTGATCAATTTGCCATTTCTGTTCTGGTAACTTTCCTCTCCCCAACTGCTCTGTGACTGCTTGCATGACAAATTGCTTTTGTGCGTGCTGCACAGTTTTTATCAAAACTAGGGGAATGTGCATCTCTCTCATCTCTGCCCACCTGTAAGTGGCTTTTTCTCTCAGCTGTTCACATTTCTGGGGCACCCACTTAGCCATCCCCACTAAGGCAGAATTCTGGGTGTACACTTCTCTCTCTGAATTTTTCTCATTAACATCTGCAAGGTAATTGAACCAGTTAGGTGCTAAAACATTAGCAATGAACCAAAAATCAGCGTAAAAATGACACATCTCACGTAGCTCTTGCTTTAAAATCTGACACACATTATACAACTCCATTCCTTCTCCTGTGCCAGAAAACAACATTTCAGTCAATGAATCATTAGTAAAACAAACATGCTTTTTATCTTCAGTAGACACAAATTCAAATGGTGCACACAACTTCATTGATAACTCTTTTACCTGTGGTACTCTAGCCCTGTCTTGCAAGTACCAGATCCATTGTATGATTCTAGCTAGGGGCACTATTTTCTTTCCTTGTTCTTGATTTAAATAAGTATTTTCCTCTTGCACTGCGCAAAAACCAAAAGTCATTATTTCATTTGCCAAATCACAAGCGCGCAGCTGCATATTATTTTTCACAGTGACCATATACAAAAGTGTTAGGATTTCTCTCAAATGAGGGCTATTCTTTTTCCAAAAATCAAACAAGCTAATGAAAGTCGGCTCTTGCTCTAAAATCTTTCGTTTTACTTGTGCATTTTGCAACGGTAACTCGTAAATCACATTCTGGTCTCTCTCGTCCGTGTTATCAGTTAAGGAATGCATTTTGGCTGCCAAAAACCCTGGCTCACACGAAAACTCAAAGCAGCTCGGAGCTGTTTTAACCCCCTCATTACTGGAATGGGACAAGAAAGATTCTTCATTTTTATAACTTTCAGCATTATTTTGAATTATTGTATCCTGGCTAATTTGCTCACGTAAATTCCTATTTTCATGTTCCAACTTCCTACATTTCTCCTGCATTTCTCTGTAAGCCGATAAAGGTATCCAGACCTTTCTGTCATCATTACTTCCAAAACACACGTTTTCTACATATGTACAACAGAAATTATTTCTCAAAGCATTATCAGGCCTTTTAGCTACACATGCATTTTCAGACATGGTCTGCAGTGCTTCTGTAATTCCCCAAACAGAAAACAATTCACAGTTTTTCTTAGCACCATCAGGCAGTTTATCAACACATGAATTCTCAGACATGGTCTGCCGTGCTACTGTGATTCTCCAAAAAAAACAATTTCTGTAATTCTCCAAACAACAAAAACAATTACACTTTTAAAGTGTGCACTTAGAAATCTACCAACTCGTCAACACCCTCTTAATCACCTCTTAATGACCGACACCCCACGACTCCTGGTACCAATTGTAGTGCTTTCCTCTTATCTAGTTTCTAAGCACTAACATAACACAACAGAAATGCACTTCTGAGGTCAAAGAAGACTTTTATTGTTGTTAATTCTTCCCCAACCACAATATTTATGAATGACGAATTAGTAGCTTTCAAGTCCGCGTTAATCAAACAAAATATATCAGTTTGCAATATACACAGCAGGTTATATTTATAAGATATTGAATGCAAAGCAAAACAAATACTTCACCGTGTGGGAATTATTTACAGCTTCATCTTTCTAAGGTCTGCAAGCTGATGACCCCTGTCAGCCACGGGAAAGAGATTCATCTACCCACACGGGATTGCTGGCAGCCGGCGCCAAGCTCCAGCACGAGGTCCGGCAGATTCGAATCTGACCCTCTGCAGCCTGTTACATTTGTTACAAAGGTGTGCCCCCTCCTCTCAGACCTGGGAAACTGAGCAAGCCTTTTGGAGACTGGCCAGGTCTCCAAGACTACTCCTGTTCCCAAGCTCAAGCGAAGAAAAAACAACACCCATGTACTCTCTCTTATCATGTCTAGTCTACTGTGAGAAAAACATCTTGGTTCTCTGGTGCAAAAACACAGCTTGGAAAAATACAGCTTGGATTCTCAACTGCAGTGTCTAACTCCACGTTAAAGGCAATAGGCAGCTAACCTAAATATCAAATGCAATGTCATGTTAAAGGCAATAGGCAGCTAACCTAAATATCAAATGCAATGTCTAGTGTCATGTCAAAGCCAATAGGCAGCTGAGCTGAATACAAAATGCAATGTATAATATCATGTCAAAGCCCATAGGCAGCTGAGCTGAATATAAAATGCAATGTATAATATCATGTCAAAGCCAATAGGCAGCGGAGCTGATCATGTCAAAGCCAATAGGCAGCGGAGCTGAATACAAAATGTAATATCATGTCAAAGCCAATAGGCAGTTAAGCTGAATACAAAATACAATGTATAATATCATGTCAAAGCCAATAGGCAGCTGAGCTGAATATAAAATGCAATATATGATATCATGTCAAAGCCAATAGGCAGCTGAGCTGAATACAAAATGTAATATATGATATCATATCAAAGCCAATAGGCAGAATATCTAATAGCATGTCAAAGTCAATAGGCAGCTAAATTGAATACATCATGTCAAAGTCAATAGGCATGCAATGTCAAAGCCAATAGGCGGCTAGACTGGATACAGCATGTCAAAGCCAATAGGCAGAATACAAAATGTAATGACTAATGCAATGTCAAAGCCCATAGGCGGCTAAACTGAATACAGAAAGTAATGGCTAATGCCATGTCAAAGCCAATAGGCGGCTCAACTGAACAAAACATACCATGTGCTACTGGTGAACATTGAGCAACTAATATGCGCAGTGGTGAAACACAAAGTCACTGGTCAAAACAAAACTTATCAAATGGCAGTACATATACCCAATGTTTTGTGGAAAGGTATTTGCCCAAGGCAGAGTTTAATGATTTAAAAACTGATTCACTCATCTAGTCCAGTTTTGAGTTGTCTGTAGTTGCATCAGATGTTTTTTCTCCAACAAGGGTCCAACAGAATGGAAGGAGCTGCACCGCCATGGTTTTAATGATGGTGCCGAACAGAAAGGGTATTTGAAGAAACGGCTCCCTTAAACTGAGCGGCCAATCCCACACAATTTCCCTTTGCCACAGTTCTGTCAAGTGGGTAAATCTCACAATGGTGAGAATGGCAGTGGCTTTGCCATAGGCAACACAGAAGTGTAAATGAGGCAGTAGCATGCAGTGGATGACTAATGCGATTTACACATTTTTGGGGGGAATTTACTTTTACCACTCTCCTCCAAATTAGATCCATTCATTCTTTATAATTAAAGTTTAAAACTTTTGTTTTATGCTACAGTAAACTGCATGTCTCAAGCCATCACAGAGACATTTACTCCTCTTTTAGAGTAAACCTGCATAGTGTTTAAATCGTAAAGAATAGTCAGTTCTATCTGCAGACATATAGCAGATGCAGATGTGGGTGTAGATTTAAATGGTTACACATGAGGCCACCATTAGAGTGAATGCTCTTCAACAGGGCAACGGTCACGGAGATTGAGCACAAGGTCATGCCGCTTCTCGGCTCTTGAAATGGAAAGCCTGAGGCACGGTCAGCAACCTCTCTCTAACAACAAAGGAGTGACCCCATCTGCCCTTCTCATCCGCCCTGAGGATTCTGCACCTGAGGGTACTGAGCCAGCTTTGTCATGAGAGATGATTATGTTGATCAAGTGACCTTTATCAGAGGTAGTTGTGCTAACGCGTCCCTTTATAATAATTTATTATACATCAGGACTCGTTTTAGGCCAATGAATCTTTTGACCCAGTTGAGAGACACCTTAGGATGAGATAACTAATCAATGTGTCAATCAATACATCAATAATGTCATCAATATTTATCACAACAATACATTTCACTTTAGTCAAAGTCATTAATCATTTCAAGACTCTACCATAACCATTGCAACCATGAATAACCACACCAGTTTAGAAGAAATTTTATGAGATTTATTCCCTATTAGTTACAATTCTAAGAGCAGATGCGTTAATCTCAAAACCAAGAAACATAATAGCATAGTCACGATATGGCAACTTTGATAAGATTTCATTAAGACTAGAATCACAAACATTAGAACATAACACGGCGTAAACATAGATCAATTTAGCAGAGCGTCAAGAATGCGTCAGTTCAACAAAGCATAGATTCAGTCGTTTGTCTATTTGCGTCAGTTTAATGAACACCTGTCCTAACCACTGATTAGCATTGGCATGTTGGGCTTCATGCAAAACAATTTAGAACACCAATTTGGAAAACATCTAACTATGGTCTCTGTCAAAAGTAAGCAGTTGGTACCTAGAAAGGAAAAGCAAACAGACAAATCACAAACGCATTGTCATAATTACCCTCCAAGGTTTAGGTCAGCACTCAGGTTGAGTCTTCATCTTAAGGACATCAGTCTAATCGCCATCAGTCAGAATTCAGCTCCAGGGCAAAAAGGGCACTTCCCTCATAAAGAGGTAAAGTGTAAAATGGGCATTCTAATGACGTGGATGGTTCTAAGCAAACCAATAAGTCACCAAACAGAGTGACAAAGTTTCTGTATAAAATCAATAGCATTCCCTAACCCACATAAATGGCTCCCCGTGTCATGGGTTTTTATCCCTTTTTCGTTGAACATTCTCCTAAAATGTCATTGGTAGTTGGTTATACCCCACTATCTTTATCCAATGGAAAAACAAATGATGTCATTAATCTTTCACCCCATATTATTTTACAAGTTTCTCATTGCTCTTCATAATTGACGTCTTCAGAGGCAGCACGTCCGGTATGATTTCATCCTTCTGCAATTCTTTGCACATCTTTTGGTCAGCAGCTCCATTGTCTTTACCGGTTTGAATGACCTTGAACATTACATTAATCTACACTGTTGCATTTTGTCTAATATCACTCTACAAGCAATGAAGAATTCTTGAGAATGGATCTAATATGGTTACATTCAGCTTCTAGTTTGAAGAAAACAAGGGGTCATGTCCTTTTGCGAGTCAGCACACTGCAAGATAGGAAAAAATACATTTAATATGAGAGCCAAGCAGCTAAGCTTTGGCTCATGCTAACTTAAGGCCTACAAGGATTTCAGCACAGATTCAATAATACAATGATTAATAGTTAGTATAGAACTTATTCAATATAACAATTTATAAACATTTTAGTCATCATTATTAGTCAACGTATACATTGGTGGCCACTCCCGTGGTCACATTTCAAGTGCACGTTTTAGCTATATTTTACTTTTACAGTTTCTATGCGCCATTATCATACATTAATTCATAAACATTTCATGTTAATATGGATTATATAAGCTACGCTCTCTCAGTTGTTTAAGGTGCTTCCAGTTGCAGATAACACCATTTGTCAGCAGAGCGCTGAGTTCAGTGAAAACAGTTAAATACAGAAGAAGTAAAAGAGACAAGAAAAGATAAAGAAGACATGGAAACAGAGAGGGATTCAAGAGATGAAAAAAGAGGCTATGTGACAGATTGTGCATTGTTGCTTAGCATATATGCTCAATGCAAATGTGAAGACAGTGTTTTTGCATATCTGAAAATAATTCACTCAACCCAAGGAAGAAAAAAAAGGTGACATCTGAATATGGGAGTTACTTAATAGTTGATTTATCAGTCAAAAGGCATGGAAGAGTCACCAGCAGATAGGGAATGCCCTTCCTAGGCTTCAAGTTGCTTAGTGATAATTAGGGCTTCATTTACAAACATTTGGCATAGGGCCGCGCCGCAACCATTTTAGGTGCACTGCCTTACACCAAATCGAAAGGGCAGGGATGCACCGTATTTACATGATATTGTGCATTCCTGTCTTTTCTGCGGAGTGCCAAAGCAGGCAGCCTTGCACCATGATGCAAGACTGTCTAATTGTTGGCACAATTGTTTTTGTGTGGGAAGGGACACCTTCCTGCACAAAAACAATAACTGGAGGCAACGTCCTCTTCCTATGTGTGTTGCACAATGCAACACACATAGAAAGAGGAAAAACGAGGAGAAATGAAGTTATTTCTCCTTGTTACACCTCCCCTGGGGAGACGCACAGTTTTGACGCTTTCACAGGTTTACAGATTCTTTTAAATATGGGAATGTGTCAAAACCCATTGGTGTTGTATGAGAAAACCCACAGTAATGCCCAGGGAACATCTCCTTGAAGTAGAGTACAGTAACACAGTACATTCTCGTTCCTTCTGCATGTGAAGGATCACAAATTGGTGCCTAGAAAATTGGTGCAAGGGTATCTGCATTGTTGGAACAGTTGATTTTCTGAAATAAGGGATACCTTCCAGTACAAAAACAAAACGAGGAGCAATAACGTTATTTCTCCCTGTTAACCCTCCCCTGGGAAAGTGCACAGTTCTGACACATTCCCAGCTTTACAGCTCACTGTCTAAAATTTAAAAAAAATAATGCCTTAAGAGCAATATACTTCGATGAATAGCTCTGCTGTAAGAGGCTCAAACCTTTGGTCTTGGGTCACCCTATTAACAGTTATGCAGTTTGAAGCCAGAGCTGACAGGCCTTCATAATCTGAGATATAGCCCTGCTGCTGTGGCATGTGGCTTGTAAAATAGCACTGCTGTCTGATGTCTATGCTTGTAAATTTTGTGAAGCACATGAGACAGATGCCAGTTGCCAAAACTTCACGTTTTTTTTGTACGTTCTATGTCACCTAAGGAAAAGCTTTGCTGTCTGTTGTCTACATTGATTAACCAACTGCTGAATCTACTGTCTCAAGCTGAATACTACAATTCTGTGTGAGTCAAAGATAACCATCTGTTTTAAAACTGGGGACTATAAAATGGATGTACCCTGGTTATGGTTCTGCTCTGGAAGTTAACATATGTGAAAAGTGGAGGCTATCTTTACTATTTGCAGCCAGAACCCTTGTATTGTAGATTGTCATAGTCCATCATTTACGGGAACATTTTTTGATGAATGGACAATAATATTACTCCCTCCCACTCATAAGACATGCTGCCTACAGTACCATTACTTTGATATTAAAAACTCCCCTTTAAAGATTATGGATTTAGAGTTTGGCAAACAGGTTACTCTTTAACAAACACGATGGATATCCCATTCACAATTTTACATATTTCCAAGGAATATAATGGGATAGTAATATAGTGGCCGGGATATCATCACGTTTGAGAAGGAGTAATCCGTCCGCCAAAATCTAAATCAGGCACTATGTATCTCTCTACATCTGAAAGTGTCTCATTGAGGCTGAGAACCCAAAACTGCAATTGCTGGTTCTTAATATTTGCAACAATTTATAGAAAAACATTTCTCAAAAGCTAAAAAGGAGAGATCTGTATTTTTATTTTTTTGAAGGGAAGTAATACAAATATGAGAAAGTAGGCTACTGTTGCAGCCGTTCTTTTCTATTTCTATTTCTACTATGACATAAAAACAGAAAGCGTGCAGATAGCAGATAACATTCAAAGGTAAAGGGAAAACAATATTGAAGAATGGCAGGGAAACAGGTTGGCAGTGGGAGGTTGAATTGATTGAAAACCTCAATCTAGCTACAGGCAAATGGGTCACCTTTATATAAAAAGTAGTTCAGAGATGGAGTAAACAACTAAAGTAAAGTGTGCTGTTACAAATTGGGTTTCTGGTTGGCAGAGGTATGTATCCTGGTCAAGCAGGAGTCACAACCCTAGTCAGAGTAAGTCAGATACACACTTTAAATTAACCTATGCTCACCTCTAGTAGCTTTGAGCGAGCAGCACAGTTCCGGAGCAAATGGGGCTATTCATGGTCAGGAAGAGCCCAAAAGCTTGAATTCAGAAGCCCAGAAAAACTTCAAAAGGCCCAGGATTGGAGAGGTGCCTCATGGGGGTTAGGAGCTGGTTGAAGATGGGTCCAAGAGTTGTAGCAGATGAGTTAGGAAGGCCTTTGCATCCCTGAGACTTCAGGCAGAGTTGTTGCTCAGCAGAGTGGTACTTCTTGTAGCAGTACAGCAGTCGGTCACTATTCAGGTGTATCAGCTCCTCCTGCCCATCATGCCCAGAATGGTCCATCAGGATGTTGATGGCCCGTCAGTCGCACCTTTGTGTGCGGCTGTCTGGAGGGAATGCACAAGCTCAGCTGTCACCCCTCCTCAAACGCATATTAGAGACAGACAGCAGACTCCAAATGGCTAACATAAGAAAATGCCAAATGTTAGAAATGGGGTTTCTGGTTGGCTAGGGTATGCATCTAAGCCAGGCAGAACCCACCCACTCTAGTCAGGGAAAAGGAGTTACACATCCAGGATAACCCCTCCTCACCCCCTTGGTAGCTTGGCTTGAGCAGTCAGGCTTATCCCGGAGGCAAGGTGTAAAGCGTTTGCACAACACACAACACTTGTGATGCACTTTCCCCACCACAAAGGAAAGACAACATCAAGTTATAAAAAAATAAACTTATTGTACGCAACATAATTAGACAAGACACAACATGTCAGTAATACCTTGCCACTCAAGCAGTTGTCAGAATGTTACACAATAGTTACTCTGCAGAAACCAGCAGTACTCACACATAACACTCAGGTTACTTATTATTCTGCAACATAAGCAGTAGTCAGGAATCACATAACTAAGGAAATGAACTTGTCATAAAAATATCATAAATGGCCATACCAGGAACATTAGAAAACATATGGCAAGTCATAATAACAGATCAGCATATCATGCCCATGAAAGTAACATTAGCAAACATATGGTACATCATCAAGAAAACAGGTTAGCACACTAGTCCCAGTATGCACATAACAGGAACATCTGAAATATGTAGGGTCACTAAAAAGTACCTGTCCTGGTGATGTAAAGGCACCTCTAGTGCCACGAAGCAGCTGGGGGGCCCCAGGCGCTCCGCTGCATCAAACGGGGGCCTTACGGTAATTTGTGGGAGGGGTTGGCATGCACTCCCATCGGCTTATATATTTATCGGCCCCATCCTGGGGCCAGTGATCTCTGGGGGCCCCCGTGGGCTGCAACTGGCCCTCCAGAAGGGAGGCAAAGCCAGCACAACAGGATGGGGCCTAACAAAGAAGGACCACATGGTGCAGGGAGCCTCTGGCGAGGCTTCCTCCCAGCCTGCATTTTTCAAAGGGTAATCAGGGGCTCCGGTGATTCATGGGGGACCCTTTGATGAAGCTTCCTTCACTCCGCCCATCTCCAAGGCATCTGAGGGGCCCAGTGGGGTGGGGAGCCTCTGATGAGGGTTCCTTCCCTGCCCGCCTCCTCCCCAACACAGGAAGGCCCGCTCGGGCATCAGCGGTGATTAGGCACCAAAGTAGGTGCCTGCTGGTGCCCCGGAAGCACTTGCTTCAGCGATCGCCACCCTGGAGGTCCAGGCACGGATGGATCACTTGCGCTTGATGAAAGCAGCCGGCCCAGGCTGCAGGACTGATTCTGGGTATTGGAAAAAGCGCTTTCCAGCGTGCAATGCCTGGGTTGCGGTGGTGTTTTCAGGACTACAGAAAAGCACTCTCAAAGCGTAGGGGCCAACAAAGAGGAAGCAATCTCAAAGTGCTATGAGATAATTGAACAGAGTGCTCTCAGCGCTGGGGGCATAAGCAGAAGTGTTTTCCAGGCACTTTACCAGATGTTGGCAGGGGTGAGGGGCCACAGCACCCAGCCCCTGGGGGACAACAGCAAAAATGGAGCACAGGGTGAAAGAGCCCAGCAGCAGGCAAACACAAGGTGAATGCAGGCAGTTGGCAGTTCCTCCAAGTGACCAAGAAAGTCACAGGTCAGCACAGCAGCAGCAGTCCCAGGTGGTTCCTGGTGAGTCACTCCAGCGGCATTCTGTGTCCAGTTGCAAGTAAGTTTAGAGTGTCTTCATATTATGGGGAAAACCCCCCTGTAGGTATACTCAGTTTTAGCAGTGGGTTAAGAAAGAAGGGGAAAGAAGGTTCCAACCAGTTACAACTGGTGCTGGGAGTGCCCCCTCCCTCCTCCAGCCGTGGCTCCAAACCTCAGTTGGGGGTGGACAATCCTTTTGTCTGAGGCCAGGGCACAGCCTTTACAGATGCATGAGTGCCCTGCCTCCCCTTCTCTCAGCCCAGAACGACCATTCAAAATGCAGATGCACCTCTGTGACGTCTCCACCCTCCCTGTGTACAGACTGTTTGAAAAGTATGCACAAACCCCAACTGTCACTCTCGGAGTTCTGGGCCTGACAAGTATATGCCAGGTCCCTATGGCAGAAAACTGTACACACAGGCCCTGTCCTAGCAGGCCTGGGACAGGTTTGAAAGGCTACTTCAGTGGGTGGTGAAAGCAGAGCTGCTGGCCCATTAGTGGCATTTAATTTACAGTCCCTTGGGTATAGAGGTACCACTGTACAAGGGACTTACAGGTAAATTAAATATATCAATTAGGTATAAGCCAATCATACCAACTTTAGAAGGAAGAGCTGCACTTTAGCACTGATCAGCAGTGATAAAGCGCTCAGAGTCCTAGAGCCAACAGCGAGAGGTCAGAAAACATAGGAGAAAGGAGGCAAAATGTTAGGGGATGAACCTGCCGAAAGGCCCAGGTCCAACAATGCCCTAATCTTTGAATTTGTGTAGTGTGATTGAGCAAGGAGAGATGAGCTGCCATTTAATCATCCAGTCTTGCCTTCATTACTATGGAGAGACTGTAAGGTGGATATTCTTGAATGATAGATTCATTGAGAGAGTCACATGCATGCTGCCATAGAAATGTCAACTGTGTTCAATTTGTATTTGCAACTCTAAGTGAGAACATTGCATTTAAAACGTCAGTTTCAAGGTTAGTGAGTTTTGTGACAGTTTAAATTCCTACTTGTGCGCTTTCTAAATAAGGAGTTGTTTTAAGACTGTCACAAATGATTAGGGTAAACGCTGAACATAAATAGTTTTGCTAGTGTGATAACAGGCATCTTGTGTGAGTTATTGCAACGTTGCTATAAAACAGCATTTAAATTACAGCCTTATTTTTCTATTCTAATAATGATTCCACTAAAAGTCACTCCTCCAATATTTTAATTCGCACAGCGTGCGTCAAAATGTGTCTGAAAAAGGACCTACGAAGTGTAAAAATAAGCGTCAGTTGTCGGCCTTTAAACAGCAACTCTTCAGTTACCAGATAAGCACATTGCTGCACTGAACAGGGGATGTCAGCTAAACACCAAGAAGATGATGTGGCGAGATAGCAATAGGTCAGAGGTGGCCGGGATTCCTCTAAATAAAAAATCCATCCCTTAAAGTTCTAACACGAGGCCAGAGAAACGCCTAAGCGTACTTAAATGTTGCTCATATCGCATGAAGTCAGAAGAAAATCAAAATATCCACGCTAAGCTCTTAGCTCACAGCAAAATCCGAATACGGGTCACTTGTGTGCGACGTTTGAGCATCATTCTAATAGATAAAGCAGCCGACAGGAAAACTCCAGCATGTGTTTCTCACAAGATGCTCTATGACCTCACTCCGAGCAGAGCTTACAAGTCTAAATAAACAGGACGTGATTATTGAAAGGTGATATAATTTGTAGCTTTATGTAAGGTACTTGTAGGAGGCTGGCTTGTAGTGGGTACCAGAGGTACTTACACCTTGTGCCAGATCCAGTTATCCCTTATTAGTGTAGAAGAGGTGTTTCTAGCAGCTTAGGCTGATAGAAGGTAGCTATAGCAGAGCAGCTTAGGCTGAACTAGGAGACATGCAAAACTCCTACTATACCACTGGTGTCATATGCACAATATCATAAGAAAACACAATACACAGATATACTAAAAATAAAGGTACTTTATTTTTATGACAATATGCCAAAAGTACCTGAGTGAGTACCCTCAGTATGAGGATGACAAATATACACAAGATATATGTACACGATACCAAAAATATGCAGTATTAGCAAAAGGAAGTAATGCAAGCAGTGTAAAGTTACAATAGATGGCAATAGGAGCACATAGGTATAGGGGCAACTCAAACCATATATTCCAAAAGTGGAATGCGAACCACGAATGGACCCCAAACCTATGTGAGCTTGTAGAGGGTTGCTGGGACTGTAAGAAAACAGTGAGGGTTAGAACAATAGCCCACCCCAAGACCCTGTAAGGTAGGTGTAAAGTGCACCTACAACCCCTTGAGAGCACAGAAGTCGTGATAGGGGGATTCTGCAAGGAAAACCAACACCAGCAATGCAACAACATTGGATTTCCGGACCTGAGTACCTGTAAGACATGGGGACCAAGTCCAAGAGTCGCGACAGTGTCGAGAGTGGGCAGGAGCCCAGGAAATGCCAGCTGAGGGTGCAAGGAAGCTGCCACCGGATGGAAGAAGCTTTGTGTTCTGCAAGAACGAAGAGGACTAGGAACTTCCTCTTTGGAGGATGGATGTCCCACATCGTGAAGAAGCTTGCAGAGGTGTTCCCACGCAGAAAGACCACAAACAAGCCTTGCTAGCTGCAAGGGTTTTTGGATGCTGCTGTGGCCCAGGAGGGACCAGGATGTCGCCACTTGGATGAGGAGACAGAGAGCCCAGCAAGTCAGGGAGTACTCACAGAAGCAGGCAGCACCCGCAGAAGTACCGGAACAGGCACTTGGAAGAGGAGTGAACCGGAGTCCACCCGAAGTCATAAAAGGGAGTCCCACGACACCGGAGGACAACTCAGAAGGTTGTGCACTGCAGGTTAGAGTGTCGGGGACCCAGGCTTGGCTGTGCATGAAGGAAATCCTGGAGGAGTGCACAGGAGCCAGGGCAGCTGCCAATCACACAGTACCCAGCAATGCAGTCTAGCGTGGGGAGGCAAGGACTTACCTCCACCAAACTTGAACTGAAGAGTCACTGGACTGTGGGAGTCGCTTGGACAGAGTTGCTGAGTTCCAGGGACCACGCTTGTTGTGCTGAGAGGGGACCCAGAGGACCGGTGATGCAGTCTTTTGTTGCCTGCGGTTGCAGGGGGAATATTCCGTCGACCCACAGGAGATTTCTTCAGAGCTCCTAGAGCAAGAAGAAGGCAGGCTACCCCCAGAGCATGCACCACCAGGAAACAGGCGAGAAAGCCGGCAGGATGAAGCGATACAAGGTTGCAGTAGTCGTCTTTGCTACTTTGTTGCAGTTTTGCAGGCGTCCTGAGCAGTCAGCGGTCGATTCTTTGGTAGAAGGTGAAGAGGGAGATGCAGAGGAACTCTGGTGAGCTCTTGCATTCGGTATCTGAAGAATTCCCCAAAGCAGAGACCCTAAATAGCCAGAAAAGGAGGTTTGGCTACCTAGGAAGGAGGATAGGCTAGTAAGAAAGGTAAGAGCCTATCAGAAGGAGTCTCTGACGTCACCTGCTGGCCCTGGCCACTCAGAGCAGTCCAGTGTGCCAGCACACCTTTGAATCCAAGATGGCAGAGGTCTGGGGCACGCTGGAGGAGCTCTGGGCACCTCCCCTGGGAGGTGCAGGTCAGGGGAGTGGTCACTCCCCTTTCCTTTGTCCAGTTTCGTGCCAGAGCAGGGCTGGGGGATCCCTGAACCGGTGTAGACTGGCTTATGCAGAGATGGGCACCGTCTGTACCCATCAAAGCATTTCCAGAGGATGGGGGAGGCTACTCCTCCCCAGCCCTGACACCTATTTCCAAAGGGAGAGGGTGTAACACCCTCTCTCAGAGGAAGTCCTTTGTTCTGCCTTCCTGAACCAGGCCTGGCTGGACCCCAGGAGGGCAGAAACCTGTCTGAGGGGTTGGCAGCAGCAGCAGCTGCAGTGAAAACCCCGGAAAGGCAGTTTGGCCGTACCCGGGTTCTGTACTAGAGAGCCGGGGGATCATGGAATTGTCACCTCCAATGCCAGAATGGCATTGGGGTGACAATTCCATGATCCTAGACATATTACATGGCCATGTTCGGATTTACCATTGTGACGCTGTACATAGGTAGAGACCTATGTACAGTGCACACGTGTAATGGTGTCCCCGCACTCACAAAGTCCGGGGAATTTGCCCTGAATGATGTGGGGGCACCTTGGCTAGTGCCAGGGTGCCCTCACACTAAGTAGCTTTGCACCCAACCTTCACCAGGTGAAGGTTAGACATATAGGTGACTTATAAGTTACTTAAGTGCAGTGGTAAATGGCTGTGAAATAACGTGGACGTTATTTCACTCAGGCTGCACTGGCAGGCCTGTGTAAGAATTGTCAGATCTCCCTATGGGCGGCAAAAGAAATGCTGCATCCCATAGGGATCTCCTGGAACCCCAATACCCTGGGTACCTCAGTACCATATACTAGGGAAGTATAAGGGTGTTCCAGTATGCCAATGTGAATTTGTGAAATTGGTCACTAGCCTGTTAGTGACAATTTGGAAAGCAGAGAGAGCATATCCACTGATGTTCTGGTTAGCAGAGCCTCAGTGACACAGTTAGTCATCACACAGGGAACACATACAGGGCACATACTTATGAGCACTGGGGCCCTGCCTGGCAGGGTCCCAGTGACACATAGACTAAAACAACATATATACAGTGAAATATGGGGGTAACATGCCAGGCAAGATGGTACTTTCCTACAGTACTCATGGGAGTAGGTTGGGAGAAACATCCGAAAGCGCAAGGGTTCGGGATAAATACGTTGTGGAAAAAAAGGGTGCTAACATAAAACTATTCTACTTCCGTGTCTGCTTCCGCCAAACCATAGATTTCTCACCCCATTTCCCAAAAACCATAATATCTAAAGGCCCACGTTAGAGATCAAAAAGAGATTTGTTAGTATAATATTGTTATGTTATCCTATCTATCCCTAGTGAGATTTCATAACTTCCAAAAAGTGTAAAGAATGTTAGCGCGTCAGACCTTATTAAGTAAACTTACAATGAAGACGCGTATAGGCCAATGGACCTTTTGACTGCACTTCGAGTATTTCCCACTGTATATCCCGTACCGATACAGATCAACAACAAAAAACAATCAATGACTTTGTTAAACAATAGGAGTGTTTCTCACATAAGCACAGGATGACTAAACAAGAAAGGGGGTAGAGAGACAAAGGATACACTGGGTCAATGACTGCACCAACACCACCGTTGGCATACACAGCACCCTCACACACAGGGTACAGGCATACACACTATGCATTGCACTTCCAGTGATATTGCTAGGCACCAAGGCATGAGGAGGACCACACACCGCCAACTGCAGCACACCTGGGACCCACGCAGCCCTGAGCAGTAGTGGATGCTAGCAAGCTAGGTAGGCAGTATTTCCCCTTCAGTCCGTTAGCTACCAGAGGACCTACACTGCTATGTCTGGCCTGGCCTAGGGGCACCCACTGACACACAGCCACCACTTGGATACCACCTTTCCAGCCGTGAGCTACAATGATGGCCACTGTACTCACCCCCTTGTGGCTGCTGTGATGCCCTCAAGCGCCCATCCAGCTCAGGATAGGCCACCAACAGTATGCGGACCATCAGGGGGCTCAGAGTCCAACAGGCACCCCTTCCTTTTTGGGAGCCATCCCCAGCTGGGCCTCAATGGTCTTCTGTGCCCAGCGTCTCAGGTCCTCACACCGTATCTGACAGTGGGAGCTCTGCCTGCCATAGACCCCCAGGGTCTGCACCTCCTTGGCGATGGCACGCCATATACCCTTCGTTTGATGGGCACTGACCTGCAGAGGCAATACAGACAGGAGAACACCATTAGACCAACAGTCCAGCCAGTAACACGAATGGCCCATACCCGTTTCCATCACCATTGGCACACACATAGCCCAGCTCACAACATGTACGCTGCCAAGAGGACATCTACCCACCCCCCTTAACACACAACTCCATGCATTCATGCCACATGCATCGTGCCCACAGTATACTCACCTGTTGGTCTGGAGGCCCATGCAGCAGTCCGTACTGGAGTAGGACCCCATCCACCAGTCTCTCCAACTCCTCAGATGTGAAGGCAGGGGCCCTTTCCCTGGTCACACGGGCCATGATAGGTTCCAGACACAGGTCACAGCAGCACATGCAGTGTAGGTCTTCTCCTATGGAAGGTCAGGAAACAAGTGAGAAATATGATAGAAAATGGCGGTCACGTCTGTGGTGGTGCATACTGTTACTACCGGTGTAGTTCACCATTGGCCACTGTACCCCATGGGGCCCAATTATAACCAATGAGGAGTTGCACAGCGGTTCCCCCTCGCCTACCGCCGTGCGCATAACGTCAGGGGCCTTACCTCACTTCCACCTGTCCCTCCACATCAGACAGGCAGATGCGATTTCAAGTGGGGGGGAATAGGCCTATGGATTAATGCTGAATCACAGGATAAATAGGCACATACTTGACAAAATACACTGTACTATAACATGTTTGCAGATTGCGCACTACTGTTGTGGCTCCATTTTTCAGTTTGTGACAGTCTCCTCACTCTTTTGTCCCTTAGATACCTACCGCTGCGGATGAATAGGAGATGGAGACATACTCCCATGTACAGACCCCTTGTGGACTTGGCTACACTGCAGGACAGGCCCACCTATAGACTGGACAGGGCCACAATCACAGAGCTGTGTGCCTAATTGGAGCCTGACCAGATATCTGCTCTCGGTCAGCCCTCTGGGATACCCCTCTTGTGCAAGTGCTATCAGTTCTCCATTTCCTGGCAACTGGTTCTTTCCAAGTGACAGTGGGCTTGGAAGCAGGAATGTCACAGCCAATGTTCTCAATAGTGCTGACAAGAGGGTTTCCTGCCCCGATAAAACACATATGCAGCTACATTGCATTGCCCCGTTTGAGGATTTGGCCACTGTCAAGGCTGGGTTTTATGCAATGGAACATATCCCCAATATAATTGGGGTGATTGACGGAACACATATTGCATTTGTACCCCTCCCCCGCCAGAATGAACAGGTTTTCAGGAATTGTAAGAGTTTCTACTCCATGAATGTGCAGATGGTGTGCTTGGTGGACCAGTACATCTCCACGTCAGTGCTAAGTATCCTGGGTCAGTGCATGATGCCTTTGTCCTGAGGAATAGCAGCACCCCAAATGTGATGTCCCAACTACAGAGGCACAGGATGTGGCTAATAGGTGAGCCCTGGTTCCCACCCAGTATATGTTGGTGTATGCCTATGGTGTTGGCTATATAGGATAATGTGTGGGTAAATATTGTCCCTCAATATTTGCAGGTGACTCTGGTTACCCAAACCTATCATGGCTGCTGACCCCTGTGAGAAATGCCAGGACAAGGGCAGAAGAACGTTATAATGAGGCACATTTGTGAACCAGAAGGATCATTGAAAGGACCTTTGGCCTCCTGAAGGCCAGGTTCCAGTGCCTCCATCTGACAGGTGGGTCCCTGTGCTTCTCACCCAAGAAGGTCTGCCAGATAGTCATGGCATGCTTCATGTTGCACAACCTGGCCCTAAGACGCCATGTACCTTTTCTGCAGGAGTAGGAGACTGGAGATGCCCCTGTGGCAGCGGCGGACCCTCTGGACAATGAGGATGAGTAGGCAGAAGATGAGGATGTGGGCAACAGAACATCTGTGATCCGCCAGTACGTCCAATGACACAAAGGTGAGACAGTGCAACTTTACATTTCAATTACTTTGGTTGTATGCTGGTATTTACCACTTCTATGCCCACTTACTGTTACCTCTGGCTATTCATTTTGCAGATGTTGCTGATTTGACAAATACTCCTGGTGTGATCACAACAGCCAGCTACAGTTCATTGATTCTCTGCTCATTCTATGTTCAGTTCATGTGCAATGGTTGTACCTGTTAAAATTAATACATATTTGAAATACATGACATACTCCAAATCGATTTATGTCAAAGGGTGTTTCTTGTAGTAATAATATATAGACGGTGTTAGACTTTTCATCCTTGTTGTGGTCTCACTTAACTTTTTGCCTCTGTTCCCCAGGTTGTTGATGTGTGCTGGACTCTGATTTTACTTTTTTTGTTACTCTGGGCACTTTACCACTGGTAACCAGTGCTAACATGCAAGTGCTCCTTTACAAAATGTGTATGTAATTGGCCTATCCGTGATTGGCATATTCGATTTATTAGTAAGTCCTTAGTACAGTGCACTGGAGGTGCCCAGGGCCTGTAAATCAAATGCTACTAGTGGGCCTGCAGCACTGGTTGCGCCACCCACATACGTAGCTCTGCAATCATGTCTCAGACCTGCCACTGCAGTGTCTGTGTGTGTAGTTTTAACTGTAAATTCGACACCATCTGTACCCACTTGCCAGGCCCAAACCTTCACTTTTCTTACATGTCAGACACCCCTAAGGTAGGCCCTAGGTGGCCTCAAGGGCAGGGTGCAGTGTATGGTTAAGGTAGGACATATACTAATGTGTTTTATATGTCCTGACAGAGAAATATTGCTAAATTCATTTTTCACTGTTGCAAGGCCTGTCCCTCTCATAGACTAACAGGGGGGCTACCTTTAAATCTGATTAAAGTGTAGATTCCCTTTGGGAGCAGATGGACATGTGGAGTTTGGGGGCTCTGAGCTCACAATTTAAAAATGAATCTTTTAGTAAAGTTGATTTAAAGTTTGTGTGTTTGAAAATGCCACTTTTAGAAAGTGGGCATTTTCTTGCTTTTACCATTTCTGTGACGCTGCCTGTTTGTGGAATCCCTGTCTGGGTCAGTTTGACAGTTGGGCTGGTTGCACCGCACACTAGACAGTGACACAAAGGGAGCTGGGGTGTAGTCTGCATTTCCTGATGAGCCATCTGTGCTAGGAGGGAGGGGAGGAGTGGTCACTCACACCTGAAGGGGCTGTGCCTGCCCTCACACAATGCAGTCTCCAACCCCCTGGTGAGTGTCTGGGGCCTGGCCTGGGCAAGGCAGGATTTCACATTCAAAAGAGACTTTACTTTGAAGTAGGCCTACTTCAAAGGAGAAATTGGGTATTATAAGGGCACCCAAAACCACAGACTTAAGAAACACTTCTGGAAACAAGAAGAACCTCTGCCTGGAGAAGAGCTGAAGAGCTGAGGAAGAAAAGCTGCCCTGCCTGTGACTGTGCTTTGTGGCGCTATCCTGCAGTTGCTGCTTCTGCCACAGTAGGAGGGCAAAGACTGGACTTTGTGTGCCTTCCATCTTGAGAAGGACATCTCCAAGGGCTTGATTTAGAGCTTGCCTCCTGCTGTTAAAAGTCTCAGGGACAGCAAAGACTTCTCTCTGCCAGCACCTGGAGTCTCTGGAAAGACTCCTACTCTGTCCTGTGGTGCCCACCCAGCTCCAGGGACCATGAAAGGAGAAGCTGGCAGCCTAAAGAAAAGAAAATTCACGCACAGAGCGCTGTGCAGGGAAAAGATTCGTGCAACTCCGATCTGCGCCTGAAGAAACAACACGCCGCCGGCTCCGCAGCTGAAAATCAGCGCTCGTTGGAAATGCGACTGAAGAATCGACACACGGAGCAGGAGAAACGACGGGCAGCCTCGCTGATGGAGACTGGGGGATCGCAATCCATCCCACGCTGCGTTGTTTTCAGATCCTCGTGCGGCTGGATTTCCGACTCAAGTACCACTGGACATGTAAAAACAACGCAAGACCTGCCCGGACCCGAGAGTGCTGACCGGATTGACGCATCTCCTGCCGAGAGAAGAAATGACGCGCCCTGACCCGACGAAAGGAGAAACAACACAAGGTCCTGCTCATGAGTCGAATCAACGCATCGCAAGGCCTTTTTGATGTGCACTCACCCGTGCAGGGTTATTTTTGATGCACCACGGGTACTTTTTCACGCTAACAGTGTTAGTGTGTATTTAAAACTACATAAAGAATCTTTTTGCATTTTTATTGATAACTTGACTTGTGTATTGTGGATTTTTGTCGTTTTGGTCTTGTTCTGTGTAGATAAATATTTTCTATTTTTCTAAACTGGTGTTGTGTCAATTTGTAGTGTTTTCATTAAGTTTCTGTGTGTGTTGGTACACATTCTTTACACGTTGGACTCTGAAGTTAAGCCTACTGCTCTGGCAAGCTACCACGGGGTAAGCAGGGGTTAGCTGAGGGTGATTCTCTTTTACCCTGACTAGAGTGAGGGTCCTTACTTGAACACAGAGTAACCTGACTGTCAACCAAAGACCCCATTTCTAACAAGGGGAAAGTGCAATGGGATGGGTGATGATGGAGGAAAGTCCAGAGTATTGTTCCAGTCTGTTTGTAATACAGGTGCATTGTCCAAGGGGACATAGGAAGGGGAGCAATGGCATTTCAAGGTGGACAGGGTGACTGAGTGGGACACAAGCTGGACAAATCAGGAGAGTCTCATTTCCTGGTGGGGACCTTGTGTCGTTTCTCCTTTCATCGGGTCGGGGGCGTCATTTCTTCTCTCTGCAGGAGATGCGTCAATCCGGTCAGCACTCTCGGGTCCGGGCAGGCCTTGCGTTGTGGCTTCTGTATGGATCGCAGGGAATGTTTGTGGGGTGGTTCACCTTCTGTAGGGGAGGGGTGCTGGTGGCGTGTGGGTCCTGTGGCGGGGCCTCCTGGCCACTAGCAACAGTGGAAGTGGAAGGCTTTTCAAATGACTGGCTAGTGGCAGGGGCCCGCTGGTGTGACACTGCCTCCGTCATAATGTTGGCCATGCCTACCAGCACCCCTACTATGGAGATCAGGGTGTTGTTGATGACCTGCAAGTCCGCCCTGATCCCCTGATACTGTCCCTCCTGCAGCCGCCTGTTCTCCTGCACGTTGTCTAGGATCTGGCCAATCGTGACCTGGGAATGTTGATCGGCTCCCAGGATCTCAGAGAGCATCTCCTGGAGGGTCGCTTCCCTGCTCCTGTCCTCCCCCTGGCACACAGCAATCCTCCCAGTTTCCTGTTGGCCTGTGCCTCTGTCCCCTGAACAGTGTGCCCACTGACCCCGGGTCCTTGATTGTCTTGGGGGCAAAGTGTGGCCTGGTATCCCTGTAGAGGTGGGCACACTTCTGGTTGACGTGTCCTGGGGACAGAAGTTTGGGTACGTTGGGTGGGTGATGTGGTGTTGTTTCCTGAGGGAGGAGGCTCTGTGGTGGTCTGTGACTGGGCCTAGGTAACCAGCTGTCCAGTGGTCCCTGATGGGCCAGGTAGATCATCCAGATCCTGAAGACCAGAGTTACTGTCATCACTTTGGGCCTCTTCTGTTGGGGGACTGGATAGTGCTGGCACCTCTTCTCCAGTGACATTGGCTGGAGTACCTGTGGGGATGTAAATGATGTTTTATGCTTCATGTGTATGACACACTGTACATTCCTGGCTTCCCCTATATGGTTGGTGTGGCCCTGCAAGCTTTTACTTGTGTAGGGTGGTGTATGGTGGGATTGCTAGTTTCCCTATGCTGTGCATGCTTTAAGGATGAGTGTGCATGCAGGGCTGTGAGAGGTGTCCATGCATTTGTACAGCATGCAGGGATTGACATTGGGATTAGTGAGATGTGATAGTGAAGTGTGTGGGATGGAGTAGAGTGATGGGAGTGAAGGTGAGGGTATGTGATGGCATGCAGGCATGGGGTTGACAATTGTTGAAAGTTGACTTACCAGAGTCCAGTCCTCCTCTGACTTTGGCAAGGCCCTCAGGATGCAGTATTGCCAGGACTTTCTCCTCCCATGCTCTGAGTTGTGGGGGAGGAGGAGGGGGTCCACTGCCAATCCTCTGTATAGCAAGCTGGTGTCTTGCTGCTATGGAACGTACTTTACCCCGTAGGTCGTCCCACCTCTTTCTGATGTTGTCCCTTGATCTTGGGTGCTGTCCCACGGCGTTAATCCTGTCCACGATTCACTGCCACAGCTCCATCTTCCTGGCTATTGATATTTGCTGCACCTGTGCTCCAAACAGCTGTGGCTCTACCCTGACGAATTCCTCCACCATGACCCTTAACTCCTCCTCAGTGAAACAGGGGTGCATTTGTGGTGGCCATGGGTGTTATGTGAAGTGTATTGGTGAGGGTGTGTTGGGTAATGTGTCAGGTGTGTGATGTGGAGTGTGTGAGGGGTGTATGGGTGTGAGTGGTGTGTGTGTCTAGTTGTCACAGTGGTCTTGGTGTCAGTCTCATGCCAATGATTTGTATTCGTATGGGGTTGTGAGTAATATGTGTGTGTGTTTTATAGTGGAGTGGGTGTGTTGTGTGTATGGGTGTCAGGTGTGTATTGTTTGAATTGTCCAATTTGGTGTTGTTTTGTCAGTGGGTGTCCATTGTGAATGTGGCGGTATGTACCGCCAATGGTTTATGCCATTGAATGTCCGCTGTGGTGATTCGTAGGTCATAACGTGATGGCCGTTGCTCTGTTGGCGTAATGGTGTGGGTTTTGGTACCGGCAGTTTATCACTAACCTTTGGGCTGGTGTATTTGTGTATGTGGCTGTATTCTGTCGGATAAAGAGGGCCTTAGTGTCCTAACCAAGCAGCACTCATGCCAATCACTGGCGGAAACAACTCATCACCTTTCAACACTAGCTCAATTTCTGTACACAATTTTCCATCCACATTCACATATGAATGAAGATCCACTAAAACCCTACTCTTCTTAGACCAACTTTTACAAATGGACCACTTAACAGAACACAGTTCTTAACCTCTTCCCAATTTCTTTATCTGCTCCTCTTCAGACACACAGACCACCCATACCAACATTAACTACAGCTACCGAACACTCCAGAATATTTTCACCACAAATTTTACCCAACTAAGAAGTAATGTTTCTACCCTCCTATAATTGCAGGAATCGAAAGAGAGTTGAATAGGTCATTGCACCCACTTTTTTGGCATGCTTCATCATTCGTTACCTGTCCATGCCATGGTAGGAAACAACCACTTTGGCGGACCCCATTGCTATTCTGGGTTCCTGATAAATAATTCTAGATAACAGTAAGCAAACTCTGTTGTGAAAAACATCTGGATCTCTACTCTTATCTTGAACTGTTTCTCACAGACTCCTGACTAACTGTGAACCCCACCATCATGGTACTTACCTTTCATGGTGTGGACAGGTTAACAATGATAAAACCATGTCACAAATTATGGGTGAGTTCACCTAATTTATTCGTTTAGATATTTTGCACATGTAAAAAAGTAAAAACATAACACCTGCATTGTAGAGCACTTAACATTCTTTGGGCCGTATTTATAGGCCCCTAGCACCACAGAAGCATTAATTTTTGTGATGCTCCTGTGATGCTAAGCACTGTGTTGTTTGTGGCTTAACACTACCTCGTAAATACGGCCCCTTCCCACGCCACAATGTGCGTGGAAGGGGCGTGCAATGGGTGTTGCAGTGGGCATGCCACAGCAAAGCCCATTGCATTTTGATTCTACTTCAGATTCATGAAATTTCCTAAATCTGAGGCAGCGCCAAAATCTAACGCCACCCCTAGGGGTGGCGTTTGCAGTCCACAATGAGTAGGAATACTTTTATTCCTCCTTATTATTTGCTTTTTCTGTGCGTGCTGCATTCTCCACTAACTCTGTACCCCAATGGTAATGCCTGTACTATTAACTCCAGCAGTGTGATTTACAGAGTGCAGGTCCAGTGTACTCCTATTGATGTCCTATAAAAGGAACTAATGCACAAATGAGGATATAACAATCAACTAAAAGTGAGCTAGCTTAACATAAGCAAATAGGAGCACCACAACCTGCCCAAGAGTATCTGGCACAGTTCCTCAACTCAGTTGCATTGCTTCTGCTTCCCACCCAATTGATCAAGTTGCCAAATCAAGCATAAAATATGGTTTGCGAATGGTTTTGATGGAATTGTGGAGGACTACAAGATGCCATTGAAAGCAGAGGAATTCCTGATGGCCGCCTGGTTGGCCTTCCCACTGCAAGAGAAACAACAGAATTGACCTATAGAAACTTTACAGTGGAAGGTCAATTATCGAACTGGATGCTGATAAGGAATAAATATGCTACTCATGGCTCCTATCTACACAAGCCCATCCAACGGTTACCACATCAGAGAACACGGAGAGCCTGACCAATATCGAGAGAGGCTCATGAGAAAGAATTAGGTGGCTCTGTACACTTGCCTACATGATCACTTTATTCTAAAATTGCAAGAAAAGGAAGACAGTTGAATACAGGGCTTGAAAGAATATAACATGAGTTTTGATACAAAATGCATAATTGCTTATGTTAGTAGAAATTTCTGCAAGCTGTCACTATACATATTAACTGTTTATGTGCTATTGTGCCTTATTTCTATAGACATGTAAAATACCCTTACTTAAGTAAGCGCCACTGCCCAAACACGTTTGATAAATATGGGGACTTTTCCTGCCCTTTTTAACCCTGGAATTACAATATCTCCTGTAAATTGCAGGAAGAGTAGGCTTTCTTGTGCGCTTCAGGTGTGAAACAGAAAAGGAAAAAATAGTAAATACTCCCAAAGCCGAATGATTGTTTGCAGAATATTGCAAGGCAACACACAGGACTGCACAACACACATTTACCCCTTGTTCCTCCTCTAACATAAACACGTCCATACAGAAAGGTAGACCAGAGGTGG
This sequence comes from Pleurodeles waltl, assembly GCF_031143425.1. NCBI lineage: Eukaryota > Metazoa > Chordata > Amphibia > Caudata > Salamandridae > Pleurodeles > Pleurodeles waltl. The sequence goes on from NC_090436.1 coordinate 755,232,540, forward strand.
ACATTTTCACATGCGTACATGCCATTTCTGTTTACGAATTTTGATTGAGGGCAACATTTCCCAGTCATATTGTGTGGGCACACATACGCTATGTACTGAATACCATTTGTTGTTTACCAGTACCTTTGTTTTTTTAGGCAATATTGTGGCCTCTGCTACAGTTTGAGGCTCCCATAGCAGGTTTTCATACGCTCTGTCTAAAATTGTACTTCCATTCTCACTAAAGACAAATCCAGTTAAGATGAGATTGGCTCAATATTGTTTTAATACCTCAGTCATGAAGGTCAGTGCTAAATGTTAAGAGCCAACACCTCATCATATGTCGGAGGGTTCAGGCTCTCCTCTAGCCTGTCACATATTTACTGAGCTGTGTGAATATATGATAGAGATATTTGTCAGGTAGAAATGTTAAGATTGAACTAAAATTAATTGTAATTTGAAATTCTCTTTAACGGTAAAGTCGGATTTTGAGTCAGAATTCTGAAATAGCACTTTTAGAAATACAGCACTTTATTGCCCTGCCAATTTAGGGCTTGTTGCCAGTGTCCTGGATCATAAGGCTGTGAATAATGTAGCTGTTGGGACTTGTGTATTGCTCCTAGACAGGAAAACAAAAGGGGACTAAATATTAGCAGGATGGGCCATCCTGCCATGATAGTGGAAGGCTGAGCTGTTCCCAGCACCACCCACATTTGAGAGGGTTTGTCTTCAGCACATATAGAAGGACCCGACATTAGTCTTTTGTTACCCCACACTTCTTGAAGCATTGACTGGGAACCGATGTAGGGGTAATATCGGGAACCCCCACGCTTCAAAAGCTTGCACAATGCATAAATATTGGACCTCCAAAGCCACTATTCAGTACAATCCCGGACCTGTGGACATTACAGAAGCAATGCCAAAAAGACCTCACACCAAAGACATATGGTGAAAACCTTTGCGGTCGTCCTGAACTTGTGACTTTGTCCTGGTCCAGCATGATCAGATGGCCTCAGTTGGCTCTTTGTACTTCTAGGCAGTATGGCCCTAATTTAGACCTTGGCAGTCAATTTCTCTGACAACCAAAGCCAAACCGGCCACCAAACTGCCATACTACGAGTGCTTGCAGGCATATGCTATCTTTGTGGTGGAGAGTCGTCAGCATTGTTGATGGTGGTCCTCGGTGCAGAGGCAGATGCATGCCACAACTGCTATGCCAGCAGGATTCCGCCCGCCATAATACATGCCGTAAAACAGCTCGGTGGAGTCCTGCTGGGATGGTGGTGCTGGCGATGCACGACTGCCGGGACTCATCCCCTCCTGGATGTCCTCCTCGACGGAGAAGGTAAGTGGGCATCCGAAAGGGGGCTGAGGGTGCCTATGTGTGTGGTGCCTATGTGTATGTCTGGGTTGTGGTGAATGCATGCCGTACGCAAGTGAATGTGAATGTGTGTGTGCGTGTATGTGTGCGTGTATGAGGGTGTCTGTGTGGATGAATGTGAGTGAGTGGGGTGTCTGAGTGCATGTATGCATATGCTGAATGGGTGTGTGAATGTATGCATGAGTGAAGGTGTGGGGGATGTTTGTGAGTGTGTGGATGGGTGGGGGAGATGTGTGCATGTGTGAGGTCATGTGTGCATGCATGCTCCAGCGACAGGAATGGAGATTCATGTCACCGGGTGCATGACCACCAGGGTTTTTGTGGCGGGATGACCACCACGGAAACCCTGCGGTTTGCAGCCTTCTAATCCGGAAGGCAGGCTGAGACCTGCCGCCTGGTTGGGGGTGCTCCCTGCTGGCTGCAGCGGTGCGACGGCACTGGTGGGCCAGGCGGGGTTGTCAAGGCTTGTTATCTGCCACGCCCCACAACTCATAATGTGGTGGTCCTTACCGCTGGCTCTGCGGTGGTAGGACCGCCACGAAGAGGCTGGCGGTCTCATGATGCCCTAGATCTACAAAAAACCTCAACATTGAATGTCTCCAGTTCTTCTGATTAGATTATTGTCATTCTGGTTTCATTTTATTTATAGAATTGGTTTAACTTGGTGTGCGATGCTTCTTGTGTTGTGTTTTCATTTTATTACTGTTTATGTGCATCATAATTACATGACACATTGCCTCTAAGTTAAACCTGACTGATTTTGTGCCAAGCTACCAGAGGGTTTAGCATAGTATAACTTAGTGACTTTTGTGGTTAACCCTGACAAGAATTGTGATTTTTTTTTGCTTCAGAAGGGTTGTCACCTCCCTCATCAAGGATCCAATTTCTTACAGTCAGCTATCTTTCCTGTGCTGGGGACATCATAGCTGTTGAACACAGATAAACAAACTGCCAAATCAAGATCTGCTAAGGTATGTGGGTGAAAGGCATGGCCACTGCAAGAAATTGGATTGTTGGTTGACCGGGGTATGAACCCTCATCAAGCAGCAGCCACAATTCTTGTCAGGATAAGACACAAGCAAAACCCATTTTAACATGTGATCAACCCCTGGGACATTGGCACAAAACAGTCAAGCTCAAGATTGAGGCAATGAGTAAAGTATTTGTGCAACACTTCAAACAGTAACACAATGAAAACGCACAACATAATAGGAACCAGGAACAGAGCTATAACAATAGAGAAGATTTTAATTAATAATACAAGACCAAAGTGACAAAAATCCAATTAGTAGAACCAGAGACATTGGATTGTAAAGTTTTAAGTATAAATAGAGCCAAAAAGCACAAAGCGCTATTGATGATATCTGGTTGTGGCAGACTAGGATAGTGTCACAAGTTCATGTCAACCATGATGGATCATTGGCAAGCTACAGTTATGCCCTCTGAATAAACTACCTTAAATGCTGGACAATTGCATGGATCCATGTTGAAGATGCATCACGCAACTGAGACGATGAAGTGATTTTTAAATGCAGTGAGGCTGGGGGCGTGGCCGTATCGCTAACGAAGATGGCTGCTTAACCCAGGAGCTCCGCGTCGAGGCAGACACGAGGGGGTGACGGGCACCGTGCGGCGACCACCAAACAGGCTGAAAACCCACTGGAGGCTCCCTGAACCACCGGAGCTCTAAACCCCCGTCAAACGGATCAAAACAACAGCGGGGAAGACCACAGCACACCCGGTGAAGCAGGACCTGCCCTGGGGGAGTAGTTGCATCCTCCGAGGCCAGAGAGTATCGGCCCGCTGGGAGGGCTCCCCGCACCACTGGAGCTTCAACCCAAGAGGTAGGGAGCAGCACAAACAGCGGGGAGGCCTGCCGTGTGTCCTATCAGGTGGGGCCTGCCCTGAGGGAGGAGTCACGTCTCCCGGGGCCGGAGAGCACGGCCCGGTGGGAGGGAGACATCGGCCCCTCCCTTTCCCTCCTACAACCGACCAACAGCGCACACAGCGCCGCACGATCCCCTGGATGCCGCATTTCTCCCCCTGGCCCCCCTTCCTACCAGCATCATTCCCTGAGAGCATACAAATCATCTCTGACCGGAGGAAAGACAGTACACACACGGCAGCCATAACAAACAGCACTACAAAGCCCCTGGAGCTCCCTCAAACCAACAAAAAGAAAACTCTAAAAGAAGGGAGAAAAAAAAAGGGGAAAAAAAACTTTAAGGAGAAAGGGGGAGAAAAAAAAGGACTTTAACAACTTACAACCTAAGAAGCCCTGGTCTCAAGAGAGAAGGCCCAGAGACAACGCCAGAAAGGGCCACTGCGTCTTGAGAGGACAGGCTGGGATAGGGGGTAAAGTCACAACCCCAGAGACTTGAACGAACTGGCCTGTCAGGTACGAGGACCATAGCCCTTTTCCAACATCAGTAACCAGCAGAGTAGGGCTGCATACTCAGGCACAGCTATCTCCTCCCTGAGTCCCCCCTCCATCATCAGAGAATCGTAACAGGCGAGCAGCGGGGGAAGGACATCCACCCTCACAGAGACCCAAAGGAGCAATGGAAATATCGAAACAGACCAACATTGGCTATCCCTTCCAGTACACCAACCAACCGCATAACTATAATGGCACGAACACTAATATCATAGCCTGAGCCCTCCTTGCTACCCCGAGGCGAATAAATCATCGCCCTTACGGTCTGCTAAGGGTAAGACGAGAACTCCGCTGAATGGCCCAATGCGGCACTGAAAATTAAGAGAAACAACCCAAAGTAAGTGCAGCCCTACTGTGGAGAACACAATCCTGTAACGCCAACAGGGGGGGCCGAGCACAGACCAGCCCACGCTCCGTTACCCCCACCAGCCCCTCAGAAAGGCAGGAGGGAAAGGATAAGGGCCTCAGACCTCACAAGGCCTCCATCACAGACTGGCACTGAAATGCCCAGAGGCAAATCAAGCCACAAACCCACAGGCAAACCGGCACGACAATTACTATTTTCAGAGGCGCTTCAACATAAACGTACCACTTCTCCGACGGCGGGACCGAACACAGCCCGAACGCCAAACCGACCTTCCGCGATGGCAGATGGAGACCAACCTAAAACTATGGAACGGATACTGCAGGAGATTACCGCCGTCAGCCGTCGGATAGAGGGGATGGACGCTTCTATCTCCTCTTTGACACTGGAGACCAAATCCATACGGACAGACATCGCAAGCTTCCACTCTCGGGTGATGGGGTTGGAACACCGCTTGGGGACCCTAGAAACCCACATGTTCACTATCCAGGATAGAGACCAAGATCGTTCTTACCTATGGAACAAAGTGACAGACCTGGAAGACAGAAGCAGGAGGGATAACATCCTCCCTCTTGGGATTCCGGAAAATGAAGAGGGTCCAGACGTACAGGCCTTCCTCAGTTCAGCTATACCCAAGCTAACCTCGTTGTCCTTCGACCCGCCACTGGAATTTCAACAAGCACACAGAGTGGGCCCAAAGCGCCCTGACGGGGCTTCAATACCCCACCCGATCATCGCCTGCCTGCTACGTCATACCCAGACCCGTCAAATTCTTCAAGCAGCACGAACTCATGGACCCTTCCGGATAGATAAATTCGATGTCCGTATAACGGCCGACTACTCCAAGGATACCAACAAATGCAGGAAGGCCTTCCTGACCTTAAGACCCTGACTCCGCCAGCTGAAGATGAAATACGGTCTTTTCGACCCAGCGAGAATGTGGGTCACCAAAAATGGGGTTTCCAGAGACTTCTACAATCCTGAGGACCTAAGACATTTTCTGAACTCCTTTCAAACTCAGACCAAAGACCATGCTACCTCGAACTGGTCACAGGAGACCATGGAAGATGACAGACACATTCCTTCCTCTGGGCTTGAGAAGGGAAGCACGGACCGGCACAATCCAGATACTCGCCCCAGAGGTAGAGACCTGGAGAGACTAACTAGGGCACATGATGATAGGGGACAAGTCCTACATGCCGTGGCAGCACACACCCAGCTCTCGGAAAGAGACAAATCCCATTCACCACTGAAACCGACTCTTGCACCCCCTTGAGCTACTGTTCAGCCTTAGGGGCTATAGAGGGGACTCACCAAGACAACGATGAGAGCCATGGAGTGTGATGGCCACCAACCAGAAGGACAGATGAGTATTTGTTCCGACTCTGCATTAATGCGTCACATTTCCCCTATTGCCTTCGATAAAGTTGCTATCATAACGCTAATAAGCCCCACCCACTACACTGTACTATGAGACCTTACAAGGCAATTTTGGAATGTAAGACACCCACAGCTCAATCCAGAGAATTCACTACCTGTACTCAGACCAGACTCTGTTGTTATCCACTGTTCAAGTGGAGGACAGGCTTCTGCCATACACTGAGGCTATGAATGCATAGTCAGTTTGCTTGCTTATACCTTCTTCAATAGAAAACAGGAGGCAGTAACAGAATAGTAGAAGCCACCTTTGGATTTAAACCGGGCTTATACTGCTTATATTAAGATTACGAAATGTTTATTCCCATAGATTATATATAGGCTAGGGATTAACATTAAAATATAAACCATAATGTTCTTCAGATATTGTAATGAGGTTAATCCAGAGAGACATTATCTATGTAGGATGAGACATATGTGCACGTCCGAGCCTCAAAAGAGTACACTCTTCTTTGGTATCTAAGCCAGACCTTATTGATATCTGCTGCTCATGCAAAGGACAGGCTTACGGTTTATACCCTTGGCAGATACTGCGATACCATTGCTCGCTCGCCTCTATATTTCTCTACAACGTAGTATGAAGCAATACTGCAATAGATGCTACCTCTGGCCCATTGTTGTGTTTACATTGTTTATATTGTTTATATTGCTTATGTCAAGATTCAGAATTGACATACTCCCACTATCTACTCATAGCTCCCAGAACTTAACCCAACACCATCCATACAAAACTATGATACAAAGCAACAAAACCTAAATGTTATCAATGTAGGATGTAATGTAATGTATGCACATGTATAAGCTTGTATATCCTAAAACTCCTCCCCTGACCCACCGCTGGTCTGACCTGCCCTCCCCACTCTGACCCCTCTCACTCCCGTCCCCCTTCCCCCTTCTTTCTCTCCCCCCTTCCCCATCCGCCATACTGCCCCTACAACAAAGAACCTTGCACACTAACAATATACAGACAAGAAGGTTCCCCAGTATATATTCAGGACAACATAAATATACATAAATAGCAACAGCTCTCACTCGTCAATAGAACGATCCCCCTTCTAAGTCCACACCTAGCTGCCCCCCCTTAACTACTAACATAACGAGGCCTTAATTTGACAACAACCATAAATATGCATACCTCTCCCCTTTCACTATTCTACCCTTCCCCCACCTTTCCCTCCCTCTACCCTCAACAAAAGAGAACAACAACCCCAGTATGGCCATTCCTCCACATGATCCTTCTGCGATATACTTATGATACTCCTTCTTCCTCCCCCTGGAGCCAGATAGAAAACCTCTCAATAAAAGACAATGGCGGCCGTTCCTCTCCTCCCCCGCCCCCCCGACAGGTACCCGACCGTCGGCACTAGGAGCCCCTACAGGAAAAGGACCCGTAGCCTACAGATCCATCTCCCTAGGGGAATTCTTTCTTCCCCTAACCCTCCTCTCTCCTAGCTTCTTACCTTTATCCTCAACCCCAGCCTTTCCCATTCCTTTTTCTTCTCCTTCTCTCTTTTCCTTTCTCCTTTTCTACCTATCCTTCTTTCCCTCTCTCTCTCTTCTTTTCTCTCTCTCTTGCTCGTTCCCACCCCCTCTTCCTTTACCCTCCCTCCCTTGTGACCACACCTTTGCTTTCCTCTCTCTCCTCCCTTCCCCCCTACGCACTCCCTACCCCACAGCTCCCTTCCTCCTCTATTCTCCTTCCTATCTCCCCCTCTTCCTCTTAGCTCTCTCCACCCCCCTCCCCTCCCCTTTCTGAAAGATTTTCCAGCGTTCACCGGCTATCCCCTCCCCACAATACCGTAGAGCCATCCTCCCCGCCCCAACACAAAACAACAGTCCCCCCAACACTACCCTCTGCATCATCGAGCTCTAATAACTGTATCCAATATGTCGAGAGCTCCCCCCGGCACGACATCCCCACTGCGAATCATCTCATGGAATGTGCATGGCATGACAAATTACATAAAGAGGAAAAAAGTGTTGTCCTTTCTCCAATCTAAAAGAGCAGACTTATGGCCTGATTCTAACTTTGGAGGACGGTGTTAAACCGTCCCAAAAGTGGCGGATATACCACCTACCGTATTACGAGTTCCATAGGATATAATGGACTCGTAATACGGTAGGTGGTATATCCGCCACTTTTGGGACGGTTTAACACCGTCCTCCAAAGTTAGAATCAGGCCCATAGTCCTGATACTGGAGGCCCATCTGGACAATGTGGAAACCAGCAAGCTCCGCCGGGATTGGGTGGGAAGGGTTTCCTTCAGCTGCTGTTCAGCATAGCGAGAGCCCGGAGGAGGAACCCCCTGCAAATGTGGAGTAGCGATTTTGATACGCAAAACCCTTCCGGTTACAATCATTAAAAGATGGAAAGACTCGGAGGGGAGATATGTATTTGCAAAACTGAAGGCAGGAGACACTTCCCTATGCGTAGGCTCAGTCTATGCGCCAACTGGCTCTAAACAATCTTTTTTTCTACAGCTAAACCGCCTCCCGACGGAAATAGGGACTACCTGCTACATTATAGGAGGGGACTGGAACCTTGCCCAGGACGCCATATTAGACAGAACGGGGCCTATTGACACGGGAAGTAATCATGACAGAGCGTTGCTAACAGATCTCATCACGGATGCAGGCCTGGCCGACTACTAGAGGTTATTACACCCAAAAGACAAAGAATATACATTCCTGTTGCCAGTTAACAGTACCCAATCCCATCTGGACAATTTTTTAGTGTCGCGTACCATAGTTCCCCAACTCCACGATTCTAGTATACTTGAAAGTGGACTCTCAGAACATTCTCCTGTCTTGCTCCATATCCAGACAGGCCTTGCCTCTCCTGGCCGTAAACCATGGTGCTTTGCGGTACACAGGTACCGCTCCCCTCAAGGGAAAGAACAACTAAGGAACCACATATCCACATACATGGCCGACAACTACGGCACTGTGTCTTCCAAACGAGTCCTATGGGCTGCGGCAAAAGCAACCCTAAGAGGTAACATGACGCACGACGCAGCATTAGCCAATAAGGATAGGAAGTCACGCCAACACACCCTCGGAGACGACATCCGGAGTCTCACCAGAAAATACACCGCCCAACCATCCCTAGCGTTACGCCGCTCTCGCAAACAAGCCTGCATGAGCCACAACGAGCTTTATCCATCGCAGGCAGAATATGCACTGCAAAGATTGGGCGGCTGTCATTATGAGCAGGGCGAGAAGACGGGTCGACTTCTGGCGGCACCACTTCGGCAACGAGAAGCTGCCTCCGCCATCCGGGACATTACGTCCCCTCAGGAGCAGTAATAACCCGCCCGCAAGACATAGCAAACAAATTTGCGGCCTTCTACCGCCATCTCTGTACCTCTGAGACAGTAACCACCACAGAGCAAACAGAGGCCTTCCTCTTCGTGGCCAATCTGCCTCACCTTTCAGAGGCGGGCCAGGCTCTCTTAGAGGGTGACATAAGCAGGGAGGAAATAGTACACGCCATCAAAAACCTTCCCTACCACAAATCCCCAGGCGAGGATGGCTTTCTGGCTGAATTCTATAGGTGGGCGGGGGAGGAGGCGACCACTGCGGTGCACAAGGCTCTCACGGAGGCAATCCAGGAGGGCTCCTTCGGGGTACTATCCAACAAGGCCACTATAGTTGTCCTGCCCACACCAGGCAAGGACCCGCTACTATGCGGCAACTATCGCCCCATCTCCCTCCTAAACGGGGATGTCAAACTCTTGGCCAGTGTACTGGCAGCCCGCTTACGGAAAGTGATACCGTCCTTGATCCATAACACCCAAGTGGGATTCGTACCGGGCCACACTCCCAGAAATCATATGCGTACCCTCTGTCATACTCTCTATGAATCTCTCAACATGCCGGTGGAGGCCCTGGCCCTGTCCCTTGATGCAGAGAAGGCGTTCGACCATATCGAATGGCCCTTCCTCTTCGCTACCATGAAGCACTTTCACCTTGGAGAACAGTTCATCTCCAAAGTCCGCTTATTATATGATCATCCCACAGTGCAAGTCAACTGCAGGGGGTTCCTATCGGACCCGTTCCCCATTGGTAGAGGCACGAGGCAGGGCTTCCCTCTGTCACCGTTATTGTTTTTACTAGCAATGGAGCCCCTAGCGGCCATCATATGTAACTCCCAACAGATACAAGGCATCCCCCTAACAGGTGGGACCTCCAAAATCTACCTCTATGCGGATGATATCTTGGTCACCCTATCTGATTTGGAAAGGTCTCTCCCAACACTACTCTCGATCATAGGGGACTTTGCATCCCTGTCAGGATACCGAGTGAACTGGGATAAGAGCGAATCATTACCCCTCTCTCGAATGACAACGAGGGCCTCAATTCATTAGCTCCCATTTAAATGGACGCCAACATGCCTTAAATACCTGGGACACTTGTCAACGAGGTTTGGAGCACATGATGAAGGACAAACTAGACCCTCTCATATATCGGATGAAACAGGACTTCGCCAAGTGATCGCTGCTGGGACTCTTGATGTGGGGCAGGACACAGGTGATCAGGATGGTCACCCTTCCGCGCTTCACATATATACTTGGCATGCTCCCTCTACATGTGCCTCTTACCGTGCTCTACGGGATAGACGCATCAATAAGAACCTTTGTGTGGCGCTCTACACCCCCGAGGCCGACACCAACAAAAATACTGGCAAGGCGATCCCACGGAGGATTGGGCCTCCCTTCAGTGGAGCACTACTCATTGGCCCTGCAGTTGTTGCAACTGGCATGTCTACTCCCTGGAAATACTGACCCCCCACAATGGGTAGCCACAGAGAATATCCTATGAAGGCATTTTAGAGGATTAGGAGGGGTATATGCAGACCGCCCCCAATGGGCAAACCCAGTCCTCACAGCGACAAATGCGGCGTGGCGTAGGGCCCATCGCCTCTTGGGAGTGCACCCCTTCTCACACTCACAAGCCCCTATAGAGGGGAACAAAACCATTAAAATAGGGGATAACACCCTAAAATGGCCCCAATGGAGCAACGCTGGCATCAGCACTATAGCCCAAATCATAGATGGCGAACAACTCCGGTCCTTTGCCGCCTTAAGAGACGAGTTTGGCATACAAAAGAGTCAAGAATGGCGATACCTGCAGCTCAAACATTGCCTACACAAAATACTGTGAACCATCTCATGGGAAGTCAAAACTTCACCAATTGTCGCCCATCTGCAGACGTGGGGCCGTCATAAAGGCGTAATGGCAGGTTTGTACGGAGTACTAGCCAATCACCTTTATTCACAATCCTTTCTTGACAGCCTACGCTGCAGGTGGCAAGACCGGCTTGGAACGACATATACAGAGGAAGATTGGTCAGATATCCTGGAAGCACTCAATAGAGGCACCCGAGAGGCTCGGCTGAAGTTCTGCCTATTCAAGATCCTCCAAGACTGGTACTGGACCCCCATGAGACTGTTCAGGGCGGGTTTAATACCGTATGCAAACTGCTGGAGATGTACAGACCCTCACTGTGACCTATTACACATCTTGTGTCTCTGCCCCTTGATACAACCCTTATGGGATGCCGTGCGCCACGCTCTAAAGGATACCCTCCAGATACCATGCCCATTCCCGTCATCGCACATCCTCCTCCACGACATGCGCCCGTACCCTCCCTTACTGCGCCCACGACAGAGATTACTGCACACGGCACTAGCTACAGCCAAAATCTGCATACTCCGGCATTGGCGATCCAGGGTCGCCCCCACACCAACAGAATGGATGACAGCTATGATACAAACTGCTGCGCATGAACGAGTAATCTATAACCTACAAGACCAAGCGGCTCTATTCATGGAAGTATGGAGCCCTTTTCTGTCAGTACCGTAGGGGTCCTCCTTACCCACACCACCTCTTTCTTCACTACCGTCCCACCCATAAGCACCAGCTGGTGGACAGCTGGAGGATGTCAACATGATCCTCTCCTCATCCCCTTCCCCCTCTTTCTCTGCCTCCCCCCTATATACTACGTCACACAGTCCGGCTTCTTGCTCTAATTTACCTCCCCCTTCTTCCCCAAAGTTAATCTCTCCACCTCCCTACTTTTCAGATACCCAGCTCTCACACTCCAGACGGCATACCCCCATATCCGCAATGCCCCAAACTTCAACCAACAACCTTGTTACCCTTTCTCCTCCCTCTGGACCACAGTGTCCCCTTCCCCTCCCCCTCCCTCCATAATCCCCTCTGATCAGTGTAGCAGTAGGGAAAGATGCGGAAGACATTGTAACGCGAAGGGTTAATTAGCTTGAACAGTGTAGATGAGCGTGATGCCTGCCGAAGCCAGAACAACGTGAAAGAAATTCACGATGTTCGCTTTCAAGCTTGTTTTCTTTTGACATTCCGTAGATAAACTTATTCGCAGCTGCATGTGTGAGAAACAGGCTGTAAAGGAGAGTCAGTCTCAACCTTGAGAACGAGACCACAGTAAAAGATGGAATGAAAACAATGGCAAGGGAATGGCAAGGCAGCCAAGAGACATGTACTGATAACATAGCTAGAAAATACTGGAAGGGGGTAGAATTCAAGCTTCAGGTTATTTAAACACTGAAAGGTGGGTGAGGGAATTTTGAAGCTCGCAGATGGAGTTATGAAACTGTAATCTTCAGACCCAGCGCTGCCTCCCGGTTTTGCTGTTCCAAGACCGTGACGCTCGAGGGGGAGAGAGGTCCAAGCGGGCGGTAGAGGGCTTCCCAGCACTCGTGGACTAAGTGACTAAGTTAAGTTCCACCCAGGGATGAAAGGCTTTTCGTTTCTCTGCTCTATTATTATGATTGATTATTATATTTGCACTGTGTTTATAATCTGAGAAATTCAGCTCATTTATAGTTTTTTTCCTGCTTTACTGAACATTGTAGTGTAAATCTGCCACAGTAATTGAAATGTGCATTTTAGTGTGTAGTAAATCAAAGCTTATCTGAAGTATTCAACTTGTTAATATTCTGCTCCCTGAACATCGTAGTGTATCACATGTTGGTATACAGTTATTCCAAGTTTATATCTGTCAATGAACTCTTTACTCAGATGTATGCATAGATGTTCTTTGTAGTGTACTTATATATAAACATTTATATAGATATATATTTTTTTATTTACTATTCTTACTCTGTCAATGAACTCTTTGCTCATTCGTATACATAGATACTATCTGTAGTGTACATATATATGAATAGGTGCTTTTCATTGCCATTCTTATTTCACTATTGTTAATGTGCTAAATGCCTGCATTTATCTGAAATTATAGTAAAGCTAAATTTATTCATAATTGGCGTGTGGTCCTTCATTGAGCGTCCTTATTGACTTATACCGAACAGGTGAACCAACCACTTGGATAGAACACCCTCCCTCTCCATATCTAACTTATTTTAAGATTTATCAGCACTGAATCATAGGGCTAGACCACAAGAAAACCTGAGCCCCACACAGTTCGAGGATGCACAGAAAGGCTGCACAGCCCCACAATCATCCTACTCTTTTATTCTAGATCCTATCACTTACACCATAGACACACACGTTCACGTCCACACGATACCCAACATGCCAGCTCATACCACAAAAGAAACCATCACCACACTCCTTGAGGCACCCTGACGCATGGACCCACTTCCTTCCCCCTTACCCTTCCCCCCTTTCTCCCTCCCATCTTCCCCTCTCCCCCTTCCCCCTTCCCCCTTCCTTCACTCCACTCCTTCCACTCCCCCATCCCCAACTTTACTTCTCCTCCCCCCTTCTCCCTCCCTCCTATCCCTTCTCTATCTTTTGTCTCATACCCCAATGTACATATTCTACTCCTGTTAAAACAATATGTATGTCAACTGAGATTCCTTCCTATGTCATAACCATATGGGCGCCACCATATACCGTATCTTGTATTATTCTGTACTATTTCTTAATCTCCAATAAAAAGCTTTAAAAAATAAATAAAAACATAAATAAAGTGAGGCTGTGGTGTGAGGTCCTGTTGCACAGAGATTGAGGATCCTGTCAATGAGGCTTGCGATACAAAGGTCCAGAATCCAGAAACAGGGATGTGTTGCACAGTCCAGGCAATGAGTCATTTGCGATGAGCGATGAAGCTCCGATTAGGAGCTTTCGGTGCCATTGTTGAGGCTGCCATCAATGAGAGATGTGAGGAGTTGCTCTGGGGAAGCATCATGCACCTATGGTTCCAAAGGTGATTCATCAAACCCTAGATGCGGGGTACAGCGACAATGCAAGTCTTTTGCAATGGTTCCAATCCTTGCAGCAGTGGTGATACATCGGTTCTGTTCGAGGATGCACCGCTCAGCCAAGGAGATACATTCGTTCTGCTCAGGAATGCATCACTCTGCCGAGAGGATGTATCAGTTCGGCAAGCACCTTAGGCCCACTTCCAAGGGTCCAAGAATGGGGTGGCACCACTCGGCATGGTAGACTCACAGATGGCAGAGTCCAGATGCAGAGGTAGGGTGGTTGGAAGACTTTCATGTCCCTGAGGCTTCAGATCAGGAGGCCAGCCAACTAGCCCTTGGAGTCACTCTGGGTTCTAGTTTGAAGAGATGCAGGTGCAGTCCTCCTCATTCAGGCAAGAAGGCAGCAGGCCAGCAATGCAAAGCAGGAGTCCAGCAGAGTGGCAGTCCATCAGCAGCACAGCCGTCCTTCATCATGGCAGAGTATCTACAGGTCCAGAAGTGCACTGAAGTGGTGGTGCTTGAGGTCCAGTATTTATACATCAGTGCCCTAGTTCTGGAAGGAGAGAGAAATGTCTAGACAGTGCCTTTGAAGTGCAAGGGATTCCCTGCTTCATTGACCTAAGTGACACTAGAGGGTTGTTAAGACCATTTGTGCGTGGACAGGACTCAGTGAGGCTGTGTCCAGCTTTTCCCTCCTATGATGCCCTAGATGGCCCATCAATTCACACCTAAACTCCCACTGTGTGTGGCTGTCCAAGGGAAATACACAAAGCCTATATACCAACTACACCCAGTTATGTAACCAGAGACAGGCTGCAGATGCCAAAAGGTTAAGGCAAGAGAATGCCAACTTTCTAACAGTGGCATTTTCAGAATTGTAATTGAAAATCTGACTTCGCTTTAAGTTAGGATTCCCGAGGCAACAAACTTGAAGGAGTCATCTCTTCTTCTTTGGAAATTACAGTAATAAAATGTAATAAGGCAACTCCAATGTTATCCTGTGAGCGAGAGATACACCTTGCAGTAGTGAAAAGTGAATGTAAAGGTTTTTCACTACCAGGACATGTAAAACTTGCATGACCTACTTCTTAAGTACATTGCACCCTGCCCCCTGGGCTGTCTATGGCCTATTCTAGGGGTGACATATATGTATTAAAAAAAAGGTTTGGTCCTGGACAGTTTAGAATTGCACATAGGCTCTAGGGCTAATTAAGTTGGTGGCACAATCAGTGCTGCAAGTTCAATAGTAACATCTAATTTACAGGCACTGTGCACATTTAGTTCACTTTACTAAGGACTTATATGTAAATTAAATGTACCAATTGGGGATAAGCCAGTGTTACCATGTTTTAGAGGAGAGAGATCAAGCACTTTAGCACTGGCTAGCAGTGGTATAGTGCGAAAAGTCCTAACACCAGCAGAAATGAAGGAAGAGAAATGGAGGAGGAAGGCAAAACATTGGGGGGAACACCACCCTAAGGCTGGCAGGTCTAACATGTTCCCCCACAGCTGAAAGTGGGGAGAACTACCTATTCCCTTGGGGGTTCTCTTCACTAACTCAGAAGAACCTGAATAGACCATCAGCATTGCTGTGGTCTGACCCAGGACTATGTTCCACTATAGGTCCATTACCTATAGGGAGACAGACCACCTCCACCTGAGAGACCTCCCCTGGCTCCCCATCAGGAAGAGATGTCAGTTCAAGATCCCTAATCACACCTACAAAGCCCTCCATGGCCTAGGGCCTGCCTACATCAACCATCGACTGAGCTTCCACCAACCCTTAAGATACCTGCACTCCTCCTCACTCAACCTCACATACTCCCCTGCATCTGTCTCAGCTGCAGTGGTGGCCGCTCCTACCTATACATCACTGTCAAACGCATTTCTCCTCCAGCTCTGCACAGCCCCCTTGCTGGCAGACGTCTGTAAGAGACTCAAGACCTGGCTTTTCGATGAAGACACAGCACCCAGATACCCCTTGGGTGACAGCGTTGTGCTTTACAAATGCAGTTTGTTTAATTGATTGATTAGCTGGCACTTGGTAGTCAGGACCACCTGCTGTGGGGCCTGAAGCACCTCCAGGAGGTGGTACATGTATTCTTCATAGTTGCAGCTGTAGACAGCTATTTCATACAGGTAGGTGGCACAGAATGCTTTCTTCCCAGCCTGGACCCTGCTGACCAACCTCTGAAAGGTGGCAAGAGTATTTTTCAAACCTAAGGTCATCACCATGAATTGGGCATGCCCCTCTATAGTTGAGAATGGTGACCTCTCTGTAGCCCCCTCGGTCAGAGCAATCAGTCTGTACCCTGATGTAAGGTCAAAGGTACTCAGGAAGTTGGCAGCACCCAGTCTATAAATGAGCTAATCAACTTAGAAGATGGGGTGTGCATCACTCTTCGAGATAGAATTGAGACCCTGATAGTCCATTCAGAACCCAAGTTCTGTAGTGGTGCCTGGTGGGACAGCATTGGGTATCAGCATCACAGGGCTTGACCAGGGACTGTTAAAGGGCTCAATCACCACTGATGTCAGAATCATGGAGCCCTCCTCCTTGATACTGGCCCTCACCTTGTCTGAAAACCTATAAGTTTTGTTTTTAACAGGTGGACTATCTCCAGTACCTAAGTCATTGATGCAGAAGTGTGTGAGTCCAGGGGTGAGGGAGAACAGAGAGGCAACTGCTCCAATAACTGGCAACACTCACTCTGCAGCTCAGGGGTTAAAGTAGGAAAAAGGTTGACACCCTCTACTGACCCATCTTGTTCCAGGGCAGACAGGAGGTCAGAGAGACACTCACTCTTCTCTTCCACTCCCTCATCTTTCACTAGGAGCATGTTTAAATTAGACCTCTCAAAGTGCAGTTTGAGGCAATTCATGTAGAGCAACCTCAAGGGATTTTTAGGGGTCTAGAGTTCCACCAAATAAATGGACTCCTCCTTCTGCTCCTGAGCTCCACAGACTCCATAACCCAATCTCTATGGCCATGTTGAAACTCTACCAGAGTTGCCTTCTGGTCAAACCAGAGCCTTATAATCTCCTGACTGGCCTCAAAATAGTTTTGAGCCTTTTTCCAGAAGGGGTGTATCTGATTGCAAAGGGTCAGCATGTAGCTGACCAGATCCTAAGGTAGACTCCTGGGAGCTTGCTCCAACTCCTCCTTTACAAGGCTAAGAGATCCCCTACCAAGGTGTCCATAGAGAAGTTTGAAGGGGCTAAACCAAACTCCATTCTGTGGTGCCTGCTTGTAGGCAAAGAGAAGGCTTGGCAGGAGGTCGTCCCACTTATGCCTCATGGGCTTAGGTAGGCACAGTATCATGCCCTTCAAGTTCTTGTTGAATATCTTCCCAAGACCGTTGGTTTGGGGGTGATAGGGTATGGAGAACATATAAGTTACCCCACACTCCCACATGTACTTTATGTGTAATGGCATGAAGTTAGTGCCTCTGTCAGACACTACCTCTTTGGGGAACACCACATGGGCCCAAATCCCCGTCAGCTCCATTGCCACCACAGGTGCAGCCACTGACCTCAGAGGGTCAGCCTCTGGCTGGCCAGTGGAGAGGTCCACTAAGACCAGAATGGATCTGCTCTCTTATGCTGTTGTGGGGCCTAAGGGTCCAATGATGTTGATGTCTACCTCTCAAAGGGAGTGCCAATGACAGGTAATGGGTTTAGGGAGCCTTGCGCTTTTTCTCTGACTTCCCACTGGCTTGGCAGGTGGGACAGTACCTACAGAATACATCTGAGGTGGTCCTCATCTGGACCGATAGATAAGCAACAAGCCTGCAAAGGTCTTGTCTTGACCAAGATGGCCTACAAGGAGTATGTCATGAGCCAAAACCAGTAGGAAGGCCTTGTAACACACGGGGGCCACCAGTACATGGAATGCCCCAGGGCCAGGATACTTAGGACTGCTAGGTAGGAGGACATTCTCTCAACAGATGAGTTGATCCCAGAAGGATCATCCGCTGCCTAGGCCTCAGTTTGCCACCTCAAGCCCTCTAGAGTGGGGCACTCTTTCTGTGCTTTACACAATTACTCCCTGGTGGGACCACCCTCAACTTGCCATCCAGCAAGCTCAGATAGGTCACCAAGGGTGCCAATTGCCTCCCTGGTTGCTTTGGGGGCATCTTCCTTATGTTCTCTGTCAACCTCAACCATGGGAACTTCAGCCGCTGGTTTCCCACACCCCTTGCCCACTCCTTGGCAGCCGTCTGGCCATTGTTCGATGTTCCAGACATACTTCACTCCCTTCTCGGGCAGCCATGGAACATGTGGTCATACAGACCAATTCAGGCAAAACCAACATGTCAAGTGTGACCTGAGTTGTACCTCCTTCCAGATAATGTGCTCCAAGTCTTTGCCCAACAGACAATCTACACTCATGTCAGGGCTCACAGTTAGTTTCAGAGAACTGAAATCCCCCGCTCAAAGGGAAAAAGATCCACAAGTAGGTGGCTAGTTGGGAGGACATGTTTCACAGTAGTCATGCTGGGTCCTGTGTCTCTCAGACTAATCTCCCATTTCCCATTGATGGTGACCTACTGAATATATTTAAAAGTAGTGGAAGGCATATGGACTTTTGATGCCATTTCCTTATCCCCCAGGGAAACTTGGGTCGCCTCTGTCTGCTTCTCAAAGCTAACCGGGACTACGTTCTCCCCAAGTGCTACACTCGGCAACCCAAGTGTCTGCTCACTGGTAGAGGTCTGCGCCTTCTTGAGACATTTGGAGTCACTCTTGGACAGCATGTACTCTCTCAAGATTGAACTGTACAACCCAGTGTAATCTGTTATATTGCTGACAGGTACTCAACAATTCAGTGCCTTGCTTGAGTAATCCACAAAATCTACCCAGGACTGGCTGAGGAGCTTCTGGCTATCCCTGAACCATTGGTGTTACTTTTCAGGGTTCAGTCTGACTTTAGCAATCAATATGGTCTTCATGGGAGAGTACCTGGTTTGGTCCCCAACCTCTAAAGTGAGAAGTGTGTCCCACCCCAGTGTAGGCATGTGTTTCCACACATCACTCCCCAGTGCTCATCTGAGATCTTGTAAATCCTTAGGGCTACCTTATAGGCACAATACCACTAGTCAATGTAATCTCCTACCACATAATTGGGCACCAAATTCTTGGGGATGAGGACCTTTTTGTCTCCTTCAGACACTGTGGGGATGCTGCCACCAATGCTGCTGGAATGAATCTGCCTGATTGCCTTTCCCTTCCAGCTCCTTAAGGCCTCCTTCATGAGCCAAAAACTCCAAAGATATTTTCTCCTCCATGGCCATCCTTTTCTCCTCCATTTATAGTTTGGCCATCTGCAGCTGAAACTCCCTCTCTTCCTTTCTATCCACCAGCTCCTCTGGGGATTTGCCATGCGATGAAACACTGCTTCCTGGTTTGGCAGGGGGATCCAACTCAGAAGATGAGTCCTCTCCCTCCCCTAAAGACTGAACTCCAGGGCTGCTGCCCTGGTTTTGATTCTGATCCTCCATATCATCCTTCTCCTCTTGTTCATTTGTAGCTGCCATCAACTGGTGCACCTCTTTTTAGGCCCTCAGACCTTTATGAATCTCCAGCCTTTTGATATCCCTCCTCATGTTGGTATCCCCTTTCCTGGCATAAGTATTTAAACTCAACCGCTGTATAGCTTTCTAGGTTGGCCAACTCGAACTCCATTGCTGCAGGCATCGTTTCAGACAGTCTAGTAGTAAGAATGAGGGTGAATTTATTAAAACCAAAAGAAGTCAATCAAGGAGAACTGAACAAAAGGTGCATGTCTTGATTTTTAAATGCATCTCACCCTGCCCTCTAGGCTATCCAGAGCCTACACTAGGGGTGAGTCGCATGGATTAAAAAGGAAGGTTTGGGCCCTGCTAAAGATGTATTTTGACAGGTTAAAATGTCAGTTTAAAACTACACACACAGGCTCTGCAGTAGCAGGCCTGAGACATGTTTAGAGGGCTACATAAGTAAGTGGCACAATCAGTGCAACAGGCCCACTAGTAGTATTTAATTTACAGGGCCTTGGCACATGTAGTGAATTTTACTAGAAACTTAAAATTATATTAAATATACCAACTGGGGTAAACCAATAGTACTATGTTTTAGAAGAGAGAGCACTCCACTTTAGCAGTAGTTAGCCGCGGTAGAGTGGACAGAGTCCTAATACCAGCAAAACCTAGATCAGAAAAATGGAGGAAGAAAGTTGGGGGAAAGCCCACCATAAGGCTGACACATCTTACAGCTACCTAAGAAAATCACATAGGCTGTGTTTAATACTAAGATGTGCATAGTTTGAGGCAAGGTGGAGAGGACGGAATACAGATGAGGGAAACTAAAAAAATTCTATATTGTTGCAATTTTTTGATATTCTGTTTATTAGCTGCCATTGTTTCCTCTATTCAGTTGTTTTTTATATACACAAATGTACACATGGTTGCCATTTCTACAGGGCCATCCCAGATGTTTGACATCCTCTGCCTTCTTTTGCTGAAAGTGTTTTTATTGTTTTTTCGACTCCATGCACTTTTTCCCTGCCAACTTGTGTTTGTTCTCTACCTTGAAATCACAGTAAAGCTGGCCTACAGCTGATTGGTGCATTTAATTTACTTGTAAGTCCCTACTATAATGACACTACATGGACCAAGGGCATATAAATTAGATGTTACTCGTGGGCTGTAGCAATTATTGTACAATCCTCCAAAGTAACCTTTTAAAACACCTCAGGTCTGTCACTGCAGCTACTAGTGCTGTTTTAAACTACCCTTTCAACCTGGCTAAATAAGCCCTTTGCCAAACATATAATACTTATAAGTCATCCCTAAGCTAGACCCTAAGCACCCTGAAGGCAGCGTGCATGGTATTTAAAAAGTAGGACGTGCATGCTCCTAACGTTGTTTTTCACTGTTGTAAAGCCTGTCTCTTCCATAGGCTGACACTGGGTTACCATATTCCACTTAATAAGTGTTAATTTCAGTTTGAGACCAGATAGAGACATGCTGTTTACACTCAAATGAACTGTAATTTTAAATTCTCTTTGATAGTTCTAGACAGTAAGACAAAATAAACCAAGGTGTGAGGGGAAAGAGTCATCCTGACAGGATTGCTGGTGAGGAGTTGTGCCCTGCCCTGATTAGAATGCAAATTATGCGGCCTGCAGCACATGCAAAGGAATCTGACACCAGTTCTGCCCTTGCCTAGACAGTCTGGAGCCAAGACTGTTGGGAGTGGAAGAACTGATCGAAACCAGTTTTGCAAGTAGGTCAGGGAATCTTCTCCACACAAAAACTGGCACCACGTATAAAAGTGGGACCTTCAGAACCTCTCATCCAAACACTCCTGTTCTTGTGGAAACATTCAGAAAAGGGACGGCCTTGC
Organism: Pleurodeles waltl; assembly: GCF_031143425.1. Classification (NCBI taxonomy): domain Eukaryota; kingdom Metazoa; phylum Chordata; class Amphibia; order Caudata; family Salamandridae; genus Pleurodeles; species Pleurodeles waltl. The sequence goes on from NC_090436.1 coordinate 755,253,731, forward strand.
TGTCTGAGGAAGATGCACCGCTCTTCTGACTGAGAAAGGAATATTTGACCTCCTTGCCTTGAACTTAAGATTCCCAGAGTGGCTCCAAAGGTTAGCTGGATGACTTCCTCTGTGAGCTAAAAAGCTACAAGACACAACTAGCTTTCACAGGCCTCCCTGAAACTGCCCAGCTTACATCACCAACTAGACCTGCAGAGCCCTGCTGCTGGCCTCTGCTGGACTGAGTCTTGATCCTGAAGAGGTGCCCCCTCATGTTCCGGACCTTTGTAAGAGGCTGACCTGGTTTGTAGTGGGTACCTAAGGTACTTAGGCCCATATTTATACTTATTTAGCGCCGTTTTAGCGCTGCTTTTTGACGCAAAAACAGCACAAACTTACAAAATACAATCGTATTTTGTAAGTTTGCGCTGTTTTTGCGTCAAAAAGCAGCGCTAAAACGGCGCTAAAAAAGTATAAATATGGGCCTTACACCTTATAAAAGGTCCAGTTATCCCTTATTAGTGAAATTTAGTCAGTGTCTAGAAGCCAGGCTGCATAGATGAAGCTGTAGGCAGAGCAGCCAAGGCTGAACTAGAAGACATGCAAAGCTCTTGCAATACCACTGTAGTCACACAGTACTCACACACTTGAAAGACAATACCAAATTGTTAGTGACACAAGGCCAAAAATACTTTGGAGACTATACACAATATATACACTAGTAACCAAAAACAGGTAAGTAAACAGTCAGAAAATAATGCAAACAGTGAAAATCACCATAGGTTCCAAAGGGCCTAGGGGGAACACAAACCATATTCTAAAATAGTGGAATGCCAAGGTCAGTTTCCCATCTAGGCAACTGTAGTGTTTAGAGGGGTGCTGGGAGTGTAAGATAACACCAACGATAAGTAAAATACCCCACCACAGAGCCCAGGAAAACAGGAGTAAACACAGCAAGTTCCCTAAAACGCATTAGAAGTCATGATAGAAGACTGTGCAAGGACCAGAAGAGGTTGCAGGACACCAATGATGGATTGCTGGACCTGAAGATCTGTGGAAGAAGGGTACCAAGTCCAAGAAACACTGAAGAGTACAGGGAGAACAGGAGCCCCTGCTAATCTGGATGAAGGTGCACCAGAAGAACCACCAGTGAGAAGACAAAGTCAGTATTGCACCAAAGAAGATAGATGCGGGTTCCAGATTGGTGCAGAAGATGTCCAATGCCAGATGGATGAATGCAGTCTGATTTGTGTTGCTGGATTCAGCCAATAAGCCTTGGTAAATGCAAAGCTGGCAGTTAGCGAAAATGACACTGTCCGGGCCCAGGGAGGACCAGGTCGACTCTACCTTGGAGACAGAGGGGGATCTCAGCAACTCAGAGAGCCATCAGAAGACCAGGCAGCGCACACAGGAGTCTCACAGCATGAGGACAAAGAAGCTACAAAGGGAGGCCCACACAGCACAACACAAAGGATTCCCATGACATCAGAGAACTATTCAGGAAGCTGTGCGTTGCAGGACGGAGTGCTGGAGGTTTAAGATGTGCTGTAAATGAAGAACTTTGTGGAATGTCACACACAAGCCTTACCAACTGCAAGTCACGCAGTGCACGGGGGTACTGTCTTGCGTGGGGAGGCAAGCTCTTACCTCCACCAAATTTGGACAGCTGGACTTTGGGACTGTTGGAGTCACGTTAGTTCACCACCCGTGTCACTGGATCCATGCCTGTCATCTGGAGAGGGGACCGAAGCCACCGGCCGTCACTGCAGAGAGGTGCCTGCTGAAGAAGGAAAGTGTCTCCATCACTTCACAGGAGATTCCTTTGGTTCTTTGGTGCAGGCTGAAGACAGACAGTCCTTGGAGGTTGCACGACCTGGAAACTGTTGCAGTTGCTGGCAGGAGCTGAAGATACAATGTTGCAGAAGTCATCTTAGCTTCTTTGTTGCAGTTTTGTAGAGTTACTGTAGCAGTCAGTGGTTGATCCATCAGTAGAAGATGAAGTAAATAATGCAGTGGATTCCTGCTGGAGTCTTTCAATTCAAATCTGAAGAAACACCCAGAGGAGAGACCCTAGATAGCCCTGAGAGGGGGATTGATGATCTAACCAGGTAAGCACCTATCAGGAGTGGTCTCTGACATCACCCGCTGCTACTGGCCACTCAGATGCTCCCAGAGTTCCCTGACCACCCTGAAAATAAGATGGCAGAGCCCAGGGACACTCTGAAGGAGCTCTGGGCACCACCCCTGGGGTGGTGATGGACAGGGGAGTGGTCAATCCCCTTTCCTTTATCCAGTTTCATGCCATAGCAGGGACTGGGGTAGGCTAGATTATGCAAGGAGGGCACCAACTGTGCCCTTTAAAGCATTTCCAGAGGCTCTGGAAGGATATCCCTCCCATGCCTGTAACACCTATCTCCAAAGGGAAAGGTTGTAACACCCCTCTCCTAATAGAAATGCATTGTTCTGCCTTTCAGGGATTGAGCGGATCAAGCCTCAGGAGGGCAGAAGTCTGTCTGTGAGATGGCAGCAGCTGGGGCTGCAATGAAAACCTCAAAAGGCTGGTATGGCAGTACTGGGGGTCCGTAGTGGAGCCCCCAGGGTGCAGGAAATTGTAAAACGAATACTGGAATCAGTATTTGGGTACAATTCCCTGTTGTTAGACATCTTACATGGCCATTTTCGCAGTTACCACTATGAAGCTGTACATAGGTATTGACCTATGTGCAGTGCACACTTAAAATGGCATCCCGCACTAACGAAGTCTGGGAAAATGGGCCTGGATGACGTGAAGGCACCTCTGCTAGTGCAGGGGTACCCTCACACAAAGGTACTTTGCACCCAGCCTTTAGGGTCTGAAGGCCTGACATATAGGTGACATAAATGACCTGATGCAGTGAAAATGGCTGTGAAATAGTGCATGCACTATTTCACACAGGCTGCAATGGCAGTCCTGTAGAAGCCTTTGTATGGGCTCCTTGTGGGTGGAAAAAGAAATGCTGCAGCCCATAAGGATCCCCTGGAACCCCAATGCCCTGGGTACCTATGTACCATATGCTAGGGACTTATAAGGGGGGTCCAGTATGCCAATTTGGAGTGAAATACTGGGTTACCAGTATGTAAGTACAAATTTGGAACCAGAGAGAGCGTAAGCACTAGAGTTCTGGTTAGCAGGACTCCAGTGACGCATTTAAGCATACTGACAAAAACAGTGAAACAGACCGACAAGTAGGCCACAAACCATGAGCACTGGGGTCCTGGCTAGCAGGATCCCAGTGACACAGTTAAAACACACTGACAAACACTGACAAACAGGCCAACAATAGGGGTAACCAAGCTAGAAAGAGGCTACTTTCTCACAACTATTGGCTGGCATGAGTGAGAACTTCACCTAAAACAAAATTGAAGATTCAGATACCTTATAACTGTGAAATTACCTCTTTGTGCTGAGAATCGACTGCCCATGATGATCACCAATACAAAACTGCAGCTGACCTGCTCTTCATGCCGACAGTGACCATCCACGACGAACAGCAAAGGGAGACCTGCACTTTGTGCCAACAGCGACCTTTTATGACAATCAACCAACGTGAACCTCCAGTGATGACCAGCTGTTCTTACAACAGCAACGACTGTCCATGACACCCAACCTGCTCCTTCTACTTGCAGCCCCGCCAACATGAACAGCACTCTTTACATAGACTTGAGAAGGTAACTCTTCAGTAGACTGACATGGCCCCTCTATCTGACTGACACTCCCACGCTGTCCTCCTGAACTTGTGACTTTCGCATGGTTTAGTGCAACCAGATAAGCACAAGTGGCACTTTGGGCTTCTGGGTGCTATTTTACCTACAATAAAAAAAAACAACTCATATCTCCAGTTCTACTGATTGGATGTTGCTCATTAAAGTAATTGTATTTACTACATTTGACTATTTCTCTAAATTAGTTTAGGGTTTTTCTTGTGTTGTGCTTTCACTTTATCACAGTTTGAGTGCTGCTTAAACACTTTACACATGGACTCTGAGTTAAGACTGACTGTTTTGTGTCAGTCTACCAGAGGGTACAGCTAGGCTTAATTTAGTGACTTAGGCCCTCATTATGACATTGGCGGTAAATTTTGAACACCGTCGCAGTGACTGTCGCCAGCCCTTCCATTTCAGAAGCTAGATGAATAACAACTACATTATTAAACCTGTTCATCTTGCACCTCACTTTGTTTTATTGTTCTCAATGCTTCCTGACCCGATTTTACAAAAGAATCTGGACCCAAAGCACTCGCGTCCTTATATGAAAAGGATTTATTGTGACCAGGTTTGCAAAAGAAAGCTTACACTCCTCATATTTCTTTGAATTTGTGCTTTAATCATTTTGAATATTAGTGAACGTCCACAAGCATTGGCAAGACATAAAAATACTAACAACCAACCTTGAGTAAAAGTTGCCTCATAATGGCATCTTTATTTAGACCATCCAAGGTAAGTTGACTTTACGGAGCTTGAAACAACAGCCTCAACCCCAGTAATAAAAGTTCCTCATTCTATCAAGTACTGTGTCTCCTACATAACCCACCTTAATAACCCATGACCCAAACTTAAATGTTCCTTGGGGTTAAAAGATCACGGTCCTCATTATAACACTGGCGGTAAATACCGCCAGCATACCGCCTCGGAGGTGAAAATCCTTCCGCCAGATAATGACATACACACACAAAATGACAGAAATCAGCCACAACCACAAATCCACCAGACCCAATTAATGCAATAAACTGTTGGAACTAGCACCCATACCGTTACACCACCAAAATAACACACTCCTAATAATGACCCACAAATAACCACAACGGACGTTCAACGCCAGGAAACCATTGGTGGTGCAGACAGCCAAGCTGGAAATGGCCACCCAAAAACAAAACAAGACAACATTGGCCAGAACAAAAAAAAAAATGACACATATACACACACCCCACACAGCCACCACCAGCACTATAAAACACACCCTCACAACACCCACAAACCTTTGCAAACACAAGAAGACCGCTACACCTTGCCACATCAATCCCAGAGACAACTGCACACACATATCACAAATACCCATACATCCATCACACACCACACACCCCACCACATCACACATCACCCTCCGCACAACACACACATCACATATCACATAACACCCATGTCCCCAAAAAGGAACCTCGTTTCACTGATGAGGAGTTCAGGTATTGGTGGAAGAAATAGTCAGGGTTGAGCCACAGCTGTTTGGAGCACAGGCACAGCAGATCTTCATTGTCAGGAAGATGGAGCATCGTGGACAGGGTGAACGCCCTGGGACAACTTCCACGCACAAGGGAAGACATTCTGAAGAGGTGGAAACACCTACGGGAAAGGTGTGTTCCATTGAAGCAAGGCACCAGCTCATCATCAGAAGAACTGGCGGTGGACCCCCACTTCCTCCCCCACAGCTGACAGCATGGGAGGAGCAAGTCTTGGCAATACTGCATCCTGAGGGACTCACTGGAGTAGCCAGAGGACTGGACACATTGGGTCACCATTAACAACCTACCACCACCCCATACCTGCATTTCATCTTACCCCCTCACCCTGACTCCCGTCACCCCACTCCATCCACACAGTGAACTACCCCAATTATCACACCTACATGTCAACCCCTGCATGCCATACCCATCTTTCCCAGCTGTGCATGCACACTCACCACCAATGAATGCACAGCATGGAGAACTACCAATCCCACAATACATCATCATACACTACCAAAGGTGGGAGGACAACACCAATAACACTGGGAAAGGTAGAAACATGGAATATGTCACAGACAAGTATCCTAACACATCACTCACATCCCCACAGGTGCCCAGGCCAATGTCAGCAGTGAGGAGGTGCCACGGCCACCCAGTCCCCCACCAGAAGATGCCCTCAGTGATGACAGCAACTCTGGAGGTCTCGATCTGGATGAACTCCCTGGCCCATCTGGGACCACTGGTCAGTCGGCTATCACATCCCACAGCTGGTCCACCACAAGGCCCCCTTCAGACTCAAACACCACAGCAGCCAGCCAACTCCCCCAAACCACTTTCCCCAAAACATGTCAATCAGTAGTGTGCCCACCTGTAGAGGTACCCGAGTCCACACCACACAGGCAAGACAATGAGGGTCCTGGTGTCAGTGGGAGTAGGCACAACTTACAGGGGACATAGGCACAGGGGGACAGCTGTGCGCCTGTCTTCCTCCTGCCCAGGAGACACTCACAAATGTCCTGGGGGCATACTAACAATCGCAGGACAGAATGTGTCAGGTGTTCAACATCATGCAGGAGAACCAGTGGCTGCAGGGGGAACACCACTAGGAGGTCAAGTAACAATTGCAGGCCTTGAATACCACCATTGCCTTCATTGCAGGTGCTGGGTGACATGGCAAACATCATGTGGGAGTACACAGCACACCAGTGGGCTCCTACCACTAGCCAGTCCTCCACATCTGCCGGAGCTAGTAGACAGGAGGCCCTGCCACATGACTCCTAGGCTACCAGTGCCCCTACCCCTGCAGAAGGTGAACCACCCTGCAAACATTCCCTGAGATCCAGACAGACACCAGAGACAGTTGCCAAGACCAAGACCACCACCAGAAAATGAGCCCCTCCAGAATGTCCCCCTTGTGTTCCACCATGTCATTCTTTTCACTTTGAACTGTCATTGCCCCTCTTCCTATGGCCCCTTGGACACTGGACCTGTGCTACACACAGACTTGCCCACTAAACTGGACTTTTCCCAACCATCATCCCACACTATTGCACTTTGCATTGAATTCCTTACTCACAAATAAACACCCTTGGACACAACCTGAGTAATAGTGCTTTATCAGAAAGAAATATACAATATATTCAACTGTATTGAACAACATGATCCTGTGCAAATGTCCTCTAATGTGTGAATCCATCCTACATATGTGTCTCAGCAGTCTGTACACATCACATTAGTACACTGTTGTAACCACACCAACATGTGCAATAAGGGAAGACATAGGTGACAGTTAATTGGGATGCAAAGGTAGTGACTAGCATCATACTACAGCCACACAGCACATCACTTACATTTGGACATGTAAAGCTCAACAGTCTTACCTGAGTGTCATTGGAAGTACTGCTGAATTATATGTGTCCTGTTGTCCACATCCTCCTCCGTTTCCTCCTCCTCCCTGTCCTCAGTGCCCACTGCTGCCACAGGTGCATTGTCAACCCCCTCTTCCTGCAGATAGGGCACAGGCCATCTGAGAACAACATTGTGCAGCATGCAGCAGACCACCACACTCTGGCAGACCTTCTCAGGGGAGTAGCATAGGGATCTCCTTGTCAAATGGAGGCACCAGAACCTGGCCTTCAGGAGACCAAAGGTGAGTTCCACAATCCTCCTGGTACATCCATGAGCATCATTGTACCGATTCTTAGCCCTTGTTCTTGGATTCCTAACAGCGGTCAACAGCCAGGACAGGTTTGGGTAGCTGGAGTCACCTGGAAGAAGTGAGGGACACACATTAGCCATGCACAATGGCATAGGGGTATGGCTTCTGTAGGCATACACAGAAGTACATTGGGTGGGGACTCAAGCTCACCTATGAGCCACACTCCGTGCATGTGTAGTCGTGCCGTCAGCTGTGGGACGCTGCTATTCCTCAGAGCAAAACTATCATGCACAGATCCAGGATACTTGGCAGTGACATGGGAGATGTACTGGTCAGCAAAGCACACTATACAGACATTGAGAGAGTGGAAACTCTTCCTATTCCTGTACACATGTTCATTTGCCATGGGAGAGGCTGTAGGAAACTGCCATCTTCCTTGGCATGTTACCCACATTTTTACCTGTATGTCAGTATGTTTTTGCCTGTCTCACTGGGATCCTGCTGGTCAGGACCCCAGTGCTCATAGATTAGGGACTAACGTGTGTGTCTATATAGTGCTTGACTGCGTAACTGAGGCTCTGCTAATCAGAACCTCAGTGCTTACGCTCTCTCTGCTTTTAAATGTGTTACTATAGGCTAGTGACTTTAATTACCAATTTCATTTGGCACACTGGACCCCCCTTATAAGTCCCTATTATATGGTACCTAGGTACCTAGGACAATGTGGTTCCAGGAGATCCATATGGGCTGCAGCATTTCTTTTGCCACCCATAGGGAGCTAATACAAACCCTTGCACAGGCCTGCCATTGCAGCCTGCATGAAATAATGCACACGTTATTTCACAGCCATTTTCACTGCACTTAAGTAACTTATAAGTCACCTATATGTCTAATCTACACTTGCTGAAGGTTAGGTGCAAAGTTACTAAGTGTGAGGGCACCTTAGCACTAGCAAAGGTGCCCCACATAGTCCAGAGCCATTTCCCAGGACTTTGTGAGTGCAGGGATGCCATGACATGCATGCACTACATAAAGGTCAATACCTATATGTAGCTTCACAGTGGTAACTCAGAATATGGCCATGTAACATGTCTAAGATCATGGAATTGTCCCCCATTCCAAATCTGGTATTGGGGAGCCAATTCCATTCATCCTGGGGGCTCCACCATGGACGCCTAGTACTGCCAAACCAGCTCTGTGAGGCTTGCACTGCAGCTACAGCTGCTGCCACCTCACAGACAGGGTTAGGCCCTCCTGGGGTCTGAGCAGCTCAGTCCCAGGAAGGCAGAACAAAGCATTATTTCCTCTGAGATCAGGGTGTTACAACCTCTCCCTTTGGAAATAGGTGTTACAGGCTGGGGACGGGTAGCCTCCCCCAGCCTCTGGAAATGCTTTGAAGGGCACAGATGGTGCCCTTTTTGCATAAGCCAGTCTACACCGGTTCAGGGACCCCTTGTCCCCTGCTCTGGTGTGAAACTGGACAAAGAAAAGGGGAGTGACCACTCCCCTGTCCATCACCACCCTAGCGGTGGTTCCCAGAGCTCCTCCAGTGTGTTACAGACTTCAGCCATCTTGCTTTGCAAGGTGTGAGGGCACTCTGGAGGGCTCTGAGTGGCCAGTGCCAGCAGGTGACGTCAGAAAACCCTCCTGATAGGTCCATATCTGATAAGGTGGCCAGTCCCCTCTCTGGGGTATTTAGGGTCTCTCCTGTGGGTTCTCTTCAGATTCTGCTTGCAAGTTTTGTTCAGCTGCAACTACTACTTCATCCTCTGACCTCGGATCAACAACAGGCTGCTCCAGGAACCACTGTAACAGCAACAAAGTATTTACAAGCGATACTTTTCCAATGCAACTCCAGCCAGAAACTGCAACAGTTTCCATGGAGTGCACGCTCTGGGGACTCCCTGTCTTCATCCTGCACCAGAAGGACAGAAGAAATCTCCCATGGGGTGACGAAGTCACTCCCCTGCTCACGCAGGCACCTTCCAAGACGACGACTGGTAACCTCGGACTCCTCTCACAGCAGCGAGCATGCTCCTAAGGACATAGAGGGTGAACCCCATTGACATAGATTGACCTGAGGTCCTGCTGATGCAATTTGGAGGAGGTAAGACCTTGCTTTCCCTGAGAGTGACGGTACCCCTGTGTACTGCATCTTCTTCACCTCCTCAGGCCTCTGTGCACTATTTGCAAAATTCCTTTGTGCACAGCCTGGCCCAGGTCCCCAGCACTCTATCCTGTGATGCTCAACTCGTTGAGTTGTTCTCCGGCGGTGTGGGACCTTCCTTTGTTGTGCAGCACCAACTTCATTTTGAAGCTCCTTTGTCTCCATTTCCTTGGAGTCCTGTGGGTGCTGCCTGGCCTCCACTTCCCCCTCACATAGAGTTGAGGCCCCCAGGTCTCTCCTGGGTCCAGCCAGTGCCATTTTGACACAAAACGCATATTTGTCATAACCAAGGATTGTTGGTGACTTCCAGCACAAAATCACATCTGCATCCATCTTCACATCATAGAACATCTTTTGCATCACACAGGAACCCACTAGCACCTTTCTAGGGTGCATTACTGCAATCTTCAACTAACCTGGGACTCTTCTTCTGCACCCTCTTCTGGGTTGGCATTGGCTCCTGTCCTTTCTGGAACTTATTTTGTCTTCTGAACTTGGTCCCCTTCTTTTACAGGTCTTCAGGTCCAGGATTCCAGCAGTTGTTGTTTGCAGACCTGGTTGGTTACTGCAAAATCCCAATCATGAGGTGTAGTGTGTCCTGAGGAAACGTGCAGTGATTTATTCCTGCTTTTCTGGGCTCTGGGGTGGGGTAATTTACTTACCTTTACTGTATTCTTACTCTCTCAGCAATTCTGCACACAATACACTTGTCTAGGGGGGAATTCGTGATTCGCATTCCACTTTCTTAGTATATGGTTTGTGTTGCCCCTAGATCTATTTTCTCCCATTGCATTCTATATCATTTCCTATTGCTTGCACTATCCTATGACTAATTACTTGTCTAATTTTGGCATCTAGTGTATACATTGTGTAAAATACTTACCTCCAGAAGGAGTATTGCCTCTAAGATATTTTTGGTACTGTGCACTGTAGGAAAGTACCATCTTGCCTGGCATGTTACCCCCATTTTTCACATGTATGTAAGTTTGTTTTGCCTGTCTCACTGAGATCCTGCTAGCCAGGACACCAGTGCTCATAGTTGTGGCCTGAATGTGTGTATTTGTGTAGTGACTAACTGTGTCACTGAGGCTCTGCTAACCAGAACCTCAGTGCTTATGCTCTCTCTGCCTTTAAAATTGTCATTATAGGCTAGTGACCATTTTCGCCTCTTCTAATTGGCACACTGGAACACCCTTATAATTCCCTAGTATATGGTACCTAGGTACCCAGGGTAGTGGGGTTCCAGGAGATCCCTATGGGCTGCAGCATTTCTTTTGCCACCCATAAGGAGCTCAGGCAAATCTTACACAGGACTGCAACTGCAGCCTGAATGAAATAACGCACATGTTATTTCACAGCCATTTTACACTGCACTTAAGTAATTGATAAGTCACCTATACGTCTAACCCTCGCTTAGTGAAGGTTAGGTGCAAAGTTACTAAGTGTAAGTGCACCCTGGCACTAGCCAAGGTGCCGCCACATAGTTCAGGGCAATTTCCCCAGAGTTTGTGAGTGCGGGGACACCATTACACGCGTGCACGACATGTAGGTTAATACCTATATGTAGCTTCACAATGGTAACTCCGAATATGGCCATGTAACATGTCTAAGATCATGGTATTGTCCCCCCATGCCAAATCTGGTATTGGGGTGCCAATCCCATGCATCCCCGGGGCTCCACTATGGACCCAGGTACTGCCAACCCAGCTCTCTGGGGTTTTCTCTGCAGCTACTGCTGCTACCAACCCACAGCCAGGGTTCTGCCCTCCTGGGGTCTGGGCAGCCCAGTCCCAGGAAGGCAGAACAAAGAATTTCCTCTGAGAGAGGGTGTTACACCCTCTCCCTTTGGAAATAGGTGTTGAAGGCTGGGGAGTAGAAGCCGCCCCTAGTCTCTGGAAATGCTTTGAAGGGCACAGATGGTGCCCTCCTTGCATAAGCCAGTCTACACTGGTTCAGGGAACCCTCAGCCCCTGCTCTGGTGCGAAACTGGACAAAGGAAAGGGGAGTGACCAATCCCCTGTCCATCACCACCCAGGGGTAGTCCCCAGAGCTCCTCCAGTGTGTCCCAGACATCTGCCATCTTGAATCCAGAGGTGTGAGGGCACACTGGAGGCCTCTGAGTGGCCAGTGCCAGCAGGTGATGTCAGAGACCCCTCCTAATAGGTGCATACCTCATTAGGTGGCCAATCCTCCTCTGAGGGCTATTTAGGGTCTCTCCTGTGCGCATTTCCTCAGAAAACGATTTGCAAAAATACACCAGAGTTCCTCTGCATCTCCCTCTTTGACTTCTGCCAAGGATCGACCGCTGACTGCTCCAGGACGCCTGCAAAACTGCAACAAAGTAGCAAAAAGACTAACAGCGACATTGTAGTGCCTAATCTTGGTGGCTTTCTTGACTGTTTCCTGGTGGTGCATGCTCTGGGGGCTATCTGCCTTCACCCTGCACTGGAAGCCAAGAAGAAATCTCCTGTGGGTCGACAGAATCTTCCCCCTACTCCAGCAGGCACCAAACTTCAGCATCACCGGTACTCTGGTACCCCCCTCATCCTGACGAGCGTGGTCCCTGGAACATAGGTGGTGGACCCAAGTGAACCCAGACTGTCCAGTGGTACAACTGTCCAAATTTGGAGGAGTTAAGTCCTTGCCTCCCCTCTCCAGACAGTAATCCTGTGTGCTGCGTAAACTACAGCTGCTAGGGCTTCTGTGCACTTTTGCAAGAAAACCTTTGTGCCCAGCACAGCCCAAATCCCCAGCACTCCGTCCTGCATTGCTCAACTCGCTGAGTTGACCACTGGCTTTGGGGACCCTCTTTTGTAGTGTTGAGATGACTGCCTTGCTCAGTTTTCTTGAACCCGTTTTCAAGCACTTCTGCGGGTGCTGCCTTCTTGTGTGTGGGCTTTCTGTATTGCTGAGGGCCCCTCTGTCTCCTCTTCCAAGTGACGACCTCCTGGTCCTTCCTGGGCACGGGCAGCACCCTTTTTCTTCCACCACAACCTTTGCAGATGGCAAGACTTGTTTGCAGTCCTTCTCCAAAGAAACAGCTCTGCATCCTCAGGCACTCTGTGGGACATCTTCTTCACAAAGGAGAAGTTCCTGGCACTTTTTGTTGTTGCAGAATCTTCAGCTTCTTCCATCTGGAGGCAGCCATTTTGCACCTTCATCCGGGGTTTAGTGGGCTCCTGCCCCCCCGGACACTTTCGTGACTCTTGGACTTGGTCCCCTTCCTTTACAGGTCCTCAGGTCCAGGAATCCGTCTTCAGTGCTTTGCAGTCTGTTGTTGTCTTTGCAGAATCTCCTATCTCGACTTTAGTGTGTTTCTGGGGAAGCAGTATCACTTTACTCCTACTTTTCAGTGTCTTTGGGTGGGGTATCTTGGACACCCTTAGTGTTTTCTTACACCCCCAGCAACCCTCTACACACTACACTAGGCCAGGGGTCCCTAAGTGGTTCGCATTCCACTTTCTTAGTATATGTTTTTTGTTGCCCGTAGGCCTATTGCATCCTATTGTTTTCTACAGTGTTTGCACTACTTTTCTAACTGTTTACTTACTTTATTTTGGTTTGTGTGTATATTTTGTGTATTTTACTTACCTCCCAAGGGAGTATATCCTCTGAGATATTTTTGGCACATTGTCACTGAAATAAAGTATCTTTATTTTTGGTAACTCTGAGTATTGCATTTCTTATGATATAGGGCTCTATGATTTAAGTGGTATAGTAGGAGCTTTGTATGTCTCCTAGTTTAGACTAAGCTGCTCTGCTATAGCTACCTCTATCAGCCTAAGCTGCTAGAACACTACTAATCTACTAATAAGGGATAAGTGGACCTGGCTCAAGGTGTAAGTACCATCAGGTACCCACTATAAGCCAGGACAGCCTCCTACATTGGTGGTGCAGCAGTGGGATAATTACTTGTAACTGCTTTACCACTTTGTCATTGGTGCTTTTTCATAAGAAAAACATATTTCAAATACTTGAAAATATACACAGTTAACCTAAACAGTTTAACTCTCTTCCTAAAAACTTTCTAAAAAGTTTCTAAAACGTTTTCAAAAGCTTTGAAAAAGTTTGAAAAGTTTTTCTCTTTTCTTTAAAAGTTCTAAAAAACTTTTTTCTCTCTTAAACTCTTTCTCACAACTATGGGGGTCATTCTAAGTCTGGCGGGCGGCGGAGGCCGCCCGCCAGACTTCCCCCACCAAAATACCGCTCTGCGGTCGAAAGACCTCTGAGGGTATTTTGGGATTTGCCCTGGGCTGGCGGGCGACCGCCAAAGGGCTGCCTGCCAGCCCAGGGCAAATCAACCTTCCCACGAGGACGCCGGCTCAGAATTGAGCCGGCGGAGTGGGAAGGTGCGACGGGTGCAGTGGCACCCGTTGCGTATTTCAGTGTCTGCAAAGCAGACACTGAAATACAGAGTGGGGCCCTCTTACGGGGGCCCCTGCAGTGCCCATGCCATTGGCATGGGCACTGCAGGGGCCCCCAGGGGCCCCGCGGCACCCCCTACCGCCATCCTGTTCCTGGCGGGAGACCCGCCAGGAACAGGATGGTGGTAGGGGGTGTCAGAATCCCCATGGCGGCGGAGCGCGCTCCGCCGCCATGGAGGATTCTCAGGGGCAGCGGAAAACCGGCGGCAGACCGCCGGTTTTCCAAATCTGACCGCGGCCAAAGCGCCGCGGTCAGAATGCCCTGCGGGGCACCGCCGGCCTGTCGGCGGTGCTCCCGCCGACCCTGGCCCCGGCGGTCTCAGACCGCCGGGGTCAGAATCAGGGCCTATGTCTGTAGTAGAGGCCACTGCTACAGTTGTCAAGGCAACCTATGATAGTTTAAACTTTAAAAGTTTGAGGGTTCTCTGCATAGAAAGAGGTTTAAACATTGGTAAGAACCTTACCAAAAATCTTCTACTTAGCCTTCTCCTAGAAAGTGACCAGAACCAGTCTGGCCTATCTCAGGAGGTAGAGGAGGGGGTACCCAGGAAGAATTAGAGGAGGGCCCTGAGGACTCTGGGGAGGGTTTCTCCAAAGACCTGTCAGCTAACAGGCCATTTAGTGAAGCTGGTAGTGGGAGGGGGTCACACACTAGTAGGGCACATTTCACTTCCAAAGGCCAGGTAGCCAGAGTCCAGCCAGTTAGAGACAGGTCCACTCCTGCAAATTCCCACATTACCTCTTTGTCTCAGAATTCCCAAGCCTCCCATCCCGAGGATAACACCCTAGACAGGGAACTTAGAATGTTGAGGTTGGAAGAGGCCAGACTGGAGCTGAGACAGCAGCAGTTGGCCTTAGACAGGTAATCTATAGATGTAGAGAGGTAAAGACAGAAGTTGGGGTTAGTTCCCCATGGTGGCAGCAGCAGTGTTCTTTATAGTAATCCTGTAAGAGAACAAGATTCAAGAAACCCTCACAAGATTGTCCTCCCTTACAAGGAGGGGGATGACATAAACAAGTGGTTTGCTGTACTTGAGAGGGCCTGTATGGTACAGTTGGTCCCTCAAAGGCAGTGGGCTGCTATCTTGTGGTTATCTTTCACTGGTAAGGGTAGGGATAGGCTCCTTGCTGTCAGAGAAAGTGATGCCAACAACTATAAAGTTTTGAAAGATGCACTCTTAGATGGATTTAGCTTAACCACTGAACAATACAGGATAACGTTCAGAGATACCAGAAAAGAGTCTTCTCAAGACTGGGCAGACTTTGTAAACTGTTCAGTGAAGGCCTTAGAGGGATGGTGACATGGCAGTAAGGTGACTGACTATGAAAGCCTATATAATCTTATTCTGAGAGAGCGTATTTTTAATAATTGTGTGTCTGATTTGTTACTTCAATACTTGATAGACTCAGATCTGACCTCTCCCCAATAATTTGGATAGAAGGTAGACAAATGGGTCAGAACAAGAATAAACAGAAACGTTCGTACAGGTGGTGACAAGGATGGCAAGAAGAAGGATGGTAAGTCTTCTGACAAGGGTGGGGACAAAGATCAAAAACATTCTGGGGGTTATTCCAACTTTGGAGGAGGTGTTAATCCGTCCCAAAAGTGACAGAAAAGTGACAGATTTACCACCAGCCGTATTACGAGTCCATTATATCCTATGGAACTCGTAATACGGCTGGTGGTATATCCGTCACTTTACCGTCACTTTTGGGACGGATTAACACTCCTCCAAAGTTGGAATAACCCCCTCTGAGTCTTCATCAGGCCCACAAAATTCCTCTGAGGGAGGTGGGTCCAAATCCTCTTCTCACAATCAAAAGAAGCCATGGTGTTATTTATGTAAGAGTAAAGGCCATTGGGCAAGTGATTCCACCTGACCAAAGAAAAACATCAAGGTTCCCACTACCACAACCCCAACTGCGTCCTCTAGTGCCCTTTGTAATAGTAGTGGTGGTGGGAAGTCTACTACATCTAGTCAATCAAAGGGTATAGCTGGGCTCATCATTGGTAATGTAGTTGGGGTTGGTCTTGTTAAGGAGACCACAGAGGCTGTTTTAGTCTCTGATGGTGGTATTGACTTTGCCACCTTAGTTGCTTGTCCCCTTAATATGGGTAAGTACAAGCAGCTTCCCCTAATAAATGGTGTTGAGGTTGAGGCCTACAGGGATACAGGAGCTAGTGTCACTATGGTGATTGAGAAACTGGTTCACCCTGATCAACACCTACTTGGTCAGCAGTACCAAGTGACTGATGCTCATAACAACACTCTTAGCCACCCCATGGCTGCTGTGAATCTCAACCGGGGGGAGGGGGTTACTTGTCCAAAGAAAGTTGTGATAGCCACTGATTTACATGTGGACTGCTTACTAGGCAATGATTTGGAGACATCTGCTTGGGCTGAAGTGGAGTTGGAGGCTCAAGCAGCAATGCTGGGCATTCCAGGGCATATCTTTGCTCTCACAAGGGCTCAGGCCCAGAAGTAAAGAGGACAGGGAAGCTTGGATCCTGAAACAATGGACCAGGTGCTCCCAAAAGCTAGGGGTAGGAAGGGTACATCCTTGCCCACTATCCCTCCCTCTCCAGAAGATTCCTCTTTTGAGGAAGAGGAATCCTCTCCCTGTGCAGAACCTACACCAGATGAGCTGGCAGCAGACACTGCTGAGCTTTTGGGTGCAGGGGGGCTGCTAGGGAAGAGCTGAGTGTGGCACAGCAGACCTGTCCCACACTAGAGGGGTAAAGACAGCAAGCTGTCAAACAGCAGAATGGGGATATCACTGATAGCCATAAGGTCTATTGGGAAGATAACCTCCTCTACACTGAGTCAAGGGACCCTAAACCTGAAGCTGCCAGGAGATTGGTCATCGCTTTGCAGTATAGGGAGTTTCTTCTGACCTTGGCACATGATATTCCTTTGGCTGGGCATTTGGGCCAGAGTAAAACTTGGGACAGATGTGTTCCATTGTTTCACTGGCCTCACATGTCAGAGGACACTAAGGAGTTTTGTCGCTCCTGTGTGACCTGCCAAGCCAGTGGCAAGACTGGTTGCACACCTAAGGCCCCTTAATTCCACTTCCACTCGTTGGGGTGCCCTTTGAAAGGATAGGGTTTCACATAGTTGATCCCCTTGACCCTCCAACAGCTTCAGGCAATAGGTTTATCCTTGTGGTAGTGGACCATGCCACTAGGTATCCTGAAGCCTTACCCTTAAGGACTACTATAGCTCCTGCAGTGGCAAAAGCCCTCCCGGAAATCTTTTCCAGAGTGGGTTTTCCTAAGGAAGTGGTGTCAGACAGAGGTAGTAACTTAATGTCTGCATACCTCAAAGCTATGTGGAAGGAGTGTGGTGTAACTTACAAGTTCACTACTCCTTATCATCCACAGACAAATGGTCTGGTAAGAGGTTTAATAAAACTCTCAATGGTATGATTTTGGGACTCCCTGAAAAACTCAGAAGAAGATGGGATGTCCTGTTACCATGCCTCCTTTTTGCTTATAGGAAGGTATGCCAAAAAGGAGTGAGTTTTAGCCCATTTGAACTCCTCTTAGGGAACCCTGTGAGAGGTACACTTGCTCTTGTGAAGCAGGGTTGGGAACAACCTTTACAAGCTCCAAAGCAAGACATTGTGGACTATGTACTTGGCCTAAGATCCAGAATGGCTGAGTACATGAAGAAGGCCAGTAAAAACCTTCAGGTCAGCCCAGAGCTCCAAAAGCAATGGCATGACCAGAAGGCTGCCCTGACCCAGTACCACCCAGGACAGAAGGTGTGGGTATTGGAGCCTGTGGCCCCAAGACACTCCAGGACAAATGGAGTGGACCCATCTCATTGTTGAAAAAAAGGTGAGGTCACCTACTTGGTAGACCTGGGCACTGCCAGGAGTCCCCTTAGGGTGCTCCATGTCAATCGCCTGAAACCTTACTATGACAGGGCTGACTTAACCCTGCTCATGGCAACTGATGAGGGGCAGGAGGAAGAGAGTGACCCTCTCCCTGACCTCTTACCAACCACTGAAGCTGATGGCTTAGTGGAGGGAGTGGTACTTGCAGATTGCCTTACTGCTGAGCAGAAGGACAACTGAATAAATCTCTTAGGCCAATTCCCCGACCTCTTCTCACTGATCCAAGGTACAACTACCTGGTGTGAGCACACAATCAACACTGGAGACAGTTTACCTGTCAAAATTAAGATTTATAGGCATCCTGACCATGTCAGAGATTGCATAAAACAAGAGGTACAGAAAATGCTGGATCTAGGAGTTATTGAGACTTCTGAGAGCCTATGGGCTCGCCCAGTGGTGCTTGTCCCAAAACCTCACAGTAAAGATAGTAAATATGAAATTAAGTTTTGTTTTGACTATAGAGGACTCAATCAGGTAACAAAAACTGATGCTCACCCTACACCCAGGGCAGATGAGCTCATAGATACACTGGCTTCTGCCAAGTATATAAGCACTTTTGACTTAACTTCAGGGTATTGGCAGATTAAGTTTTCAGAAGATGCTAAACCTAAGACAGCATTTTCCACCATTGGAGGGCACTATCAGTTCACTGTTATGCCCTTTGGTTTGGAAAATGCACCTGCCACTTTTCAGAGGTTGGTAAACATAGTCCTGCAAGGGTTGGAAGCCTTTAGTGCAGCATATCTAGATGATATAGCTGTATTTAGCTCCACCTGGGATGATTACCTGGTCCACCTATGGAACGTTTTGGAGGCCCTGCAAAAGTCATGCCTCACTATCAAGGTTTCAAAGTGCCAGATAGGGCAGGGGAAAGTGGTTTATCTGGGCCACTTGGTAAGTGGGGAACAGATTGCACCACTGCAAGGGAAGATCCAGACCATTATGGAATGGGCTCCCCCTACAACTCAAACCCAGATGAGAGCCTTCTTAGGCCTCACAGGGCACTACAGGAGGTTCATTAAGAGCTATGGCTCCATTGGAGCCATTCTTAATGACCTCACAAGCAAGAAGATGCATAAAAAGGTATTGTGGCCAGCTAGCTGTCAAAAGGCTTTTGATGAGCTAAAACAGGCCACGTGCTCTGCAATTGTCCACAAAAGGCACTGTTACTCCAAATACTTCATAGTCCAGACTGATGCTTCTAGATTAGGGGTAGGGGCAGTTCTATCACAGCTTAACACTAAGGGCTAGGATCAACCTGTTGCTTTTATCAGCAGGAGGTTGACCCCTAGAAAAAAGCACTGGTCTGCTATAGAGAGGGAGGCCTTTGCTGTGGTCTGAGCACTGAAAAATTTGAGACCATACCTGTTTATTGTTCAGACAGACCACAAACCTCTATTATGGCTAAAACAAATGAAAGGAGAAAACCCGAAATTGTTGAGATGGTCTATCTCCCTACAGGGAATGGACTATACAGTGGACCATCGACCTGGGAGTACCCACTCCAATGCAGATGGACTCTCCAGATATTTCCACTTAGACAATGAAGACTCATCTGGGCAAGGTTAGCCCTATTGTACTTCGTTTGGGGGGGTAAAGGGGGGTGTAGGAAAGTACCATCTTGCCTGGCATGTTACCCCCATTTTTCACATGTATGTAAGTTTGTTTTTGCCTGTATCACTGAGATCCTGCTAGCCAGGACTCAAGTGCTCATAGTTGTGGCCTGAATGTGTGTATCTGTGTAGTGACTAACTGTGTCACTGAGGCTCTGCTAACCAGAACCTCAGTGTTTATGCTCTCTCTGCCTTTAACATTGTCACTATAGGCTAGTGACAATTTTCTCAAAAATTGGCACAATGGAACACACTTATAATTCCCTAGTATATGGTACCTAGGTACCCAGGGTATTGGGGTTCCAGGAGATCCCTATGGGCTTCAGCATTTCTTTTGCCACCCATAGGGAGCTCAGACAAATCTTACACAGGACTGCCACTGCAACCTGAGTGAAATAATGCACACATTATTTCACAGCCATTTTACACTGCACTTAAGTAACTTATAAGTCACCTATACGTCTAACCCTCACTTAGTGAAGGTTAGGTGCAAAGTTAATAAGTGTAAGGGCACCCTGGCATTAGCCAAGGTGCCCCCACATAGTTCAGGGCAATTTCCCCAGACTTTGTGAGTGCGGGGACACCATTAAACGGGGGCACTACATATAAGTCAATACCTATATGTAACTTCACAATGGAAACACCAAATATGGCCATTTAACATGTCTAAGATCATGGAACTGTCCCCCATGACAAATCTGGTATTGGGGTGCCAATCCCATGCATCCCTGGGGCTCCACTATGGACCCCGGGTACTGCCAAACTAGCTCTCGGGGGTTTTCCCTGCAGCTACTGCTGCTGCCAACCCACAGACAGGGTTCTGCCCTTCTGGGGTCTGGGCATCCCAATCCCAGGAAGGCAGAACAACAAATTTCCTCTGAGAGGGTGTTACACCCTCTCCCTTTGGAAATAGGTGTTAAGGGCTGGGGAGGAGTAGCCTCCCCCAGCCTCTGGAAATGCTTTGAAGGGGACAGATGGTCCCCTCCGGGCATAAGCCAGTCTACACGGGTCAGGGAACCCCTAGCCCCTCCTCTGGCACGAAACTGGACAAAGGAAAGGGGAGTGACCACTTCCCTGTCCATCACCACCCCAGGGGTGGTGCCCAGAGCTCCTCCAGTGTGTCCCAGACCTCTGCCATCTTGAATCCAGAGGTGTGAGGGCACAATGGAGGCCTCTGAGTGGCCAGTGCCAGTAGGTGACATCAGAGACCCCTCCTGATAGGTGCTTACCTCACTAGGTGGCCAGTCCTCCTCTGAGGACTAGTTAGGGTCTCTCCTGTGGGCTTTTCCTCAGATAACAATTTGCAAGAATTCACCAGAGTTCTTCTACATCTCCCTCTTCGACTTCTGCCAAGGATCGATCGCTGACTGCTCTAGGATGCCTGCAAAACTGCAACAAAGTAGCAAGAAGACTACCTGCAACGTTGTAGTGCCCCATCCTGCCGGCTTTCTCGACTGTTTCCTGGTGTTGCATGCTGTGAGGGCTGTCTGCCTTCACCCTGCACTGGAAGCCAAACAGAAATCTCCAGTGGGTCGACGGAATCTTCCCCCTGCCAACGCAGGCACCAAACATCTGCATCACCGGTTCTCTGGGTCCCCTCTCATCTTGACGAGCGTGGTCCTTGGAACACAGAGCTGGATCCAAGTGTCCCCAACTGTCCAGTGGCCCTTCTGTCCAAATTTGGTTGAGGTAAGTCCTTGTCTCCCCACCCCAGACAGTAATCCTGTGTACTGCATGAACTGCAGCTGCTAGGGCTTCTGTGCACTTTTGCAAGACTTCCTTCGTGCACAGCACAGCCCCGGTCCCCAGCACTCCGTCCTGCATTGCCCAACTGGCTGAGTTGGACTCCGAATTCAAGGGACCCTCTTTTGTTGTGCTGAGACAACCGCCGTGCTCATATCTTCTACGGGGGCTGCCTGCTTCCGCGTGGGCTCTCTCTGTTGCTAAGTGCCCCCTCTGTCTTCTCCTCCAAGGGGCAACCTCCTGGTCCTTCCTGGGCCCTGGCAGCACCCAAAACCCTCAACCGCGACTCTTGCAGCTAGCAAGGCTTGATTGTGTTCTTTCTGCATGGAAGCAACTCTGCATCCTTCAGCACGCTGTGGGACATCTTCTGACAAAGGAGAAGCTCCTGGCACCTTCCGTTGTTGCAGAATCTTCGGCTTCTTCCTCCCAGAGGCAGCCCTTTTGCACCTTCATCCGGGGTTTAGTGGGCTCCTGCCCCCCCCTGGACACTTGCGTGACTCTTGGACTTGGTCCCCTTCCTTTACAGGTCCTCAGGTCCAGGAATCCATCTTCAGTGCTTTGCAGTCAGCTGTTGTCTTTGCAGAATCCCCTATCTCGACTTTACTGTCTTTCTAGGTTAGTAGGGTAACTTTGCTCCTACTTTTCAGGGTCTTGGGATGGGGTATCTTGGACACCGTTAGTGTTTTCTTACACTCCTAGCGACCCTCTACACACTACACCAGGTCTGGGGTCCATTCGTGGTTCGCATTCCACTTTTGGAGTATATGGTTTGTGTTGCCCCTAGGCCTATTGTCCCCTATTGCATTTTATTGTGTTCTACAGTGTTTGCACGACTTTTCTAACTGTTTATTTACCTGATTTTGGTTTGTGTGTATATTTTGTGTATTTTACTTACCTCCTAGGGGGGTATTTCCTCTGAGATACTTTTGGCATATTGTCACTAAAATAAAGTAGCTTTATTTTTAGTAACTGAGTATTGTGGTTCTTATGATATAGTACTATATGATATAAGTGGTATAGTAGGAGCTTTGCATGTCTCCTAGTTCAGCCTAAGCTGATCTGCTATAGCTACCTCTATCAGCCTAAGCAACTAGAACACTATTAATCTACTAATAAGGGATAACTGGACCTGGCACAAGGTGTAAGTACCATCAGGTACCCACTATAAGCCAAGCCAGCCTCCTACAGTCACCCAAATAAACTACCTTTATTTTTGGTAACACTGAGGGGGTCATTCTGACCCTGGCGGTCGGTGTTAAAGCGGCGGCCAACCCGCCAACAGGCAGGCGGTAAAAAAAATGGAATTCTGACCCTGGCGGGAACCGCCAACACAGCCCGCCACTTTAACACTCTGACCGCCACGGCGGGGCAAACAAACAGCGCGGCGGTCACCGCCAACAGACAGGCGGCAGACAATGTACCGCCCATCCTATCACGACCCACCAATCCGCCACCTTTTCCGGGGCGGGAGCCCCGCCGATAAATACACGGCGGAAACAGACCACGAACGGGAAAACGCTCACCTTTATACACTCCATGAGCAATCTGGACAGCATGGAACCCGAATTAAACATCCTACCAGCGATTGTCTACCTGCTCCTCTACCAGGAGCAGGAACGCCGCCGCAGGAGACAACGGTGAGTACTGCACCTACGACACAGGGGAGGGGGGAGGAGAAAAGGTAACGGGCACACACATACGCGACACCCCCCCCCCCCAATCCCCACACACCAAAGCAGAGCAACAACTCAGATTTACACCCCCCAAACACCCCGGAATAATTTAAAGACACAATAAAATGATCATTAAAATCGAAGTATATTAAAGCATATTTGAACTGAAGTGAAATATGAGATATTTAAAATAAATAAATCACAACATGAACAATGTATACATAGTCCAAAAGTCCGGCACATATTGGGTACATGCCATTGTTCGTGGGCCAATGTGCATTAACACATGGGCAAAGCCCACACACGAGACCCGATTCCATTGGAGAGAACACTGCTGGGGCATCAGATAATAAAACCACAGGCACCTCAGGGGGAAGGGAAGGGGGGGCACCTCAGCCACATGAGTCCACGACGCCAGATCCACGAGGGGCCTCAATGCCCACTGTGCCCATCCTGGGGAGTGCAAAGCCACAGTCTCTCAAGTCTCTACAGTGGGTGGCTTGCCCACTGTACCATCCTGGGGAGTGTAAAGCCACAGTCTCTCAAGTCTCTACAGTGGGTGGCTTGCCCACTGTACCATCATGGGGAGTGCAAGCCAGAGTCTCTCAAGTCTCTACAGTGGGTGGCTTGCCCACTGTACCATCCTGGGGAGTGCAAAGCCTGAGTCTCTCAAGTCTCTACAGTGGGTGGGTTGCCCACTGTACCATCCTGGGGAGTGTAAAGCCACAGTCCATCTGGTGGATTACAGACTCCACTGGTTATGGAGGAGGCATGGTGCCCAGAGTGCTTCGTGAAGCCCTGCCCGACACAGATCCGGCCCTGCCAATGGGCCAGCGGTGCTTGAGAGGAAGGGCCCAGCGGAGCGGTGCAGAGACGGCGGGGCCCAGCGGAGCGGTGCTTGAGATGAAGGGCCCAGCGGAGCGGTGCTTGAGAGGAAGGGCCCAGCAGAGCGGTGCTTGAGAGGAAGGTCCCAGCGGAGCAGTGCTTGAGAGAAAGGGCCCAGCGGAGCGGTGCTTGAGATGAAGGGCCCAGCGGAGCGGTGCTTCAGATGAAGGGCCCAGCGGAGCGGTGCTTCAGATGAAGGGCCCAGCGGAGCGGTGCTTGAGATGAAGGTCCCAGCGGAGCGGTGCAGAGACGGCAGGGCCCTGTTCAGCGGTGCTTCTCACGGCGGGGCCCTGTTCAGCGGTGCTTCTCTTGGCGGGGCCCTGTTCAGCGGTGCTTCTCACGGCGGGGCCCTGTTCAGCGGGGCTTCTCACGGCGGGGCCCTGTTCAGCGGTGCTTCTCTTGTGTTCCTAGGGAACCAGATCTGGGCAATCATTCCCGCTCAGTCGCCATCCGACCTATTGCTTGCGGGGCCCTCCTGTGCAGGACTCCTGGGCCCCTGGGTGTCCTCCGTCACACCCCAAATGGGGCTGGTGGGGCCCTCCTGGGCAGATCGCCTGCTGCCGGACTTGTCCGCCCTGCTGCCCTTGCCCCCCTTGGCGGAATCTCTGGGGCCCTTGCCTCCCTTTGTGGATGGGCCAGGTGACGGTGCAAGGGTGGTGTCCTTGGGGCAGCCGTCTCAGGCCTGTCGCGCCGGCCCTTCCCTTTTTTGGTTCTTTTCCCAGGGGGTGGGCTGGCTGTCCCCTTGCTGCTGGGCGATGTTCCTGCCCTAGGAGCTGGTGGACTCCAATAGCCCTGAACGATGGTCCTAGTAGGTGCAGGGCTTGTGGTGGCTGAGGTGCTGTTTGGACTCTTACGAGATGGAGGGGGTGGGTCAGGTGATGCAAAGAGGTTAATTTTGGAGAGGAACAACTTTTTAGGAGCAATGGGAAGGGTAGGTGCAGTGGGTATGGGAGTGGAGGGAGAGGATGTGGTTGTAGGAGAGTCAATTGTGCTGTCTTTGGGTGCAGGTGCTTGTGCTGGAGGCTGTCGTGAGGTGGATGGCTGTTGGGTGGGTGACTGCCTGCGTTTGTGTGGTTTGGAGGAGGGGGTGACAGACACACTGGGAGAGGACACAGGGGACGTGTAAATGGCAGTGGGGGTGGTGACTGCACGTGTGCGGACTGTTCTTGTGGGTGTGGTGGTGATGGACGTACTGGCTGATGGTGGTGTGCATGCAGGTGTGAGTGGAGACGTCACAGGGAGGGAGGAGGGAGACGAGGAGGAGGGGGACACAGAGGAGGCAGTGGCTGTTGGCATGTCTGCATGTGGATGTTGCTTGGGTGAATGCTTGTGTGATCTGTGGTGCTTATGTCTGGATGAGCTGCCCTTGGGTGTTGAGGTGTGTGCAGGCTGGTCTGTAGGTGTGTCTGGGATAGGCAGAGGAACAGGGGAGTGGGACTGGGTTGAGGAAGTTGGAGGGGGGGAGGCTAGACACAGGGACAATTGCTGCCGTCAGTGCTGAGGCCAGAGCGTTGAACGATCGCTGATAGGCAGCCTGACCCGAATGAATGCCCTCCAGGTATGCATTGCTCCGATGCACCTCCCTTTCTACCCCCTGGATGGCATTCAAAAGGGTAGACTGCCCAACAATGAGCGTCTGGAGGAGGTCAATGATCTCTGCACTGAGGGCAGCAGGGGTAACTGGGGCAGGACCTGAGGTGCCAGGGGCGAAGGAGATGCCCGGCTTCCTGGCCGAGCGGGCACGGGGCGAACACTGAGGGGCTGCTGGGAGGGCAGGGCTGGTGCGCTGGGTGGCGGCTGTACCTGTTGTTGCGGTGGGCACGGGTGGTGCCGCCACCACAAGGGAGCTCCCTTCCGAGGACGTGTCGGTGTCGCTGACGTCTCCACGGGTCCCCGTTGTGGAGCCCCCCTCGCCCTCCGTCTCACTGGTGTACTCTGAGTCGGTTGCATGGCCCTCCGGGGCCATGTGAGATGCAGCTCCCTTGTGCGCCGATGCCAATTCTCCTCCGCCTGATGATGCTAATGCACACATGAACAGGAAAACCAAAAAAAGGGGGGGGAGAAGAAAGAAAGACATGTTGAGTGCATGCATTGGCGGCACCGTTGGCGGAGAGGACAGACACAGAAGCCCCCTGCACTACGTCGCGCACTCGGGATACACTACTCAATTATTGTGACTTGGCCTACAGGTCAATGGACGACAAATGCACACATAGGTGAGGCCCAACCATGGATATCTGTACTTAGCACCCTACAGAGGTGGGGGGCTGGGGCACAGGGCCATGCCTAACGGAGGGGCCTAGCCTACAGAAACCGCCCTGGCCTAGAGATAGCCACAGCCCTCCTCCCCCACCCAGACACCTCCACTGTGCGCTAATATAGCAGAATGTGCTGATACTCACCCCCTTGTGTCTGCTGTGATGTCCTCACGCACCCATCCAAATCGGGGTAGGCCACCGCAAGGATCCGGGACATCAGGGGGTTCAATTGCGTGTGGCACCCCTCCTAGGTTGGGAGGCCATCCCCAGCAGAGCCTCGGCGGTCTTTCTGCTCCCGTGGCGGATGTCCTCCCACCTCTTGCGGCACTGGGTGCCCCGTCTGTTGTGGACCCCCAGGGCCCGGACGTCTTTGGCGATGGCACGCCAAATGTCGATCTTCTGATGGGCGCTGACCTATGTGACATGGACAGGATGGAACAAGAAATATCATCACTTTCCTGCATGGTCGATGTTAGTGGCCCCCCCTCCCCAACCTTGCTATGTGGCACATGCTCTCATCTGTCGTGCGTTGCACTCCCCATTCGCACCCCTCCCCACCATCTTACACCTACCCCACATAGCCCATACTACGTGCTCCCTGTGCACTTACCTGTTGGTCTGGAGGACCGTAGAGTAGCGCATACTGGGGGAGGACCCCATCCACAAGTTTCTCCAATTCCTCAGATGTGAAGGCAAGGGCCCTTTCCCCAGTCGCAGCAGCCATTGTATCTCCCAGACCGAGGTCACAGCAGCACTTGCAGTATAGGTCCTCTCCTGTGGATGATCAGGTCTCGAGTGATTAAGCAGTTAGAAAATGGCGGTCACGCCCGCGGCGGTGCGTAACGCGGCGGTGCGTACCGCGACCGCCGGCGCACATCGTCATTGGCTCCTGAGACCCATAGGGTTCAATGTTAACCAATGCTGCTTTGCGCCGTGGTCTTCGACCGCCTACCACCACGGTGTGCCACGCCAGCGCATTGACCTCACATCCCATTGTCACACTTCACAGGTCAGGCAGCCGCCATTTCAAGGGCCCACATGGCTTAATTTCTACTGCGTCACACAGACATAGGCCTTGCATTGCCACTCATACAAGCCATTCAATGCATAGCGAATCGTGTTTTGTGCAAGCTGTGGTTACGTACCTGTGGGTTGCTTGACTCTGTGCTCCATGTTGTCCTTCCTAGGCACCGTCCGCTGGGACTTGCGAGGAGATAGATGAATCCTCCCGTGTACAGACCGCTGGTGGACCTGTCGACAATGGAAGAATGACATGTCATACTGACATACAGACTTGACCGAGCCACTATACGGGAACTGTGTGCCCAGCTGGAGCCAGACCTGATGTCCCCCATTCGCCAACCCACAGGGATTCCCCCTCTGGTGCAGGTTCTGTCAGTACTCCATTTTTTGGCAAGTGGCTCATTCCAAACAACAGTGGCCATATCATCAGGGATGTCTCAGCCTATGTTTTCTAAGGTTTTGCCCAGAGTGTTGTCTGCCCTGATGAAATACATGCGGAGCTACATTGTTTTCCCTGAGGTGGGTGATTTGGCTACAGTGAAGGGTGATTTCTATGCCCTTGGACATATCCCCAACATCATTGGTGCCATTGATGGGACCCATGTGGCTTTGGTTCCCCCCAGTGGAAGTGAGCAGGTGTACAGGAACAGAAAAAGTTATCATTCGATGAATGTACAGGTGGTCTGTTTGGCTGACCAGTACATCTGCCATGTAAATGCCAAGTTCCCTGGGTCTGTGCATGACGCGTACATCATGCGAAATAGCAGCATCCCTTATGTGATGGAACAGCTACAGAGACACCGTGTGTGGCTAATAGGTGACTCTGGTTACCCCAACCTGTCGTGGCTACTTACCCCAGTGAGGAATCCTAGGACAAGGGCAGAGGAACGCTACAATGAGGCCCATGGGTGAACTAGGAGGGTTATAGAAAGAACCTTCGGCCTCCTGAAGGCCAGGTTTAGGTGTCTGCATATGACAGGTGGATCCCTAATGTACTCACCAAAGAAGGTGTGCCATATCATCGTGGCCTGCTGTATGCTTCACAACCTGGCTTTGCAACGCCAGGTGCCTTTCCTGCAGGAGGATGGTCCAGATGGTGGTGTTGTAGCAGCTGTGGAGCCTGTGGAGAGTGAAGAGGAGGAAGACGACGGGGACGACACAGACAACAGGGACACAGTGATACAACAGTATTTTCAGTAGCATACAGGTACGAATCAACCACGCCATTTTACATTTACTTAAAGTCTCCTGCCTCTCTACTGTCTGAGTTCCCCCCCAGTTCCTGTTAACTGAGTTGTGACTTTCCCTTCCGTTTTCAGAGCTGTGGGCCCCACTGCGTGACCTCTGCTTTGTTTGCCCATGGACTACAGCTGTGTGACAGTGGTATGTTGTCATCACAATGTAACTGAACATTTTGGCACTGTTATGTCTAATACATTTGTTCAAAATACAAGCAGACTCCAGATTTTTTGGGTGCAAGAAGTGATTTAATTCAAGTGCTAAATTTAAGGAACATGATTGTAAAACGGGGATGGGTGATGGTGGAGTAATGTCCATGGCAGAGTCCAGTTCTCAGTCACACAGGTGCATTGTCCATATGCCTGTGGAAGGATGGAGCAGGGGCAGTTCAAGGTTGGACAGGGTGACAATGTGGGACAGTGGGATGACATCAGGGGGTATCGTTTGCTGGCGGGGGTCTTGCAATCCTACTCTGTCTTCTTGTGAGATCTCATGTTCCGCTTGCGGGCTGGTTCTTCTTCTGCTGGAGGTGGGGTTCTGGTGGCCCGTCGTTGTGTGGGGGCCTCCTGTCCACTAGCGCCGGCGGAGGTGGTAGGCTGTTCCTGGTCCAGGCTAGTGACAGGGGCCCTTTGTGGTGCCATCAGGGTCCAGGGAGACAGAGCTGCTGTCATCACTGGGGGCCTCTTCTGGGGGTGGGATGGACATCTCTGGACCCTCCTGGGCGGTGTGGTGGCGTTTGGGTCCTGCAAGGGTATAAGAGTATGGTTATTGCTTCTGTGTGTGGCATTTCGTGTAATGGGTGGGTGGCCGTGTCCCCCAGTGCTGCCATTCCCTTGTGGTGGCTTTTGTGACGGTGGCTTGTGGGGGTGATGGGTGTGTGCAGTGGGCATGCTTTGGGGATGGGTGTCCATGCTTTGGGGACGCACGCAGGGCTAGGTTTTGGGATGGGTGGGATGTGATGGTGAGCCATTTGCAAGGAGTTGGTGTGATGGGGTGGGGGTGAGGGTGGGGGTATGATTTGGCATGCAGGTGGGGTAGGGGGAATGAAGTAGTGGAGATTTGACTTACCATAGTCCATTCCTCCGCCTACTCCTGCAAAGCCCTCAGGATGCAGGATATGCAAGACTTCCTCCTCCCATGCTGTGAATTCTGGGGGAGTAGGTGGGGGTCCGCCGCCAGTCCGCTGTACCGCGATGTTGTGCCTTGATACCATGGAACGTACCTTCCCCCGTAGGTCGTTCCACCGCTTCCTGATGTCGTCCCGATTGCGTGGATGCTGTCCCACAGCGTTGACCCTGTCCACTATTCTGCTCCATAGCTCCATCTTCCTGGCAATGGTGGTGTGCTGCACCTGTGCACCGAAGAGCTGGGGCTCTACACAAACTATTTCCTCCACCATGACCCTGAGTTCTGCGTCAGAGAACCTGGGGTGTCTTTGGGGTGCCATGGGGTGGTGTGGATGAGGTGAGGGGTGGTGTATGTGTTGTAGAGTGTGGTGAGTGTGGTGGTGTATAGTGTTTTGTGCGTGGAAATTGTGTGGGTGATGTTGTGATTTGCCTCTGTGTGATGGTGTACTCTATGCTGTGCTCTCTCTCTCTGTCCTTCACTCGCAATTGTGGTCATAGGGGTTTGTGGGTGATGTTGGTGTGTGTTTTATAGTTAATTGGGTGTGTGGGAGTGGTGTGTGTATGTGTCTCAGGTGTGTGTATTTTGAATTATCCAATGTGGCAGTGTTTTGTAAAGGTGTGTGTATTTTGACCGCGGCGGTGTGTACCGCCAATGGAATACCGCGGTTGAAAGACCGCTGCAGGGATTTGTGGGTCGGAATGGTATGGGCGTATTTCTGTTGGCGTGACGGTGGAGGTTTGGTCATCGCCAGTTTCCCGCTGACCTTTGGTGTGGCGGACTTTTGTGGATGTCGGGTTTTTGGCGGTTTGCCAGTTGCGGGTCAGAATGACCGTGGCGGTTTACCGCGGCCGTGTTATGGCGGTCTTCTGGCCAGAGGTATGCGACTTTTACCGCTGAGGTCAGAATGACCCCCTGAGTATTGTCTTTACCTGTGTATAAGTACTGTGTAACTATAAGTGGTATTGCATGAGCTTTGCATGTCTCCTAGTTTAGCCTAAGCTGATCTGCTATATCTACCTCTATTAGCCTAAGCTGTTAGAACCCTACTACTTCACTAATAAGGGATAACTGGACCTGCTATAAGGTGTAAGTACCCAAGGTACCCAGTACAAACCAGCCAGCCTCCTTCAGGGACTAAGGCAATAATTGTCCCATCATTGGCCCCAATGACATGTGGTATGTGTCCCATTACATAGAATCCAGCCTTCACAGTGGGCAAATCATCAACCTGGGGGAATGCGATGTAGCTGCACATATTTTTGAGCAAGGCAGCCAAAACCCTTCCAAGCTCAATGGAGAACATTGGCTGTGACATTCCTGAAGCCAAGCCCACAGTCACATAGAAAGAACCTGTTGCCAGGGAAAGGAACACTGATAGTACCTGCACGAGAGGGGGAATTACTGTGGTGCACCGGATAGCAGGTAGCAGATCAGGCTCCAGTTTTGCACACAACTCTGATTGTGGCACTGTCCAGACGATAGGTGAGTATGATGTGCCTGTCCTGCAGTGTAGCCAAGTCCACAAAGGGTCTGTACATAGGTGCTTGCCTCCTCCTCTTACTCCTCTGCAGTGGTTGGTATCTAAGTGAGCCAAAAGTAAAATGGGTGTCACAACAGGACCTATGGACACACAACATCAGAATACACAGAGCATGTATGTATGTTGGACACTAGAATTGTCTAGGTGTGTACAGTCAACACCAATGACGCACATTTTAATTCAATTTGTGAGTACTAGCAGTAGGAAATGGCAACTGCCTGTCCTGTATGCAGGGACAGGTGGAAGTGACCTCACTGTGCCTGCGTTAAGCGTCATGGCAGAAGGCGGACAGTGCTGCTGTGCAATTCCTCATTGGCTAACATGGGGCTCTATGGAGTACAGGAACCAATGATGATCAACACTGGCAGTGACGGTGTTCACTGCCCCGGCCGTGACCGCCAATTTATTTCTACCACTTCACTTAATTCCTGACTTTCCACTGGATGACATCTCCACTGTGTGTGCTGCTGTGGCCTGTGTCTGAAACCTGCCATGGCCTGTGCAACAGGGGAAAGGGCCCCAGCCTTCACGTTGGAGGAGTTGGAGAGGCTCGCGGATGGAGTCCTACCCCTGTATGGGCATTTATATGGGACTTTAAACCAACAGGTGAGTACGTCATGGGTACGTTGCATGTGACATGGCTGCATGTAGATGTATGTGTGTGCTAGATGTGTGTCATTGGGTGGTATGGCTGCAGGCAAAGTGAATCTGAGGTACGGTACGACTCATATGTGTGCTTGATGAGGGGCAAATGCACTATGTAGGCCATATGTGTGACAGGCTGGATTGTATGGTTCATGGTGTCCTTCTGTCTGTGTTTCCTCTGCAGGTCAGAACCCGTAAGAAGAAGGGGATGTGGCGTGCCATCGCCAAGGACGTGCGGACCCTAGGAGTCCATAGGTGGCGGAACACCCACTGCAGGAAATGGAGGGAGGACCTAAGACCCTGGGCATGGAAGACCACGGAGGCACAGCTGGGGATGGCCTCCCAGCGAGGGAGGCGTGCCCGTCAGAGCCTGACTCCCCTGAAGGTCAGCATACTGGTGGTGGCCTACCCAGAGCTGGATGGGTGCTTGATGTCAGCACAGCAGCCACAAGGGGGTGAGTACAGTGTGTGTGTGTGATATTCATTATTTGTTGTCTGGCCTAGGATTTGGGTGCAGGGTTCTAGTCAGTGGTTGTCCCAATATTCCGGTTTAGACATTGCTGCGTGGTCCTGCTTAGGTATGTAGGGTAGTATGCCTATTTGGTATTGCTAGGTAGCTAGATTGCCATGGCAGACAGGGCTTAGTTGGTCCCAGAAGGTGTGCAGATGGTACCTGCTGTTGTACCTAGGCAATGGTATGCCACTGTGGTCCATACTGCCCATTCTTAGTGCCAGTGAGTAATTGTGATATGCATGCCATCTGTGCTGTTGGTGATGTGATTGGCCCTTTGCTCCCTTTCTCCCCCCCCCTCCTTTTGTCATCCTGTCCATATGTGAATTAGCATCATCTGGAAAAGGAGCAGGGGCACCGACGAGTGAGGAAGCTGCAGCCCACGGGACCGAGGAGGCAGAGTCCACCTATGCCGAGGGGACCAGTGGGTTGGAGGGCGAGGGGAGTACCACAAGGGAGAATGGAGCTGATACAACTGTCTCTGACTCCTCCTCTGATGGAAGCTTCCTGGTGGTGGTGGACCCCTCTGGGACCGCCCCAGCTACTTCATCTTCCTCCACCCCTGTACCAGTACCTCCCTCCCCAATGGCCCCCTACCGAGTTGTCTGTCCCCACTCACCCAGGAGGGTGGGCCTCTCCATTGCCCCGGCACCGCAGGCCCTGCCCCAGTCAGCCCTGCTGCCCTCAGTGAGGAGGCTATTGACCTCCTGAGATCTATCTCTATAGGGCAGTCAACCATAGTAAATGCCATCCAGAGGTAGGAATCTTAGAAGCAGCAATGCAATGCCTACCTAGAGGGTGGCTTGGCCGCCCTACAGAGAGCGTTAAGGCTCTGACCTCCTCTCTGACAGCAGCCATTGTAGCTGTTTCTTCTGCCCCCCCTCCAACTACCTCTTCCCAGTCCCTGTCTCCTCTCCCACAACCCATCCCACTCACATATTCTGACAAGCATGCACCCAAACCAATAGACAGGACTCACAGAGACAAACACAGGCACCGCACTTCAGTGCACAAGCACACACACAGCCAACACACAGATGCAAACACATCAGCCACTGCCTCCTCTGTCTCCCCTTCCTCCCTCACAGTCACATCAGCACTCATACCTGCAAGCACGCATCAACAGTCCCAGATCCTACCACCTGTACAGCCTTGCCCACAGTCACCACAACAGCAGACCCACAGACATGCACCCCACACACCACATGCACAGTCACCATCACCACCATCACCACCTCATGCAGCACACCCACCTCACTTGCAGACACCACCAGAACATCCATCCACACATCCTGTTTGTCCTCCGTCACCCTGTCTGCCCCTCCAAAGACACACAAACGCTCCCACTCAGACTTCCAGCAGCCATGCACCTCACACACACACAATGTCCATGCACCTGCACAAAAAGTCCAGCACACCTCCTCCTCCAACAACCATTACCTCTACCTCCATCCCCATACCTCCTCCCACATCCCAAAACACTGGTCCTAAGAAGCTTTTCCTTTTCCATCTTGACCTCTTCCCTCCCCCACCCTGTGTCCTGCCCATAAGAGAAAAGTCCCACCCACCAGCCCAGTACTTCCAGCCACAAATCGACTCCTGTTCCTCCCCCTAAGTGTACTCCTGCTATTATAGTGAAGAAGTGTGGCACTCCAGCCCCTGTCCCAAGGCCTCTCCACTACCCCCAAGATAGAAGGGCAAGGACCCGCCCCTCCCAAGAGGAAATCCCCACACCCCCTTCCCTCTGGGGTGCCTGCCTACTATCACAATGATGCCCCGGCCCAATGGAGTGACTGGGCTATCAGAAGTCAAGTTGAGCCTTGGACGTTGCCCTGTTGCTAATGGCTGACATTGGACTTGACAATGGCCCTTTGTATTTAGTTGCCTCAATTGTTGTTGGCGCAGGTCCAGGGAAATACAGAGGTTGGACCTAAGGTATGTGTCCTGGCTTTCTTTCTTTCTGCCTGATGTTGCTGTTTTTTACTCTGCAGATTGTTCTGGGTGTGTGTGTCTGGTGTATGTTGTGTGTATGTGTGTGTGTCACTCTCCCCTCCCTCCCTCCCTTGTGTGCAAGGCGGCTGTACTCACCGTCATCATCTTCATCGGTGTGTGTGCTCCTAGACGGCCATCACGTGGTACAGCATCTGGAAGATTTACCGTTCTGGTTCCATGGTGGCTACGGACTCCTCTGTTTCCCTGGAGGTGAGTGTCTCCTTTTGTATGATATGTTTCCCCCATGCTTTTGGAGGCATTGCTAACACCCCGGAAATCCTGGCGGTCCGCTATATCTTAGTATGGTGGGCGAATCCTTGTCTTCCGCCTGCCTGGATATGGCTACCGCCATGTTCAGTGGTCATACCGCACTGGCGGTTGGGGTGGTACCTTATTCTGTCTATGGGAGGAATCACTGCCATGGTCATAATTTGGCGGTCATTACCACCGGCCTGGCGACGGTACTACTGCCATCCCCCGCGTGGCGGTCAGCTGACCACCAATATAATAATGACCACCTTTGTGGTTCACCTTAAGAAGGACTGTGTTTATTGTTTGAGTGTGGCTTCCACCCCTCACAACTAATAACCTAAGTTCTTACACACATTATATGCAGTAAAATGGGATTTTGATTTTATTAAAAGTCACAAAAGTATATTATTAGTGTGCATCCTTGAATGTGTCTGT
The DNA here is from genome assembly GCF_031143425.1 of Pleurodeles waltl. NCBI lineage: Eukaryota > Metazoa > Chordata > Amphibia > Caudata > Salamandridae > Pleurodeles > Pleurodeles waltl. The sequence goes on from NC_090436.1 coordinate 755,288,557, forward strand.
TGATGGTGAAAGGAGGTTTGGAACCTAATAAGTACAAGTATTCCTGTGAGTCTCACAGGACTGATCGTGGATGTGAACAACCCATCCTCTTGTAATGCTCAGACGGTTTGTGGGTTGCAGCCATCTAGGTTCTACGTATCAAGTAGGTATGTTGTTGTTCACTAAGTTTGTGCTGCCAGCAGCTCTCAAGATTCCTAAGCTCAGCCAATTTTCTGAATACGTTTCATAAAACATATGAATATGTCGATATTGAGAAATGGTTGGAGAATTTTTCTATTTATAAAAAAATACAATATAGCTGTTTTTTTGTTTAAAAAAAGCAATCATTGTAAAACTACATATTTTAAATGACCCATAGTTTATATGTTGCAATCAAAATGTGCTGTGATTTCACATTTTTAGGAACATAGATTATTAGTTGTGGGTTGTAGGCCACAACAAGAAATAATGGCATCATTCTTGTTAGGTATAGCAAAGGTTTCAGCAATTTAAACCAGAGTACAACCCCTGGTACCTATGGAATACAGTAAACAGACTTAATTTAAGCAAATTTATAAAGCATTTAGAAGAACCAAAACAGTTAACAGTTTGAAAAACGATGCAATAAAAATCACACTCCAATTTATAAAAATTGAGAATATGTTAATGAATATAATTAGAACAAAGTTCTGATCAGAAAAACTGGAAATATTAATTTTAAAGTTTTAAATTAAAAGCATTAGGTGCCAATTGCATTGATCTAATTGCGCTAGACCAGGACCTAGATGCAATTAATGCTAACTGTGATGGAGCATGGATCGAATACAGAAGCCAGGTTTGCCCCAGTCAGAAGTGTTATCTTCTGACTTAGGGCACAGTTACGACTTTGGTGGTTGGACTGCCAGACGGCCATGTTCGCGGTCCTGAAAATGCCGTCATGCCGGCGGTCTTCCAGACCACCCTATTACGAGTTACACAGGCAGAACCTCTGACCACCAAGCAAAAAAGGCAGATCACCAGTGGCGCTGTGGCCTGGAAACAGGCAGACCAACCTCCAGCACCATCAGCACCGCAATCAACCACAGAGTATAATATAATTACACAGTGGCCGTGGAGGTCCTCTTGTGGCAGTCAGCTAGTGGCGGTCCGGACCACAGCAGTTCGCAGTCAGCAAATTAAGAGCCAACTGCACATTGGATGGATTTGAAAACAACACAACTGACACACATTGGCACATTGGACACATCTGCAAAGGACACTTTAAAACACCCCTTCACAGACCATAATCCTTTGCCTTTCAACTGCAAGACACAGAAGCGAAAGCCCCTTATTTTCCACAGACTTCATGGATTAGGCACCCCTCTTTTTCACAATCCTATTGAACATCCTGCATACATTTTTGCCCATTCACACCCTATTGCACTTCCCCTGTCAAGTAAGTCCCTGCCATCTGTAGGTTTTCTCCCAACATGTCACGTTCTAAAAATCCCTGTTTTTCTGAAGATGAGTTAAGGGTCATGGTGGATGAAATCATAAGAGTAGAGCCACAATTGTTTGGAGCATAAGTCCAGCATACTCCTGACAGGAGGAAAATGGAAATGTGGGACAGGATAGTCGACAGAGTAAATGCTGTAAGCACCACCCTGCACACAAAGGAGGAGATAAGGAAGAGGGTGAACAACCTCAGGGCAAGGTCCGTTCCCTGATCATCAAGCACAAGCCATAGGCCAAGAAGACTGGTGTGGCCCTCCCGTACCTTGTTAAGACTCTTTCCATGAGAAAAGAAGATCTTGGCCATCCTACATCCTGAGAGCTTGACAGGAATACCTGAGAAAGTGGAGTCTGTTAAGTCACAACACAAAAACTGTCAATAAAATGCAACATCATGCATGCTCACAGCTCACCTTTACCCACTGTCTTGTTCATGCTCCCCACCAACATTCAATACCCGGGGTATTTGAGTGGTAACACTGTCAGTATGTATTGTTGGACCCAGCATCACAGCTACCAAAGCCCATCACGTGACATTAAATGAAATAGTGCCTGTAAGTGTTTAAATAACAAAACATCATCCCAGGACTAATGGCATGTCTCAACATGTAAATGTATGCCCAAACCTAAATGCAGTCTGCATACAGATATGTACCACCTAATATATGTATAGTATGGATTGAACAGACTGCATCTCCCAGCAGGCCCTGTTTCAGTAACTCAAAACACATGCATAGTATTCACTTGCCCCACTACCCCTGTTTGTCAACTCTCAAATTAAGTTTACTCACCTGGGAGGTTACATTTGTCAAGTGTGTGTAGTAGAGAGAGTGACCTGACTGCAACTCCCAGCAGGCCCTGTTTCTGTAACTTCAACCATAGCACAGTGGTCACATGTCCAACACATCTGTCAGTGAACACTCAAATGAAGTTTACTCGGCTGGGGGATTGCATTTGTCAAGTGTGTATAGTAGAGAGAGGGTCCTGACTGCAACATCCAGCAGGCCCTGTTTCTGTCACGCCAACCAGCAGCACAATGGTCACATGCCCCAGTACAACAGTTAGTGAACTATCAAATAATGTTTACTCTCCTGGGAGGATACCATTTGTCAAATATATGTAGTAGAGAGAGTGACCTGACTGCAACTACTAGCAGGCCCTGTTTCAGTAACTCCAAACACCAGCACAGAAGTCATTTGCCCCAGTACCCCAGTTTGTCAACTCTCAAATTAGGTTTACTCACCCAGGGGGAATAACATTTGTCAAGTGTGTGTAGTAGAGAGAGTAACCTAACTGCAACTCCCAGCGGGCCCTGTTTTTGGAACACCAGCACAGTGTCCACTTGCCCAATACCGCTGTTTGACAACTCAAAACTGAAGTTTACTCAGCTGGACGTATAACAGTTGTATAATTCGTATAGTACAGGGATTGACCTACTGCAACTCCCAGCAGGCCTAGTGTCTATAATTCCAAACACCAGCAGTGTCCCTTTGTCCAAATATCCCTGATTGTCAGATCCCAATTGAAGTATACTCACCTGTGAGTGATAAAGCACAGATCATGCACAAATTAGAGACATGTCTGTTGACATAGCTCCATCTGGACTTGCTAGCCTAATGCAAAATTATTGAGGACAGTAATGACACCTTATCTATTGTGTACAGCATCTAAGGCCTCAAGCTGCATCACCAAATTGTTATTGGCACCCGACACATTGCAACAGCACTGTGCACATGATGACTCCAATCACATATGCAACAGAGTCCTGGGTCTGCCTGCCTCCCACTCAACTAGGCCTCAAAATGGTCAAAGCCATATCTTGCCTATACACTTTATTGGCTACACTGTTGGGAAGATGTCATTTTCAGGCCATCCTACCAAGTGCACCTGATCTGTACTTCTTAGCAGCTGCTTGAGTCAATTGGTTTTGCATGCTTTACACATGTAATGTTAAATCACCCAATACCGTAGTACTAATACTCCTGGACCTCTCCGCAGCCTTTAACACTGTCTGCCACCACACACTACGCACACGACTTCACGACTCCGGGATCCGCCACAAAGCCCTGGACTGGCTCACCTCCTTCCCTACCGACAGAACACAAATAGTCTGTCTCCCTCCCTTCCAATCCTTCGCCACCAAAATCACATGCGGGGTCCCACAAGGCTCCTCCCTCAGCCCCACAATCTTTAACATTTACATGGCCCCACTAGCCAACATCCTCAAACCCCACGGCATCACCATCCTCTCCTATGCTGATGACACACAACTCATCTTCTCCCTCACCTGCAACCCCACCGCTGCCAAAACCAACCTACACGCTGCACTCCTTGACACCGCTGCATGGATGACAGCCAACCACCTTAAACTCAACTGCAACAAAACCGAAATAATCATTTTTGGCCCACACAAAAAAACTTGGGACCGCTCTTGGTGGCCCTCCACGTTAGGTCCTGAACCCACCCCCGCAAACCACGCACGAAACCTCGACATCATCCTGGACCCCTCCCTCTCTATGGCCCAACAAATCAACGCCCTCACCTCCTCATGCTTCAACACACTCCGCACACTGAAAAAAACTTTCAAATGGATCCCCACAGAGACCAGAAAGACAGTCACCCACGCACTCATCAGCAGTAGGCTTGACTACGGCAACGCCCTCTACGCCGGCACCACACTAATACTCAAACGCAAACTACAGCGAATCCAGAACTCAGCAGCACGACTCATCCTCGAACTCCCCCGCTATGAACACATCTCACCACACCTCAAATCCCTACACTGGCTCCCCATAGACAAAAGGATCACCTTTAAGATCCTCATCCACGCACACAAATCCCTCCACAACACCGGCCCAACCTACCTTAACGAAAGAGTGACCTTCCACACTCCCACACGCCACCTCTGCTCCGCCGACCTATCTCTCGCCAAAGTTCCTCGCATCAAACACACCACCACTGGAGGCAGATCTTTCTCCTATCTGGCCCCCAAAGCCTGGAACTCCCTCCCCACCCACCTCCGCACGACCCAGGACCTCCTACTCTTCAGGAAGAGCCTTAAAACCTGTCTGTTCGAACAGTGATCCCCCCTCCCTCCCCACCACCTCCCCTCCCCCAGCACCTTGAGACCCTCACGGGTGAGTAGCGCGCCCTATAAGTCTCTTTGATTGATTGATTGATTGACTTGGTACAATTGGATTAAATACAACTTAACTTTATACAAGGTCTCTGCTTACTGTAACACTAAACTGTTGGAGTAGATGTCACAATACAACCAGTAACACTGTTTACATGTCGAGCTATCACTAGGTACAAAGAGGCCACTGAACAGACTGCCACTATCCCACGGATGAAACCCTCAGTAAAAAGGTCACTTATGGATGTCTGGACATGGAAGATGGTTCGGGCCCACCTGGGCAACCTGGTCAGATGGCAACAGTGTGTCTCCTGGTCAGACGGCAACAGCGTTACCTCCTAGCCCGTTGCTTCACAGGAAATCATTCACCCCCCAACCTGTGTCCTGAGCACGTCTACCATCTCGTGCCCAGCAATCCTTGATCCTGAGGTGAAGCTCCACATTATGGCACTGAGCATCCAGGAACAAATTGGAGGGGGCACCCTGTGTCAAGGGCACAGGCCTGTGGGGGTAGTGTGCATGGGAGGGATGATATGGGCCATTGAGGTGAGGACACTGGGGCTGCTCTTGGCCAGGACACCATCAGCCACATCTTGGGGATATATCTGGAGTCCCAAGTCCTGATGATCCAGGTATTGACCGACCTCTGAGAATTCAAGCAGCAACATAGGGACATTTATCGGGACATTCAGGAACAGATGGAGGCCCACAATAAAAGGGGTGTTGAGGGGCATACATCCCATCCTGAACAGGGTTTATTAACACCAGTGCCAGCCAGTGGAAGGGAGGCCCTGCAAGAGGAACACCAAGGCACAGACAGTCCTGCCTCTGTAGCAGCAGTTCCACCCCCCCACACAAGTGGGGACAACCAGCAAAGAATCTAGGATGTGTGTATGGCAAGACATCCCCCAATGCCAGTAATAACCCTCTTGCTTAAGGACCTCCTTTGTGTGTGACGCATTGTTAGAAATGGGGTCTTTGGTTGGCATTCAGGTTACCCCATGTCCAAGCAAGGACCCTCACTCTAGTCAGGGTAAGTTACACACAATCCAAATTATCCTGTGCCCACCCTCTGGTAGCTTGGCACTGAGCAGTCAGGCTCAACTTAGAAGGCAATGTGTAAAGTATTTGTGCAATCAATCATACAATAGCACTATATAGCACCACAAAAATACACCACACAGTGTTTAGAAAAATAAATAATATTTATCTGGCTATTTTCAGGTCAAAAGGATAAAAGGTGCAATATGAAATTGTAGAGATATCACTGAAAAGTGATATAAAGGGCCTGATTCCGCCGCCAGCCAAACGGGAACTGCCACTTGGCCGCTCCGCGGTCAAAAGACCGCGGAGGCCATTCTGGCTTTCCCGCTGGGCCGGCGGGCGCCCGCCAAAGGAACGCCCGCCGGCCCAGCGGGAAAGGCCCTGAAACAATGAAGCCGGCTCCGAATGGAGCCGGCAGAGTTGCAGGGGTGCGATTTTCACTGTCTGCAATGCATCTTTCTGGGGCCCTGTTAGGGGGCCCCTGCACTGCCCATGCCAATGGCATGGGCAGTGCAGGGGCCCCCAGGGTCCCCACGACACCCGTTCCCGCCATCCTGGTTCTGGCGGTGAAAACCGCCAGAAACAGGCTGGCGGGAAGGGGGTAGGAATCCCCATGGCGGCGCTGCAAGCAGTGCCGCCATTGGAGGATTCTCCCAGCCGGGGGTAATCCGGCGGGAAACCACCGGACCCGGCTGGGCGATCGCGGCTGTCGGAATACATAGGGAAGCACCGCCAGCCTCTTGGCGGTGCTTCCGTGGTCGTCGACCCTGGCGGTCGATGACCGCCAGGGTCAGAATGACCCCCAAAGTGTCTTAAGTCTTTAAAAAGCAAACAAAGTCTCTTTCAAGCACAAAGTACCTGGTTTGGAGTGGAAAATCGCAGAGGAGGAGATGAATGGAAAAATGGTGTGTGCGTCGGTTTCGCCCCTTCACACACGGACTTGCGTCGTTATTTTTCATGCAGGGAAGACGTGCGTCGATTTCCGGCGTGGGGCCAGTCTCCTCTGTGGGTCGCAGGGTTTTCAGATGCCCCGGGGTCTGTGCGTGGAATCCTGGGCTTGTTGTCTGGCTGCACGTAGTTCCGGTGGGCTGTGCGTGGAATTTTCTTCCTCACGGCAGGCGCTGCGTCCATTTCCTCTCTGGAAGTCGGGTGGCGTTGTCCAGGCAGGCCGTCCGTCGAAGTTCCGGTCTCACCGCAGGCGTTGCGTCGATCTTTTCCTCGCAGGGTCCTGAGACTTCAGGGAACAGGAGGCAAGCTCTATCCAAGCCCTTGGAGAGCACTTCTGCAGCAAGGCAAGAGTTCAGCAAGGCAGCAGGGCAACAGCAAGGCAGCAGTCCTTCGTCAAAAGCAGTCAGGTGAGTTCTTTAGGCAGCCAGGCAGTTCTTCTTGGCAGGATACAGGTTCTGGTTTCTTCTCGAGCAAGTGTCTGAGGTAGTAGGGCAGAGGCCCTGTTGTATACCCAAATGTGCCTTTGAAGTGGGGGAGACTTCAAAGACTGGCTTAGAAGTGCACCAGGTCCCCTTTCAGTTCAATCCTGTCTGTCAGGGTCCCAGTAGGGGGTGTGGCAGTCCTTTGTGTGAGAGCAGGCCCTCCACCCTCCCAGCCCAGGAAGACCCATTCAAAATACAGATGTATGCAAGTGAGGCTGAGTACCCTGTGTTTGGGGAGTGTCTGAGTGAATGCACAAGGAGCTGTCAACTAAACCCAGCCAGACATGGATTGGAAGGCTCAGAAAGATTTAAGTGCAGAGAAATGCTCACTTTCTAAAAGTGGCATTTCTAAAACAGTAATATTAAATCCAACTTCACCAGTCAGTAGGATTTTGTATTACCATAATAGCCATTCTAAATATGACCTTCCTACTCCTTTCAGAGCAGCAGCTACCACTTCAACAATGTATGAGGGCAGCCCCAATGTTAGCCTATGAAGGGAGCAGGCCTCACAGTAGTGTAAAAATGAGTTTAGGAGTTTTACACTACCAGGACATGTAAACTACACAGGTACATGTCCTGCCTTTTACCCACACAGCACCCTGCTCTAGGCGTTACCTAGGGCACACATTAGGGGTGACTTATATGTAGAAAAAGGGGAGTTTTAGTTCTTGGAAAGTACTTTTAAATGTCAAGTCGAAGTGGCAGTGAAACTGCACACACAGGCCTTGCAATGGCAGGCCTGAGACAAGGTTAAGGGGCTACTTAAGTGGGTGGCACAACCAGTGCTGCAGGCACACTAGTAGCATTTAATCTATAGGCCCTGGGCACCTATAGTGCACTCTACTAGGGACTTACAAGTAAATCAAATAGTCCAATTGGGTGTGATCCAAGGTTACCATGTTTAAAGGGAGAGAGCATATGCACTTTAAGACTGGTTAGCAGTGGTAAAGTGCACAGAGTCTAAAAGCCAGCACAAACAGTGTCCAAAAAGTGGAGGGAAGCAGGCAACAAGTTAGGGGTGACTCCCCTAAGGCTGTCAGGTCTAACACACATTTACTCGGGACTGATACTGAACGACCTACCATTTCCAGTAGAAGGAGTACTCTGAACTTTGGACTCCCAGTGATGTGGCATCTACTCCAATAAGTTAATTTACCATGATTGACCCCTTCATATATGATTTGTTATGGAGTATTGTCACATATATTTTCTGTTAAAATCACCATTCACTGACTCTTTGTTTACTGATTTTGAGTTAATGTTTAGCCATGTAAATATGTCAGACAATGTGAACCATACAATGACGAGCAAGTTACTTGTTCACAATGGGATATGTTGCATGTACATAGTGTCCAGCTCAGGATTACAACCCTCCCGTACAAACACATACAGTCAAGTGTCCACTTAAGCAAAAATGTGCAGTATTGAGCACATAGGCTGTCAATCTGTGAGGACTATTGGAAATCAAAAAACTATTGACTCATAGTGAGTAAACAAACATGTTGACAGGTACAGACCATGAAAGGAAGTGATGTGTCAGACATTTATTGTAGAATAGGCAAACACTGATGTGGTTGATGTCATCAGCTTGAGCCTTATCACATACCACAGCACAGTAAGTCAACATCACAGAATCTAACATAGACAAATGCAGTACAACAGTCTCTGATCACAGGATAATCACAATCCAATGCTCATCCATCTGGTGGTAAGACACAGACATATATCAGTGTTGTGGCACAGGTACTGTAGCCTACTATGATGAAACACATCTACAGCTACGTGCAGGTCATACAAAAATAGTATTTAGCCAATGGGAAGGAAAAATGACTTAGTCGTAAACTAGCCCTTCATATTTCATGCCCACATGATAACACACATGATACATCAGGCGCACTACAGTACACGAAAAAGTCCAATTTACACTTCTGCCCCTCGACCCGGGCACTGTGCAAGCTGTTTTGGCACAAGTCTCCTACACCCATATTCTGTGACCTACATTACCAGGATCAATCTATGTCCACTTCACATGTTTGGTCAGCATCACATACCTGCCAATGTCACAACTCTGAAATACCCACATGAAGATGTCATGGCGAATGTACTTGTACAACGAACAAAGCAAGGAGTATAGGCTTGAAATCATACACATTACAAAGTGTATTGCAATGAAACTGCCCAAAGTAACATCATCAAGGTGGGGATGTTTCAAAAGTTGCCTCATCAAGCGGCCTTTGGCTGATTATTGCAGTGCATTAGCTCCCTAGATGTACCTAAACCACTCCACTCAAAACATTGTCACAACTACAGTTCAATGTACAGTCACAGTCAGGACATCACAAGACAAAGTTACACTCATGAGAAGCAGCTGTGGATGAGATCTTCTTCCAAGTCAGCTCCTTCCTCTTCACCACTGTCATCTTCAGTTGGCATTTCAGGATTCTCACCTGGTGGCACTGCAGGCTCCCCCTCCTCTGGGATGTATGAGATATTTCTTCACAGGGCAATGTTGTGGAGCATGCAGCATGCCACAGTGATCTGATGCACTTTATCGGGTGAGTAGAGGAGGGCTCCACCAGTCTGGTCCAGACTCCTAAATCCGGCCTCCAGGAGCCCAAAAGCCCACTCTAATGCCCACCTTGTCCTTCCATAGTCCCTTTTGAAGCAGACTTCCCTTGGCATAGTTGGTTTCCTCAGCAGCATCAACAACCAAGGACAGTTTGGATATGATGAGTCTCCTGTTAAGGAATGGGACATAGGTGAACCAATAAGTCCCTCACTTCACGATTGTACCACCTGATGATGCTCCCACACAATCAGCACAGACATGACTTATCAGCCAGCCAGGTCATCTGTGGGTGCAGTTGTGCAATCAGCTGGAGTATCATTCTGTTCCACATTATGAAGGAATCTTGTGCTAATCTCAGATAACGGGCACTCAAATGAGAGATGTAGAGATCCACCAAGTAGACAACTTGCAAGTTTATGGAATGGAAGTTCCTTCTGTTGCAATAGACTTGTTCTGTGGCCTACGGGGGCATCAAGCCAACATGTATGCCATCAATGGCCCCCACCACATGTGGGAGGCTGAAAAACACATAAAAGTCACCTTTGACATTAGCTAAATCCTCATGTCGAGGGGAACTTGATGTAACTGTCAAACTGTTCCATCATTGCTGAGAGGAAATCATTCAACCCCAGACAAAACATAGGGTCTGGTATGCAAGCAGATAGGGCCATGGTATGTTGGAAAGACCCTGTGGCTAGGAAGTCAATTCTGACTTCACTTGTACAACGGGTGGTATGCAGGTTGAATTGCTATTAGCTGGCATCAGATCTGGACGCAACTGACTGCATAAGTCCACCATTGTTTGCCTATCCAGGCTGTATAATTGAATAATATGCCATTGCACCATGGTCTGAAGGTCTGGCAGTAGACAGCAGACCGTAGGTTGTCGCATCCCCTCTCTTCGAGGTTACCTATTATGAGAAAGTAGCCTCTTTCTATCATGGTTGCCCCCATTTTTGGCCTGTTTGTCAGTGTGTTTTTACTGTCTCACTGGGATACTGCTAGGCAGGACCCCAGTGCTCATAGTTTGAGACCTCTTTGTCAGTGTGTTTTTATGTCTCACCTGGATCCTGCTAGCCAGGACCCCAGTGCTCGTAGTTTGTGGCCTATGTGTGTTGTCAGTATGCTTGACTGTGTCACCGGAGGTCTGCTAACCAGAATGCCAGTGCTTATGCTCTCTCTGTTTACCAAATTTGACACTATAGTTTAGTGACTCCATATTCCAATTCTGATTGGCATACTGCCCACCTTTATATGTCCCTAGTATATGGTACCTAGGTACCCAGGGCATTGGGGTTCCAGGAGATCCTTGTGGGCTACAGCATTTCTTTTGCCACCCATAAGGAGCTCTTACAAACACTCCTTGAGGACTGTCACTACTGCCTGAGTGAAATAGTGCACACACTATTTCACAGCCATTTTCACTGCACCAGGTAACTTATAAGTCACCTATAAGTCTAACATTCAGTTACTGAAGACTAGGTGCAAAGTTACTGTGAGTGAGGACACCTTTGCACTAGCAAAGGTGGCCCCACATTGTCCAGGGCCAATTTCCCAGACTTCGTAGGTGCGGGGACACCATTATAAGCATGCACTACATAAATGTTAATACATATATATAGCTTCACAACGGTAACTCCGAATATGGCCCTGTGAGGTGTCTAAGATTGTGAAATTTAACCCCCAATCCAAATCTGGTATGGGGGGGGCAATTCCATGCACCATGGGGGCTCCACCATAGGCCCCCAGTACTGCCAAACCAGCTCTTCGCGGTATCCACTGCAGCCCCAGCTGCTGTCACCTCACAGACAGGTTTCTGCCCTCCTGGGGATTGAGCAGCTCAATCCCAGTAAGGCAGAACAATGCATTTCCTTTAGGAGAGGGGTGTTACACCCCTTCCCATTGGAAATAGGTGTTAAGGGCATGGGATTTGTATCCTCCCAGAGCATCTGGAAATGCTTTGAAGGGCACTGTGACCGGGTATCCCCGATCAATCCAGCGAGCAGTGCTGCAGGTGACGTATCGGAATCATCCGATATGTCACTTCCGCGTTCCCGCGTTGCCGGGGAAACGCGGCCGGAGAGAGGCCGGCGACCAGACGTTGCCGGGGTAACCCAGGAGGGTTTCCGGCCCGGGACGCTAAAGAGCCCGAGTGCACCGAGGAAGGGGAGAGAGAAGCCTGAAGAGAGGAGAACGGAAAGAAAAGCAGAGCACACGGAGAAGAAACCCAAGGACGAGGAAATCTACGGAGACGGCCAGACGGGGAATCCCAAAAGAAGAGATCCCACGTACCACGAGGTGCCGGAACCGGTCAACACTGTCGAAGGGGATCAACAGACGGACCACCCTAGTGCCAGCCACGACCCTGGAGGGTCGTGGCTAAACAAGGTACCGTCCTTTTGGACTCACAGAGGGGGCACTACTTTAAGGGGGACTGGGGAGGAGAGCTAGAGAAGGGTGAAGGGTAGAGCGGGAGGGAATTAAGAGTCACAGGGACAAACACGTGTGAGACACTTTGCAAGGCACTACAAACCCCAGGCAGTGGTCACTTTGTTCCCACAACTCCTCACTGGCACAACCCCACCCCTTTCTTACCTCTTCCCCAGTCTGTTATAGTATAGAGAGAAAGAGACGTATTGTTCCACCCCACTTACCGTAGCGTTTATGTCCTTCTGTTTTCGGTATCCCAACACTGGAACCACCCGAGAGACCACCTGAGCAGCAACCTGAAAGAGAAGAAAGAGAAACAGAGGAAACCACCAGTCAGAGAAGAAAAACAACACCTTAATTCTAAAAACCAATAATCCCTAAAAGCAAACATTTAATTTGAATAAACCACTTACCTGAGCAACACCAACGCCTCTCCGTTGCCTTTATACTGTTCGTCCTGTCACAGTGGTGTCAGAAGTGGGATCGGAAGAACCCAACCCGACAACCGAACAGTATAAACAATGAGCGAAAGCCCGTCTTTGGAGGATATGATCAAACAACTGGCTGAAGGCCAGCGACATTTGCAGTTGGTATGGGAGGCACACCAACGAGAAGCAAAAGAGGACAGGGAAGCCTTACAGTCGGCTTTGAAAAGCCAGGCGACAATCCTCGCAAACAATCAACTGGTACACGAGACTGCCATGAAGAAATTAACCGAGACCATTGCCGTCAGTAAGGTCCACCCCAATGTCCCAAGTTCCGTGTTGCAGAAATATCAAGAAGGGGAAGACCCAGAGTCTTTTTTCACTAACTTTGAAAGAGTGGCTTCTTCAGCCCAGTGGCCTGAGGAAAGATGGGGTCAGTATGTCGCACCCTTACTTACCGGTTTATTACAAGCAGCCTATCAAGCAGCAAACCCGGGGGGAACCACACCATACCAAGAGATAAAGACCAGCATCTTAGAACGGGTGGGGCATGACACAGAATACTACCGGGTCAAATTCCGAAAAACCAAATGAGGACCCCCGTACCTTTTATTATCGTGTAAAGGATTTGGCGTTGAAATGGTTGGGTCCTATCGGGAATAGCCGTGAGGAGGTGATACAAACGATTGTTCTCGAACAATACTTAGATGCCTTACCTACTTCTACAAAAAACTGGATCCGCCAACATCCAAAAGTGAATACCGACATGGCAATCGATTTAGCATGTGCATATCATCGCTCTGTAGATGTAAGGGGTGTACCACCCAGACCCAGCATAAAATCGGGTGTGTTCAGCACCAAAATCGCTCCGTGAGTTCTTCCCGACGAACCAGTTCCCCGTAGACTAACAGAAAGTCCGCCTGTACCGCGACCCCAATGTTATAACTGTGGGGAATGGGGACACATAGCCCGCATGTGTCCGAGGAAACATGACGGTACTGAGCCGATGGAGATCGGAGTAACTCGGCGACGGGTACTTTGTACCGGAAGGGGTAACATGAAGTTTAAACAGACAATGAACATCAATGGACGGTCGGTATGTGCTCTAGTTGATTCGGGTTGCAGCCAATCCGTAGTTAGGAAAGACCTAATAAACCCGGCAGACAGGGAAACAGGGCAGTGGGTGAATATTTGCTGTATTCACGGAGACAAAGAGCAATACCCATTACAAATAATGACAATAGAGTGGGGGAACTACCAGGATTTCCTGCCTATGGGAATAATGGCACAACTGATTGAGGAATGTATCATCGGGACCGATTATGAACATTTTCAAGAGCTCCTGGATCAGGTTAGAAACCCCAAGGTGACACAGGACTGGTGGGGGGAAGCTTCTTTTTCTGACAGTACTATTGAATGCCCTGTAAAACATAGGAAACTGTCACGTCGAGAAAAACGGGAAGGAAAAGGGCATTTCCGGAATCAGAAGGGGCCAGAACAAGCCCAAGGACTTGTAGCAGAAACCCACGAAGCACCTGTCAGTTTCCATCAGCAACAGAGAGAAGATCCCTCTCTCGCTCAGGCTTGGAGATACGCAAAATCAGAAGAGACCGAGGAGGTGGGTCCTTACTTCCTGATTAAGAGAAACCTCTTATACAGGATAACCACTTCTCGTACGGGGAAACGTAAACAACAACTATTGGTACCAGAACATTATAGGGATCACGTCCTGACCCTGGCTCATAATCAACCAGGAGGGGGTCATTATGGGAGGGAAAAAAACGAAGAGTATCTCCTCAGGCGGTTTTATTTGCCAGGTGTTTTTGCACACATAAGAAAATATTGTTCTCAGTGTCCCAGGTGCCAGCTTACTGAACCGGGTAAACCTAAAAAAGCACCGCTAATACCCCTACCCATTATAGACATCCCGTTTAGCAGGATAGGGATGGATCTGATTGGGCCCGTAGTACCCTCGACTAAAGGTCACACGTATATCTTAGTTATGGTTGATTATGCCACCCGATACCCCGAGGCTATTCCTCTGACAAGTATGACTACCAAGACCGTTGCCCAAGCAATGATAACCGTCTTCTCTCGAATTGGGTTTCCCCATGAAATACTCACCGACCAGGGGACCCCCTTTATGTCTACTCTCATGAAACAGGTGTGTAAGACATTAGGTATTTCCCAAATCAGAACCTCGGTTTACCATCCACAGACGGATGGACTGGTGGAACGTTACAACCGAACGATAAAAACCCTACTGAGAAAATTAATGCAGGACTCAGGGAGAGACTGGGATCAGAAATTACCACTAGTGTTATACGCTATCAGAACTCATGAACAGGCCTCAACAGGTCATAGCCCCTTTGAGTTAGTGTTCGGCCGGCAGCCCCGTTCCCTTCTAGACATGGCCATTGAAACATGGGAGGAAGAGGCGGAAGAAGGAGGAAGGCCTTTATTAGAATATGCTCACAACTTACGGTCTCACCTACAAAGATTATGGGAAGAGGTAAGAGTGAATATAGAACAGGCCCAAAGAACCCAAAAACAGTATTATGACAGAGGAAGTAAGCTCAGGGTTTTACAACCAGAAGACCAGGTACTAATAATGCGTCCCACATCAGAACAAAAACTCCTTGCAAGATGGCAGGGTCCATATCGGGTAATTCGAGCAGTTTCTCCTGTTACTTATCTGATTAAAATCTCGGCCAAACCTAAAAAAAAACAGATTTATCATATAAACCTCTTAAAAAAATGGGAAGAACCCGACAACTCTGACGTTTCCGTAGGAATGGGTCGATTCCTATGTCCCAGTAAAAATTTTAATATTGAGTTCTGTCCCACCGGACACAACGATGGGAAAGGGTTACCCTCGGTAAATGAAGCCTTGACGAATCTAGAGAAGGGGCAGGTATATAGCTTACTGAAGCACTTCCAACATTTCTTTTCAGAAACACCGGGTAAAACCACCTTGATATACCATAAAATACGGACGGCACCAGGTAAAATTGTTAGGTTACGTCCGTATCGTATTCCTGAGGCAAGGAAACAGATTATGGAGGACGAGATACAGAAAATGCTAGATCTAGGGGTGGTGGAACCTTCGACTAGTCCCTGGTGCTCCCCAGTCGTCCTAGTACCAAAACCTGACGGTTCTATCAGATTCTGTATCGACTTCCGGAAGCTTAACGAAAATTCAATGTTTGACACGTATCCAATCCCTAGAGTAGACGACGTCCTAGAAAAGCTTGGAAAAGCAAAATATATGTCCACGATAGATTTAACTAAAGGGTATTGGCAGATCCCGTTAGCCCCGGAGGACAAAGAAAAAACAGCTTTTGCGACCCAGTCCGGTCTTTATCATTTCACTGTGCTACCATTTGGACTACATGGAGCACCAGCTACGTTCCAAAGGTTAATGGATAGGCTATTAAAACCATTTCATACTTTTGCAGCAGCCTACCTAGACGACGTAGTCATATTTAGTGAAACCTGGGGAGATCATCTAAACCATTTACAACAGATATTCCACACTCTCGCAAGAGCGGGTCTAACTGCCAACCCCAAAAAGTGCGTTATAGGAAAACCAGACATTTCATACCTAGGATACAAAATCTGTCAGGGGACTCTGAAACCCCAAACTAAGAAAGTAGAAGCCATTCTAAATGCACCTACCCCTCAAACTAAGAAAGATTTACTCTTGTTTCTGGGATTAGTAGGCTACTATCGAAGGTTCATACCTGA
Organism: Pleurodeles waltl; assembly: GCF_031143425.1. Lineage (NCBI taxonomy): Eukaryota > Metazoa > Chordata > Amphibia > Caudata > Salamandridae > Pleurodeles > Pleurodeles waltl. The sequence continues at coordinate 755,304,811 of NC_090436.1, forward strand.
GTATTCCACCCTTGCAGCTCCTCTCACAGATCTACTGTCTAAAGCACACCCTAACCGGTTAGCACCTTTCTTTGATCGCCAGACGGCTAGTTTTGAACAACTAAAATCCTACCTGACCAAAGAACCCATATTACAGTGTCCAGACTTCTCGAAACCCTTCCATCTGTACACAGATGCCTCCGACGTAGGACTGGGGGGGGTTCTGGCTCAACCCGGCAGGGAGGGTCGTGATCACCCTGGGAGTACATATCAGTAGGAAACTGTTCCCCCGGGAACATCATTTTCCCATCATCGAAAGGGAGTGTTTGGCTATTAAATGGGCCATGGACACTTTACAGTATTACCTGTTAGGTCGACCTTTTATTCTTTTTACGGATCATGCTCCCCTCACTTGGTTGGCCGCGCATAAAGATACCAATTCCCTGATTCTGAGATGGTTCCTTGAACTGCAGCCATTTTCCTTTCAGGTCCGCCACATACCAGGGTCCCAACACGCCCCGGCTGATTATTTGCCTCAGTTCCCTGACTCTACCACGGTCCTCGAACAGGACCGTTCTTGGGAAGAGGTGTGTGACCGGGTATCCCCGATCAATCCAGCGAGCAGTGCTGCAGGTGACGTATCGGAATCATCCGATACGTCACTTCCGCGTTCCCGCGTTGCCGGGGAAACGCGGCCGGAGAGAGGCCGGCGACCAGACGTTGCCGGGGTAACCCAGGAGGGTTTCCGGCCTGGGACGCTAAAGAGCCCGAGTGCACCGAGGAAGGGGAGAGAGAAGCCCGAAGAGAGGAGAACGGAGAGAAAAGCAGAGCACACGGAGAAGAAACCCAAGGACGAGGAAATCTACGGAGACGGCCAGACGGGGAATCCCGAAAGAAGAGATCCCACGTACCACGAGGTGCCGGAACCGGTCAACACTGTCGAAGGGGATCAACAGACGGACCACCCTAGCGCCAGCCACGACCCTGAAGGGTCGTGGCTAAACAAGGTACGGTCCTTTTGGACTCACAGAGGGGGCACTACTTTAAGGGGGACTGGGGAGGAGAGCTAGAGAAGGGTGAAGGGTAGAGCGGGAGGGAATTAAGAGACACAGGGACAAACACGTGTGAGACACTTTGCAAGGCACTACAAACCCCAGGCAGTGGTCACTTCGTTCCCACAACTCCTCACTGGCACAACCCCACCCCTTTCTTACCTCTTCCCCAGTCTGTTATAGTATAGAGAGAAAGAGACGTATTGTTCCACCCCACTTACCGTAGCGTTTATGTCCTTCTGTTTTCGGTATCCCAACACTGGAACCACCCGAGAGACCACCTGAGCAGCAACCTGAAAGAGAAGAAAGAGAAACAGAGGAAACCACCAGTCAGAGAAGAAAAACAACACCTTAATTCTAAAAACCAATACTCCCTAAAAGCAAACATTTAATTTGAATAAACCACTTACCTGAGCAACAGCAATGCCTCTCCGTTGCCTTTATACTGTTCGTCCTGTCACAGGCACAAATGGGGCCCTCCTTCCAAAATCCAGTCTACACAGGTTCAGGGACCCCCTGGCTCAGGCACAAAACTGGACAAAGGAAAGGGAAGTGACCACTTCCCTGTCCATCACCACCCAAGGGTTGGTGCCCAGAGCTCCTCCAGAATGTCCCTGGTGTTAGCCATCTTGGATTCCAGGTGGTGGACCGAAGTGATCATCACTGTTCAAAGGTCCAGCTGGCCAAATTTGATGGAGGTGAGGGCCAGTCAGTACCCCTATGCAACACATCCTCTGCTGCTCCTTGGGCTTCTGTGCACTTCTTCCAAAAGTTCTTAGTGCACAGTGTAGCCCAGGTCCGCAGCACTCTATTCTGCAACGCTCAGCTCCCTGAGTTGTTCTCCAGCAGTGTGGGATCCCTCTGTGTAATGCTGCAACTCCTTTGTCCCTGTGTCCTGGGACTCCTGTGGGTGCTGCCTGGTCTTCTGAGTGCTCTCTGAAGTGCTGAGAGCCCCCTCTGTCTCCTCAGTCCAAGTTGATACCCCCATATACCCCCATGTCCCTCCTAGGTCCTGGCAGCTCCTCTTTGATGCAAAACGCATCCTTGTGTGTACCAAGGCTGCAATGCAAGCAGCCTGAATCCAATGACTCGATGTGGGACATCTCTTGCACCAAGCAGGAGCCCATAGCTATTTTCTTTGGTGCATTTCTGTACTTTTCTTCCAACTAGAGAATCCACTTTTGCAACTTCTTCCAGGTTGGCAGGGGCTCGTGTTCTTCCTGGACTTTTCATCAACTTCTGGACTTGGTCTCCTCTCTCCAGAGGTCTTCAGGTCCAGGAATCCATTGTTGGTTTCTTGCAGTCTTGCTTGGTTCTTGCATAATCCTTCAACACGACTTTTAGTGTGGTTGTGAGAAAACTTGCTGTACTTAACTCCTGTTTTCCTGGGCTCTTGGGTGGGGTACTTTATTTACCTTTGGTGTTTTCTTACACTCCCAGCACCCCTCTACACACTACACTTGCCTAGGATGGAATCTGACTTTTGCATTCCACTATTTTAGTATATGGTTTGTGTTGCCCCAGGCCCATTACAATCTATTGTGTTTTTCACTGTTTGCACTATTCTATGACTGTTTACTTACCTGATTTTGGTTACTAGTGTATATATTGTATATAATACTTACCTCCAGTAGGAGTATTGCTTTTAAAATATTTTTGGCCTTGTGTCACTAAAATAAAGTACCTTTATTTTTGCTAACACTGAGTATTGTGTTTTATTGTGTATAAGTACTATGTGATTATAGTGGTATTGCAAGAGCTTTGCATGTCCCCTAGTTCAGCCTTGGCTGCTGTCCTACAGCAACCCCTAGACAGCCTAAGCTGCTATACACTGGCTAAATTTCACTAATAAGGGATAACTGGACTTGGTATGAGATGTAAGTACCTTAGGTATCACTACAAACCAGGCCAGCCTCCTACATCTACATGTGGCGACACATGATTTGCAACATTAGTCAGTGTGTCCACAGAAAAATACATGATGCATGCTAATAAAATCATGTGACAAAGCATGTGTGACTGGATAAACATGACAGACAGTACACATGCCAGCTGGCAACTACACAAGAGTTACATGTGACCCCCCCCTTGGTCGTCATCACATGGTTTAGGATGAAAATCAAGTACCTGCTACACAATTGCTCCTTGAAATGTGACTGTATTTTCCAACCACAAAAAGACAATCATCGGTAGCGGACCTTGCGCCACCGTCAAACTACATCTGTGCCCTGCAACACACTACACTGGTGGTTGTGTGGAAGGACCTACATGACAAGACGAATTAAAGATGTTTGTGATGGTACCCACACATATATTGTAGGTGTGACACAGCTTATAAAGCCAAATACAGTATTTCAGGCTGCCAAAATGGTGGATGCCTCACCCAATCCAGTAGACATTGGGAACCACCCACGACCACCAGTGGAAGTTGTCTAGACGGTAGGCAGCTCCAACCGTGGTAGACACTGCCACAGGCTAATGTCATTGCTTGTGGTGTTCACGGCCCAAAAGCTATTTCTGTCGGCAGTAATGATGACGTATGTGGCGCATATGACCGCCATGTTGTGCAAATGTACTCACTTGACTCTTGACACTGCTGCCAGCAACACCTCTACTACTTGAGCTGCTGTATGCCACCTGGGAGCAATCATGCCACGTCTTGAAGGTGATCGGGACCCTGCCTTCTCTCCAGAGGAGTTGGAGAGGCTTGTTGATGAGGTCCTTCCCCTTTATGGACAGCTCTTTGGCTCACCAGAGGAGACGCTCAGTATCTCATGTCCACAATTGACTCTGTTTAATGCCATTGTTTCCTTCCTCACAGGCTACAATGTGCCCCTGTGTGCCAGTTAGACTACTTGTGTGCCTGTTGTTGAAGTCTGTGTGGCATCAATGGGATGTACATTGTGCAGGTATTGTGGCCAGTACTATATGTTGTGTTCACTTGCACTGTGTTGTGTGATGCTTTTCGTGGTCCTAGATCCTTCTTGTGTTGGATGCACATAACTAGATAAGGAGACTACTACCATCCAATGAAATCTCGTCGTTCATTATGGTTTTAAATATTGGACAACATGTATGTGCATGACGGCATGAGCTGTGTATGCGTCATGCCTGTGGCATTGGAGGATTGTGTAAGAAATGTGTATAGTATCACAGATCCACATCTGGCCTTGCAAAACTGTTGTCTGGAAGGGATATCATGACTCACTGTGCCCTTCAGGTTGCCACACAAAATACATTCCACAATGCTGATGGCCACATGATGTACTGTCATGCATGTAAGTGATGGAAATGTGAGTGTTGTGTAAGTTCTCTATGCTAGGCCTTCAGAAAGCAGGGCCTGTCACATGTATCTCCCAGCATGGGACCTGGTCCAGGCTATGGGAGAGTCACTGCAGCTATGCAACTGTAGCACTGTGCCCACTTCCTGTACACCAACAGATCCTGTCATGTGGACAATATGATGCTCTAGTGGCAAAGTTTGACCTGAATGCCTCAGTCCATTGACTAGAGTAGGAATGGGTGCTGAGGTACATCCCAGAAGGAGTCCATATGTGCTTTCTGCATCATTGTCAATATGTTTTTTTGACTCATGACAGGTCCCTTACTCCCACTGCTCAGTTGTAACATTAACAGAAGTCATATTTTGCATGAATAACAGTCCCACACATTCAGACAGTGTGTAGATTCCTGGAAGACCATGACATGTGAGTCAGTAGTTTGCTCACATAGCAGAAATTGTAAAGTGCATACTGTTGTATGTTGGATGCCCATCTCTCTAGGATAAACACACATGTCCAAAAGAGTGTTCTGTGGTACAGTTATATACCACAGAACCCCCCCACCGAAGAGGCATGAGTATGCATTTGGTAGGCCAGAGGTTTAAACATGCACGGAGAAGACCTTTTCTGTACCCACCAGGCCAGCTCCTTCATTGTCACCCAAGTGTAAGGGTGAAGTCTGAACTATGGAAAATGCCTTTAGGGACTGTATGCGATGAGTCAGTCTTGCAGAGTGTGAATGTGTTGATCCATTCAGGCCTAAGGAGTTTACCCTTCAGAAGCCACATATGTGTGTAGTGTTTCACTATGGTCACATCACATCACATTACATATTGCTGGAGCATGGGCTACCTGATTTCAGTAGGCCTGCTTAGTCATTGTAGGCCCTGAGCTGGGTAGTGGGTGAGGCTGCAGATGGATACAAATGCCTGTAGTCATGTTACTGTACTTATGAACTTATGTGGTTTACACTTGTGGTGTGTTGATTTTTCTCTTGCATCCATACATGTAAATGCCCATCAGAAGAAGGCACTATGGAGAGTCATCACCTGGATGGTGCGGACCTGAGGGCCCACCGCTGGTGGAGTGCCCACTGCTGCAGGAGGTGGGACGACCTGAGATGTTGGGCCTAGGAGATCATGGAGGTCCAGCTCTGGCTGGCCTCCTAACATGAGTGTGGTGCATGTCAGACCATAACCCCCCTAATGTCACACATTCTGGCAGTGGCATACTGTGAGAAAACAGGGCTGATTGCAGAGGCCCCCTAACTTTTTTCCCTCATTTTCCACTTTTGGCTGGTGTTTTCCTGACTCTGATGGTGCCCTGCGTATTGCTAACCAGTCCCAGGGCCTGTGCTCTGTGTAAAATCAGTATGCAAATTAGGCTAATTATAATTGGCTACGTCAACCTACCTATAAGACCCTAGTACATGGTAGGGCATGTAGGTTTAGGGACCCCAGCATAGGTAGTGCACCCATAGGTGCACTGCTGAGGTGCCCAGTGTCATATTAAAGACAGGCCTGCCTTGCTGGATGCTTTTAAATTAAAGTTATATGCAAATTCGACTTTGGAATTAAATGTAGTTCCAAAGTCTTAAACTACCTTATTTTTACATATAAGTCACCCCCTAAAGTGTGCCCTATGTGCCCCTAGGGTTGTGTGCCATGTACCTATAAGCAGGGACCTTTTAAAAATAGTTTTATAAGGCCTGGTGAGGTAACAACAGCCACATTTGTTTTCTCCCTCATTGTAGTGAATGGTCTCCATAGGCTAGAATGGGGAGACTTTATTTTAATTTTAAAAGTCCCCTTAAGTAATGGATACCAAGAGTTGCCAATTTCAGCCCTGCATTGTTTTTGCTGCTGTGCTCTGATTGCCCAGCCTCTGGTGTGAAGTGGCCTGGCTTCACACAAAGAGATGTGCCTGTGGAAGGGAATCTCCCCTCAGCAGATGGTGAGGCAGGAAGGGGAGTGCTGCCAAAGTGGTCTTCAAAGGCAGGGAAGGACATTTGGAGCAACCCACAACACCACCACATCCTGCAACCCCAGACAACCAGGTGCCCCCTTGATTAGATTAGAAGAGGGCAGGAGAGGGGTGTGTTTGTGATTTTTAGCCACACCATTGGGTGGGCTCAGCCAGATGTAACCTCCAAAAATTACTTTCAGCCATGATGGATTTTTGAGGAATGTTGCCTCCTGGGATTGATATTTGCCACACTTCCCAGGAAGTGGTCATCACAGGGGGAAGGACCCTGCCCTGATTGGAGAACCAGGACCCCCCTGTTTTTCACCCAGGAGCAAGGATAAAACTGGCAGACCTGCACCCACACCTCAATTCCCTACCACATCCCTACCAGGAAGAACTACAGAAGAAGAAGGACTGCCCTGCTGGACCCCTGGCCTGCACCTGGACCCTGCACTCAGAAGGACTGCTGCACCAGCTGCACACTTGGGCTTCATCACAAGAAGGACTTTGCCTGGCTTCAACTGATTCAAGGAGGGACTCACTGCTTGCTACAGGTGAAAAATAGCTAACCAGAGTCCTCTGCACCAACTCCTGAAGAAATCAACTAGCTGACCACTGCCAGTGGCCAAAAAGGAGTTTGCGCCAGGTGCATTCTGGGAGTTGTAGTCCACACCCCCAAGGATCATCTCAGACCTTCTGGACCTTTGGGGTGAGCTGTGGACCCCAAATGAACCTTAAAAGAACATCTGGGAGAAGACCCATAAGTTTGGAGAAGTTTGGAGAACTTTTGAAAAAAAGCTCCATAGAGGGACTGACCAGCCGCGGCAACTCTAGCCGGCTTGCCTCAACCGCGACCCGGCCTGATTTGCAGGTTCATCCTGGTGAAAATCTACAAAAAAGAGACAAAGTGCAAATGTACAAAGTTGACCGGGACCTCCTAGCCAGCGTATCCGAGAAGGGCTCCAAGGACGTCGGATCAAGATCCAGTTTTAACCTAGTCGAAGGATTTTCACCTCGAAAAAATGACTAAGGCCCTGATTCTGACTATGGCGGGCGGCGGAGGCCGCCCGCCATAGTCCCGCCGACAAATGACCGCACCGCGGTCAAAAGACCGCGGCGGCCATTCTTACATTTCCGCTGGGCCGGCGGGTTGCTTTCCAAAAGAGCGCCCGCCGGCCCAGCGGAAATGCCCCTGCAACGAGGATGCCAGCTCCGAATGCAGTGGCACCCGTCGCGTATTTCAGTGTCTGCATGGCAGACACTGAAATACTTTGTGGGGCCCTCTTACGGGGGCCCTCTTACGGGGGCCCCGCGTCACCCCCTACCGCCATCCTGTTCCTGGCGGGAGACCCGCCAGGAACAGGATGGCGGTAGGGGGTGTCAGAATCCCCATGGCGGCGGAGCGCGCTCCGCCGCCATGGGGGATTCTGCAGGGCGGCGGGAAACCGGCGGGAAACCGGCGGGAGACCGCCGGTTTCCCGCATCTGACCGCGGCCGAACCGCCGTGGTCAGAATGCCCTGCGGGGCACCGCCGGTCTGTCGGCGGTGCTCCCGCCGACTCTGGCCCCGGCGGTCAGAATGACCCCCTAAGTCCGAAGGTAAAAATCTCCACTGAGGATTACCGCGATGCGTATCTGGAGAAGAGTTCCAGGAGGTCGGATTGGTCTGGCAGGTTCGTCCCGCTGAAGAAAATCTTCAGAAAAACGACTAAGTGCGAGGGTAATCTTTTGACCGAGGCCTCCCGCGGCCTGTAGCCGAGCCGGGTTCCATCGTGGTCAGCCTTAAACTTTGACTTTGCCCCGGTCGAGGTGCAACCAGATGACCCGATTGGTGCTTTTTGTTTCTAGGCGCTAAAAAACAATCATTCTTTAAAAATTCACATCTCCAGTTCCCCTTATCCGATTTTATTTGTTTTTGTGTCATTTTAAAGATAAAAATATAAACTATTTTTATAAATTGGTTTTCGATTTTTAAACTGCTTCCTATGTTTTATCTAATTACTGTTTTGTGATATTTGAATGCTTTACACTCTGGGCCTGATTACAACTTTGGAGGAGGTGTTAATCCGTTCCAAAAGTGATGGTAAAGTGACGGATATACCACCAGCTGTATTACGAGTTCCATAGGATATAATGGACTCGTAATACGGCTGGTGGTATATCCGTCACTTTACCGTCACTTTTGGGATGGATTAACACCTCCTCCAAAGTTGTAATCAGGCCCTCTGTCTCCTAAGTTAAGCCTTGTTGCTCGTTGCCAAGCTGCCAAGGGTTTAGCTGGGTTTAACTTACTGAGACCTAACTGGAACTAAGTGGAGGTTAGTGGCCTATTGCTAAGTGTAGGTACCTACTTGCCCTTACCAATAACCCTTTTTTCAACACATTCCCAGACCGTAATGGGCATTTGAGGGGAGTATAGCAGCCAAAAGGGGGTGAGCACAGGGCATATTCTTACCTGTCGCATTACCAAGTTGATTTGTTAGGTTTTGACATCTCCCCCTGACAATTAGGGATGAGCCATGTGTGACACAGTAAATGAGTGACTGTTTGTGTAGCTACAACAGTAGTGCAGATATGCAGTATGTTGTGCATATCAGGGACCTAGGACACAACTGGGTACAATCCACAAACAAGTTGCTCTCCAAGGACAACACACGGTTGTGTACATTGATCAATCAAGTACATTTTGTTGTTGCTATGTGATGGATCACTGTCCTCAGCCATGTTTCTGGTCAAATGAGTATAATTACATCTGCCACCCAGAGGCTACTTGTCTTCAGTGTGTGATAGGTGTTGGTGCCTCACTACTGTCTGTATTTTTTTTTAAATATATCTTTATTAACTTTTCACTACATTTGCAATACCATTGGTAACATCAACAGGTTTCCATTTAATGTACATTATTGATCTTTAAAGGTACCACGGATTCCTGCATTCTCTAGAGCTCCCACCACATTTCTTTTTATCTTAGTAGTGTTTAGTGTCTTTAAGATTGCAGTGTGCCTAGCTTGTTTCAGTGACTTTGGTATTCATCCCTGTCCTATGGTCGTCTGTAACCTTGATTACCCGTGTGTCTACATAACAGTCTTCACTAATACTACCTATTGTTTTAACTTGATGGCGCTATTGCAAACAGGCGACCTTTACTGCCATGGTGGGTTTTATTCTTTGTTTCTTTTTTTTTTTCCCCTCTTACTCCACTGAGGCCAAGCCAGTACCTTCCTCTGATCATTATCTCAGTCTCCTCCGACTGGGGTAGATGTGCGGTGGGGGTGTGATTATCTATGTCCTATCTCATGGGGTTCAACCTTCCTGTCTCCTCCACTGTCCGCCCCAGGTGGTCCCCGTCCCCCCCTCCCTGCACCTTCCCTCTTTTGTATTCTCCAGCTCGCCCCACTGCCCCGTGCCCTATACCACTGGTTACTCTGGTCCCTCCTCAACCACTTCCTCTTCCCTGGTCAGATTGTCCCATCTCAGAAGTATTTCTTCCCATACCAGGGCAATGGGAGTTTGGCGCATGCCCCTTGCCTCCTCGCTTTTCAACACTTGTAGTTCTGCTCGAGCCCACCTTGACACGTCCCGTCTCCACTCACTCGCCGATGGGCACCTGGGGGATTTCCAGCCCATCGTAATCCGCCTCCTATAGAGAACAAGTGCTAGATCTAGAAAGCACCCCCTTACTCTCCCTAGAGGGATACCCGCTCTCAAACCCAGTAAGCATGTAGCAGGGGACAGGCCAAGCTCCACCTCCAGCACTCGTGCCAGGTCGGCCAGCGTCGCAACCCAGCCCCTCTGGAGCTCTGGGCAGTTCCACACCATATGATCGAATTCTGCACTTACGTTCCCACACCTAGGGCATGTCTTTGGAGTTCCCCCGTAAATTTGTGTCAATCGATGTGGGGCGAGGTATGTTCTATAAATATAGTTGTACTGTATATACCTCAGCCGAGTGTTTCTGGATACCGTCCGGGGATATGCTAGTGCCCTGCCCCACTCCGCATCTGTTAATTCCCTGCTCACTGTCTTTTCCCACTTTTCTCTCTGGGGCTGCAGTGCATCCAGTGATTCCTTGTTTTGAGATCTATAGATTTTAGCAATTAAGTGAGAGTCCCCGCTAGACGTTAGTAGTAAGTGTAGTACTCTGTGGGTGGGAGGTTCTGCATTAATCGTTCCCCAGTGTTCTCTAAGGGTGTGTGTTAGTTTCCTGTACTGGAGAAACTGTCCCCTCGGGACTCCCGTTTCTGTTAGATCCGAAAAGGACCACAGCACCCCCTCTCGGAACAGCACCCCAACTGTCCCCACACCTGCTTTCTTCCAGGGTCCCAGGCCCAAGCCCACCAGGCCCTTCTCATCTGTTTCTTCCCTTAGTACCGAGAGCGGCAGCTCCGGGGAGTATGGCTGTCCTACCCCTACTCTTCTCGTACTTTTTTCCAGCATGCTGCTGCTACGCTCGTCATCATACTGTCCGCCTGCTTGGTCATTTTCATATTTATCATATGTGCAATGATTCGTTCCATTCCAATCTCTCCCTGAGTGGTGCATCTATCCAATTAGATCCTCCCAGCCACGCAGCAATCCATTGCAATTGTGATGCTAAATAATAAAACTCAAAGTCAGGGACTCCCAGGCCCCCCAGGTGTGTCGGCCTACAGAGAATCGAAAGTGCTGTGCGTCTACGGCCTTCGTCCCATATAAGCTCCCTAATCAGTGTATTAAGTTCGCGGAACCACGCCGAAGTGACCAGCAGCGGCAGATTCGCGAAGTAATAAAGTAAACAGTGCAGAACTATCATTTTAGACAATGCAACTCTAGCCACTATGGTTAACCTCAAGGAGCGCCAGAACTTCACTGAGGCACGTAGGGAGCGGAGTGCCCTCCCAAGATTGCCGTCACGGAGGTCCCCCACCTCATGGAATACCTGTATTCCCAGGTACTTAAATGTCCTCAGTGCCCAACCTACGTCCTCGGGGCACGAAGCGGGCCGATTGCAACCCGTCAGCATGGGGAAAACATATGTTTTGCCTCTATTGAGGCGCAGTCCCGACAAGGTCCCAAAGTGCTCCAGAGCATCCAGAGCCCAGGGGAGTCCCGTCTCTCCGTCCCTGAGGTAGATAAGTATATCATCCGCGTAAAGGGAAACAATATGCTCTGATTGTCCCCAGTGTATCCCTTTCCCCTTGCCATCCCTTCGCAGTTGGGCTGCTAAAGGCTCAATGGCCAGTGCAAATAGTAGTGGGGGGCATCCTTGCCTAGTGCCCCTGTGAATTGGGTAGGTGTCAGATACCGTCCTACCTGTCCTTACCCTAGCCAGGGGGGACGCATATAGCAAGTCCACCCATTTTACCCAACCCTATCTTTCTCATCACTGTCCTCAGGTGGTCCCACCTAACCGAGTCCACAGCGAGCAGTACCCCCGTCCGAGGTTTCGCTTCCCTGGGCATATGTAGGATGGCAAATAGCCATCTCAGGTTAAGGGATGTGCTTCGGTTTGGGACACACCTGTTCTGATCCTCGTGTATCAGCCTGGGCATGTGGCCGAGCAACCGGTTGGGCATGATTTTGCTGAGTATTTTAAAATCATTGTTCAACATTGACAAGGGGCGAAAGTTAGCAACTGATATCTCTCCGGCTTTGGATTTGGGCAGAGGGACCACCAATGCCTCCCTCAATGTGGCCGGTAGCTCACCCCGGCTCAACGCCTCAGAGTACACCTCCACCAGTCGGGGAGCCAACAAGGTTTCATATTTCTTATAGAAATCCATAGGCAGGCCGTCCGTCCCTGGTGTCTTCCCGGGTGCTAGTTGCGATATGGTATTCCGTATCTCATCTACTGTCACTGCAGCTCCCAGCCCCTCCCGCTCCTCATTCATCAGCGTTGACAAGGGGAGTTGTTGCAGATACGCCCCTAGGGCAGGAACATCAAGTTCCCCGGGTTTTCAATATAAAGGAGCATAGTATTCCTTGAAGACGTCATTTATAGTATTCGAACTATGTCTTCCCTCTCCATCCTTGGTTATCACCTTGGTGATAGGCTCTCCTTCCCCCCCTGCTCTCACCAGCCACGCCAGCAATCTACCTGATCTCCCCTCCTCAGAGTGTAGCGAGGCCATGTAGTTTTGCACATTATGGCATCTAAGTTGTTCTTCAGCCTGAGAGTGGGCTCTCCATGCTTGGGCATACCTTTCCCTTTCCTGCTCGCCTGTTCCCTGTCTCCGCTCCCCTTCGTGTATTTCCTTCTCAAGCGTGGTCAGTTCCCGTTCTAGTGTCTGTCTCACCCCCTTCGTATGTCCCATACAATATCCCCTGGTTGTCACTTTAAGGGTCTCCCACTCTATGGATCTGGAGTCAGTGGTTCCCTCAGTAGTTTTAATATGGTCAGCCAGGAAGAGACAAAGGTCATCCCTGTATGTCTGGTCCTCTAGAGCTCCAGGGGCCAGTCGCCGCATTGGGATGAGGGGCCTATCCTCCTTCACTCTCCAAGTCAGTAGTAGAGGATTGAGATCAGAAAGCGTGCGTCCCAGGTATTCAGAATGGACCATCCAATGCATCAGCATTGCTGTACAGACCACTCTGTCAATCTGCACTCTGTGAAGTCCTGAATAGTATGAATAATCTTTTTTGGCAGGGTGTTGCTCATGCCATATATCTAATAATTCCCATGCGGCTAACCATTCTCTAAGCTTTTGGGCTACCCTATGTGTCATTGCCACAGAAAGTGGTGGGGTAGACCTGTCTAGTTATATATCTAGCACGCTGTTAAAGTCCCCACCAATCAAGAGACCTCCCCCCGCTGACGCGTGAGTTGACCTGATAGCCGTGTCATAAAGGGGATCTGGTCCTGGTTGGGGGCATAGATGCAACTCAGGGTGATCAGCACACCATGTAATCTTCCTTCTAATACCACATATCTGCCTTCATGATCAATATTGGTGGATTCTACTTTAAAGGGGACCCCAGCACGTACCCATATCAGCGCCCCCCTGGCATATGCTGAGTACTCTGTAGCGTAAACCTGTCCCCTCCGTCTTCGTCTTATCTTTTCTACTTCCCCTTTCGCTAAATGGGTCTCTTGTAGGAACGCTACTTGAATACCCCTTCTTTTTAAGTAGGACAGAATTTTGTGCCTTTTGTTTGGCGTTCCCATCCCCGCACATTCCATGTTAGTAGGTTATACTCTGCCATATCGGAGAGACAATCGCGCCATTACCTTCTTGGCCCGCCCCAGTGGCCTGAATCCTTCTGCGTCTAACTGAATGTCTAACCTTAACAACCCACCTCCTGCGGAGCGCCATCAGAACTAACAATTGTAAACCCCAACTCCCTTTCCCCAGGGCGCCCTCCAAACAAAGGGCTGCCCAAAATATTGTGCAACCGTGCAACTCATTCAAACATTCAACTCTAGTTCTCGCCAGACTGTCGGAATGGATGGGACTCTGGTGGGAGGACCATGCCCGGAGGGGCCACAAGGTCGCTTTAAACCCCCGCCTCAGGGCCGCGCTGCATTCTCGGCTACCCAAGTTCATCTGCTGTTTGCGGGGTCACCCTTGGTGCCCGCCCCGAGCAGCCCGATCCGTCCACCGAAGACATCACCGTGCCATCCGACTCTCCGCCCGAGTCCCTGGGGGGCGACTCCTCTCTGCTCATGGAGGCAGCAGCCTCTAATGCCGGCTTTTTCCCCATTTCCTTTTGCGACTGGGTTGGTGCCAAGCGGGGTCGGTTCCTGTTTTGCCGCCTTCCCGAACCCCGGCGTGCTCCCCCGCCCCCCAGTCCCCTGTTTACATGTCGTCCCATTTGGGTCCCTCGGGCCTCCAACCAATCCCACGCCTCCTCGGGGGTCTGGAAAAATGTAGTCTTACCATCCATGGACACCTTTAGTTTTGCCGGAAAAAGGAGCGAGTATTGGATTCCCTCATCTCTCAAGGCCCTCTTAACTGACAGGAATGAGGCCCGCTTGGTTTGAATGTCCAGCGTGAAGTCCGGGAATAGTGTCACCTCTCCATTCGCAACTTTAAAGGGGCCCGCTTCTCTGGCTCTTTGTACGAGAATATCCCTGTCTCTATAGTGCAGCAGTCTGGCGATCACCACACGCGGAGGCCGACCCGGCGCCAAAGGCCTCGAGGGCACCCGGTGTGCCTGTTCCAGGATGTAGAAAGGGGTCAGGCATTCCGGTGCAACGGTTGTGCGCAACCACTCCTCTAGGAACTTCATCATGTTCGCCCCCTCTGCCCCCTCCGGCAGCCCTACCACTCGCACGTTGTTCCTACGACTTCTGCCTTCTGCGTCCTCTGCTCTTTGCTCTAGGCACGCAACCCTATCTGTTAGGTACCTCACCTCGGCTTTTAGGTCTTTTTGTTGCGGTGCAATTTCAGCCAGGGTATTCTCCGTTTCCTTTACTCTATCCACTAGCTTGTGGGGGTCCGCCCTTAGCAGGCCGACTTCAACTGCGACCTGATTGATGTCACGTTGTAGAGTAGTTTTGGTGTCCTCTATTGCACCCAGGATCTTATCTAGGGTGCCCTGTACTCTGGGTTGAGGAGGGTCCAGCGGCTCTCCCCCCTTGCCTTCAGCAGGTGTCATACTGTCCATTATTTTACCCTTATGGCGGTTCTTGGGGGACATCGGGCACTCAGGAGGGCGCACCACCTAGATCGGGGTGATAGTCCGACTTTTACTTCGGTCACTCCTCTGCACGATTCTTCCCTTCCTGGCTCCACTCAGGTTGGACCGAGCCCTTCGTTCTGTGTTCTTGTCGGTCTCCAGTTGGTCTCCCACCTTGTCCTCTGCTTCCGGGTGACCCCCCGTGCCAGGCTGCCGTTCCAATCCTGCCGGGGTCTCACGGGAGTCCGGCGCCCCTTTGCTCACTTCCGTTCGAGGCCGGTAGGCACCCCCGCCTAGGTTCTGCCTCCGCCCGCCAGGATTCTCCCCCTTCTGTCTTTATTTAAGGGCCCCCCTCAGGGCGCTGGTCTTTGGGGGCGCAGGTGTAGTCCAGCGGGCCCCACCGATGTCCAAAGGTCCGCCAGGGCCAGGGGGGCCACGCGCACACTCACCGTGCTCCGGGGCACCGATCTCGGCCCTCCGCCATCTCCTCCTGTTCCCCGGTGTAGCCCAGGGGGGTTTCCTGCGTGCCCAGGGGTCAGACCGCGTGTCCTTTCTGCCCTTGTGCCAGGCGTAGATGCCTGCTGCCCCTGTAATCGGGGCCCGCCGGCTGCACCCGCTTCCTTGCAGCTTTGTTTATTTGGGGCCCGCTCTTCGGCTCCACGTCGGGCCCTGCGTCGCATCGCTACGGTGCGCCCTCGTCTCACCTTCAACCCGGCGAGCGGTGCGCTCCACCGGATCCACCCGGGAGAGCCCTCCAGCTCCCGGCACCGTCACCCGCCAAGCCGCTCCGCTCCCGGTCCCTCCAGTTCCTTGTGGACCGTCGGGCCGCTCCCCGCAGGTCGCGCGCCCGCACTCGAGTCCCCGGCTGCACAGGGCCCGCCGAGCAGACAGCTCCGAGGCTCCCCGACCTCCACCAGAGACACTCAGCCTCGCCTCGATCAGGCAACACAGTGCTACGGTGCCCTCCTCGGCTCCCCCACTCTGCAGTTGCGGGATGCCCCAGGGCTAGGCACAGGTTTTGCAGGATTATTTGTAGGCCCCTCCGGAGCGCCTAACTTATGCGTGCGCCATTTTCGATCGCGCGGCCACGCCACCCGCCTCACTATTGTCTGTAATGTGAAGATGACTATCATACATGTGGCAGAGCAGACATTGTCCTTTCGGTCAGCTACAATCAGTACTTTCCCTTGGTGAGTGGAGAATGTCCATTGACGTGATTTGTGTGCCATCACTGTTGCCAACATTCCTTCTGCCTACATATTAGCATGTGTCCCTTTCTCTTTTGACAAAATGTGTACACTGCTGTTTCATGCATGGTGTCATGATGTCAAATAGTGGCTCTAGGGTTTGTATGACCTTACGGGTACATTCTTGTTCTCGCAAACGTTGTGGCAAAATGCATCACGGCCTTATGGCAAGCAAATATTGGTTACATTTCCCCAATAACTTCTCCTACAAGATAAATTCAGTTTGAGCATCTTGGTTATATCTGCTCTTTAACATTGTACTGTTGTTAATATTGTTATTGTCCACACATCTCCCTCCCTGCAGTTCCTTTCCCAACACTCTTCCCTCTCCTGTCCACTCCTATAATCTGTGTCAAAACGACAGCCAGATTTGTTGGTGCTTAGAGGAGGAGAATTCTATCAGCGTACAAGCCCCGATGAATATCGCATTGACACATGGTCTATCTGTGTTAATGGGATGATTTCTATATTCCCTCACATATATGTGCATGCCAACCTGTGTTTGGAATAGGATGTCGCGAGGGCTCTCATTATTCTAAATGAGACTACTGGATTTCTAGGTAGCAGGATCTATAACGGTGTGGGGGACTGAGTCTGACCCACGTGTAAAGAACTCTGTCACCCTAAATCAGTTTTTTGCTCCGGCTAACTAGCAGTGCCTCATTTCTCCCATGTGGAAGGAATGATTCGGCAGCCGAGCGCATGACATCTTTGGAACTTCTCAGGGAAGTCGTGGTTACTCAGATCCAAACCAACTCTCTTATTTCCAATATGATCTCATATACAAATGACAAAGACAGTATAAGTTTTATATAATGTTTTTTAATAAAACGACTGTATTTTAGATATTAAGGCGTAAGCCGCAATAACCAGAACGATACAACACAGTAGGATTGTAATAGTCACCAGGAGAGTAAAACATAAGAACAAAGCTATCATATTGTCTAACAGTTTCTACTCTCCCTCTGCTTGTTCTATTTAGAGCACAGCATGTTAAGCTTCTAGCTTGCCTATTGGAATCACTGTGGAGACATCAGCCCTCATACCTGAGCAAAGACATGTGATCTTAGTTCAGCATCTGCTACGAGGCAGTCAGCGTCTGGTTGTGGTTCCCTGGTCGGAATCTCCCTCTTTCGTGTATTGGGACAAGGAAGTGATTTTATAACTAACATGTCATCGTGATCACAAAATGTCCCTACGCAGGAATGCCAAGTCTAAACTCCTACCACGTCTATCGGCAATGTACCAGACTGTATCCTTGACTGAGGCACAGAGTAAATATGTTATGGAGAACTCCAGTGCTGAAGTAGGCAAAACAGTGTGATATGAATAAAAAACAACACCGTAGAACTGGTTATTTGATAAATAACAGTACGAAGCCTAATAAAAAGCATATAGAGCAAAGTGCACAGAGGCTCTAAGCTGCCAGCAAATGAATAAAATATATTCAGGGCAAAGTGCACAAAGGCCTAAAGCCTGAAGCTAAAGCGCAATGAATACGTAAAACTAACCACACTACACCCTCCCCTTGTCGGTAGCAAGTGGTTCCAATAATATAAAAGGATGCCCTAAATATAAACCATACCTAAAACAATTATTTCGACAAGGTGAGAATACAACAAAGTCATAAATTTAGGTAACATGTGATCATAAAGCCAAATTCAATATAGTGTCAATTTCGTAAAAATCCAATCGTCAGATAGAAGCAATAGAACGCAGGAGTTCCTCCACTTCGATATATGTCAATATCGGAAGATCCACGCCACAAAGTACCATGGAGCAGGTGTGATCCAAAGCCTCAAAACCATTCAGGGCGGCACCCCGTGCAGGGCCTATGAAAGAGACAATACCATCTTCCTCCAGGAAGGGAATCTCATAAACTGCCTCACGAAGCAAGCGCATCCGTAGTGCACAAGTCTGGGAATGAGCCCTAATCGGGAACATCAACAGATCAGCATCGACCATTGGAGGGCGCTGCAAGGAGAGACAGAGAGCCAGTGCATGTTCAAACGAGCACCAAAGGCATCGAAACACGGGTTGCAAACAATCCAAAACCGGTCTGAATGACAGAGACCAGTCACACTCCAAATGTCCCAGGAGTGTCGCTCCAAAATGCTGCATCATGCGTTCATGACACAGCTGCGCTGACGGGAGCAGCAATACAAGATCTCGTCGTGACGGGACAGCCATTGCGAAAAAATTGCAACAACAGCAAGACTCCAGCCAATAAAGCCAAAGTAATCGGGAAACCCCCAAAAATGCTTCCGAAAATAGAATGTATAGCCGAAGGTATCAAACTGAATATGGAAGAGAAGGTATGAGCAAAACCAACACCAACGACTTTGAAAAAATGTGCAGTACCAGCAGTGCTGGATGCATTAAATATACGTCCCACAAGTTCACCGAAGTGATTTGGAAAGTTAGTATTCAAAAGGGACTGTATCTCCGCCGATGACCTTGCCACCTGAAGTGCGTAGGTCTCGCTAGCAGATGTAAGGGCCACATGTTTTTGAAACAATAAAGCTTTTAGCCGACTCAACTTGTCGAAATCAACCTTGGAAGTAGCAATATGAGGCCAGATGTCCGCTACCTCCCTAAATTGAGTGGGGAGAAACAACACATTCCCGCAGCACGTAACGGCCTTGTTGACAACGACGATGTAAACTATTCCGGCACGCATGCCACAGCAGCGTTCGCTGTTAAGAACAATGTAACTGCCGTTAGAAAGCACCTGGAAAGTGTTTTTAATAACCGGGACTGGAACTCCCTTCAGATAACAAGCTAAGTTAGCAATCGAAGCGTTACACGCCCCGTGCAAGGACAGCTGTTTACAAACCATTGAATGGCTGACAGAAGCTTCGCATTCGCTGCTGCTAAGAAAAACCTCCTTCAAACCATTAACACATCTGTACTGAAAGGGAAGGTCCAACACCTCGTGTATGTAAGTGTCTCCCAATAGTTCATATCTACCCACCGGAATGTGCTTCAAACACGAAGTAAATTGCAAAGTAGAGATAGGCAAATTAATAACCCCATGAATCAACCATTCAGCTGACAGAATCTCAGCTACCGTGAAAGGCAGTTTCTCTAATTTCTCAATATTTAACATAACATATGTCGCTTCCTTTTAAGCCATCAGTTGTTGTTGACGAGTCAAATTAAAAGAGATAAAGATCTCTCTGGCACGAACGTGCTGCCATGGAACGCGACCCGCCTTCAAGGTCTGAAGAGTCCAACCCAGCTGCATGATGGACCGCGTCTGACTCTGCCCATAATATAAAGAAGACATGTCCGATTTAATAATGTCAATGGCAGAGGAAACAATGCTGTCAATCGTGTAAACACGGTCAGAAAGGGTATGCATGCCATTATCAACAACAAAGTCTGTATCAGATTTTCCTGATCAATCTGCCTCAACCGTGCTGCAGCCTCTTGTTGTGAAAGCTTCCAAATCTCATTATAAACTTTGTATAAGAACCTTTTCTTCCGTGGTACTTTGGGACCCGACACAAAAATCTTGTAAATCAGTATCATTAGACAGTAACGTGAGATGTGACTTAACTGCATCCAGCGTGGATGACTTCAACCATTGTTGACAAAGCTTCCCCACACTGTATGTAGTTATAATATCAGCATGTTCTGGTGATACGTAATGAGGGTCTACCCTACTAGTCCTGAACCCCCCCGAAGAGGTGACAAAACGTTGATGACACACATTAGTGTCTACAGGCCATAATAACCACCCGCCTGGATGTAACGATGAAGTGTTAAGCGTACCATTCTGGACCCAATGTGTAAAGTCACTAAAAGTAGCATTTACATAGTGCTGCCAATTTTTTAATTTAGAAGGGACAGGTATACTAGGCAAAGTCAACTCCCTAATTGTCGCTAAGCCCAAACAGCTAGCCTGTTGTTCTGTGTCATTGAGGAAAATCATCTGCACAGGGATAGTACATGCTCTAAATAACGTGTCCCTGCCTTGCATTTGCCAATTTTCCGAACCCCAAACACTTTTCAAGTCAACAGTTTTAAACCAGTATTCATATCCCTCGACCGAAAGTTTAGATACAAACAAATTGGAATACAGTAATTTAGTATTGGTCAATAACATTTGCTTATTAGAATACGGTGCAACTTTAAAATAGTAGGACTTAGCATTCCGCTGATCATGCCCAGAAAAATATGCAAATTTATCTTAATACGTTTTCGAACTCCCTTGTGGAGGAGTCGAGCAATGTTCCCATTGCACATAATTAAACATGGGCTTAGGGCTACTAGCTTTATGAATAAAATGGTGTCCATAATAGTTGTAGCAAAACATGTCACCATGATTATCTCTAAATTGGTAAGCATCTTCATCGTCATAGACAGTATAATATTGCAAATCCATTAGCATAGAATCTACTGTCTTCACATCCCAATCATCAGAAACAATGCCAGGTATAACAATATCATTCATTGATAATTTGAGGACATACGGTATTTGAATCAATTCAGTGGGACCATATATATCAAACATTACTTTATCCCACACAATTCCATCCGGAACAGGTATTGCAGAAATGTTTACTGTGGACAAGTCTCTTCGAACCATATGAGACGAAAAATGCGGTTTTAACACAGTCTCCACGTGCTCAATGTCAGATCGATCAGGAAGAAAATGACCATGTATTATCAGAAAAAAAGTAACCACAAATCCCAACCATAATAAAAGTGTCATCACGGCCAAAAACTGCCAAAAATAGTTCCAAGGAAAAACAAAATATGTGCGTTTAAGCCAACCCAGCAGCCGTCGTGGACCGTGGACAGAAGACATCGAGGACGAGGAGCCGGACACATCATTATCAGCGTTGTTGAAGCAGCCAGAAGCAGTTCTAGCAAAAGGTGCAACTGTGAACGAAGAAGCAGATGGAGGCTCTCGCCGTGGCACGCTATAAACCACATGTTCAGAAACATCAGTAGAACGTACAGCAATTTGATCAAAAGATTCCATATTAATCGCCGTCGGTGGAACAATCGCAAGATCATCATCCACCCTCCCCAAGCTCGGAGAGGAAACAGTGTCGGTGAAAATCACCTGCAGCGGGACTTCCTCCCCAGTAGTGAGAGGGATTCCGGAACTACTGGGTGTCTCTCTTGGTCTGCTGTGCAGAATCGGCCACATGTTGTAACTTGACATTATCAATGGAAACAAAGCGATTTCCTTTGGCCCCTCGCAGCGGCGGTAAAATCACAGTTCTCGTGCCGCTCACCCCCAACACAGGGACAGGTTCTCGATAAGAAGGACCAAATTCTTTTTTAACTGCGACCTTTTCACGCACTAGATCCCCAATCCTGGGTATCCAACCAGTAGGTGTTACTGGCTCATCCTTAATTCCTGAGGAGGCAGCACTGGCAGAAGAGTTATCATCACGGAATTGTTGTAAATCCTGCAAAACAGTGACACGATCATTTATGTCAAAGGGCGTACCTGCTGCCTCCACACCAGGACCATCTAGATCAGGAACATACATTCGTGTTCCAAACAGGCACTCATATGAAGTACGACCCCCCAGTGACCTTCTAGGCAAGTTATTAAGTGCTCTCTGTACTCCATATAGGTAGGCTAGCCAACCACGACCCGTACCTATAACTCTGGCCGTTAAGGACTGCTTTAAATCACGATTTAAACGCTCCACGACAGAATTTCCCTTGGGATGAAATGGAGACGAGAATTGGAGTTGGACCCCCAACAAAGCCATGGTGTCCCTGAATGCCTTAGAGGCAAAAGCAGGGCCCTGGTCCGAATGAAAAGCCGCAACTGCAAATATATCGACAAAGATGCGCAAATCTTTAATAACAGTTTGAGCGTCAGCCGAGCGTTGTGGCCATACCCATACAAATCTGGAGCACGAATCTACAGCAACCAATATATATTTCTGGTGTCAGCGGACCACAATGATCCAAGTACACACACTGTAATGGTTTATTTGAAATCAGAAGGGGCGTCTGCTGCGGGCGTCTAGCCGACGATGTTTTAATTTGTTGACAAACGTCACAACAAAGGACATATTGCTTCGTCTCTTTATAGAGACCAGGCCACCAGTAACGAGCCTGCAAAAGTGAAATCGTGGCAGCCACCCCAGCATGTGCAGAAGCCACCCCCTCATGTGCTGCAGAATTTAATCGAGGTCTCTCAATTTTATTGGGAATTTCACGTACACCAATGCCTGGAATTGTAACAGTAGCATTCAGCGCACCATTCAAGCAGTAACTATATTTTGAAGGAAATCCTTTAGGAAAGGGCGTGCCAGCAGCCGTAGCCTTTATGGTAGCCGAAATTTCTGTGTCTGGTTTGGAACTCGAACGAGGCACTGCGGCCACAGTGGCGACAGCCACTGCCAATTTCGCGGCTTCATCAGCCAAAGTATTCCCAGCAACGTGTATTCCAACGCGCTGGTGTCCAAGTGTATGCACAACATGGACTTTAGGAAGCGTTTCCTTCAGATCTGCAACCTTACCCCACAACATTTTATGTTTAATGGTGTTGCCTTTAGAATCCCTGAACCCATTCATCTTCCAATAGTGTAGATATTCATTGAAAGACTGCACACAGTAGTAGGAGTCCCAGACCAGCAAGGTTAAAATCGCCGGATCCGCATGCTCCAACGCTAACAATAGAGCTTTGAGCTCAGCCAGCTGTGCCGGTCAATTTCCCAAGGTTTTAGTATAAGTATGTCGGGGGCAGAACACGTCCCCCTCCATAGTGCCGCTCACCACCGCACATGCAGCAGAATACTGTTGTTTAGTCCCAACCGCTGGTTGCGCAGAGCCATCGGTATACATGACCACTTGATATTGGTCAATAGGCAACGTACCAGCAGGAACAGGGTATTCCATTTCATATTGATGAAATTCTTGAGTCTGCAGTTTAGGGTCAAATACATAATCTACATCAGTGGCTGTCAAAGACGTAGCCCATTGTATCCATCGCGGGTGTAAAGCTTTCGAATTTGGAACACTCGCTTTTGTAACTGCCTCTAAGGCCGGAATTGGGGAAACAACTACAATGCGTTGACCCTGGGCCAGCGGTCTTTCTTTAATAACAGCCATCTGTACTGCAGTGAGAATTTTCTCAGTTTGTGCAAAACGTTGCTCTGCAGCAGAATACAAGTGAGACTTGTATGCAATCGGGACTGTCTCCCCCTCATTAAAGGTGACATAAGTAAACCCAACAGCCCCAGGTATCACCCTGATGACTAAATGTGTCTTATTGTTCCGTGTGTGTAAGTGTTTAACTGCTAAGAGATCACTCTGTAATTCTCGTAGTATGTGTGTATGTTCAATCGTCCAAAATCTACTCATAAAATTCGGGCAAATCAACTTGTATAAGGGTTTTATACGCGTCGCATAATCAGGAATGTAAGTTCTGCCAAAATTCAGAAACCCCAACAATGACTGGAGCTTCCGAACCGTATTAGGAGGCTGCAATAAAGCACATTTCTCCAAAAAATGTGGCGCTAAGCTCTTGCCCTCACTCGACAACTCATATCCCAGGAAAATGACGCTGAGGAAGGCAATCTTTGATTTCTTAAAATTAAACTTATAGCCAATATCAGCAAACCCCACAACAATGCGCGATACATGCCTTAGATTTTGCAGAATCTCATCATCTGTCAGATATATGTCATCAACATATGATAATGCTTCAGGGTCGAACTCATGCAGCATTTCAGTTACACGAGCCGAAAACAGTCCTGGGCTATTCTTATACCCCTGAGGCAAACGCCCAAAAAATTTCTGAGAGCCAAACGCACTGAAACAGATATAGTCCCGACTCTTGGGCGCTATATTCTGGCAGAAAAATCCATTCGAGATATCTAATGTTGTCTTGTATTTTTTGCGCACTATATTATTCATAAGCGCTGCGCTGTGTGAATTCTGTATTGCATATGTGCGTGTATGACTATTCAAATGTCGGTAATCCACCACTATCCTATATGAATGATCCGGTTTAGCTACCGGAAACAAGGGATTATTCATCGGCAAGACACAGGGCTCAATTACACCCTGATACTCCAATTGTGAAAGAATTTTTCTAACCGATGCCCTTGCTTCAAATTTGATAGGATACTGCGGTTGTGGCTGAGGTGCGCCCTTTATCGGAATTACATGATAAGGTGATTGTCTGTCCCACCCCACGTTATTTCTATACAAGGCGGGAGCCTGTGCTAGAGCCCATGATTTACTATAGGACTCCGCTAGTTCTCTCGGAACAAGTGGTGAGAAGGAAGGTGTAATAACCTCCTCCCAAACCGGACAGTCGCGAACAAAGTCAGGTGGCCAATCTTGTTCGGCCAGCAGAACATCATATGATTTTACCACATGGTCCCAAAAAATGGCGTTTATAATACGGTCAATGTCCCCTTCCAATCGCAGAGTCACTTCATATACTCTTTCAGGATCAGAGACTCGCATATCCGCCATCTCGACTTGTATGAAGTCATCAGTTGCTTTCACCTCCAGATGCTCTAGAAGACTCTGGCGAACTATTGTGACCTCTGCTGCGCTGTCTAACAGTGCTAACGCCCACGTCTTGTTCGTCAAGAGAACTCTCTTCTTGAGCGGCATGTCTAACTGAGACTGCTGCCACTTTCTTCTTTTTAAATTGCTGTTTTTGTTGCAGCGGTTTCTCTTCTTGTTTAATAGAAACCTCCGCTGAGCGTTGTGAATCCTGTCTCGGTTTCACGTACTCTGTCGTCCGCTCTGACCGCCCACCTCTCTCACTTCTCTTTTCCGATGAGTCCTGAAAGGAACGAGATTGGCGTGTATCAGTATATTGATATCTATCAGGCGTCTTCAAAGTATCCCTATTCCTGAGATTATACTTATTCTGTGGGGTCTCCGGTTGCGGAGACTGCCCACCATCTTTCTTAGGTGTTTGCTGTTTCTTTTCCCAGCTCTTTTTCGAACCCTCAGGTTGTTGCTGTTTAGCATTATCTTTATTATTTTTACCCTGTAACTGGGGTTTTTGTGGTCTAGCCCCTAGGCTATCACGACCAATACTAGAATATGTTTCCGCTATTATTCTCGGAAGCTCCCGCTCCTGATTAAGCAGCGGAACATCCCGAAGACGCATACGCACTGCTAGTGCTACTGCCTTTCCTTTGAGATTACTCAAAATAATAGAAGAAACTGTGGCAAAATTGCCCAGCAACTGCATGCCCAAATCTAAGGCAGGGGCAGCCCCATATTCATCTTGAATCTGTTTAAGCACGTCCGGTAAATTAGCTAATGTCGGTGTACCGTGTGCCGTAGTGTAGAGCGCGGCAAACACCGTGCCCCAGATATTACAAAGGTCCACCGGAGGAACCATCCCATACGGCAAACACATCGTCAAAATTCTATGTTTATCCTGAGGTCCCGTATGGGGAAATACTGCTTCCAGCGTATTAATTTTTTGCGCCAGCCAAAATGGAGTCTCCTCTCGTTTAGCCGGTACCTTACCCATAACTGAGTGTACAGTGGCCGGATTAATACCCGGAACCACTGCCTGTGGGTGCGCTGGAGCAGCACGCGCTGCATTCGTATTTAGTGTCTGCATTACAAACTGAACTAACCGTCTATATGTAGCCGTCAATTCTGTATATAAACGACGAACTTCAACCACTGCCAATTGAGCAACCGCAGGATGAGGTGTATATGTAGCCAATAAAGGCCAGGTAGGACCATCATTACTCAGCGGACCTAACCTAACTTGTGCTACTGTGTGTGGGAGGGCGCCATCAAGCCAATTATGGTGTTCTTGATAAGATAGAGGTATTTCTAAATAAGCGTAAGCCCTGTATTGTCCAGGGACATTCGCAACAGTGTATTCGTGAAAAGTATTTGTTCCCCCATCCACTGCTGGAAATCCGACCCAAGAATAAAAAAGTTCCGTTCTATAGGCTGCATGGGCGTCCACCACAAAAGTGACTGGACCCCCCTGGACTGTCAGTCCATGTTTCAACAGATGTCCCGTGAGCGGATGACGCATATTAATTGCTATATTCACTACATTAGGATTTGCCATTTTATAAAAAATAGCTTCAGGTCAGAGAAGGCACACCAATATCGGGGTTTTTCCTTTCAAAGTTCAAGCTTGAACAACCAACCACTAAGCAACAGGAAGCACCTATGCCGTGGCGGCGGAAACCCTCAGCCCCACGTACGTCTCCGTATACGGAACCGAGGAGTCAAAATATATATGAGACCAAGAGAGTCAGTCGTACCTAATCATTAGAGCCAGACCAAACGTTGGCGGCGCCATGTCGCGTGGGCTCTCATTATTCTAAATGAGACTACTGGATTTCTAGGTAGGAGGATCTATAACGGTGTGGGGGACTGAGTCTGACCCACGTGTAAAGAACTCTGTCACCCTAAATCCTCATTTCTCCCATGTGGAAGGAATGATTCGGCAGCCGAGCGCATGACATCTTTGGAACTTCTCAGGGAAGTCATGGTTACTCAGATCCAAACCAACTCTCTTATTTCCAATATGATCTCATATACAAATGACAAAGACAATATAAGTTTTATATAATGTTTTTTAATAAAACGACTGTATTTTAGATATTAAGGCGTGAGCCGCAATAACCAGAACGATACAACACAGTAGGATTGTAATAGTCACCAGGAGAGTAAAACATAAGAACAAAGCTATCATATTGTCTAACAGTTTCTACTCTCCCTCTTCTTGTTCTATTTAGAGCACAGCATGTTAAGCTTCTAGCTTGCCTATTGGAATCACTGTGGAGACATCAGCCCTCATACCTGAGCAAAGACCTGTGATCTTGGTTCAGCATCTGCAACGAGGCAGTCAGCGTCTGGTTGTGGTTCCCTGGTCGGAATCTCCCTCTTTCGTGTATTGGGACAAGGAAGTGATTTTATAACTAACATGTCATCGTGATCACAAAATGTCCCTACGCAGGAATGCCAAGTCTAAACTCCTACCACGTCTATCGGCAATGTACCAGACTGTATCCTTGACTGAGGCACAGAGTAAATATGTTATGGAGAACTCCAGTGCTGAAGTATGCAAAACAGTGTGATATGAATAAAAAACAACACCGTATAACTGGTTATTTGAAAAATAACAGTACGAAGCCTAATAAAAAGCATATAGAGCAAAGTGCACACAGGCTCTAAGCTGCCAGCAAGTGAATAAAATATATTCAGGGCAAAGTGCACAAAGGCCTAAAGCCTGAAGCTAAAGCGCAATGAATACGTAAAACTAACCACACTACAAGGACGTTTGCAATGAGGGTACATTTCATGTTGTGCCACAGACAGGAGTGTGTCTCCATTGATTGTTGGCTGACACATCATTGTCATTGCATGTCATTTGGCATGTACAACTGAAATAGCAATGAGGGATATGACATCTATGACTAGATTACTTAGCCACAATGTGCATTATGTGCCATCATGTGCAAAAGTGCAGTGCACATGTGCAATGGGGAAGGTTTATAACCTGACTGTTGGCATGCATCATGGAGTGACTTGCAGTTATGTTGGAATCATATGTGTTTGGGTACACCCATTCATCCACAGTCATCTGGGCTTTCAGGACCAAAACAGAGACAGTAATGTGGCTTCCCATTCGCTAAACATGTTGAGGGCCTTTTACAAGTACTTGCAAATCTCTGAGCCTCTTCAACATGCAAAGGACTAACGGCATCTACTGATGCATTCAGAGTATGTCATTGTAAGGTAAGCCAGACATTACTGGTGATTTCCCTGGGGCTTGATGATTCAGTATGTTGTAGATTTTGGGTACGTATCTCCCAGTAAATTTGCAAATTTTGTGTACAGTATACATTTCCATGCCAAATGTGTGGCATATCTGAGCAACATTAGTACTGCCCCCATGACTCCATTGAGACAAATTTCACTTAGTGAAGATTGCATTGTTATGTTTCCAGTGAGTATTTCCATGTCACCTTCTCCAGGCTACTGTACTGTTGTCAGCAATATTTCATAACCTGGGAGCATCATTTCTTATTGTTGTGTAATTGTGTATGTGACAGATAAATGGCTGCATGACATTGTATGTGATCTATGGAAATGAATTTGGCATTGGGCCACTATTGTATGGCAATAGTTAACTGCTCCATGAGGCAAATCACTGAAAGTGATGTGGTCTGCTACTTGTTCAATGGTTACTGTGATTGCACTACTTCAGTCATGGCAATGCAATTGTAGTTGTCTGAAATCTTGATTTTCCTGTTTGCAATTGTTGACAGTCCTGATGACATGCATGCATATGGTAGCCACGTAGGAGGCACTTTGATATAGTTTGATGCTGAGGTCTACTTGATGCCATGGTAACATTTGCTAATCACAGCTGTTGTTTAAGTGTGTTCATAAACCTGTGGTGATCAGAACCAGGTGACAGCATGACAAAATATGTATTGCAAATCCAAATTGACCAAATGAATTGGGCTTGTAACAAAATTTTAAAAAGTCCAAAGATTAACTTTGTAGCAGTTTCCAAAGCGGAGACACCACTATTCAATTTTAATATATTCCAAAGCTTTTGTGTGGAACAGCTTACCCTGCAATCGTAAAATTTGCTTTTGGGACTTTGTCACTGTAAAGACAAGCCTCACGTTAAACATTTACATGTCCTACTTTTAGATACTATGCACATTGGCTTGTGGGTGTTTAAGGCCTACTTACAGATGACTTATTAATATTTAAAAGACATGCTTAAGCCTGTGGAAAAATTGTTATTTTGACAGGTAGAAATTGCAGT
Source organism: Pleurodeles waltl (assembly GCF_031143425.1). NCBI lineage: Eukaryota > Metazoa > Chordata > Amphibia > Caudata > Salamandridae > Pleurodeles > Pleurodeles waltl. The sequence continues at coordinate 755,333,707 of NC_090436.1, forward strand.
TTTCAAACTGCACAGACAGGATGTAGTAGTAAATCTGTTGAAGATCTGCAGTTATATTTTGTATCAGCACTCTCATGTACTGGAGTCCATCAGTGATATTTAACTTACAGGTCCTATGTTCACTGTGTACCAAATACTAGGGACCTATAGGTAAGTTAAATATGCTGATCGGTAGTATAATACATTTTTACATGAAAACAGTAAAAAGTGAGAACGACCACACAAAAAGGGGAAATGGGGCATTTTCCTAAAAAATGTACATTAATAAAAAGTCTAGGTATATTTAATATTTCTAATGCTGACAGCCAAGTGTTTAAAAAGTCTACTTCACACAGTTTTACTAAGGCATGGTATACTGGACTCTGGGAGAGAACAGCTGAACAACGTAGGGTTCATGGCTCACAAACAGTAGATCAGCAATTTCTGTGAATCCAAAAATAGCTTCACTTCACTCTGTATCAATCTTTCTCAGAATAATTATTTGTTATATGGCGTAACATGTTAACGTAGCCCCTTAATTCTATCTGTAGGATGAAAAACATAATTGACATTATATATCACCAGAAAGGGCAATCGTTCAATAACATAAAATATAAAAGAATATGCTATCAACTATCATAATAACAAAAATGTTTTTTGAAGGAGACACAGGAAGATGTCAGTCAACAGCCTTCAATGCATTGACCACTCTGCCTGAGAAAAGAAGATCCGAAGCTTTCAGCGGGAACAGCACTCTGCTGATAAGGATGGTCTTCCAGACTGGCCTGGAATATCAGATTTGTGCAGCCAGCACCTTACTTCTGTCCCTCCCCCTAAGGAAACAATATCAACTGCATCCAGTAGAGTCATGCCCCCACTGCCTAGCAGTGCCCCGAGAAGCCCTTAGTGGACCTACACTCCAAACAACTGTGGCCACCCCTGTCCTTAGCCTATGATAATTAGCTGTGCAACCAGGACATGCTACATATGTGCCACCCAGCCAAAGTCACAGGGCAGTTGGAAATGGCAGTGAAACAACCTGCTGTGATGGAGTGATGACCATAGAACAGCCATAGATGTTATTACCATGATTAGAGACCTAAATCACTTTGTCAAATAATTAACCTCCTAAGGGCCCAGAACTCTTTCAGGAGGACATACAATGATATCCAGAGGGCCCAAAAGTTTTTCCTATAGCATGACCCAAGTGTCAAGACTTTACATTTTGGGGTGGTGCAGGATGCCATCAGGACCTTACTGCAGCAGTATGTGAATTAGCTGCTGCTTTCTGAGGTCATGCATCATCTGCTGCTAGCACAGTGCCAGAAACATCTATAGTTGGTAGCTCAAGGAAAAGAGGGACACTATTGTAAATGCCCTTCATCACTACTGCTGACACTCAGGATACTTCTTATCTGGAAAACAGCCTTTACAACATGGCCGGAGCCACACAGCAGGTAAGCACGCAAGCATTACCACATTTGCCCTGAACCACGCATGTGCCTGAAACACGCCAATGTGTGTATTAGAATGGGCATCCTTGGCGTGGTATCCCCTAACTTTTTGCCTCTGTTTCCCAGGTTGTTGATGTGTCCTGGACTATGGTTTTGCTGTTTTTGTTACTCTGGGCACTTTACGCCTGCTATCCAGTGCTAAAGTGCAAGTGCTCCTATAAAAAATATGTATGTAATTGGTTTATCCATGATTGGCCTATTTGGTTTACTAGTAAGTCCCCAGTAAAGTACACTAAGGGTGCCCAAGGCCTGTAAATCAAATGCTACTAGTGGGCCTGCAGCACTGATTGTGCCACCCACATTAGTAGTCCTGTAATCATGTCTCAGACCTGCCACTGCAGTGTCTGTGTGTGCAGTTTTAGACTGCCAATTTGACTTGGCAAGTGTACCCACTTGCCAGGCCTAAACCTTCACTTTTCTTACAAAGTCACCCCTAAGGTAGGCCCTAGGTAGTCCCATGGGTTGGGTGCAGTGCATGTTTAAGGTAGGACATATAATAATGTGTTTTATATGTTCTGACATTGACATACTGCCAAATTCGGTTTTCACTGTGCAAGGCCAATCTCTCTCATAGGTTAACCTGGGGGCTGCCTTTAAAAATAATTCAAGCGTAGATTCCCTTTGGGAGCAGATAAACATGTGGAGTTAGGGGTGTCTGAGCTCACAAGGTGGGGTAGGTTTTGGGGTTTAGGGTTGGGGTCAGGGTAGTTTTTTATGACAGGGCTGGGTAGGTTTTAGGGTTCAGGGTGGAAGCAGGGGGGCAGGCTAGATCTGGAACAGGGTGGGTGAGTTTTTAGAACAGGTAGGGTTTAGGGCTTAGGGCGGTAGGGGCCAGGTAATTTTAAGGACATTGTGGTGGTGCGGGGTTCAGGGTAGTTTTTAGGAGAGGGCAGGGTAGGTATTAGGACAGGGCTGGGTAGGTTTGGGGGTTTAGGGCAGGGAGTCGTGGTAGTTTTTAGGACAGGGCGGGGTAGGTTGTAGGATTCAGGGCAAGTTGGGGGTTCAGGTATTTTTTAGGACAGGGTGGGGTACGTTTTAGGGTTTAGGGTGGGAGTCAGGGTAGTTTTTAGGACAGGGTGAGTTTTAGGGTTTAGGGCTGGGTCGGGGGTAGGGGTAGTGTTAGGAGAGGGCAGGTTATAGGTCAAGACAGAGTAGCTTTTAGGGTTTAGGGTCAGGGGGCGATTTGTAGGGCATACAGGGCAGGGGTTAGGTTTCAGGGCCACAGCAGGGGGTCAGGGTAGTTTTGAGGACAGGGTGGGGTAGGTTTTAGGAGAGTGTAGGGTTTATGGTGGGGATTGGGGTAGTTTTTAGGACAGGGCAGGGTAGGTTTTAGGGTTTAGGGAGGGGTTTGGGGTAGTTTTGTGGACAGAATGGGTTAGTTTTTAGGACAGAGTAGGTTTTAGGGTTTGGGGGGGCGAGGGGATCAGGGGGATTGTATCACACAATCAGGCATGGTAGTTACCAAATATCCTTTTACTAAGCATTCTTTTACAATCAAATTTGTTGTAAAGGTATGCTGGTAAAGGGATGTGTGGCTAAGATGCAGTGGTTGTTCCGACGGCGTTGTTAAGCCGTGCCTAATTCTGCCATACTTGGTTCTGTAATACAGCCTTCTTATCCACTTGATGTCCACACAAATCCCATTCACCCATGGAGTGCTGTCTCATTCTTAATTTCTCACCCAATATACAATACAACATATTTTCAGAAAATCCTAAGGGGTGTCAAACTTTGTTTAAAAATTATGTTTTTATTATTATAAACATACATGATTATTATTATATCCATGCAGATATTGTGTAAAATGAGTTTTTTCTAAAATAATTTAAAGTTCATTTTCTTTAGTTACCAAAACGTGCCTACTTCGCATTAAATTGTATATGTATGCTACTAATTTAGTGTATACACATAACACACATTTCATGAAAACACAAAATGAGAACAAATAAAAACTCAGTATGAACAACAACTTCAATAATATCAATTGTGGTTTGACAAAATTGCATTTTTATAAAAGTGTTGGACATCCAAAAGCCCAACAATATATACTGTACATACCCTTGTTTACATATAAATCTTACAAAGAGGATAGAACATTTAGAAGAACATGTTGAAATATAAATAGTTGTAGTAGACATAATGACAAACAAATATGACTTTTAGCACGCATGGTATATAACGTCAGTGTTACATCTTCATGCTAATTGGTCCTCTAAATATAATAATAACACTAATAGTAATTTTCACCCACACACTGGGCTGTCCAAATATTTTATAGAGAAATTATGCTCAGACACAGTCATAACCCTTGTCAAATTTCTACAGATATGCGGCAGACTTTGACACACACAACACACCTGTCAAGTACATTCGATGAATGTCATTTACACTCCATTAGTGAAAGGAAGCGTATAGCTATTTGTTTGACATCAATTCTACCAATGGTCAGGCAACTTGCACTGCAGATCTTTCTTATAACCAGTATGTGTGCAACACTCCAAAGTACTTCGTATGGCTGACTAGTGCCCTAGCAGGTGACAGAATGGCACAATCTAAGAAGAATTAAGCACAAATGTGTGACTAACATCCCACTATCAATTTTTCTTTTTTAAACGTGTGTGATAAGCACACATCAACAGCTGCAAAATATGTTGTAGCATTGTTATAATTATGATATACTAGTCTACATTCAAAACTAATATCAAACTCAAGATATCTTTGAGAATAATAAAAAACACATTTAATACATTCTGAAATGAAAATTTCCAGTCATAATCTCTATTACATTTCTGAAGATGATACAATTGACAACATCTAATCGAGTTCTAGAGTTTGAAACAAACAATACATCTGTCAAGTACCTTGGATGAAACTCTTTCACCTGGGCATTGCTTCATTAGTGAGAGGAAATGTACCACTATATGATATAATTTCCATCAATGGTCAGGCCAATTGAATAGGAGATCTCCCCAAGCACAAATGTACATAAGATTGCGGCTAATATTCTATTGTCAATATTAATTATATAACATTTTTGCGATAAGCAGTCATCAACAGCTGTAAATAATACATTCTTATATACCATAGCCACCAAGATATCCCAGTCTACAGTCAAAACAATTATAAATCTCAAGAACACTTTGAAAATAATTCAGAAACACATTGTGAAAAAGAATTTGCTGATTAGTAGCAAAAATCTAATAGAGACCATGGGCCTGAATTAGATCTCGGTGGAGGGGTTAATCCATTGCAACACGATAGCCCTGCCATCAAAATCTGAATACAATTATTTTCTCTGGTGTTTAGATTTTGGTGGACTGGATATCCGTCACTGTTGTGACGTCGTAACCCCTTTGATGGGATCTAAACAAAGCCCTATATGCCCATAGGGAATATATCAAATTACATTTTCTTTATCTTAATTACCATAAAGGAAAGATGCTTTCACTGAATTCATATCTGAGGTGGTTATCTTCAAACTCCTCTCTGCCAACTTGCAAATGCAGGTCCGCAACTTACTCCATGGTTCCCACTGTTAAGGATTATGAGAAATTAAAGACATATTTCTCTGTAACACAAGAATCTTGTAGATCTTGCTAGGAAAGTAGAACATGGCCTCTCCAGTCTAGTCCGGACACCTGACCTGGCCCTTCAGGAACCCAGAAGGCCATTTCACAGAACCCCCATTTTCACACAGGGGTCTCATTGAAGCAGACTTTCTCTACAATTGTTGGGTTTCTTTGAGGGGTTGAAGGCCAGTATGGCCTGGAGAAGCTAGGTCTTCTGAACAATATAATCACAAAAGTAAACATAGATGAAAATATGTATGGATGGAAACAACATTTCTACAAAAAATCCATCATGATATTTTTTTTTAATGTACCTGTAAGCCATGTCCTCCTGAGTGCAAGGTATACCACCTGTTGTGATATGCAACTGCTGCATACCACTATCGAGTAGAACATGGAAATCTTGCACAAACAGGGCACACACAGTAGTGGTATAGGTACATGAAGTGCAAACTACTTGCATATCTATGGAGGGAAAAATCTTCATATGTGGTACGCTTGCTTCTGGTCAAAAGTTGGTAGCAATTCAGTGCAGGTTACATGTTTGGCACCAAACATGTTGGATCCCTCCCAACTTGCAGACCTCAGTCTTGATATTGTTCAGTGTAGCATTACCCTTTGGAAATAAGATGTAGACATTCATACGTCTGTATATAACATCCAAGACCTGGTTGAGGACAGCAGAAAAATGTGGCTGCGACATCTGACAACAGAATCTTTAACTGTGTACTGGAAGGAACCAGTGGCACAGAAATGTAATACTGCCAAAATCTTCATAATGGATTGCAGGGCAGACTGAATTCTGATTGAATTGTTCTACTAAAGCCTCAGTGGAGTTTCTGTTTAGCCTGTACTTATTAATGATGCGTTGTTTTTGCAGGATGTATGGCATTCCCACTGATGCCTTTCTCATGCATGCCTTTCCCACACATGCCTTTCCAATGCACGCCCTTACCTTGCATACCTTTACCACGTATTTTGTTTAAATAAAAATGAAACATAATCTACACAGAAAAAATCATGTTAAACCAACCACCAGCCACTTATAGTATCAGTACATACTATAAGTGTATATACTCACTTTAAAAAATCCTGGTTTGAATTTTTACAATGTGTTTCCACCATGATGGCTGATGTAACCCACAGGTCATATTTCAAACTCCAAAATTCATATTCCTTTAAAATGAATGGTTCTGCCATAAACTGAAAAATTTAATGTAAAAAATTTAATTAATCAGAAGCATATTTTGAAACAAATTGTGGTTGTAACTAACAAGTAGTATTAAATAAGTCGTCCATCATTTTGTTTTCACTGGTACACTGCTCCCTGAAATGACCAGACATTGTTTGTGTTTCTTAGAGGAGGGATTTCTTACAGAGAGTTCACAGTACAAACACTGCCACCTTTGTTGATAAGTAATTACTGGCATCATGAATAAAATAGGTCCATTTCACAAAGGTGAACTTACAGGTTTGCTCTAAGCATAGATACAACTTCTAAGTTTACAAATTTGGTTATTCAGAAAGGGCATTTATAAGAACTATTTTTGGGTCTGCACTTGGGGCAAATTTCTGCCATGAGTGCAGACATAAAGATAGTACTCATGAATGCCCTTTGTGTATTCCCAAAGTCATAAACTTAGACCAAGGCCCATATTTATACTTTTTGACGCAAACCAGCGCTAGCGCAGGTTTGCCTCAAAAAGTTTAACGCCGGCTACCTCCATTCCAATGCGCCAGCCGGGTGTCATATTTAATGAATGACAGTATCCGGTGCTGCGGCCTGGTTAGCATCAAAATCATTGACATTAACCGATGTACGCCGGCGGTGATGGTACGCACCACCCGCGGACGTGACCGCCATTTTCTATCTGTTGAATCACTCGATACCTGATCTTCGACGGGAGAGGACCTACACTGCAAGTGCTGCTGTGACCTCAGTCTGGAAGAGACAATGGCTCGTGCATCTGGGGAAAGGGCCCCTGCCTTCACATCGGAGGAGTTGGAGAAGCTCGTTGATAGGGTCCTTCCCCAGTACACGCTACTCTACGGTCCTCCAGACAAACAGGTAAGTACACAGGGAGCATGTTGTATGGGCTATGCCTGTGTGGAGAGGGCTGGATGTAAGAAGGAAGGGGGCAGAGTGCTGCATGCATGAAAGACGGTGGGTGCATGTGCCACATGGCAAGGGGAGGGATGGGGGCCACTCACTTTGACGGTGCAGTTGGTAATGACTTCTCTTCTTCCCCTGTACATTTCATGTAGGTCAGCGCCCACCAGAAGAAAGATATTTGGCATGCCATCGCCAAGGAAGTCCGGACCCTGGGGGTCAACCACAGACAGAGCACCCACTGCCGGAAAAGATGTGAGGACATCCGCCGCTGGAGCAAGAAGACGGCAGAGGCTCAGCTGGGGATGGCCTCCCAACGTGGGAGGGGTGCCCATCGAACCATGACCCCCCTGATGTTCAGGATCCTGGCGGTGGCCTACCCGGAGTAGGATGGGCACTTGAGGGCATCACAGCAGACACAAGGGGGTGAGTACACTCTCATTCAGCTGACTTTGCGCGCAGTGGAGTTGTCTGGGTGGGGGAGGAGGTCTGTGGGTTTCCCTAGGCCAGGGTGACTTCCGTAGGCTAGGCCCCTCCATAAGGCATGCCTCTGTGGCTCCCCACCCCACCTCTGTAGAGTGCCAAGCACAGCTATTCATGGCCCTGTATCATCTATGTGTGCAGATGTTGTCCATAGCCTTGTAGGCCATTTCCCAGGAATTGCACTGTAGAGCCCAAGAGCGCGGCGTAGTGCAAGGGGCTTCTGTGTCTGTTTTGTCTGCCAACGGTAGCGGTAATCCATGCACTCAACATGTCTTTATTCTGTCTCCCCCCCCCTTTTTGTGGTTTACCTGTTCTTGTGTGCATTAGCATCATCAGGCGGAGGAGCAGTGGCACCGGAGCAGGAGGAAGCTGCATCCCACATGGCCATGGAGGGCCACACTACGGACTCTGAATTCACCAGTGGGACGGAGGGCGAGGGGAGCTCCATGGCGGGGACAGGAGCTTAGACCAGCGAAATCAAGCACCGCTGAACAGGGCACTGTCAAATCAAGCACCGCTGAACAGGGCACCGCCAACTCAAGTACTGCTGAACAGGGCACCGACAACTCAAGCACCGCTGAACAGGGAACCACCAACTCAAGCACCGCTGAACAGGGCACCGCCAAATCAAGCACCGCTGAACAGGGCACCGCCAAATCAAGCACCGCTGAACAGGGCACCGCCAACTCAAGCACCGCTGAACAGGGCACCGCCAAATCAAGCACCGCTGAACAGGGCACCGCTAACTCAAGCACCGCTGAACAGGGCACCGCCAACTCAAGCACTGCTACCCCATGAGCGGCAGGGGCACTGACGCAACTGGGTCCGTCACGGGGTGAGTGATGCACTCTGGGCACCAGTCCCCCTCCTGAACCAGTGGAGAGATCCATCCACTACCTCTGTCCTTCACAGGATGAAGCACTCTGGGCACAATTTCCCCTCCAGAACCAGTCGAGACATCCATCCACTACCTCTGTCCTTCACAGGATGAAGCACTCTGGGCACCAGTCCCCCTCCAGAAACAGTGGAGACTGTTATCCACTTGAGAGACTGTGGCTTTGCACTTCCCAGGATTGAACAGTGGGCAAACCACCCACTGGAGAGACTTGAGAGACTGTGGTTTTGCACTCCCCAGGATTGAACAGTGGGCAACCCACCCACTGGAGAGACTTGAGAGACTGTGGCTTTGCACTCCCCAGGACTGAACGGTGGGAAACCCACCCACTGTAGAGACTTGAGAGACTGTGGCTTTGCACTCCCCAGGATTGAACAGTAGGCAATCCACCCACTGTAGAGACTTGAGAGACTGTGGCTTTGCACTCCCCAGGATTGAACAGTGGGCAAACCACCCACTGTAGAGACTAGAGAGACTGTGGCTTTGCACTCCCCAGGATTGAACAGTGGGCATTGAGCCCCCTCGTGGATCTGGCGTCGTGCACTCATCCGGTTGAGGTGCCCCCCTTCCCTTCCCCCTGAGATGCCTGTTGTATTTCTATCTGATGCCCCTGCAGTGTTCTCTCTGTTTTGATATGGTATCGGGTGTGGGCCTCGCCCATGCATTTTGGGCCCAGTGGTCCACAGACTATAAATGGTGCAATACCTGGACTTGTATTATTGGTGTACATATTTGTTTATAGTGTATATATATTTTGGAGTACTGTATTTTAATAGATTACAATGGTTACAATCATTTCCTTTTGTCTTTGCATTCTTCCGGGGGGCTTAGGGGGTGTAACTGTAATGTATCAACATGTATAAGTGTGTGTGTTGTAGTGGGTGAGGGTGGGGGTGTTGCGTGTGTGTGTCCCTGTTTTTTTCCCTCCCCCCTCCCCTGTATCGTAGGTGCAGTACTCACCGTGGTCTTCGCCGCCGGCGTTCGTGCTCCTGGTAGAGGAGCAGGAAGACTATTGCAGGTAGAATTTGGAGTTCCGGTTCCATGGTGTCCTCGTTCTTTGTGGAGTGGGATGAGGTGAGCTTTTTCCCTTCGAAATTCCTGTTTCCGCCATGTTTTTATCCGCGGTGAATCTGCCCCGGAAAAGTTGGCGGATTGGCCTGTCATAATAGTGTGGGCGGTATATTGTCTCCCGCCTGTCTGTTGGCAGTGACCGCCATGCTGTTTGTTTGTACCACCGTGGCATTCTGAGTGTTAAAGTGGCTGTCTTTGTTGGCTGTTTCCGCCATGGTCGTAATTGCAAATTTGTACCGCCGGCCTCTTGGCCGTCTTACCGCCGCCTTAACACTGTCCGCCAGGGTTGTAATGCAGGCCTCTGTCTCTCATTTCTACAGGTCTATCTGCCACTGGGCACACGGACACCTATCAAGAGACTGCCACTCATCCCATGGATCAGGCCGTCTGTGAGGATACCACTCCTGGACGTGTAGACATTGAGGACAGCACTGGGTAATTTGGGGAACCTGGTCAGACACATGTCAGCCTCACCCTGACCACATTGAATTCTCACAGCCCTGTTTCATCAACATCTCATGCAACCAGTCACCCCCAAACCAGTGTCTTGAGGACAGAATCAACAATCTTGTGTCCCCCAGTCCAGGTGCCTGATTCACATCTAGGCACCTCTGACAATGATGGACCTGGACCCAGTGGTAGGGGCTAAACTGTGCCAAGGGAGCAGGCAGATAGGGGTTGGGTGCATGGGAGCGATGGTGTAGTCCTGCGGCATAAAGCTGCTGGGGATGGGTCTGGCCAGGACACCATCACCCAAGTTTTATGATCCTACCAACAGTCCCAATGTGTGATGAGCCAGGTACTCACTGACCTCAGGGAGATCAAGCAGCTGCAGATGGATCACCATCATGAAATCTTGCAACAGTGGGAGGCCCACAATGCCACCATGGCCTCCCTAACTGGGGTGCTGAGGCACATCAACACCACCCTGAGTAGGGATCAAGAACAACAACAGACCCCTTAAATTGTCCTAGTAACATCTGTCCCTTTGACCTCTGTGGCAGCCAGTGAAAGGGAGGCCCTGCCAGGGAAAGGGCCTGCCTCAGACAACCCTGCCTCTGTAGCTGAAGAACCCCTCTGCAAGCAGCTGTTCACCCAAGGGTCCAGGAGGTGCAGATGCCAAGCACTCAACCACTTCCAGGAAGTGACCTCTTCCTGACAGAGCCCCTTTTTGTACCACAGAATCACTCTGTTGACTGTACTTTACACACTATCCATTTTCCAGGATAGTGGGACACTGGACTTTCGACTTCAAATGTTGTAGCAACCACTCCAATGATTCCATCTACCATGATTGATACCTTCACTATCTGTCTTTTTATTGCAATCAATTTCCACCTTAATGTTCAGAGCGCATGTGAATATGTGAATAAACACACCTAGCACACAATCAATGCCAAATAGCAATTTTTCAGCATTGTGTGATGTTCAATTTGAAATTCATGTGATTATAATGAGGAATGCTTAAGATGGTAATGTTAGGAGGGATATACCATAGGCAGTGTGAGACTGAGGATTACTAGCAACACATCAACAGAAGTGGTCACTCACACCAATTTTTGTTATTTACACTGCACAGCCTATAGACTGTAATTATGTTTCGACTACCATTGACAAGAATGTGTGAACACTGTTGCTTCTTAATACATATCTCAAAGTACCATCCCTTGATCACACAAGAAAGGGCTATGTCAGACCCTGTTCCATAGTACTGGCAAAAAAATAGGTGGATGTTGTCACCAGCTTGACCCTTATCATATACCAATACCAGGTCTGCCCAACTTAACATACCCTATTACACAGACAGAGGACAGTTCAACAGTCCTTGGTCTGAGGCTCATCCTGTTGCAATGGTTAGGGATCTAGTTACATGTCCCATGCCTATGTCAGTGTTATGGCACAGACACTATGGCCTGAAATGAGGAACCACATCAACATCTACGTACAGGAGATACAGGATCATTATCAACACAGTGTGAGGGGAGAATGGAAGGACTGCATAAGATGACATGTTTCAAGGCTGCATGATCAGACACATGAAACCATTGGACCAACACATCAGGGCAAAAAGAATCTACTCTGCACCTCATAGAACTGCCCTCCCACTGTCTAGGCAGCCTGAGCATGGAACTCACACAACCCAAATTTGGGACAAACAGTACTTGGATCAATTCTATGTCCCCTTCACATGTCAGACCAGCTACAGTCACCTGCCAATGACACAACTCTGAAATGCCATCATAAGGATAGCATGGTGAAAAGATCTGGAAGGAAAAAGTGACATACAAGAAGTTTAGGCAGGCTCAGGCATACATAAGACACAATAGTCATTTCTAAATACTGTTTTTTCTCTTACATTGCAATGTGACAGCCCCAACAAAGGAGATACTCAAGAGAGGCACATATTCAAGTCTGATGTAGCCAGCAGACTTGTCCTGTATGATTCAGAGCATGAAACGGCCCATCTCATGGTGAAAGGTGACAGAGATACCCTTCCCCACAAATCCTGACCCCCTACAGTACCCCATGCAGTCACTGTAATCACAGAACATCACAAACACCCAAGCGAAGTACTAATTGATCAGATCTGCCTGCATGTCTCCACCTTCATTCTCATCATGTCATCCTCACTTGTACTTGTACTATGGGTGGAATGCTAATGAGTATGGCTGGCATCAGATCTGACTCCAACTGACAATAGAGATCCATGATTGTCTCTCGATCCAGGTGCTAAATCTGTAAACTGCCTGTGATTCAAAGCCCCAAAGCCTAGATTACACATGGGGTAGAGGATGGTGACTGTACCCCCAACAATGTAGTCACATGTGCAGTACCATATACATACATAATAACATAAATTATTGACCTACATGACCAGCCAGCACTCAATAATCGCAAGGACATCATTTCTATTCTTGTTGTGCATCAATATATCTAGCAATTGCTTTGTATACCTCTAAATTGGCGGATGCCTGACCAACTCCACTGGACATTAGGATCTGCCTGCAACCGCCGGCAGAGTTGTCATGTCGGTAGGTAGATGCTACTGCAGCTGACACTGCAGTGACAGTCACGCATGTAGTGGACGTGCCTGCCATTTTCTACTGATTATCTCACTTGACTCCTGACACTGCTGCTAGCAAGACCTCCATGACCTACGCTGCTGTGTACCACCTCTGGGAGCAATCATGCAGCATCCTACAGGTGATAGGGGCCTTGCCTTTTCACCCAAAGAGCTGGAGAAACTGGTGGTGGAGGTCCTACCCCTGTATGTACAGTTCTATGGTGCACACCATTCTTTGTACCCCAACTGATATTATCAAGAGTAATCCCAGGCTTAAGCCCAGTTTGTCTGATTGTGTCTGGCAAGCCTTGTAGGTGCTGTCAGTAGACATTAAAGGTTGAGTCAATGGTATGTATCTATGTCAAGTGACAGGTTTGTAGTGTTGAGACAATGTTGTGGGTGTGCACTGAGTGTTACTAGTATCAACTTGCTTTTTATGCACATGGCTAGGTGAGAAGTTATGACAGCCTTCCCAAAAATAAACGTGGCACAAGATGTTTATGATGTGTAGACATATGTGGTTGCATGACAGCAGGAGGGTTGAATGCATGCTGTATGTGCTGGTGGGCTACCAATTGAGCTCTATGTGTGTCTGCCCAGCCATTGCTGGCCACATCTGGCCTTGTTGGACTGTTGTTCGGTAGCCAGGTAATGACTCACTATGCCCCTTAGGTCTGCACATAGGCAGCAAATGTATAGTGGCAGTAGGCTACATGATGACTTGTGATGCAGGTTAATTTGTGGGACATGGTGTATTGTGTAGGCATGTCTGCTTAGACTGCAGAGAAGGGGGCCTTTGTATTGTTACTCAGTCCATAACTGCACATCTGGGCTAGTATCAATTCTCTTTACCACTTCAAGTATGACACTGTGCCCATTCCCTGTATCTCCGGAAAGCATGTGATGGTACCAAAACATAACATCTCTGACAATGTAGGTCACATAGCCTTGGCAGATCCCTTGATCCCACAGCCCCGTTGTCTCTTTCATCTAGCACTGATGTGTCTAGTGCAGGCATCTACCATTTTGAACATTGCAGATCTGCAGGCAGTGTGCAGCTGTGTGATGTGCCATGATTTTGGACTCTGTGCTTATTGTCATGAGGCAGAAATAGACAATGCAGGCCCAGGTTTCTCCTTCAGTACTATAGGTCTTGGGACACACGTGTGTTGATGTGTGTAACTTAATGTTGATGTGACACACAGATCGCCACTACCAGCAGTAGCAGGTGCCTGCATCTGTATCTGCACATGTCCACACATGGACAGGCTTGCCTCTATGTGGCTCCACATGTCAGTCCCTTCAATGTGGTTGAAGCACAATGGGTCTGTAGGTAGGCTTGCTGTGACATGTCAGGGCTGTATGAAGCGGATGACATTTAGAGGTTGTGGATGTTTTTGTGCATTGTTTGCAGTGTGCTTAACCTGTCAATGTTCACTTGGTGAGCTCTGTTCCATCATGTTCCTGGTCAATTTCAAGCAATTAGCTCATGTCCTACCAAAATCACTGCCTTTCCTCATTGTCAGTGCAGGGCCAGAGCTAGAGAATGTGTATTGTGCACCCTAATGGGGTGTATTTGCTGTTATGTCCCTGAGTCTAATGCATGCTATGTGCCAGAAGTGGACAGGATGATCAGGACATGATGTCATTAACTAGGTTCACTGACATGTATGTGACTCAGGCATTTTGTATGGGACTTGTATACATGATATTCTGTCCTGTTTGCATCCATGAAGGTAAAAGCCCATCAGAAGAAGGAGATTTGGAGAACCAATGCCAAGAAGGTGCGGACCCTGAGGTTCCACAGCCAGTGAAGCACCCACTGTCGAAAGAGGTGGGTGGACCTGAGACCCTGGGCCCGGTAGACTGAAGAGGCCCAGCTGGGGATGTCCGCCCGACAAGGATGGGGTGTCCGTTGGACCATGACCTCCCTGATGGCCCTCATTTTGGCAGTGGCCTATCCGGCCTTGGATGGGGGGTTGAGGCCTACACAGCAGTCTTAAGGGGTTGAGTACACAGAACATCATGACTAAAACTGTAGCAGGTAACTGAGTGAGGAACAGTCTCCTCTCCCTGACAATGTAGCATGTGTCATGTATCACATATCTTTTGGAATCAAATTGGTATACACAGGACATGTGTTTCCAAATGGTGCGCTCATCCTTTTTGAGCTGGGACTTAGGACTAAACTATGCAGAACCCTCAGTCAAAATGTCACGCATATAGCAGATCTGGCTGTGTTTAGTGTTCAGATATCCTATTCTGGCTGGCCTGGTGGTTGTTAGTTGTCCACCAACAGATCACACCTAACAAATATTACAATTCAAGGGTGAGAAGCACCCTCACTCTAGTCAATGTAAAGGAGATTCACCCTTCGCTAACCCTGCTCACCCACTTGGTAGCTTGGCACAAGCAGGCAGGCTTAACTTCAGAGTCTTGGTGTAAAATATTTGTACCAACACACACAGTAACTCAGTGAAAACACTACAAAATGACACAACACAGGTTTAGAAAAAATAGGTAATATTTCCCTAAACAAAACAAGACCAAAACAACAAAAATCCACCATACACAAGTCAAGATATGAATAATAAACTTAAAGAGTCTTAAATCCTTGAGAAAACAGTCAAAACACTGTTAGCGTTGAAAAGTACCCAGGTAGCGTCAAAACAACACGCACGATGAAAAGGCTAACGATGTGTTGGTTTCTCACATGCAAATGAGACCGTGGGTCATTTCTCCTCCTGCGGTCGGATCGGCGTATGTCGTTTTTCCGCGCCCGGCGATGTTGCGTCGAAAATCCAGCCGCGCGGTATCAGGAAAACCGTGCTGTGTGGGTTGCGACGTTATCAGTCTCCATCAGCGGGTGTTACGTGTCATTTCTCCAACTGCGTGCATCGATCTTCCAGCCGCAATGCAGGTGAAGCACCGATTTCAGCCGTGAAGCTGGCGGCACATCGTTTCTCAGCCGCATCTCGGAAGGGGCATCAAAACTTTCCCCACACAGCGGTCTGTGCATAGATTTTCAGTCTTGTTCTGCCAGCTTTATCTTCCAAGGCCCCAGGAGCTGGATAGGGCACCATTTGGCATGGCAGAAGTCTCAGCAGAGAGTCCAGGTGCTGGCAGGAGAAGTCTTTGATGGCCCTGAGACTTCAACAACAGGAGGCAAGCTCAGGACAAGCCCTTGGAATTTCTTCACAAGCAGGAACGCACAACAAAGTCCAGTCTTTGTCCCCTTGCACAGACAGAAGCAGTAACTGCAGGATAGCTCCACAAAGCACAGTCACAGGCAGGGCAGCACTTCTCCTCAGCTCTTCAGCTCTTCTCCAGGCAGACGTTCCTCTTGATGTCCAGAAGTGGTCTAATTTTCAGAGATTTGGGTGCTCTTCTCATACCAATTTTGGCCTTTGAAGTAGGCCTACTTCAAAGGAAAGTCTCTCTTGTTTGTGAAATCCTGCCTTGCACAGGCCAGGCCCCAAACACGCACCAGGGGGTTGGAGATTGCATTGTGTGAGGGTAGGAACAGCCCCTTCAGGTGTAAGTGACCACTCCTCCCCTCCCTCCTAGCACAGACGTGTCATCAGAATATGCAAGCCACACCTCAGCTCCCTTTGTGTCACTGTCTAGAGAGAGGTGCAAACAGCCCAACTGTCAAACTGACCCAGACAGGGAATACACACACAGGCAGAGTCACAGAATGGTTTAAGCAAGAAAATGCCAACTTTCTAAAAGTGGCATTTTCAAACACACAATCCCAAAACCAACATCACTAAAAGATGTATTTTTAAATTGTTCAGAGACACCAAATTCCAGATGCCTATCTGCTCCCAAAGGGAATCTACACTTTAATCATATTTAAAGGTAGCTCCCATGTTAACCTATGAGAGATAGTCCTTGCAACAGTGAAAAACGACAGTACGCCACTGTCAGGACTTACAAAACACATTAGTATATATCCTACCTTAAACATACACTGCACCCTGCCCATGGGGATACCTAGGTCCCACCTTAGGGGTGTCTTACATGTACGAAAAGGGAAGGTTTAGGCCTGGCAAGTAGGAACACTTGCCAAGTCAAACTGGCAGTTTAAAACTGAATACACCGACACTGCAGTGACAGGTCTGAGCCATGTTTACAGGGATACTAAGGTGGGTGGCACAACCAGTGCTGCAGGCCCACTGGCAGCATTTGATTTACAGGCCCTGGTCACCTCTAGTGCACTTTACTAGGGACTTACTAGTAAATCAAATATGCCTATCATGGATAAACACATCAACAATACAATTTACAGAGGGATCTTATGCACTTTAGCACTGGTAAAGTGCTCAGAGTTAAAAAGCCAACAACAACAGGTCAGAAAAAATAGGAGGCAGGAGGCAAAAAGACCCTGTAGAAGGAAAAAAGTCCAACAATTTGTATATGTGCAGTAGTTGTGTTGTTGCTGTGTGGGTGTATGTTTGTGGCCTTCAGTGTCCCTGACCCTGTGTTGTGTAGCCAGGAGTATATTTGTAGTATTGCTGTGCAGTGTGTGTGTGTGCTGGCTGATGTGTACATGTACATTAATTTGCCAAGCAGAAGTGAAAATGTGCATCCCCTATTTTGACTTTTTCATGCTCTAGAATGTCTCCCACCCAGATTTCTCAATGCAGGTGGTCAAGGCAAGTCACAACATTTCACAACATTTTGAGTTGAGTAAGCTGAAATTCAAGTCAAAAATCTACTTGAGCAGCAGGAAGAAGCAGCACTCCCTGGCAATCTGAGTGATGCCATTTGCGCTGATTTTGAAGCATTGAAGAAGCTCTCAGTGCTAGAAATCAGAATGAGCAGCGCCACATGCATGATTCCATCCGCTCGCAGAACTCTATGGAATCTTGCAGAGTTTTTCTGTAACTGCATGGAATTCCATGAGGTGAAACTCCACAAGTTTCGTCCTAGCCTAATTGATGGTTGGCATAACTCATAATAGTGTAGTAGGTAAAAGTCACACCAGTCTATGTTGTTTTGGAAATTTTCAAAAAAGGAGCAATATTTCTCAGAAATTAGACCTGTGCAGTCTTTAACAGATAGTCTTCAGCCTCAACTTTCCAAAGGGAGTAAGGAAATGGCTGACAGACTATTAGTGAAGATACAGTACTTTTCATTGAACACGGCTTCAGACTACCTGGAAATATGCCTTCTATTTTGTATTATTAACACATTATCATAATCCTTTGGTTTACTCTCCTTATCTTGAGACATTTTATTGTTCAGCTTTTGATGATGTTCCAGTTGTCTCCTTCTCCAAAAGTCATTCACCTTCTATATTCCGAAGCAAATCTAAACCAGAAGTTCAAACAGCAATTTTTTTTCACAGTTATTTTTTTAATAAAAACTTTAAAAAATCCATCTTAATTCTTTTCTTTCTTCATTTCTTCTGTTTCAACTTATTCTGCAGAACCCGACAAGTTTAGATACAAAAATCATGAAACATCATTCCACTGCATCATTATCCCGTTTTTCTAAAACATTAGTTCTTCCATCTGGTATTCTTCTTTTTTGTCTTCTTTTGCAAAACCATTACAAAAACCTCACACATAATTTGTCATTTTGTTATTTTATGTATTATTTTGTATTATATTTTTGCATAAAAATGTTTTCTGTCTCTTTTGTTCATTTTAAAAATAAAATGACAACATTCCGGAGTTTGCAAATGAACAATCTGCCTTGGAATTTAAGAACACAAGATTTTACATATGAATTGTAATTGGCTTAAGTGTACCACCCTTTTCCCTTTCCCTTCTCCCTTTTGTAATAAAATACCTAAACCTACATCTTTTTAATTAATTAAAACACACTTACCTGACTGCAGCTCTTCCTTGCTTGTGATCCCATGTGCACTGCTCAACTGACTGTAAAAACACCTGCGGTATGCATCATGGAGATCTGTAAAAAGAAAAGGAGGTCCCTTTTTTGAGTTGATTGCAACGGAAGAGCATTGGAACATTGAAAAATAAAGGACATTTCTCTATGTAGTGTATATTTTTTCAAGGATTTATAACTGCACTTTTGTTTGATTAAAACATGTTGAAGTATCTTTGCTGGCTTTGTTTTATTGCTTTAATGTATATATATTAGAACTTTGTTCAATTACAAATTTTTATGTACATATTACTATTTTCTTAGTTGTCTGTATCTTTTTTTTAAAATTAATTAAATGTATTTTATATAGCTGTTTCAATTGAGTACATTTACTACTTGAGTACTAATATTAATACCCAGGTATTTACACACTTCCTGACCTATGCCACACAGTCCATAGTCTGGAGATTCTGCCTCGAGTGTAGACTTAAAGATATGAATCGTATTCTATATTTCTGAATTCTGAAAAATGTTAAAGTTACACTTTTGGTCTAAACTTAGATCAAAAGTCTAACTTTACCTTTGTGAATCAGGCCCTGATTCTTT
Organism: Pleurodeles waltl; assembly: GCF_031143425.1. NCBI lineage: Eukaryota > Metazoa > Chordata > Amphibia > Caudata > Salamandridae > Pleurodeles > Pleurodeles waltl. The sequence continues at coordinate 755,352,836 of NC_090436.1, forward strand.
AGGCACATCTGTAAATACAGGCACATGTAATATGAGAAGAGTGTGAATAATTTATAAAATGTTTGCTACAGAGTCACATTTTTTAAATAACAGTGGTACTTATATTTCAATTAATAAAATCTTTTTAAACTCAACCAAAATAGAATGGAAGAAATATACATTTTTAAAGAACATATTGTAAACTAAACAAATACATACATTGTGTTTTAAAATTATTAAAATAATATGTGAATTACCAAAATTTGTGTTGCAGTTTATTCATCATTTTTTTTAGCAATCTCTCAGTGAAAGTTGACAGATATTACATGGAAGACGCTGTCTCTACTGTTTGTTACATGGATGTTCTACTCATTATTAATAGATGCAACGCCATGGATGAAGGATGCTTCTGCCAATAAAATATTAGTGGACCACTTTATTGATAGGCATACTCTATGCTGACAATGTTAATTTTTGATGTTGGATCAAACACAGCAGATGCCTGACGTCCAAAATGGGTGACAGTGGAGTAAGTGCAATCTATACTTACCATCTCCGGGGGCTGTGGTTCCACATTGGAAATAATGGTCCAATTATGAGTGAATCTGCTGTCCACCATGTAAGTGTCCGTTGATTGATGTTCTGTTATGTTGGCATACACTCTCCCCACTTCTGAGCCTTTGGTCCATTAACAGTGACAATGGACGCTGACAGAAAGGCACTTTTGGTTTAGGAAAGGAAAAGTAAACTATCTAAAAGTGGCATATTCAAAATAGTAATTTCAAATCTGATTTAACAATTAGATTGGATTTGATATTACTGTTTAATAATTAATCTAGCTATTCACAAAATGAAGCTATGCATTTTAAGGTGTTATAATGTAACCTAGTGCTTTAATAAGAGCCAGCCTTGTAACAGCAGGATATGATATTGTAGATTTTTTTCTGCCAGGTCACTTAAAAGTCCTAGTTTTTAAATATCATGTATCCTGCCAGATGGACACTTAGGACCTATTTTAGGGATGTCTTATAAGCATTTCAAAGAAAAGTTTAGGCTTGGCAAAAGGTTTATTTTGCCTGATCAACTTTCAGTTTTAAAACTTCACTTTCAGGCTGCAGAGACAGGCCTGAAGACGTGCTTTGCCTTGCCATTTTGGAGGTGGCACAATATGTGTTGCAGTCCTTTAGTGACATTAAACTTACAGGCTCTGGGTACACTGATTGCCATTTACTAGGAGCATGTAGGCAAGTTCCGTATAACTAATTAAACAACTTTTTGAAGGTTAGAGCATATTCACTGGAGCCTGGTGAGCCGGAGCCCAGAGTACAGTCCGAAAAACAAAAAGAATCAGTCCAACAAATTGGGTGTGATCATGCAAAAAGGAGACATTTTCTTGTGAAATTAATAATGCTTGTTTTCTGATACTGTCAGACTACTTCATGTAGTGCCCTCTACAAAAAACACAAAGGTCCTGTTTTAATGGTAGCAGGGAGGGGTACCCGATCACAATATGACATATATCTCATACACCAAATTAGAAGTCATAAATGCTATACTGTGTACTTGAAATTAGGTGGATGTCCTCCTGTCACATTGTCATGGAGTAATAAAAAGTAATAAACCATTCACATAGTATGATACTTTTATGGCATAACATAATATTGAATGAAACTGTAAAATAAAACATCCGTACATATTTAACAAGACTCCTAAAACACACCAATGGTCCTTGTACATGTGCACCCCGTCTTGAGAATATTGACCTGTTGGGCAGACAACATTGTTGCATGCTCTCCAGTGGCATTCAGCAATTGCCTCAAGTGATTGACATCCTGGATGATATGTGCTTTGCCCTGTCTGCCACACACATAGGTCTTGTCCCTGCAAGTACCTTCTCAAATGCCAGTACACCTGGCACATCTGCCTCCACATCCCCTTCTGCCATCATTTCAACCCCTGACCCCCTTTCACCTCCTGACCCCATTAAAAGTCCTGACTCCAGTCTAAAGCCAACCCCAACTTCTCCTGCTCAACCCCTTCCTCTACTCCTCCAACTATCCCACCTGCCCTTAAATTACCCCATGCCTCAAAATATTACTGTACCTCAAAACCTCACCATTCCTAGAAACATTCCTTCTTAGACACTCCTTACCCGGCACACCATGAAGAAATCCTCAAACCGCAGCCTGTCAAAAAAGGTACATGCCCAGATATCCATCTGTTTCAGGAGGACAAAGAGCACTGTGGGGAAGACACTACTGGTAAAATGTGAGATGAAAACTGATGGCTAGAACCTTCATGAAATGCTCTGAAAGTACACTATGGCCCTTATTATGACATTGGCGGTAAATCCCACTTATTGCCACGCTGACGCCCGCCAACTTACTGCCACCGCAGCAGAAATCCATTCACCAAATTATGACACACACACACCAATCCGACAGAATTCAGCCACACACACAAATCCGCCATCCCAAAGGTCAGTGATAAAGTGCCGGAATCAGAACCCACACCATTACGCCAACAGAACAACGCCCACCACATTATGACCCACAAATCACCACGGTGGACATTTAATGGCGTTAAACCATTGGCTGTACATACCGCCGCGCTCACAATGGACACCCACATGCAAAACAACACCACATTGTACAATTCAAATAACACACACCTGACACCCATACACACACCACACCCACACCACTATAAAACACACATCCACAGTACCCACAACCATTTACGACTGGAAAGCATTACCATCAGAGAGACACTAAGACCCCTGACACAACTAGAGCCACACACCACTCACACCTATACACCACTCACGTACTCCACATCACACACCCCAACACATTACCCAACACACTATCACCAACACACCTCACAGAACACCCATGGCACCACAAAGACACCCCCGTTTCACAGAGGAAGAGCTAAGGGTCATGGTGTATGAAATCGTCAGGGTAGAGTCACAGCTATTTGGAGCACAGGTGCAGTAAATATCTATAGCTAGGAAGATAGAGCTATGGCAGAGAATGGTGGACAGGATCAATGCCGTGGGACAGCACCCAAGAACTAAGGATGACATCACGAAGAGGTAGAACGACCTACAGGGGAAGGTACGCTCCATAGCAGCAAGGCACCAGCTCGCTGTACAGAGGACTGGCGGTGGACCCCCACCTCCTCCAACACAACTCACAGCATGGGAGGAGCAGGTCTTGGCAATACTGCATCCTGAGGCCCTGGCCAGAGTCGTAAGAGGACTGGACTCTTGGTAAGTCAGCTCTCTACTATTTTCTCCCCCCTACCTGCATGCATCACATACCCTCACCCTCACCCTCACTCTCATCACTTCACTACATCCCACACACCCCACCATCACATCTCTCTCATCCCAATGCCAAGTCCTACATGCTGTACCAATGCATGGACACCCCTCACAGCCCTTCATGGACAATCATCACTAAAGCATGCATAGCACAGAGAACTAACAATCCCCTCATATACTAACATACACAAGTGAAAGCCAGCAGGGCAAATCCAACCATAGAGGAGAAGCCACGGATATACAATATGTCAGACACAGACAACATAACACATCTTGTATATCCCCACAGGTATCCCAGCCAAAGTCAGTGGAGAGGAGGTACCAGCACTATCCAGTTCCCCCAACTGAAGATGCCCAAAGTGATGACAGCAACTCTGCTCTTCAGGATCTGGATAAGCTACCTGGCCCATCAGGGACCACTGGACAGCGGGCACCCAGACTCAGTCATGCACCACCACAGAGCCTCCCCCATCAGGAAACACCACCACAACACCCACTCAGCGTACCCACATCTCTGTCACCAGGACACGTCAATCAGCAGTGTGTCCACAACTACAGGGCCCCCATGCCACACCTCGCCCCCAAGACAATCAAGGACCTGGGGTCAGTGGCAGTGGGCAAATGGTTCAGGGGACAGAGATACAGGCCAACAGAGACATTGGGAGGTCTGCTGTGCGCCAGATTGAGGACAGGCCCAGGGAACCAACTCTCCAGGAGGCACTCTCCGAGATCCTGGGAGCCTACCAACATTCCCAGGACACAATGGGCCAGATCCTGGACAACGTGCAGGAGAACAGACGGCTGCAGGAGGGACAATACCAGGGGATCAGGGAGGACTTGCAGGCCATCAACAACACCCTGATCTCCATAGTAGGGGTGCTGGCAGACATGGCCAACATTATGAGGAAGGCAGTCTCACAACAGCGGGTTCCTGCTACTAGCCAGACATCTGAACAGCCTTCCACCTCCGCTGCCGCTAGTGGCCAGGAGGCCCCAACACAGGACTCACAGGCCACTAGCACCCGTCCCCCTGCAGAAGGTGAACCACCCCGCAAACGTTCCCTGCGCTCCAGACAGAAGCCAGAGACACTTGCCAAGACCACCGCCAGGAAATTAGATACTCCTGATCGTTACCCTTGTGTCCCGCTCAGTCACCCTGTCCACCTTGAACTGCCATTGCTCCCCTTCCTATGTCCCCATGGGCACTGCACCTATGCTACAAACAGACTGGAACAATATCCTGGACTTTCCTCCATCATCCTCCTATATGTTAGCACTTCAGTAAACACCCTTGGATCAAATTCTATTTCGAGTATGTCATGTCTTACAAATGTATATTTATGGTACAACCATTGCAAATGAACTGTACATAGAATTAGCATAGATTAATTATCTGTAGCTGGCTGTAGTGATCACACCAGGAGTATATGTCAGGTCACCAACATCTGCAAAATGAATTGCCAGAGGGAACAGTAAGTGGGCATAGAAGTGGGAAATCAGCATCCCATTGCCACACAGGTTACAACCAAAGACATTGAAATGCAAAGTTACACTGTCCTACCTGTGTGTCATTGGAAGTATTCCCAGATCACAGATGTTCTGTTCTCCTCATCATCATCCTCTGCCTCCTTATCTTCACTGTCCACAGGGTCCACTGCTGGCACAAGGGCATCTCCAGTCTCCTCCTCCTACAGAAAAGGGACATGGCTTCTGAGAGCCAGGTTATGCAACATGCAGCATGCCACTACTACCTGGCAGACTTTCTTGGGTGAGTAGCACAGGGTAGATGGAGGCACCGAAACCTGGCATTCAGGAGGCCAAAGGTCCTTTCAATGATCCTTCTGGTTCATCCATATTCCTCATCATAACATTCTTCTGCCATTGTCCTGGCATTCCTCACAGGGCTCAGCAGCCATGATAGGTTTGGGTAACAGAGTCACCTGCAAATATTGAGGGACAACATTTAGCCACACACTATTCTATATGGCCAACACCATACCCACATATCAAAATACACTGGGTGGGAAACAGGGCTCACCTATTTGCACACCCTGGGCCTCTGTAGTTGGTCCATCACATTTGGGATACTGCTATTCCTCAGGACAAAGGCATCATACATTGACCCAGGATACTTAGCATTGGCGTAGGAGTTGTACTGGTCCACCAATCAAACCATCTGAACATTCATGGAGTGAAAACTCTTACGATTCCTGAACACCTGTTCATTCTGCCGGGGGGACGGGACAAATATGCAATATGTGTTCCATCAATCACCCCAATTATGTTGCGGATATGTCCCATTGCTTAAAACTCGGCCTTCACTGTGGACAAATCCTCAACGTGGGGGAAAACAATGTAACTGCACATGTGTTTTATCAGGGCAGACAACACTGTTGTCAGCGCGTTTGAGAACATTGGCTGTGACATTGCTGCTGCTAATCCCACTGTCACTTGGAAAGAACCAGTTACCAGGAAATAGAATACTGATAGCACTTGCAGAAGAGGGGGGATCTCAGTGGGGTGACAGACAGCAGATTTCAGGTCAGGCTCCAATTGGGCAAACAGCTCTATGATTGTGGCTCTGTCAAATCTATAGGTGAGGATAATGTGCCTGTCCTCCAGTGTTGCCAAGTCCACCAGGGGTCTGTACTCGGGAGTATGTCTCCATCTCCTATTCATCCACAGCAGTAGGAATCTAAGGGACACAAGAGTGAGGAGCCAGTCACAACCTGAACAATGGAGGTACAACAGTAGTTTGCATTCTGTAAACATGTAATGGGTCAGTGTGATTTGTCCAGTATGTGCCAATACCTCTTGTGACACAGCTTTATTCCAGGCCTGCCCCCCCAAAATGGCTCCTGCCTGTCCTGTGTGGAGGGACAGTTGGAAGTGAAGTAATTCTGCTTACGTTGTGCGCCGTTGTAGGAGTCGGTCGGGAACCGCCGTGCAACTCCTCATTGGTTAACATTGGGCCCTATGGGGTACAGTGGATAATGAAGATCTCTGCCGGTGGTGACGGTATGCACCATCGCGGACATGACTGCCATTTTCAATCATATTCCTCACTTGCTACCTGACCTTCCATAGTAGAAGACCTACACTTCATGTGCTGCTGTGACTTGTGTCTGAAACCTATCATGGCCCGTGTGACTGGGGAAAGAGGCCCAGCCTTCACTTCAGATGAGTTGGAAAGACTAGTGGATGGAGACTACCCAAGTACGGACTGCTGTATGGGCCTCCAGACCAACAGGTGAGTACACTGTGGGCACGATGCATGTGGCATGAATGTATGAAGTGGTGTGTGTGAAGGCCTCTTGCAAGGGGGGTGGGTGGAAGTCATCTTGGCGGCATACAGGATGTGTGCCTGGCTATGTGTGTGCCAATGGTGATGGAAACAGGTATGGTGGGCCATATGTGTAACAGGCTGGACTCGTTGTCTAATGGTATTTCCCTGAGTGTATTGCAGGTCAGTGCCCATCAAAAGAAGGGTATATGGTGTGTCATCGCCAAGGAGGTGTGGACCCTGGGGGTCTGTGGCAGACGGGCACCCACTGTCGCAAACGGTGGGAGGACCTGTGACACTGGGCACAGAAGATGGCGGAGACCCAGCTGGGGATGGCCTCCCAACGAGAAAGGAGTGCCTGTCATAACCTGACCCCCCTGATGGCCTGCATACTGGCATTGGCCTATCCAGAGCTGGATGGGTGCTTGAGGGCATCACAGCAGCCACAAGGGGTGAGTACAGTGCCCATCATTACAACTTACCCATGGTAGGGTGGTATCTGGGCGGTGGATGTGTGTCAGTGGGTGCCCCTAGGCCAGGTCTGACATTGTAGCATAGGTTCCCTGGTGGCTAGGGTTGTGAAGGGATAATCCTGCTACCGAGCTCATAGGCATCCACTAATGGCCAGGGCTGCATGGGTCGCAGGTGTGCTGCAGTTGGTGGTGTGTGCCCCTCCTTATGCCTTGGTGGCTAGCAATATTAGTGGTGGTGCAATGCATAGTGCGTAGGCCTGTTCCCTGTGTGTGAGTGTGCTGTGCACACCCAATGGTGGTGTGGATGCAGCCATTGACCCAGTGTATCCTTTGTCTCTCTACCCCCTTTCTTGTTTTGTCGTCCTGTCCTGATGTGCATTAGCATCATCTGGTAGAGGAGCGGAGGCACCTCTGACGGAGGGAGCTGCATCCCACAGGACCCAGGAGGGTGAGGGGAGCACCATGGCAGAGACTGGAGGGGACACTTCAGGCATAGATACCTCCTCCGATGGAAGCTCCCTGGTGGTGGCGTCCATTTCTCTGACCACCCCAGCTACAGGTACAGCTGCCACACCGTACCAGCACCGCCCTCCCAGCAGCCCCTCATCAAGTTGCCCGTGTCCGCTCACCCAGGAGGATGGGCATCTCCTTCGTCCCAGGCACCTCAGGCCCTGCCCCATAAAGCTCTGCTGCTCTGAGTGAGAAGGCAATCGACCTCCTGAGACCCATCTCTGTTGGGCAGTCAACCATTGTAAATGCCATCCAGGGGCTGACAGCCCAGATGCAACAACCTAATGCATTCCTGGAGGGCATTCACGCTTGATTGATGGCCCAACAGAGATCGATCCAGGCTCTGGCCTCCTCTCTGATTGCAGCCATTGTCCCTGCTACTACCGTCCCCCCTCCAACTTCCACTGCCCAGTCCCATTCTCCTCAACCCCAACCCATCCCAAGCACACAAGCAGACGAACATGCACACAAGACAACACCCAAGAGTATCACAGGCAAACACAAGCACCACACATCCTCCCACAGGCACTCACACAAACACCATCTAGTTGCAGACACAACAACATCCACTATTTCCACTGTCTCCCCCTCTTCCCCCTCTTCCACTTCTCACCTAGTTACGTTCACACTCACACCTCAATGCCCTACATAATCATATACTACCAGCATCATCACCACACCAAGCAGAACACACACCTCACTGGCAGACACCTCCATAACATCCATGCACATGTCCCATGTGTCCTCTCCCACTGTGTCTGTTCCCCCCTCCTGAAGTACACAAATGCAAGCACTCCGACACCCAACAGCCATCCACCTCACAACAGCATACAGCCCATGCACCTGCACCCAAATCCAGCAGAGACACCTCCAACAACCAACCTGTCATCCTCCACTCCCATTCCTTCTCCCTCTTCCTATCCCAATGTATCTAAAAAACTGTTCCTATCCACTATTGATCTCTATCCTACCCCTCCCCCCTCGGCCTGCATGTATGGCCAGGGTATCCCGAACCCAGCCAGCACCTGAGCCCCACAGTCCACTGGCCCAGTTCCATCCGCAACCACTCGTGGGGGAAAGGAATCCAGGCCACATTTACTAAAGGGGAAGGAGCCTGCACCAGCCAGCCTAAAGGGGAAGGAACATGCACCAGCAGGCATGAAGGGCAAGGAGCCTGCACCTTCCACCAGAAAGGGCAAGGAGCCTGCAGCAGCAGGCAGGAAGACCAGGGAGCCTGCACCAACAGGCAGGAAGGCAAAGGAGCCTGCACCAGCAGGCAGGAAGGGCAAGGAGCCTGCACCAACAGACATGAAGGCAAAGGACCCTGCACCAGCAGGCAGGAAGGGCAAGGAGCCTGCACCTGCAGGAAAGAGGGTCAAGGAGCCTGGGCCAGCAGCTGTGACGGAGACCCCACCACCAAGCAAGGTTGTGCATCCATCTGAGGGTGCAGGGGATGTGCAGGAGCCTCCCTCCACCAACAGCACCACCACAGTGCATCCATCCGAGGGTGCAGGGGATGTGCAGGTGCCTCTCCCCACCAGCAGCACCACCACAGTGCATCCATCCGAGGGTGCAGGGGATGTGCAGGTGCCTCCCCCACCAGCAGCACCACCACAGTGCATCCATCCGAGGGTGCAGGGGATGTGCAGGAGCCTCCCACCACCACACAGTGCAGCCGTCACCGCCGGCGGACGACATGTAATCCTGCATCCGTGGGCTGCTGTGCAGCCTGTCCACTCCAGAACCACTGTCAAAGACACCCACTCGAGAGACTGTGGCCTTGCACTCCCCAGGACCGAGCACAGGGCATGTTGCCCCCTCCAGAACCATTGGGCCAGACACCCGCTCCAGAGACTGTGGCCTTGCACTCCCCAGGACCAAGCACAGGGCATGTTGCCCCCTCCAGAACCATTGGGCAAGATACCCGCTCAAGAGACTGTGGCCTTCCACTCCCCAGGACCAAGCACAGGGCATGTTGCTCCCTCCAGAACCAGTGGGCAAAACACACACTCCAGAGACTGTGGTCTTGCACTCCCCAGGACCAAGCACAGGGCATGTGGCCACCCGGAACCAGTGGGCAAGACAACCACTCCAGAGACTGTGGTCTTGCACTCCCCAGGACCAAGAACAGGGCATGTTGCCCCCGCTGAACCAATGGTCTTGTTTCAGCTCCTGGCTGAGGTGCCCCCCGTCCCCCTGATGTGCCTGCCTATTTACCAACTGATGCCCCTGCAGTGTTATCTCTGTGGTGATGCAGGTGACAAGTCGGGGCTTGGACTTTGGCCATGCAAAATGAGGACTAGGCTGTGTCCTTTGTTCTGTACATTTGTATGTATCTGTTACATTGCCTACATTTTTATTTATACTGTGTTGATCCTATTACATGCACTTTGGTGAATTCTTTTTGTCCTTGCATTATTCAGCTGATTTAGGGGGGTTAACTTGTTTTCTTGTGCAGCTGGTTGTGTGTATGGTGTGTGTGTGTGGGGTGTGTATTGTGCGTGTGTGTGTGTCACTCTCATTTTCCTCCCCCCCTGTGTGCTATGCGGCTGTACTCACCGTTGTCGTCTTCGCCAGCTTTGGTGTTCGTGGTGGAGCAGAACGTAGAATATCATTGGAAAAACATGCAGTTCTGGCTCCATGGTGGCATAGTTCTTCCCTGTCTTACCACAGGTGAGTGCTCTCACTTCTGAGCTCAATTTCCGCCAGGGTTTTGATGTCATTGGTGCCATCCCGAAAAAGGTGGCGGATTGTGTTGTCACAATATGGTGGGCAGAAGTTTGACTTCCGCCTGGCTATAGGTGGCTACCGCCGTGGTGCCTGTTGTTTCCGCCCTGGCAGTCAGTGTGGTACATTGGCTGTCTTTTGGAGATCTTTCCGCCATTGGTCATAATTTGCCGGTAGTTACCATGTGCCTTTTGGCAGTTTAACCGCCACTTTATCAGCAACCGCCAGAGTCGTAATGAGGGCCTATATTTCTTCCCCAACTTTTTTTACTTTTCAGTTTTTTGTTTCGATGCTTTTATGAACTGAGAGGAAGAAGACTTTCTGTCACTTGTTATTTTAATTTTTATAAATTCATACTTGAGCCTTTTTTGCTTGTTTTGCACTTATATAGTTTTTTTTTAAAATGCTATAAGGCTTGATATGTGTGATTGTGGATTGCAATACGTTGCTTATGACATCCATTTACTTCCATTTCCAGATCTTGTGATTTCCTATGTGCTGCATTGTGGAGATTTAATTTATTCCCTTTACCATGTTTTTAAAGGATCTGTGTGTGTTGTTGTAGGGCATAGTGGGAGTGGTGTTCAGAGTGGGAATGTCTCTCACTACATTTACCTTTATTATTTTTTCAGTTAATATATAGGAGTACCTTTAGATATCAGGAGTCTCATATAGACCATAACATACATTATGTATCTCTACACCTAACTTAGGTACGAGTATAATGTTTGGCATGTGAGTGTTTGGCCTGTCCTTGATTTTATGTGTCCCTTTTAAAGATGTAACATATCAGTGATTGGGTTGTGGAAATATCTACCTGGGGTACTTGGTAACATCTTATGATTGTGAAGTGTATGCGCAGTGGGTAAAGTGTGATCAAGTGTAGACTCAAAATAGATGAGTGATTTATTTAAAATACTCCAATTTGTAGAAAGTATTAGTATACATTTATGTTGAGAAAGAAAGTTAAACATATTTGTTATAGAGTGTTAGCATAATATGTGTCTGGCCATGTAGATTTATCAAAAATGTGCCTTCATTTACAGGGTTGAGGTGTGGGTGGGTAGTAAAACTGCAATGGGTGAGTATTTAATGTTTGTATCTAGGGTGAAACATGCAGTCAAACAGAAAGACAGGGTAAATTGCTGTTGGATTTGGTTTGGTATACATAAACTTTATGTTAGCGCCAATTGGTAGTTAAAATAGTGAACATAGTGAATTTAAAATAGTTTTAAAAGTTGTATTTACTGTATCTCATTTACTAGAATCTAAAGCATCAGCTCTGATGCGTCATATTTCTTGCACTGTCCTGCATTCCCCCTAACAACACCATGATGAGGCTGTATTTACTATAAAGAGCTCCATGGGGCACATTTTCCACAAATGCATTAGAAATTCTGACACATCTGTGGCACTAAAGTCATGCTTTGCTGGACTAGAGTAAAAAAATGATGCTACTCCAGCAATGTATGGAAAGCTCCCATGATCTTAGCACAGGGGAACGCCTACCTTGATTGCATTATACCTGGTGCAGGTATAATGTGGCACAAGGCTTTACAAACTGATGCAATGGTCCCATTGCTCTAGTTTGTAAATGTGACGCACTGTAGGGGACTGCTTAGCACCACTGCTGTATCACAGAAGATGGTGCAACAGTGGTGGTAGGGGCTTGTAAATAAGTCCCTTTATTTTTCTTAAACAAACCTTCAAAGTGGGGGTTTGTTTCTGAAAAAAACATTTTTTTCTTTCCCTCTCTGCCAGGTTTTTTCTACTGGTGTGGGACAGGTAAACACAGACATTACACCATCTGCCCTTAAAAGGGCAGGAGGTGTGGTGTCTTTCCTCCGATGGCCCCTGGATATTCTGTTGATGGAAATCTTAAGGCCTGCCCATCTCTAAATTAGGTGGCTTTGATGAGGGTTTAGCAGATAATGATCTTCTTTGCATTTGAGACGGAATACCTTGTTTGGCAGACTGTAAATCGGGCCCCCAGTCTTTCCCTATAGGAGCTGTTACTATAACAAAAAACAGCGTGCATGACAAAGGAGATACACCTGTAACTGTTTACTCTATAGTTTATTAAAACAGAATTCTATTTAATAAAAATACAGTAAGCAGTGGCACATACAAAACCATAGTAATTCGAGAAAATATCAGTGTTTTCTTTAATAATGTGTCTATGAAATCAGCTGAAATCAGCTTGGTTATGATAACTAACATTGATGCTCAAGATAGCATTTTGTTTTTCTCAAATCCAAGTTTTTAAGGATTATTGTGTCAATATTTCTCAGTTCAACATTGCTACAGAACACAATATTTCAGTTTAGGCATGAGTTCAGATGCAGTAGAACTCAGCCTCTGACGCCGTACGTTATTTTGTTGGTGTTTGTTTGTCATATAAAATGTGAAATATAATGATGGCGTACCACTGATCATTTGATGATTTCTGCATTTCCAAAGATTCAGAAATATTTAAATAGATGTTAAGTTTTAAATTCAATATATATTGCCTAAAAACTTACGTGCATATTTACAAGCCCCTAGCTCCACCGGATCGTCACTTTTTGTTACGCTCCGGTGGCGCTGTACACCGCGCCATATTTACAAGGTGGCGCTAAGCCACTTATTGTGGTTTAGCACCACCATGTAAATATGGGCCCGTCAGACGCAGTTTGCTGTAGCAGTGAGGCGTGCAATGGGTGTTGCTGTGGGCTTTCCACAGCAACGCCCATCGCTTTTGATGCTGCTACAGATTTACAAGGAATCGTAAATCTGAGGCAGCGCCAAAAATTAAAGCCACCCTAGGGGTGGCGTTAACATGGCACACCAAGGAAAATACTTTTAGTTCACCTTGTTTTTGCTTTTTGCATTCTGCAGCACACAGAGAAAAATCAAAACGCCATGATTGATTGATAATGTGCAGGAAGGTGTGCCTTCCTGCACATAAACAATAACTTAGTAATGATGATTGCTACTTCTATATGTGCTGCATTCCGCAGCACACATAGAAGTGCCAGAATGCAGCACATATAGAAGTGCCAAATCACCATTGTAGATTGTTCATGTGGCAGAAGGGACACTTTCATGCACATAAACAGTCATTCCCTTCAACGCAGACACCTTTACACTATATTGCAAGGATGCCTGCATTGGCACTAGCATCCAAATGTATAGCCAGCGCTAGGGGAAACACAGTGGGGCACCATATGTTTGTAAATATGGTGCATCACTGCGTTTCAAACTGATGCAGTGCTGCCAATTTTGACGCAGTGCAGAGCTGCAGCAGTTCCTTGAAAATCTCGTCCTTATTGTATCTACTTTGAGTTCTTCATTAATATCTTGATGTAACATCTGTGCGTCAGAAACAGATAGGCATATATTTAACTACAAAAAAACTAGCACAAATTTCCAGTTATTTGTTTTATTTCATAAAACCTTGCTATCTTGGAAGAAAGACACCACGGTTTGTAGAGTCAGTCTTCACAAGCTGTCCCTGCAAGGAAATAGTGCAAAAGAATTTGACAAGGAACTACATGCCACATTTCTTCAGAATAGTTTGACTAGAAACAGGATTAAGTATTCATTTGCTTACTTGGAGCTTGGTTCTCAAACGATTTTAGACCCAATTCACAAAGGTAAACTTACACTTTTGCAGGCTGGAGGGAGAGCTCTGACCATAAAAAGGTAGGATGAGCCTATCTTCTTATGTGCTTATTTCTCCGCCTTGACTTCAGAGTCCCGGCTATTGCATGGTTTGTTTATCTATACCTCAAAAAAGTAAACCTACCCAGGAACTTTCCTACCCACTTCTTCGTTCCCTTGTCCCTGCTTCCTTATCGCATTGATACATTTTATTTTTGGTTTCCATGTCTGATGTTCTACACAGTTAAGAATGTGTCAATTGCTCATCCATGTCACTAAGGCCATGGCTCACCTGGTAAGCACAGGTGCGCACTTTCAAAAATACCCCGCCAATGTGTAAATTGTGCTCTGGCTTACCAGTGATGTAACAGCATATAGAAATGAATGGCAGAAGTGTCTGATGTCATGCAGGAGTATAAGCGCGGAAGTCAAGTGGGTCTGAATGTCGAGTTTTTAAAGATTGGCTCAGATCAGTGACTGAAAAACTACAGTTAAAGCTCCCCTGTGTAATGTGTAGGAAATATTAACCTTCGGGTTAAAAAGAATGTTTACATTTTGGGGCTTCATTTGAGAGCACATGTTGATGAAGAGCCAGATCAACCATTTTATCAAATTATCATTGATAGATCGTTTATACATAGATAGATCCACGATTACCAGAGCCATTAGTGGCTCAACAGTCATTCATGGAAAAAGTCTATAGACTTAGATCCTAAAAATGAACGTGAATATTTTGGAGGTTCTAGAGAATGCCTAAGTCACAATATGTCTGATGAGCCTAAAAACGTGCACTGACTCCCAGTTGCTTCTTGAATTGTGCGCAGACAGTTATGCCATGAATGTCTAAAACGAAATTTGTGTTTGCATTTCCCCACATGATCCTTGAATTCTGAGAGGAAGCATTTTTGAGTTTCTAAAGAGTGCTGTAAAAACAGGTGATAAATCATTCTAAGTTGTAAGCAAGTGGATTATTTGTTAGAATGGTGAGGTTGTCCATGTCAAGTAATAACAGAACTATCTTGTCACTTTTTTATCCACAAAAGTCACTTAAGGAACCCGATTTCAATCCTCTAACAGCTATGACAGAGCAGATAGGCTTAACATAGGTCAATGTGTAAAGAGTTTATGCAGTATCAAAACAGTATTAATGTAAAAAAAAAATCCTAAACTAAATTAAAAATGTAAATTCTAATAAAAAGTAAGAAACAGTTGAGAGCACACTGTCTCACACTCCTGTGTGAAGTTTGCACAATTGCATTATGGTAAATGCAGAACAAATTTGGGCTTACTTCATTTGTAGTCTGTAGTTTTTCACCTTAGTGGGTGCAACTAGTGCTGTATATCTCGAGACATTTGTTTCTGGGTTTAGCCCTTCATCAGTAGAGAGCAGCAGGTTTTTCTCTGGGGATGCTGGAAATGCTGCCAAAGTTCTCCCAAGTCTCAGTAACACTCACTGGTACACAGGTGCATCAACCAAAGCTCGTCAGCTTGTTGGCTCAAGGGAGCCAGGAAACAGTTGGAAGCACACTGCCTCACAATATAGCATGCAGTTTGCCCCATTGCATTATGGTAAATGCAGTACACATTTGAGCTAACTGCATTTGTAGTCTGTAGTTTTTCACCTTCTTAGCAGCAGCTAGTGCTGTGTATTCCCAGACACATGTTTCTGGGTTTAGACCTTCATCAGTAGAGAGCAGCAGGCTTTTCTCTGGGGTTGTTGGAAATGCTGCCTGTTGGAAAATGGGTTATTGGTAGGGCAGGTAGGAACCTACACCTAGCAACAAGCCACTAACCTCCACATAGGTACAGTTAGGTCTCAATAAATTAATCCCAGCTCTACCCTTGGTAGCTTGGCATCGAGCGTCAAGGCTTAACTTAGGAGACAAAGTGTAAAGCATTCAAATATCACAAAACAGTAATTAAATAAAACACAGGAAACAGTTTAAAAATCCAAAACCAATTTATAAAAATAGCTTATATTTTTATCTTTAAAATGACACAAAAACGATTAAAATCGGTTCAGGGGAACCGGAGATATGATTTTTTAAAGTATTATTATTTTCTAGCGCTTAGAAACAAAAAGCGCCAATCGGGTCATCTGGTTGCACCAGGACCGGGGCAAAGTCAAACTTTCAGGCCGACCGCGATGGAGCCCTGCTCGGCTACAAGTCGCGGGAGGCCTCGGTTAAAAAGTTATGGGGCCTCTGCAATCAGCCCTGTTTTCTCACACAACCCCCCCCCAGCCCACACGCCCAGGAGACTCAGCCCAACCCTGGGAGAGTCTTCCTGGCTTGTTAGGCGAGGAAGACAGTGAAGAAAACTAGCTGTCCCTTTGCAGGGCCTACTCTGCCTTACATCCTCCTGTCAGGGTCACTCCCTCTGGGTAGTGAACCCACCCCAACAATGAAAGGACCCATTTCAAACTGAAACTTTCCTCTAGGGGGTCTTCCTCCTTTCTCTCTGCCAACTTGGGTAGTGAGGTGCCCACCTCCCCTACTCCAAACTTTGCTAGGGCAACACCTAGCTTACCCAAAGAGGTCACCCAACACTTGAGCAACCCCACCATGACCAATAGGGTCAGGGGGCCTACTTTGCTATTGGCCCTGGGGTCTGCCTCCCAGGCCAAGTACAGTGCTGCCTGGAAGGCTAGCACCCAGCAGAGGCTACTGACAGCTGTCAGTACCCAGAACCACACCCTAAGCTCTCCACTGACAGGTGGCTGAGCTGCTTTAGGGGCATCTTTGGGGTCCTGGCACCCCTCTTGCTGTCTAGAGTGGGGGGCTACCACCTCCTGTGGCAGACACCCTCTTTCCACTCTCCCTTCTGTCAGTGCAGGGGCAACACCCTGCATCTGGACAGCTGCCTGACTACTCAGGACTTCCTTGGGGTCAGGGGAGGCCTCACCAGTGCCAACTCTGGGCTCCCCCCCTACTGGGGCAGAAGGCCTTTGGCTCCCTGGAACTCTCTTTAAGAGTGGCCTACCCTTCCTTTTCTTCTTTCCTTTTCTTGGGGACCCCTGTCTCCTAACTGTAGGGACTGACTCCCCAGGACTTTGGGTTGGGGGGGCGCCCTGGGCGACCACCCCATCTGTGACCAGACTCACCTCTGGGAGGTCATTGCCCAGGATACAATCTAGGGGAAGGTCAGCACTGACTACCACCCTAATCCAGTCAAGGATACCCTCCCTCTCTAGGGGCACTATGGCTACAGGTTTGGAGGTGACCTCCCCTGTGGCTATCCTGACTTTCTTTGTCTTTCCTGGGACATACATGTCTGGGGTCACTAACCGGTCACTCACTATAGTGTGACTGGCACAGGTGTCTCTCAGGCCAGTGGTAGGGATCCCATTCACTTGAATGTGGTGGAAGTGCCTACTCCCACCCTCAGGGATCACCAGCTTACCATCTGGTCCTGTCTCCCAGCACAATGCTAGGAGGACTTCATCATCTGAGGAATCCTCCTCTATGGCTACACTGGACAGCCCAGTGCTAACCACCTTCCTTGGACAGGCTGCATCTCCTCTGAAGTGACCTGTCTGCTGACAGTCAAAGCAAGCCCTACTGTCCAAGAGTTTTTTTAACCCTGGGTCTCCCTGTCTCTGCTTGTCAGAGTGGGAGTGGGATTTACTCTCCTCCTTCTTAGGGTTCGGGGGTACAGAGGGAGTCTCTGTGGTGGGCTTACCACCTCCCTCCTTAGGTTTTTGGGGACCTGTCCCCCCCTTCTTGGAGTCTCCCCCCTGGGACTTGACAACCACCCTGGTTCTCAACCACTCATCAGCTGCCTCCCCTAGCTCTCTAGGGTTGGTCTGCTTAGAGTCCACTAGATGCTGGCGTAACCTTTCTTGGATACAATTGGTCAAGATGTGCTCTCTCATGATCAGATTGTATAACCCCTCATAAGTATTTACTTTGTTGCCAATAATCCAGCCCTCTAGTGCCTTTAGTGAGGTGTCTACAAAGTCAACCCAAGACTGGGTACTGACCTTCTGGGTGTCCCTGAACTTCATTCTAGATTGCTCTGGGGTCAGACCAAACTTCTTGGCTAAGCACCTCTTCATACTAGGGTATGAATCTGCCTCCTCCCCCCTTAAGGTCAGAAGCCTATCCCTCCCTGAGTTGGGGACCAACTCCCACAAAAGGGAACCCCAGTATTGAGGCCTAACCCTTCTCATTTGGAGTGCCCTCTCAAAGGCCCCCAGCCACTTATCTATGTCATCCCCCTCTACATAAGCAGGAACTACCCCCTTGGGTAATCTGGGGCAAACTCCCCCACCCATGGACACCTCAGCTTCTTTATCGCTGCCTCCATCTCTTTTCTCTTCGTATGCCCACTTTTTCTTTTCTAGGGCCAGCTTCTCTGCTTCCAAAGCTATGTATGCTAGCTGGGCCTCCAGCTCTCTTTCTCTGATGGATGGGTTCTCTCCTCCTGAAAGGACCCCCTTCCCACCACTAGCTTTGGGCCTGCCCCTAGTGACTGTATCTACTGAGGACCGTTCTTCCTCTTCCTCACTTAGGCTCGGATGCCTTCCCTCCCCTGAGTGGTTAGAGTTAGCATCTTCCCCTTTTTCTTCTCCCTCTGGAGCTTCCTCTGTGCCTAGCTCTTGGGCCTCAGCCCATGCTGTCAGGGATTTAATCAGGATTTGCTTCCTGAGATCAGTGGTTGCAGGCAACCCTCTTTCAATACACAACCCCCTAAGCTGGACTACTGTCAGTGTGGGTAGGCTAGCCAGATCAAGCTCCATGGTTCCCTAGTTTTGTGTCAACAAAAACTTTTTGCAAAAATTGGAAACAAGAATTTAGAAAAATTACAAAAATTAAATAATTGAAATTAATCCAAATTAAAAATTAAAAACAATTTTTGCACTAGGACAATTTAAAGGATTTTAAATTTGTTTTACCTAAAACTGTAACGTGATATTGAACACAAGTACAGGATCCCGTCGCTGCTTCCAATTATGTTGGAAAATGGGTTATTGGTAGGGCAGGTAGGTACCTACACCTAGCAACAAGCCACAAACGTCCACGTAAGTACAGTTAGGTCTCAATAAATTAATCCCAGCTCTACCCTTGGTAGCTTGGCATCGAGCGTCAAGGCTTAACTTAGGAGACAAAGTGTAAAGCATTCAAATATCACAAAACAGTAATTAAATAAAACACAGGAAACAGTTTAAAAATCCAAAACCAATTTATAAAAATAGCTTATATTTTTATCTTTAAAATGACACAAAAACGATTAAAATCGGTTCAGGGGAACCGGAGATATGAATTTTTTAAGTATTATTATTTTCTAGCGCTTAGAAACAAAAAGCGCCAATCGGGTCATCTGGTTGCACCAGGACCGGGGCAAAGTCAAAGTTTCAGGCCGACCGCGATGGAGCCCTGCTCGGCTACAAGTCGCGGGAGGCCTCGGTTAAAAAGTTACCTTCTGACTTAGTCTCTTTTTTTATGTTTTTCTTCCCCGGGACGAACCTGCCAGTTGAATCCGACCTCCTGGAGCCCTTGTCCGGATACGCGAAGTCGGTTTCCTCGGTGGTGATTTTTACCTTCGGACTTAGTCGTTTTTTCGAGATGAAAATCCTTCGACCGGGGTAAACCTGGATCTTGATCCGACGTCCGTGGAGCCCTTCTCGGATACGATGGCTGGGAGGTCCCGGTCAACTTTTTACCTTCGGACTTAGTCTCTTTTTTGGATGTTTTTCTTTACCGGGACGAACCACGAAGTCAGGCCGGGTCGCGGTTGAGGCAAGCCGGCTAGAATTTCCGCGTCGGGTCGGTCACTTTATGGAGCTTTTTAAAAAAAATTCTCCAATCTTTTCCAAACTTCTGGGGCTTCACCCAGGTGTTCTTTTAAGGTTCTTTTGGGGTCCACAGCTCACCCCAAGGGTCCAGAAGTTCTGTGATGGTCCTTGGGGGTGCGGACTTCAACTCCCAGAATGCACCTGGCGCAAACTCCTTTTTGGCCACTGGACAGTGGTCAGCTGGTCGCTTTCTTCAGGAGTTGGTGCAGGGGACTCTGGTTTAACAATTTTTCACCTGTAGCAAACAGGGAGTCCCTCCTTGAACCAGTTGAAGCCAGGCAAAGTCCTTCTTGTGGTGAAGCCCAAGTGTGCAGCTGGTGCAGTCCTTCTGAGTGCAGGGTCCAGGTGCAGGCCAGGGGTCCAGCAGGGCAGTCCTTCTTCTTCTTTAGTTCCTTTCTTGTTGAATTCTGGAGGGCATCTGATGCGTGGGTGCAGGTCTGCCAGTTTTATCCTTGCTCCTGGGTGAAAAGCAGGGGGGCCCTGGTTCTCCAATCAGGGCCAGGGTCGTCCCCTTGTGATGACCACTTCCTGGGAAGTGTGGCAAAAATCCATCCCAGAAGGCAACAGTCTCTAAAAATCCAAAATGGATGAATCTGATTTTTGGAGGAGAGATCTGTTTGAGCCCACCCACTGGTGTGGCTAAAAATCATAAACACACCCCTCTCCTGCCCTCTCCTAATCTAATCAAGGGGGCACCTAGCTGTCTGGGGTTGCAGGATGTGGGGGTGTTGTTGGGTGCTCCAGATGTCCTTCTCTGCCTTTGAAGACCAGTTTGGCAGCCCTCCACCTTCCTGCCTCACCATCTGCTGAGGGGAGATTCTCTCCCCCAAGCACATTCCTTTGTGTGAAGCCAGGCCACTTCACACCTCATTAAAGTAGCCTGGCAGAAGCTGCTGCAGGCTGGCCAATCAGAGCACAGCAGCAAAAACAATGCAGAGCTGAAATTGGCAACTTTTTAAGTAAAGTCTAAACTTTTTACCTGGACAAGTTATATTAAATCCAACAACTGGAAGTTGTAGGATTTATTACAACAATTAATTTGATACCAAATTCTTGGTATGCAACATTTAAGGAGACTTTAAAATTTAAAATAAAGTCTGCCCATTCTAGCCTATGAAGGCCATTTACTTCTATGAGGGAAAAACGAATTTGGCTGTTTTTACCTCACCAGGGCTTATAAATCTATTTTTATAAAGTCCCTGCTTATAGTTACATGGCACCCAGCCCTAGGGGCACATAGGGCACACCTTAGGGGTGACTTATATGTAAAAATAAGGTAGTTTAAGACTTTGGAAGTACCTTTAATTCCAAAGTCGAATTTGCATATAACTTTAATTTAAAAGCAGCCAGCAAGGCAGGCTTGCTTTTAAAATGACACTGGGCACCTCAGCAGTGCACCTAGGTCTGCACCACCTATGCTGTGGTCCCTAAACCTACATGCCCTACCATATACTAGGGACTTATAGGTAGGTTAACTTAGCCAATTATAATTAGCCTAATTTGCATATCCATTTTACACAGAGCACAGGCCCTGGGACTGGTTAGCAGTACCCAGGGCACCATCAAAGTCAGGAAAACACCAGCAAAAAGAGGAAAATGGGGGCAAAAAGTTATGGGGCCTCTGCAATCAGCCCTGTTTTCTCACACTGCCAAAGCCCTCTAAGGTCTCAGTACCTCCCACTGGCACACAGGTGCATGAACCAAAGCTCATCAGCTTGCTGGCTCAAGTGTGCCTTCCTAAACACAACCAGTTGGGAGCACACTGCCTCACACCAACCATGGTGGAGAATGAGTAGTCTCTGCATGCTTACACCCATGATCCACCCAAATCTAAATTTGGTGGGTGGACCATCATCTTGGTGATAAAGATACTTCAGCGGACAGAAAGGCCTGTCCGCCAAAGTTCCGACAGGTAGGTTGCCATCAACAATGCTTTTGATATATGTTGAGCACATTTTTGTACATAATGTGAGTATTCACTAGATGCTGTTTTCACAGTAAATGTGAAATTGCAATTGTCTTTGGAGAAATATATTAGTAAGTAAATTTGCAAGTTAATTGTAACATTTTCAGACAGTGAAATTCTGCAAGTCCATTCAATACTCTTTTAATGTTTATCAAAAATCTAATTGAATGGTCAAGGCAGATGTTTGAAAGCTATATTGGAAAGGTGGCTTTCTAAAGACATACTTTGTGTTACCTGAAGGCTCAAGGATTAACTAAGTCAGTTCTGCTGTTCTTTCCTTTTGACAGAAACAAATCCTTGATGGGTTGTGGAATGCTTCCCTGCCAGTGAAACACACAGACTTCTTCAGAGGGAAGGAAGGAAGAAAAGTAGTAGTCCACGTTCACATATATAGGAGCTTAACAGTTGCATGTGGACAGGAAGACCACAAAGCAGTAGATGAAGCCCACTGGCCAAGCCCAGGTACATCTGCCCTTCCTTACTTGTACATAAAAAGCTAACATGCACCTAGAAGGTCATGCATCAAATAGAAGGCTCCAAAACAATACGAGGCATATTTAGGAGAGGCTTGCACCTCTGTTATGTCACTTCTGGTTATGCAACAGTGGTACAAACCTTTCAACCTCATCTATGAGGCCACATGAAGCCACTTTGCATGGCTTTGTATGGCCTCATAGATATGGAGTAAGGCAAGGCAGAACAAATCCCTGTATTGCCTTTCTCTGCATTAGAGAGCCATTCCATGGGCATTGTGGTGGGTGTTCCCACGCAACACCCATGGACTTTGATGCATCCCCAGATTTACAAGGTCATATAAATCTAGGGATGTGTCAAAAAAATAAGCCTCTCCAGGGGAGGTGCAATGAGAAGAAATATCTTTATTTCTCCTCGTTTTTTTCCGATTTCCATGCAGCACATCTAGACAGAGGAAAAAGCCTCCAAGGACTGTTTTCGTTCAGGGAGGTGTCCTTTCCTGCACACAAGCAATCAAGCATGCAAAGCAGACACCCTTGCACTATGGTGCCAGGGAGCCATGTTGGCGCTAGGCAGCCCTTTGAGTGACAGAACAGGGGGAAAGGATAGGAATGCGCCATATGCTACAGATATGGCACATTCTTGCCTTTTCCTTTTGATGCATGCCAGTGCAGCAAGGTGACTTGCTTTTCTGTCCTGCACAAAAGCCCATAAATATGGGCCTACATTTAAAAGTGCAGCATCGATAAACAGGGATTGTTGATAAGGACCAGTGTGTTTTCAGCGACTACAAAAAAACATTCTCATCAAAATATAAATGATTTTACTTACGCAAGAGACATATTTTTGATTGACTCATAGTTGATTGTTTCTGGTTCATCAGTACTGATCTGCCAGCTTTGCCAGCTTTGTTTAAATTGACCATAAAGGCACTGTACTTTGAGACAGTGCAACAAGTGACTAGAAAAATAAAGAATGGCCATAGAGCATGAGAGGAGGGGGGGGAGGACCATATGGCTACAGTGGATGAAGAAATGTAGTAGGGCGACACTAAGGGGCAGATTTATGCCCTTAACACTCCCCTAACCCCACCATGTGAGTGCCGTTTTTAAAATATGACACACCATGGATTTAGTCAGGGGTACTAGCATTATAATTTTAGACGCTAGTCCGGCGCTTTGCAGGATTAGCTTAAAATTGTTGACGCTAATCTTAGTACTCAGAGGCCCATTGAAAACAATGGAAGCCTCCTTTTAACTCCTGCTGGTAGCAGGCATTAAAATGTCACTAAAAATTACGCAAAGAAATCTCATAGATTTCTTTGCACCATTTTTCACCCCCCAGTTCCAGAATGCCCCTTTGCATACATTATGCCTAGCACAGGAATAAAGTGGCGCCAGGGGGGTACAAAGTGGTGCAATGCATGCATTGCGCCACTTTGTAAATATGGCGCAGCTTTGTTGGTCTTCCTGGAAAATGAGTATACACGTAGCACCCAAACCATCCCACTGTATTCCAGTTGCAAATTCTTCCTGACCAAGCAAAAGAGTGCTCCGCAGAGAACTTGAAGAGCTGCTGTCAAATCCAGGGCTGGTTTCTCCATGATTGTCAGGCCCAGAGGGTCATCTAGTCTCCTGAGGTCTGTACAGCTTACTTTAGGAAAAAAGCTGTGGGTGTGACTGGTGCACAGAAGCCTACTTGCCTACTAAGAGAGGGAAGGAGAGTTCCTGGTAGTACAGAAGAAATGAGTGGCCAGGAAGAGAATCACAGTTGTGTTGCTGGGTTGTGCAACACGCAGAAGAAGCCAAGTATGAAGTGGCAGCATCTAGGGGAACGATCTAAGTTATAAAGTATTGTTCATTATTCCAGATACTCCATGTATTAAGTAGTCCTAATGAACCATTAACTGTCAAATGTGAAGATGACTGATGTCCCAGCAGTCATCTCTGTGCATTGAAATGGTGGTTCCTTTCAGTTCATAAAATATTTGTTGGACTCCCACCATTTGTTTTGATGGGCGTCAACCAACATTTTTCAATTTTTGTAAAGTTTTTTTACAATAAACCTTGGGTATTCTCTGCCAATGTGCTTTTTCCTGTCCCTTACTGTCAGGTATTTCCTGGTAGTGACGGAGGGAAAAAGAAAAGATTTATAATGTCCACCCCAACTAAGGCTGGTGGTGTAATTTCCTTCTTCCGATGGTTCCTACTTTGTTGGACTGTCTGACAAAGTATTTTATTGAGCCAATTGGGTGTCTATCAACAGAATACTTACCATCCACCCATCTCTAAATGAGGTGGGTGGATGTAGGGTGTCTTTTGTAGAATGAACGCTACACACTTAGTACTGGTCCATAAGACACTCATAAATTACACATGTTGGGAAGAGAATGTTTGTGATTACTGCCAATAGGCATAAAATAAGAAGAAGCTTTGAGAACCCCCATCAGTTGGCTCTGGTTTTGCCCCACCAAACCTGTGGCATTCCCCTCCCTATATAGAGTTAGGATAATTGCTGGGGTTCTGACGGCAGACCCTCTGCTGCCTTTCCTTTGAGAAACCACTGACCTGTAGGCTCACCTTACATATGGCTGTCAGGCCATAGTAACAGCAGTCCCACTCTGTTGGGATGGGATGATCATAATTAGATTTACTTACCTAGGATTACATGTGGGGCATGTCAGTCTCAGGTATGGTTAACATGCAAATGCCCTCATAAACTGGGAGAAAACTCAGTGTACATAGGGGTCATTGCTTTTTGTTTTTCAAGACTAAACCCTCACTTTGGGAGTTATTGTTACAAAACAACATGTTTTGCAGAGGGAACACATCAATCAAGGTGCCAGCTCCATGCAGTTTCACTGCCATCAATGAAACTATTATCACAGACATTTTACTGAATGTAAAGAGATGCCTGCATATCTGACAGGGACCAATTAAATATGGTCAGTGGCCTTCCGTCAGAAAGGCAGCAGTGATATTGTCTACCAACCTAGCAGTCTGGCTACATGAAGGCTTCGTTTAGAGTTTGTAGGGAACTAAAAATCCTCAAAGTTCTGGAGAAAACTCTAAATAAGGAGTGGACTCCACCTGCTAATTTTCCTCCACCATTGTTATATTATTGTCTAAGAAATGTATCTGTATGAATGTATTCTGTATTTAGAGTTTCCTCCAGAAATTAGAGGATTTTCAGTTCTCACTAAACTCTGATAGAGAACATCACTCATAAATCATTAGAGTGATGAGTTACACTTATTTTAATTAATTAGTAATTTAAGTATTTGTAATTAATTATTCATTATTGCACTTTTGTTTATTTAAGGACAGTGTTGGTATACAGCATTTGATTTAAAATACTGAAATAAAATTAATTGAAACCTAGCTTAGGTTTTAGGTTTTAGACTACTATTTAAATGCTTTAAATAATTTTGATTTAAAATAAATGAATACAATTTTAATGAAAGTTAAGATGAGTACTAGAACAATGTAATTAAAATGAATGTATTTAATGCAAATTACATTTAGAGTCAGTATTAGGATTGAGGTATGTTTTAAAAATATTTTAATTTAATTTGAACTGCGAGTTTAATATGAATTACTTATTTGGTTATCAAAGAATAAGGTTTGCAATAAAATTATTGCATGTCTAATTTAATTAGAAAGATGACAAATAGTGCTTATTTAGAGTTAGAATAAATGTAGTATGATTACAAAATAATTGAAATCAATGTAAATAAATGTAGTGTTGTAGATTTGTTGGTATTAAAAATAAGATACCCTACTATTGTAATTACTTTAAAACATTTTAATTTGGTTTGCGATTAGGATAACAATCAGACACTAAGGGGCATATTTACAAGCCCCTAGCAACACCTTGCACTGCCATACCGTCATATTTTTAAAAACTAAGGTGATGCTAAGGTGGCTTCTCCCCTGTGCCGTATTAACAATGTGGCGCAATGCTTGCATTGTGCCATTTGCCCCTTGCACCACATTATGCCTGAGTCAGGCACGATGTATGCAAGGGTGGCGTTGTGACGCAGGGAGGCCAGAAAAAATTGAGCATTGAAATTTACAACATTTCAATGTACCATTGTTTCCATAATTTTCATGCCTGCTCAGAGCAGGTGTTAAAATGATGCACCCATTTTGACCAATGGGCCTCCATGTGGTTTGCTGCACTAGCGTCAAATTTTTTGCGCCACAGTATCATCAAAAAAGGTGATGCTATTGTCCTAACAACCGACATGGTGTGCCTTATTGTAAATATGGGGCAACCATGGTGTCGTTAGGTGGGGCAGGTTGCGCTGCAAGAAAAATGTGCCACTTTCTTGTAAATATGCCCTTTATTCTCTTATGTTGTTCCCTGAAAACAGTAATGTTTATTATTTGCCCATTTTTAGATACCAAAGGATTCTAGAAATGGTAATTCTGGAACAAGGAGATAATGAGGTTTAATCAGGGGCACTTGTGGTTGAAGATTTACTTTACCACCCTTGAAAGTTCTAAATCTTCTGAATGCATGTTAACTGCAGTAGGTCATAATTGCCTGGAATGTACTTATTCTCCAGATACAGACCCTGAACTGAAGCACCCATTCCTTGATTGGACCTCTGAATAGCAGATATGTGGGTAGAAGAAAGGGGCTGTCAACTGTAGCTGTCTTCCACCTCGAGAGCCCTGGGACTAGGAGTGGGCATAACTGGCATAATTTGCCTTAGTGTAATTACTTATAATTACATCCAAATTACTCATAATGTTGTGTTCTTATATGAGAGGAGTTATTCAGCATTTAGCTCCCTTGCATCAAACAAGCCTGAAGATGCCTTTTGTGCTAAGAATAAAGCACAATGAACATGCTCCAGTGCATCATGGTCCATCATTCAGATGTCCATCGCCAGTAGGTTCGCCCAACCTGGCCCTCACAGTTCCCCTTCACCCATGTTTAGCATGCTCACTATCGCAAGTGCAGCTGCTGCAGGGTCTTTCATCTGACAATTCCACTTGTAGTGTTTTACCTAATGGCACTTATAACAAATCACCACCTGAGGCATGAAAGAGCCTTTCTGTCATCCCCTCTCATGATACTCCTTTTGAACAGCAGAAGCTAGCACCTGCTCACTTTCTCTCAGTTCATTGTTCCTATGATCATGCAGTAGAAATTTTCCCCAAATTACTCTTAATTACTCAAGCTTCCATAACTGCAAATCTTACTAATTTCACATCACAAGATTAATCTGCCATTACTGAAATTGCTTCAATTACCAGGCCTACCTCGGATTCCCGAGGTACCTCAAATGTGTCATTTATTAAAAAAGCTTGGAGAAGGGAATGTCAGTGATTACCAAGGTGGTCCTCAGAGGAATCTTCCCTGGGCCTTGGTTGGCTATGTAATCTGCAAGTCGATACACTCAATGCTAGTTTCCAACAGGTGGCACAGGATGGTGCGTGGGGGCTGATCCTTGAGTTAATGATACCTAAAGGAGTTTCTTGATAGAAGCTATCATTCTCACTGTGGCTACTATTACAGTGTGTTGGAGAGTAGCCTTAGGGCTAGGTGGGAAATGTTATGATCAAGTGAGGGATGTGAGATGGAGAGTAGTTTGCTGCAACTTGACTCCATGAATTAGTGTTAGAATTCCTTTTATTGATAGCAGAAGTTGGGAATTCCAGAAAACAAGGTACAGCAATGTTTCTAATAGTCGGGACCTAGAAAAAACATCTGCAGTACACCGGTGTTAAGGCTCCCCAGTATTTCAGTAGCTTGTTCTACTCAGAGCTTTTATCACAGAGTGCAAGGGTAAATAGGACCAATACAGCCAGTGTCTGACAATTTGGAGTGCTTGTCAGATATAGGTTCCATGTTATATTATCAATCAATCAAGGATTTGTAAGGTGCAGTAAATCACTCATGAGGGTCTCAAGTCACTGGAGTTGCTGCTTGCTTCGTGGTGGTCTGTTCATTCAAACAGCAGTGTCCAGAGTCCTTTCCTGAATTGCTGGAAAGGTGTGGGTAATCCTGAGATGCTGGGGAAGTTTTTTCCAAGCTTGGGCTGCACGGTGTGAGAAATAGCCTCCTCCGCTGTTGCTTTGGTAGATCCGGGGGGGTGTCTGCAAGGAAGAGGGAGGCGGGAGGCGGATAGGAGGTGTCTGTTTAGTTGTTGGAATGTCAGGCATTTGTTGATGTAAGCTGGTCCTTCATTGTGCAGGGCTTTGAATGCATGGGTCAACATCTTGAACTGGCATCTCTTCCGGATAGGGAATCAGTGTAGATTTTTGAGGTGGGTTTGTGATGTGGGATCATCTGAGGAGGTCGAATATGAGTCTGACCAGCTGACGTGTGGTTATTTCTACATTCAGTGCATTCCCATAGTAGAAGCCTGCTGGTGAGATAGCTCTTTTGGTGTTGACTGGGAACCACCTGAAGATCTTGCGGACCATGCGTAGGATGTGGAAGCAGGAGAATGAGACTGCATTTACCTGTATCTGCATTAAAAGCTTTCTGGCCAGGATGATGCCAACGTTTGTCAGCATAGGCTAAGTCCAGCAGGCCACCATGGGTCGTTCCTTGGAGAGGTGTTGTTCCCAAAGATGAGGACTTCAGTTTTGTCCATGTTGAATTTGAGATAGTTGTTCTTCATCAAGTCTGTGACATTCATCATACATCGGTGGAAGTTAGCCCTGGTGGTGGAGGTGTCTACATACAGTGTGATGATGAGCTGGATTATATTGGCCCAGTAGATGATGTTGAGTTAATGTGATCTGAGGATGCTGGCCAGGGGGTTCATGTACATGTTGAAGAGCATGGGGCTGAGGGTGATCTGTGGGAGATGCCACAGATGATCGTCTTGGGTTCAAAAGTGAACAGTGGGAGACTGATTATCTGGGTTCTTCTGGTGAGGTTTGAAGTGATCCATTTGAGAGATTCTGGTGTGGTGGAGCCTGTTGATCAAGATGTGATAGGAAATAGTGTTGAAAGTGGCTGATAGGCCCACGACAATGAGGGTTGCTGTTTCCCCATGGTCCAGGAACGCCCTGATGTCATCAGTGTGTGTGATCAGGGCTGTCTCTGTGCTGTGGTTGTCTCGGAATCCGGTTTGAGAGGGGTCCAGGAGGTTGTTGTGTTCCAGGTGTTCGATTAGTATCTGGTTAATTGACTTTTAGAGAACCTTTGCTGGGAAGGTGAGCAACAAGATGGGCTGGTAGTTCTTTGGTCCTGCTGGATCGGTTGAAGGTTTCTTCCAGAGGGGCCTCACTTCAGCACGTTTCCAGTCCTCATGGAAGGAGGTAGAGTTGTAGGAGGTATTCACAACTTTCTTGAGCTTGTCACCGATCATCTTGATCTTGAGGTTGAAGATGTGTAGGGGACAAGGGTCCATGGGTTCACCAGAGTGTACAGAGTTCATGATGACGATTGTGGTTTTAGTGGTGAGAGGGTCCCAGTGGGTGAACAGAAGTTCGGGGTTAATGGGTGTGAGCAGGCTGATGCTGTCAGCAGCTGTAGGTAGGGAATTTGAAGTTTTCATAGTTGACAGTGATTTTGTTGTGCAGGAAGTTGTCCAGGGTGTCACAGAGTTCTTTGGAGCGGGTGATGCTGTTCCCAGCGGTTGTGGGGTTGGAAAATTCCTTCTTGAGGGCAAAGAGCTCCTTGCTATAGTTTGTGCTGGCTTCTATTCAGTCTGCTAGGGCACTCCTCTTTGTTTCTTTCAGGAGGCAGTGGTACTGGTTGAGTGCTGCCTTGAAGTAGGTGTAGTCTGCTGTCTATTTGTGGGTGCTCAGTTTCCTCGCTAGTTGCAGGCATCTGCACTTGGTGGATTTCAGCTCCATAATGAACCAGCTGGCTCTTTTGGCAGGTCCTTTGAATTTGGTTGGCTTGCTGGGTGTGATTGTGTCAGCGCAGCTGGTGATCCACTGGGAGAAGTTCTTCACAGCCTCTTCTGAGTAGGATGTTGTGTCTGGCAGATTGGTGTTGAGATCCTTGTTCCACTGGTCTTCGGATATCTTTTTCCAGGTTCTGCCTGTGGAGCTGGAGGGTATGGTAGGTCCTGAGATGGTGAAGTGGACGCTGGATGTGAAAATGGGTTTAGTTGTGTGTCTTGCGATATGGCAGGGTCGGTGACACATTGCTTGAGGCAGAAGCTGCTCATGCTTTTCAGGAAGTTGGTTGTATTAGTTTTGTTTTTCCATCTGTGTGGAGATGGAAGTTGAGATACTCCATTATCAGGGTTGATTTGTCTCAGGAGATCATGCAGCGGATGGTGTCCTTGTTGATAATGGCAATTCCACCTCCTTGTTTGTTGGTTCGCTCCCCGTGTATTATTTGTAGCCTTCAGGGGTTTATCCAGGTCTCTGTGAGGAAGATGGCATCTGGAGTGAGGGATGAGATCGTATCGAAGATCTCTGTGACGTGTTTGATGAGCATTCATGCATTTGATCGGATACACTGGACTTGTAGTTTGGCAGTTTTGGTCAATGATGTGGGTGCAGTCATGTTTGCAGTGTCCCTGGAGTTGTTGATTGCTCCAGTGTTGCAGGAGAAGAGGCAGTGGTGACGGGTTCTACCACTGACCATGCAGATGCAATGTAGCAGTTGTTGTTGTGGTGTTTGGGGTCCAGGGCTCGAGCTCTGCAGCGGTATATCAGTGCATGGCTGGAGTGCTGGGAGAAGTCCAGGCATGGTTGGGCACAGACAGGCTTACCTTTGGCATGCCTCTGGTGTACCGGCAGTGCAGTTGTACTAAAACCTTCATTAAGTAGGTCCTGGGAGGTAGGAAGGCCACTGGGAGGCAGTGGTTGGGGCTGGAGGGAGGTGGTAAGGAGAAAAAACACCAGTAATGGGGGCGGAACAAACAAGAAATAAACAATCAGGCAATGTAAACACAGGAAAGAAATCACAATTTTATGCTGCTTTATGTTTATTTTATACTATGTTATGTTGTGTCATGTCATGTTATGTTATGTTATATTTATTACGCGCTTGTTTACCCAAGGGTATCATGTTGTTCAACATACTTGAGAGAGGTGAAAACACTGGAGTGTGAGGCCAACATTAGGAATGCAACTAAAATACTTTCTTAAAAAGCCAGGTATTTTTGGCATTCCTCTAAGCATTCAATTCAGTGAGGGATGGAATATAGCTGCTGAAGCTATTGCCAAAAACCTGTTGCCTCTACACCTTGATTTGCGAAATTTCGGTAGCCCCAAGAGATTCACTGTGGAAGAGCAGAGCTTACTTGTCAGAACATGTCTTCCACTCGAGTGGTCAAGGACTCTGGAACCATTGAATGCAGAGCATTGAAAACTAAGCAGCAAGTTTTAAATTGGGTGCCCAATGAAGTTGTTTGGTAAGGGGTAGGCTGTGTGTTCAGTGAGGAGCTTTGAATACCAGCCTAGATGCAGTATTCTGAAGCAGTTGTAATCTTGTGATATTGCAGTTCCAGAATCCAAGATAAATGCTATTTGCATATTCTAGCCTATCCCCAATGCCAGCTGCCATAATAGTAGTCTATGCTGCTGCAGGAAGAAAAGGTTGTAATTTTTTTTATCATCTGTAAAATAAACACATATTTTGTGACCATAGCATTCATTTGTTGATATGTTGATCAACTACTAATCCTATGCTCTTTGGTGCTGACTTGAGTACCTGTAGTGGTCCCATGTCATTGGGCCAATAAACATTAGACCAGAATACAGAGTTGCCTTTAAAAACTACTACTTCGACTTTCTCCACATTCAAGTTTTAATAGTTACATCCCATTTAGTTCCTCAAATCTTCAATTTTTCAGACTTTTTCTACAATTTTGACCAGGATTAATCACCAACTTTAACTTGAACACAGTTTTTTGAAGAACATATACTGCAGATCCCATTCTCCTGCATGTTTCTGTTGTTTATGTATTTATTTATTTTTTTAAATCTCCTCATCCCAACTGTTAGACCTGACATCATACCAGTGGTATCGCCCTAAATCATTTGCATTCACCCCTCCTGTTTTGCTGGATTTGTTTTAGGTGGCTTTAGTATTCTGTGCACGTTTTCTCTGCTGCCTCTGCATGTACCCTCTCTCGAAAACATGGTTAAATTAGCTGACACCCGATTGGCACATTCAATTTACTTGCAAGTCCCTAGCATATGGTACTGTATGTACCCAAGGCGTGTAAAGTAATACTAGACGTGGGCCTGCGGCACACACTGGGCCACTCACCGAAGTAGCCTTCTGAACCATACTTCAGGCCTGCCACAGCAGCCTAAAGTGCAGTTTTAAACAGCCATTTTGACCTGAAAAAATTAACTTTTTCAGAGACTTAAGCTTTCCTTTCTAGAATAAGTCATCTCTAAAATAGGCCCATAGGGCAGGGTGCGTGGTATGTAAAAAGCAGGACTTGTGGGGTTAAGGTTTACATGTCCTGGTAATGAAAAACTCATAAAGTTTCTTTTCAGTACTGTAAAGCCTAGCTCTCCATTGGCTAACACTAGGCTACCTTATTACATTTAGTAAGTTCTAACTTTGGGTTAGGAGCCTGTTTAGAACTAAATTAATTGTAATTTAAAATCATCTTCAATGGTAATTTTGGATTTTATGTTGCAATTCTGAAAATGCCACTTTAAGAAAGTTGCCATTTCCTGTCCTCACCATTTTGTGACTCTGACTGTACGTGGGGGTCACATGACTGTGGTTAGCTCTGCTGTTGGGCTTTGTGTATTCAACCCAGACAGTAGCACAAATGGGACTAGGTGTGAGCAAGATGGGACATCCTGCCTGTATGGATGTAGGGGCTGAGCTGTTCCCTACTCCTGTTACACTTCAAAGCGATTGCCTCCAGCTCACACAAATAGACTTTAACACCAGCCTTTTGTCAACTAAGACTTCTTGGACCATTGACAGGAGAAGGGAAGTACTTTCTATAGCCAGAGGTGAGGGTAGTATAAGTATTTCCCCCAAATTCAAAGGCTGGCATCATATATAGATAATAAACCTTGAGAGCTACTCGTTAGTACACTCCTGGACTTTTGGAAGACTTCTATAGGACCTTCTTGCCACCAGAGGACTGACCTGCTGCTACTATATGACTACCTTGCTGCTTGAAGGACTTCCTTGCTGCTTCAAGGAGAACTGGACCATCTTATTGAATGTAGGACCACCAGAAGTGACTACAAGGGCTAGTTGGCTGGCCTACCGTATGAGCTACAGGGAAACTAGAAGCTCCTGAGGCCTTGAACCTTGTTACTAGCCTCTGCTGAAGTGAGTCCTGTTCCACCAAGTGGTGCTGCCCCCCCATGTCCCGGTCCCTTAGTAGTGGTGTTGGTGGTATTTCTTGAAAAGTTGGGACTTAAAAAACGTTTCCACAAAACCTTCCTGGAGAACTGAGAGAAGATTAGGACCTACCTGCCAGCCAATCCCCCCACTGTGCATCACCAATTGGCCTGCTTTCCGCACAGCACCAGCTGTGTTATTCGCAGCAGCAAATCTTGTTCAACAGGACCTCGCAGAAATGGTATCCAGCTTTGTGAAGCCTTCTTTGACTACAGCCTGCAGCTTCGTCCTTCTGGAGATTTTCAACTTCCAAAAAGTTGTCTAAGTCCGAAGGTAAAAATCTTTACCAGGCTTGATGACGACTGGCTTAGCGTAGCAGTTGAAAGCAGGGTCAGAAGATTTTGGAGGCCACACATAACATGAAATTATTGATGGGTAAAAAGTGAATTACAGAAATGTTTTTTACCTCAGGATTCTGAGTGGCATCATGGACAACTCAAGCTGTGCTCTCGTTGTCTAGTTGATGTCACTAAGAACCCCTCTGTGAAAAAGAAACAGAAATTCACTGTCACCTAACTATAATTCTACATGTTGTTTTTGGACTTTTACCAAATGCATTCATCAGAGAAAAACCTTACTGCTTAAACAGTTACCAAGGGTGAGTAAGGCATTCCTCAGAGAATCAAGTTTTCCTTTAAAGAGCCACATTGTTTTGGGTTTTTGAGAGGTCGGGTACAGGTCACATTATGATTGTGGCCTCTCTTGCCCAAAACCTACCGCTCCAATTTGCAATAGCTTTTGACATAAATAATAATAGATGTCTTCCATTACATAATTTTCACTCTGCCGACAGAGGACATTAACTACTCTCAGAAAAGCTTTTTGGGTTATCTGATGACAGCAGCCTATAAGGGCAATATAAGTCTGGCTTATGAACTGATTCTTGTGGCCGAGAATAAGGGGAAGGTAGATTTATTTCAACCTAAAGTGGACAAATTGAGTAGATACTTCGGAGACCTGTAACATGATTAAATCAAGACTAGTAATATCCTCACTCAGATGGTTTGAATGTCTATCATGTTAGGGCCCATCACTTTAAATTCCTAATTTTTACCTCCTGTCGAAGTGTATGTAGGTATTGGGATTGTCTCTTCTGGAAACTAAACAGGATTCGCCATAGGGGTGTCTTGTGGAAACAAGGACAATCATAGTAGGACATTTACCATTGATCCTACTATTAAAAGTAGCAGGGATTTATTTTTTCTGTATTTCTCTGGATAGGTTAGTTTGGGTGCGATGTTGGCTGGCTAGTGAGGCAGAGGGTCTGGTGCAGAACTTTTTAAATGTCTTCTTCCTTGAAAGGTCTATCTTTGAAATGTCTATCTTAGAAAGTGACAGGAGTCATGCTAGTTTGAGTCGCATGTGGCATCCGATTAGTCTGGAAGTTTGAGGCTTTTGCTGGCCTCGAATCATTAACATAATGAACTATATCATACAAACCTTTCTCTTGTTTCTTACTTATTTACACTTTTATTTGACTTATACCGCACTTTAAAATCATCATCTTTATTGTCATGATGTGCTTAATACAATTTGATGAGCTTTTTATTATCTCCTCTTATGCGTTTGTATATTGTGATTTTCTCCCCAATAAAAAAAAATGATAAACAATGAAAAAAACAACGCGTTTTTATGACTACAGGAATAGCTGCTAAGGTTAAGATATTTCAGATGTGGTGTTGGATTAGAAGTGTGTATTTTTACATTGACTAATGTGCCTCATATTTGGGTTATTTTACTGTAGAACTAGCATTTATAAATACATCTGAGAAAACGTCCTTGATGTCACATGCATTTTAAAACTTTGGTATTTGTTATATTATTTACGACAATAATCAAACTTTATCACGGGCTGAAGTGCTCTTTGACGTGGTTTGTTAAATATGAACAGAATTAGGCCCTCATTCTGACCCTGGCGGTCGGCGGAGAGACGGCGGTCGGACCGCGAACAGACCGGCGATATTAAAAATGGCATTCTGACCGCGGCGGTCCCCGCCGCGACCGACCGCCACTTCTCCACTCCGACCGCCACGGCGGTCATGACCGCCGGGCTGGAGTTTGCGCACTCCGGCCCGGCGGTCGTCCCAAGACCGCCAAGGGTATTATGACCCTGCCTACCGCCGCGGTTTCTTGCGGGCGGGAACCGCCGTGCGAACCATGGCGGTAAGCACTATCGGGGCCAGGGAATTCCTTCCCTGGCACTGATAGGGGTCTCCCCCACCCCCCACTACCCACCCGAGTCCTCCCCCCACACCCTCCACCCCCCTGCCACCCCCCAGAGGTGGTACGAACCCCCTCCCCACCCCCACCCCGACATGCACATACATGCACCCCGACATGCACACACCCCCAACATGCACATATACACACCCCCTACACACACATACACAACGGGGACACATACCCGCACACATACATGCAGACACGCGCACCTGCCGAACAGCACACATTACCCATAGACACAGCAGCACCCCCCGCCCGCATACACGCACTCACACACCCCCTCTACACACTCACACGCACACCCCCATGCACGCCCACATCACACAACACCCCCCCCACCCCCTCCCCTCACGGACGATCAACTTACCTTGTGCGTTGGTCCTCCGGGAGGCGACGGGAGCCATGGGGAGGTGACCGCCAACAGAAGACCGCCAACAGAAGACCGCCACACAGAAATGTGGGTCGTAATTCTGTGGGCGGTGTTCTGCTGGCGTGGCGGTGGAGGTTGACCAGTCTCCACTTTCCCGCCGACCGCCAGTGTGGCTGCTGGCGGTTTCCCGGCGGAACGCTCCCAGCGGTCAGAATGCGCACAGCGGCATACCGCCGCGGTCGGCGGTCTTCACCGCGGCGGTAACTCGGCGGTCTTGCGAAAAGACCGCCAAGGTCAGAATGAGGGCCTTAGTCTTTATAAAAAAAACAAAAAAAACACAGATGAGCATTGTATGTATCAAACCACACTTTCAAACGTGCTAATTCGTCAAATAAGTGTGTGCGCATTGTTGCATTTAACTGAACAATCTTGTTTCCCCACTGCCTGTGACAATAGTGACAATAGGCGAAGGCTGCACTTTTCTGCATGTTAAAAAGCAGACTAGGCTCAAGGAACTTTACTGTTAAAAAATTCTAAGTATATTTTCTCTTTTCTCTTTCTATGTTTCGACATACTTTAAACGTATTCTAGGCTTTTGTTGTTAACCATGTTTGTGACAAAATGTAATATATTTTGTGTTCCGAATGTGTGATTGACACTGTGGGGCTCACTTAC
This sequence comes from Pleurodeles waltl, assembly GCF_031143425.1. Taxonomy (NCBI): domain Eukaryota; kingdom Metazoa; phylum Chordata; class Amphibia; order Caudata; family Salamandridae; genus Pleurodeles; species Pleurodeles waltl. Next base: position 755,389,596 of record NC_090436.1, read on the forward strand.
AAACCTCTTGTGCCACTGTAGTGTAAATCTGTTTACGATACGTTTGCGCAGAACAGTCCCCCAACGAGTGTCATATTTACAAACTGGCGCAATGGTACCATTGCATCAGTTTGCAAACCCTTGCGCAACATTATACCTGTGCGAGGTATAATGTATGCAAAGGAGGCCATCCTATACTCGGAGGCCCGCAGTAATGCGCAGTGAAATCCACAAGATTTCACTGCCATTCTAGCGTCATTTTTTAATGCCTGCTCAAGGGATGCTAAGCTGTTTTGAATGGGCCTCCTCAATCTTTGCTGTACTAGCATCAACATTTTTGGAGCTAGTCCAGCAAAGCGCCACAACAGCATCAGAAATTCTGACGAAGCTGTGCTAAAGAGTGCCATGGTGTTCTGTACTGTTAATACAGTGCTACCATGGTGTTTTTAAGGATGTGCATGGTAGTGCAAGCAAACTGGCTCATCGTGATCGATGCGCCTGTTTGTGGTAAATGTGGCACTGTGTTTGTACATATTATGTATTTATTTCTAAAGTTAAGTCATTTTTTTTTTTTTTGCCTAAAAAAATATTTTCTTTTTTTTCAGGGTCAATATGAACGCTCACCAAAGCTACCACTAATTAACAAAGCCACATTTTATTGAAGACCCATCCACAAAAAACATTTTAACAGTACTTTCAACAATTTTTTGCAATATGTGTCTTAAACAAGCCATTTGTGATGCGTAGATGGGCGAACACACTTTTAATTAATTGCCCAAAGATGTTTTTCACTAATGTACATTAAAATTATACTTTAAACATAATTTATCCCCTGGAAGACCACTATTTAACATCTGGGACATCTTCGCCTGTTCTGTGAAAAAGCATGGGAAGGACTGCCTTCAGTAGGACAGGTTTCCAACACTCAGAATTAGGTGGCCCTGTGGTAGAGGAGCTGCCAGCTAAGTGTTTCCATGAAAGGGGTGGATTAACCCCCGTCACCAGAAAATCAGCAGCTCCCTGACTTTTAAAGAGTTGGAGATGTGTGATGACCAATGATCAGACACCCTTCAATGTATTGCAGATGCCCTGTTCCCCTATGCTATAATTTCCCACCTTAATTATAACTTGTTGACGGCTTAAAGACGCAAACAATAGAATTGTGATAACCTATAGGTTTCTGTGTATAGGAGGCAACATCATGTTACTTGATGCTTCGGGTAGAAAACAAAGAAATAAGGGACATTTGTACTAATCTTCAATGCAACCAATCAAACAATCTTTCAAGCAAAGTTGCTGCATTGTATTGTGTGAAAGGGAGAGAACAGAAATGCTCCATATTTACAAAGATATGGAGCACTTCTGCTCTCTCCTTGCTCTTGTTCAAGAACCCTTGCACTGAAGTTCAAGGGTGCTTGCATTACAGAGAGATTCTTTTGTGTAAGATGGGACATCTTCATGTGCAAAAACAACTGAAGAGGCCCTTTTCTATTTCTATGTATGCTACACAATGCAGCACATGTGGAAAGAAGAAGTAATAAGGGAAAATAATGATACTTCTCATTGTTATGCCACATAGGGGAATGTGTAGGATTTTGATGCATTCACATTTTTACTTGCTTTAGTAAATAGGGAATAAGCCAAAGTTCATGGGTGAATACATGGGCAGTCCCATGCTTCACCCATGTTACGTCTTCCAAGTTGAAATGTAATGCAGCACACAGCTGTGTTGTGATACATTCCTTTGCAAAGTCACATAAGGCAGCGCAAATTACCCCTTACAAGGCTTTGTAAATTTTACTAAAGCCTTTGAATTGTCTTTGTGTCGCCTTGTGTGATGGCAGGACAACAGAAAGGCTTCATAAGTCTCAACTTCAGTTGTTTTAAGTATTTGAATTTGTGGCTGATAGCAACTCAAGAGCTCAAGAATTTTAATGGATCAATATCAATATGCCCCCTGTGCTTTTTACGTAATGTTATTGTGTATTTATTGTGCACCACGCAACTCCTTTATACATCATTTTTTTGGAGTTTTTTTTTGTTCATTTTGAATATAAGATTGTAATGTTTTTAGTTTATAATCAAGCACAAATGCAAAATTCAATTTCCTTCAGGTGGGAATAGTGGATACTGTACTTCCAACGGAAAGACAAAATAATACATTTTGACATGATTTGAGAGGTTTAAAATACAGTTTTTCTTCACAGTCAGTAACAAAAGACACTGATTCCAGTATAATCCTGTATCCTGCTGGCCACTTAGTACCTCGTTTGCTAAGGTGTCATGTTGTGTATAAATAAATATGCTGCTTCTGACACCATTCATCTGATAGCACTGTTACTTAGAAGACTTTAATTAACAGTGCAGGAATATGCGAGCTAAAACAATCCAAGACTGGGCAGAAATTCCGCACCTGTTTGAGACATTTTACAGCTGCAGAACAACGATAAGAGGATTCAACTTCACATACTTTGAAGTCCAAGACATTTTTTCGCATCCGAGAAAATACAGGGTAAGCACTTGGACAAAATATGTTCCTTGTGAAAGCTTTTTTTCTTTCAAACAGTTTCAATAGTTTTTAGTACTAATATTTCATAAGTTCTTTGTATTTTGTGTTGCCGAATGCAAGGGCGTCCATCTAAAGACGAATACAAGAAGAAAGAAAACCTCAAATGACTGGGAATGAATAATTCATTGGAAGTATCAAAGATTTTTTAATTAGGAATGCTTTCAGCTAAGATAAATGAAAATCATTAAGAAATAAAGAACCGTTTCTGAAAAACAGCAAGTTTTTTTAGTGGCATATTGAAAACAAGCTTTCACACATAGTAAAAGCAGAATAAACGCTTCATGTCCATTATCCTATAACCAAGTACGCGTAGACACTGTCTGGGCGTGCAGAAAGGATGGAGTAAACATCTGAGAAGACAGAACACTCAAGGTACAGAATAAGCAATATCTGGAAAATATGGACACTTTACGAGCTTGAATAAATCTAAAAGCTAGAATGGAGAGTGCAAAGCCAAGAGATTCTACCTGCAACTCTTTCATGGGGATCTTGTAAAAGAAAATATATGTTATCTTGGAGCCACTTTCACTTATAAGACTTTGCATCTTTTGCCTATTCCTTAGGCTAGCTTCAGTGGTGTAACACATGCCCTCGCAGTCCTAGTGATGCAGGGGGCACCGAGCTCCAGCCCCCACCCCCACCAGGACAGTGCCTTGGCCTGAGAGCTTCTGAGTGACTCCCGAGGAGGGGGGCTCGATGTACTGTGCAGGAGGGCTCCCTCAAGTTTCGTTACGCTACTTGCTAGCTTTATGCCTTTCATAGTAATCTAGTAATATTCGAACCAAATCCACTTTAAATAATCTATATTCAAATCCACTTTAAATAATCTATATTGATTTGAAACTGGTATAATTTGACAGCGGGCTTTCTGTAGGATCTGTATTTGTAATTAATTTATTAAATTGACACACTGCTTATTTCTTGCACTATGTGAGTGTGTTTTGCTGCAAAAACCAATAAGCGTTATTTTCCTAGCATTAACTTTGAGGCAAATAAGATGTTTTACTAACTTAAATGACGTTCTGTATGTATTTTTCAATGCAAGGTATGTAACTCCAATACTATTACTATTACTATCCTACAGCAGGTGTAGGCTGGGAATATCAAGTCTAGAATATCGATGGGTCACAATATTCTGACCAAAATGTTGAGGGGCAAAATATCAAAAAGTAAGTCTATAGAGATTTTCTCTATACACACTGAAAAAAACGAAGGTAATAATAAAGTATTAGGTGAGATATTCAGTAATAACGTAACGTTTTAAATTCCAAAAAACACAGAAATTCACTAGTTATCATTAATTTAAAGAACTTGTGCCCTAAGGTAACTATAACCTGTGACCCTGCCATGCACAATTTTCTCATCAATAATTACAAATGTTGCGGATATCAATGATGTCACAGAAGATGTCATGAGTGATGGAATATGTGCAGTAATTAGCAGTGCCCGGCGAGGGCCACTGGCCCTCCCCCATAAATAAATGCTTACATGCTGTGCCTTCCACCCTGTGCTGGCCCACACGGAGTTGGGGGGTATTTTTTAATGTGTAGGAACCTGCAATTAGCATTTTTGTTTTTTCGCAGCGGATTTTCTGTGAAATGTAAAAGAAAAATGTTTTTGCCACTAGGCGAGTCCCAGAGGAACCCCACCACCAGGCCTAGGGGTCCAGGGTGTCTTTACCTTCCACGTGTACATCCTTGCTTTTGCATTTTTCCTAGGACTCGGGCTGAGTCTTGAGTCCTGGGATGGCTGCCACACTTCCTGGTTGGTGTGGTTACAGTCACTCAAGACTCAGCAGGAGGTCGGTCCGATCCATGGAAGAAATATATTTTTTGTTAGCTTTAATTGCTCAAACTCTACTGAATCGATTTAAACGAAAACACAAAAAGCAGCCTTTGTGGACCAAGATCCAGCTTTCTGACAAAATTGGTGTGCATCCTTTTACTGATTTGGGCTGTGGCTGCCTATTGTGCGTATGGAAAATGAATGGAGAAAACCAGTTTTTTATAAGCGTAACCAGCCTTGTGTGAAATTAAATTTACCAAAATACCTCTGTCTTTCAAATTCCCTTCTCCCTTCTCTTTATTTCCTAAAAGCTTTAGTCAAATCAGCCTCTCTTGATTTTTTGCAAAAATATTTAATCATAATGTTCACCCATAAGACATCTTAAAAATCTAAATACACAAAGAAGGTTCAGATCTCTCACATAGACACCAAACCTCAATTTTTAAGGAGGATTTGAAAAACTGTGGTGCAGTATCTGTTAAGCACAGTAACATGAAAAGCATTCTTCATGGAATTTGAAAAACATCTTCTGCTTTAAAAGTCAGTGATCAATTTGAAGAACATTCCAGAGTGTTACTTAAGGAACGGGTAAATCCCCCTGATAGGTAGCATTTCCCATTTGTTATGCCAAGCTTTGGCAAATTCACAAAACATTTATTGGGGTGTGCAAACTGTTTAACCAGGTGAAGAGCTTTCTACTGCCCATAAGTTCAGGTAGGAAATAAGACTTCGGTAACACAGGACTTTTTTTCTCTAACTAAGAACATGGACTAGTGGTCTTCTATTGGTTAATTCTTGGGCTGCTATGTCTGAACACAGTGAGCAAGTGAGTGAATAAGTGGTCATGCAAGCAATATAGTGAGTGAATTGTGATTTAGGATGAATGTAAACAGAATTTGTCCTACATATGAATAACACTTTTTCATCTCAGTGCTGTATAAAGTTTGCTGGTTAACAAAGGGTATTGCAGCCAAGATTTATTTGCTCATTAGATATAAATAGATTATCTAAATAATTAGATATAAATAACCTGCTAGACCTGAAAGGTCTTCCACAAGCTTTTTGGCTTCTCCTCTGTTTTGCTGAAATTAGTTTTTGGTGGCTTGAAGACACTATGCGCATCACTACTGCTAAACAATGCTGTGCTCATTCCTTTATACATGGTAAAATTGGGTAACATCCAATTAGCACATTTAATTTAGGAAAATGGTATCATACGTACCAAGACCCTGTAAATTAAATGCTACTAGTGGGCCTACAGCAATTTTTGTGCCACCAACTTAAGTAGTCTTTTAAAACATGTTTTAGGACTGTCATTTCAGTGCAAGGGCAGTGTTAAACTGCCAATTCAACCTTGGAAAATAAACCTCTTTCTAGGCCTAAAATTCCCTTTTTAATACATACAAGTCAACACTAAAGTAGGTCCTTAGGAGCCCATAGGGCAAGATGCATTGTATTTAAAACGTTGAACATGTACTTTTAAGTTTTTACATGTCTTGGTAGTGAAAAACAGGTACATTTATTTTTCACCTCCGTGAGGCCTACCTCTCCCATAGGATAACATTGGATTACCTTATTACATTTAAATTGTGATACCTTTTGTTTGATACCAGCGAGAAATGTCATGTTTGGCGTCTAGGGAATTGTAATTTAGAATCCTCTTTAATGGTAAAGTCAGACCTTAAGTCACAATTCAGAAAATGCCACTTTTAGAAACCTGGCATATTGTTGTTCCAACCATTGGTACCTGCAGCCTGTGCCCTGGGTCACATAACTATGTGTAGTTGGCAGTTGATCTTATTGTATTCCTTGCAGATAGTGACACAAAGGGAAATTAAGTATTGTCTGGTGGGTCATCATGCCAGGATGGGCGGGATGAAGCTGTGTACAGCCCCACTGGTTAAGTACATTCACAAAAGACTTTTGTCACCCCCTCCCATTCTAGGACCAGGGCAGGGAGGAAGGAATTCCAGAACCATCTCTGAGATGTAAATTCCAGATGTTTCTTCCACTTCAAGGTTGGCACTAGGTATAGAAGTAGCACCGTCAGACCCACTTTTCAGTACACTCCTGGATCTGGAGATAATATTAAAGAAGGACTGCTCTGTTGTAAGGGGACTACCATTGCAGCAGGAAGATCTCAGTTCAAATGGGCCTAGTTGCAAAACGCCCCAAAATGTCAGTATTTCTCCTTTTTCTTCAGAGGAATACACTCTGATGCCATCCAAGGCACAGGACCTGAGGAGGTACCTCATGTGGATCAGGGACTTATTCTATCGCAATCCTGCAAAGCTCAGGAAGGTCCAATTGCAGGTCCAGGAAAGTCAAATTGAGGTAGGTCAGCTGGGCAGTTACAGGGAGGTCTCTGGAGAGTGTTGTGTCCCTGTACCCCAGAACAGAAGGTCAGCCAGCTAGCCCTTGGAGTAAATCTGCCTGGGATGGAGGGAACAGGTTCCGTCTTAATTCAGAGAACAGGCCTCAAGCAGCAGGGTAGACCTTCTTCTGTAATGTCATCAGGTCCAGGAGTGTTTTTGAGAATGGTTCCAAGAGTCAAATATGCATTCCAGGTGGCAGCATTTGTGTGGGGGACTCCTTGTACTAACCCCACATCTGTTTCTGGAAAGTTCCCTTGTCAAGGCTTCATGAATCTGGGTTGACAAAAGGCTGGAGGTAGGTTCCTTTGTGTGTGCTGGAGGCAAGCTCTTTGAAGTACAAGTGGGGCAGGGCATAACTCTGTCCCCAGCCATCCTGACAGTATGGCCCATTGTGCCCCCACCCTCATCTGGGAGGAATACATGAAGCCTAGCAACAGAGTCGTTCACAGTCATGTGACTGAGGATAATGGCAGAAAGCACAAATGATTAAGACAAGAAAATCTCAACAAAAGTGGTATGTACAGAATTATAATTCAACCTTACCATAAATACCCATTACATTAAAATGTATTTGTGTCTAAACAGCATTTTGTTTTTGCTCCCAATTCAAAGTTATCACTTGTTGATTGTAATAATTTAACCCACAGTTACTGAATGGGAGAGGTAGACCTTGCAACAGTAAAACCTAAATACATGTCCTACTTTTTAAATATAATGCAGCCAGACCTTTTAGGGCCTACCTTAAGAAAGGCTGATATGCATTAAAATGGAAGGTTTGGGCTTGGCAAGCGGTTATTTTGCCAGGTCAGAATTGGAGTTTAAACTGCACATCGGGCTGCAATGACAGGCCTGAGATAGGTCCTAAAATGCTTCTTTAGTGGGTGAGACACTGTGTGCTACAGGTCCACTAGTAGCATTTAATTAACAAGCCCTGTATGCATCTAATTCTTCTTACTAGAGGCTTACAAGTAAAAAGAAATATACATGCTGATTGTACCATGTTTTTGAGGGATATGGAGATGGAGACACTACAAACGCCTTACAACTGGTTATCAGGGAAAAAGTGCACAGAGTCCTAATGCCAAAAAGAATGGACTCAGCATCAGAAGGTGAACTTCTGGGGGAGACCCTGCAAAAAGAACTAGGTCCATCTTCTGGGGTTTGCAAAGTGCTCTGGTTAACACATATACCTCATGTTGAAAGGTTTTACGTTTTTGTAGCACCAAATGATGCAATCCTGCACAAACGTCCCAATTAAGGTTATATCTCAATGAGATGAAAAGTGATTAGTTTTGCCCTCACTCATTCACTCTCTCACTAGCTAGATCACTTACTAACTAGATCGCTCACTCATATGCTGACTGTGTTTCTGGCAGGGTAATTTACTAATAAAGCAATGCAGGCCACTAATTCTTGGATTGATACATACCATAAAATAACCTCAGTAGCCCCAAGTCAAGTCCAAATTCTGATCAATGTTATCAAATTCATAATGTCACTTTTTCATAGGAGGAGCCATGCATCCACAGCCAAATTGAATTCATGGCAGCTACCATATTTCCTGTTATTTCTCAATATGCATAAACAAAAGGCATCACTAATTAAATATAACTTCATCTTCATAAAGATGAGTCTAGGGTTTATTTGTTCGTTTTTTTTACAAACTGTGCCTGACCTCTCTTTCCTCCTCATTTTTGTGTCTCATCTTCTGTGTCAATTCAGCAGAGGTTCGCCCTCACAATGGGTATTTGCAAGCTTGTTGATCACACATTTTTATGGTTCAACAGGGTCTTGAGACCATGTTGTAACAGCTGCCTAGATAGTGACTTTTGGTGCCACCTCCTTACTTTCACTAATTTTTTGTAAGTTAATTTCACCAATTTCACCAATTCATTCTGGTACTACACTAAAGGGCTTATTCACAAGCCCTTGGGTTCAGGGCAGCACAGCACGTGTCTTGCACCACTGGGGAAGGGCAGAAATGCACTGATTTTACAAGATATGGTGCATTTCTGTCCTCTCTCCCGCACTGGTGCTAGAATTAGCTGCCTAGCGCCAACGAATGCACCCTTGTCGCACAGTGCAAGGGTGCCTGCATTGCAGGGAATAAATGTTTATATGCAGGAAGGTGTCCCTCCCTGCACATAAACAACAAACAATGGTGATTTGTTACTTCTATGTCTACTGCAGAATGCATTACACATAGAAGTAAAAAATATTCATTATTTAATGATTGTTTATGTGCAAGGACACCTTTCTGTACACAGGCAATCATTAAAGGTGTTTTGCAGCACACATAGAAAAGGCAAAAATTTGGAGAAATAAAAGTATTTCTCCTTGTTGCACCACTCTTACACCACCCCTGAGGTGGTGTTAGTTTTTGTCGCTGCCTCAGGTTTATGATTTCTCATAAATCTGGGGCAATGTCAAAAGCAAAGGGTATTGTGTTGAACCGCCCACAGCAACACCAATTGCACTACCCTGTGCTGCACAAAACTGTGTGGGGAGGCCCATATTTACAAGGTGGCTTTAAGCCATGCGAAGTAGCTTAGTGCTGCCTTGTAAATGCTGAAATGGGCACAGCACCACCAGAGCATCGCTGAAAGTGATGTTCCAGTTGCACTAGGAGCTTGTAAATAAACCCCTTAGAATGCTTGTCAAAATTTGTATTTCTTTTATTACCTTCAACTACGACATTCTGTATCCTATAACAGGATCAGTTCCATGAGATTCAAGAATGCAATACCCTTGAAATTAGACGAACCCCGGAAACATTGAGGAATTAGGAAATATCCCAGTTATAACAAGTGCTCCCGACAAACAATTCAGCAGCAATAGGAAGTCAACCTGGGAGACCTAGATGGTCCATACCATCCCTTCTCACCCACACCTTACTTAGTTCAAATACCTCCACAGGTACTACTACAACCTGAGGAGGCTATGGTATATGGGAAGGGCACTGTTCCCTAATTGCACCAGATGTTCTTTTCCTCAAGGATGACTTCTTTCATGTGACTTAGTCCTGCCCTGTGGTTGCAGAGTATTGACAAAAAACAGCATCAGTTTTGAGCAAAGTCACATATAGGCCAATAATCTTTTATCCTAAACTGATGCTTCTGGATGTTACGGAGGAGTGAAGGGGTCCAAGGCATATAAGCAGACATGTAGCAATTGAATTCTGGTGGACAAAAGGGCAATAGCCCAACACTGGAGGAAAGCCGAGGCTCCCAAGCTGGATGAGCCTTCACAGGGTATGAATTTCTGCACAAACATAGAGGAACTGGTGTATAAAGCTTGTAATGCATCAAAAAACCCACACAAATTTTAAGCATGTGGTGGGACTATTCCCTTGAGTAACCCTTCTTCTCCTATTCCAGTATTGTACTGTGTTGTCCTTGTAATAATATTTTTCTGTTCCCTCACTATTAAATATACTGAAAGAACATATAATTTTGATGTGAATCACCGTCATGGGCTGACTTAAATTTCAATTTATTTTAAGTGTTTTATCTTGACCATTTGTAATGCCAAATAAAATGATTATATAAAAAGAATGCTTACCAAACCACAGGTCAAAATGCATGGCCTTACTAACTGTAGGAGGCTGGCCTGGCTTGTAGTGGGTTCCAGAGGTACTTACACCTTGTGCCAGGTCCAGTTATCCTTTATTAGTGTAGAGGAGGTGTTTCTAGCAACTTAGACTGATAGAAGGTAGCTATGGCAAAGCAGTTTAGGCTGAACTAGGAGACATGCAAAGCTCCTACTTTACCACTTATATCATATGCACAGTATCATAAGAAAACACAATACACAGAGTTATTAAAAATAAAGGTACTTTATTTTTATGGCAATATGCCAAACGTATCTCAGTGAGTACCCTCAGTAAGAAGGTAAGTAATATACACAAACCAAAATTACGTAAGTAAGAGTAAGAAAAGTAATGCAAACAGTGTAGAATTACAATAGGTTGCAATAGGCAAGCATAGGTATAGGGGCAACACAAACCATATACTCCAAAAGTGGAATGCGAACCACGAATGGACCCCAGACCTATGTGAGCTTGTAGATGGTCGCTGGGACTGTAAGAAAACAGTGAGGGTTAGAAAAATACCCCACCCCAAGACCCTGTAAGGTAGGAGTAAAGTACACCTACTACCCCCAGAGAGCACAATAGTCGTGATAGGGGAATTCTGCAGGAAGAACAAACACCAGCAGTGCACTGACAACGGACCTGAGTACCTGTAAGACAAGGGGACCAAGTCCAATAGTCTCAACAGTGTCCGGGGGGCAGGACCCCAGGAAACCCCGGATGAAGGTGCAAGGAAGCTGCCTCTGGTTGGAAGAAGCTTGGAGTTCTGCAAGAAAGAAGAGGACTAGGAACTTCTCCTTTGGAAGATGGATGTCCCACGTCGGGATGAAGCTTGCAGAGGTGTTCCCATGGAGAAAGACCGCAAACAAGCCTTGCTACCTGCAAGAGTTGCAGTAGAGGTTTTTGGGTGCTGCTGAGGATCAGGAAGGACCAGGATGTCGCCTTTTGGAGGAGGAGACAGAGGGGGCGCACAGCAACTTAGAGAGCCCTCACAGAAGCAGGCAGCACCAGCAGAAGTACACCAACAGGCACTTAGAAGAATAAAGAGCCAGAGTCTATGCAAAGTTACAAAAGGGGGTCCCACGACGTCGGAGGACAACTCAGAAGGTTATACACTAAAGGAAGGAGTGCTGGGGATCCAGGCTAGGCTGAGCACAAGGGAAATCCTGGAAGAAGGTACAGGAGCCGGAGCAGCTGCAAATCACGCTGTACACAGCTTTGCAGTCTAGCGTGGGGAGGCAAGGACTTACCTCCACCAAACTTGGACTGAAAAGTCACTGGACTGTGGGAGTCACTAGGACAGAGTTGCTGTGTTCCAGGGACCATGCTCGTCAGGGTGAGAGGGGACCCAGAGAACCAGTGATACAGTCTTTTGGTGCCTGCGTTAGCAGGGGGAAGATTCCGTCGACCCATGGGAGATTTCTTCTGAGCTTTTGGTGCAGGGTGAAGGCAGGCTACCCCCAGAGCATGCACCACCTGGAAACAGTCGAGAAAGCCGGCAGGATTAGGCGCTACAATGTTGCTGGTAGTTCTCTTGCTACTTTGTTGTGGTTTTGCAGGTGTCCTGGAGCAGTCAGCGGTCGATCCTTGGTAGAAGGTGAAGAGGGAGATGCAGAGGAACTCTGGTGAGCTTTTGCATTCGTTATCTGAAGAATTCCCCAAAGCAGAGACCCTAAATAGCCAGAAAAGGAGGTTTGGCTACCAGGTTAGGAGGATTGGCTACCAAGAGAGGTAAGAGCCTATCAGAAGGAGCCTCTGACATCACCTGCTGGCACTGGCCACTCAGAGCAGTCCAGTGTGCCCCCAACACCTCTGTTTCCAAGATGGCAGAGGTCTGGGACACACTGGAGGAGCTCTGGGCACCTCCCCTGGGAGGTACTGGTCAGAGGAGTGGTCACTCCCCTATCCTTTGTCCAGTTTCACGCCAGAGCAGGGCTGGGGGATCCCTGAACTGGTGTAGACTGGCTTATGCAGAGATGGGCACCATCTGTGTCCATCAAAGCATTTCCAGAGGCTGGGGAAGGCTACTCCTCCCCAGCCCTTCACACCTATTTCCAAAGGGAGAGGGTGTAACACTCTCTCTCAGATGAAATCCTTTGTTCTGCCTTCCTGGGCAAGTGTAATGGTGTCCCCGCACTCACAAAGTCCGGGGAATTTGCCCTGAACGATGTGGGGACACCTTGGCTAGTGCCAGGGTGCCCACACACTAAGTAACTTTGCATCCAACCTTCATTAGGTGAAGGTTAGACATATAGGTGACTTATAAGTTACTTATGTGCAGTGGTAAATGGCTGTGAAATAACGTGGACGTTATTTCACGCAGGCTGCAGTGGCAGGCCTGTGTAAGAATTGTCAGAGCTCCCGATGGGTGGCAAAAGAAATGCTGCAGCCCATAGGGATCTCCTGGAACCCCAATATCCTGGGTACCTCATTACCATATACAAGGGAAATATATGGGTGTACCAGTATGCCAATGTGAATTGGTAAATTTAGTCACTAGCCTGTTAGTGACAAATTTGGGAAGCAGAGAGAGCATAACCACTGAGGTCCTGGTTCGCAGAGCCTCAGTGAGACAGTTAGGCATCACACAGGGAACACATACAGGTCACATACTATGAGCACTGGGGCCCTGTCTGGCTGGGTCCCAGTGACACATGGACTAAAACAACATACATACAGTGAAATATGGGGGTAACATGCCAGGCAAGATGGTACTTTCCTACACTAACCTCTCTGGTTACTCTTCAAGGCCACTGTATACTGCACCTATGGTGAGATGCTTGTTGTGCCTGGTCCACTGATTTTCTGGATGTCCTTCTGTCCCACAGATTAGCTGTGTACCATGGGGAGCATTTTCTTTGTTCATCGCTTCATAAGTGGAAAACAATAAAGTGTCTGAACTTGACAGTGGTGTAAATGCGTTAAAGATCCAAAGGCTGCTTCGATTGATGTCACCATGAGTTAATTTCTGGAGCAGTACTGGCACAAATCTTGCCTTTGATATTATCACCCCCCAACATTCTACACTAATGCAGCTGATTTTTTGAGTCTGAGTGCAATAGGAGGCACTACTGACCAGGCCCCAGTGGATGTGCTCTGACCCTCAAATGCATGTGCAATTGTCTAATACCTGGTTGGCATTTTTATCTTACGCATATGACTCTAGTACATGATACCCAGTCTACTCAGATCTTTTAGTTCAGCATCGTCAGTGGACTGCAGCACGGTTTGTGGCATCACTGCAGTGACAAAGGGAGCTTTTAAACTGACAAGTCAACGTAGCAAAATATCCCTTTTTGCAAGCCAAGACCATCCTTTTACTATAAGATAGGCCTTAAAACCCATGAAGCAGGGTGCATTATAATAAAAAGAAGAACATGTTTGTGTAATCTTTTACATGCCCTGACAGTGAAAACTCGCCATTGTTGTTTTCACTGTAGCAAGGTGGTAGTCCTATTGTTTACCATGGGGTTGCACTTTCACATGTGCAAAGTGCTAACTTCTGACGACAAAAGGGACTAATGGGAATTCTAACCATCACTGATTAAACTTTAACCAGAAACATGAAGCTCCCACTCTCAACTGGGTCCAAGAGTTTGGACCATTGAAGTAGATAGAAATTAATCAGGAATTGCAAATACACAATTTATTAATATTTTAGATGGCAGTCAATAATGATAGTTGGATTACGTTTTAAAAGCGTTATTAGGTTTTTTAGTAATAGAGTTCTTTTATTAGCAATTCATCAAATTCTCAATACACTTGCGGAACAAAGCATGAAGTGCATTCCATAAAATCTAATCCCTATTTTAAGCTAATTTAGAGTGAGTAGAGTGAGAAGAAACCATTACAAGGACCCATAAGGAGCTCTGGCCTCAAGAAGTGAAACCATAGAAGTTGTAACAGAACGTCCCTTAAACAGAGGGTCAATAAGCACAAAAAAGCCTCAAACCGAATAAATTCAAAACAGAATTAAAGCAGCTCCCAGAGTAAATCTGAGGTACATCAGTAAAGAGTCCAAGTCAGAATGGGTCTGAGTCAATGTGCTCTCAAGAACGTCTGTGATAGGGACTCTCTCAGTGAAAGAGTCTAATCTTGTCTTGTATGTCCTCCTCTCTCCATCGTCTAGCATGGGAATTGCTAAGTAATAAGTAATAAGTAACAAGTTGTAAGTCTTGTGGAGATAGCTTCTGATCTCAGCCAATGAGATAGCAATGTCTTAATGGGAACAGGACACCTTCCATCAAACTAACAAGTTTAATAAAGAACATCCTAAACACAAGATGCATTTAAAATATACGTTTGTTAGCAGTTTAAACTGAATACACATCTCTTGTCAAGCTTCAAATGTAAAGCCACATTTGTATGCAGTGTTTGATTTAGGCCCTCAAAATATCTCATAGAGGTTAATGATTAATAATTTTAAATTAGTAAAAATGCGTTTACACTTCCATTTGGGACTTCCTGGAATAATACTTCCAAATATTAAATTAATGGTGAGATGAAATCTAGGTTATTGCTGAAGTTGAACTTCAGCTAACTATTATTATAAAGGTGACTTTAGAAAGTCACCATTTCTTGCCTAAAATGTTCTTGTGGCTGTTTTTCATTAAATACAGCAGTTGTCACCCTGGACAGCCTGCTACTGTCCTGTCATGAGGTGTGAATAGTCCCTGGAACAGGGAACAAAAGGGCTGTCTGTGGAAGAAAGTGTGACCTCCTACTGACAGGATGGTGAGAGGGATAGGTCCCTAGATGTCAGAGTTTCAAAGGAACAAGCAATTGTGAGTCACACTTTAGCCTGCCCTCTCCTTTGTCTAGGTAAATAGGCTGGCATCTCCTCCAGAGGAACAAAAACTGTTGCAAAACAAGTTTTCCAGGAGGAGCTGCTCATTTTACTGCTCATGGATGTGCCCATAGCTCTGACCAAGAGAGGAAAGGTTCTGACTTCTTGGATTTTGGCAGAGAGATGCACTGTGGTATTGCCTAGTGGCAATCCCCCAGGAAGTGGTTTAAGAATGGGTATGGTTGCCCATAGGAATTTTATCCTTATTGGCTAGGGAGTTATCCCCACCCACAAACTTGAAATTGCCATAAATGTGGCACCCCTGTGTACCAGCCTCAGACGGCTACTGGTCTCAGAAAGAACAGAAGATTGACTGCACCTGTGGACCTAAAAAAAAAGCCTGCACCAAGGAGAACTGCACCTGCTGAACCAAAGACATGAATTCCTTGAAGGGATGCTTGCACCTGCTGTAAAAGGTGTGAAGAGAGACCTGGAAGTCTGGATCTGGTCCTACTTGTGCAAAGACCAGTGAGTGGTCTCTGAGGGTCATTTTGCTTGCCTCCTTTTAAGCTCCAAGACCACAAAACCTAACGAAGCCCAGCATCTGCAAGTGCCCTGCTGAGCAGTTATAAGCTGATTTGACTTGAACCCTGCTGGTGCATCCCAAAAGATTTAGGGGCATATTTATACTTTGTTTGTGCCGTTTTAGCCTCATTTTTGTTTACTCTAAAACATCTCAAACTGAACTCCATATTTATATTTTGACACTAGACCCATCTAGCGTCAAAATATTGTCGTTATCGTCATTTTTTGGATGCGTGAACCCACCTTGTGTCAATGAGATGTAAGATAGGCATTCCCATCCAACAAATTACACTAAGCCCTTAGGGCCATATTTATCCCCCCACACGGGTGGGAGGCAGACCCAAATAATGACGCTAAGCTTGCTCTACGTCATTATTTAACGCATGGGTCAGACCAGGCGTTAGGCTACCTGTGGACGCATTTCCATGGCCAAACACCATGGCCCACCCCAAGCCCCCGGAACACCCTCACTCACATCAGAGGGATGCCATAGGATGGGGAACTCCCAGCCCAGGTGAGTAAGGTAAGTATTTTTTAATATTTTTTTAAAGTGCCACTGGGGGCTCTTACATGGGGCCCCCTGCCTGACACTGGGTGTAATGGCCATGTCCAGGGGACACTTGTCCCCTGTGCTGGCCATCTGGGTGGTGGGCATGACTTCTGTCTTCACTAAGACAAGAGACATTTTTGGGTAGTTGTGCATAAGGAAATGGCGCTAGGCTGGTTACCAGTATTATTTTTGCCATTAACCAGCCTACCATCATGTTCTGTCACACAACCTCCTTTTAACATACTGCCACCTCCAACCAGCTGATGTCTTTTTTTTTATGCTATCCCAAGCTTGGAGCCGGCTTGTGCCATTCCTTAAATATGGTACCCAACTGGGGCTGTAAAATGGCTCAAGTCGGCACTAAACTTATTGATGCAAAACTGCATTAGCGCGGTTTTGCATCAAAAAGTATACATATGCCCCTTTGTCCTAGTCCCCAAGAGGTATGTCACAGATCCTGGGCTCTTGACCAGTGTTAAATTCCACTCTTTGCCTTGAAATGAGCAGCAATTTGTGAGCCTAAAGCTCAAAGATAATGTTTTTTGACAAAGAACCAGAGACTCATACACTACAGTTACTCAGCACCCGATTGACGTGAGCCCTCCCTGGGCATCTGACTTCAAATTGTGCCCAGTGAAAGTTTTGCCAGTTTTGGATAGACTCAAACTCTGGTCAAGAACCGAGGCTCAAACTGGGCTTTGCCTGTGCCAAAGCTACCCAGGACTATGCTAAGGTTTAACTAAAAACAGCCTATCTAGACCTGGTACAGAATAGTGACATTATTGCTTAGTGAGTTTATTCAGGCACCCCAACTAATAATCCACTTTTTAACACTTTTACTCTAGGTGAAGGTACACAGTGGGTGTTTTTCCAGTGTGAGATAAGCTGCCTAATGCCGCACTGCTTTGCGCTTGAGCTGCTGCCCTCTGTGCCCTATGTGATGTTTATTGCAGTGATGGGCCTCCTTGGATACGTGCAGGGGACTCTGCAAGTGCCCACCAAGGAGAGCGAACCCTGACAGCGATATCTGTGGAGAGCAGCAGTCGGGTCTATGATTGTGGAGGTGAGAAAACTGATTTCCATTGATTGATGTACTAACAATATGAGCCAATTCTAACAAGCTAAGTAGCACTTAAACATCAAAAAGTGAAGTGTTTGAAATGATGGCGGATGGTGAGCATTAAAATTGAAGACAGCTTGGAAACTAGAATAATAAAATGCACAATTAAGTCAGAGAATAAGTATTGCAACACTACCCTGTCGGCTGCTACACCCTGAGCAGAATGGGCAAGACTCAGCTGAAACAAGCAAAATTCTCTTTTGAAGCAAAACACTCTTTAAGGCTGTCCTTAAGAGGTAATGGCCAGTGGCACTTCTTTGATACAGGAACAAGTGATATCAAGGACAGTGAGGTTAAGAGGGTCTCCTACTGGAGATGAAGCACATCCTCCAAACCCATAGATGAGAAGATGAATACTCTAACTTTGTACAAGGGTAAATTGAAACAAAAAATGGGCTGACAAACTGATTATCGAGATATGTCTAAGTTGCGCATCTCAAACATTGAAGATAATGCAATTGAGAAAGGGCTAAACCTGCATAATGTGGGAAAGAAGTTGAAGCCATTAGTATGAAAAATGAGGTGAGGTCTGGATGGAATAACCTATATTTAGAAGGAGCTCTTGAATCCACAAATACGAGTTAAAATGCACCATTCCTTTAAAATACATTGAAAACTATTGGGAACCAGCAGCTCAAAGTAAAGCATGCCAATCCTGCCCTAGAACCTGGATCTCCGCTGGCGCCTTTCCTAGACTGAATAGGCAAGCTGCTTAACTATCCTTCTTGTGATACTGCATTCTTACTTGCCAGAGAGAAACGTGATGTACACTCCGTGGGTACGCTGACTGCAGAAAGGCAGTTCATAAGGCATCCAGATCATTTGAGCCTGGCGAGGAAAATCTAAAACCGCGGGTTTTGAAATTGGCTATAGTATACCAAGCAATGTTGAAGGTCAGTCACAATGGAAAACTCCTCTTCTTTACAAACCTTAAATTAGTGGCATATTTCTTGCAGAATTAAGCTAAAAAACTTGCTTTGATGCTTTGGGGACCCGCTGTCACAAATGAGAATGACTGACAGAAATTATGAGACAGGGTGATCTTAATATACTTGAAATCATGCAGTTTCAGTGGTGGAATGTCATCCTTGTTCATGTTGTTTCACAATATAAAGTGATCATTCAATGCTGCTGTTAGGCCAAACAAAATGTGATTGTACTGGTGTTAACGCATCCCTTTATGATTAATTTACTCACTTTGGGACTCGTTTTAGGCCAATGAATCTTTTGACCCTGATTGAAGATACCTTAGGGCGAGATAGCTAATCAACATGTCAATCAATACGTCAATAATGTAATCAATATTTATTACAACAATGCAATTCACCTTAGTCAATGACATTTAATAAGACTCAGAAACCACCATGACCTTTCAGTCAGGAATAACCACACAAGTTTAGTATGAATTTTGTTATAGTTATTCCCTATTGATTACAATTCTACTAGTAAGTTTATTAGTCTCAAAACCAAGAAACACATTAGCATCGTCACAATATGGCAACTCTGATAAGATTTCATCAAAGCAAGAATCACAAACATCAGAATATAATACGGCGTCAGCATAGGTTATCTTTAGCAGAGTATCATCATAATGTTATTCAACAAAGCATAGATTCAGTCATTCGTCTATTTGCGTCAGTTTAGAGAACCCCTCTCCTAACCTCGAATTATCATTGGCATGTTGGGCTTCATGCAAAACAATTTAGTAACACCAATTTGGAAAACATTTAGCTATGGTCTCTGTCAAAAGAAGCAGTTGGTACCTAGAAAGGAAAAGCAAACAGACAAATCACAATTTCATTGTATTATAGTTACCCTCCGTCTGGGTCAGCAATCAGGTCCGGTCTTTCTCCTCAGGACATCAGTTGGTTCGCCATCAGAAATGTCAGCTCTGGTAATAGGGGGCACTTCCCTAATAAGGAGGTAAAGCGTAAATGGGCAATCTAAGGGCAAAGATGATTCTAAGTAAAATTAGCAAGTCACTAAGCAAAGTGACAAAGTGTCTGGATCATAGCAAATCCCATCAGCATCCCCCCTAACTCTCTCCTATCCTTCCTGTACTAATTTACTTCCTGGTGTCAAGGGTTTTTATTCCCTTTTTGTTGTACATTCCCCTAACATTTGGTTGGACAAGGGGTTGCACCCCACTATCTTTAACCAATTATCTTCACATTAGCTCATCAAATTTGTCACCCCATAACAGTTCTCATGTATTTTATTGGTCCTTATGATTGACGTCTTTAGCGGGTGGAATGTCCGGTATGATTTCTTAGTCTTGTGGTCGTTTGCACATCTTCGGTCAGTGGCTCCATTGTCTGTACCGGTTCAGGTGACCTTGTACCTACGAGTTGGTCTACAGTGTTGCATTCAGCTCAAATGTTTCTACAAGCAAGTCGAATTTCATGAGAACAGATCTACTACAGTTACATTCAGCTTCTAGTTTGGAGAAAAACAAGAGTTCATGTCCTTCAGCAAGTCAGCACACTGCACGTTTAGAAAAACACATTTAATATGAGAGCCAGGCAGTTAGGCCTCGACTCATGCTAACTAAGGCCTAGTGATTTATTAGCAAAACCTTTATATATATCTATTATTACTAGTGTAAAGTCACATCATAACATAATAATTCATCAACATTAGTCATTTACATTAGTCATTTTCATTAGTCTTCGTATAAATTGGTGGGCACGTTTCAAGCGCACGTTTCAGCACAATACATTAATACATTTTCTATGCGCCATTATTATACATTAGATCATAAACATTTCATGTTAATATAGATTATATAAGCTACGCTTTCTCACTAGTAATACTTGAACCTGTTGGAAAATGTTGTATATACATATACATTGATGCAGCATGATTAGACTTTCCACACAGGTATACATTACAGTACTATGACGAGGAAAGAGCTTGGCTATCTGGCTAGGGAAAACCGTGAGGTTGAGACACTGGGCCTCATTTATGAGGACCTAGCTGCACACTGTGCCAGTGGCGCAGTTTGCCAGCCCGTATTTACAAGGCCACTCATAGCCACCTTGTAAGGCTTTTGATGGCCTTTGTAATATGGGGTTTAATTCTAGTTAATATTCATCCACTTTGTTTTTTTATTCACTATTTGAATTTCTTTCCTTTTCTTTCATTATGTGAACGTACATTGCTCTCTTCTTAAGTAGTTAAAATTCCATAGAACACTCAGTAGATTCTGAGAACTGTGAGAGTTAGTACTCTTCAGTCCTTGGACCTGCCTAGTTGTTCCTACTGTTATGGGTTCATCATATTGGAAACTAAAGAATCTGATTCTTTACTCAACAATTTTCCATTGGATCTATTTATATTGGGTTGAACCCCTTACCACAGCCCTGTAAATATGGACCCCTTTCATGAGTAACACTGCATGAAAGGGGCGTTCTATAAGTGTTGCTTGGGAGGTTCCCACACAACACCCATGGAACCAGAGGGAATCTGGCACATTCCCAGATTTATAACTCCGGGAATGCATCAGATTCCTATGTCACCTCAGGGGTGGTGTAAGAATGATGCAACAGAGAGAAATATCTTTATTCCTCCACATTTATTCCTCTTTATATGTGTGCAGCATTGTGCAGCACACATAGAAAGAGAATAAAACACCTCTTGTAATTGTTTTTGTGCATGAAGGTCCACTTCCTGCACAAAAACAATCATCTCTGCAATGCAAACATCCTTGCACCATGGTGCAAAAGGTGCCTGCATTGGCGCTAGGCAGCAATTTGTGTGCTAGCACAGCGGGAGATGACAGAAGTGCATCATGTTTTGTAGATACGCTGCATTTCTGCCCTTTGCCAGTGGAACAGAGCAGAGCAGAAAGGCACTTGCTGAACTGCCCTGCACCACTCGCCCCTTTAATGAGATCCCTTGTATTTGTTGGCCACCGGAAACCCCGAAGTGAGATTCTATTTGTGTTGAGCAACCGTTTTTTAATTAGCAGAACAGAAATGGTGGAATGTGGAGATGGGTGTCAGGTAACATCACTGAGAGCTGGGGGTTTCAGTATGAGATACTTGGGTGAGAAAGAGAGGTAAAGTGCAACTAAGCCATCTATAGCTACAAGTGTTACAGTTTGTGAGACACACAAGTTATGTAACATATATATATAGTAAAAGGAGAAACTCAAAAAACAAGAGAACAAGCTACACACATCTAAAATGTTGTATCTCCTGGGCATCAGATTGTAGACATAACAGTTAAAATCAGATTGATTACTTGGAATATCAGGTGGCTAAATAACTCCAGAAAACAGAGACAAGTTCCAGCATATCTTAATAGACAGCGTGCTGACATAGTTTATCTTCAAGAAATGCATCTTATCGTAAAACAGAAACATATTTGCATAAATTGGTTAACACACTGTTATTTATGCTTCATATAGCTCCTTCTCAGGAAGAGTGGCAATACTCTTTAGGAAAAACATAACTTTCTAAAAGTAATTTAAGTATTGCAGATACAAACTGCAGGTATCTAACACTTGAATACACCTTCGGAGATGATAGAGTGACTATCATCATTGTTTATTGGGCTAGCGTTGACACACTTTTATTTTTTTTAACAATTGAAGATAACATTTGATGCTTCAATGACACAAACTGTAATGTGGGCGGGGGGTTGAGCTTGACATGTAGAAAGATGATTATGACTAAGCCTACCCTCTTATACAGCAGAAGCAGTAAAATAAATAGTAAAATAGAACTATGATATGTATTATTCCTCTGTACATGACACCCATTCCCACATGGGCTACTGGTTAATGACCAGAAATGTTAGCACTCACATATTGGACATTAGTATCCTCCCACCCCCCCTTCCTCTTTCAGACAACTATTCAGTGATCCTGACATTGACATTTTCTAAGCTGATCTCCATCTACCAAACATGAATATTTTCTTTCAAAGACTTTCTAGATTCAATCTTTAAAGATTAAAGGCCTGAGTCAGAGTGTGGCGGAGGACGTTACTCAATCACAAATATGGCAGATATCCCGTCCACCTTATTACCATCCCAAAATAGCCTATGGAGATCGTGATACAGCAGATGGGATATCCATGATATTTGTGACAGAGTAACCCATCTGCCAAACTTTACATCAGACCCTAAGTCAGACAAGGTATTGAGAAATATTTAAAACTTAAGGTAGGCTCTGTGGAAACGTATTCTATTGTTTTACAGGCATTCAAAGTTTATGCTGGTTGCTGCATCATCTCAGAACTAACAGACTTCATTAAGGACTCCCCACACAAAGAGACCAATTAACAGTGATTCACTCAGCTCCTGAGGAGGAAAGGGATAGGGCTGAATGATCTACATCAGTCAGTCAGCTCTCACAATGTACCATAGATAGGCCTGCCCAAGTCCACTGAACAAAGGAGGGGGCTCAGACCTCTGGAGCCAACACAGAAGGGATCCTCCTTTTGGAGATTTAGTGATGAAGGCCCTGTCAGTGATGTCAGTGAGAGGCGTAGCTGAGGCCCCCTAGAGGAGATATGACTAGTGACTTTGGATGAAACCTTTTTGAATTGTTCCGGCATGTGGTGCAGGAGAGTTGGGACAGGGGTGAAGAGGTGATGTGTCACCCTAGGATTGGGCAGTTGAACCCGGGGTCTGAGACCGCCCACTCCCCTTTAATAACTAGTGGCAAGGGGGAGACTCTGTCTTGCTTTGTGATTTCCCTGCCCTTCGCTATTAGACCCTGGGGCTGCCATGGACAACTGGAAGGAAGATGCCCACAAAGGACTGAAGACTCTTCCCAGTTGATCCCAGGACCAGTGGGCCTTCTCAAATGCCAGTGAGGATGGCCCTCTTACACTTCCTAATGGCCAGTTGTGAGAAAGCCCTGGATGTCTGAGCCCAGAGACCAAAACCAAGAGGAAGGCTGATGCAGGGAGCTAGGATACAACGAAGGACAGTAGATATTCTCTCTTCCTTCCTAAGGATGCAGATTCCCTTATACAGAGGCTCCTGGTCTATGACTGGATGAAGGCTATCAATAAATATTATGCCATTCTTGCCACTCATAAAGACACTCCGGGGCATTTTTATACTTGTTTTGCACCAAATTTGCGTCATTTTTTTAAAAGTTAATTCAGTGCAAAACTAACTGCATATTTATACTTTGTCGCTAAACCTGTTTAGCGCCCAGGTTATGGAGTTAAAGTCATTTTTGGGACGTGGAAACCTACCTTGCATCAATGAGATGCAAGGTAGGCGTTCCCCTGCAAAAATGACTCTATGGCCTTAGTGCCATATTCATCCCCTGTGCTAAAATCATGCATGGGGAGGAGGGGTCAGATAATGGTGAAAAGCTTGCTTTGCACCATTATTTAACGCCTGGGTCAGGGCAGGCGTTAGGGGCCCTGTGCGCCTATTTCCATGGTGGAACACCATGGAATAAGCCCACATGTGTGCCATCCCCGGGCCCTCCCCAGGCCCTAGGGACACCCCCACCCACACCAGAGGGACAGCGGAGGATGGGGGACCACATCCCAGGTAAGTATAGTTAAGTACAGGTAAGTATATTTTTAAGTGCCATTGGGGGCCCTGGAATGGGCCCCCCTATATGGCACTGGGTGATCCCCTGTGCTGATCATTGGGGTGGTGGGCATGACGCCTATCTTTTCACAGGAGTCATGTGGTATGGTATGCACCCCTTTGTAAATATTTTAACGCTGCCAAGAGGGGCCCATAATAAAATTGGGAGAGCACCTTCTTTGCCAGTTTTAACATTGCTCTGCAATGTGGATCCCTCTGAAAACAAAATAATACAGCCCTCCACTCTGACCGTTGGTCTGCACCAGAGTGTGTTAGAGGCTCTATGATGAAGCATGGCACTTTTAACCTGTAAACCTATACCATAGAATATGTACTTTCCCCTAATTGTGAGTAGAACTGCTACAAGAACTGCCACTCTGCTGGGCTGCTGCTCTAAAGAAACTGCTGCCCTCCTGTGGTGACCAGCTGCTTGCTGCCCTCTTGCCTTCGAAAGAACAATTGGACCTGCAACTTCATCTTCAATCCAGGATCCCAGAGTGACTCTAAGGGCTAGTCTGCTGGCTTCCTGATCTGCATCTCAGGGACATACAAGCCTCTCAAACAGTTAATAGACCCAGTTAGTATGAGTTGCTGCTGTAAGCTGCTATCATTCTGTCTCTTCACCCAACAAGCATCGATCACCCATGGAGTTCTGCCAATGCGAAGCACCAGCCAGCCCGTCTGCGACAGCCAGCCTGCTCTTTCCACCACGCTGACCACCACCCTCAATGCCCTCCTTGACCTCTGCAACCCTCTCCAATGTGAAGTGGACTCTTGGCATAAAACTTGAGAATGTCAAATTTCCGCTGGACTAATCTGAGGCTGTATCCAACCCACAGTCAGTCTGAACTTTTAACCTGGTCCAGCGTGACCAGATAGCCGTGGTTGTCACTTTTGGCTTTTAGATGCTACTTTTTACTTTATTCATTAAAAATTATTACCTCCAGTTCTACTGATCAAATTTTCTGTCAATTTTGCCTTGTATTTATTACATTTTGATCTAATTTTCTAACCTGTTGTGGGGTGCTTTTTGTATAGTGTTTACTGTTTGAAGTGTTGCACAAGTACTTTACACATTGCCTCTAAGTTTAGCCTGACTTCTCTGTGAGAACCAACAAGTTGAACCTAGGTTAATTTGAGGTTTGCTTGCGCCTTACCCTGGCTAATATTGTGGTTGCTGCATGATCAGGGATCACACCAAAGTCAACCAGTAACCCAGTTTCTAACAATAAGAATCTTACTCCAATTGTAGAAACCTGGAGTCATTTCTCTGCAGTCAATGATGTGTAAGCTCTGAAAGTGCTTTTCAAAAAAATATAAAATTCATAAGTTGCATATTTTTGAAGCAGCTACATACCTCAAGTTGGGTTCTGGAAACTATGTGGGCCACAATAAGCATTCTAAATAGAATACAATTAAAATAGAAAGATGGGGAGGACAAACTCTACAAATGCTATTTCTTCCTGGTTGATTCTTTTTGTCTAGTAGCTATCCTGCTTGACTCAATTTTGGGTAGCAGTTTTCCCAATTAGTTTGCAGAATTGTATTTCTTCCTGTAAGATAGTGATACTCAAAGTGCAGCCCGGGAGCCTTATGTGGCCCTCCCGACCTTCACATGTGGCACAGCACTAGGCTGCTGTTTACTTTGCAAGTACAAATGTTCATAAAGACATTAAATAAAAGGCAAGCATTCATTTACAGGTCAATTGAAGTTAAAAAAATAGAGCACAGAAGGCGGCCTGTACCACTTAACTTTAGGAACACCTTTATTTTTAAAGACCTATAGTAATAAACGTGTAAAAGTATGATAACGACCCTTCAAAAAAGATGCAGAAGCAGGACACCTTAGTACATCGGATGTAAATCAGTGTATTGAAGAGTTTTTGTGTTAAAAAGTGATGAGTGCACCTTCAAAATGGCTTGGATTTTCCCTATTTCTAAAGTTACAAATACCAGGGGTTTCTCCTGGCAGAATATCCAGGCAAATTGTAATTTCAGATCTGATTTCCCTTGTAAGTTATCTTTATTACCCCAAACATTTGACTGCTACAAGAAACCAAAATTTCCATGTGAAACTAAATAGATCTGTAAATACAGATTTTATCTTTCCGTTTGGCTGTTTACTGCTGTTACCAGCCCATCATAATCAAGGGGCCACTTGTAATTAGGGCCCAATGCAGACCTTGAGGCAATGCATCAACTATAAACGAGGTCTATATATATGGCAACAGGCATGACCACAACATTGTTTATTGGAGAAAGCCTAGAAGGAGATTTGCATACAGACCAGCTGTGGCAACAAACACAATTCCCTCTTTTTCACATGCAAGATTTCATGCTGGGTATCTTGTTGCATAAGAATTGCCGAATGGCCCTGCACACAGATTTCCACTAGATAAAGCTCTGCTGCAAGTGTGCCTGAATGTAATTTACTTCATTGTTATGCATGACTTGCATAGGAAGCCTCTATTTGTCAACTCACTGCACTAATGTAGCAACAGTTTATCACTAAACTCATTACCCTCTGTTGCTATGTCATAAAGGCCTTCCAGGCTAGACAAACGGGGTTCCCAAAAAGCCAGCTGGTGCAGCGTTGCGTGTCTGCTTTGAATGGAAGCAAAATGAACAGCTGCAGGAGGGCTAAAGGAAGGCAGGAAAGGTATAGAACTTGGCCAAGAGTTGCAGGTAAGGTATTTTTCACATTTGGGTCAGGGAGAAGAGGCCATGTTATGTATGGCCTCCTCGTTACTCCTCTGCCCCTGCATGGCAGTTGAAAGCACGGACGGATGATTGTAGGGGCCATACATAAGATGCAATTTACTGGTTAAAAGTAAAAAGTTAATTTAGTGGTTATTTTTCACTGAGGGGTTCTGGTGGACATCATAGACAACTCAAACGTTGCTCTCATTTTCTATTTGATGTCACTTAGAACCCCTCTGTGAAAAACATCCCCGCAATTCATTGTTATCCATCTATAATTCTAGGTGTTGTCAATGGCTCTGGCAGAGTCTCAAATCCAGTAATTCACCGCTATGAATTAAGAATGGTTGGAATTTCAGACTTCTCTTGCTGGTCTCTGAGAGAGCAGTGTTTGAAAGCAGAAAACCGAGCTTCTGGAAGAGAGGGAATGGAAAGCATAAAGATGTTGGGTATGCTTTGCAAGAGGCCATGTATTTTTTTATTTTGAGACAAGGAGAAGTTATGTAAAGTATGGCTGCACCCCTGCTCCTCTGCCCCTTTGAAGAAGTTGAAACAGGGGGAAATAATTATATAATTATGGATGCAGTACATAACAGAATTCTATATGGGGAAAAAATGAATTATAGGGATGTTTTTCAACTCAGTGTTCACTCTTGTTGTTTTTTGGTGTCACTCAAAACCTCATAGTGAAATACATCCCTACTATTCAATGTTACCTAGCTATAATTCTATATGTTATCTGTGTTAAAACTACCAATAATAAAACAAATAAAAAAATAGCATAGTTCTTGTGTCCCTTGTTATCTACACGTGGGGTAGATTTACTAGGTTATTGAACAACACAGTCCAGCAGCAAAATGTGACGTTCTGCATTGTCAAAAAGGGTAGAGGAAATAATAGTGCCATATCTATTAAGATATGGCTTTTTTCTCACCCCACCTTTGGCTCACTGGTGCACCTTAGGCTGCCAAGCACCAATGCGTGCACCCTTGCACTTCTGTGCATGAGTGTGTGAGTTCTGTCAAGCACAGGTTTTGTACTGCAAGGGGACCCTTCCAGTACAATAAATATGCTTTAATATTTTCCCACATTGTATGTCAGCTGTAAAATGCAGCACACTTGCAAAGCCAGAAAACTGTGGTGACTTTTGAATGTGCTCTGCGTTTAAGTATGCCTCAATTTTTTTAGGCAAATGCAGCACACTTGCAAAGCTGGAAAAATGTAGAGACTTTTAAAAATTGCTCCTCTGGTTAGCATGCTTCAATTTTTGGGTGCAAATCCCTTTCTACCAATGTAGGTCTATAGAGATTTGTGGGAAAACACATCAATGGTGGCATGGGAATACTCAAGTACCACCCATGGGCTTTGAACTCGATGCAAAATAGCGCAAAGGTGAGCATATTGCTACTTTCCAGTACTTTAGGCAACTTTACAATTCAATTCATGACTTTTTTCCCAGATTACACATACAGCAAGAGACCTCCCTTATGAATTAACTCACAAATTTAGCCTAAGAAAAACACTATGGAAGATGTTGAGAGACTTTTTCAATACAACCACAACAGCTCTCTTATTCATCCCCAACCAAATTGGATTTGAATTGATTGATAACACTTCTGACTGGTTACTTTCCTAGCCCTGACATTCACTGAAAAAATTCTTCCTCCTCACAAATATCTGAGCCTTGTGAAGGCCCATGGCCCGTGGGCCACAATTTTGTGAAACACCTATTGACTGGTATTTCTACATAATGACAAGCAACAGAATAATGTATTTTATTCTACATTTGGATCTCTTTCGCCATTCTTTATTAAATGGAGGAATGTATAATGCAGTGAATGAATGTTCTGTAACAAATTCATATGCCTCTATACTCATGCTATTTTTCACATTTACCTGCTCTCTAATGTTGCTCAATAGTGTCCCCCTACTTTCTAATACCTTGGTGAGGTCATAGTATGAAGTTTAGGGTAATGTCCTCAAGAAGACACATGCACTTCCATTAAATATATAAGATGGCAAGTACTGAGTATTTGGATCTGAAGATGTTTCTTTTTTTCCCCAGGAATTCCATATTTGCTGTCTGAAGAATTGTAATTTAATTATGGAAGAGTCAGATTTAAGTCACAATTATGAAATTGTCTCTTTTAGGAAGTTTAACTATTTGGTGCCTGCAACCTGTGCAGTTGGACTTTGTGTATTCCTCTCAGACAGCCACACAATAGAGGGTCTGGTCGTTGGCAGGATGGCCCACCCTGAGTTGATGGGGGACAGAGCTGTCTTCTACCACACTTGCAGTTCAAAGGCACTGGCCAAGCACACTTACAAAAAAATTCACACTAGCATCTTGTGCTCTAGTGAGAATGGTACCGGGGCAAAGAAGTGGGAAATTCCAGACATCTCTGTAGGAGAAAACCCAAGAAGCTTCTCCCACTTTAAAGTGGGCACCAGGTATAACAATGGGGCTTTCACACCCACTCATCAGCACACTACAGAAGAAGGACTGCCCTGCTGGCAGAGAACTACCCTGCTGATTGATGCTTGTCCTTTTGTCTGACAAGAAGGAATGGACCTGCTCCCTTAATCCCAGGATGAAGTGACTCTAAGATTCATCTGACTGACCTCCTGCTCTGAGCTACAGGGACACAGCAAGCTCTAGAGGCCTCATTTGAACTGCTTAACTGACCTACTGGAACTGGCCTTGTCTGGCCCTGCAACTGGACATGCCTGAGCACTGCTGGCCTCTACTGGAACAGGTTCCTGATCCCGAAAAGGTGTCTCCCAGGGCCTGGACCCTTGCATAGTGATAAGTTTAGGACCCCCTTGAAGTAAAATCAGAATCCTGAAACTTTGGGCTCTTCCTGACTGCGAGTGAGACCATTTATGGCAAGATCTTGCCACCAACACTGACCACCAACACAAAGCTCTGGTGAACCTGACTCTTTGTACTACATCAGGCAGTGACAACTAGCAATGTGAGACAGGCACTTTACGAGAAAGCACAGTCAGCCCATGGTGACTGCCAACGTGAATCTCCAGCAACGACAGTCTGCGACACCAGACAGGATCTTCTTGCTACAGCAGTGACCATCCAGGATGCCCAGCTTGCTCTTAGTGCTACAGCAATGCTCATGCTTTCTACCTGCTCCTCATCGACTCCTCTACCACCAACAGAGCTATTTGTGATGAGATTTAGAAGGTAACTTTTTCGGTGGGATTAACTTCTCCCTAATCCGGCACCAACTCTATTGTGGTCAGCCTGAATTTGTGCACCTGGTCTTGCACAACTAGAGAACCTAGAGTACCTTAGGTGCATTTTGGTGCTATACCAACTTTAAACATTTAAAATTGCATATCTCCATCTCTTCCAATTAGAATTAAATGTTGTTATCTTGGTGTCAAATAATTAATTCCATTTTACTCAATTTTTAAAAATCGGTTTGGGATTTTTTTGTGTTGTGTTTTCTATGATGCTTTACACATTACCTCTAAGTTAAGTCTGATTGTTTTTGTGCCACGCTACCAGAGGGGTAAGCACAAGTGAATTTAGTGATTTTTTTGTGGTTCACCCTGACAAAGATTGTTGCCATTTCTTGAGTAGGGTTTCACTCCCTTCAACCAACAACTCTATTTCTCAGAAATACTTTACACATTGCCTCTAAGTTAAGCCTGATTGTTCTTGTGCCACGCTACCAGAGGGTTAAGCACAAGTTAATTTAGTGACTTTTTGTGGTTCAGTTTGACAAAGACTGTGTTTATCATTTGAGTGGGCCTTTCACACCTCTCAACTAATAACCCAAGTTCTTACAGTCCTATGTTTGAATTCTTGTGGGCCTATTCAGTCGTTTACCCACCAAAGGTCATTTATTTGGGTTGCAACAAATATCACTTGCACAGAGTGAATATACCCATGCATTAACCAGTGCATTTCAAGTATATGGTATCCGTGTAACTTTGAGATGGCCACAAATGTTCAGAGATGATGGGTAATCTTCATAATGAACCTTGATTGGGGGCATAAAAGCACTATTTTGATGAATAAATCTCACTGAGATCCGGGTCTAAATCTGGTTATTCTATGCTATGGATTAGCATTAGTGGGAAACAAAACGTGTTTCTCACTGGTGCTACACCAAAACGGGATTCCAGGCTGCTCTAACAGTACTAACTGAGAGGCTGTCAATGAAGTGCTGTCTTTCTGCTCTGATACAGGCCTTAGTGCAGGGTTCCAGGAGAAGGAGAAGGAGGTTTGGGATGGTAAAGAGGGAGTTAGATTGAGTGTTGGGAGACCAGCTGTTTATTTTCCTCTTGGGGCAGTGAGAAGAAATCATGTGATAAGTGAGTCCACCTTACTACTCTGCCGCCATGTAACAGTTGAAAACAGGGAGAGATGCATTTGGGGGACACACATAACATGTAATGATACATGGTTAAACCAAAAAGTGAATACATTAAAATTCTGAGTGATATCAATCAGACAACAAGAGCAACGCTGCAATTGTCCCTCATATCACTTAAACCCCTTCTATAATCATACATGTTATATATGGCTCTCATAAAGAGATCTATCATTTACATCAGTTTTTAAATTTGATAATTAATCGCTACATCAGAGTGGCTTTCCAGGCCAGACTAACAGGGCTCCCTATCAGCGCAGCTTGCTTGACTGCTTCGAATGGAAGCAGAATACCAAGCTCCAGGAGGGAGAAGAAAAGAAGGTAAGGTTTCTATTTTTCACATTTGGGACAGGGAGGAGAGGCCATGTTATATATTGCTCCCTCATTATTCCCCTGCCACTGCACTCTTCAGATCGCTTTCCACGAATAGATTCATTTAGGGTCCCTACATGACATAAAATTATAGATGTGTAAAAGTGAATCACAGGTCTGTTTTTCACATTGGGGTTCTGTGTGGTTCTTCCTTGGTGAAAAGCATCCCCATATTATCCATCTGTAGTTCTATATGTTACTCATGTGATTTCTTGATTTCTGTAAAGAAATATTATTTTACTGATGTGAAATAAAAATAGATTAAATACTTGTAAATTATTTGCATTGAAAACTCTTCTCCAGTCCGCCTTTGCAACAGTTAAACATAAATTAAATCAACTCACAAGTTTGAAGAGCAAATTATTATAAAATGCTTAACCTTAAAACTGTCCCTCTGACCACGTTGACACTACCTTAATGATTCCATTTTCTGCACAATTAAGTTTGAGGTCATGTTAATTACCTACTGAGCAGATATGAAATCCCACAAATGACTCTCTGTTGGTAGAATAAGAGATGTAAGTCACAAATTAGGCAGTGATTTATAGCTATCAAGTCCTCCCACTTGTGTTCTATCTAAAGGGACATACGTTACCATGCTCAATATGAATTTCCATAGTACTGAAAATTTGAAAACGAGGACACAAAATTATAAACCGCTGCTTAGAAGTGGATTACCTTTAAATATGTAATGCAAAAGATTTTTTACGAAGTCTACGTGAGATACCCCTATTGATATATCCTGAAATACTCTTTTGTATCCTACACAAAGCCTGCTGATCCATGAAAAAAATAGAAATATACTTTAGTCAGTCCATTCCTCATTTGTATGTTTTTTGTATTTAAACAGGCAGCTATCTAATCCTTTCTGTCCCTGCTAAGGACATGGAGACAGCTGAACAGTTACGATGTGGCCGTTTTTAAGTAGCAGTGGCATTTATTAGACGGCATTATTAAATGAAACATAATATATTTACTTTCCAGGCCTTTAGTAACTAAGATCGACGAGTTCATTTTGATCAGAACTGCTGTTTGATCCATGCTTTTGATTTATGTTGACCAAAAACTGGTATTTGATCGATATCAACTGGCTTGTTTTCTAATGCGGTACTTTGAGAACAAAATGGCACCTTACAAATGTGGTTCATATTTCTGCTGTCGTATTATAAATAGTTTGCTTGAGTTTCCATTCAGGGAAGACCTGACACAGCAGTTAAATCTGGACTGTTCCAATTGGAGCATGGGTCAAGACTGATTTGAATGTGTCAGAGTCCAAACTGAGATGGCATGGCATGCAAAACAAGTCTAGACTGGGATGCGGCGCTGAGTAATTTCCAATGGCTGAGATTAATTAAAGCATTCCATCCGTCACCTTTAGTATATTTAATTAAGAATTGACATCACATCTAGCAATAGTGTGTTATAAATTAAATTAAATCCATAGTAAAAAAAAAAAAATCTACTGTAGCCAATGTCGCCTGTCAAACCTGCCAAATTTTACCTAGAAAAAACGCTCGAAAAATGCAAATACTTGCCTATTTTGGTGCGCAAAGCACCAATATCCGCATGTTATATACCCCATTTCAAAGGGCACAACTTTTAATAGATGATGACTTCCACACTTTTAAATTCAAATCCTCCATTTAGAAGCTGTAGTAATTATTGCATTCCCTAGCTGGGCCAATCGTATAGAGCGTTTAAGAATTCACAGATTGGATAGTCAGAAATTATACCTTGGAACCTGTGCAAATCGCAGAATCCGATGTGTACTTGTGACAGAAATGTGCATTTGTATTTCGATTTTCTTTTTTTATCTTTCTTTGTTAACAAGACCCATCCCCTGTGTCTCCATGACAGAAATGTGCCTTTGTATTTCGAGTTCCTTTTTTATCTTTCTTTGTTAACAAGACCCATCCCCTGTGTCTCTATGACAGAAATGTGCATTTGTATTTCGATTTTCTTTTTTATCTTTCTTTGTTAACAAGAGCCATCCCCTGTGTCTCTATGACAGTATTGAATAGTGTACTCATTGACGTAGAACAAAACTAGGTGATGGGCAGGTGATATAATTAGAACTAGATGTAAATTAACATTTCTTTTTTTTACTAATGCATTTGTCTGAATTAATGGTTATCTCTGATGTGTGCCTCAAATAACGGATGGCGACTAACAACTGTGGTAGGATAATTGGTAGAACTCTGCTGTCTAGGGGTGCCCTGGTACTCATTGTTAACGTTACATTAGCTGGTGAAATGCAGCAGATTAACCGCTCCCACCTATTTCTGTGGTTGTCTAACTCTCAAAAGACATAAAGACAAGAGTCCTACAGCTAGTTTCCTCTCCCTCTGAGGGTGCAACAGTGGTAGTGGTGGAGTTCTTAATGGTAGTGCATGGCCTTATTTCAACCATGAAACAGGTTAATTTTACTGCAATTACTCAACATTGATTGTCTCCAGGATAATGAATGAAAACTGCAGGTTTATGGTAGCAGAAGGTCCCGATCGAGGGTGTGCATGTCATTCTAGGACAGCCTGATTCATGTCAAATAGGCAAGATACTGATGAAAGATACATTCTCATGCAAAGGCGTTTACTTACCAAAGCAATTTGCATTAAGTATGTAAAGTACTACTTCAGTAGTAATAATTTACATAGACACAATCACAAATGAAATCCTCTAAGGTTCAGATAGAGATCTTTACACATACCTCTCCTATCGTTTATATGTGTATTTCTCTGCCGCAAATGCAGAGAACTCCACACAGAGAGATACACATGTGGCAATCAATGATGGTTACATGTAGGTTACAAAAGAGGTAGGTTTATTAGCTTAGTTGTAGGTTACAGATAAAGCCCCACCAGGAGCAGCATCCTGCTGCTCAGCCCTTCTCACTCCAACTGTCCACTCATCCAAGCACAAACACTGTTAACATTCCAACCATACAATGACCTCACTCACTGGCTGAGCAGCAGGGGACATTAAGGTAGGGGGGAGAATGCATAAGTTAGCAAGAGGCTACAACACATCTCCCCCTTATGAAAACAAGGAAATATTCAACAGAACAGAAAAAGGCAAAACACCCCCATCAACCATCCTTCAAAATTATGAGTACCACCCCATTGAAATAAGCAGAACAGTTTGACAAACACTCTCTGCTTAACTTCAATACTCGAATGGGATGTAAGGCGCTAAAACACAGTTAATCAATACATTCTACAAATTCACAGTGCAAGTTAACAAATAACTCAAAACGTCCATGCTCAACCAACAGAGAACACTAACTACCTGTTCCCCTCAGCATCATGCACACTACAACAGGATCAGCCCGCTGCCTTCCACAACGCACCACTCAACAGGACTAGAGTCTCTTCCACCTCCACTGCATTGGGGTGTAACCACGTACCCCCATCACCATACACCCGTACCTCCATCACAATTTACTTAAACAGAATCAGGGTTTCACCTACCCTCTACTGCATTGGGATATAACCACTTACCCCCTTAACATTGAGACTCAAACACTGCCCCACATCCTTACCCCTTAGGAAGGATTGACACATATCACTAAGGTGTACCCACCTTAACATTGGGCTTAACACACTGCCCCCACATCCTTAACCCATAAGAAGTATTGGCACATCACTGGGGTGTACCCCATTAACATTGGGCCTAACACACTGCCCCCACATCCTTAACCCCTAAGGAAGGATGGTCAAAAACACAGTCCAAAAATACAGACAAAGACACTAATATCACAACATTAAATGTCACTCTGCACATGTGACTATAGCATCCAACCTCAAATTATACTTTTCTAAGATCAAGCATGGCTTTGCAACTTCCGTCCAGTGTACACACGTAAAATATGGTACGCATAATGTCATGTTAAAATAACATTAGGGCGCACCTCCCATGCGTTATATATATGCCATGACTCAACTTTACAACACGTCAGTAACGGCATAACATTTCTCAATTCAATACAGCATTAAAAAGTCATTTCAGCAGCGATAAGCATTAACAGCATAAACATAGCATTACTCAATTCATCCCAACACCTCTTTAAAATTCAGTATAGCAGCATTGAAAAATACACTCAAGCAATGTATGGTATTGAGGAAAATGCACATGACAGTATATTTAAAGTTAAATTATTCTCCAGAACAAAATTCAAATATTCCACACCGGTGAGCGACTTCTCACCCAAATACATTGCAACTGTACATTTTATTCCATGTAAATGCACGCACAGTCCTTTATCCTTGTACAAAAAGTTGGCACACATGTTCTCCACTGCACACAAGCTGTTCCCATGAGCCAGGTCGGCGC
Organism: Pleurodeles waltl; assembly: GCF_031143425.1. Lineage (NCBI taxonomy): Eukaryota > Metazoa > Chordata > Amphibia > Caudata > Salamandridae > Pleurodeles > Pleurodeles waltl. Next base: position 755,425,296 of record NC_090436.1, read on the forward strand.
TCTAGTCTTCCTGTTAGAAAGCTTCCTGGAAACAGATGAGGTACCCAATGTCTTCTCTTGCAGAATAGGGGGCGGGGAAATTCAGCAAACCAGTCAACAGGAAGATTGTAACAGTTACTTAAAATGTGTGCCCTTAAGCACAGTGCTTCAAATGGCTGCTGCACAGGTTCACTGATCATTCTTCATATAGTGTTTAAATGTTGACACCAGTTTTTCCTCCAACTGACTTTCCACTAGGTTGCCAAATGTCTGTACATTTTTAACTCTGTGCACATGCAATTCAGCAGACCATTTCCTCAATATACACAGTCCATACAAGCAGGTACAGCAGGTCTGGCTCAGTGCTGAACAGACCACCTTTTCAATCTGCAGGCCACTGCACTCCTGTTTGCTGGGTACCTAGTAGATTAAACAGCTTGCCCTGAAGTTAAACAAGTCACACACCCTCTAACCTCTGTTGAGTAAAGGCTGTCTGGTAGAAAAGACACTGGTGGGGCTCCCAGGGTGTTCTTCTTCATTTCAATCTTCAGTTTCTTTTTCTTCATATTTTTCTATTTGATTTTCAATCTCTCTTCTCTTAGTTTTCCTCTAAAATCTGCATCCTTCTTAGATTTTCTGTAGGTTCAGTTTCTTTCTTTTTTCACACATTGTCACATCACTTAAATTGCCACAGCCCTTCCTCATTGCCAGTGTGGCAATCAATGATGGATACTCAAAGGCTAGAAAAGAGGCAAGTTTACTAAAATATTTGTAGGTTACAAATAAAACCCCACCAGGAGCAGCGTCCTGCCACTCAGCTCTTCTGACTTCAACTGTCCATTCATCCAGCACAAACACTGTTAACATTCCAACCATACAATGACCTCACTCACTGGCTGAGCAGCAGGGAACATTGAGGTAGAGGGGAGAATGCATAAGATAGCAAGAGGCTACAACAATATGTTTTTGTCTTAATGTATGAGGTACAAGGGAGAGTGGTTGGGAAACGGGGAATACCCACTACAGAATGGGAGGGGCTTTGAAAGGCAAGTGCAATGACAAAACACACCTACAAGATGTAAGTGAATTACAATTACTTTTACATTAGTACTACAAAATCCCAAAGAGGCTCATGCCTACTCCACCTAAGCTCAAATGGCATCTCACTGATACCGCAAAGGAAGTAAGAAAAGAAATAGAAGCACAACATTATTATATCATAAACTTCCTACATATTTATTTATATTTGAAAAAATCAATATTGTTTTTATTTGATGTAAAAAAAATAAAAAAACATGCACAGTGTAAACCAATTTGGAAATACTAAAGAACACATAAAACAACAAGGGATCATTCATGTTCAACATAGCTGCTACTGCAAAGGGGAGCAGATTTTAACATCCATGACCTCACCACACTCAACAGCAGATGAAATTCTCCAAATTATAAGTCACATACAGCCTGTCCACATAAAATATAAGCCATTGCCAAAATGTTTTGTTCACCATTTTGGTGAATGCACTGACTACTTATCAACAATTTCCATTACTCCTAGTCCTACTCATCCTTGTCCCAGAGTGTAAGTCTCTCCCTAAGACATGAAAAAAAATATTTACGGGACCAGAATAAAGCTCTGCCCAACAAAGATGGGTTCCATAAATTGCTGAAGTGACTATACATCAAATCTCTGATAAAGGAACCCTTACGGCAGCCAGACAAGCAGTTTGCCTTAATTCCCAAATGGAAAAGGCATCTCAAGGCAGCAATGGTAGATCTAATGGACCTACTATTAAACATATAGGAGAATCTCTGACCTTGGCCTGCTGTACCAAAAGTTATAAAAAATTGATCAGTGAGTGTAAAAGGGCAGGACCTAAATAGATCAGGATAGCTTGTTTTACATCTGGAAAAGGCAGTTTCTTCTCTTTTGTAGAAGCAGGAGGCTAAAAAACAAATCGAATGACAATATCCTGATCCCTAAGAATAGCAGAGTAAACCTTTGGAATAAAATGCAGGTCAGGATATAGAAAAACACACATTATTCATCCTCCCTGAAAAATAGAAAAGGAGCCTGACACATAAGAGCATCAAATTCACCAATTCTACTAGCTCTTTAAGACAGAGGTTTTAATTGATGATTTTGCAATACCCCCTAACCCAAGGCAAGATCTCAAGGTAGAGAGACACAATGAGCAATTGGACAAGAAAATCAGACGTTCTTCAGTAGATCAGTTGCTAGAATTTAGCCATCCCCTAATTTAGTCCAGGGCTCTTGAAATGTTCACTCGCTTCCCATTGTTCAGTGTGTATATTTACACATCTAGGTGTACACCAACCTGAAAAATTACAACATAAAGACTAATTTGAAGTCCAGATTGAAACATACTCCATTGATGGTGTTGGGATGTGGTTGTAACATCACTGATGATAGATGTGCACGTCTGCCCTGGGTGGCCCAACTGCAATAATATCTGTGTCCTTCGGACTGATTTTTGGTAATGGGAGAACACAGATCATGCTTGTGCCCCATGGCCTAGGCCTGTCTCAAAGATTGTGGTCTTGTTAGATAGGGAAGGGAGCACACAGCGCTGAATGGAACTAACTTGAAATTTCCCTGCTAGATTAAGCCTTCTTGATGCCAAACAATACTAAGTTATGTGTTAAATGTTAACATCGCCACATAAAAACAGTTGAAAAATTACTTGCCTAGGACCCCTGGAATCCTTGGCTAGAGGAGTAGAAGTAGCAGAGAGGCAGAGTTTATGTAGAGAAACAGAATTGAAAGAGGTCAAATAGAGTGAAGTTCTCTTCCCCAGGGGGCTCCTTAGAAGGTGGGGACCCTCGGCAATTGGCCACTTTGCTAAGGTCGTATAATGTCTCTAAACTAGTCGAACTGTAGCTGTATATCAGGGAGGAGAAACTCAGCATGACTTCTGCCTGTTGTCAACAAGACTGATGACCAAGGTCTTCTATTTTCCCTGCTGGGTGAGGGCACATCACCCAGGAGAATAAAGACCTCTTGCCCTGGATCCTGGAGCACCAACATCTATCTGCCTGACAAATAAGATACCCCCTTGAGAAGGTCAAAAGCGTCTGGAGGGAGTGAAATTCAGTGGGGATTCTATCAAGTGGATCCCTTAAGAAAACTATGAAATTCCTGTTCCAGTTGGGACCACAGCATTGATTGGGATGTCTGCTCATATGCTGTAAAGGTTGACCATTGCACCGATCAGGCCATCTGCCCATGTGCCACTAAAGTCGGCAACTCCCTATGCCAGTAGGGGTCGCTGTGCAGATTAAGGTTCTATGCCCTAGTGCAGTGGTTCTTAACCTTTTGACTTCTGAGGACTCCTACTTAATTACTACTGTAAAGACTTTCACCTCATTATTATTGGAATTGGGGACCCCTACCGAGTTATTAGTTTAGGCCGGGGAACCTGGCCTAAGCATTTTCGATTATTTAAACCACTAAATAATACACAACTAATACAGAAACAAGCAGTCACCAAACAAATATACACACGATTAAATAATTTATTTAATTCACAATCAAATATAACACAAATCAAAATTGTAATTTCAATAGGAGAGTCAGAGTGTTTCTAAATTAATTTGAGGCCACTCATCATCCATTCTCTAATCTGTATGATGCACTTGCACAGTTTCCACAAATCAATCTGAGGAAAATAACTTAATTTTTAGCTTCCAATTACACATTCCTTCACACTTACTGAACATTTTGAAAGTTGAAATAGTACATTAAGCCTCTTTATTTATTTACACTTTATTACTCAGTTAATCATATTTAGCTTTCTAAGTAATTTCAGACCCCCCCAAGTAGGCTGTGTAGACCCCCATGGGTCCCTGGACCACAGGTTGGGAATCACTGTCCTTGTGCATTGCTGTGACTGGGGGTGGCCATTTCCCTGTACAGCACTGTGACCTGAGAGGGCTGTTACCCTGTGTACTGTTATTCTTGATCCCCATTTGCTAGGTGGGGACCATGGATTAGAGAAAGAGCCATCAAACTTGTTAGGTGTGTGAACATGAAGCATGGTGGGTTGAGATCTGTGTAACCAGAATATCTACTTTGCCATCAGAGACAAGACTTCAACCGAGGACTACAACCAGAAACAAGAGACTTACTGCAGACCAGAGGAGTGCTGTGGAAATCCAGCTGCTTTGCCTGCAGTGACGAGACTTCAGCTCATCAACCAGCACCTGCTTATGTTGACAGTCAAACCAAATCACCAGATGGTTCCAGGCTGCTGATGACCTCTCAAGCATTCTGTATCACCACAGCAGAACAGAGGGCAAGATTGATCATAGGGCTGCAGAGCCTTCAGAGTAACCTGCTCTGTTTATGGCGCTGCAGCACTGAGACACTTTGAATTTGAAAGCCACCATGGAACATTTATGACTTGTACATACTAGCAGGGTCTACCCTGATTTTTGTCTCACACAAATGGTGAATAACCCCAGTTACTAACCCACGGAGGCTATTGCCCTGACAACATTAGTGTTCCAGTCTTATAAAGATTGTACATAATAATCATTTTGTGCCATTTTTCACTTTGTTTTTGTATATAAATACTACCTTTTTTCATAATATTAAGTATTTGGCTGGATGTTCTTTTATTGGGGTTGCTGAGTGTGCTTTGAGTCTTGTGCATGTGTAAACCCAGCACCTACCTCCCCTCAGGAGCCTTGTACTGCTTAAACTGTGCTACCACTGAGAGTGAAAGGCTAAAAGGGTTTTACTTGGTCCAGTTACTCAGAGCTAGGCCCCATAACATTAGGCTTAAAAGGCCTCAACCTCCACCAGTTGTGGTCATTAACCCACACTTGGCCTGTAGCCCTTAGACAATGGTTATGAGCTTTAAAAGTGGGTGGTTTACAGATCTTTTGAATACGTATTACTAAGTGCTTTGGTAACTCTTTGCTGCACAACTCACTCCTAACAATCTTCAGACCAGAGTGTGAGTTCCTAGGTATACAACCCACTGGACAATGTAATGGGTATGACACAAAATTATGTCTCCATGGAAAATAAATTGAAAGGGACAGGATATTAGTGGAAAAAGCTAAATCACCTCAGCCAAAATGCGGACACTAAAATTATTCACTTCTCGTCCTCCCTGATTCAGGTAAGCAGTTTGGAAATTAGGGGACATATGGAGTGGGGTTAAAGAAGCTTTTGAGGTTATCTGTCACTGCTAATGCATCTACTATCCAAACTCTCATCATTGGATATCGAGAACAGTAAAAAGGGAGCCCCACAGTAGATGAGGATGCAAAAAGTTCTTTAAAAGGGGTCTCAAACCTCCTTAAAATCTTCTGAAAAATGCTTGGGGTAAGAGACAGGACATGCTGAAATGGCCCACTTGGGTATTAGCTGATCCCTTGATGTGAGTTGCTACAGAATCAAAGGTGCACAGATGATTCAACACCAAACCTAATGATATAGAATAGTTCCCTCCTTAGACATATATACGCCACATTTACTTTTTTGTCTGATCTCAATGGAATATGTTGGTTTAGATGTGAGACTGACAATATTGTACACTCCTCTGTACAGCTGGAAAATGTCTCCAAATGAAAGATGGACACATTTTAATCCATGATCATTGACCTTGAGTTTGTAGATATCACAGAACTGTCCCCTCTTTTAAGGGGCCGGCATATGGTATTATCAAAAATGGAGGAACCTGCTAAAGGGGAAGTGCTATGGTAGGTACTGAGGATGCAACAACCACTGAAGGTAGTCTCTCAACATTTTCCCCACTGGTTTTGAAATCTTATGATGCAGGTTTTCAATAACTATAATATGTACACACAGGGGCCACAGATGAAGATATGTCTAAGGCAATTTGAATACACACCCAGCATGTGACCTCGTAATTCAACCAGAGACAAATTGAGGCAGATGAAATTTCAAGTGGAGATGACAAAAGTAGATGGAGATGTAGTGTTGTTGTGGTGCTCTATTCTGGTATGTAAATACTCATATTCAAATGGATATGCAATCCTTTGAAAGTGGTAACAACTGGCAATTTTGAAGATTGAGTAGAAACCTGGTCAGTTGCCGAACAAAATATTACCTTCAGACCCAACAAGATCAGCCGAGCAGAAAGAGCAAGAAGTGGCCAATCATCTATAAAGGGATAAATTAATTTTCCTTGGAGATTTAGAAGTATGACATATTGAGAAACCTGTTTAATAGACATAAGTGTCATGCATTTGAAACAAATGTATCCCAGTCTTCTATATGCGTAACTTATTAAATTTGTGGCCATTTAAAGCTAAGTGTGGACTGCTGTTGTTTTGATGCAGAGGGTTGTTTCTGTGAGTAGTGATGCAGTAGCCTTTTCCTGTATGATGTTCTGGAATGGAACTGAGACTGCTGTTTCCTAGATGGTTTACTGAAATAAAATGTGTTCCCTTGCTTTGAGGTAGAAAATTAAATGCATTGTTTCTGCTGTTCCTGGTGCTGTCTGAAAACAAATAATTATTCTTCTCTTTAAGAAACGTATGCATCTGTCAAATGTCTAAACCCTTGTCAAATAGCCAAATACCTTTAAATTACAATTGACGGGCTGCTGCACTTTCTGTTGAACCAGTATACCAGTGTTTCAGAAGCTGAATTATTAATGGAGCAATGGAGGCTCCACTAGTAGAGCTAAGGCTTCATCTGCTTCAAAAAACATATGTGATTAAAACTGAAATTACATTAATATTGTGCTTACCACCCCTTAAGTGGCATTGTCATAACATTCCATCCATTTGAGCAGAGCTCTGCATTCAGACCCTGTCTTTGTGCAACTCTAAGATCACATCAATCTGAACCATCTCCTGGATGACTGCCAGTCTGGCCTCAGGCCATACTGCAGCATAGAGACCACTACATTAAATATCTTAGACAGTGCCTTCCCGACTCTGACCTCAGATGAAAATGACCACTGCCTCCTGATGTTGCTGGACCTTTCAGATACTTTCAACAGAGTCAGCCAACTGATCCTCATATACACCCTGAAGCCACAAATAGAATTTGCTGACAATGTCCTTTACTGGGTTTCCTTCTACCTTTCCCAACAACACCAATTTCTTCACATGGGCTCCAGAAGGTCCCAAAAGATCCTTATCTTCTGTGGAGTCCCTCGTGGTTCTTCTGTAATTTTCAATCTCTAAATGAAGCTACTTAGGGCTCTACTCAGAACGCAGTATCAAGATTCACCAGTATGCAGACAATGCATAACTCCACCTGAAGGCCTCCTCTGCTGCAGCCACCCAAACCCTCAAACACTGCCTATACTTGTCCTTTGACGAACTAAAGCTCAAAACACTGCCTATGCTTGTCCTTTGCCCAGCTACAGCTCAACCTAATCGAGACTGAATTCCTGTTGTTTACCAAGAACAGCAAGCAAGAAATATAACAAACCTTGCTCAATGCAATTACTTGGGCATAGTTCTCTGTATGCCAAGTCACTAGAATGGACTTGGACACCATCTTCAGCCTAAAGAAACACATTACCAAAAAAACACAAGGACAGCTGGGTAGCAGCTCTATTTTCTAAACAATCTGAAACCATTTCTTCCAGAATGAGATTTAAGAACTTCTATTCAAGCCCTCACACTTTCTCATCGGGATGGTGGCAAAGACCTGCTCAATGGCCTCCCAGACTTTACATTGGCATCCTTTAACGGCATCCCACACAACACAGCACTTCTCATCTATCAGATAACCCCAATCCTATTGATAGCCTGCAGTATGCATAAAAACCAGCTGCTTCATTCAAAGAACAAACATTATCAGCACCTCTGCCTTTCTTACAAACAAGCATGCATTCTCTTGTGCCTCTCAGTGTACCCACAACCAGACCACCATAATAGTGGGGACCAAGAAGTTAAAATAAGAAAAACAGAAGGCAGCAGTCCTTTTCCATCTTTTCTAGGATCTTGAACATCACTGTATCCATAGGAAGCACCCCAGCACTGCTCCAATTTAGGAAAGAGTCAAATACACATCCCTTTAAACAACACTACATCACAAGCAGTATAAATCTAATAACCAGCACCTATTCCTATCATTCATTGACTGTGTACTAGTCTTTGACCATGTAAACTTCTCTACTGCCTTTTTAGCTAGAACTGCCCTGTAAAAATACAATGTTCATATATACATGAAAGGTAAAGCAGAAAGACAGAAAGTGAAAATAAATTAAGAAAATAGAGCAGATGGGTACTAAAAACTGATTGATACTACAATGGGTAGGAAAACAGACAGTAGAAGGCTGTAGTCTGAAGTATCCCACTCTGGATGTCCAATTTTGTGTTTTTATTCTTAGTTTAGCACAAATCACTTCCTCACAGAAAATTTGGATATGAGGTTACAGAATGCCATTTCAGATATTAGTGTGCACTTTAGCTAACTATTTGCCTATTGTGTATCAATTATGCAAAGGAGTTTTTAGTTTTTGCCCAGGCTTAGTCTTTACTTGGCTTAGACCTATAATGAGCCGCCACTACTTGGTCTCCCTCTACTCTGCCTAGGGAGAATTGACAGGTTAATTTGTGCAGGAGACATTGAAAGGAGCCACACCCTTTTATTTGAGCTTATATTTTCAAAACTTTGCCTGTAACTTGTATAGCAGGCCTGTAAATGTTTCTTACATATTTATCTTGATTTTGGTATCCATTCTTCACAGAGGGACATTCTCATGACTGTTCAAAGAGAGTAAACAGAGTATGTGCATGACCTATGGGGCTGGGAATAGGAAAGGATCATATTTATAAGAAACAAGGCACCCCAAGAGCTGTCTGAGATTTTGGATGATCTTCTGTCAGAAAACACAGTGATCCCTGAACTGGTAATATCAAAGTTAATTACAATCAACCATATAGTTGCTTTTATTAGTTATATTTGAAAACATGAAAACATCAGTGATGGCACATTGGGTGTGTATAAAGAAATGTGCTTGGTGCTCTATGATACATGTGTGACAAATAGTGATGAAGAGAGTGTATCCAAAGACAAGAATAACACAGTCTGTGTCTTATATAATAGAGGTCAGGTCTGGTATTGCGGTTGGTTGACGTTACAATTTCCCTAGAATGGTATACAAATCATCATCAGGGCTCAAATTCTAATTAAGCCTGGGCCTCGAAGGACGAGAATCTGGATAGATTCATAGAGGATGATGGGTAAGGCACTCCTCAGTACAAGACCATCCAAAAAGAAGTGACATTGATGATCATGAGATGCTGCTAGTATCATCAAGTATATGTGTACCTGGCTGTGGGCTTGGGGACCGGCGGTGCCCTTAGTTCCTGTGGGTAACCAGTAATGTAGTGATTTCATGTGGAAAAATTAACGTCGGAAGGAATACACTACATTACACTCGAGTCAAGGTCTGGAGAAACTGTAGTCCGTGTCAGTAGTATTAGAGCCTTGAACAGGAACATGGTATATGTTTGAACCTTTAATTTTATGAAAGCATTCTGGAAGCTGGTTCAATGGATTTGAGAGCCTGCAGAGTGCTGGAACCCATTTCTTGCTACAAAGACTGAAATTCTATGTTTTAAAATTAGGGGAATGCTCTAGAAAGATTGACATCTGGAGACTGCTCTGTCAATTGCCTTAAATCCTTCTTCTAAAATGAGAAAAAGAAGCATACTTTCTTTTAAAATTTCAGAGAATGGCATACTTAGAAGAATTGTGGTGGGGAGTATTCCACTTTTCAGAAAGAAAAATCAGCAAATTTTTAAGAAGTATGGGGAAAACAACATGCTTAATACACTAGAAGAGGCCTTCACTCTGACTTCTATCACTTTTCAGAAAGGATAAGGGTTTCCCAGATGACAGATGTCCCTGGGACATTATCTGACACCTTGTTACACCAATAACAACCCTTCCTTAAAAAGGTTTCTCTATGTGTCTACATGTCATGTATGCAGACGTTTATAGAACAATAAGATTAAGATATTTATTCCACGTTTGAAGGCTCATCTTTTTATAAATTGGAAATGGAATCTAAATGACCAAATGCAGTTCCTTCAAATTCATTACTGAGCAGCAAGGTTGATAAAAGGCTGAGGAAGTGGATCTTAAGGATCCAAAGGATGAAAAGGTTGATTCTTTTTTTAAATATCCGAATCAGGCCATCACCTGACAATACAACCTGTTGCACATGGGGCATGTAATGCTCAATCTCTAGCTACAAATATTAAATAACTGTTTAAAACTGTGGAAATGGTACTGGGAGTGCTTTCTCTATTTCACTATATGCTTATATTAGGAAGCAATGATCTTTACTTCCTGGTTGCTAACCTTGACGAAGGCTCATCACTTTAGCTGAAACGTGTTGGGCTTTGAGTTCACCTCTGATGTGTCATTAAAGGATTGTTTTAATTAGCATGAAGCAGAGGGCTGACATCATCTGTTGGGAAGGAAGCATATTACAGATGACTGATGGTGGTAGCCTGATGGCTGATTAGCACCCAGCCGGAATTGGCAATGTCCTGCTACCTCCACGTTTACAATGAGGTGACTTTCCATATTGAAGGCATTTATATTTCTCAATAATTGTAACAACATTTAACGAGTCTGCACAAAACTTTCTCAAAACAAAAAGATTAATCTACTTAGGCTACTTCATGGGAAGATTCATGCTGATCTCTCAAGAGAGGGCCAAGATAAAGGGGGAGCCCAAATCATTGATTTCCCTATTCAATTCCTCTCTGGTACTGAAAACAAAATCTGAACTAAATTACACAAAATTTGTCAGAAAGTTAGAACTTTGCTCAGAAAATGTGCATTTCATTCTCTTATATAAATCCATTTGTTAGTTTTTGAGAAATTAGCACTTAAAAAGGTATTTGGGGTGGGCATAAAGGGGGTTAACCACCATAAACAGATGGGGTATCTTGACTGTTTTTATTCAGATATGCTCTGACTGGTCTGTTTAAAGGGGATTGTTCAAAGCTGATTGACTTCCCACCACATTAACAAAATCTTTTAGCAGTCATTACATCACTCAGTGACATAGTCCCTGTGTCCTCAAAACGAATTAAAACAGATAAGGGGCAAGGTGGGCACACCCTGGTGGTCAGGGGATATGGGGTGTCCTTGATTGGCCTACCACAACATAGAAAACATGTTGTGGCTTTCACTAAAGGACTCCGTGATGTACTACCCGTTGAAGAGCATTGTATTGAAAGCCTGATTTTGAGGATCACAAAAAGGAACTCAGAGGAAAGGTGATAATGGATTTTAGTCACAATGTAAATCATTTGTTGTTGATCCCATACTAATTTTAGGAATTGTGGTATGTTCTAATGCTGATCCTCAGCTAGGATTCAATGAGACAAGGGCCTCATTTACAAGAATCTGATGTATTGTCACGATGCATCAGATTTCTTACGCTGCCCCACGATCCCCTAATGACGCCATGGAGGTATTGTATTTACAATACAGAGTCCATGGCGTACGTTCTCACAGATGCATCAGACATTCTGATGCATCTGTTGATGCTAAACTCATGAATTGCAGGAGTAGAGTAAAAAAAAATTATGCTACCTCAGCAATGCGAGGAGGCCGCCATAGAGAAAAGCCCTGCCTCAATTTTCTCTGCTCTGAGCAGGTGGTAAAATGCTGATGCAGTGAAGTCACAGCGTCAGTTCTGTGTGGCATTTCCCATGAGAACGCCTACCCTGCATACATTATGCCTTGGGCATATATATTGTGATGCAAGAATTTACAAACTTGATGCATTGTGCCCAATGCATTAGTTTGTAAATCTGGAGCAGTGTGAAGCACTGCTAGCACCACCGCTGCGTAAACAAAATGATGTAACGATGGTGCAAAGGCCTTGTAAATGAGACCTAAGTTTTAAGAGAAAACTGTTTTCTCTCATGATTTTCTCATAGATGTTGTAGAACACATTTTCATTATCTTCCTCAGCCATGTGAAAACAAAGGGCCTCATTTAGGAGACCCAATCGGCACACTGCGCCACCAGAACAATATTTTTTTAATGCTCTGGTGGAGCAGTGTGCCGGCCCATATTTACAAGGCCCCGCAAAGCCACCTTATGTTGCTTCTCATGGCCTTGTAAATATGGGCCCCTTTCACGCATAAACCTGCATGAAAGGGGCATTCGATCAGTAGTGCTCTGGGTGTACCCACACAATACCCATGGAACACTAAGGAATCTGACGCTTCCCAGATTTACAAGTCTGGAAAAGTGTCAGATTCCTACGCCACCTCACAGGTGGCGTAGAAGTGACGCAGCGGGGAGAAATATCTTTATTTCTCTAATTCTGCTGCACACATAGAAAGAGAAAAACAGCTCTCTTGATTGTTGACACCTTCCTACACAAGAACAATCATCCCCACAATGCAGGCATCCTTGCACCGTGGTGCAAGGGTGCCACATTGGCGCTAGGCAGCCCGTAGTGCGCCAAGACCAGGGGAGAAGACAGAAATGCACCATATCCTGTAGATACAGTGCATTTCTTCCCTGTTCTGGTGGTGAAGAGCTGTGCAGTAAGACACTTGCTGTGCCGACCAGCACCACGGGGCTTGTAAATAAGTCCCAAAGTTTGATATTCGGAGTAAAACATGTGATTCCAACAACAGCAACCTGTCAGTTGAATCCCCTGTGCTCTCCAGTGTTCTACTGCAGTTCTAATAAACAACTAAGACACTAACATTTTGTTTGTATTGATGATAAAAGTGTGGCACATCTAAAAACCATCTTGATGGAATCAAAGCCCGAAACTGTAACCATTTCGTACAGAGTATACTGCAATAAATGAATATAATGAAGGGTGCCGTCTTGTCATAAAAATTAGGGTTAGTACTCTAGAATCTATAGCTAGGACATATTTTCTAAAAATTCTGAAACATCTTCTTGATTAATGTCAGAAAAAAATTGATGAAATGTGTAATATTAACATCAACAACATCATCAGCACCAGCCTGCAAGTTGATTTGACTTTGTCCACTGCAGCCTACCATGATCTTGTTGTCACGCTTAGAACTCACTTCAAATATCGAGTTCACAAGAAAGGCTTAACATTCAACAAGGGGAGATCCAAGTTGGGGCCAATGAATCATTGACATGATATGAGATTAACCATTATAATTCAAATTACAATTTATTTTCAGCTAATAGTGAGAGTTGATGTGAGTTAGAAAACTTTATTATTCATTCAGGGCCAGATGTATCAAAAAAACGATTTGTGTTTCTTAAATAGCAAATTTTAAAAAATCGCTATTTAAGAAATGCAAAATGGTATGTATGATTTTTGCGATTCGGTAATAGCGATTTCTTAAAAATCTCAAAATGCTATTACCGAATCGCAAATAGAGAATCCGACCTTTCGCACCTATGGGCCTGTTGCGAATGTTTTTGCATTTCCCAAATTGCAAATTCCAGTTAGGAATTCACAAATTAGGAAATGCAAATCCCAGGGTGCTGGGGGCCTAAGGCCCCCTCTGCTGCACCCCAAAAATATTTTTACGGACATGTGAAGCACACACATGCCTTAGCGGCATGTGTGCGCTACAAGTCAATTTTAAAAATGCATTTATAATGCATTTTTAAAATTCACAAATGCTTACCACCAAACTTTTATTTGTGGTAATTGCATTTCCTAAATGCCCAATTCGCATTTAGGAAATGCTTGATACATTTGATTTGGAAATCGCAAATAGGAATTCTCTATTTGCGATTTCCAATTTAGAGAATGGCAATTTGTGATTCTCTAAATGGGGTCACAATTTTAAGGAATCGCTATTTTAGCAATTCCTTAAAATTGCATTGCGAATGCCTTTCATACATTGTGAAAGGCATTTTTGCATTCACAAATGGCCGAATTTTGGAATTCGCACCGTTTGGAAATGCAAAAAAGCTTGATACATCTGGCCCTTAGTAACTCCCTTTTATTGAGTCAGTATATAGATTTATCAATATCAATCATCATTTCAGTACCAGACCAAAAATTAAGCAAACAATAATTCATAATCAAGCACGTTCTATAAAGGAAAGACTCCCTATTCTAAGGCTAAGAATGGCTGGGGGAAAAGAGAAAAAGCTGTCAGTCTGAGCCAATAAAGAGTTCCAATTAGAGAGATCAAAGCATAACATTTGTGTCAAATATCAGAATCAATCAAAGCAGAAACTATTGTGCATTATGAAAAATAGGCCGATGGGAAGGTCAGAAAAATAATATTCACAGTCTTGAAGCAGTTTGCTTTGTCAGAAAATAGTGCTTCCGATATTCAAGCCTTAAAAATGTAGCTTTGACTGCCTAGTATATTTCTTTGCAATTTATAAGCATTTATTTCTCTTCTAAGGCCTACATATTCATTTTGCAAATTATTCCATCAATATTTTGACATTAAAAATGCTTTAACAATGTTCTAAGGACCAGCAAGAGCGCTAACATTCTGTATTCATGACAAAATTGTGGCACACCTAAAGAATAATTTGATGGAATCAAAAATATAAAACTGAAGCATATTCTTTGGAAATCAACAAAATGAGGTGGTTAACTTTGGCTTAGCAGTTATAGGTAGTGCTCTAGAAAGCTAGTGTGAGGACACATTGGGCCTGATTACAACTTTGGAGGAAGCCGTTAATCCGTCCCAAATGTGACGGATATACCACCAACCGTATTGCGAGTCCATTTTATCGTATGGAACTCGTAATACGGGTGGTGGTACATCTGTCACATTTGGGACGGATTAACACCTCCTCCAAAGTTGTAATCAGGCCAATTGTCTATAAATTTCTAAATATCTTCATCATGAATGTCAGAAAAAAATTCTGGTAGGGTGAGTGAAACGTACTTCCAAAACCATCAGTTGCCTGTGAGTTGATTCTCCTGTATTCTGCTGCAGCTTCATCATAGTGCTCTAATGAACAGCTAAAGAGCTAACGTATGTTTATGACAAAAGAGTGGCATGCCTGAACACCATCTTGATGGAATTAAAGATATAAAACTGAAAGCATTTATTACAAAGAGTACTGCAGTAAATGAAGAAAAGAAGAGTATTTTTGTTATCCAAATTATTTGTATTGCTCTAGAAAGACAAAATCAGGACACCTTTTCAAATATCTTCCTCATTTATGTCAGTAAAACATTATGACATGCAGAGTAAAACCTGTACTTCCAACACTACCACCAGCCTGTCAGTTGATTCCCCATTGCTCTACTTTAGCTTCACTACAGTGTTCTAAAGAACAACTAGAGTGCTGACATTCTGCATTCTGAAATATGTTGCAAGTCATTGTCAGAACACAAATTTGGTATGGTAAGTGAAGTGCACTTCCAAAACCAGCAGCAGCTAGTCAGTTGATTCCTGTGCATTCTACTGCAGCTTCAACAGAATGGTCTGATGAACAACTAGAGAGCTAACATTGTATGTCCACAACAAAAGGGTGGCACCTCTGAACACCATCTTGATGGAATCTAAGATGCAATCTAAGATGTGAAACTGAAAGCATTTCCCACAGAGAAAAGTGTACTCAATCAATAAATTAGGGATTTATTTTTCCCATCAAACATTATGATTTGGGCTCAAGACAGCTAAAATAAAGACACATTTATTATGAGTCCGCAAATATCTTGTGGCCAATACCCTGTGGCCAATAATCATTATGTATTACCAAAGGCCGTGTGCATTTTGGGTTGGGTGACAGTGGAGGGTTGTGCATAGGGCCTGCCCAAGAGGCCTGACCCTTCACATAGCCCAAATCCATTGATTGTTGAGCTTTGAGCTCTGAACTAATTTAGGATATGATAAAAGAAATCTAGGACTTTACTGAAAAAGGCAAAAGTTATGATGACTTTATAGTTAGGTGTGGCATGAAACAAGAATTAGTGGTAAAAATACCAAACGCTACTGAAATTTGCCAGTTATAGTTTAGTTAATCAGTTATAACTTGTGCCCCCATCTTGCACTTTTTATGATTTCACATATTACATCACTCATGGCACGTTAATTACATAATTAATGACATCTCTCTTTGAAGTTAAAGAACAATTTTGTTCCAGGTACTATGTGTAATATGTGAGGTCATAAGCAGTGCATTATTGGGGATTGGAAGCACAGACTGAGCCCCACCAACTCCCTGCACATGACCCTTGGCGTTCAGCCAAGCCCTGTGGTCAACTTTGCTGCAGGCTTCCAGACCCTCACTGGGCATGGTCTTCAGATGTGAGCAGCAAAGTGTTTCTCTGTAGCACCTGGTATCTGGCAAGGTCTAATGTCCATCCCTCTTCAGAGGCTAATCACCCAGAGACCCCCAATCTACATTTTATTTATTACTTTTTAAAACAAGCTTTGTGTGTACGACATTACTCCTATGGTTTCGGTGATCAAGCTTCACTTCATGTTTCTTTATGGACGAGAGCAATTTTCTATGGGAACATAGGTAATTATTTCTTTGGGGACCGCAACCTCCCCACGCCCCCTTTTTCTTGGTCCTGCTTGTTAGATCAGCACAAAACTTTCTAGGAAGGAGTTAAGATGGATGAACTATTTTTTGGAAAGTTTTGAGCAAATTTGTCAAAAGCTATTAGCAAAACAAAATCAATTCTTTAATTTGAATCTTTGAATTAATTATAGCTACACAGACGTGGTATATATTAATATATTTTCTAATTCCCGAGAACAGTGAAACATGATGAACTATGGTGTTTCTGAGCAGGTGTGTGCTACAACCTGTCTTTAAATATCCAGAAACCGTCATGAGGAAACAGTCTTGCACTTCAAGCCTGGGTTGCAAAAAAATCTTTATTGGTGATTTGTTTCTATGTGCTATGCCTTTATCAGATTATATAGTGCTCTGATGTGTTATTATTGTAAATAAGGGACAAACACAGATATATAAAGCATGCTAGAAGTTTCAAAGCTCCATTAGTCTTCCTTTTCAGAACAAAATTGTATTAATTACTAGATTAATACCTGAGACAACCTGCATTTGCCAAGAAGCATCATATATGAAGAATAATATAAAATATATAATTGATGTGATGAAATGTGCTCAGCAAAGTTACATACAATCAATGAGGAACTCTTACAGACCTAAAAGACATTGTTGAAGCACTTAGAGACACATTTGTAGTGTGGATTGATAGTGATATAAAGGTGCAAATGTGACGCAAGGACCATCCTAATGATCATGTGTGCACAATATTATATAAAAATGCTGCCCATTTTGGCTTGTATAATGTCTACTTCATATGTGTGTGGCATAACCCTATATTTTCTATACACAAATCTTGTTTGCTAACAATAGAGTCTACCCATCTCATAGCAATTACCTCCCGTCCCTCCCTCGCCTTCCTTTAGACCAATGAGGCTCCCTGCCTCCCCATAGACCCTCCCTTCCCCTTAAACCCCCCAGCCCCCACCACCTCCTGTACAAAAACAAGCCCAAGCAGCAACTCAGGCGGTCTGTACCGGGAGGGCGGGAGGGAACGGAAAGGAAGGCGAGGGAGTAGGACTAGGAGTAATGCCATTAATGTAAGTAATGGACGCATGATCCCCAGGAAAGTGTGGTAACATACCAAAAGAATAGCATTTTTCAAGAATCACATATTATTAATAAACACTGTAATCAATGTGTGATGCCAGCTCCATGTCATTGTTCAAACCCTTCAGGTAGTTCAATATTCATTTTAGATTTCACTTTTCATAACATCTTCAGTTTGTCTCACTTCTTTTCAATGGAGAAACACTGTCAATACCAAAGACTTTTAACAACTCTGAATAAAAAATATTTTTTTGTTTGTTTATTCGGTTATTTTAGAGTTTGTAGGTCCATGGCATCCCTGGTAAACCATGGAAGGTCTACCTACCTATTGTGAAGAGAGATCTAGCCGCCACCCTGGCCCACCACAATGATCACCAAAATTACATTGCCCTCTTTCATACTCTCTCTCAATGTGCTGCCTTGCCTGGCCACCCCCAGTGCGGCCTTCACTCTTCTGCAAGCATTGTCAGAAATCTGACTTTTTCCTATTCATGCACCCTTCATGGTATCACTTTAGCCCTTTTCAGTAGTAAAAGCTGTCTACCTCCCTCTTCCCTTCAGTCAACAATAATGAATACTACCCTTAGAATAGATGTCACATTATGTTGCCACCCCATAAACCGACACCACCTGATCAGAAATGTTTGCCTCATCCCTAATACCGTGAGTAGCAGATTTGACAAAAGGAGTAAAAGCTGGCAGCCCTAACAGGCCCAAACAGTGAAGACCCCAGGAAACAAGGTTTCTTGCTCTGACTGGAACCAATGAACCTGCAAAATGATTCTGAAACCTGAAACCAAAAATTGGTGAAGGCAAAATCCAAGACAAAAGCAAGCACAAGCCAGCACTGTTTGCAAGACCACGAGCATTATAGATTATAAACTAATATATGAATCAAGAGGAGGTTACTTCTGTGGGCCAAAGATTCTGAAATAAAATCCACTGCATTTCCTGTGTCTACTAGTGAATATTGTTTTCAGCATCATGATGTCCCATTGGTAGGGTAGGGCAAGTTTGTGAGGGGGACTATAATTTTTAATCCTATTTTGTAACTATTTACATTGTCTGAACCATATTGACCTCATCAATTGTGAGATATGTTGATGGTGGAGATTACAGCACATTATAGCTCACGAAGGGGAGGAAGTGGATGTTATCATTAATAGGTGGATATGTAGGGGGAATTAAAGTTGAGAGATAGATAGACAGGTCATTGAGCAACTCCATGATCATGACACATCTGTCATGGAAGAAATTAGGCTAACCTATTCGATCAGTCTTTAGCAGCCCATGGATTTCCATATTACTTGGGCTGGAATGCAAAATAGGGAGGACACAACATAGTTGAAAATAAGGAAGCAACATTTTGACTGTTTGAAAGTGGCACGGCTCTGTACTGGCATTGTCCATTTTGGAAACACAGCTGAAGAGAAGAGCAAGATGGCATACCATTTAACAACTAAGGGTCAATCTAACACCAATCCTAGACATTCAGACAACTAGATGCATTTACCCACAATGTTTAATCAAGCATACAAAAAAAGTCAACTTTAGCTATACCCACCACATTAATCACACTGGATTTGCTACAGAAACCACTTGTCAGCCTTCTTCTAAATAGATCAACTCTTTCTCATACATAGGGTAAGGCCTCTGAGTCTTTTTCTATAGACGTAGATAAAGATGTGTCCTTCTTCTGGATATTGTTGACAGCACATGCAAATTGTGTAAATGAAGTTAAGACGTAGGGGTCGAGACACACACTGCGTTTTGTAGTATGTTTAGTAGGGCTGCAATAGTACTAATAAAGTAATACCAAAAGCTATTCAGAAAAGTACAAGTGTAAATCCCCACTTATACCTCTTTTCTCAAACAAGGAAGTATACCACTTAGTAGAAAATGCAAGCAAGACCATATTGAGTGGCAGGAAAAACGGGCACATATAGTACTATATTGGAGGGGTTGAGGGAGGATTAGGAAGAGGTTTAGGGAGGGCTGGTGAGGGTGGCATGCACCTACCCACAAAAGAGTAAGGTCATTGCTATTCCCAGCAAGTCCAACACCCCAAATGGCCTTCTACTGATACTGCAACACCCTTATATAGAAAATATTGGTAGTGGGTACTTAAAATAAACATTTATAGGGAATAATGTTAAATGAAATTAAATTATTTAAAACATCTAACTATGTAAATAAATTACATTTAATGTAAAAATAACTATAAAAATTAAATATATTTACTAGTTTATTGATACGCATTTTAACAACCATTCTTGAATGTATACATTAGTGTGATATTAACTTTAATTAATATACAATTAAATTACTTTCAATTAATTATGTACATCACTTTTAATAATTAATTATATATTCAACTATTTTATGAGGAATTAAGTATCAGAAAAATACTTTATGCAATTTAAAATATGCCCTTATTGCGTATATAAATAGTTTCAACATTTTTTGTAGTTAAATACTTTTTTTTTACATTTCCCCATATTTGCCATATGCGAACTCCACAGTCACATTGGCATTGTCCTCATGGTAAAGTATAGGAAGATTAAAAATGGTTCATAAACTTTATGAGAAATTACTATAAACATTTATATGTTAAAATTAACTTTGTATATTTTAGATATTTACTTTAAAAAGCTACAATCAATCAATCAATCAGTCAGGGATTTCTAACACGCGGCTACTCACCTGTGAGGGTCTCAAGGCTCTGAGAGCACGTTTTACTTAATTAAATCTGTAGTTAATTCAAACATTAAGGTAAATAAAATTATGTTTCTGAAGTTCAAATAAAAAATAAATTCCCATCTTTATAAAAATAAAATATTGTGCCTTACTAATTATTAAAAGTGATGCATTGAATTAAATAAAAGTAGTTTAATTATAACTTGATACATATTAAGGTTACAATAATGTATACACTCAAAAATGTGTTAACATTTTATATAAATACATAATAAACATGTTTCATGTTTAGATATTTTAACACTAAATGATAATTATATTTTTAACTATTCAAATAAATGTAATTTATTTTAATTCATCATTATTTGCTATGGGATTTTATTTTAAGTCCTTGTCTCCATTTTTTTTAATTAGGGGATGATGCAGGATTAGCGGCTGGCCATGGGTGGTGCTTCTCTTTACTACTATTTCTTTTTTGGCAGTTGTAACTTACACTTATATGTTTGGCTCCACCCTCTTTAGATAATGGGGTGGAGGCATGTAAGTCAACACTTTTGTGGAACTTTACACTCTCATTTTGTGAATAGTCAAAAAGGAGTGAAGTTACTCACAAGTGTAAGAGTAAATTACACGTCTATATTACACACAAGTGTAACTAACGTGTAAATAGCCCCCCACTTAGAGTAAAAGCAACATGGCAGGTCTAAAAAAACAAGAGATGCAGATACACAGAAGTAAACACCCATTCATATAACATTGCCAGAGATGCAAGTAAATTTGCACCCAAATTGACTAACCAAACATTACAATGACCAAGTTTACCTAAGCCCCTCCCATCTGTCAGGGTAATACTAATTACGTATTAATTAGATAATACAAGTTACCTGTTTTAGGTGTGGTATCTATTTATGCAACCTTTTCCTATGGAACCATTACATGTAAGCAGTGTATGAGAAAAATCTTGTCCTTAGGAAATGGAGGTATCCAATGTAGATTAACAGACCATTGCTCACTGCAAAGCCTACAACTGACCCTAATAATGATGCATCACCAACAATTACTAGTGTTAGGCATTAATTCAAGCATTTCACCACTTTTTGGGATACTTCAGTGAAATGTACTATATGCAAAGAGAATGCCCAGATATTGGTCCCATTCTCACTATGCCATTGGAACTAAGCTACGCCTGACTAAAAAGCCCAAATCAGTGTAAAACTGGTCTTGGTTTACTTGTGTTCAGGCTGGACAGTGGAGCAGGGTGAAGACTGATTTACATATGGCTCAGTCCAAACTGAGGTGACGTGGTGTGCAAAAAACCAATATACTGAGCTGTAGCCCTGAGTAATTACTAGTGGCTAAGAATACTTCAGTGTAATGCCCTATGTGTGAAAGCTATATCCAGAGGCTGATCATGTGATCAGTGTGCCAAAGGAACAAAGCTACACTTGACTGAAAACCTCTAGCCAGGTCAAAACTATCCTTGTGTTGTTTGTCTCACAATTCAGGGAGGACCTGACTTGGCGATTTGGCCTGGACAGTTCCTATTGGAGCAGGGTCACGATTGCTTTGCAGTTGATAGGGTCCAAACAGAGAAGTTGTGCTGTGCAAAATAATGATGGATTGCGATACAACTCTGAGTATCTACCAGTGGAAGAGAATAATTTAATTATTCCAGCCATCATTTTTTTGTATATTTGACAGCGATGCTTTGTGTGCAATTGCTTCACCCAGGCATGGTTCCCACACTCATTGTGCTACTGGAACCTAGCTACACCCAACTGAAAAGACCCAGTGAGGGTAAACTTAGTCTTAAGTTGTGTTAGAATAATTCAACATAGATTTCTTTCACATGGGTGGCAGCTGCATGTGCTGTCTCTATGAAAAATATTGTAAGTGTTGAATGCCGATTAATGCCTTGAAAAGCATCAGCAAATATGGCACTAGCAATTAGACTTTGTTTAACTCTGTTGAACAAGACCTATGGCTCAATTCACAAATGTAACCTTCGACTTCAGTTAAAGTTTATGACTTTTCGGAATTCACAAAGGCACCTAAAAGTAGTATCCTTATGACCGCAGAGTCTCTGCTTGTGGGATGGAGTGTCCACACTCAGGCAGAGACACCACACTTAGGGTGGTGCATACCACAATAAAATAACAGGAGAGATGGAAGTGTAAACCTCTGTTCATAGGCACTGAAATAGACACCATAGCATGTAGTCCAATTTCTAGTAGTAGTAATTTCTAGTAGTCCAAACAGTAGTACACAGTGCAAGACCTCGAAAAACTTGCAGCCGCAATCCACCGCCTGATCCATGTGTATATATGTGCAGGTCATGTAGAAAACAGCAAAGTGTGGCAACATATAACTAAACATTGGAGTACTCAATGACACATGTAACTCGGGGGAGAAAAGCCGACAACAGTGGATTAAATGTGAGGGGATTGGAAAGAAGAAATTAGCAATTTTGGGAGAGTCTTTGAGGGGTTATTGATACCTTCCCCCAAAACAATGTCAAAATATTAAATAAAATGCACTTAAAGTAATATAATATTATTATCCTACAAATGGTAACAATAAAAGCATGTTAATTTTTGTAACATCAAGTGTATATATAAAAATGACGTATCTGACCTGTGCCCCTGCAGTAAACTCTGCTTTGCTCAGTTTTTGTTGTGGACTCTACGTCATGCAGAGTAGCATGGAGTTCCTAAATTCTGTCATACAGCGCGAAGCAGAGATTTTTCTTTCCACTCACGTGCCCAAGATTTGTTTTTGATGCTCACTCATGAGCGCCACAATATTCTCAGGCCGCTAGCAAGCATGTTCGAGATGTTACACCCACTTCTGCCCACTACAGCTCCATTATAGTGTTGCTTGCCTGCACATCTCAAATAGATTCTCTATTCAAGAAGCAGGTATTTCTACTGGAAAATACATTTTTGAGTGGATTTTCTTCTCCAATAGACTGTTCAAGTTTTTTTTTAGTGCAAGTAGCCTTTTTAAACTTTTTTTTCCAATAGGAAAGAAGTGCCCCAGAGAGTCAAACTTCCTGTTCGTGTCCAGCTGACTCATTTAAATGCTTTATGCATCTCCTGGTCACTTTTCACTTGGATTTTAAAGTGGAAGGATCACTCTCGTTGTCTGATGGATACATATCTTTGGATTTAAGGACTTTGGTTTTGTGATATTACTCAAGTAAGTTCAAAAACTATTGTATAACATTGTTGTTTGTTTGATAGGGCATGTACAAGTATTTGTACTTTTATTTGCTTTTTTGATTTCATTGTGGTGGGTGTTCTGGAGTTTAAGTAGGGGGCTAGTTATTTTTTTCATTTACCTTTTCATCTTTTGTAAAGGAAAAATGTTTCACAGTTCCTATTTGTTAAATTTGCAACATTCAATTATTTTGCTGTGCGGCTTAAACTTCTAACAGCCCATCCAGACAGTAGGCCCAGTACTAGTCATCATTGGATTAAATAAATATTTATTTGTTATATGTTTTTTAAAATATTATTTAGGGCAGGAATGGCACTGAAAAAAAAAAAAAATGCTGGCTGTTGTTTGCATTTTTTTTCAAAAAGTGTATATGTGGGGTAATAGTTGATGCCTTAGGAGGATGTGTGTTGTAAAAATGTTACAGCTCAGTTCACGTTTGTGTTTTGCATTGCTGAATTAATGCCATTTGGCTTTATTCCCCAAGCCATATGCTAGGGCCTATTTTGTGTAGGCTGTGTTCATAGGCCTGAATGTGCTCTTTGTTCTCCATGTCTCCATGCTTGTTGTTGTTGTTTGATTATGTGGCTTGTGACAACTTTGTGCATTCAGCCAGTGAGAATTTGCCATAGGCTTGCATGTGGTCTTTGTTTTCCATGTCTCCTTGCTTGTTGTTGTTGTTTGGCCATCTGGCTGATGGCCATTTTGTGCCTCCAGTGAGTGTGCCTTTCTCTTAGGCTTACATGTGTTTTTTGTTCCCCATGCCTCTTTACTCGATGTTATTGTTTGGCCATGTGACCATTGGCCATTTTGTGCATCCAGCTAGTGTGCCTTTGCCATAGGCTTGCATGTGTTCTTTGATCTCCATGCCTCCTTGCACACTGTTGTTGTTTGACCATGTGGCTGGCAGCCATTTTGGGCATACAGCAAGAGTGCTTTGGCCATAGGCTTG
Organism: Pleurodeles waltl; assembly: GCF_031143425.1. Classification (NCBI taxonomy): domain Eukaryota; kingdom Metazoa; phylum Chordata; class Amphibia; order Caudata; family Salamandridae; genus Pleurodeles; species Pleurodeles waltl. The sequence goes on from NC_090436.1 coordinate 755,449,685, forward strand.
GATGTATTCTTTGTTCCCCATGCCTCCTTTCTCACTGTTGTTGTTTTACTATGTGGCTGGTGGCTATTTTGAGTATCCAGCCGGTGTGGTTTTTCGTCACAGACTTGCATTTATATGATGTCAGTTTAAGAATATGGTTGATTATCATTGTAGTATGTATATTATGAATATGATTATGATGAACAGCGCTTTATATTACAATAATTGTTTGCATTTTTCATTTGAACCTCTTTTCCTCACAATATGTTTCTCATACTCCCATGGTCATCAGCAATTATCATTTTTATTTTATAGTTTATTTTTTTAATGTATTTTTATTTTCGTTTTGTAAAACAATATTTTAGATTTTAATTTTTTTATTTTCTTTCTTTGCATCTTTCTTTGCATTTTGCCTTGATCCCATCCACCAACAGCATTAATTATTTTGGGTATAATTCCATTTTCTGTTGGGCACCCTCCCTGCAATAGAGTTGGTGCACTGCAGACACATCAGCATCATTAATGTTTTCCTAATGATTATTTAATTTCCTCCTGGACCACCTTGCCTGCCATAGGCACACATTAAGCTTAATTTTTATAGGATTATTCCATTTACTTATACACCTCCCTGACTGCCACAGGTGTCTTATTTGGAATAGATGCACATAAAGCAAAGAGCTTTGTCGCTATGTTATGTTATTCTGATTGGAAATTACATTTTATGGTATGGTGATGTGCTTTGACATCAAAATGGTTGGATAATTTGTTAGTTATGACCTAAGTAATCAATCACACTAAAATATATTTTCTTTTTCTGTAGTAATTCAAACTGCAACAATGCCATGTTTCACTAAATGTTTTTCATGCTTGTTTGCTTTTAGTTGCACAAGAGAAGAAGAGACACCACCCAGAGTACTGCCAAACAGAAGGCCTGTCAAAAAAACATGTGACATCATCCCTCCAATCTCTTCTGCTTGTGCGCCTTACTGCCACTGCCAACTGGGAGCTTTAGGATTCCCCCAAAGAAGGGTACTGCCAAGAAAGTGGTAAATGAGAAGAAGAAACTTTCTGTCACTGGCTTGCCTACCACAGTCTCTTTTGGGAGACTGTGGCCTGGTGTACCGGCCATCAGAGAGTACCCTGGGAGCAGCCCTCGTGCATCAACGGCACCACCACAACCTAACCCCATGTCTGTCAGTGAGGAACCACTGCAGTCATGGTGACATCGAAGAGCAGTGATGGTGATTTGGATTTGTCCCTTTTGCAAAGTCGTACCTATCTTTTCAGGTAACAGAGCAAAGTAGACAACAGTCAGCAATAGTAGAACTTCCTGAAGTTGGAGCAGAACAAGAGGTTGAGCTACCTCCTCTTTTAGAATCATTGGGTACCAGATCTCCAGCAAGAAAAAGGAAGAGTACTCTGCCATCTTCTTCAAGCACCAACTCTGATTGTGATGATATGGACATAGATTGGACCCCAGCAGAGATGGGAGACACAAGGAGAAGCAAGTGAAAAGAAAAGTTCCTGAAAGCCTAAGAATTATGCAAGGGAATGATGAGGTGGAGGACAATGATGAGCCAGTTATGTGAAAGCTGGCACAAAACAGTCTGTCATTACTCCTCCTATTCAACCTGGTCCAATGGATGTGGCACAGGTAGCACCACAATCTCCCAAATTTGTAAAGCCGTAGTTGACACCTGCACCAACCCTCACCTCAGCAGAAGTGTGTACTGCAGAGTGGTAATCGGCGACACACCCACGTACCTCCAATTCTTCTTCAGGTATTAGCTCTGCCCAAATAAAAAATAATAATAATAATTTACGCTTAGCAAACAGGAGGAGAACATTGCAAGATACTCCATGTGCCACATAACTGTTCGTCGAGGTAAGCCTGGTTCACAATATGATACTAGAGGCCAAACAACCCATATAAAAGAATATCACACAATCTGGTGGGAGGAGCAACATAAAAAAATTGCTGAACGTGCTTTTGGTGGTGAAGGTGGGGAGAGCCTGGAAACAACAGCTACAAGTCCATCAAAGTGGAAGGTCATGAGGAAAAAGAGGGTGGCATCTTCATGCAAAGCACCCCTGTCCCCAGCAGTGCACCATAATCACCCACCCTATCGTCCTCAAGATGGCACAAGACTCTGAGTGTGATAGAAATATCATAGCACAAAGTGACGGTCCCAAGACGAACATTTAGGGCCTTATTATGATCCTGGTGGTATACTAACCGACAGGGTTGTGCTGGTGGTCGGACTGCCCCCAATGTGGCAGTCAGACCACCACATTACGACTGCGACTGTAGCATCGCAGTCTGACCGCTAACACTTCCAGTTTTCCTCCATAGGATGTTCTGGCAGTGCTGGGGGTCTTAATCTGCCAGTGCACCACTGAAAGCATCTCTGCCCTGGGGATTACAACTCCCTTCTCAGCCAGCAGTTTCTTGGTGGTAGCACTGCCATGAAACGGCTGGCTGGGAAAGGGTGCAGGGTGCACTTATCATGGGCAATACAGGGAACCCCTGGCAAGCCCTGTCCCAAAGTTCACTGTCTGCTTTGCAGACACTGAACTTTGCGACTGGTGCTGGTGCACCCTACCCAGTACTACATTGCCACCGGCTCTATTACAAGCTGGCGACAATTCTGTAGGTCATTTCCACTGGGCTCTGCTTCCACCATAATAGGGCCAGCGGGGAGGTGGCCACAGTGCCATCAACCTACCCATTGGGACTTCAGCGGATGGGCTTTTACATCCGCTAAAGTTGTGGTGACCCCTGAGTCTACCACTATCTACTTTTCAAAGTTGCCTGCATAAGTGGCCCCAGAAAAGAAGAAAATCTAGGCTAATATTATGGGAATGATTAGGCAGGAGGGGCCCAACAACTGCATCAATCCAATGGCACGTTTTTACAATGAGAAGCTGGCAAAAATATTAGTGCTGGCCCTCCTCCCTTTTCTTTTGCGGAAGGAATGGGATTTTTAGAATTTGTTGTGGCCATTTGCCCAGAATGGAAGGTTTCAAGTCAGACCTATATTGCCAGAGTTGCTGTTCCAGCACTGCATCACAATGTGCTGCAATTGGTTGAACAAGCTTTGCAGCAAAGTGCTGATCACACTCTCCACCTGATGACAGACATGTGGACCAGATGTCAGGCAAATGATTACATGTGCATCACTGCACATTGGATCTCTTTTGCAGGGGTAGGGCTCTACAGCTTGTAATCCTGACAAATATTTTAAGATCATTTGGCGACATACAACAGTAGCCATGTTTGCCATGTAGAAATCACTTACAGCCGCAAACATCTTGGACAAATTTATCAGCAAGTTGCCTTAATGGCTGCAACCCAGAGGTATTCAAATTAGATTTGTTGCCATGAACAATATAGTAATATAGTTAAGACCATGGCAGATGGTGGCTATTTCAGGGTCCTGTGTTTGGCACATTACATCAGCCTGGTTATGCCAGAGTTCCTAAAAAAAGAAGACATAGTCAGTAGCATACTGACCACCTGCAGAGAAATCTGCACTCATTTTAGCCATTCTGTTAAAGCCCGGAAGCAATTGAGGATTATTCAGCATGGTAAGTGAATACCAGTTAAATCCCTGATATAGGAGGTGCCAACATGTTGGAACTTGACCTATTACATGTTGCAAAGTCTGTTTGAACAGTCAATGATTATGCCATTCAAAGAGGAAGAAATGCAAATGGGAAAGCTATGGCCATGGAGGCAGACAAATGGGACCTAGTCAAATACCTGACACAGATGCTACTCCCTTTTGAGATTTTCACATGGGAAGTTAGTAAGGAGGACAGTACGATGGGCCAAGCTATCCCATTGTTATATCTGCTACAGGACCAGCTAAAGAAGGTTCCTGAACGGAAACACAGTTGCAAGTGTGAATGAAAACCCAGAAGTGCATGTCTTGGTTGAGAGCTTAATCCTTTGCTTGACTTGTAATGGAAGGCTGCAACATGGCATCATCTTGTCCAAAGAGTACCTTGTTGACTACTCAGTACAGACTTTGAGTACACTTTTCCTGACTTGAGAATTTCGTAACTTTGGTTTTCATTGAATTCAGAATAATTTATTATTACTAGTTTTTCTTATAATATGTGGTATTCTTTGATGTGTCATGGTGGTATCAGTCTGTCCTCAGTTGTTCTAAAGCTATAATATAAATGTATATGTATAATCCAATAACTATGGGTTTTTCTTTCCATTTAGTTGCCTGTGATGGATAACCGTGGCTGGGATGATTAATACTACGGTTGGAGATCTCCTAGGTCGGAGTGGGACCTCGCATTAGATGCCTTCACTGTTAGCGCACTACCACTACCATAAAGAAAGCACCTTGAGAAATCCTCCAGTAAGGTGTTGAAAATTACTGTCAGCCATCACTTCATCTATTCAGGTAGAATAACTATTGAATGAAGTAAACTAATTTAGTTGGTAGGTAATTAACTTCACCTGCACATAGTAATTATTTATCTAGGTTTCTGTAAGAAATATAGAGAATATAGGAAATGGCAGCATACCCTCCTAAACACTTTGAGAAAATAGATTAAAAAGACAGCCTGTGCGAAAAGGCATCAGTGCCAAAAAGTGCAAAAGAACATTCTTCAGACATAAAGTAGATTATAAAGTTTATCCCTTTACTAACTAAAACTAAACCTACCCTCTCTCTGAAAATAACAAATGCCATGCCCAAACTGCCACATTCTCCACCCACTAGAAAACGCCCTCCTACTAACACAAAACATAAAAAAAAGGACTAGAATTTGGCATTCTTGATGAGGGTCCACAGGTGTTACATCTCGGCCTCGAGGCATGCCATTCTACTGCCCAAGTGCACCAGCTTCTGAAGCACTCAACGATGGTGTAGCCAGTCTGAAAGGAGGGCGGCAATGGTGGTATGGAGTCAGGGACTGGCAGCTCCAAGCCGAAAGGCTAGAGGCACAGGCATTTGGATGGTGCAACTTTGGCACCAGAGTAGGGGCATGTGCCTCACCATCCTCATCCACTAGCCATTGGTACTGGGCCCTGGTGGCCTCCAACCTCTGCCGCATGAGCCAGGCTGCTTTCTTTTGCTGGGTTGATGGTGGTGGAAGACCGACAGGACTTGTTATCAAGAAAGAAAAAAAGACAAATTGTAAATAATGCTCTGTGCAAACACTTGTTTTTAACAATATAGTGGCACATTATATGTCCATTGCTGGTCCCCCAGGGCCACTGGAATTTTTGTTGTAATAGGAAAGTCAAAGAGACATGGTTTTACCAACACATTCCTCACATTAAAGCAATGACTGGCTAAAAGGAAGCAGCATAAGATAAAAAAGAACAGAGTGTTCTTTTTTTTTTTCTTGTGAAGGATTTCCTAAAACAAAGTAAATCACAGAGACACTTTATGTGGAAAAAAAGAAAAATATCTCTGATTGATGAATAAGGTATCATCCACTATGGAGTACAAGTATTCTATTTTTGTGATAAATGACTGGATGCATGCTACCTTGCGCACAAATGTGTTACTCTCTGCAGTCTGCAACTGGGGCAGCCGCAATGGACAAAATATATATTTGATTCCAAAGGCTCTGGTGTTCTCCAAAAGCCTTTCCATTCTACTCTGACTCTAAAGAGGCAGATGAATAATACAATCACAAACATCATGTAACAGGCGTCTAATAGATATCCTGTCTGTAATAAGTAGACTGTGGGAAACATTATGCACTGCAATACAGGGAAAGGACTGGGATATAT